>NC_046335.1:18757500-21157500 GCF_000738735.6 Corvus cornix cornix | reverse complement strand
TCTGTTTCTGTCAATTTATTTAGATACTAGTTTCATTATGTCCTGGCACCCAGACTAGCATATGACTAATGTGTATGCAGATTAACCTGGAAAATTGGAAGTTTGATTTTGTCTGAATTTTACTTCCCTCTCCCCCTGCTTTGTTTTCATGTCTTGCTTGGATGTGTTTCGTAGTTGAAATACTGTCTTCTGAATGCTTCCAAGAGTCTGGAGGCACCTGGAAGTGTATGGGTCTGCTTTTGAGATGATGTATTCTAGGGAGTAATCAGAGATGAAGAATCATTGCTTCAGTGGCTGGCACCTTTACTTCGTTGTTTTCAGTTCTCTGTTATGGAGCTGAACAACAGTACTGTGTTAAAGTTAACAGTTTTGAGTGAAATAGATGTGTTATACGGTCTCCATTTTTTTGGGTTAGAGAGTACTTGTCCCTTTAAAAATGATAAATTCTTTCAGGGATTGTCACAAATTATAACTATATATTCCTTATCTGTCACAGAATATGAATGAACTATGGACTTCAAATGCAGCCATTCTGGCTTACCACATATCACTGAGCAGTCATTTTGTTTTTAAAAGCAACAACTGAAGTCTTGTCAACTTCCACAATTTAAAAAAAAGAAGAAAAAAACCCCCAAAAGAATCCATATTCTGATTTTGATTTGATGTGGAAAAAAAAAAAAAACAAACTAGTTCCAGCATTTAGGTCAAAGCAAGGCATCATGACCCATTCAGAGCTTGAGACACATTTTGGGAACATACCGCTTATTATTAGCATTCCCATTTACTATTTACATGACCAAGGAATACCAAATTACTTTCTCTCTTTTTTTTTTCTTTCTGTTATCCATCATATAAAATTGGATCTCTTCTCTTTTCTCATCACTTTGTTGGAAATCATTGGATGAAAAAGGACAATAAAAGTTCTGCATTTTCTTGTTGAAGGGATTTCTTCCTCCTTATAGTTTGGATTTCAGTGTCCTGTCTATATCTCTGGAACAATATACCTTTCCAGCTCCCTTGAATATTGGACCAGTAATCTGATCTTTAATTTGCATACCTGTAATATGGGGATAATGCTTTTATAAAATCTTTGTCAAGTGCTTTGTATGGGAAAGGAATATCAGGGCCCCCGACAGCTCATAGGGTTATGTGGTGCTAAATAAGTGTTCCACATCTTAAAAATGGGCTTTACTGGTTATGAGTTGGAAATCCAGTCTAAAGAAAAGCTACATGATGAAACATAAACAGCTTTTCTGCACAGATGGTTTTATGGAACTTCTGGCAGAAAAATACTGTGAACAGCAAGAAGTTACTGTAGCCTCCTCATCTCCTTTGGATCTGAAGACTTCTCTATTTCTCTTATGGATTATTGTTTATTTGTTCAGTAGACTGAACTGCATACTTGGAGGCATTTCTGCAAAAGGCATTAACTTGTCAGGCTGCTGGGCCATACTTTCCACTCCCAGCTGCCATCATCAGAAAGTTGTGTCCTACCCTAAACAGCTGCTTTGGAGACAGCTGGCACAATCTAGCCACCCTTCAATTTGTGCTTGCTAGCAGCTGTCTGGCACATTGATATTTCTCATCCCTCTTTTCAATGAGGCAGCTCTGTGTGTCTTTACTGTTGCTCCTGGGTGTGCTTTAGGTCCTGGCAAAATCTGTGAGCTCTTTGGTCATCACACTGAATTTTTTGGTGGCAACATGATGGCTTGATATGTTGCTCCTGTGTTACAACAGATGTGGTGCTACAGTGTGGTAGAGGGAGGACCCTGATAGTCAGAAGTGCTAGTTTAATGCTAGCCAGTGCTGTCCAGTCCTAGCTGCTGGACACTGGTGCTGTCTATGCTAATAATAGCTCTCATTTGTCCAGCACCTTTACTGGAAGAGGGCCTGAAGCAATTTATGAGCTGCTCTCAGGCAATGTATCCACCTCTGGGTTGAAATGAGACAAGTATGTGGTGGTGTACAGCAAAGCTGTATGAGTTTCAGAAGATGCTGGATAATTACTGAAAGCTACTGGGTGAATGACAGGCTTATTGTCACATGAAGGAGTGGACAGCCATTGGATTCTCTTTAGATGTCTCCCTTTGGAGAGAATATCTGAGCCAAGGAGAAAGGCCAAGAACAGACTCATAAAGTCTGGATTATGGTGATTTGGCATTTTCAATTATTTCCTTCCCAGGAGCTTCACTAATATTTGTTCAGCAGATCCCAGCTCCTGGGAGGAGCCCAAAGCTACTGTTGGGCAAAAGCTCATGTAATCAGAGCATTTAACAAGGATGCAACAGGTGGGCACATGCTCAGTTGTAAGGCTGGTGAGTTTTAGAAATTAATCTGCTGGAGCTTTTTGTACACAGATCTTTAGGACTGTGAGTGTGAGGAAGCTTTTTCAGTTTGTTAAACGTCCATGGAACAGTTCATGATGGTTATTTAACGGGAGCTTTCTTTCAATGATGAAATGCCCTAATAGAATTAGGCTGGGTGAATATGTGAACTGAAGCTGATGTACACCAAAACCCTCTGACCAACTAACTTTATATCTGTGAGTTAAAATAATACTAATCAAGCTTATCAGGAACTGTCTCTCCTAAGCGAAGGTTCACATATGAGTAATCATCTGTATCTTACAACTAACCATGCATGCCACTCTGATTAAAAAATGTCTATTCAGAGGAGGAGGGATAACAGAAGGATATGAGGATACTGTACATTAGGGCACATTCAGTACTTCATCACTTCAGGATGGTTGGATTTTTTTTATTGTTTGGAGACTGGAGTCATGGTGTGTGTGGACTGGTGCTCCTCTTCCTGTAGAAGGCTACTGAGGCACCTGTGGGTTCTAGGGTCCCGTCACCTTTTTCAGGGTTTGGAGCTGAAAGATAGAAAACAGACTTCTGTCTTTTCAAGTGTACAACTTGTGTGGCACCTTCTGTGTTGCTACTTCTCATTTCCAATTTTCTTTGTAGGCAGAGTTTTCTCCTCTCTCTGATTGCTCTGCATCTCAAAGAGGGTCTCTTTTACTGCTTCCTAATGTGGCTTTGTAGCATTTCTGTAGCCTTAGGGGGAGGATGGTTTTCTCTCTGAAGTCCTTCAGTCTTTCCACAGCCCTTGACCTTGTTATCTGAACTCCTTCTGTTCCTCCTCTCACAGGACAGAGGAGAGGAGGATGGAACAACTGCAGCTGTACCATTGGTGCTGTAGACCAGGGGATTTAGGAAAGAGAAATTTCTGACAAACAAGCACTGGTGAGGAAGGGAAACATATGCTTCCACTCATGCAAGGCAATGCAGAATGAATACCCTGAGGCAACTGCAGTTCTCATCTGTTTCAGGTGAATGGAGATATGCTGTTTGGAATCAGATTTGCTCAGGTGTTAGTGACCTCCTGCCTCTACAGACTCCACCAGGACAGTAATTACTGTACTGCTGAAAAGTCATTAAGTTTGTTTCACCTAAGCAATAAAAACCAGCATGAGATAGAGGACAAGGTGCTTTGGAAAAAAATACAAACACAGAAGAAACCAAATAATAAAACAGTTTTGTCCTGAAGGTGTAAATTACATCTGTTGGGAAAGAAAGTAGGAATGGGGTGTTTGCTGCATGTCTCAGGAGTCAGTAAATGAGAGTATCTGGCTTGGTGAACAGCAAGTCACTTATGGCTGTGCCAGAGAGAAAATGTGTTGCCATGCCTGAGTTCCTCAATATCCATGCTCTCAACTTTCTGTTCCACTTAATCCCTATTTTTTGTGCACCTGCTTCATTGCTAGTGATGATGTCCTCAAAATTTTTCTAAAGGCCCTGGCATAAGATGCTAAAGAGTAGGGCTTTCTCAAGCCTTTTCTGCTCCACGTGAAGATGAAAGTGGTATACTGGAAGATCATTACTCATGGCTCTCAGCATCAAAATGGAAACTATCCTGGACTCGTAAGTTCAGATTTCAGCAAGACTAGTTTTTTTTCTCTTAATTCTCTTGCCATAAATGCAGAAATTCTATTTTTCCTTGGGGTAATATATCTCTGATCAGTAAAACTAAGTCAGTATAAAATGTATATAAGAGGAGACTTAGATACTTTAACTTGATGTTTCAAGATATTTATTTCAATCTTCATATTTAGAAGAGACTTGAAAAGTGAGGAGAAAAAAATGCTGCCACAGCATTTGGTGGTGGTAGTGTAAAAGTTGTATTACAGCAGTAGACAAAAGGTCTTTGAAGGGCACACCTCCTGAGATACTTTGAGTGGAGAGAAAGCCCTCAAGTAGTTCCAGGATGGATGACTATGTACATGCTTTTCTCTGTGTGACTATCCATGGAGAGAGAGGAGAATTACAGAATGGCTGATTCAAATACGAGCGGTTTGAGACTCCAAAAGGGCATTCAGAGCTAGCTCTGGTACCAAAGCTGTTTTGCAAATGTTGCTACTGCATGTGTCCCCAGGTTAGGGTTGTCTGTAGGCTTTTCATTTTCTGTGCATGATACACCCAGTGCCGATGTGAGCAGTAAGATGAATGGCTATTTATTTCATCTTACCAGAGCTAATCCATCATGGTGCATGTAGCAATTGGATTTCTGCACTCCAAAAAGCTTTTATTTCCAGATATTAAATAAATAAATAGATGTAAGGACCTCTCTTTCTCAGTCTTTATTTTCCTTCTTCTTGTTCTTTTCCTTCTCCTTGCCTGCTGTGTAATAAATACGTTTATTTTGGTAAATATCCATAATTTTAAAATAGCTTTATTTAGCACTTAGCCACACTGCAGATATGAAGTGACTGATAGCAGCATTGTTCTGGAATGCCAGAAAATAAAGTCAAGATTTTTGATTCCTTGATTAATTGCAAACAAATGTTTTCATTCCTATGGATCATCAAAGACATTGCTTCAAGATGGAAACCTTTGTTAAGTCCTATTAATAACGTTCTGTTGAAGTTGATTATTCTTTTTCTTTTTTGATGTTTCCATAAAATAGATGAAATGATGATTAATACTTCATCATCTGAGGTTCTCTCTGTAGTCATTAATAACATGTTTACCCACCCCTTATCCCTTCTAGTTCCTTTATAACATTCTACTAATATTTCCAGAAATGTTGAATTTATGTTTACTTTGTTTATTTTTGTTAAAAGCTTTATCTAAGATATTTATTCGATCACCTTTGGTTAATTCGTTTCTTTTAATTCCAGAGATGTCCCACTGACCCACCTGTCTACTGTGTATGCTACTGTACAAGACCAAACCATTTTGGACTCTTTCCTATGGGACTGGTTAGTTAGGTGGGTTTGTAGTTTCATAATAAGTGCCAAAGCCTAACGCTTCAGTTCCACTTTATATGCTGAAGGAAAAAAATCCTGAGGGTTACTTTTTCAAAATTAAAGGACAGTTTAGGGAGAAAACTAAAAGAATACCATCATTTTGCTTCAATTCCTTATGGTATCTGCTTGTATAAATCAATAAAAAGATTGGAGGTGGGTTAAGACATTGGGGCCCAAACTCTTTTTGTTTAGAAGAGCTGTGAGAGGGGCCACCACTACATTTAAGGAGTCTAAGTATGTTTTGCTGCTGAAGCCTCAGATTTTCCTGTACACCTTAGGAGCTCTTACTGTTGAACTGTTTTTCTTTCCAAAAAAAAGCATCCTTTTTCTGTGTGTTCTCTTGGATTTTCCTAGGAGATGCTCTCCCAAACAGTCTGTAGGATCAGACAGCTTACATTTAAAGTGCTAAGTCACAGTAAGAAGTATAAGCATCATAAGATGAGTTAGCTTACCACAGGCCGAGAATGGTGGGGGAGGAAAAGAAAAGAAGCTCAGTTGACATACAGGAAGGGGGGAAAATGGGAAAAAAGTACCAACGTATGCCAGGAATTAAATGCTTTCCTGCTTTCCAGAGAAACTGCCCATAACTTAAGATTGTTTGGGCTTTTTGCAGCTTTGCTGCCTTCCTTCCTTTCCAGTTAATTATTCATGCACTTGCTACTAGCAGACAAGTTTTGTTTTCCTTTAGGTGTAATTAGAGCAATCAGAGGGCTTGTAATATTGTAATAAAAATGCACTTTTGTTCTTTCTTTTGCCTCTCTCCATCCTTTTTTTCTCCCTTCCTCTCTTTTTAGCTCATGTCTGTCTGCTGACCACTGTCTGTTCACCAATCCTTCTGTCCTAAAATTTTTTCTATTAATTTAAGCTGTTTCTCTCCTTTTTTCCCTGTGTGTAAGTGCAGTTGCCAGTTTAAGAACCCAGATAAACTTCTGGACTGCAGGTTTTGTGAATTCTTGCAGGGAAAATTGGCCTTGCTGTGATAGCAACTGCGCTAATTCTGAAATGAGCAGAATTAAGTTGCATTCTTGAGGGCAATCACTTGTATACAATGTATAGCAGAGGAAGAGCGGACAGCACAGGTGTATTTTTATGTGCCTTGTCTTTGCATGTTTTGGAACATGGCGAGAAAAGATTTCCTTCATGCTCAGTCAGCCAAAGGTTTTATTAGGGTTTGGAGTTTTCTGTTACTGTGGGTTTTTTTATCCTCTGCTGTGCATTCTGGTTCGACAGGAATAGAATTCTCTTTTGATAAACTACCCTTGTTTGCTTTGAGTTATGCAACAGACTTACTACATCATGTTGTTTCTTAATTTGGTGTGTCTGGTGTTTAAACTTACATTTTTTTCCTGCAAGTATGTATACACATACATACATGAACACATTTCTGGGGAAGCTGAAGTTCCCTTAGTGAGATTGTTTTCTTGCACGTGTCAGAGCAATTCAGAGATTTTGCACAATTTATTCAGTATATCACAGTTCCTCTTTTGAAGTCTGTTTGAAATGACCTGTACACTGGAGTGTAAAAAGTGAATCATCAAGGAACAAGATTCTCTGTAACGAGCAGTGACAAGTAGTCTGTGAACACTTAAGATAATTTGGCTAAACACTCTCTGCATCTTTTTAAGGCAGCTGCTGATGGGCTTTTCTTTAGAGTTACTCAACCCCATTAATGTTATTTGTGTGATACTGTTGATGACCGTGCAAAGAAGTGGTATTCATCAATACTCTTAACTGGTCAAGGTGCTTGATGGATAAGGGGAACACAAGGTGGAAGAGAGGTCCTCTGCAGCTTTGCTCTCTGGGTGGAAATATAGCTTGTCCTGCCCAGTGTCTGACTCCTTAGATGTTTGTGTGGGTAGGGTCTCTGAGAGAATTTGAACCGTAAGAGGGCATAAACTTGGTAATGTCTTTTCACATGGAAAAGCCCTGTTGGCAAGGGGGAAGAAAGAGTTGACTGCTGGGGTCTCAACCTTCCACACTGCTTTCTCCTTTCCCCAGCTGGTTGAAATGATCAGCGCCAGTGTCAACACTGAGTGGCAGTAGCAGTCTTTGCCTGTAGCCCATGTAATTCTAACAGTAGGGAAAAGTTTGCATTACAGGTTGTGTGAGCACCAGCTCCCTCTACCAGGAAGTTGGTTTTCACAGTTGGGGAAAACAAGGAAGTGCCAAATGTGACAGCTCAGACTTGTGCAGGCAGAGATATTGAAAGGACCAACAATGAGGAACCAGCGTCAATGGATTTTTCTTCAATAGCATTGTGAGCCAATTTCCCATGTATGAAATCCTCTTTTAATCAAAGATGGTATAAAAAAAAAAGTTTTCTTCTGATATTTGTTGTTTTTCTTGATATCTGTATGCTGCACATTGTACTGAATGCCAGAGTTTCTGCTGCTCTTCTCTATTTGTGCAGACACTGTTATATCATCCTGGAGGGGAGAGGCATTATTACTCTGATTTTTCACATATGAGAAATGACAGGGCTTGTCATGTCCAGAGAGCAGAAGCGGGCAAGGGTCTGCTGGTGAACATTAGCTCATTTCTTTTCCTGACAGCCGACCAGTACTGCCAGAAGCTAGCAAAGGTAAATGGATTTGACAGTAATACCTCTTTCTAGTGGCATAGCTAGATCATGCAGTCAAAGATCTACTCTGTGCAGGGTTGGGCAGGGTCAGTTCTTTGGTGAGTGAGCTCTGAAGAATACTGAGTATGCTTTGTGGAGAGGCATCAGCTTTTTGGTAGTGGCTGTGATCCCATCCACATTTTGTGTTATGTTTGAGGTGGAGAGTGAAGGTGAGTCTCCTCAGAACTCTGAGGAAGAGTTCTCACTCAGAATTGAAGGGAAGAGTGCCTGCTGTCAAAGCCACCATAGGGATAGGCCCCTTTAGGGCCTCAGTAGCTCATGGTCTGATTTTTTTTGTGGTTTACTTTGGGAATGGGATAAAGCAAACTACTCTTGTAGATTTCAAGTCCTGGGTAACCCAGATGGTGCAATAAACAGAGGGTAGGAGGAAAAGCCTCCATCAAATGATGTTGACTGTTGTCACCCTTTTTAAACTTAGGTATTACTTTATATTTTGCTGGGGAGGTGGGTAGATTTTCATATTTGATAAACCACTATCTGACCAAATTACAGCCCTAGTGATGAATATTTAATTAGATCTGTACTTTATGAAATACATTGCTGCTTAGGTGGATTAAGGCTGGGTAGCCCATAAATTGGTAATTTGGTTGTCAGCTTCCACAGTGCCCTGGACAGTAACAAAACACACGAATTCCTGTGGATTCCTGTATAAAAAATTAATGTTTGGATTTGATTATGAAGGATTTAGGTCTTTTATCCTTTTTCTATTTCTTCAATAAAAAAAAGGAAGATGGAATGAAATTAAAAATTTAGAGGTACTTTTAATATTGCAGTGCCAACTAACTGCATTCCTCAAAGCTACCAGCCCTCATCTTCGCCACTGACATGTGTTAAAGAAGCATCTTCAGGAATGTGATATTGCCAAGAATTAAAACAAGCGATATCCATTCCTGCAAACTTTAAAAAAGTTACATGTATAGAACATGAACTACATGACTTTAATGTCATATTGCATTTTCCTTCCTTTGAGTTTTCTTACTGCTATTAGTCAAATAGGCACTGGGAATACAGAGTAATGTTTTTGCTTCATCCTTAGGATTTACCTGCAGGCAAGGTGTGTCAGGTAGTCAAGTGCCCATTTGGGTTCAGTCAAGTGGGAAACTGATACTGCAGTTTGACCAGAGTCAAATCTCCAAGGGTTACTGGTATCTTACAGCTTTGAGGTGAGGGGAGAATGGCGCAGGCTCAGAGTTTGCTGCTATGCAACATGTCCAAAGCTGAGGCAAGATGATCAGACTCTGATGAGGGGCGAGCAGCGTCCAGTAGGTCCTGCTCAGTAATTTCATGTCAAAACCTCAGGGCAGTATTTTCTCTCTCCAGGTGCTGTGCTATTTCTGGGTCTGTCTTGGTAATGTCCACTGAACAAACACTGACTGTATTTCATGCTATATTATTGTTTACTGTAGCTGATCTTAATTTATATTATTATATAATATAGCGACGAGGCAACCCAGTCACTGCAGATCAAAGGAATTAGTGCAGCTGTCATGTGAATAAACTCACATTGTGCCTCACAACACCACCCCAGGCTTGCTTGAATTGTGCAGACTCAACTCTGTCTCCCTCTCATCACTGTGGATACAGCAGAAGATATGTAAATGTGTGTGTGTGTACGTATGGATCCTGTAGGTATTTGCACACGCTTAGGCAATGCTGCCTTGCAGCATGGGTTATTATCTGGGCTTGACAGCAGCCTTTGAACGCAGGCATCAGTTTCTCATCCGTGTGTTCCCCGAGGCTGTCAGCAGTCATTGGGATGACTGGCAGGGTGTCAGCTAAGCTCTCCTCTCCTGGAGGAATATTACAGTAGCAAAGCTGACGAGGACTGTGACATCTTTGAGGGAGGACACTGCATGAGGTCTGCATGGTATGCATCATCCCCTACTTGATGAGTTTTGCACAGCAGGGACTTTTTTATTGTTTCTATTCTTGTCAATATCTGTCAAGGTACCCAATGTAGTTTTCTCTTTTCAATTCCTTTTTTCTTTTATTTTTGCTTCCTTTCCCTTCGTAGCTCAGAGTCCCCAGCTGCCATCCACTGGGTTCTCATCTTTGCTGATGTCTGGAGAGTCCAAGAGCTGGAGCAATGCAGTTGGTAGCAGTCTGCTTCCCATCAGCTCTGACCTAGGACACAGCATGAAGCCAAGGGTACCAGGGACTGGTGGTGTAATTCTTTGTCAAGCATGAAACTAAGAGTCTCATCTCCAGGGATGGATGAAATTCCTGGAGATTTCTTGGCCAGAGCAATCTTTTGCACTTCCAAATTGTGGGTTATATAATAAGATTTTAGTTTCCCAAGTTTCTATTTTAAAATTTGAATATAGAATCCTTTCCTTGCTCTCTCTTTCACAATTAAGTGTGCTATTAAATACTCTAATTTCATATCAGTAATAGCATTTCAGGAAGAGGAGAGAGGAATGTTCCTAAATATGCATTTTAAAAAATTGTTTGGTATTGAAGAATCACAATATATTTTTTTACTACTTTGTTTTTAAAAAGCACTTACCTTCATATGCACTTGTATGCTAGGAGGAGATGGCATGTGGATGGAGATCATGGCCTGATAGAGAATGATCTTTGCTGGGTTCAGGTACCAGGATACTTACTTAGACCTGATATATAATTGCCTGAGGCATTTGACGTAGTTTGTGTAATTTTCCCTTTTCAGAGAAAGGCTTGGCACTCAATTCCCCTTAAGAGAGGGGTGGGGCATCTCTCTGAGGTGCTTCTAAAAGTGTTTTGAGTGGTCAGTGTTTGTTAGGCTGTAGCCACGAGTTCCAGTAGGTCACAGTGACAGAAGAATCGTACCTGCTCTGGGTATTCAGGGTTTGAGGAGTAAGCAAAAGCAGGACACAGGGCAGCATTGGCAGCTGTCTATCCCTGCTGTGAAAGCCAGCATGGAGAGCTGTGGACTGAGTTTGTTTGCACTGATGAATGCTGTGCACTGCAGTTTGTGAACTGTATTGAATCCCTCACCATGCTGCCTTGCCATTGCTGCTGGCATAGCTTGTTGTGTTTATGAATGTTACAGTCACATCAGAGGCACAACTTGCCCACTGATCTGTGAGACCGCCTGCCTTGTTCAGTGGGAACCCAGCTGACAGCAGCAGAGAATACACAGATTTCTAGGAGGGCTTGATTGGAGGATTTATGTCTGAAAAGTTCCTTAGGACATGCCAGCCTACAAGGTCTGGTTGCTCATTCATCAAGTTTATTTAAACCTTGAGGGGGGAGGTTATTTTCCTAGTCTCAAGAGTGCTCTAAAAAGTGTTGGAAACTATTTTCCACTTCTAGTTAATCTATTTATTACAAACAATGGAGTTCCACCATGATGTAAAGCGGATAAAGAGGAAAAGGCATGAGGAAGACTTCAAATGCAGAGCACAGTAGTTTTAGAAGAGGGTCAGAGATCCTGGTCTTTACCATGGTGACTGTGCCAACATACAGAATTGTGTTTAAACTAGGGTTTATATTGGCATAATTATTTTGATAAATATTACACCCAAATGAGCATAGTTAAAGAAAAACAATGAGCTGTCTTAGCCCCTTTGTGGTGGGAATGAAGAAGTTGCTCTGTGGAGTTTTTTGTTGGCTTTCTTTTTTTCCCCCTAAGAACAGTCATGTTTTTCTGGCCTCCAGGTTGTTCCAGGACATTATGTTTTTATTTCTGTTGAATTGCAGCAAGCAATGATTGTTACATGTTGTAGTTCTCCTTGTGTGAGGAGGCATTTTGCCTTCCCCCTCAGGATCTCCTTGTTTCTTGTGCTGTGTGAGGTTATAGTACAGGGGATTCAGCTGTCTACTGCAGTTGTTTCTGCTGGAATTTGTATTTGTTTCAGTAATATATGGCAGATTGTTATCTGGATGAGGACAGGGCTGGTAGCTGCATTACACTGACTTGTAACATTGCTGTGGCCTTTCTGAAGATAATTTCTTGGAGCAGCAGTTGCAAACTGTTCTTTCTTCATCTTCAGCTCTAGACTGAAAAACCCCCAATCAAAAGGCAAGGTGACATTTTCACGTCTCCTGCAATGTAGTTAACTTTCTCCTTAGCCTCTGTCTCTGGTTGTTGCCCTTTTCACAGCAGAACAGGATCATTTTCTGTGCCCAAGCATTCTTGGAGGGCAACAAATCTCCTTAGGGCTAGATTCCTGTAATAAGAAGCAGCCCTGCACTTCTCCTTTTCTGCTCTGAATCTCATTTGCTAGACTTGCTGGTGTGTGTTTCAGTCCTTTAATTAAGTCCTCCCTTTGTCTCTCTATCTGCCAGAGCACGGTTCCCATTTTTCTTGCTGCAGCACTTAAGCATAATTTGCTGTCAAACACATGCTCTCTGATTGAGGTCCGACCAGATTTACTTGCAAATGTGTCTGGGTCAATAGCTTTTGTTTCAATTAGATTTACAAAGAATCATTTTGGTGCTCTGGCATGTTACTCAAAGGGGAGGTTGTGGGGAGGGCCTTGGGCCTGCCAGGCACTTAATTAATTAATTAATGATTTTAAAAAGAAAAAAAAAAAGGAAAAGAAAAAAGGATGGAAAAAAGAAAAGGAAAAGGAATTGGGGAATCTGATATTATTTGCCTATGGCCAGCCAGGGCTCTAGCAGTTTTTGCTAAGGATTAATCAGTATCCAGGGCTCAGTTTGATGGGTGCAGTAAGATGCAATGCTTTGAGATGTAAAAATTAGTAGAACCTGGCATCTTTGGATGCAGATGGGGTTGTGGCCACGGTTGGCTAAATGAGTGAAAACCATTTGTAGCAGGGCTGAGCCAAAATCACAGTAGGCTGAGAAGAATTAGCTATTATCCAGTATTATTTATTTTTCCATACTTTCTACTGAAGATGCAGGGGCAGGGTTTTCACATGTGAGGAATTTGAATTTATGCACTGAGGTAAGAAGCTTGATTCATTTGTCTTCTTAGCCCTGCAGTCACAATGAGGAATTTGGCTTCCCATTGATGCTAAAGGCATTTGTGTGCTCAATGACTTTTCGTATATCCATAATTATCTTTCTAGATAAATGAAAGTAAATTGTTAGATTTGTTCCCAAATGCTCGAGTATCCTTTTCCAGTATTTGAAAGAATCTGTTGAAAAACTGGGCTCAATATTGTGGTACTGTCCTAAACCCATGCTTTCTTTGCCAGATTATCTTTCCAGCCTTTGTGGTCTTTGATGGTCTGAATGTAGGGCTCCTTGGCATCAAGCTGGATTTTGTATTTTCCCTCTGCTTGAGCTGTTAAAGGAAAATTTCAGTGGAGTCCATTATTAGTAATTTTAAAAAATTCTTTGGTTGTTTCACATGCCTGATGTCTGAGAACCAGCAAAACCTTGCAGAGTCTGGGTGAGGGTCAAAGGAGGGATCACAGTGAAGCTGGGCTGGCAAGAGCCAACAGTCAGGCAAGCCAAGTTCCAGCTGGAGACTGTCACTGGAGTTGACCCATGGGACAGGAGAGGCTTTTTTGTTTTTTAAAGCTGCTTCTGTGGTGATCCCTACAGTTATCCTGAGCTCTCTTTTAAAATCTGGTTTGTTTCAACCAGGTACGTTATTATTTTCTCTGTAAGTGCTGTGCCTGGAACTTTGGTGCCTCTAATCTCTTTGAACTGCACCTTGTACCACTAGGATACCTCAGAGTAATTGGAAACATTGTGGAAGAAGATCCTCTTCATCAAAATATATAAATATTTGGAAGACTAATAGCATTGAGCAATTTTCTAATCATAATAAATCCTGGCATATTCCTTCAAACAATACAAATACAAACAAGTATCAGAGAAAAGACTGAAGGGTTTGAAATGCCTGATATTGAAAGTAATTCCATACACTTTCCATTTTTAACAGTCTGCTGTAATGTTCTTAAGTTAACTTTGCATTTTACTGGTGTCTCAATTATGATCAACTTGACATCTTCCTCAGTGATTTTGAGAAGTGGCTGGGCATACAAGTATCTTCTTTCTACAGATGAATAGTCAGATGTAAATATATGCTATTACTCTCTCCTTTTTATTTTAAAAATTATTTTTATTTTTGTAGTTAGAAAAAATAAGAGTCAAGTGAAAACAAGCACAGATGACACAAACCTGGCCCAAAGCAAGCTATTTGGATGATACTTGTATCTTTCTTAAAAAAGATTAGGTTTAGAACCTTTGAAAAGCAAGGGACATAGTGGGCCACCCAGTGTGTTTATCATGCTTGCACCAGTAGTGCCAGCTACCTTCCTAAAACAGGATGTCTGTTGTGGATGGTGACGTAAGAGACAGTGTGGTGGGGATAGGTACATTAGGTTTTTGAGTATCTGTTTAGAAAATTTGATCTGGCTTCACAGAGATGTGAACAAAAAGGGAGCTCTACACTGTCATTTTTTATTGGTATTGCTTTTCAGAACATACTTTTAAAACATTGCCAGGTGTCAGATGTCAGTGAACTGGTGAGCTCCCCACTGCCTCAGATGGAGTTGCTCCAGCCTTCAAAACCTGAATCAAGGCAGTTGATTTATAGCAGAAAATTGGACAACCTCACATCCTGATAGGATCACACTGCCCTTAAATCTGGTCTAACCACTGAGGAGAGAGTTGGTCAGCTCTTCAAAATCTGTTGTACAGAGAGAATTTGTCTAAAAAATAGCAGATTAGAGGGCAAGGACACAGTCTGGTCTTGTGGGCAGACCTTAAAGTGGCAATGAGATGACTCCTGGGTGCTGTGCTGCTTCAGTTGCTGTCTCTTGACCTGACAATGAGTGAGGGGGATAACTGGCCTGTTCAACCTAAGGCTGCAAATCTGAACAAAAGCAGGAGAAGAACAGCTGCTTCTAAGTAGAGGACTCCAGGGTAAGTGCAGAACTGATTTAGTATATTGCTGAGGGGCTCTTAACTCCAGCTGACTTCACAAGTCTTTGGTAGTTTGTGTAAATTCACAGATCGAGGACAAATGCACTCTGTGCTCTGGGGATGCTTTGTTTGAAGAGGGCTGCTTAACCTCAGCAACTTCTCCAGAGGCAGTGGACAAAGAGGTCCTTTTTAAGAGGCCTTTTTTAAGGGGTCCTTTTTGAAGGTATCTTGTGGCAGTGTTGTATTGTAACGAGGCGGTGTGTTTATTTCCATGCTCTGCCAGCCCCTGATGCCGGTGCCACCTGTTTTGCTTCCCACTGCACACCTGTGCCTTTGTGTACAATTTCTGAAATGGATTTTTGTGACATCTGTGTTTTAGCTCCCTTGGGACCCATCACTTGCAGTCCTATCTCACTGGGCACTCTCTCCCTCCCTTCTCAGAATCAGCGCTATAAATGTAGCTTGCTTAAATCACCACTCACTGAAAGAATAGAAAAGATTCATGAGTAAAAATTTGCCTTGGTGGAAATGAAATATTTGCTATCGTGATCTCATCCAGTAGCACTGAGTGGAGATTTCTGTCCTTTACAGTTGAGTCAAAGTGACATAAAAATGAGAGCAAGGTATGCACAAATGTTCTGCAAGTATTAGACCTGTACTCAAATGTGTTTTGTTCTAGGATTTACATTACATGTGATCACATGGGGTTGGCTTAGGGAATGATTCTATGGGGAATATGCTGTAGTCACCATTACGAAATACAGCAATTGCCAATGGAGACAGCTTAGCTGTTCATTGATATGAAGCCCTTTCCCCCAAGAAGAGCTATGAGGATTGCTGCTCCTCTAGAAGTTACCTGTGCTCACTCAGGGTATACACAAATGCAGCTTAAAGCAGTGTTGTATGGGCGTTTTCTAGAGGTGTTTAAATACCCTATGCATGTCTGGTTGCCATTACTCTGGGCACTGCAGCACATACTGTGATGTCTGTAAAAATCCTCCAGTGCAGGCCACAATAAGTGGCTGAGCACTGTGGTATCCTAGCAGGTAATTATTGGAAAAGTCTGGCTGCTTGAAGATGATCAGAATGTCTATTTGAGAAATGCAGTTTGCAAAAATGTGTGGGATGTATTCAGATTTTTTAAAGCAGAAGACCAAAATGTAATTATAGTAACAAAATAAAGTATTGAATATTGCAGACATGAGGGCATGTTCTTTCCCCAGCTGTTTTGAGAGTGCAAGGAGCAGCAAGGAGGAAAGGGGTAACCTGATGTGGAAGCAGAGGCTGTTTCTGCAAGCAGGCTGGCTGAATTTCACAGTGACCATGCTGGCCTTGAGATTAGAGAA
Organism: Corvus cornix cornix; assembly: GCF_000738735.6. Taxonomy (NCBI): domain Eukaryota; kingdom Metazoa; phylum Chordata; class Aves; order Passeriformes; family Corvidae; genus Corvus; species Corvus cornix. Next base: position 21,141,380 of record NC_046335.1, on the reverse strand, counting down.
GTTCTGAGGGCTGCCTTTGGGATAAGGTGGTATCTAAAATTCCCTCTCACTGCAACCCCCTCAGGTGCTCACTGAGTTTGATGTAGAAGGAATACAGCAACAGTCACACTTGCATTTTAACTGCTGGAGGAGAATATTGTTGCAGTGTAATTTTTTGGCCACTGGCTTCCAAAATGGCGGGGCTGTCCCTCTTACTGTTATTCAGACTTGTTTTGTTATCACATCTTTGAAGAACCAGTTTCACTGCTACATCTCCTGTAACCTCATTATGTACAGGCTGACAGGTGAAATAAAATGTATTTCAGCTCCAGTCATGGCATAAATGTGAGAAACTTCTGACTAAGAGCCCTAATTATTAACTGATTACTTGAACTCGAAAATACTTAAAATACAGGTCATAGCCAGTTTTTGTTCAGATGAACTGATATTTCTAACTAGTTTATAACAATGTTAAAGATATATGTGGCACTTATACAGCTGGCCATCTCTACAAGGCTGTTCTTCCCCTCCTGACATAGTCCCTTAATTACACTTGGAAGTGGCCTAAGTTCACAAGGAGAGAGAGGGAGGCGTTTGCCTCGAGTGCAGTGCCCAGCAGCTCTCCTCTTCTGCTGTGACTTGCCTTCATTGCCAGGTACCAGCAGGGGTTTCAGCTAGGCAGATAATGGGAAAATTAGAAATTATGGGTTATCATGAATACTGCTGACTCATTTTAGGGGTAGACATTTCCTGTTGAACTCTAGAGAAAGAAAAGAATGTGTGACTGTCATGAATTCAAGTAGTGTGAGATGTTAAAGAAAAATCACATCTTTATGAATATGCTCTTAAATTTTGGTTGGGAAGATCCTGTTTCAAAGTACCTGGATGCTCTGATGCAAGACCTGTGAAGTCATTGGGCAACAATGAGCTGCCACTAAAGAACCTGTGTGAAAATGGTAACATTACTGGTGAATGGAAAACAGTATTTCTCACAATTGCCTCACATTTTGACTCAGGCTGAAAGACTCATTATAGACTGTAGGAGTAGGCAAACTTCCTCTGATTTAAAGAGAACAATATAGTTTAATAATCTGAGTCAATGGGATTTTCTTATGAAGATTGATCTTTACTGTAGAGCACTGTCATTAATTCTCAAATATAAGTCTTGTATTCAAATTTACAGTATAAAACCTGTGGAAGCAATGTGAAGTGTGGCATGTTCTATCCTCTGAAGCAATTTAGAGAAGTAAAGTAAGCTTTTCTTTTAATAAGCAAAGGCATCCTGTCTCAGATGAAATCAATGGATTGGCAGTGCTTTTTCTTACCATCACAGCAAAGCAACTTAGGCCATACTGCTACTTCATCCCAGTACCTGTTTCTTGCTTGCACAGGGAGAAAGAACAGTGGCATAGTCTGGGCAGAGTTGAATGACTATGACATTAGCTGGAGATTTGAGTGATTCATTATTTTTCTTTTTGACTATGGGTATTCTTTGTGGAGTGACAATTTTCTTTATCTCTGATGTGGTTCAGTTTGAAAAACAGAGTTGATATTTTTGTGCTTCAGAGAAATGTTCTGAGATAACTCAGTGTGTTATACATCTGGGACAGTCTGAGCACCTATTGCATCTGTGCAAGGCTCTGGTGAGAATATAGATCAAACTCTGTTGCTTGTATTCTTCAGATCCTGAATAAAGAAGTATCACCTTGTTGCCAGCTTTTATCCATTTGTGTTCTTATCCCTCACTGCATTCAACTAGGCTGATTTGTGGTTTTTCTTCTTGCACTTGAGAGTTTTGTTTTGGCAGGTATCTCTGTTCTAACAATTTCTTTTTGTGTTTTGGCTAAGATAAAAATAACACAAACAAATCAAAATTTATTTCCTTGTTATAACGAACCCAAGCCACAGATGAGCTGTGGCTCAAGAGCTGGTATCTTTCAACCTACCATGGCAGGGCTTAATTCTGTTCTTCCCCTGGTTAAACCAATATCAATTTCTGTGACAGAGCTGAGAATTTAGAGGCTCAGCAAAAGCCCAAGTCTTGTACAGGAGCACTGGACTGATCTGAGAGTTTTACATCTCCCACAAGTGAGGGCTGAGAAGTCTGGCTGTCTTATGCCATTCCTGATGTCAGTCACCTTCCCTTAAATGCATAAGCCAGCCTAGGCCACTGTCACACAGCTTCATCTCCTCTTTAAAAAGTAGCATTTGCCTCCTCCCCAAAAGGAGAAGTGTGGGGATTTTTGTTTGTTTTTTTTTGGTGGTGGTGGGTTTGGGGGTTTTGGGGGGGTTTTGTTTGGTTGTTGTTTTTGGTTTTTTTTGTGTTTTGTTTTGATTTTTAATCTTGGTAATTCCAGGTCATCTGGTCATCACCTTATTCATTCCTTTTCCTCTTACATACAGTTTTTTCTCCCTTTGTAACTGAGGTCAAATGCTTATATGTAGGTGACACCAATCATTTCATACAGTTTTTCCCACTCCTCTGTTCTGGATTAACTGCCTTGTGACATTCTTCTGTCTGACCAGTGACAAATGGGGCCTGGAGTGAGATGGAAATGAACTCAGGAGTGAGTTTATGGGACTGTGGGGGACCATCTGTTAATGTAAATGTTTAAGGTAAAATGCATTAAGGCCTGTGCGCTGACGAGACATTTCATTTGCATTCTGCCTCTGAGATTATTTCTGGCTCATGCCTAAGGGCATCAGAGTTCCAGGGCAGACAAGCGTGCTTTCTCCTTTTCATCTTTTTGCTAGTGTAAGTTTTACGTTATGGTTGAGATGCCAGACCTGAAATGTGAAACGTGCTGCTTAGATCAAAATGTGGGTTTGGTTTTAAAAATTAATGTGGCCTATTCTTCACCTCAAAAAACATAGATTCTATAATACCTTTTTTAGTTCTAGAAAAAGATGATTCAAATATAATTATTTTTAGAAACAAGAGAGACTTCTCCATTCTTTACTATTCAAACATTAAATGTAAGAGCAAGAAATAACAGATCAAAAAGAGAAAGTGCAATGGGTTGATACCACTCATCTCTTGCTTCTTGCATATCTTAAAATAATAGGAAAATCTAACCTACATTTTTCTAACATGTTCTGATAGTCTCATGAGTAACCTAGGGGAAGATGGCTTAAAAAGGTCGGAAGGTGTGTCATTGTGTGCTCATCTGGGGACAGTTGATAATCTTATTCCTGACAGTGTTCATTTAAGTCTGTTAAGAACTTTTAGGTATTCCCAAACAAGTGGGAAAGAAGTCTATAGTGTTTTAAGGAATGTAATTTAAAGTATGACTCTTCTGCTTTAGAAACTGGGAACGCTTTTCAGTGTCTTTTTTATTTTCTGCTTGACTCTAAGCTGCCCATAGAACAAAATACTGTTGGTATGAATGGGAATCATATTACAGACATTCCTTTGTTGGCGTACCTTTAGAAACATGAACTTGAGGAACAGGAGAGAGACTGAGAATTGGAGTCTGAGATAGTCATCTCAACTCTAGTGACTTTACTAATTTTGAATTTATGGTATAAAAGGCAAGGTTATAGTTACTAATAAAGTGTCTGTTGATTACATAAATCTCCAATCTAGATCTGGTAAGTCTGGGCTGTAACAAAATTTTTTCTTGTTATCATTACATAGATAAGTTGTTCATACAATGCCATAGATTAACCCCAGATGGCAACTGAGCACCACTCAGCTCCTTACTCGCTCCCTGGCCCCACCACTGGGATGGGGGAGACAGTGGAAGGGTAAAAGTAAGAACTTAGGGCTTGAGGCAAAGACAGTTAAATGGGACACAAAAGAAAGATAATAATAACTATTATAATAACTAAAGCATTAGAATACACAAAGCAAGTGATGCACAATGCTCACCACTTGCCAACCAATGCCCAGCCAGTTCCTGAGCAGTGGCCTCTGGCCAGCTTTCCCCTGGTTTATATGATGAGCATGACACCGTATGCTATGGAATATCATTTTGGGGTCAGCTATTCTGGCTGTGTCCCTTCTTAACTACTTCTGCTCTCCAGCCTTCTCCCTGGCAGGGCACGAGAAGTCCTTGACTTAGTATAAATACTAAACCCATCAGTGTGTTATTAACATTATTCTTATACTAAATCCAAAACACAGGACTATGCTAGATACTAGGAAGAAAATTAATTCTATCCCAGCCAAAACCAAGACATACAGTAAGAAATGTCAAAGTTCTGTCTAGACCCACATAGATCACACAGCTTAAAGCCGTTAAAGAGGATTGTGTCCAGTTCATCTAAACATAGCATAGATTGGACATTACTCTGTTCTTGTTTTATCTTGCATATGCCATTCTGAATATGGATAGATAGCTTGGTTGTGGCTTGCTCTGATACCAGCTGAGAATAATTCTTGTCTGTCTTTCGTTTATTGGAGTGGAGAGCAATGATTCTCACCTAATTCTTTTTCCTGCCTTGGCAGCAGGAGTGTCACAAGGGTGACATTGGCAATGAAGGTTGATGAAGAACTTTGTGCTTACATCTTACTTTAGCATACTTATTCTCTACTAATTCCTTGCGTGGGCACCCTGCACTGAACATGCCTTTGTGTGGGTTAGAAGTGGATTAAGCTTAACTGCCAAAAGAACCCTAGGTATAGAATAAGGGAATTACAGATAGAATGCTGTTAAGCCACATTCTTATTTGTTCCAAAGTAATTTTCCTTTATTGGCAAGCACTAAGGAAAAGCTTCTTGTCTTCTCATGGTAAGAGGAGAGAAAATCCAGTTTTGATTGAGCATGCCCTTCTTTTCTCCTTTTCTTCTAACACCAGTTTGCCCTCTGTGCCGAGCTGAAGAATTGCACGTTCACCTCTCACTCTCCAGCTGAAGAAGATTGATGTGCAATTAAGATCTCTAAGGAGATGTATTAAACGCTGCAAAGATTCCAAATTCTGTCATGAATCTTCTTGTTAGTATGTTTTGCTCTCCTTATCCTATGTATTAGTATCGCATCTCCAGGACTGTGGTGACCCTGGCTCATACTCCAGTAAAAGGTTGGAGCTGAAGGTATTATGAAAACTAGTCACTGAAATCTGCCTCTGGTCACAAAGATCTTTGAAACTGGTTTGGTGTAATGCCTTTTTACCTCAATCTTTTCCCTGTCTCATGCTGCGTTAGGTCAGGATTTGATGAGTCACACTTGCTGCAATGTGGCTGGCTTCAAATGTTATCCTAAGACTTGAATTTTTTTCTTTTTGTTATTGAAAGAACTTCTAAAGTTTTGGAAATTCTATTCTATGGTGGCTTCTACCCTAAAACTGCTAAGAGCAGCGGAGATTTTTTTAACTTTTGGCTCATGGCAAAATAGGGTAATTGTGTGAAAATCTGGAGAGACCAGACATTGTGAGGTACCCATATTTATTTTCTGGATCCAGATAGTCAGTGTGGTTTTCTTATTTCTCACTGATTTGCTTTCCTAATATTTTAATAGAGCTCTTCTTCCAAAATGAAAGTATTTCCTTTCTTCACTTCTATCTTGGTGTTCGGTTTTGTTTAGGGTTTTTTCTGCTTTTACATGTCTTCAAGTAGTTGTGTGTTTTGGTTTTGTGGGGTTTTTTTTTTGTTTTTTTCTTTCTTTCTTCAAGCATCCTTCTGTGTAGTTTAAATTAAACTTCCTTGTGGATTTTGGTACATGCAATATTGAGCATACCAGTGTGCGTTAGGATTTCAAACATCTTTTCATGGAAGTTATTTCTTCACCTGCATGGTAGTTGCTGCTAATCTGAAATATTAAGTCTATTGCCCTGTTTCTTGGCATATGCATGATCCTGTTCTTTTGATGGACTGTTTTTCAGAATTCTGAAACTTTGTAACTATGCCTAAACTGGTATGTAGGTATTGAGTCTATAATATTACTTCCTTACTCTATACATACCAAATTCTAAGACTGCTGCTTGTGTTTGAGTTTGCAGATATTTTGTCCCTGTCTTGTATTATAGGTTTGATTTTAATTTAGTTGAATGAAATGGAAATCTTCTTTCTCACATCTGTGGGTTTGGAAACCAGGCCTTATGTGATGGCAAACTAATGGAGAAGTAAGGCATGTTTTCATGTCTTATTCCTTATTGGCTTAACCTCTGAGGTAGAGAAATGCTCTACTCGGTGCAGTTTTTCAGAGAGCCGATAAAAGCAAAAAAATATTATTAGGTTGAATGCTCTTTGTTTACAGAGAAGACTCACGACAGCAAAGACTGCTGAATTTTATTTCTACTTTTGTAAAAATCTGTGATAAAGTTCTTTCGACAGAAGGCAGAAGTCAAGCCTTGGTTACTTGCAGTCCACAAGAGCTGTGTAGTAAGTTTAGATGGAGCATTAGTTTCAGTGTTCTGAACAAATTGGACTACAAGTGATTATTAAATTTTCCCTGCAGTTTCAATTGCATTGAATATTTTTCAGTTCTTTGCCAGAGTAATTGTAAAAAAAAAATTGTTGTACTCTGTCAACTTCGAGTGCTGCTTTTTGTCTTGCCTGCTGTGGGATTGACCTGCCTGTACACTTCCTGCAGTGGTGTCCTCTATAGTAGGAGTCCCTATAGCTGTAAGATTTTACTGTGATTGACATTTTGTATGCAACCACTTCAAAAGTGAAGTAAACTGAGGGAACTGAGCTCATAGGAGAGCTAAGCATAAATCTGAGGACTGCAGAAACTCAGCAATTATGAACTTCAGAGCAGAATTTCCATCGTGTAGGGTGCTGAGCAATCGTAAGTCCTATTAGATGAGGTGGAAGTCAACACCTATAGTCTATAATGCAAGATTATGCAAGACTTTTAAAGAAGTTTACATTTTTCTGGGAGTGGTTGCCATAGAAATTAGATTTTTTTTTTTCAGTGCTGAAATCCCAGCAGGGCCAAATACTTGTTTTTCATTTGTTTTCCTAAAAATAAGTATTTGAAGCCAGTGGCAGACAATGAACAACAGCATGTTGTGATGGTGAATAAGGCCATTTTGCTCCTTACGAGAGCAGAGCTGCTGTTTAAAGCCAACAAACTGGATGAGTTGAACACAAGAACTGAAGGTAGGCAGCAGAGTTAACTTGGTCTTGGTGTTCTCTCTTCCTGAGTATTTTTCTTTTTCAGAAGGGAGGAAGAGGCTATTATATTTTTTGCCATGCCTCGTGTAAAGGAAGCAGTGATGTACTAAGGAGCATAGACTCCAGACTGAGCAAGTACCTAACTTTACTGATAAAAACAATATTGATGCCCTCATGTGAATATTGTCCCTGAAGTTAAACCTCTTGAAGGAGGTTCCTTCCAAGAGTTAGAAGCATAAATAATTATATTTTAACATTCATAATATATATAAAAAGCCATCACACTCTTTTTTTTCTGTCTTGTTAAAATATCTTTTATGGCCTGGGTGTTTTATTTGGTGTGATTTCTTTTGCTTCAGAAAAGTAGTATGAATTAAGCTATAACTGCCCCAATGGAATGAAGTTAATAGGCATTTAAATTTAACTACAGCCTCCAGTGGATTACCACCTCACTCTCTTTGCTCTAAAATAGAGCCATTTTATCCCCTAGGTTACATAGTCTCCTTGTCGGTCATGGGAATTTAAATTTGATGCATTATCCACAGGAGGGCTCCCTTATTGTTCCCTGAAGGTAACAGAAACATATTGGGAGTTTCAAGGGGAAATTTCAGTTTCAAAATGCAAATGCAAGCAATACGGAGTTCAAAGGAAGTCTTTTTCCTAGCTCACACCAAAATCTGGCTTCATGAGAAATTTTATGCAGACCAGCCCTAATGTACTTTCTGTTTTGCCTCTGAAACTAATATAAAGGTTGAGAATAATGTTCCTGCATTATATCTGTACATTCCAAAATAACTTCTAAAGTGGTTTGTTTTCCCCGAGATGTTAGCGTTAAGTCTGTGGAGAACTACAAAAGCAGCTCAAATCAGGGTGGATGAAAAGAAGATAAATACAGACACCATGCTGCAAAAGAGATGTTTACAGAATATGATGAATCCTCAGATGTTTCTCCAATTGTTTTATATTTATCTTATATTTTTTAACGGAGGTTATTGGAAAGGAATTGGACTAGGGCATCTGGTAAGGAATACCCTAGAATAATTCCTAAAACAAATCCTTTGTAAACCAACTGCCATGTTGGATTGATTCCCTTTTTGCTGTCCTGGCCTAGTGCCCTTAGAATGGAGGAGAGATCATTTCTTTCATTTTTTACAGACCATAAACAGTCTGCTAAAGTGCCTGTGATGGGAAGCTTTTTATGATGTATTTGGGGAGAGAAATGGGAACATTTTTCCTATCAGAAGCTGCTGCTTGCCAGCATGTTTTGGTTGTTGCATAAAATCATATCTGGTGACAGAGCAGTGAAAGAACTTAAGTCAAGGACTTCTGAGTTACTCTGTTTTCTTTTCCCATGTACAAATTTTGGAGCTAAAAATTAGTATTGATTAACATGGTAATTTCTTCCCTTGATGGGTGCACAGCTTGGGTTGATGTCTATCACTTCTGTTTTATGACATTTCTAGCTAGTTCCAGATTGCCCACTCCAAGGAAATGTGTCCCTTTCAGGCTGATGTTCACAGAATAAGCAATATTATTCAGCGTAATATCCCACCTCTTCTGCATGAGAACATTTTGTGAAGAAAATATCAAGTGCCCTGGTGAACTCTGAACTTACCTGAAAAAAAAGTCAAGAGATAATTCTCAGAAGATGACTCACAAGAAAAGTCTTGCAAACCAGGGTAGGAAAACAGGATTAGATTCTACCTGTTTGTCTGAAAAATAACAAGTTATTATCTGATAACATTAAATGACACTATGAAGAGATGCCAAGCTATCAGGGAATAATTGGAAATTGCTTGCAGCTATCTCCAGCATAGGTGGTTTTGTTGTATTTCCTTCAGTGTTAGATTGACTTTTCTTGTGCTGCTGTGTGGAGAAGAATTTTGGGAGAATATTTAGAAGCAGGAACTATGAAGTTGGGTGTGTGGCTACTGTGATGAAGACTGAGAAATGGCATGAGATAATAATTAAAATGATCAGAATTCCTGGACTGGAGACCTAGTTCTGATATCAGATCAGCCTGCTATAGGTGTGAAAGTAAAGGCTAATATTTGTAATACTTCATAGGGTCTTTACAAGGTTTATTGTTGAAAGTTTTTGAGATCCATGGGTTGGAAATGGCTTGTGAATAGATGGTATTATCGTTCATGTTTATGGCAGTGGGAGACCTTTGTGTTGCAGACGTTTTAGAGTCATCTAAGTAAGTTCTGACCATATATAGCAAAATGATAAAAAAATACAGACACAAGAGGACTGTATTCAGGTATTCTACATGATTAGTTTCAAGCTAGATACCAAGATCTTAAAACTAATATTGAAGTTTAAAAGTGGTTCATAAAAAATAATACACTTTCATATTTACTCTTCTTTCTTGGCCTACACAAATTGAGAATTTTTTTGTTAAATCATGCTCTTCAGGAACTTCTTTAGCAAATATTTCTTGGTGAATCTGGCCTCTTTTTCACCTTTTCTCCATTTCATTGAGCCCATCCAAATTTGCATTATCTATGCAATATGCTATTTGAAATGCACATCTTTTCAAGACTGGAATATTCCTCTAATAAATATCATTTGCTAGAACATCTGCAAATGCAAAAAGGCTGCAAAAATAACCAAATCACATGGTATGCGTATGAAAACTACAGGAATTAGATGATACCGTGGTAAAAACATAATTCTTATCTACAGTTCTTGCTAGTACTGTTTTTCTGAAGGTATAATGATGATGAGTGATGACCTTGAAATCTCTTTTCATCTCATTTCTGGAGAAGAGGTAAAGTAGGTTAACGTTTCTGTCTGTAGTATTATATTTTAATGTGAATTAAACACTTTTTTGATGCCTATGCTGGATTTTCTTCTGGAAAATCTGTTATGCAAACACCCTTGTAGTTCCTGACAAGAAGTGCAGTGCAGTGCAGTGTAGCTCCTGACAAGAAGATCTTCAACACAGACTGAAGTATTATTTTGACCTTCCAGAGATGTGCTCATACATTATTGCCCTGTGTGCATGGTTTCTTTTATGCCAGTGGTAGTCAGAATGTTGAGTGTATTAGTGAGAGATTTCTACTTGAAATCTACTATGTCACTGGGGGTCCAGCATATCCCACAGACCATCTCTGAAGTGATGCAAAGTTTCAGAATTTGAGAAAATAAGTCACTGCATTGTGTTCTTTTCTATTTCTGTTTATCTTCAAACTTGGGCCTGTGCACCTACCATTCATTCTTTCAAGAACTTCTGGGCATCCACAAGCCGGATGTTCATGGGTGAGCACTGAGGTCTCACAAGGTGACTTTAAGGACTGAGTCTTGTCAGAGATGTGTCTTAGCTGTGGCTGTGAAACTGGAAGGAACAGTAGTGAGATCTTCCTGTTGAGGACAGTTCCTAGTGGTACCGTTTTGAAGGTCAGTTGGAGATGTGCATTGCAGTTCATCTTGAAGCAGTACAGACAACCCTTGGCTTGCAGTTGTTCTAAATGCAAAAAGACCTAGCCTTCTAATAAGGGCTCATGTATAAAATGCCCCTGCATTATGTACCCATGCCAATTTCATACAATTTAGGAGGAATTAAGAAAAGTGCTTTCCCAGAGGCGGATCCTAATTTGCATGCCACCATATCCTTGGAGGACTGGTTAAACTCCCGAGTCTGCCCAGTTGTCAGTTATTTGTTTGCTGTGGCCTCTTGCAGGTGAGTGACACTTGCATTCATCTCGGCTACTTTTTTAATCATGTTGCTGTTTGTCTTTGCTTTGTGTGAATCTTTTTCACTTCCCAGTTGCTCTCAAACATGTTGACTTCCATTATTTATCCCTCTACCTGTTGCTCAGGTGAGTTTGCAGCTTGCTGATCTGCAGCTAACATGGGCTTTTGCTTCAGTTGAAGTGTACTGGAGTATGAAAGAGAGATGCCACGGGAGGGCAATTCTGGCTTCCTGCAGCCCTATGAAAACTGTCTGTCGGTGCTTCTGGAGGATTTGTTAGTATGTGTATGTGTTGGTTCAGCAGCCACCTACCCTCTTCAGCTGGGTTCTATGGAGGGAAGGCTGTGCAGTGCCAAAGGGTGCTGCTCCTTCCTCTCTAGGCATCTCTACAACAGGGCACTGTCTAGCTGAGCTTTTAGCTTACCTGGAGGTGCTTATAAAACCATAGGTATCTTTTGAGTCCAGTTTGGTGTTTTAGTGTTTCAGTGGTGTATCAGCATGGTTCTTCAAGAGTTTATTTATCTCTTTATATATCCTTTTATCTATAATCCTAATGTACTTTCAGCATATTGCAATTAGAATTGTCAAAGTGACAGAACTGCCATAAATGTAAAAGTCTTGGGGGGGATTAAATGAAAATTCCTTGGCTTACTCTGTTTCTCTTGTGTGGTTTGTTTTGTTTCAAGCTTGGGTACCTACTTTTACTGCAGCTACAGGATTTATCTGTGCTATTTTATGCTATGATCATCTCAGATGATAGCAAATTCAGTAGAAGTGTGTGCTCCTTTCCCTTGGCTGCTGTTGCTGTGGGTAAGTTGATTTCTCTGCGGTGCAGGGTTATGTCAAAGAGTGCCTCAATGCTTTTCTGTTATAAAGACACCCACCTTTTCCCCCCTGCTCTTTATAGTTGGCTCTGCAGGTTTTCCCTCCTCCTGTACGTGCAGAGGAGCGACAATCCCAAAAGGCTAAAGATGTGTAGGAGATGGAGACAAGTGAAAAACCTTTTGCTGAAGAGCAGGGTATTGATAGAGCACCAGAATTCTAGAGGTCTTCACTGGTGTTCACTTTCCATTGTTGTGTGATAACCACTTAGAAGATATATATTTACACTACCCATGTACTGAAACACCTTAGTTAACATGATTTCCTGTAACTTCTGTCCTGTAAATAGTTCCTTAAGGCATTGAGGATTTTTTTAACAAGTCATAAATATGCATGAATAAAGAGATACTTGAGTGCTACACAGCATTCATTCCAGCCATGAAGTTTGTGGACAAGTCCCATAAACATTGGATTGATCTTTTGAGGTGCCTCGGTCTATGCAGCCAGGGATTTCATATATTAAAATGGGCAGAAAAAAGTGAGTAGGACATGGTGTGAGAAATGGATAAGGGAAATTAGGAAATGATGATGTAATTTGGTGATATCTGATGGAGAACTGTGTCTGGTTGTATTTCAGGAATTGCAATTTCTTGCTATCAACTGACAATGCCATCATCAACATCAAAAATCGTACAGGCATAATAGGAAATTCCTCCCTTTCAGGGAAAAGAAGATACTTGTATCTCTGGGCAGCATGTATATACTAGAGCCTCGAAATTCATTAGCCAGAAGTATTACTGAAGTCTCTGCCTTGTGCATTATCTTATGGAATAAAGGCTGGCTGAACTTTTTTAGAAAGAGAGCTAGTTTATATACTCAGAGAAGCACTTGAGGTGAGAATTTAATATCTAAAATTTGCCTCTGGATTTGCATGTAGATATGTGTATTAGCAATATTAAACTTTCTAAACACTCTAAGAATATAATTGTTCATGGAGATACGGTTTGAGCCTGTTTCTGTGAGATGATTTGGATGCTGTCTGCTGCTGCTATGATATTCTTACCTTACCTGAGCTTGGTGTGCGGTTGTTATGCCCTGACAGGGAGGAACCCTCCTCCCACGCTTGGCAGGATGACTCCCCCCAGAGCCTTAAGCATGGAATATGACTGGGAAGGGAAGTCTACTAGGTTAGACTTCCTTGCCTTGTGCATGCTTTTTGCTTCTTCCTCCTGAAATACTAAGCTAAAGCCTGATGGGAGCCAAATATTTGAAAAGAAATAAGCCAGTAAGGTAGGTAATGGGTAATAAGCAGATATCCTGCATCAGAAACCCAAATCCCTTGGCTTTGTGTCAGATATTTGGGGAGTAAGGGTGGGTGTATTTATTTCATCTTTTTTATTTCCTTTTTTTTAATCCAGTAAGATAATTCTGCCTGATGATGAAGTGTGCTCACTCTGGTTTTTGATCCTGTAGTGCAGTTGCTGCTCTATTTTCTACATGGCTGGGCTTTACTGCAGACCTGTCGAGCCATAGCTGACTTTGATTTTTCTTTTTTTTTTTTTTTTTTTTTTTTTTTTTTTTTTTGGTAAGAAAAGAGATTTCCATAAGCCAGAGTTATGGCAATGCAGCCCAAATATATAATTATCAGGGCAGGAGGGCACCTTGGGCATCCCAGCCTGCCTGCATTTGGCATAGCTTGATTACCTTAGCCTTGCTTCTTGGACTATTTCTCACAAGTAACTCAAGTGTTTCCTTTTGTGATGAGTTTGTATGACCTCTGTTGTTTGTGTACTTATTTGAGCTTTTGGAAATTGTTTGTGTTTTGTTTTGGATTTTTCTTTAAATGGAGGGAAATTTTAAAAATGAAGAGCTCATAAAAGAAAAATATTTTTGTTGACTTCAATGTGCTTGTAACAAGGTGGGGGCCCTTAATCTCTAATTATCTAGGAGTATTTTATGGTTGTCATGTAAGTTTTAAGAATCATATCATGATTCTTAGTTCAGCCCTATGGCCTAATCTTGGGCAAAGAATTCCAAAACTTAGCAGGAATCCTGTATCTCCATCCTTCTTACCTCTCTTCTTGTAGCATGGCACTACAGGTCTGTGCATTGTCCAGTGAAAACATAAGGGGTTGGGAGGAAGGAAAAGAAGGACTATAGTGTATGCTTGTTGAAATAGGGAACATGTACTTGAATAATGGTAATAAAATAGCTATTCCAGGACAACACCCTGAGTTGGATGATCTTTTACTACAGAGCGAGTGTGTCACCTTAAAATTTAACTGGTGAAAGATTTGGATGCTGTATCAGACTATATTGTGTTAGGTAAGTTACTTTAATTAACTGTTTGCACACTCTTCATTGCAAAGGCAGGGTAACAGTTTAAATCTCTTTTATGGTATCCTGTTCAATTGCAGCAATGTGATAGTACACCTAAGAATATTCTGCTGTAACTGTGTCACATAGGTATTTGTTGTTGTATACTCTCGTCAAATAAAAACATAAAGTTGGAAAGGCTGAAAGCATTTATCGATTTCTCAGTTGAGGCATAAAAGAAGTAGACAACCTTTCTAGACTCAGGGACTTAGATCTGAGGAAGAAGAGAAAGAAGAGATATTTTTGACATAGATGACACAAGGACAGTGGTTATGTTTCTGACATAACCCAATGGGCCTGAATGTTGAGAATGCTCTCTTGGCATGAAAGGAGAGGTATAAATGAGGGGAGAACTAGATGCTGCTTGAAATATTGCTGGCAATATTTTAATAGAATGTGTCTCATAGATATGTGTCCTTTTAAATATTTTCCAAGCAGATGGATGAGGCTGCACACAACTTATAAGCAGTGCCTTGGAGGAATGTTAGGACTGTGATTGTTTGTTTCAAGGGGATGCAGCTCCAAAGCCTAACAATATGAACTTTAAAAGTAGGCATAAATCACTCTTTCACAGCTGATTATTTTGGTGGGAACATGTAGTGAGTTTGAAATAGAAGAGTAGGAGACTTTTAACACTGATTTAGAGTTGAAAGTCATCCATTTCTGTTGGAGATTTAATCCACTGTTGCTGTTGGTCTTTAAAAAGGCCTTTTAGAGTAGATGCAAAGCTTTCTCTGAAAGCAAGCTTTTGGGGGCTTCTCCTGGCTCTGCAGTGTGGGTTGCCTGCATCAAATAGTCATTAACATGCTGTTGTAGCACTTTGCTAACGTCTAGTCCTAAATAAAATGTCCTAAGTAAGATTATTAATAATTGTTTTACTCCATATATTTTATTTGGTGGATTTGTAATACCAGTGATCCTTAATATTAACATGCTTTCTATGTTTACTACAGCTGTTCAGTCCTAGAGAGTGAAGGGTGGTGTGGAGTCTTTAGGTCACATGGTGACATTGTGGAGAGATGTGTTTGCTGTTCTCTGGGTTTTAGAACATAACATTTGAATGTGTGGAAGACTTGTATTATGCATAGAACTAGATCTGATTTAATCTGTTGTCTTATGTAGGATGATTTCAGAGTAGTAACCTTCAGTCATTGCCAGCAGTGTGTTCTTATTGTAGTAATAGATGCCAGGTTATTTATTGCTGTTACCTTCCTATTAAAAACTGTGTTCCTTTTCAGTACAACAGTTGTTCTAAATTTGGAGTCGTTTATTCCATTTATGAAGAGGAAATGATTTGTGTGAAGTCAGATAACTTTGATGGATTTTTGCTATTTTAAAGGAATATATAAAGCCCTCCATTCTCAAACAAAATAGGATACAAAACATAGAGGTGCCTCTCCACACTCAGAGCACCAGTTCTCTCTGTATGTATCCTTCCTCAAATGTCACATCCCACAGCCACACCACACATGAGCTCAGCCAGACCTGAACTTCTGTCACTCTCTCCACCTGGAGAGCATGTTCTGCTCTCACGTGACTTTTGAAGGAGTTGCATAACTATAGTGTGTTGTCTTGTGTTTTGCTGTTTGCTGGATTTTTTTAAAATTCTAATCACACAAGACCTCAAACAGCATTATATTATCCTTTTGTCTGAAGTGGAAACTTGTTTTCAACTCTCTGTTTTGTCTACCTTTCAAATACCTGTGTGGCAATTAAATCTACCAGTTCCACTGAGATTCAACCTCTGCTTAATATTATTATTTTAGGCAGACCTTTGTCATTCTGTCTTCAAAAGTAAACCTTCTGTCTTTGGTCTCCTCTGCTACCAGTTGTACTGGTGGTACAACAGTGGTTTAATTTAAGATATTGCTTCCTATAAACCTTTTCAAGCCAGTGTACTCACTTTGGTTTAAACCTGGTTTTCATCAATTTTGTTGAAAGCAACTAAAAGTGCTTTAAAAACCAACAAAAAGTCACTTATTAAGTAAAAATAAGCCAACCTTTAGTAGAAATAAGAACTTTTACATATTAGTTTCTCCTAGTTTAGTTTTAGACAGACTGGTTCACAGGCATAGCTATAATGTTTTTAAGGAGTAGTAAAGGCAAGTTAGACAAGACATGGGATGTAGGGGATAAGTCAGGGGGTTGGACGGCATAAACTCAAAAAATAGAAGATCAACAGTTTGGTTTTTTATGTGACTTCGTATAAACATGATTACACACAGGTTCTTTGTAGTTTCTTGTTCTCATGAACTATTTCACATCACTTTCAGCTTAGAAATATGGGAGGAAAGGAAGCTGTTGTGTCTTCTGGGGTGGCAGTAGCAAGATGGTAATTGAAGCTTTGGGTTGTTCTTTGTTTCTTGATCTTCACCCAAAACAGAAGTCCCACTGTCTTCAAAAAGCTAAGAGTTTTAGGGAGGAGGAAGGGGACCAGGCAGGAGCAGTTAAAGTATTGGGTTTTTTTATTTCAGGAAACATAAATCTCTGTGCTTCAAAAGGACGGGCTTTGTGTGCGCATGAGAGAGAGAGAGAGAGAGTGCAAACACTAATGCATCATGGAGGACAGGTCATTCCGCTGAACGCAGTTCAGCTCCTGAGTGTTTGGAGATTAGAGGCAGCAATAATTTCTGGCTACTGTAATTTATGTTAATGTGGCAGCCCAGGGTTGTATATTTCTGCTGAGATGGCCATTTTTGTGAGGCTTCATTCTGACCACAGTAGAAACCGCAAGGGTTTCAGGTATTGGTGTTTGTCTTTTGCTGATTTAGCCAAGCAGTGAAACAAACAATTTCATTTTTATTATTTAATGATGGAATTTGATGTCTGTTTCTTCTGACTTCTGTGGGCTAAAATAGTAAAAAGAACAGGAAAGAAGCAGTAAGTTCTGCCTCACCTTTGGGTAGATTAGCCCAATGTTAATGTAGGATCTGGCACTCTTTCCAGTTCCAATGGATGAATAGAAACATTGCTCCAGGAGCTTGCCAGTAATCCCTCAACCCTAGGGGTCTTTTGACATCACTGACTTCCTGCTTCAGACTCCAGTTTTCCCAGCATCCTGGGTACTGTTGCAGTCTGTCCCGTCAGCAGGGAGAAAAGAAGTACTGGTCAAGAACACACTGTGAAAACACTGAGATAAGTGTCTAATATTGGAAAAGTGGAGAAAGTTTAGGGAAAGAAATTAAAACTGTTTTGGGAATTAAAGAAATTGCTTTTAGTGGTATTACTGAAAGAGTGTTATTTTACTTAAGTGATATCTAGGAGAGAGCAGGGAAAATACAACTCTGCTAGTATCTGATGATCATAAATACTATGAAAAGAGACAAGATATTTAGATGACCAGAAGAAAGAATAGAAAAATTTAAGGGTATTATGGAAAACTTCCTGTCATGGAGATATGTCCTTGCCCTGTCAAGCTCTGGAATTATTTCCCAGGGGAATAGAAGAGCAACTCCATGGCTTGACAGATTTTGAATTAGACTTGGAAAAATGCTACTCCATGCAGCATGTAGAATAATCTTTCTCTTGGCAGCAAGATAGCATATGAAAGGAGGAAATGATGATCTTGCAGAAGAAATTATGGTCTAGTGATTTATGTACAGAAGTGGGCATCAGGACATCTGATTATTTTCTCTATTTTATCACTGATTTACTTTATAATATTGGGCAAGTCATTTAATCCTTCTGTGCCACTGTGTTCTCATCTGTAAAAGGAATGTTTCATCATCTCAAGAATTTACTCCCTGAACAATGTTCTCATAGCTAGATGGTACTCTGGAGTGTTATAATTATTTTTTAAAATGCCCATAGTCTGGAGGAAACTGGAAGCTCCTTGCCCCAGGTGAGTAACTGCTTAACCTCAAGACCAAAACAGTTGGTTAAAACATTCAGTCTTTCATTTTCTTCACCATGACAAAATAAAGTATATATAGCATAGTTGATGGAAACCTTCTAGTCTGCCCACAGTTCTGCTGCATTGCTTTTGTCTTTTGTTGTTCTCACTGTAAATTAATACTAGCTTGAGAGACTAAAAAGAGAGGAAAAATCATTAGGCTGTGTTAATTTACACCCAGCAAGGCCACAACTTCTGCAGTGTGTGGCTCAAACCCAGAATGGAGCATGACATGAAGGCACTGTTCTACTGCCTGCTCATTACAGCAGATTGGTGTCATTCCTGTTTTCTTCTAACAAGCTTGTTTTTCCAAATTACTGGCTCAGAGTCCTACAAGAAGCCACTAGCAATCATGCCAATTTCATCGGTGCTTTTTCCCCTGAGGATCTTCCCTTATCCCTTGGTACTGCAGCTGTGCCCAGCCTGAGCTCTCTTCCATGGAAGGAGGGAGGGCACTTCCCTCCACCTTGATTAAAAGCTCCTAACACACGCTACAAATGAGATGAGATCTGAGATGTCAAAAGGCTGGCATCCCAAGCTAGGCGC
Source organism: Corvus cornix cornix (assembly GCF_000738735.6). Classification (NCBI taxonomy): domain Eukaryota; kingdom Metazoa; phylum Chordata; class Aves; order Passeriformes; family Corvidae; genus Corvus; species Corvus cornix. The sequence goes on along the minus strand of NC_046335.1, from coordinate 21,123,008 downwards.
AGTAAGTAATGTCTCACTGGGGTCTCCACAGCATTTTTCTGGCATACTCACTGACTAGCCTGTTGCCAGATTTGAGACACTCAGAAAGGGTTTCTTCAGCAGGAAGCTACAGTAAGACTGTAATAGATACAGTGGCCCTCAGGCAAGCAGTCAGCTAACAAACCTTTAGGGAGCTTGCTGGGCTTATTTCAGAACACCTGGGACTACTGTTTGTTCGTATAAATAACATTCCAAAGAACAACAAACCTAAAGTTCTCACTATTCAAATTTGGATTTACTGTGTCTTGTTCACATTATTTATTTATTTTAAATTATTGGCTGAGCCACTGAGGGGCTACACTAATGCAAGGGCTGGCCTCCTCACCATGGATCTGATGTTTTCGTTTACACTGATGTGACTTCTCTGGGATCACTGTCATTATTGTTTATTCATGCCAGTTTTATTGACAGGGCAAAAAAACAGACCCAGGCTATCTATAATCCTGGAAATGGAATAAATCCAATTATTAAATCCAGGGACTTTCAGCACTGTTAAAAACTTCTTGATGTTTGGAGGAACACAGGGCCTTTTAAAAACCTTTGTCTAGAGTTAACATGATAATTTGCTTGTATGTGCCACAATGATACCTTAACCTGGAGTGTAACAGCAGAAGAACCAGAATGAAGTCAGTGATTAGGAGTCAAGGAAAATGATCCAGCTTCACTATATGAGTCCCCCTTGTGGAATATCCTTTCTACACTGTTGAGTCTTCTCTGTGTCCAGAAAATAGCATAAGTATTATGCATTTATCATTGAAAAAGCTGTCATCTCCTCTCAGAATTAGTTTCCCAAGTAGTTTGTGAGAGAAATCTGTGACTTTTTTCCTCTTCTTGGGGAAAAAAAAAACCAGAAGAAAAGCATTAATTGGTGCAGGTGGAGGAAAACAACTCAGGAATCCCAGAATTTTAAAAGTACCAGTATAGCAGCAAGATATCCTTGAAAAATCAGCTTTTTAGCACTTGTTTCTCCAAGTCCTTCAAGAGAAAACACATACGCTGCATACATCCAATCTGTCTCCACAACTCCACCTGCTCTACCCCAGCCTGCTGGAGTGTGATCCTCCCACTCTGTATTTTCTGACTCATGCCACAGAATGATTTGTTAAGAAAGAAAAAAAAAAAAAGCCAACTTGCAGGAGGCTTTGTTCCTTTGACATAAAAGTTTCTTCTCCCTTTGCTTGTTGAGTTGACAATTCCCATGTAAATATTTTTTTCATAAGTAGTGCACAAGATGACACAAAGATCCAACTAGAAGGGAGATAAATTTGACATATAAGTGGGGGCATTCTCTGTCCCTGTCTTAAGATGTAGAATTGAGAATGAATGTTGATCTCTAATCATTCTATTATTGGGATTTGAAACTTCATCGTCAAAGATACCAAGCAAAGAAATTCTGAAAGAGAGCCATTTGCCCTCCTGACTCATTTCTTTCCTTCCTTACCTCCAGCCTATGGTCTTCTTATGAATGCTCAATAGGGCCTCACCAGACCTCGTTAGTGTTTAAGTAATAGGTGTCTTGCTGACACCTGATACAAAATTCATGTCTTTTTTCTATCATTAATAATACAGATTTTCTAAAGTGCAAAAATTACTTTAAGGTTTTGTGGAAAAATCTGTGCCAAGGCATCCACAGGAGGGAATAAGTCTTTCAATTCTGACCTGCTAAGGCCTTTGGCAAACAAGGTGAGGAGTGGGCTAAAACATAAGTAAAGGAGCTCACTATGGAGGGGCTGTGTACATGTTCTGTCCCTGGCAGGCCTCCTGGACAGCTCTGTTGTAGGTTTTGTCCAAGGCAAAGCTCAATAGGCAGTTTAGGGATTCTCTGTCATAGTTATGTTCCACAGTGATGATGCCTTTTTTCTTTTGACAAGTCAGCAGGGGGAAAGATTTGCTGTTATCAAGGAAAGCATAAAGAGTCTCTATCCTTTATTGGATGCAGGTGGAAACATTCCGACAAAGGATGAGGGAAAGGCTGAAGTACTTAATGCCTTCTTTGCTTCAGTCTTTTCTAGTTGGACCATCCTCAGGGTACTCAGCCCCCTGAGCTGGAAGACAGAAGTGAGGAGCAGAATGAAGTCGCCATAATTCAAGGGGAAACAGCTGCTGCTCCACTTTAATGCACACAAGTCTATGGGGCCATATGGAATCCACCTAAGAATACTGAGGCAGCTCACAGAAGAGCTCGACAAGCCACTCTTCATCATTTAAGAGCAGTTCTGGTTGAGCAGGAAGGTTTCAGAAGACTGGAGGTTAGCCAATGTGACACACATCTACAAGAAGGGCTGGAAAGAGGATCCCAGGAATTACTGGCCTATCATCCTGACCTTGGTGCCAGGGAAGATTATGGAGCAGATCATCTTGAGTGCCATCATGTGGCATGTGCAGGACAACCAGGGGATCAGGTCCAGCCAGCACAAGTTTATGAAAGACAGGTCCTGCTTGACCAACCTGATCTCCATCTATGGCAGGGTGACCCACCTAATGGATGACGGAAAGGCTGTCAGTGTTGTCTGCGTGGACCTTAGGAAAAACCTTTGACTCTGTCTCGTACAGTATTCTCCTGGAGAAACTGACTGCTCATGGCTTTGATGGGCACATTCTTTGCCGGGTGAAAAATTGGCTGGATGGCTGAGCCATAAGAGTGGTAGTGAATGGAGTTAAACCCAGTTGATGGCCAGTCACAAGCGATGTTCCACAGGGCTCAGTACTGGAGTCAGTTGTGTGCAATATCTCTACCAATGATAGGCATGAGGGGATTGAATGCACCCTCAGTCAGTTTGCAGACAACACCAAGTCAGCTGGCAATACTGATCTGCTTGAGAGCAGGAAGCCTCTGCAGAGGGATCTGGACAGGCTGGATAAATGGCCAAGGCCAGTGGTATGAGGTTAAACAGGGCCAAGTGCCAGGTCCTGCACTTGGGTCACAACAACCCAGGCAGTACTACAGGCTGGGGGCAGAGTGGCTGGAAAGCCTCCTGGGAGAAAAGGACCTGGAGGTGTGTAGATATGGAGGACCTGGGGGTTCTGGTTGACATCCAACTGAGTGAGCCAATGTGTGCCCAGGTGTCCAAGGCCAGTGGAATCCTGACCTGTATTAGCAATAGTATGGCCAGCATGGCCAGGGAAGTGATTGTCCCTGGAGAGCAACAAAACTGGTGAAAGGTCAAGAGCACCAAGGAGCAGCTGAGAGGGAGCTGGAGTTGTTTAGCCTGGAGAAAAGGAGGCTGAGGGGAGACCTTATTGCTTTCTGCCTGAAAGGAGGTTGTAGTGAGAGGTGCAGGTCAGTCTCTTCTCCCAGGTGACAAGCAACAGGATGAAGAAATGACTTCTCTCGCCTCAGGGAGGTTTAGATTGGATAGTAGGAAAAATTTCACAGAAAGGGTGGTTAAGCATTGGAACAGAATGCCCAGGAAAGTAGTCAAATCACCATCCCTGAAAGTGTTCAGAAAAACATATAGATGTGGCACTTAGAGACTTGGTTTAGTAGTAGACTTGGCTGTGTTAGGTAATGATTGGACTTGATGATAATAGAGGTCTTTTCCCATCTTAATGATTCTGTGAAAAGTGGAGGCAAAGCAAATCGTTGTGTATGTAATTTCTGGGAGTCTTGATGTTTCACTTACTTAAAACCTAACAAAGAACAAGAGAATGTCTTTAGGAAATAATTCTTCCAAGCTAAAGCAGCCAGTGACTAGCCATTATGTGACAGTTTGCCTAATTTCATCACTAAGTACATTGTCCCTTACACACCTGCCTAGTCATTACTCAAGCAGTAAATGCTTTTACAGTCTGTAATTTGGAGATATTGTAAAGATAAGTAAGATACAGCAGGGTGCAGCTATCCTCATTATAAGAACAGGATCTAACAGATTTGTAAGGATGTGTAATGTGCTTAAATTTAAGAACCTTGTCTTTAAGATTTTGTGTGGAATGCACAAGAAGTCTGTGATATGGTAACAAACTGAATGTAGGTATTACAATGCATGATTTGCCAAAGGGTTTCATTAGGGCCAAGAGTTTAGCCAGATACAGAGATGACATTTATGTTGATAATCACTGTAATTTTGGATATTCCTGTTAACAGGGACAGGGAAATTGGAAAGGGTACTAACCTCATGGTTTAGACCAAGATTAGAGATTAGGATGTTACCTTTTATGTTAGGATCTGATTGCTGCCCACAGTGGAATCTTCCTGCATGTTCATGTCAATGGTTGGGTCTTGCCAACTGCTGCTTCATGAGCTGGGCTGCAAGCAAACCAGCCTCCATGGTCATATTGTAATTGAGGCTCAGGTTTAAGCAGATTAGTAATTGCCTACTCACTAGATTATCCTTTTCTTCTTCCTTCACTCTTGCCTTCTGCAGATGTTGGTTGTAAATTTTCTGTCACTGTTATGACATTTTGTGCTATTCTCTTGCCTCAAAGTGGCTTCATTGCTCCATGTAGTTAGTGGTATATATACAGGTGAAACAGCACATGACAGCAAATATCTTAAAATTATTGGTTCCCCATTTTCCTTTCCCTTTTCTTGATTTCCATTCCTTATTGCTTTTCTGTAATGTCACTTTCAATTAGATCTCTCTAACTGATCTTCTTCTCCATAAAACAAAACCTTATTAAAATGTAACTACCCAGATGTTTGTATTTAATGTAAATAAAGATTAGTTTCCATGTTTAAAAGTTAAGTCACTGATTAAGTAACCTGTAGACTTTTTGGCAATCATGGTAATAAAAGTATTTATGAACATATGGTCTGATTTAGGGAGAATTAATCAGTTTAGAAGTAAAATCTATATGGCTGAAGGAAATAACTTAGCTGTCTTTTACAGAAAAATAAAAAATGGTGCTAGTGGGGAAGAGATGTCACTATCATCAATTAAAAATCAAAGGCCACATTTAAAACTGAAATGAAAATAAATCAGACCTAAAAACATTGCTGCTCCTTGTATCTGTTCCATAGATAACAAAGGACATCATCTCCAGGGCTGTCAATCACAGATGGTTTCGTGAGTACCAATCTCAGTAAAAAATAATTAAATTGACAAAAGCTACTGGGCTGGATTATCTCAGTGTCCAGAAGCCTCTCACCTCTGCAGAGCAAGGTTCACTTAAGCCTGTGTTTATTATGAGAAAATGAATGCATTGGTCTATTTCTGCCTAGTTCCTATTCATTTACTTACTAAAACCAGAGCTATAATTTTCCTGTTAATTTTTCTTGAGAAAAACAAATACAACTTCTCTGTAGTAGCTGCAAATGTACTACTATGTTGGATGAATTGATTATGTGAGACCCTGATCTACATGGGGCCAAAGACCAAAGATCAATAGCAACAGAGTTTAAGACATATCAGAACTCTGCTCATGGAATAGGTTCTGTGTAAACCTTAGCAGTCTCAGCCATATGAACATTTATATGTGACTCATTAGCTTAATAAAAAGAGGCAGGATATATGTCAGAAAGCATGACTGAAGCCAGGAGAGATGTTTTTTAAACCGTCTGCATGACCACCAGTAGTTTACGCTGCCTCTTTATATTTTTCAATCAGGTGAATTGTGTAAGCAATAGCCTCTTCAAGAGATTAGGAAACAAAATACATTTGTAGGCTGACTTTTCAAGTGTTGAAGGTAGTATAGATGAGCAGAACAGGTGTAGCTGTAATGATTTCATATATTAGTAGAAAACTGAAGAGCAAAGTCAAAGGTAGCTTTTTAAATTGTGTGTAGGACAGAACTGCAAAGGCTGTTTTTATAATTTGCTGATTGAAATAGAAAAGAGTGTTGGAAAGAGTCAAGCACACTTTTTTCTCTATAATTAAAATATACGTCAGTGTATTTCTGCAGGTGAATAGGACAAGTGCTTAGTTACTATTTTAATGGCTGTTAAAAATTTAGGCAAATTTTGAATGGAGAGTTACAGTTTTATATGAAAATGTAAAGACTTTCTTTTGAAACACTATGTAGCCTTTTTTAGATTATACTTGAAACTTGTATTGTTTTGGCTGGAACAGTTTGAATACGATTTTCATTTGTAGTAGTTTCAGTTAGATTGCATATGCATTTTTGAGGATGAATGAAACATACAATAAAGTGTTGTATGCTTGTATTAAAAATTATTATATGAACGGATACTCTGACTCTTTATAGGAGAATGGAAAACGTAGAGGTATCCAAGCTATTGTCATTCTCCATGTGTCCAGAAAACTCTTGTTGTGATTGATGTGACCTCAGCCTTCCGACAGAAGGAATCTAATCATGTTATTTCATTTAAAATGGATGCAAACCAAGAAGAATTAAAAGCATCAGCAAAACAATGACATGAAAGCTACAGAAAAGGATCATTGTTAGGGAGAAGCTGCAACTGCTCTGTAAAACTTGGTGCTGCTTTCCTAGTTAGACATTAAAGGGATGAATGATATAATAGGAAAGGAAGACTTTCCTTGAACATCCCAGATGAAACTAATTAGGAAGCAAAATCTTTCCACCTCTCCTGCTCCCTGGGCATTTGCTAATGGACAAACCTTGTATGAAGGGATTTTCTTGGTACTTATGTCAAAAGCCAGAGTATTTTGACGGTACCTAAGGGAATTGAAATTGCATAATTTGAATTCTATCAATAGTCTAAAAGGAGAAAGTTGCTGAGAAAGGGAGGCTTGGAGTCTTACTATGAAATTACCTTTCGGTGTATTGCTCTGACAACGAGATTGCGGAAAAGTCCCAACCAAGTTTTGAGTTGGTGGGTCTCAGTCTGGTTGAAAAAAAAGGCACGACCCTAATCATGAAGCTCAGGAGCACATCTCGCTCTCTTTTAGGAATCTTGGCATCTGGAATACTTAAGCAGTGAAGAAAATTATGCTGACTTGATGTGAATTAATCAGAGTAACTTTTAAGGATTTAATATACACCCCCATCACTACCAAAAAAGTTCCTGCCTACTGGCCATGGTGCTCATCTCCAACCCACACACATGTGGAGAGACACTGGAGCTGATTACAATCTGTATGAATATTATTTTTAACAGTTGTAATAGTCCACTTCTGAATAATCATTAATTGTACCTTAAAAAAAAAAACCCAAACCCAAGCCAACAAAAAACCAAAAACCCAACCAAAACTAGAGTATATGCAGATGACTAAAATACATTTCCTTTCTTCCTACGCAGAACTATTATGCTCAAACATTCCCAGTGAAAGCATCTGCAGCAAATCGCAAGCAGGATTTTAACCATTTAGTTGTCTGATGTTCAGTTTCTCTGATCATTGTTTTGCAGCTTGGGGAATGTGTTACCAAGGTAAAATTTTGAAAAGCTCATTACCTTGCTTTGGAATAGCTGAAAATTCCTTCTCTGGATGGCCCAGAGATACGTCTATGACATTAATCCTGTCTGTCTTTAGAATTTTCTATCAACCTATTACCTTTATAACTGACCACCTCTTGGGTTAATGAGTTGTCATTCTTGCTCTTTAGGAGTGTGGAGGCCAGGCACATCAAAGGAGGCTGTTAAATTGTATAGCAAAGAGATTATGAAATGTGCCCTGGAATGGGGTCTGTGGCACAAGCTGGGAAAAAGAGACTAGCTGAAGATGGTACCATGGCTCTGTATTTCCTCTAGCACGTATTGTCCATTGACTCCCTAGTTGGTGGAGTGGTTTTATGTCTAGAATTGTTTATCTTCCATGTTTTAGAGACAAGTTTTGGATGTTCATTTTGGCTCTGATGGTGAAAGTCTGTGCTTTTAACACAATTGGGTTTTATCAGTAGGTTCTATTATGTGTTGTTCAGAAATAGTTGAAGAAAGGATTTAGAGATGTTTGGGTGTTTTTTTGGAATCATGTTCCTTTTGCATGTTGTACAGTACATATTTTATTTGAAGCAAATCTCTAAAAGAAAATATACATTCCTGGACAAGTGTCTCAGTCTTTCCTTCCCAGCCCAGATGTGCCACTGCACTATGCCAAAGGCTGATGCAGGCTGATCTGGGTTAGCTGCTCAGTGCTAGTACTTGGGAAATAGTATCTTACAATCAGCTGGAGTAAAGAAGCCATGAGGGAGTTGCTCTCACTGAAATCCTTTCAGTGAGGTATCTCTGCAGGTCCTTAGTTCTTTGTTGCTCTTGTTATCCCCCCTGTAGTTTCTGTTTCAAACTGGGATAGCTCAGAAAATGACCATCCTCTTTTGTTCTGCCAGACTGATCCCACAGACAGGCTCATTAAACCCCAGCTTGCTTATTGTTTGCACTCTCAAAGCTAATGTAAGTCAAGGGAGAGATTGGTGCTTGGCTTTGGCTCAGAATGTTGAACAAACAGCTGACTGGTTTCTAACTAACTCATTTAAAAGAGGAAAAGCAAACTCTGTTTTTAATGTTAGCTTGTTCTAATAGCAATTTTTCTAGGGCACTTGTCTCTGTTGGTTGGAAATACAGAGGAAGGATGAGTCCAGTTAGAAGCCTTGGTGTCTGTACTTTCAGGCGTTTAATAGAGATACTGGAATGGAATAGAAATCCCTGACCTAATTAGCCCCAGAGAGAGACAACCCCAGATATCTATGCCACAGTGTGGCAAACAAAGGCCTGTACGTGGCAAAGCCTACAAAGCAAATCTGGCAGGCAAGGACAAATGAAGTATTGCTCTTGATAATGGTAGAGAAACAAAGTATTTGGTGACATGCTGTGCTGCTGAAAATTCCTATTCTCAGGTCCATTCCTGAAAGGGGGTATTCACTTCATCTTTTTCCCCACATGCACATACAAACAAACCCTTTTAAAGATGGAGGAGAAAGCAAAATTAGCTGCTTCTTCTCTGACCTCTCCCTGGAGGCCAGGATGGTAGAGATAAAGCCATAGTTATGGCTTTCCATCCAGTACTTACTCTCTTCCCCTAGATCAGTGTGGAAAATATCAGCTTAATGTTTCCTGAAATACCTGGTTTCTGAGAATCCGTATGAAATCTTTACAGTTTTGTGAAATCTAAAGTTTACATATGCTGCAAAACCAAGGAAAGATCATTCTTTTTTCTTTAGTTTTGTTTAAGAGCATGACTTCAATGCAGTTCCAAAGTGTTGAGGAAGTATATGATTCTTGCAACTTCTGTCAGTTGTAACTAAATATTCCAGAAAAAAAAAAACCAAACCAAACAACTCAAACATTTATTTATCCAGCTTCTCACCATTGCAGATTTGCTTTATTTTAAGCCTTCTCTCAGGGATAAACAGTTGAGTCATACTGGGGTTTATCAGCTACAGATTAGGAAAAAGCATAGGATGCTCAAACTGGCCATCTCTCTCACCTTCAGTGGGGGTGTTAGCATGAGTTATGTGTTTGCCTGCTGAGGAAGGATGAGTGGGAAAGGAGAATGGCTGTCAATGGCAGACATCAAAAAGGACCCTCTTTCCATGATGCAAAATGAGTCTAAAGTACTCAGCAGCAGACAGAGACAGGCTGAGGGGCATCTCACCTTTGGGTTGCTGAAGAGGGAGGAGTTCAGATGTGAGAAGTGGCAAAATGAACAAAGGATCCCAGAGCAGCAGTTTCTTGAAGATTTAGCGGTGCATCAAATTTTGTTAGTATATTCAGGCGGCTGTGAAAGAAAAGCAAAAGATATGTGTCTGAAACTGTGGCGTTTGCTCAACAAAGTCACCTTGTCTCTGCATTCAGCAGCAATGTTTCGATGTGCATGTAAGAGATATCCTACTATCCTGTGTATGTGTTTTACCACTGGAAGATCATTCCTCTATAATCACATCTTCTTTAAAAACCCAAGACTCTCATGCAGTGTCCTTTTTTCTGCATCTGCAAGTCTTTTACTTTTTCTACAATCACCCTCCTCAGAAACAGAAAACTTATTTTATGCTACTCTTGGCACCAGCGAGGCCCCTACAGATTTCTTTTCAATTGCGTTTTCCATTCTTCTGTGTTTCAATTATGTGTCCGTAGTGATGAGATTTTATCCTCTGAGAAATGAAACTGTTAATTTAAATTTGTGATCCAGGTTTAAGGTTCTGTGGAAAACATTGTAAAGAATAAATAATAATTTCATAGCATCTTTTCACTTTCTGGAAGATTTCCAGTCTAAATTTCTTCAGTCTACATTTTTATGCTTTTAATTTGATTTTTATAATTTTGCATTGGTTCTTCCATCTTTCCTATGCATCTCATGTTGTAGATTTTTATTTCTCTTCTTAGTCAGCATTGGCCCAGAATTTTCATATTCAAATTTGAAACTATCTTCCTAAATCACTCTAAGATAATCACAGATTTTCTTCATGTCTATTCCTGCTGAGCATTGTCAAATGGAGCTTTGTAGTATTTGGTAGGCAGTCTGAAGGAAAATGAAGAAGGAAATGTCAGAGCCAAACCCACTAGCTAAGTAATAATGAATAATCAGTCCTTTACATATTTACCCAAGTTTTTTTTTTTTTTTGTTACAAAACAAAACAAACCAGGTAGAATTCTACAGGGAGATCAGGTTTTTGTGTAAGATTTCAATATGTGCTCCTTTCTGAATTCTACCTACATTAATTTTCATTCAATATCTTTTCTCCTTCTGTGTGCAACATATAACTATATATGTATTTAAAATATATATGTAGTATGTTTTATATAGTACTTTTTGCCTGTTCTTAGATTTTGATTGTAAGTCACGGTTCATTCACAGTCTGAGACATTCTGTCTGAAGCATGGGATAATTTTTAATGATAGCTATATTGTAAGTTCCTTTCAGTATAGAATGGACTATTAGGTAGTGTCAGTAGAATTCTAAATTAAGTGTACATGAACTATGTGCTGGTTCTGGTTGCCTTAAAATCTGAAATAACACTTTCTTGGAATGCTATTTCTGGGAGTGTATTTTTTCTTTGTGGAAGGCCCTTGCAAAGCTTTATGAACAGTATTTTCTCTGTCATAATGGCACAAAATATTATGACTGGCTAGTGGCAAAATACAGCAAAGCAAAGAATATTGTGCGCAGGGGAATTTTATGTAACCAAAAATACATTTACCCAAAGAGTAAATATAGTGAGACCACTGAAATTCTTGCACTAAGATTACACATATCGAACTTAATATTTTGTGCTGTTTGTAATAAGTTTTGAGTGCTGCACTCGGGACTTCTCTAGCTGTCTCTGGGATTTGTCCCTCAAGAAGGTCTCTACTGGTAGGATGCATCACAGGCCTCTTCAAGTCCCATTTAATTCCACTTCTGTTTTCAAAACGTGATCTTGAGTGGTCACGCATGTATGGAGGCTTGGTTCCCACTTGTAGTATAGTCGCTTTGCACGTACTCGTCTCCTATTCTTTTCTTGGTCTTCCTGTCTGAGCATTCATATTCTCAGTGCTCATTTCCCTGTAAACCCACAGTAGGATGCAGGGTGGAAACGCCTGGGATTTTAAATCCCAAGCCAAGTCTGAGTGAGAAAGGCAAATATCACTCCCACACTCTCAATGCGACTGCTGCCTTGATTTATAGATTAAAACTTCTCTTTTGTTGTAAAGTCTTATTGCCTTTGACTCCTTTGCAAACCCCAGCATCTTTGACTTTGCTGACCATAGAGGCACATGTAGTTATGGAAAAGCTTCTCACTTTCTGGTGCTCGCTGTGAAGATATATGATAACCACTCAAAATACTCTTGACTGTGTCTGTATTGAAACTAGTTTAAATAAAGAAAGAAAGCATAAGAATACAGGTTATTTTGGGATTAAAAAGATAAAGTTTTCTCTGCCACAGTTAGCCTTGTAGTTGAACACATGGTTACTAAAAGAGTCTGGCTTTACAGCTGGAGCAATGTAAAAATAGTTTAAATTAAAAAGATGTGAAAAAATATAAAAAGTATCAAAAACATTTGGGTTTCTTAATGAAAGTCTGAAATTTACAGAGACCAGGATGGTGCAGCTAGGTATAAAGTCTTTGTTGCTAGTCAGTCAATATGAACTTCATGAATCACTTGGCTTTTCTAGGCACGAATAATACACATATCCCACTTGTACCAATAAAACCTGTATACCATACCCCACAATATTTTGTTGTCTTTCCTTAATTAAATTATAAACTTCAACTACAATATTCTGCAAATTTCTCCATCTGGACCCTGTTACCAGAGTAGCTGTAAATGATTCACTGTCTACAAGAGTTTCATAACACTGAAGAGGAGATGCAGTCCACTCCCCGTTTTACAGACAAAACGCAGAGTCATAGGGGTTTAGTGACTTTCTCAATGTCACTCCTAAGTCAGAGAGAGATCTCCTGTATGTTAGGCAGGCAGCCTAATGACTGAGACATTCCTCAACCCAGCGAAGTTTGTGATCTAGATGAACATTTGGTGCATCTGGCAACACTTCAGCCCTGTTTCTGCTGGGAACATCTGTAATGTTTGGCTGTCTTGCAGGTATTTTACCTCTATGCACATCTGGAAAGCTGGCAGGTATGCAAACATGGCCACTGTGACTTTCTGGAACCAGAAACAACCAACAGTTAAGGTTTCAGGGAGCTGTGCATTATAATATCCTTGCTGAGCCGAGCTGGGTTACCAGTAATAACTGCAGTGAATTTGCAGAGAACTTTCCATAATGGAAATCTGCCATAAGCTGTCTTGTCAGTAAGTGGAAAAGGTCAGTTGTGTATTCTGTTGGAGAAAGAAAATTGTGGTAAAGGTCAGAGAATTAAGACATTTTCAGTCTGCCTCAGTCTGCCAGTTGCTCTGGTTCTTTACCGTGATGCATGTCTTATAGAGTAAGGGATATAATTACAAAGCTGAGAAACCCAACAATGAAAGCCCATCTCCAATTTTTATCTTGAGATTAAACTGGGATTAAGTTAAGGAATGAAAGGAAGTTTTCAGTACTGTCCTCCCTTCTCCCTCCAGAAAAAAGTAAGCCACATAGCACAGTGTGTTTTCAACAACCTAAGTGATGTTAAAGTGCAACACACTTTGTTATTGAACACAGCTCTTTATCATTGAATACCGAAATCACAGCACTGGCTTTATTCTATGGTATGCTCTAGGCTTTTCTTGAGTGCTGGTGGATTAACTCGTATTTTCTTGTAAGTAGTGTCCTTAAGATGCACTGGTTTTAATTAATTGTGTATCTGTATTAAACACAGGGAGGCTGCGTTATCTAACGCAAGACTGGAACGTAACATTAACAGTGCATATTTGCAGGTGATTGCCAAAGAAGCTGCATATTTGAAACCTAAGAGTAAGGGAATACTCTGTTTTCATGAACATAACGAGCCTCTGGAACTCACTGCTGTATGGTGTGGTGGAATCTTAAGTACATTGGAAGTCTTTAGTGTGTTAGAAGTGTTATATGGAACAATATATATAACTAATGAGCAGTCTCCCACTGATAAAAGTTGCTTTTGTATCGGAAATACAAAATGCAATACTTAGAGAATATGAACAAACCATCAAGTAAGAGAGAAATAAATATTTAGGCCAGATATTCAGTAACTACCTACCAAAAGCATTCTTGCACTAAAGCAAATGTTGCCAATAACTCTAAAGCACATTCTTGCTAATACTGCTAAGTGTCCATGCTTCTCTTATCCTCAGCATTTCTCAGGAACTGAACATTCACAGTTGCTCAGGTCATGAGGTAGAATTTTTAGTATTCACTGGCTTTGATCTGCTAACGGTAGCCTGTGCATTTGCTGGCATTGATATGAGACAAAGGGTCTCTCTTCTATTCTTCTCTCTTTTTTTTTTAATAATGATGCAATTACTAAATAATAGAGCACATGACATGTATCTCTTCTTACTGTAGCTGTCTGCCTCTGTGAAGAGTTGGCCTTTTGAGGGTGCAATAAGAAAGGCAGTGTTGGAATAACAGGGTCGTGGTGAAGAGCACAGCTCCACAGGGACAGAGGTGGCTGTAAGCCACCATCTCTCTAAAGAACAGCAGAGATACTTGCAGCAGCACACATAGGACAGTAAGAGCTAATAAAAGGAGGAAACGAGCTTCCTAAACTCAAGGTTTAATGTTGATGGTGTAGTCCTTAGGGATCAGCAGATACATTGCTTAACATGGGAAACTTTTAAAGTTTATTTAAGTGTATTAAAATAGATGAAAAAAAGGATGAAATCTGTATGGCAGAGATATCTGAGCCTTTTTGCCCTAGTGTTTTCCTGTGGTCCCCATTACTCCTACCACTTCTGCCATTGAGTCATTTCTTCAGGAACGTTCCTATGAAACTTTCACTGGTGTTCTTCTATGTGGAAGTCTGCAAAACTGAGCTTAGGGTTTCAAAGACAAATACTTGCTGTGAAATACCTGGATCTGACATTGCTATGTGAATGGTGGCATTCTGGGCAGTTGTGCCATGCAGAGATACCAAGATTCAGAGGCAGCTTTTTCTTCCTATGCTGTGAGACACAGAGAGCAACTCCTCTATCAGTGACAAGAGCCATACACTAAAATTTGTAGCAATGCATGCTTTCCTTCCTTTGGCCTACCACTAGCTCCAGCTGACAGGAAGGAGGTGATTGGCCAACTATCACTGATCCAATTCTTGATCTGGCACAGCCAACAACAGGTCTCACTTTCCTGACTAAACTCAGTCTTCCAGATAGAAGCTTTATTTACAATTCTGTAAATCTCTTGCACTGACTTTGTGACTTTCTTCCTTTGGATTTCCTTGTGTGCAGTTCCTTCAAGTGGCTGCTGAGATAGCAATCTGCAGCCATTTCTTTATTTGTACTCATTTTGTTTGCTTCACATTTCTTTCTGAACTGCCATTTTTTTTACATTTCATATTCGAATCATATTGCTTGTCATCCAAGGCACCACAAAATTCTTTTCTTCCTTCCATTTCTGCTTCATGTGATTCCTGTTCACCTCTTATCAGACTCCAGGATCTTAACTTTATTTTTCACTCTTCTGTTGTTACCTCTTTAACAGCAATTTGGCATGAATGCCATGCCTTGCCCTGTCTTTTTTTTTGCGTTAAATACCACTTTCAACTCATTCAAGTATTTCCGCAGTCTTTCCCATATCCTCTTTTTCCCTGAGTAAATCACTGCAAAAAAGAAAATCATTGCAACACAAGTGAAAAGGGAAGTTTCTGGACAAAAAGTAGTTTAAGAGACCACTTCTCATTTATTACACCTTGGGAATTTATTTCTAGTTCATGTGCCATTGCACACATAGCAAATGAAAAGGAATTTTTGCTAGAAAGAGCTCAGAGGTGCCACCTTTGCACTGGAGCATTTTTGGCTCACATGAGCTAAGGATAGGTTTGCAGGGCTTTTTGCTGACAAACCTGTGCTTGAAATTGCCTTGTGTTTGGCCAGGTTGGTGAGTAAACAGGGTGGGCTAGAAGCCATGTAACTGGTTCTATGCTTGAACAAATGAGGTTAGCCTCTTAGCAGCTTTTGAGCCTCTGGGAAGAAGTTAGAGCTGAGTAAGCAATCCCTCTGTGCACTGGATTCAAGAAGCAAGTAGCCATATGCTACTGCAGAGATAGTCCTATTAAAATGTGAGGGGCTTATGTGGGTAGCTCTCAAAAGAATATGGCCTCACCAGAGGAGGCTGGTGGGGCAGAGGGAGTGACTGTGGTTCCTAGTAGGAGTCACACTCGGTTGCTCTGTATGAGGCTAAGCTAAACTGTGCTCATGGTTGCAGGTGTCCTAGTGGGTGTATTGTTCTCTGGGACATAATGTTGAAACAATATATTTAAATGCATTGGCCACTTAGGATTAATTTCCTGTGTTAATTTCCCCTTTCTGTATCTTTGGAAAAAGGTCTTTTAGTTTATTTCCAGCTATAAACTCTTAGATAAAGTTGTTTGTGTGCCATTGAATGGTGGTTGCAGCCATCCCAGAAGTGGTCATAGTTTATTGTTAAGAGAAGGAATTTGTAATCAGATTCTCACTTGTTCAAGATAATAACAGCTCTTTTTTAAGTGGAATACCACATTTTAGGACAGCTGAGAATTTGACCCTTTTTAAGAATACATTAAAAAGGTAATCATGGTAGACAAATAGGGACATATTTTGATAAAATAAACTATGAAAGTGTGGTTGCTTTCACTGCAGTTTTAGTAAGATGTTGCCACATATGATGAATTACCTCACATTCAAAATAATTTTGTGTGGTTCTAGTATGCCCATTTATCAGACTACTTGCCAGCTGTGTGGGACAGTATGGTTGTGTACAGGTGCAGGCAGTTTGTAGAATATGTTGTCTTTGCTGCTGTCTTAGCACTGAAGCTACAGGATACAGCAAATATTTTAAAATGCTGCTGAAAAATGGAGATGGGAGGTACATGAAGAACCTGATTCATACTAAGAGTTTTGTTACAGGGTATTTCACAGAGATAATATAATGATTTTGGGTTCAGAGGAGGCAGAGAAGTTGTATCAATGCATTAAAAGAAAATCTTCTCTATACTGGTTATGTCATTGATGAAACTTTCCTTAGTGTGGTTTTTCCTTTAAATATTACCTATGTTATTATTTTGCTTTTACCACATGTAGCACAGGGGAAAGCTATTTCCCTGCTGAGGCACAAGCGTGCCACATAGTTGTGTGTATTTCTTTTTAATTTCCCTAAGCTGAAGGATCTGACATCAATTTCAAAAGATGTGACTGAATTCTACTTGGTAATGTTTAAGTAAACAGATATACCCTATTCACATGTTTAATAAATGTGATTGACATTGGTAGGTATGGAGCCTATTTCACTTGTATTATGCAGATTTAAATACAGAAGTAGCCACACACAGGCAATGCAAAACAAGGGATTAATTCACCACTTCCCATGGTCAGGTGGGTGCTCAGTCATTCCTAGAAAAGCAGACGTAATCCATCACACGTAATGGTGACTTAGGAAGGCAAGCACCATCACTCTGAACATCCTTCCTGCCTTCTTCTTCCCCCACATTTATATGCTGAGCATGATGCCTACTGGTCTGAAATATTCCTTTGGTCAGTTGGGGTCAGCTGCCCTGGATGTGTGCCTTCCCAACTTCCTCTGCACCTCCAGCCTGTTGGGGTAGTGTGAGGAGCAGAAAAGGACTTGGCCGTGTTTTATCTATCTCTAAAACATTCCTGTATTATCAACACTGTGTTCAGAATAAATCCAAAACATAGCTCCATACCAGCTACTCTGAAGAAAATTAACTCTAGCCCAGCCAAAACCAGCATTCTTTTAAATTTGATTCATGCAACCTTACATCAATTTCATCCTTTCGTCTCTGGAGACTGAGGGTAGATAAAGGTAATGGGCCAGGTCAGCTGCCAGTGTTGTTCACTGGGTGCTTTGACAGTCACTGTAATTTACTGCCATAAATACCACCAGAAGATAGGAGAAGAATGGCAGTGGCTACCTTTGTCATCCTGCTCTGATCTGAGCAGTGTACTTTTCAGCTGCAACTCAAAATTCAGGACAATTAGTATTGTACATTTTTGAGAATGTCATGTATGTGTGATGAATTATAGCAGGTCTTCTTGGATAATATAAGTTTACAGTCAGGAATACAGATGCCTAAACTTAGGTTCTTGAATCTGTTTTCAAGCACCTAAAGATGTGGCCTGGTTTTCAAGATTTGAGCATTTTACAGCTCTTGGCAATTTCAGCACTTCTGAGAATGAGGACAATTCTGTAGATCCTTAAATATGGATTTTGGAATGCCTAACTTTGGACATCTATTTTTGAAAATGTTGGCCTACATTTGTGGAGAAAATCTTAATCTTTAAAAGATTCCTGTAAGACTCTCCTTGTGCAGGTGCATGCGCAGATACACGTGTGCGTGGATAAGTACTTGGCACCAGGAGCAAGTTCTTGTTGCTAGTCCTAGCTGGGCTGTGCTGGCTGTTAACTCAGTCCTCCCCAGCAGCCCCCTTCCCCAACTTAATCAACAGCTACGATTCTGGGGCTGTCATCACTGGGTGTGGCATCCTTTGTGCTTCTGGCTTTTGTCAGTAGTGCTAAAGCTGGTACATGCCTGTTATGCCTGTGGATAAGTAATGAGAGGATTAGGGCCAGGAAATGGGAATGTCATTTGTCGTAAGTGTTCATTAGCTCTTGCTTAACTAACATTGCTGTTAAGAATCTTGCTTGCAAAGTCCATTGAACACCCAAATCATTTGCTAGCTGTTTATTTACTGTACTGCAATGAGGAATTCATTGTACTCAAACATGCAAAGCACCTCTGTCTTGAGGCAGCATCTGTTCAAATGAAATGTCTGTCAGGAGGAATATGGGATGGAGTTGTGTCTTTTAAATCAACATCCCCTCACTAAAATCTTACAGTAAAAATCCCATGACTTTTGAAGGGATGATTTATTTAACTGGGAATTGTATCCTGTGAGGAACCTTATGAGAGGAAGAATAAGGGGTCCTCTGTCTTTCCAATTTGTGTCTGTTAAAGGCTTGGTTGAACTTTTGAGACTGCGTGTTTGGGTTCTGATACTATTGGAACTGTTCTGAGTGTTCATATTATTTGTGGGTCAAATTGTCAACATTTTTCCAAGATTAAAAAATACTACGAATTTTCTTTTTAAATTCCTGTCCTCCTGAAAACAGTCTTTCTACAATTTGCATTTAAAAGAAATGGATGGGAAAGTTTCTACATCAGTCTCTTTCTGAAATAGAAACTACTGTGATTTTTCCAACTCAAGGGGCTGTTTGTAACCCCAGAAAATATGCAAAATTTTTAACAAGGCAGTATTTTTAAATCCAAAGTGTTCCCTGGTGACCTAGCTTTGCAATACCTAAGTGCCTGCAATGCCTTGGGAGCAATCTCATTCTTCATTCTGTCTCCTTCCAGCTTTTCTTAGAAGCCAGGGGTTTTACCAGATGTAACTGTTCTTCTTTCTTATATTCATGCATATTAATAATAAGATAATGTCTACAAAGGTCTCACTAATAAAAAAAAAATTTAAATCTATAAAATATCCGGCATATGCCTGGGTATGTAGCAAAATGACCTGTAAGTTTCCCTAGGACTTCTATCTCTGACTAAAGCAACATGCTCTCCAATGAATATCCATTGCTGTTACTCCTTGTGCTCTGAACTCTTTCTTGTTGTTGCTGGCCCTTTGTTGGATTGTTGCTGCAAAGCTTTTATTTGAAGGGGAGATAGAGGGAGAGGAGTGCATGACTGTACCCGTGTGCGACATTGGTGTTTAGCTGGAACTCTAAGTTTGACTGCATCATCGTTTTCACCTTTGATGGGGGAGTATCTTAGGTTTCTTCCATTTGCCTGAGGTTCTGGCATAGCATCCTCTTAAATCAAGCTTGAAGGGAAATTGATTGAAAAGAAAACACCATTATGGGAAAACAATTTATTCCTTTCCCCTTGATAGAAAGCAGAGTTTTGTCTATACTGTGGAATAAATATTATCTGCCTATTTACTTTAAGCAGTGGAAGCTACTCATTTCCCTATGATGGCTTTGGTCATTATTTGAAATGGGATTTTTCTTCTACTCTGTGCAGTCATTTCATGTCAAGAGCATGCAGTAAGCATCAGATACCCCATGCCTTGCTGAACCCCCACCTTTTTTTTCTCTTGTGGGTGCACTCACACAAATGTACCTCCATTAATGTACATCACTACACATGGGAAGACCGTTTTTTGCTGCTCGATTCTTCTTTATTTGCTCTTAAGTGATCTAACAGTCTCTGCTGCAGTGGTGTCTAGGGAAATGTAGACTTGTCTCTTGGTATCCTTTAGTGCCCACTACTTCATTCGACTCCTGGACTGCCCCTGTTTGGGTAGACGGGGACCAGTACTCTTAGTGTTCCTCAGCCATAATTACTTTTAAGTCTCTGTGTTGCCTGTTAATTTTTGTAGGGTGAAGACCTTGTGCTGAGGCTGTTGATTACTGTTGAAGAATTGCACCATTGAAGAGCAGTGCTGAGCAAATGCTGCCATTGAGAACCTAGAACATTCTTTCAGTCATGCTCCCAGTCAAGAAGCAACCATGTCAGATTTGTATTTTATCACTGATTGAGCACTCATACAAGGCTTTGGAGGCTAGATACTACAACAAGTAGTGCTTGACAAAAGGATTAAGTACAGACTTCACAGCTCTGCAATTTTTCACCTAAAAGTCCATAGTGATCAGGTCAAGAACCCTAGAAAGGAGATAAAAAAATGAAAAAAAAAAAAAGGCAGCTTTGAACATATCAGGCACTGATTTGCCTGAGTGCTGTCTCTATTAGTGGGGAAATGGAAAAGGCTCTGGGAAGACTGAGAGTAGATGGAGCATCTGAGGAATGTGACAAGGAGAGTCTGCTCTCTTCAAGGAGGAGCTTTGAGGGTGTCAGGGACAGGAGGATAAAGTTGAGTGCTAGGCTGAAAAGCCAGGCATCCTTTATCAGGATGGGATAACAATTTTCCCTCTCATCTTCAGGCTTCACGTAAGATTCAGCTGCCAGGCAACTTGGAATGTTTGTCAGGTAGGAGGGAAATGCTAGCCACATCATCTTTGTTCTGTGGAAAGGTTTTGGCTGAACTATTATAGTCAGAGCCCCAGTAGACCTCACATTGCTGAATGCCCATATATTACTAGTTCTGCATGTCCAGTGAATTTTCCTGGTAGCATTTTCCTCCATGTCCTTGTCTGAGTAGTGACTCTGTGTATCCTGGAGTGTTTCTGCCGGGTGTCTCTGCTGTCATTCTCCTAACTGTTTGCAGAGTATCACTGGTAATTTCTATGTAAATTTGCTCAGGCTAGCAATTGAGCAGCTTTCTGTTGACAAATGAAGAAACATCTTAATAGCAGAGAGGCTGCTTAAGTCTCTTTGGAGGGAACTGAAGTGGTGTCTTGAAGGTCATGTGAAGATCTAGTTACTGTAATGTGGCTAAGGGGAGCCCTCTCTGGAATGTCCTGCTTGACTTGATGCTGCTTCTTCTCAATGAGGTTTCCACTCTGACAGCCTTGCAAGATGGTCACTAGGGTGAACCTTTCAGACTGCCTTGGTGCTTTAAAATGATGATGAGTTTCAACTGGAGGGGGAGAAAACATAGATAGAAATTGATGGAGTTTGAACTTTTTGCTTCCAGCACTTAATTCAGGGAGAAGTGCTGGGAGGACTCCTTGTAAACAGAAGTTTCCAGTGGAAGGTGAGTGATTTCACCCATGACCTTGAGCCCTGAATCTCTTTTGAGCAGACAGACTGAATGACTTGCTACAAGTATGAAATTGCACTGGGAAAGATATATACATGTATGTACTTTCCTGCATAATCTCTGTAGGTTTTGCACATCATCTAACAGTAGAATCCATATCCTTGTCTCCTACTTATTCTGGAGAGAAAATATGGATTGTTTTTATTTGCTCCTTGTGAATTGGATTTGGTATTGTCTTCCTTTGCTCTTTGATGTACCTAATTGAGCTATCTTTGGAACAATCGCAAAAAACATCTGTGGGTAAAGTTATAAAGCTCTCTACAGTAGATTGAGGGCTGAGTGAACTAGAGGTCAAGTAAAGAAGCAGAAAATTATTTTAGAGGTGTTGAAAGATGGAATTTTATAAGTTAGATCTGAATTTTTTGTTTTACTCCTTTGTCCCAATGTAGATGGCTTTCTTGCCCTTGTGCTCTCCTGGAAGGCAGATACTAGGTACTCAGCCATTACCATAGATATAGATAGCTATAATAAATTGCCCAGAAAACTGCTTTTGTATTTTTCTTCTCCTAATGCCATAATCATGAATGAACAGATTGAAGAAAAACTCATATTTTCTACTTGTTTATTTGGTCTGTTTTTGATCACTCTCAAATTCCTCTAAGTATCAGGGTCCCAATGTCCCAATGCAGTCTATGTTGGATGAATGTATGTGACAGTATGACTGTGAGGAACTTCCAGCAAATTCAAGAAAACAGCAGTAAGGGTACAGCAAACAGGAAAAAAGGAGAGCTAGAAAAACTATGGTAAGTACAGATACAGAAATAAACCACATGAACAAATAGAAAGTTTAAAATTAGTTGTGCTTATTTATTACATGCTTGATAAAACAAGATAATGAATCTGAATCTTGTACAGGCCCCCAAACAGGCGTACAAATGAAACAGGAGCATTTTATAATTTTAATAATTTTATAACCACCAAATTGAACTAAAAAGAAATATCTACTGCTGAAAAAATTAGAAAAACTCTCAGCATCTTCCCATCCAGAAAACTTCTTTTACCCCAACATGTAAGTGAAACATCTGATAGGAGAGAGAGACAAAGTCAATGTCTCTACCCAGTATTCTTACTTAACAAGCTGCCAAAATTCAGACACAGCCTCAGTTTTGCCGTCAGTGACACTAATGTGGCATTGTGCTTCTGGGATATGTTTAACTCACTAGCTTAACAAAACAAAACACGAAAAAATCAAATGTCTTTATTTTGATTCTGTGTAAAGCAAATAGCCTATAGATTATTTAACCACTTAAATCATTCATGCAAAGACATTTTTAAATTGATGAGGTAGTGAGGAGAAAAATAACCACGTGAACTCTCCGTACACCTCTTTAAGTCATATTCATTCATGTTAGAGTCCATAAAAGTGGAAACATGCACAAAATATTTTCTTGAAGATATATGATTTGGGTAGGAGAAAATTAGAACTTAGCCACACTTTGAATAATAAAATATTAATAATAATAAGTCTTTTATAACATGCAAATTTTTTTCGGTGGTTTAGTTTTGCCTGTTTTGGGTTTTTTTCTTCTGATGCGTACAGTCCTGAGATTAGAAATGCTGTGATTCCAAAAATAAAAGGAAAATTCTTACTGCATCTTGCATAGAGCTAGGACAGGGAATTCATGTTCTGTATGACTGAAAACAATTTGCTTTTCAGAATACTGAGACTGCAGGAGAAGGCACATAGAATAATTATAATAAAAGAAATATTTTTAGATAGCCCAGTAATAGAGAGTTTTAATTGCAAATGAAGGACACAAGTAAAGCACAGTAGAAAGGGTTAACAGGGGGAAAATACAAATGGAAATATTTTGGTCATTTGGTAAGAGAAGCTGTGAGGCAAAAAGAGGCAGAGGGAAGACAGAGACCAAGCAATACTTCACAGTCCCGGTGTTATGCACCATGTACTGATTTCTTCCATGGTGGTAGGAGCAGCCAGGACAGTTCAAGGAAGCAGGTGCTTGTAAGTGGTAGCCTGCTGAGAGTGGTAACACAGAGGAACCGCTCTGACACCTTTGCCTGTACTAGAAAGGAGAGGAGTTGGATGCTGGGGTGCCATGCACTCCCTGGACTGCAGGTTTCTACCCCCGAATGTTTTGTGGTGGACCAGCAGCCTGGCTTTGGCTGCAGCTCCAAAGCCTGGGAGGGATGGTTTTCATAGACGCCTACCCTTCAGATGGGGATCACTGCTGCTATTGTCACTCCAACACTCACATAAAATGGGAAGGGACAAGGGTGGTGTGCTCAAGCTCTTATGCTGACAGCATTCCCAATCTACCTTATTTTGGCTTTACTTTCAGTTTTGGCAGTTCAGCTGAGAAATCTTGGGCTAGTTTTACCAGGAAGAGGGGAGGATTGTAAGTGAATTTTGCTGCAGCCGTGCACAAGAAGTTCACTTGAGGAGAAAAAACCTTGTAATTTATTTTCCAACTTTTTAAAACTTCTATCCTTCTGCAACTGCCCTTTTTCCATTTCTTCCCTCCTGTTTCAACTTCTTCTTGTTACATTTCATCTCCCTTTTCTCCTGCTTTATTTCTTCCTCTTTTTGAAGAGGTTTTTTTCTTTTTCAATAGATTGATATTTTCTTCTCCCTGTTGTTTCCCCCAGTTCCCTTCCTCTTCCACTGAATACAGTAAGTGATATTTTTAAATATTTTTCAGCACTGACTGTCTGGACTGTAAAGATTGAGGATTTGCTGGGAGTAGGTAATCAGGTACTAAATTGCAAGTTAGCCTTCTGGTAGCTATTGTGTTGATGAAACTTGGGTCTGGCATAGGTTAATTAGTAAGAAACAGCCCTTTTCTCTAAAAACCAATAAATATATTTATTCTAACAGAGCATCCCTCAAGAAGGACCAGTCAAAAATGTGAAATTCAGGTTGTTCCAAAGTATCTCCCAGGATCCTCACTCTCACTGGCTGTGCATGGTGGTCTCTCTTTGTTGGGACCTACCTAGCTGTTATTGAAACATTGTGGTAGAAAAGTAGGCTTCAGCTTTAGCTTCACTGTAAGGTTATGTGGAAAGTGACTCTGACATAGATAGCAAATGGACCCAGAGATAAGTGAAAATACTGCAAAGATGTCAAGGAACAGGCAGAAGGTTATGGCTGATTTTTCCAAGTTCTTTTCATACTCTGCTGTTGATATGTTGTGCTTCAGTTCTCCTACCTGTGAAATTTCTGATATTTTTTCTTGTCAGGCTTTTCAAGTGCTAATGAAACTCTTGTTTCATCAAGAAGATAAAATCTGAAAAGGAATTTAGTTTGTATCTTCACCAAGTTGTCAAGTAGATGGCCTACACTTCTTTTCACTCACTTCCCAGTGAGGTGATGCGTCTCTCTGAGGTTTGGGAGTATCCTTAAGCTGGAATTTCACCTCTTCCAAAGCCCAAAATGAGGGTAGACTCTCTCACACATAGCTCAGCTACTGCACAAGGTCTAGTCTCCTCTGGACCTTTTCTGCTTAGATATTGCTGTGCCAATAAGTAGAAAGACCTGACATACCTACTAAACTTGAAACTTGAGAAATTGGAAAGCGAGATGACACACTTCTCAAACCACTGGTTTTACCTTTGCTACTTCATGTATCAGTAAATGCAGGTTGAAGAGCAACCTTCTACACATGCCAGTCCAACACTTAAAATGTCCTTTCAATTTCAACTCAACCAATTTGATTTATAATTGCAAAGCTTCCCTTTAAACTTGCAAGAAGTATCTCCCTACAGGCCTCTTCAATGAACAGTTCTATATCACAGTGAGCTTCTTAATTTTTTTTCTATTTTATTTTTTTTTCTTTTTTTTTTTGTCCAATGTCCTAATCAAATATTTCTGTTCCATCAGGTCTCGTTGGGCTTTATTCTGTTTGAGTCTCTATATCTGTTAGGCTGAAACGAGTCACAGAAGATGGAAATGATGAAGGATAGCATACATGGTGTCTGGACTTTATATAGAAAAGGATGGCCCAACTCCTCTTTTGGAAACATGCAAGCCATCTTCCACCAATCTGATTTCTTACTCCTATATAGGTAGGAAATTGAGGACAAAAATGGCATGTGTGAGCCCAGCAATATCTAATGCTTCTTTGCTGCTGTTACTGTGAAAGATCACATTACATTTCACTGAAATAATTGTCCACTTCATTACTAAACTTGTAAACTGTGATCCTTATGAAGATTCTTCCATCAGATTTTCTTGCCTAATGGTTTTGAGCTTGGTGTCTGAATCCAGACAAAACCCTGAATTAATGAAAGAAAAGATTGCTTGCTTTCATGCAGGACTGGGATATTTGTGGATGTTGCAGGTCACGTCTCTGTTGCAATGAGAGGGTGGTGGGGGACTATCACAAGGACAGCAGAGCTTTCAAAGCAGTGGCAGAGTTCCTATAAAGAGATCTGGTTTTCACTGTCATTGTTTGTGTCCAATGCAATTACCAGGTTGCTTTTCATAGAGGTTGTAATGACTCTTAGCCTGTGGAAATATCTGACACCCCCCCATGTCCCACTCCTCAGCAATGTTGCAAGTCCTTCCCCTCCCTTTCTAATCCCATCATACATACAGAGGCACAGATGTCTACACTAAAGGCTGTAAAATTTTTTTTGTCTTTCCTTTAAGCTGTCTCAAGATCTATTAATTTCTCAGAGGAGGGATATATGCCCCTTATTAGCATGCTGGATTGTAAAGACTAAGAGCTCTGTAACATAGACTAAATGAGATCTGAAGAGGTTGGCACACAGCCTCATCTCTTGCTCTCTGTCTTCCACCCTAATTTGCTTTATATATAAAATAAAAATGTCAACTGACTCAGAGACAAACTGTGATCGGCATTTCTTGCATCTCTATAAAAGCTGCCTCGATTATTCATCAGGGCACACTGCGTGCAGCAAGAGAAGTGATGACATGTCATTCGTGTGTAAGCACCCAGCACATTCCCTTTGAAGTGAGCATCAAATTGAAGTCCCCATCAACCCTGGAGCTTACAGTCAGCCCTTAACTGTAAAAAATATTTTTAAAAATAAAGAGGGGGCGAGCACTGTAATGGCAAGCAAGAGGGAGGATTTTGAAGAGCAAGGGGGTTGGGGTATCTAGGCTCAAAGAAATGTAGGAAGTTTGCTGCCTTTCATTGTCTTGATTTTTGGCTGATTTCTTCTGATATTAGTTACAGCATTGGGTATTTTGTCTTTTTTACTGACAGTTCAAACTAAAAATGAAAAGAGGACTCAGAAGGAGCAGATGTTGTTACTATAGATGGCTAGAGTGGTACTTATTATATCTCATTTCTGACTTCTGTCATCTCAAACAGCTTCTTGTCTATTCCTACCTTAGAAAAATTAAGTCACCCATGGCAAAGTCATAGCACAGCCACACCCTGTCAAACTCAGTGTTGTAAAAGCTCTCCATCAATCAGCCACCCAAATGTCACTGTGCAACCATCACATGCCACAGCTCAACCACAGCAGCAGAATGCTGTTATCCAGTCACTAAATTATATAGTATGGCACCTCTCCTTCTTCTGGCACAGAAATAGCATAACCAGCTTTTAGCTATTGAGATTGATGCCAATAAATTTTTGGTCATCTCCCTTCATGGTTATTATTGTGCTTCACACTGTAATCAAAGAGAACTTTGCAGTGATTAGTTATCAGGTAGTGGAAAAATGTGGGTGGGTTTTTAGTGTCACAGCTTTGGGTGGAAGATTACATTACTCACATATGTATACAGCACTCAAAATAGGAAAAGGAAGTGGTGATGATTGCCAGTAGAGAAGGTGCAGAATCTGCTTAAAAATTACCAAATTTCCTCGGATGTGTCTCTTCTTTTGATTTGAGAAACAGCAATGAATTCTTCAGTATAGTATCACTGCTCAAGAGTTTAAAAATCTCTCTCATGGATATCAAATTGCTGCTTATTACAAAAGGCCATTTGTAAATACTTTTAGAAATAAAGTACTGAATGTAATTATAGCTGCATGTGGGGGTCAGATTCTTCCTTTCCTGAAGGTATTTGTAAAAGTATTTCTCTATTTTGTAGGTTTCATAGACTTTAACGTGAGCATGTAGCCATGCAGTCATCTATCTCTGAAAGCTATTTATGAATAGTGATTTAGCATTTGCTGCTTATCACTTTCCCATTTGAAAAGTTTTTTTCCTGTAGTCAGGAACTGGAAACAGTACTGTGCTACCACTCGCGCACTGTGAATAGCAGATAATTGAAGTGAGCAGCTCGCAAGTGTTCTGGAGGCGGAAATGTGCTCAAGTGAGCTATTTGGTGGATGTTTCTGAATAACAAATCCATTCACAGAAATATGGTTCAGTCCATGAGGAATAAAGAAGGGCCAAAACTGCATGGATTTTATTTTCAGTGAATTATTAATCTAACCATAATCATTATTACTCAGTGTATTATACACAGTACTGATGATAAAAGGCTTGGTAAAAGTGAGTTAGAAGTGCTACCTTCTGCAGAGACTGTGCAACCTATGTTGGTCAGAACTAAGAGCTGGTGATGAGTCACAGGAGTGTGCCTTTCCACATGTGCATCACAACAAGTAAGGAACCCTCTGGCTCCATCTGGGTGTCTATTACAAGAAAAGTATCGAGCTATGGAATGGTAACACAGGTTTTTAGCCACTCACCCATCCCTCAGAAAGACTGGAAAGGCTGAGGTTTGAAATTTGGTTATGATAAATGCACAGGTGTGCACAAGCCTTTGGCAGTGTTTTCTTTCTGCTTATACATTGAGAATGGGAACAGATCCAAAGCTCCTTGAATCTGAGTTTGTTAGCAAGGACTCAGAAGATTAGAGGCTCATCCTTACGACAGATGAAGCAGTGTCACTCAAAACACTTATCACCAAAATATGGTCCAGTGCTTTATAATTTCAGCTTTTCCATATATATGTGAAGAGTTATGTTCATAGTCTAAAAGGAGCAGAAGTTACAGAGGTAGTTGTAAAAATTCTGTACTTTGTGAGGGTTTACTGAAGAGCTATTTCCTATCTTGTAAAACTTTTTAATCTGTTTTATTGCATTTTGAAATTTTATCTGTTATTTATCCCAAATATGAAACCTGTTCTACACGGTTAAATTCCATTCTTTGTTGCAACTTTTGAAAGGTAAGCTCAAGTGACAGTTAAAGCCCTAACTTGTCATGTGACTTCACAAAAGTTCATATCATACTTTGGATGTCTTTGTGATTGCAGCAGTGGTAACATTGTGAGCTGAGAGCTGAAAGGGGCTGAGGTGATATCATTTTTCAAAAGAAAATCCTGTATTCCAGAAACTGTCATTACTTTGAATATGGAGAAAACCCAACTAATCTCTTAGTTGAGAAGACTTATGAACTTAATGTAAAGCCTCACCAGTTTTCACAGTGTGTTTTTAATTTAGAAAATTAATCATGTTTCCATCGCTAACAAATTTTCTGAATCAAAAGGTATAACAGCGATCAGATCATGTCACCGAATGAATTATATTCATGAATAACTCTGGCAAGAATAACCATATATTCTGGGACATAAGTGGTTGTGGATAAAATCATGAAGAGTGTCTTTTTTTAAATTCTCTTTGGTACTGTGATTTGTGTTCAGTCTCTGTGATCTGAGAATGGGTATTTTCTGTCACCCTCCAGAATTTTGCTCGTGTTGTAGCCTAATTCTTCTTTTCATTGTCCTACATAAAAATTCTAGTTAATTTAATGGGTCTGATAAAAGAATAATGGAGTAGGGGGAGATTTCCAACCTCGAGGGGGGAAAAGAAAAAAAAGAGAAAAAAATGAGGAAAAAATAGAAGAAATTGCTTCATGGAGGGGAGCTTGGCATTAATGCTTAAACAGATGGCTGTGATGATAGGACTGCAGGCACCAGCAAGTCAAGGTAGAGAGGACAGAGAATATTTGTTTTGTACATGTGCATGATAAGTGGGAGCAGTCACATTGCTTGTTCTTTTTATAATGTGAGTCATGACAAAACTGCTTTAGCTTTCAGGAATTCTAAAGAGAATGAGGGGAGGAAAACACTTGGTGTCTGCAATTTAATGCTTTTAACTGGAGAAAGAGAGCTAAGCTAATACTCAAGCATTTCACATGTGCAGGCGCTAAAATACCCAGGGGGTAGTTAAATACTCCTTGGAGAAACCTCACAGCCACCTCATCCTCGCCTCATCATGCCAACCTCACTTCCCACTGTTAAAAAAAAAAAAAAAGAAAAGGAAAAAAACCCACCCTGAGTTGCCAGTAAGGTGTGAGATGTGTAGATCATTTTTCAGTTCTGCTCTTCTCAATAGCTCTTCTATTTGCCTTCTCTTCAGCTGGCCCTCACGTTTAAGTCGTTATCTATTAATTTTCTCTTTGTAGTGTCGCCTCAGGTATAATTTCTTTCAGGTCAAAGGAAATCCAGGGTGAGTTCCCAACAGTTACTATCTTATCAGAAAAGATTCCCTACAGTACAGCGTAATGGCACTGCACATAGGTCTGGTCCTATTCTTCCAAAAGCCGGTGGCTGTCTCTACCTGAGCTGTAGGAAACCCTCTGTTCTGTCTTCATAGTCTAAGCTCATGAGCAGTGCAGCCTGCTAGAGCAGCTCTGCTTCTATCCTGTGGGAGCACCCATATAGGCAGTTACATTCGGTCTCCCATAAACAAGTCAATTACAAATTCATCATTACAAAAAACCCCAAACCAAAACACAAAAGAAAGCAAACCAACCAGCCAACCAAAAAAAAAACCTCAGAAAAGAAAAAATATTTGCTGTTTTGCTGAGAATATTAGGTTACAGAACTAAGAGATGGAAAAGCTTTGCTATATTCCATTTAGTCAGTTTGCCTACGCACAAAGCAGAATTATTCCCCAGCAGTGTAACTTGCAGGGTTTTTCTGTTATGTATAAAGGTAGTATTTATTACATATTTATTACTGCAGAGCCACTGGGATTTTCATGTTACTGTTGCAGCTAATGAAGTGGCACAGTTCTACCCTGAGGTCTGACCGAGGCAGCTTCTTGGGCTCTTGTCTGTTTTCTTGCCAGCAAATCATCACTGGCTAACTTTGTTTTCTTGAAGGGATTGCTCCTGGATTCAAAAGCACTTAAGGGAAGAGTTATAAGGATGAGAAAAGACAAAGGATGAAGGAGAAGGAAATAGTTTTTATGCTGGAAAATATAGTTGAAAAGGGGATTTGGGACAAATACTGGCAACCAATTATTCAGTTCATTGGTAACCAATTAGTAAGTGTTGTGAGTATATCAAATTCTTTTAACTCATGGGGTGCTTGTTAGCTTGCAGGATTGTGTGTGGTACTGAGATTCATAAGACTTAATTATCAGCAATTCCTAGACACATTTGACTGTGAGTCGTGGCAAGCAGGGCAGTTCTGGTCTTATCTTAAGTTCTGCCTCTGTGCCTATGTACTGAAGGAGATTCTCCCTGCCATGCATAATGACGATGTTTCAATGACACAGCTTTGGGACATCTTAGATAAAAACAGAAAAGCTGGCTCACATGGCACCGATAAATTTGTTCTGCTGTCTCAGATTTGTTCAAAAGGATTTTGTTGTTCAAAAGGATTTTGGTGTGCACAAGACTTTGTGCTGGATCTTGGACTGTCTGGTTTTGCACCTCTGATTATATGCTGGGTCAGGTGCATTCAACGCCAGCTGGCATGACAATAGCCTTAAATGTTCTATCATATTCTCTGGCTAATTTTACAGAGGCGAAGCTGCGGGTTTATGCCTGATATGTATCAAATTTGTACTATGAGGATGTGTGGATGTCGGGTATTAATGATTGTGCAGTCGTGCCCTTTTGTCAGAGAACATTCAGGGACAGCCAGCAGGGTGTAGTATGAGAGAAGTCAAGGGAGTCTCCTTTCCAGGAAAATGGATTAAAGATTATCACAGATGCTCGGCTTGGTTGTGATTTTATCTGTCTTGCTTTGCCATGTGTCTCTCCAATTCATTTTAGAGACTTTATTCTCTGGTCCAAGCCACCATCATGAGTGTGCTCTCAGACATATGAGTAGACTATGTCCAGCTCCTGCAGCAAGGAGTTCAGTTCCAGCAGAATTTCAGAGCCTGCCCTGTGGTCTCAGAATGCTCCTATGCAGTATCCTTGCTTTCATGTATTGGAGAAAAAAATGGGATATATAAAGGATACCTCTGAGGAAAGCAGAGATGGAGAACTTCCTTTTGTACTGTAAGGAAGCATCAGTTAAGTTTAGGATGAAAGCAGTTTGACTTACACCATGCAACACTATGTAAGTTGCAGATACCTTTTTACCCCACAGAAATCAGTTATTAACTTAGTAATTGTGTTGGCATTAATCTTTGAGAGGCTATTCAGAAAAGTGTAGGTGTGGGCCTGGACTCAGCAGCAGAAATTCATTTGTTGTTTTTCTTTTTAAATCTAAAAATGCCTTTTGGTGTCAGAGTCTCAGGAAGTGCTGGAACATAGGCTGTACTAGTGGTTCCTGTTGGACTCAGTTCAGAAGGGAGGTAGGTTGTCTTATCGTGCAGTAAATATTAAGGAAAGAAGGAGATCTCATTGTTATGTCCACCCTCATATATCCATGAGGCACAGTGATATGCTGACCTCTGATGATGTAGAGGGATGAATTTACCCCATCCTTTATAAGGGAATTCATCTGGAAATTTGAGAATCAAATCTTCTAAACTACTTTCTTCTTTGTTAATATGAGTTTTGTGCTCTACGTTATAGCTGTAAAAAAGGGTTTGAAAGCATATGCTAGGCATCAGAAGGCAGCTATTTCTGAGTTGAAACGTGACAATTTTTTAGATCCACAGGTTCTTTTACTCTGTCCATGGAAGCTCCCATTTTGTTCTCTCTCTCTGGTCTTTTAAGCTTTGTGAGTTCACTCCCACTATTAACCTTTTTCTTAGCAGCATTTTCCTGCCTCTCTGCTGCCTCACACCTAACTGATCTTCTGCTCACTCTTTTTAGGACTCATCTTTTTCTCTTGAATTGCAGTTGCCTATTGCTACAGTATCTGAGCCAGGTCTCTTTTCAAGAATAGAGAGAACAGCTTTTTAAGTGTGAGAAACTCAGAAAACTGAGAATGACTTTTCCAGAGCTCACTTCCCTCTGCTCTTAAACTGCCAGAGGTTTCATCCATAGTTACACAGAGCAGGGAGAGATGACGCGAGACTAAACTTTGAAGGGTGAGGGAAGCAGGGACAGAGGAGAAGAGACTTCCTCCTTTGTGTTCTGGGAATGGTGTACCTCTGCATAACAGAGCAGACCAAGAGGGGAAAAATCTCCAGGGAACTGCAGGTTTTCCTGTCTCTCTTTTTTCATCATTCAATGCACCAAGCTTTGCTTGAGGCTGGTTATTTTGTCATGTTTTCTTGCTTTCTGAAGGTAAAAAAGGAGTAGTTTGAGTTCTGGGTTTCATTCCAAATGTAACAGAAGAGCTTTTTGAAGTCAAGTTTAACATCTTGTTCTCAAGAGTTTGTCTTCCCTTCCACACTGTGCCCTCAGCTGGTGTGCGTGAAGCCTTTGGCACCCTAGAGGGAGGAAATGTATCCTGGAAAGGTAATTCTTAGTCTTGCATGAGTATAAAGCTGTTCCCTGAAATCCTGAATAGAAAGTTGGCTATGGTCCCAGCTGGAGATGAGAGCATAGTAAATTCAGTGTGTGAAAAGCCCACTTACACAAGGGCGTAGCTTAGGTCTCTTACAGTCTTTTCTTCTTTTTGCTACTGTGACACAGTGGAAACAGGAGCAAGTCATCAGAGGAAAATTGTCCTGGGATGAACTTGGATCTAGAATTGACCTCTTTTCCTTTGCTTGCTTTCCCTTTTCTCTTCCTCCCATTTCCTTCTATTATTTAATTTTATAAACAAACGTCCCCCAGTGTGCACTGTGTAAATATTGTCACTGAATTACTGTCTGTTTGCTTAGCTCATTAGAGAAAGCCATGATAAGCTTTTTAATTACAAAATTACCTTCACCAAATCAATTTCTTTCATTTAATGAACTGAAGAAAACTGCAAATGGGAGGGGTAACATTCTGTTTTCCCCCGAAGCATAAATTAACTACCTCCAACCCCCAATTTCCTACATAAAATCAAGGTAGCCAAGAAATAGATTTTCTAAGTTTTTAAAAAAGTGTGACTTGAAGAGTATCTTAAGCCTCTCTTTGTTTTCTGTCCTGTGTAGTTACTCCTTTTGGGGGATTGTTTTTTGCTTCTCTCTTTTGCATTTTATTCTATGTATTTATCTTCACCTTAGAGCAACAGTCACAGAACTGAAAGCAAAGTGTGTTAAAGCAAAACCATTCACATAGCTTTCATACTATGCTTCTTGGTGAAATGTTGCTTCTCCATGGAAGGACAGCACCAGTAGAAGGAAGGCTCTTCTGCAATTCCAGAGGAAACTGTTTGGATGGAAAGAGATTGTTAGTGGCTTTACAGGCAGTTCATGTAAAAAGAATTGCAGTTCAGAAAGGAAGGAAGACAGACAAATCGATTGAATTGGTCAGTGGCCTAATGACTGTGTTCACAGACTACAATTTTGCTGTAAGACCTTGAATTGAATAGAGTAAAATGTCAAAAATGGGATAGCCTGAATGATCCTAGGACATCCACGGGTAGACTAGGCCAGAAATAAGTGTATTTAGCATAGCATTTCTCAGTTGTGGACTCTATTTCAGTGCAAATATGGTTATCACTTTTGTCAATGGAGTGACAAAATGAGGGGAGTGTCTGCATTTTCACAACTGATTTAAAATCTAACAACTCAGGTGAATCCATCAAA
The DNA here is from genome assembly GCF_000738735.6 of Corvus cornix cornix. NCBI lineage: Eukaryota > Metazoa > Chordata > Aves > Passeriformes > Corvidae > Corvus > Corvus cornix. Next base: position 21,089,084 of record NC_046335.1, on the reverse strand, counting down.
GAGGTTTTGTGCTAAAATACTGGTTAGGACTGTATCCTGGAGCAAGTAAGATGTGGAATAACTCCCCATTTTGTTTATTTACTTTTGAGGGTTGTCCTCTCTAGTAAAGTGGTGGGATAGACAGGTGTGTACAGTAATGTGTTAAACTTCTTGAGATACATTTACCAAAGCTTATCTGTCAGAACTGTCTATTTACTTCATTCTTAGAACTGGAACTGGCAGTAAGAGAAAAGGTTCTCTGCATATTTGTGTAAGATTCCCTAGTATTCTTGTTTTAGTATATTGTCAGAGTGGGTGGTGTTATCTACCCACTTTGAGTGGCTCTTCTTTGATCCTAATGGTTCTTCTTTGAGCCTAAAAACAATTAGCTATTCCTGCTAATGTGGTCAAAAGTGAAGTAATTCACAAAGCTAACACTTGTCACCTGTACACTTCAGTGTCAGTGTTCTGCAGAACTCTGTGGGGGCAACCCACACTTCTCATAGCTTGCTCTTTCTTACCTTATTTCTGTGGGTTCTTTCGGTTCTACCACTGGGGCAGATTTTCGTAACAATTCTGGTGAGTGTGACCTTACTATTTCGTCCCTTCTCAGTTCACCCAGGGTAGAGAGTTAGGAAATACTTAGTGCCACAGCACTGAAAAGAACCAAACTTTGAACAATGTTTCTGAACCCTTAAAAACAATCATTTGGGGCTCAGATGAAAACTACAGCAATGAAAACTACAGCCAAACCTTTTTCAACCAAATCAACACTCCAGTTTTTTGCCACTTTGGTGGTTGCTTAGATGAGAGAGCATGAGAGCAACCACAGGCCTTACGGAGAGGAGGAAAAGCTAAGTGTTCAAAGCTTCTAGAAGGGCTCTCCTGACATACAGAGGAACTCCTTTCAGCAGGCCACTGAAATCTTGCACGGACATAGGGAACTGGCTGTGTTTGTTACTGTGCATTGTCTCTGTTCCCTACAGCTGAGAAAGCTTCAGCAGGAATGTCAGAAAAGATAAGCCTGATTCTCTCCTGATCAGTATTGCATTGGACTTGTTCTTAAACATAATGAACCAAGTTTTGGAGCATTTGTCTGCTGCTTTCATAATATAGAGTTGGTATTTATTTTCTGTATTTATTTATCATGAAATTCATTTGTCATAGTGCTAATTTCTGGCTGGCAAAAAAATGACCATGGGAGTGCTGCTACAGAAGAGGGGGGCATGACTGTTCTCAACTTCTTACTTCTAATTGCAAGGATAGCTCTTTGAAACTGTAAATAGGATAACAGCAGTCAAAGCAGTTTCTTGGAGACTGAAGGGCAGCAGTTAGCCATTTCTACCTTCTACCCTCAAACTGCAAGCATAGCTTTTCTGCTGCTCTCAGTACAATCAGAATGTGTTTGCTAAGTGAATCCATGTGCTGCAGATGAACAGGTGTCCCTTATGTCAGATTACAAAACATCCTAGATCTGCAAGGCTCCTGATCTCCTGGGGAGTAATAATGAAAGAAAATCCAATCTTTGGTATTTAAGCAGTAATAAGAATCCTCAGTGAAGCAGAACCCTTTTCTGTGCCTCTCTCCTGCTGCCTGCTGTTTCACATAATGATTGTACCTACTGAGATGAGGCACCCAGCAAGGACTTCTTAGTGCAGTAGTCTAGCTACTTTGTGGTGAAGGTAGGGTGGATCCTTGATTTCAGCCCATGCTTTTCTATGCTTCCCAGTAGTCTAGTGATGAGAGAGGTGAACAAGGAATTTGAGAGGTTTTGTCCTCTGGAACTCAACTGAAGGCACCTTGGTTTAAAGTGCTGTAGAGTTTTTCATAGCAAATAGTAGTTGTGAGAAGCATGTGAAGGTCAATGAACACCCATTAGTATGTATTATTACTTCTTATAAACAGGATCCAAACCTGTGTTTGGTGTTTCATGAATACCCTGAGGCAGGCAAGTTAAGAGGAAACAACTGAACCCATGTTTCTAGATCAACCTAAAAAATTAGTATAGGCCTTACTAAAAGGATACTTCCAGAGTGACTGACCCTTTCTGATTTTGAGTCTCTTTTCCTGGAGAACCATGTCTTCTGGAAAGAGGATTCCTGGCTTGGTGAGATTTTCTAGGAACCATTTCACTTACGAGATGGTTAAAGGCATAATACCAAAAAGCTGAATAGCTTGTCAGAGCCTGCTGAACTTCAGCAGCAACCTCTCTTGATAATTACTTGTCAAGATAGGGATGAACTTTTAGGAACTGATGAAGCCACTTCCCAGGGCTTAAAAAGAGAAAAATTACAAGTAACCCGATTATTTCAGTGTGAAAGATCCCCCAAAGATTGTGAGTTGTGTGTCTTTGCAATGGACTAAGCTAATGCATGACGTAAGAGGTTGTGTTGCCATTGAGTTCACATGAGGTGCTCCCCCAGAAGAGAGCAGGGAGAGGGCATGCACTTGCCCTCCTCTCTTACATTCCCACTTGCCTGCCTGCACCTGCTTATATAACCCTGCAGCTTCTCCTCCTATTATCCTGTCTGCTGATCCATGCCTGATGGTGGTGTCAGGCCTCCAACACCACCAGCTCTCTGATAGCTGCACTCTGTGCACTTTAACATGACAATTAAAAATGATTTACAAATGGTCCTTTCAGTTCCAAATAGAGAGCAACAAGAGGCTGTGATGCTCACTGTGGTATCAGAGACATCCATCCACCTGGGCAGCTGCTGCCTTTGCATTCACCGCTTCTGTGTCCCCGGGATTTCACCTAGGATACCTGTTCTCCACGGGCTGCTTTGTTAGGGCACTCTGTAGGGCTGGAGGGATGAGTAGAGCACAGTCAGCCTCCTGGAGATAGCGGGCTGTTCCCAGTAAGGAGGCACTTGGTAGGTTTATGGGGCTGTTACATGGATATACCTATAAGATGGGAGAAGTTTATGCAGGAGGGAAAGTGCTAGCAAGGGGACTGATTATTAATTGTCGGTCAAGGATAACTAAACAGCATTTACTCTTTGTTATTGTCAGTCTTCCTCACAGAGAAAGTTGGATTTGAGATTGATCCATAAGCATTTTGGAAGTTATCCATGCAATCTAATTTTGAGTAACTAAGCTTTAAGGCAGGAATCACTGTATAGGCTCTGAAGAGAAATGAGATGTGTCACAGAATTTTGGAGCACAAATGTCAGGCACTCATCCTGAATCACATTCTGAAGAGGGCTGCTATGTCCTGCAAACACAGTATGAGTTCCTGCTCCTCTCATCTTTGTTATGCTGAGTAGGTTTGTCTGCCTAGGACAGATCTGTGGATCTGTGTTTCGGCTTAGGACAGGTATGGCTGATCTTGTCATTCCCAGACCTGATGATCTGACACTTTTATCAAATAGTTTCATTTGTTTAGGGTCAATTATGTTTCCAGTCTGTGACAGAAAATCCTAAAGAAGTCTTGTCCATGTTTACAGTGAATTCAGTCCCTATCTCTGCAGCAACTGAGTTGCATTAAGATACAGGTATGCTCTGTAGGAGCAGGTTTGCTGTGACAGGAAGGATTAATGACAGGAAGAATTTTTCAGTTGTTAAGAGTTTTCAGTGAAGAATAAGCAGCTGCTATGGTATTTTGTCCACCAACAGTGGTCAAATCAATCCATGGAAGTGAATACAAAGTACAAATGATACTTCCCTTCCTATTTCTTTCTCCTATTACACATATCAGCTCAAGTTGTGTCAAAAATTTATGTAATTTCTTGATTTCTTTCAATAGGAAAGAGCCCATCCCTAATTTTGCATTCTATTTACAGTAAACTCTCCTCCCTTACGATTCAGTGTCAGGCACTAACCAGCATCATCTTCCTCTATATGCTGCTCTGCCCACTGTCTTGCCTGTTTGCTGCTAGCTGGGATGGGATTGACACAATGCTCTGGGAGTGTGAGCGACCAGGTGTCCTAAAGGGATAGATAGCACTGTGTGGTGAGGGAGGGGGAACCACCTAATCAGTGTTGCTGATGTGAGTGTAATGCTGAAGGCTCTTCCAATCATGGTAACAGCATGGGACACAGTCATGCTGTTTCTCAGAGATGGATACATAAGTATCCAAAGTTAATTGCTGCTACCACACAGTTCACCAGAATCTGCGTAGTGTTTCCTCAGCTGATTGTGATGCCTTCTGCTGTCAGTGACAGATTATCTCTGTTACAGAAAGATTTTGCTGCTTTGAATACTGAGATCGAGGTCATAATTGTTCTTAGTTCTACACAGATGGATTATCAGTGGTCATTACTCCAAGGCTTGTTCACATAGAACTTGTTCACATTTATGAGCTGCAGGAAATTTAGTCCAGCTACATACTGCTCCCTGCTGCCCTGGAAAAAAAATTGGAAGGAGTGAAAAATCATTTTCAAAAGATAAATAAAGGAAAATACCATAAAGATGTAAACAAGATTTGCATATCACCCTGGCAGGAAGAAGATATTATGTTCTTATGCTGTAGTGTCCACACACTGGCCTGCTTGGAAAATACTTATTTTGCTCAATGAAAGCAAGAAAGAAAACTGGAAAAAGGGATTTAGACTGTATTAAAACAGTAAACATAGATGAGTTGCAGGTTTTTCAGATGTATGCATAGGTACGGGGTCAAATTTGCAGTCAAATGGAGTAAAAGAATCTAGTGATCTCAGACTCCTCTGCTATAGATTCCAGCCCCAGAGGGGGCTTTTACAAGTCTTGAAAGACTAGCACAACACAAGGGTCAGTATAGGTTCACTGGTGGAGCTGATTGGATTACCTCGTGGGGTAATTGCTACAGGTAGAGAAAGGATGGGAATGAGTCCTGAAGAGGGTGACAATGTTGTTGCAGTGCCTAGGCCTGAACTATCTGGGGAGCTGAAAATCAGGACAGAAGTGTTTGAGAAAATAACATGTATCACTTGTGCAGTTCTGCTTGATGCTTTCAGCCATTCTGTGCTATAAGGTCAGGAAATATTTTCTGTATTTAAGGAAAAATGATGGATAAAATAAACTGCAATGTTAATTTAAATGAGAGAAAATAATTTGCACCTTAAATTTCCTTTTTCTTATCCCATCACCACCACCAAGTCAGGATGGAGTATTTTTTTTTCATGACATAAAGTAACATGTCCAATATGTCATAGTCTGATGTGTGACATACCTTGACATGACAGAGACTGACATCATGGGTCACAGGACCTGGAGCACAATTGTTAAGCCAATTTAAAAAATAAGTAAATAGAAAAGTGAGGCAAGTACTGGTTGTTGGACTTAAAATGCAATTTTCCTCACAAGTTTTTAACTCTGGACATCTCCAAAGTTTTCATTATTCAGATGTCTACGAGTCCCCGCTTTCAGAACACTTGACAAAGATGAAAGATGCTGCTACTGCCTTAGGGAGCAAGCAAACAGGAATGGAAAGAAGTGATATAATGTACCCAAAACTGACCCACTTGTAGAATTAGGGATATAACTCAGGTTCTCTTGAGTTGTAACTTGGTTTTCAATCCCATTATAGTACATTTTAAGGGATGGGGAACCTCAGATTTGCAGCAAAAGGAAATGGAGATTAAGCAGTGGCTTTTAGGGTGGTGACTGAACAAAGGTGACATTTATGGTAATGCTTTGCTAGCTAGAGGTCATGTTAGGTGAAGTCAGGGTTCCAGTGTAGGTCCTCAAAAACACTAAGTTTTCTATATGGCAGCATTCGTCCTTGGTTATGTTCTGCAGGTAGGAGAGCCTCTACAATAGCTCTGTATTTGTAGACAAGGCATGGCTCCATTTCAGTTCTCTTTTAGTGTAGGCACACAGATCCTGAGCAAGAGTTAAACTGTATTTCAGTGCATGTTGCTCAAATCAGAGCAGGTAATTAATTCAGAGAAGGACTCATTTTTCTGCTCCTCCCATTCCAGCAACATAAAAACAAGATCAGTCTGTAGAGCTGAGGCATTTGCAGCATTCACAAGTGAAAAGTTGTCAGACACTGAAACACAGGTAAATGCTTCTGAAATTACCCTTAATTACAGTGTTGTGTGTGTGTGTATCATATACGTTCCCTCCCTACCACCCAGCCTGCTTCCTACCTCCTCCACCTCAGCTGTGCTTGCCAGCTCCTGAGAACCAAGGTATGTGTACTGCAGTCAACAGAACCTTTTTCATCTGCTTAGGCTAGAGCAGGATTTGCAGAGACTTTGTGATGAGGCTATGTTAATCATGAAGGCAGTGAGAGAACCAGATTGTGCTTCAGGGCATGTCTATGTCCAGCACAGCAGCCATCATACAGAATCCTCCTGTATAGCTGTCACAGCTGAATTTTGTTTTTGTACCAAGATGATGGCACAGGCTTTCCATCTTGTTATTCCATAACACCCTCTTCCATACCAGCAAATCTGTTGCAGTTGGAGGGAGAAGAGACAAAGCACCTCCCTTTAGCAAAGGACTTTGAGGAAAGATTTCTGCTAGCCAGCCTGGTGATCTGAGAAACAGGCCAAGTTACGAGTTTAGTGGCCCGACAGCAGAGTTTCACCTAGATAACTGACATCGTCACCTGGTTGTATCCCATCTCAGGAATGGCCTTTTCTTGTTCTCTGAATGATTTCCTTTGGGGAAGAGCTATCCTGATCAGACCCACAGTAGGAGCAGGTAGTATTTAAAACTGTACAGAAGAGAGGACACATTAGCAGGGCGGTATGTTATTTCAGAATGCCTCAAACACAAGCCTTACACCAATACTACACTGTGAATCAGCCTTGGCTTTGGATCTTACGTTCCTGTCCCAGGCATCTTTGAAAACATGTCTCCTTTTTGGGGGGAGATCATGGCAGCCTTAGATTTGCTTCTGCATATTGAGAGTCACAAGATGTTGGGAAGAACCAGAGCTCAGGACAGGGAAAGCCCCTCTGCAGGTGTGACATATTCTGTTGAGGCATAAATAGGGCATCTTTTGCATGCCTGACACGTGAAGCAAAGATAGTGTAACAACTTTCCCTTTTTTATTTCCCCTATTTTAATTAGCTCTTTACAAATGATCCTTTTCCTTTCTGGTCCTTTGGATTCCTCCTGAACCCCACAGCCCATGGATAGCACTTCTGAATATGCATGAGCTGATAAGAGAATCTAATGTGTGAATCACACTTAAAACAGACCCACCCACTTACTCCCTGACATCAGCTTTTTCAGAACTGTGAAGCGAGAGCGATTTTAAAATTAGAAAGCATGTCATCAGGAACTTTTATCAGCCCTCAGAGAAAATAAATAACCTCTCAAGATGTGAGAATGGATTTAACTAATCCAGTTTATTTTTGCTGTTAAAAAAAAAAAAAAAAAGCTTTCATATTTCTTTAATATCGATGCTCCTCTTCAAAAAATGAGCAGTAATTGTAATGACTGTCAGAAAATGCTGTCATCTCTAGTCGTTCTTCCACGTCTCCTGAGATCCTAGCATGTAGGGCTTACTTTTGCATGTGGTGTACATGCAACTTATTTCATTGGGAAGATCAGAGGGAAGAAATTCCTTTTTCTGGTATCTGTTTTTCTTGAACATTTGCAGTTTAAAAGTAAGCAGTGTTGTGTAATTTTTAGTGTGGGTGCATTTTTAAGGGGTGGAAAAAATCAACCCAACTAGGAACTTAAATTGCCAAGTTTTAACAGAATAAATAAGCATAGAGGAAAAAAACGTAACATCTTATTTTGATGTTTGTTGTTTTTTGAGTGTGGTCTGTGGAGTCTTTACTTTTTCATATATTCCCAAGACTGAGATACGTGCTAAAAAAACAGGACGGGAGGGTGGTCTACAAAGGAAATTAGCTGACTTAATGTAGCCTCACAGTCTCGTGTTCTGATGTCACCAGACTTCAAATAGCATTAGTTAGGGCTTAAAGAAAATATCTCCAAAAAACCCCCAATAAACAGTTTTTTGCAGGAATTCCTAGGGATGACTTGGTAGATGGTCTTTTGCCCCTTGAAGGGGTACTGATTCTGCTGGCCTTTGGGGATAAAGCATAGGCCTATTTCATGAGTGTTGGTGTTTGTAAAGATCATCTGTCAGTTTTCACAATTGTAGATATGTTAAATCCAGGGTTCTGGTCTAGTTCCAATTTGAGGAGCTATTTTTTGCTTAGTTTCTGCAGCAGATTTGTATTGGCTGCAATCTCCTCCTCCATTTGCTGTGTTACATTTTCATGTTTGCTGAGCTTTTTTAAACAGCCACCACATTCCCCTTCTGTGTGTATTAAAAACTACTTCTGGAGTGAAACATGGCAGCACAATATTATACTTCACTTAGGAGGAGATGTGATAACACTATAACAAATCAAAGCCACAAAAAGAAATTTAAGGTAGACAGAAACTAATTACTTAGTTGGAATTTTGCCAGGGTAGTGGGATTAAAAGGCTTATGCAGAAAGACTAGAAAGCACTTATGAATGAAGTGAAAGATGCCTTAGACACAAGAAATGGCAAACACCTGTGCCATCTAGTCCTTCCCTTGGTATTTGCTGCAAGTTTGTTCTTTATGTCGCAATCACTAGTGATACATCCAGTTTAATTATAAATGACTGTAGCAACACAAATTCCACCATCACTCAGCAGAGGCTGTTCCAGGGACTTTGTTGCCAAATAGAAATGCCTCTTGACATTCCTCCTGTGTGTTCCTTTGTCTCTTTTTCTTCCTAATTGCACAACATGGAATTGTTTCCTTCCCCTTCTTCTATCTCTCCCCTTTTGCCTTATGTGCCCTTCAAAAACTCATAGACTTTATGGTAGCACGCTGTTTTCTGTGAGATTGCCTTCCCAACCATCCGGCAGCTTTTGTCAAACAGCCCCTGCAATTGCTTGTAGCCTTGTCTACAAGCATTTTGAACTGTAACATTGACTTAAAATCACTGCCTCCATTGGATGCTGGAGTCACCCAGAGCTGGAAGGACAGGAGTAGGGTTATGAGGCACAAGGAGGCCAGATTTATTCACTCACTGACCCAAGTTCCTTTGCAAGAAGATTTTGTTCATGCCATCTTAGATAGATTGCCTGTTAGATCTCATTGGAAGAGCTAGGCTGCTTAATAGAAAATGTTTTTAAAGATTTGTTGGCATATCAGGTTTTCTGGAGCTTTGCTATTAACTGTGAATGTTAGCGGCAAAATACTCTCCCTGTGCTGTAAGGAACTTAACTTTCCATTGTGCAGCTGCTCCATTACTTACCTTAAGCAGCGCAAATAATAAATAAGCAGCTGTAAATTTAGTGATTACGGACTGGGTCTCATTTAAACTCAGGAAGTGGAAGTGGTTTATAGGAAGGGCTTTAGTATTTCAGTCAGACTGCTGTTCCCTGTGCTCTCCATTCTCTCAGGCTGCAGCATCCCTCTGTCCTGAGTATGCACATCACTCATCACTCCTGTTCCCAGTGGTCATAAGCAATGTTAGTTTTGATTTATGGAAGGTGGCCATATTTGCAGATTTTCTTTTCACATTTTCTTCTAATACTTGAAAATATGTATAGAGGGAATTTTGAATTCTTCAGCATGTCTTGATAAAAGTACCAAAACCAACACATATGTTTTTCTCAGAGCAAAGAATCTTTTCCAGTATGGCAAGCATTCATCTTGCAGTGAGCTGTTCAGGGAGGCCTCTGCATCTACAAGCCTTACTAGCTACAAGATCACATTATTTAATTACCTATGTATTCTAAGTTTATGTAATACATTTGATGGATATTATTGACATTGTTTTGGGACAAAAAGAGTGGCTGTTTAATTTCTTTCTTCTAATTATAGCGCAAATTAGATGTCATTAATAACTTGTCTTTAGAAAATGGATAAAAGGCTGCATTTACTAAAAAGAGCACAGTAAAAAAAAAAAAAAGGTTTCGATTGCTTCTCCTCACAGATTGTCTCAAACAGAACTTGAAAGTCAGAATACATCAGATAATCTGACAAAGAGCCAAAACTAAACAGATTGCTGGTTTTGTCTGCTAGGGGTTTATATTAATTTTCAGAGTGTGTGTGATCGAGTAGGACTAGTCAGGAGCAGAGGTAGAAGGTAAGATGAAACACAAGTCCTTAAAGAGAGAAGAAAATGAAAGCTTCCTAAGCTTGTGTCTGGAAAGTAGTTCTTCAGATACTGGGAAATGATGAGGCATCCCTGGGAAGCCTGGGGGAGTGTTACTAAAATGAGAACTTTATAGTGTCTTCAAGTTTTATTTTAGAACAATGCTATCAGACCTAACTCAAGCCCCAGGGAAATTTCTGACATTGCATTTGTTACAGGTATGTCCTTTATTATTGTTTAATTTTGCTTTTCAACCCTAGTATTAACATTTAGAACATTATAATCTAAAAGACTTTGTGTTCTACAGCTGGGACTGTCAATCAATCTGTTGTTATCAGGTTTGTTCCATAACAGTTAGTCGACTGGGGCCCAATTATCCTATCTATTATGCAGTGTGAATTTGACAAATAAAGGTGCAAGTTACAGTTAATCATTCTGGAGTGAGTGTGAGTTTTCAGGAGATGGTATCATGTCGTTTCAGAAGAGCCAGGGAGTTTGAAGGCATATAAAAGGTTGAGGGCTCTATGGTATGAGACTGTGCTGGTCTTTAGTTAAGGTGTGGTCAGACCCATATGCTTCCTTATTTTTCTCTCTGATTTGGATTAAAATGGGAAGAGCTAAAGCTGCTTCAGGTAACTATCCCTTGATCTGTTTTATGGGACTTGCCTTTATGGGTAATAAGGGAATGCAAAGCATATTGCTACAGTACTAATGCAGGATTCTTCCTGGACTTGGCAAATCTGTATGACACACTTCTCCTTCATGCAAGAGGTGATTAATATTGTAGCTAAAATAATGCTGGAAGTGTAATTGTAACAGAATTTTTTATTTTGGAAAACTGAACTTTCAGCAGCAACTGCATTGTGTAACTGCTTACGGGAACAGAGAACTTTGTCTAAATGGACTCATTCAGAAACACGTTTTCACTTCTATATTGGATGCTTGAATGCACAATGTGCTTTTATAAATTAATATTACCACATGTGATATCTTAGAGAAGCACACCTTTGAAAAGACACCAATATAAAGCAAAGGTACATGCCCAAAGTCAGCAGACAGAACACTGATATTTAAGAAATGGCAGACACAAAATAGGATGATTCACATCTGCCCATGCTTGTCCAAGCCAGTGAAGAATTGCTTCTCTGTCTCTGATGTGTCCAATTTATTACAGATGATTATCTCATAAGGAATAAAATGGGAAGACATTCCCACTGTGTGCTCAGTATTAATATACTAAGCTTATCTCTGTTTTGTTGTACCATCAGCTGCCCTTGCCCTGTGCTCTGAAACCCAAAAGTTGTTCAGGTATACCTGCAAAACATCTTTTGAGTTTCTCATAGGAATAAGTAAATCTACAAAGAAAATAAAAAAGATCTGGAAGAAGGCTGTTTGAGAACATGGAGCACTTTCCTTCTGTGCCATTCTGAACAGGTACATGGACATTTTTCTTAGCTACCTTCAGCCTCACTAACATCACCTGGTGACATCCAGAGGTGTGCAGGGGTCTGAGATGCATCTCATCTCCCCATGATTAGGTGAGTCTCTGGCTTTTCCTGGTATCCCATTAAAGAGTTGTTGAGATCCCTGTTTTCATATCTAGAGAAATCCAGTTCCCTTACTATTGCCTCATTTTTTCAGGTGAGACCGGATTTTGCTGATACTTATCCCTAGAGAATTTTGAGGGAACAAAATACCTTAAATCTGAAGACAGGGAGTTCATGCCATCTCATAATGATATTATCCAGTTTGACCTGAAATCTTTATACTATTGCTGTTGGCCTGTTCCCTGGAGAATGACTGGTGCTGCATGGCCACATTTCTAGTGGTACCAGTCTTGTATGCTCTGTCCTGCTTGTATATACAGGTGTAACATGCAGGTAGCTCACACTGAAGTAAACATGCATGGTTGATCTTTAGGGCCCCACACTTACAAAAAACACAGTCAAGCTTTTTCCTTCACTTTTTTCCCTTTTTTTTCTGCACTGTTCTTTTCATGTCTTTCCCTCCACTTTTTTCTTTATACTCTTCTGTGTATCCTTTCTTATTTTCCATTTGCATTCACTAGTAATGGGACCCAATTGCACTGCACACCTAATGCAAACATTCGGTAAAAGGACACAGTGTTCAAAGAACATGGGGTGACCAAAGTATTAGTGTTAATACTGAGCAGAATTTTTGTTTTTCCATTTTTCCTCCTGCACCTGTCTCCACTCTGATGGCACAGTTTGCTTTCTGCTATGCATTTGAGGACTAAGCTCTCCTTCTCCCTATAAGATCTGCTTGTTCCCTGGGCTGTTTTGTTTTATTTTGTTTTGGTTTTATATTCAACCAGTCAAAAAACCTAATGATCCATATACAAAAATCAGCTTCCTGCTCTGGACTGTAAGTGCCAGCTCTTTCCAGAAAACTTGGCATTAACAAAATTACTGTTGATTATATACAAAAGCATTCTGTTGGTTGACATGGTGTTTGGATAATACTTTAATGATGTTGGCATAAACAATTAGTTAATATATTATTAGGAGGACTTAGCAGGTGCTCATGTGTGCTGGTGGGATTTTTCCAGCTATTTGCTTTATAGAAAAAAAAAAAAAAAAGCATCATGTTTCATTGTTAAAGGTGTTTCGGAGTTAGGTCTCCCTTCTTCTCTCCTACTCTGTTTTTCTTACTTCCCTGTTTCTCTTTGCTGCTTTCTTTCTCCTTTGCAAGCATTCTCCCCTTTTTTTTTCCTTTCCCTCAGACAGAAAATGATGTTTGCTGCTTATGGGGTATTGATTGTGTATTATCAGCCAGGCTCACACATCGACAATTACATGTAGTGCCAAGGTAGCCGTGAGAATGAGGACTGGTTGCCATGGCAGTGAAAGGGGCCTATTGCGCTACCAGGCGCCTGCTCCATAGCGATAATCATGCTGCTCATTTCATTTTAATTGAAATTTGAAATCATATTCTCTGGGAAGAAGCAAATGGACCTTTTCTCCTTTTTCCTTAATTTTTTACCCACCACCAAAAAAAAATTGCAAATATGAAAGATTTGCACATTTCTTACAGAAAAATATTAACTTCCTGACAGTCAACACTAAAAGACCGGAATGAATACAGAGCTTTATAAAGGTAGCTTTTCAATCTTTCTCATTCTGTTCCTAATTAATTCCCAAATTTCATTTTTCACTAGCTTCATGTTCTGTTAACTCTGCTGTGGTCTTTTTTTTGGTACCGCCTGATCCAGATAGTCAGCTAGTTCCTTAAAAAAGTCACTGTTTTCTGCAAGCTAAAAACTCAGATTTGTTTTTGCAGTGAATAAAAGAACTTTTCCATTATTACTTAAATAATTTTTATTAAGCTTATTGTCTAGTATAAGCGAAGTTTTCCACTGTATAAATTGACACACTTCCATCAATGGCAATAAAAATACAGTACCTCTTGTTTTCAGAGAGGTGAACAATTAGTGAAGAGGCGTAAGGTGATGATTTTCTTGGGGAAAACAAAGAATATGAAAGCTTAAGAGTAGTGAGAGAACGGAACACAGAAAACTGCATCCTCGTGGCAGGAAGTGCAAGGGCAAAGGTTTTCTCAGTGACAATATTAAAACTGGGAGAAGGACAATGACAAAGCTATCACTGACATTTGAAAGAGAAAATTAGTCACTCTTTTCTTGATGCTATTGAGATGAGGTTAAGCTCCTTGGAAGCTGAGAACTAACGATGCCTGTTTGCTTGCCTCCACTTTTGGTTCTGCACAGGGTGTCTGGCTTTCCTGCAGTCTTTCAAGATGGCCAAACCTTTGAGTGTATGTATTGAATTTATCACTGTTACCAATTTTTCTTTCCCGTTTGAGACCATGGGACCAGGGAGTCTCCCATGTGCGCCAGTCTTGCCATCTAGTATTGGTAAAACTTGGACACATTGCACCTAAAAATTGGATTTTTTTTAATGTTATTTTGGGGTTTTTTGTGATCTTTTGGCTTTCCAAACTAGGAATGGACACAACAAATAGCAGAGTTTACAGTTACTGGTTAATTTCCTCAGATGTAAGGAAATGTGTGCAAAACGCACTTTGTAATTTCTTGTTATATCTTTGGTTAATTCCTTTCATACTATGTATCTGATTTTTGATGAACCTGAAACAGAATTTTTGAATTTGATTCCTAAATTTCAAAAGATAGAGAGCCTTTTTAAGGCTTGTCTTTCATCCAAAGTCTTCTGAGCTACACTCCAAAATTTAGGGAGTTTAGAATGAAAAAGTATTAATTGCTCACAGAGTTCTGTGTCACAGTTCTGAATGAGTTAATGTTGTGAAGGGGCCTGTCTCTGACTACTTTCTTTGCAGTAAAGTATTTGGCCTTCTACCTCTTGATGGTCAGTCTTTGCCACTGCTGGAATTGAAGCTGAGGCTCTGAATCTGCAGTGTAACCAAGCATTTTAATGCAAATCTGCTTAATGTATGGTCAAGCTAAGAGTATCCTATCTCTTGCCTACCTCTGGTGTTGGTAACCTTGGGCATTCCATGAGAAGAGCAGCAAGCTAGGGCTCCGTATGTGCTTTGTGGCATGGCTTTAGCATGTGAAATGACATTGGGTCCATTTGCCTGTGTTTTCCTTAAGCACTGATAAACTAACTTTTACCCAAGCAGATTTTACCCAGAATTTTTTACCAATTTGTTTTTCCTGTTTTGTTGTGTGGGTTTAGTTTTTTGTTTGTTTGGTTTGTTTTTTCAAATTTATGTTGTTTATAAAGGCCCCTTTTCTTTCTTAAACAGTACAATTTTTAAGTAGCTCACAGTTTTTAATTTCGGATCAGGGCCAAATAAAAACATGCTGCCACCAGATGATACAATGTACTTATCCAGCTTAAACTCACATTGCTGGTGTTGAGCTATTCAGAAAAAATATTAGTGGGTTAACCTTGCAGTGGATGGAAATATTTATCCTAGATCAGATACTCTGTTTATTCTTTTCTAACTTTATGCCAGAATGGTCATTATCTGTTCTCCCTTAGCCAGATGAAAGCCTGTAAAATCAGGAAAACCAACATAAGCTCTGAATTTTCTGCATTGGTCATTCAAAAGAAAAACTACTGTCTTCTTGCTGCAGGCCTAGATCACAATTTGCTCTGGTTATCCCCAGATTGCTTGGCATAGATTTTCAAGAGAAAGCCTTTACCCTGCAGCCAGCAAAGACATGCAGGCACTGTCAGGGTGGGTGCTGGCTCAGGGGAAGTGAACTTGCTCTGGGTTCCTCTCACAGTGGCAGCTTGTCTTATCTGCACAGATCTCTTCTCCAAATGCTGCCTGAACCTCAGGCTGGTTAGTGTTGGAGGTCTGGTGCACTTTCAGCTTGAAGTGTTATGCTTTGAGCCTGTCTGCTGCTGCCTGCTTTGGAAACATCTGTCCAAAAGTAAATCTAAGGCCCTAGAGGTATTTTGAAGCCATTACTGGTGGCAGGGCTAAGATTAAAGTAATTACAAAACCCAGCTGAAGCAAGTGGTTAGAGGGATGGATAAAGTGTGAGGTAATATTAAAGTAGGGACAGTGAAGGAAGTAGAGGTCCATTTGTGCCAGGAGTTTTAACAACCTGCACTCTACAGATACTCTGTTGCCCAACATCCCCCCCGCCTCCCCCTGCTTCCCTGAATCCTCACAGACCAGCAGAGTTCTTAATTAAGTGTCAAAGAATTGATTATCTGGAGCTCTTGCAAGGCAATTCCATTGATGAAACCATTTTGTCAGGCCGACTGATATAATTAGACCAAACAAGATGTGAAATCTTCAGTGTTTTGGGCTACAGCCCAGTAATTATTTAATTTGTAATAGAAAGGAGCTGGGGAGGGAGATGGAACAGCAGCAGAAGTTAAAAAAAAAAAAAAAAAAAAAAAAAAATTGAGAAAAAAGTTTACAAAATGTTTCTCTTTCCCCCTCTTCCTACTGTTCTTTCCCCTCAAGGGATCTTGAGCATTTGCAGAAAGCTGCTTAGTGTCTGTGCAGAGGAAGCCTTGGTGAGCTGTCAGCACTTGTCCATTCCTCTGGAGACATCATATCGCCTTCCTTGCAACTCATCAAGCTGCCAGGCCTGATTTATACAGAGCTAAACATACCAGTGCTGTTGGGATGATCATCGTTACTGAGATTGCACTGTTCATTTTCCAAGCTGCTGCTAGTGTGTCTGAAGGAGTTAGGACAGAATCATATTTTTAACAATAATTAGCACTTATCTGGCAGTTTTCTGTGGATCTTTGTGTTTCAGGGAAGAGAGCCAATATATGCCCATTATATAGATGGAGAAATTGAACTTCAGAGTGTGTGATGGACGTTCTGCTGGAGAGGAGAGGCATGGCTGGGAATAAGACCACATCCCCTAACTGCTAGCCCAGGCCTCACACCACCAGACCATGTTTGTTATTTGTGTGAACAGCAGCAGGGTTTTCTCTTCCTTCCCGCCCTTTGGTGAGATAGTGGCTGAGCTACCATTAGTAGAGCATGGTAAAGGACTGCTGCCTTGTATTCTCAGGTTTTCCACACTTTTCCACTCTACTGACTCTTTGAATACCCCTTTTTGCCACAGCACACTTCCTTGTACAGTGCATTTGATACTGAGTCCTACAGACTATCATACATTAAAATGAGTGAGGGTTGTCACACAGGTAAGAAATATAAGTATTTCAAGTTTTCCCTTCTAAATTCTGGAGAGAAGCAGGCTGCAAACTCTCCCAAAGACTTTTACTACAGAAGGTGACCATGCAGCAAATCCACAAGGATTCTGAGAGACCAGAAGCCCTCCATCTCTGTCTCCTATTTGATCCAATTTGTGTTAGCTGCTTTCTTGAGCTATGCTAGCTGGATTTTAAGAGTGTTCTTCTTTGTGAGGTTTTTTTCATGTGTTTGTTTAGGTGTTTTATTTCATTGCAAGAATGGGAGATAAACTCCCCTTTAATAGAAGGAAAATACTCCCATGTGTTACCGGTTGGCAAGAGAAACTGGGAAAAGGAAGAGAATATAAAAGAAAATCTGGTTATCAAGTGAAAATCACATTCCAAAGATGTTTCACGCCTTGCAGTGCAAGCTTTTCTCCCTGAGCTGTGATTACCGGTTGATAGCACTAGACCTACTCCATCCCCCGCACACTTTTCTCATGCTATTATGGAACAAATATGCCCTGCCTTCCTCCTCTTCCTCTTACCACCTCTGTCTTGTATTCTTTACTTGAGGGAGAGGTACATGTCTGTGTAGGGGAAACAAATGAGGCTGACAGAATCAAAGACTGAACAGAAGAATCAGCTGAGTTACAGATGATAATAAGTTAGAACAAATCCCCATGTGATTTCTGAGTGTGATGTACCACTCACCTAGAGGCAAGGGTCTGCCACATTCGCATCCCTCCATATTCCATAGGAAAGGAAATATTATGTTGTCTAAATAGCACCTGCAGCAAAGGTAGAAGGCAAAAGATGTATTTATATAGAAGGCAGCCACAATAAGGCCAGAAAAAAATTATTGAGCTAAGGTAAGGTGATGGGTAGGCCAAGCTGCAGGTAGAACAATGCATTGTCATCTGCCCTTCTGAGTTGTTCCATAGAGTAATGTCTGTGCTGATTATTAGAGGCAGAGAGCAGAGCCCCTGTGGAAATGCAGAGCTGGTCTCTATCACGGTGAAATCTAAATTCCAGCAGTCACCAGGTGCTAAGGAATTTCCTTGGAGACCCCAGCTGTGGAAACACATGATAAGCTGCTAGGATGCAGTCATAAGAGCAAAAGTCTAAAAAGTGTGAGGATGCTGTTTGTCATCCTTTAGAGGAGAGTGCTTTTCACTAAGCTGTGACCACAGGCGTAGTAATCCGGAGATACATTTTGGTGGAATATATACGGTTGTGGCTGGGCAATTTATCAGGATGCAAGACCCACCCTGTCAAGGCTGTAATTAGTTTCTGGAAATTGTTGAGTAGAGATTATATGGCTTTGTGTGTGTGTGTGTGTGCGTGTACAACTATTAATATATACACATGCACACATAGAGAGTATAACCAACAGCCACTGAATAGTTCTGAGGGGGCTGGATCTGAGGGGCATGGGTTTTTTCTGTGGATCCCTTTTAGTGTTTATACACTGGGACAATCCATCTGCCCACGGGTGCTTTTCTTACATAGTCACACCATCAGATTATTGCATGAGGCCCCAGAGTATCCTGTGAAGCTGCATATTCACCTGGTACCACCATGTGATGTCCAGCAGAAATACTTCCATGCTGTGTGATACAGCATTAGGACAAAAGTGGAGGGGATTTTGCACTGTGGCCTTTCCCTGGTCTTAAAATTAAAAACCAAACACAGTTTAAGGGAAAAGGGGTTTTTACCTTGGCATTTATTTAAGGATCCTTAAGGTGCACGACCTCGTCCAGGTAGAATGTGCCGAAATGCACCCAAAAATGCACTTGAAGTGCACACCGAAATGCACACTGAAATGCACACACACAAATAGATTGCATACACAATTTATAGGCCTTGCAAATTAGCATATCTATTAAAGATTCCTCAATGAGAGGCTCAAATTAACCCCCCCATCCCGAGGAATCCCCCCCTGGATGGGCCTATCTTAGTTTACAGGATGTGTTTTAGAGAGGACCTTGGTTTCTCAGGATAGCATAGGACATTCTGGCCCCAACTGCGAGGCCTCCAGGATGTTTGGTCTCCTGGCTTAACAGAATATTAGGACTGTGCTAAATTATCGAGCTTAAGGAATTACAAGTATGCATGCTAAAAGCACTGGGGATACATAAAAGCTATATAAAAGGGTATATAAAAGGTATATATAAAAAAAGGCAAAAAATCATCATGGTATCAGCATAATCCCTAAAATAGGCAAGTCCAAGCCTTTTTAGCACAGTCCTCAAAGATGAAAAATCAGAACCTTTTTGCTCCTTGCGTTTATAGCACTCCAAACTACTCCCTTAAACATGAGCAATAACACAAAAGTTACTCTCTTTCTTGTTCTCTTTCTCATTCTCTCCTTTTTGCAAGAGCACCATGCCTTTCCTGTCACTACCACTTATCTCCTGGAATGGTGACATTTTGTTTGTTAATTAAAGAGCTAAGTCCAGTGATGAGCATGACTGCAGCCACTGCCCCAATGTTCGCTCTGCTTCTTTGGTTTCATAGCCCATGCACACTTCATACAGTGTGTCAAGAGATGTTTGTTTCTTTCTGTTTAGGCAAGTGAAATGTATAGATCAAATGTTCAAAGCCATTAAAAGTACGCTAAATCAGAGACACTACTGATGTAAGGGTATTAATGAGGGACAACCCATAGTGTTTGGCAGTATTGATTCTAGTGTTAGGTGGCTGTTGAAAACATTAAGCATCTGATCCATACTTTTTACCAGCCTAAGCAGAGTGGGAATAAACATCTGAGCACACATTAAATGACAAGACTTTGATGTTACTTTCGTGGGTATTGAATGTAGGGGATTCATTTCTCTTTCAGTCTGTGTTCCCTGGAGTTTGTCAACCCAGTGCAAAGAGCACTCAGAGTTTATGGAAGAGACATAGGGCAGCAGGGTATGGAAACATCATCCTGTGTAAGCCCCAGGATTAAGAATAAATTCATGATATAATTTCTGCAGAACTTCTTTACCTTCTTCTCTCAGTTAACACTATGATCTCTGTAATCATAGTTTATTTTTAAAGCAGAAAGTCTTTCTTGTACCTTATCTAGTATTTCTGGTTCATTTTTGGGCAATTGAAACAACATAGTGTTTTTGGTTTCTTAGGCAATTTTCACTTCCTGCTTTGAATTGTGACTGTATTATCAGCTACACAGATGGAAGAATAATAGGGAAGAACTGAAAGTGTTTTCCAACATTTGAAACACTTGGTTTGAGCACTGGGGCAAAAGGTAGGAAGGTCTTCACTTGTCTGATGAACTGTGCATTTGTATATAGCTTCCTCTAATAGCTTGAATCAGAATCTCTCAGCTGTGTCATAACTCCTCTCCATTGATGGAGGTTCTCTATTAGTTCAAGCACAAAGATGAAGTTGTGTCATACAGTGTGTTGAATTTGCCCATAATAAAATATACAGCTTCTGCCTCAGCAATCTTGTGATCTGAATCTCATTCCTGCTGTTGCTCTGGAGCTGTGAGATGGACATAGGGTATAGGAGAGTGCCAGGCTGGTGGTGGCATATCTGTTGTTTTTTTCTGCCTCAGACCCTTTGTCCAGACCTGCTTTAGAACTCTTGGTCAGAAGCTATCACTGTGTAGCCTAGACAGCAGTGGGATTCCTGTGGGTGTAATATGTTCAAGCTGTGAGTTGGTGTGTCAATCATAATGAGTGACAGATTCAGATGATTGAGAGAAAGTGTTGTCAGGCTTCATTGTCAGGCCAGGAAGAAGGATAGTGGCTATAACTTGGTGGCTTACCTGGGAAGGACAAATGGATACCTACAAGGAGGGCTGAAGGGGAAAGCTACTCAGGCATTTGCAGGTACATTTCTTTTTCTTTGCTTGAGAGCAGATTTTGGAGCTTTCAGAGTGGAATTGATGGTGGGGGGGCAGATCTGTGGAGCTGAACTGAGACACCAGCTGCAGTGAGGGATGCTGAGAGCCAGTGAACATGAAAAACGGATGCAAAATAGAACAGCCTTTCAAGCTGGCTTTCATTATTTGGGACCAATGAATAAAGTGTGCCAGGGAAAAGACAGGCCCTAGTAGTAGTACATATTTTCTGCACCTTGAGCTGTAATTTAGAACTGGGTGAAATTAACCCATTTTTTAAAAGGCACAAATCTATACAGTTTTCTTCCTCTGGAATTCAAACCACCTGCTTAGTGAGAAACCCTGATAAAACAGGTATTTCAGGTTTGCATGAAAACATTTAAAAGATTCTGAAGGAAGTTTACCTTTACTTAGAAAGTGACTCATTTTTCCTGAGAAAACATCCATGCTTTGAGGGTGACAGTGTTTATGTTTTGAAGAGATGGGACCATTTTTAACATGACAATCAGGGCAGGAGGGAGCAGGGAGATGAAAGTGATTCTATTTTTAGGAGTTTAGGTTTTGCACATTTTCCATACTTCCTGTACATGAATGAAGTAACCTTGAGCAGTGACTGTCCTTTCTGTGCTGCACAGCTGAGCATGGTGCGGGGTGCACAGGCCCAGCTCCACGAGTGGTGTCTCTGTAATGTGTGGAACAGATCCATGCAGATACGTGCTGTTCTCCTCTCAGCAGTGTTGTGTTACCCATGTACAGCTGTTGGTCTCTGCCTCTTAGCAGAGACACGGTGCTTTCCAGATGTGCTGCTTCTGACTCTAATGCAGCTTGGCTACAGCTGGTTCATGGCTTTCTGAAAGATGTTTCTCCATCCGCCTCTTCATTTTCAGGTCATACTGTAGTGTGACATCACTTAGTTATGTCCTTCACCTTTTGGGAGGATACATACATTGAAGGTCGTGAAGTATTCTGCTAACAGACTGGTGAAAAGTCTCAGTGGCAGAAGGTTGTGGTTGACATCCACAAAAGCACTTTGGTGTTAAAAGTACAGCTTAAAAGGTACTGAAAACTCTGCATAGGCAGCATGTCTGCCTGGGACATTCTATCTGCATTTTCTGGTGAAATTTTACTAAGAGGTCTTCTACTCTGCTCTCATGCGTGCCCAGAAGTGCTGCCAACTTTGCTGTACTGCATGTTTGCAGAGTTCGCTTTTTGGATGTCCTCATGCCTAACTCCTCAGGTGGAGATGACAGGGTGGGAGGAGACTGAGAGAGCCCACATTGGTAGGTATGCCTTTTAGACCTCCTACACCTATTAAGACCTTTGAATACTCATCTTTAAGCTAAGAAAAACTTCCTTTATTCAGGGACTGTGTAAAAAAGTTGCTCACAATACAGGTCCTCTGTGTCAGAGTCTTTATTCTAGGTACTGCAGACGCTCATGGTTAGTGTGTACTGGGAAAGTAACCTGTATTTTAACAGTAATTGTCATCAGTGGCTCTAATCCCTACTCAACCATTGATGAAAGCAATTTTACTACTAATGAACGTGGGACAAATGGTTTTCAGTAACTGCCACGGTGATTGAAACCTGTTGGAATATGATCTCAAGCCTATTTGCTCAAATATTAATAGGCACAATTTTTAACCCTTTGTGACTGCAGAATTAGAAGTGCAGGATGTAGAAATTAAGATGCATTTGAAGTATTTTTCACTTCTATTAAAGTCAGCAGAACTTTCAGAGAAAAGAGATGCATCATCTTCCATGGTTTACAAGTTTTTATAGGATTGATTGTGAAGTCCAAAAGTACATTCTTTATTTCAGATGATATATGAGCTGGAAGGGTATAGACTTTAGATCACAGGCTGAGTTTACAGATTGAGTTTACAGGGTTGGAAATCAGGGAAGGAAAACCCAGCATTTTTTCTTGAACACTAAGTCTACATGGTGAGACCCATAAAAGCTTTTTAAGTGAGCTGCTTTCCTAGCATAATTGCACTCTAAATTATTTTAAGTAAGATGTAAGGAGAGATTAGATATTGGCCACTTTAGCAATAAAGGTAGGTTTTCCAAACAAAGTCTTTGTCTACTTCTAGGATAGATATCAGAAAAAAAAAAAAAATCACAATTTCATGTAATTTGCACTTTGGAAGTATTTAAATCCTCTGCAACCAGTCCAGTTTTGCACAACAAAATTGTTCTCACAGTTCGTAGTTGCAACGTGTGTATTGATAACCACACGTACAACATATTGCTTACTGTAAGGCTAAAGCTACTGCCAGTCCATGAGATTTGCCCAGCAAAAAGGTCTGAGGCCCTGAGCAGCAATGTGGAGTGAAGAGGGGCTGGATGGCTGTGCAGGTCTGTGTTTGCAGCCTGCAGGACTTCAGGATCCAGACACTAATGCTTGCCTCATTGAACTGATGGTTGTCAGGGAACTTGGATTTGCTTTGTTTATAGCAATAAAATTCACTCTCCTCTGGCTTTCACTGGCACTGACAAGCGTGGTAATTAATCAAGACTGTACTGTGGTCGACTTTCTTATTTTCGTTTCCCTCTTTCTGAAGTGAGTAATGAAGAATGATGTCTTCACTTCTTCACCTCCACATCTCCTAACCTGCTGAACACTTGAACTAGTCCCATTGACAAGCGGCCTGTACCAGGGAAAAGGTGCCACAGATGACAAATGTGGCTTTGGAGCTTGGAAAGCATGAGGCTGGCTTTGTGACACTTCCCTATTTGCCACCATCAATCTTTCTCTGTCAAAGTCCTTTTTGTCCTGTCATCGTTGGTGTTTGTTTCACATTGTGTATTAAGTCCTGCCTTTGCCAGCTGGAGACTGTACTTGCTCAGCACACTTCTAACCAGTGGGGCAAATGCCATACTGATGGGTAATAGGGGTCAGTGCTGCAGGTCTAAAGAAGCTATTAAGAAGGAAGACAGAGAAGAGGTTTTCTCTGAATTTCAGATGCTTCTCCAGTCCCTGCTCTCAATCTTCCTTCCCTGCACAATAAAGTTAAAAGAATCTTGAAGGTTAAAATCAAAATCTAAGTCCTGATGTAGAAATCAAGAGGTGTTTCTCTTTCTTTTTACTTTCACACAAAAATGTGAGATTTTAAAATGTAGGAAGTTGTCACTGTAATAGAAACATCTGCTAATAATTCATACCCACATATCACAGTTCAGATAATTTCAAGTCGTCTGAGAATTAATCCTCAGAATCCCTCTGAGGTAGATACCAACGTCATCATCCTCATATTTGAAAGGAAGTGAAACTGAGATACTGAAATGGGAAGAGATTTTAGGTTTCACAAAGGTTCAGTGGTTAGGGGTTATGGAAATGAGGCCTGGCAAAACTACAGAGATATTTTGTAGACAACAGTTAATTGAAGTATAATGAAGTAGATTGTATAATTGATTCCTAGTGCTATCATGACGTAAGAATGGGTTTCCATGAAAGAAGCAGAGCTAATCTATTCATGAAGATCCTTGGTTTTGGGTTTGCTTATTAAAGCATCTGTGGTGTTGGGACATTTTTGAAGAGAAAATCATGATTTGATGTACAATCAAATCCTTCACTGACATAGTTGGCAGCCAGAAGGGCCAACCATGTCCAGGGGGGCACCAGGCACAGCATCGCCAGCCAGGCAAGGGAGGGGATTGTCCTGCTCTGCTCTGCACTGGGGTGGCTTCACCTCGAGTCCTGGGGGCAGTTTTGGGCACCACAATATAAAAAAGACTTAGCTATTGGGAAGCATCCAAAAGAGGGCCATAAAGATGAAGGGCCTTGAGGGGAAGCCATATGAGGAGTGGCTGAGGCCACTTGCTCTGTTCAGCCTGGAGGAGGCTCAGGAGAGACCTTAGTGCAGTCGACAACTTCCTCGTGACAGGAAGAGGAGGGGCAAGCACTTATTTCTTCTCTGGGGTAACCAGGACCTGAGAGAATGGCCTGAAGTTGTGTCAGTGGAGGTTTAGGTTGGATATTAGGAAGAGGGTCTTCACCTAGAGGGTGGTTGGACACTGGAACAGGCTCCCCAGGGTCACGGCACCAAGCCTGACAGAACTCTAGAAGCATTTGGATGATGCTCTCAGGCACAGGGTATGATTCTTGGGGATGGTGCTGTGCAGGGCTGGGAGTTTCACTCAGTGATCCTTGTGGGTTCCTTCCAACTTCCTGTATTCTGTGATTCTGTGATAGTTTGCTAGACTAAAATGAATTTAATTGTTCTCTAGTAGCCTGAATTATTCACACCTGTCTAATTAATAAAATACCTTAGCAAAATTAGAGAGCTGGTAGTTTCACAATGGTGCTATGTAATTAAGTACGTTAGGAGATTCCAAACTAGGCGCTGCATATGTTGAAAAGAATATATCTTAATTCTCTATACACCTAAAAATCCAGTATTTCCCCAGGGGTACTATTTTCCCAAGTCTTTGTTTTAATGATGAGTTCACAAGGCAAGACTTGACACAGATAAATGGGCACAAATAATTGTGGCCATAGCCTTTGGCTGTTGCTGTCGAAGAACTAGGCTCTCCTCTTCCAGTTTAAACTCCAGTGAAAAGGAGGAAGTGTCACAAAATGTGGCTATTTTTGACCCATAATGGCATAGGAAATGAATAAAAGAAGCCTCAAAACAACAAGTAGCAAAGGGTATGAAAGCACTGATATAGGTAACTCACTCTGAAAATTTAAATCTCTTCTGATTATAAGCATAATCTACATATTCAAACTCATTGGAATTTATTGAGTGCTATTTTCTCATAATTTATCTTGCTTCATTTTCCAGAAATCAGCTAATTCTTCTTGTTATGCTGTTTTCTGTTAGGTAGAAAAAACCTTTTATCTCTCAGTGTTTTCATCTATTGAACATATTTACACTTGCACACAAAGCGTCAAGTATTCTATAGACGTATTTGTATTACATGATTAGAGTGCTCAGTGATTCCACCAATGGAAGTGGAAATTTACTCCAGTAGATCCACACATGATGCAAGGATTATGATAATGCTTCTGCTACATTTGGCATGCTCAGATTTTTATGAGAGTTTTTTTTTTAAAGCTGAAAAGGCAGGAGCAGTGGTATGTCTTCATACAGATTAGAAGTGTTGCACCTTCTTTGTTTGTAAATCTGACTCCTGAACACTCCCTGATCTTTATATATGACTGCCTGTCCTTTACCAATTATGAATCTCATGAACTGCGCTTCCTGTATATTTAGGATCTATTTGACAATATGTAAACTAGACATATAACATTCAGAAACTGGCTTTTTTCCTCTGTTCTAATTCTTCAAACATATGGCCTCATACAGTAAATACACCCTACCATGTGCCAGAACATACAGTGTATGTGTCTGTATATATATACACACACACACATTGAGGGACAATCTGTCATTTTCTTCTTTCACTAAAAGCATTCTTTGCCTTGTACATCTCCTAAGGGAGCCAAACTATTGTATGTGGATTTAAATGAACAAACTAAATATGTACAATTTGACTAATTTGTGATTAAGTGGGGATGAGATGATTATTTGAAATCAAAGAGTGAGAAGTATTGCATACAGTGAACCATAAAAAGAAGGTACAGCAAGGGAGAAGAAACATCTTAAGAATGTCACCTGAATCTTCACCTGAACATGGCAGAGATAAAACCTCATGGCAGTGAGATCCACCTTGTTTCAGTGGTGGTATTTTTACTTGCTGACTTGGATAAAACTGCTGGATAATTCTTGTTCACAGGTACACAGAGCTGTAACTCCCATGTGTTGCAGGGATTCCCTGCTATCCTAGGCCATGGTACAGAATAATGTGCTTGCTGGTTGTGAGATGAGGTTATAGACATCATGTTTAGCTGTTGTGGAAGCCAAATTGCATTGTGACTTTCTTCATGTTACCGCCAGTACAGACGAGTGACCTGGATGGCTGGCTGGCATCAACAGCCATCAGGAAGTGGCTGTGACCAGGTGTGCTGTGAGGTGACAGCAGTTGGGTGCTAGCATCAGACCACGTACTTTGACAGCTCTTCACAGCAGGGCTGGGAGACAGCTTCTGAGCATATTTACTGAGAGGTGTTGACAGAGCCTGGGAAGTGCCTCCTGACAATATTTGCTGTAGGCATTGGCATCAGTTAGGACCCAGCAGTTGTTTCAAGGACCATTTTCTGATGAATTATAAAACATGAGTTCATATGGTTGATAATACCAGACTGGAAACAAAAAATGGTCTGTCTTTTCTTGGTTCTGTGAGTTGATGAGCAATGTTGTGCAACAGTTATACAGATAGAGAATGAACTGAGGGGAGGATCAGCAATGTTGCATCCTTCGTTAGAAGTTGAAACGAGGGAGGAGAACTGATGTTTGCAGCCAGACAGATCTACTCACCTCTCTCATTCCGTGTGTACCACAATGACAATGATACACTGTTTCTGAGTGGTAGAATTTTACAGAATCCCACATTTTCCAGTCTGTGCTAAGCTGGAATGTATGAATAAGGCAGCCTGGAGTCTCTGTGTGAGCTGGCATGTCATTAGAGGAAGGGGTTTTACCTTCTCAGTAGTTTCTCCTGAAACTCCTCTGAGGGATATTTAGTCTTCCTTTTGTCATAATTTTCCCCATGAATTCTCTCTGTTTGCTGATTTGCAAGGTTTAGGAAAGGAGGTAATATTATTTATCTGCTATGGTTCATGAATTTCTGTGGCCTACAGCAGTAAGCTGGAGATCACTAATGTGCCCCTAGCTCTTTAGTTTTCTCTATAGTTTCAGCAAAAGAATCTGGAGATGTACTTTTTGCTGCAGCCTTGTTTTTACACTCTCCATGGCTGTGTTCCAGCTTGACAGTCTCGTGTGAATGTGAGTCATGGTGCTCTAGAAGATGCTGCACATTGTTCCAATCTAATTTTATCTTTGGTCCTTATATAATAAAGTGACTGGTACCTTCAAGGTGGACCACTGCCAACAGTGTTTGCTGCAAAATTCTTCACATTGAAATATGAACTTCATTGTTGAGAAATGGATTCCTCTGTGGCATGCATCAAGCTAGACAACTTAGGGTTTTAAAGCTCACTGCTGTGGCCAGTGGAGCTCTCTCCGCTTCTCTTAATTTTTGACAACTTTTTCTCTATTCATATTGCAGCTGCCTTATGCTAGTCAATGGTTAAAACATGCTGCAGATGTTGTTGCTTTCCCAAAGAGATACTATTCTAAAATCAAGTTGAGAGATGACAGGCAGAGATGATCAACAGACAGGGACAGCACAGATTAAGGTGACAGTTCCAACCAAGGCAAACTGCTGTGGCCACAGCACACTAACCTTGCTGAAACTGAGACAGTAATGAACACTCAATCTATGGTAACTTGCTACTTAAGCAAGTATCTCAAAAAATCCTGACATTAAATAGAGAAACGAAACGTAAGAAAAGAGGAGAGTAGTCTTTCACTTCAACTGCTTGGAAACTCTTATGATGAAGGCAGTATCTATGTTGAAAGAAGGTCGTCAATGTGTTTGACATAAAGAGCTCTGAGCATGCAGTCAGTGTGGCCAGGACAGTCCAATGTGTTTGCTAAGCCCATACCTGTCCAGTACAACTGCTGGTGTATATTTATGAGAGGATACTGAAGTCTAATGTGCTTTTCTAGATATCTAGATGAACCCTTATCTATTCATGGGAAGCAGCTCTGGTACTGAAATTTTCTTTGCCATTCCTCAATATTAGTCATCTGAATACTAAGCATGGAGCAGTGTGCTCCATGCTTAGTATTCAGATGCAATAATGTTACATCTTCAATTGATTCTCATGCCACAGTACAAGTTAGTAGTATTGCTTTTATTTCTAATGTAACATAGAAATAAATTGTTCTATGCTACATTATTATATGCTATTATTTATTGTATATGTTATTGCATAATGTATTATTATTATTATTATTATTATTACATATTCCTATATAATGTACACATTGAAAAGTGATGGGAAAAACCACTTGGTAGTCACTGAAGATGTCAGGAAAGAACTGGTTTCCTTCAGCAGGAGATGCCAATGCTGCATTCTCAGGCTACAGATTTTTCTTGGTCATATTTGTAGAATAGAAACACTTGAAGATAAAAATATGCATATCTCTGTAAATCAGAGGGAAGGAAGGTTATTTAATTTGGGAGTAACAACTGCTCTAAATGTGCTTCTGTTTGGATTTACAAGGATTCTATCAAGTGAGATACAGTAAAAAAAAAATTGTGAGATGGTATCAGGAGATGCCAGTGTGACGCAGTGAACAAACTGTCATTTCAGGAGCACTTGCAATTTGGGCTCTTTTACCAGGTGCTCTTGAAGCTTACTGCCAAGACTCTCTCTTTTCCATGAAGATTATTAATGTATATCTATGCTGTATAGGAGAAAAGTGATCCATAAATTAATATCCTCAGAAATATCTTATTATGAACATTTCCAGCATCATAGCCCAGTCCTACACTCCTTATTTTTAAGAAGGACTTGAGATTTGTTTATTTGGGTTTTTTAAATGCAAATCCTATGGATTAATAGTAATTATAACACCCTGGTCATGTACAGCACTTCTCGTATGAAGAGCTCAAAGTATTTTTGTCCCTTTTATAAACTATGAAAGGGATGTACAGAAGACCTATAAATGGCTTGCTGAAGTTGAACTGGCAAAGATATGGCAGGTCCAGGAATAAAAATCAGAAGCCCATTCATCTCTCTGGCCTCTTGGTCATAGTGTGGCCATTGTGCACAACATAATGTTTAGTGCTTGTGTACTGCTTTTTCTGGTCTATTTTCTTTGGAGTTCCATTGCTATTATTTTAATCTCTGTAAGGTTTATAGCAAATCTGAAATAAAATAAGTAATACTGGACATTTTTTCTATTATTTGAACATAGTTCCTCTCACCTCAGCATCTTCACTTCTTCCCACCTGCCTCTATTGACGTGAAACTGCTTTGAATTTGACTTCTGCTTACTATCAAGTGTGTACAATTCTCCCATCAGTCCTAGTGGGGGAAGTTGAAGCTGTTAATGAGAAAAGTAAGCAAACCTCCCCCCAACAAGGTGCACAATGACATTTTGGGGTTCAGCGTGAGTCTCCAAAAATCAGCCTTTCTTATGTTTTGCTTATGGAGACTGACTCTACTAATTGCCTACGGGACAAACTGTACTGCATGACTTTCCCTTTGTTTACTTTTTTTTGTCAGATGCATAGGGAGGTCATTTAGCTCCTTCTTTGTCTTTAGAAGGCAGACACTACTGCAAATACTGAGGTGCTGGACACAGAATTCATCAAGTTAGGGGCATGTGCCATGTAATTACTGATTTTCCCAGGTGTCATAAGCAGAGAGTGTAGAGGAGGCTGGAGAGGACCAAATCAATAGAACACCATGTGGAAGTTTGACCTGGTTTTATTTGGACATGGAGTCTTCTTTTTGCCCTGGAGAATGGCTTCACCTGCAGACAGTGCCTTTTTCTGCCATGTCTTGCGCATGGGATCTCTTGGTTGTGCTGGCATAGCAGTGCTGGAGCTGCCCCTGGCATAGTGTGGTGTCAGGAAGGAAACCCTTCTGTTGGCTCTGTGGTTCTGGGTTTGTGGAGCTGGCAGGCTCAATCAAAGTGTCCTTCATTTGTCCTTTGGGAGAGACAATGCCTCTCGCCTTCACTGGGGAGAGTTACTCCCACTCATCTCTCCCATTAGCAGTGTTCTCTTTAAGCTTTTGGGATGTGATTCTCCTGTTCAGTTTGTATCCTAACAGTGGCTCCTGTACCATCCCTATCTTTAGTTACCTATGAAAATTTGGTGTGGTTTAAATTACTTTTATACTGGTACACAGAATTCTAGATCCTTGAAGAGAAAAGAAGGTTCTTCAGATGCCAGATAGGAGGAAGCTACTCAGGGATTTGGCTATAGGAAAGTTCAGTGGACTTTATAATTAAGGGGTTTTATTGCTATTATTTTTACTGTAAGATCATATTGTGTTTTTCCTGTAAAACAAGTCAAGTCTCAAATGCAAATGAGCTAACACAATCAAAAAATCCTTTTCTTTGAACAGTTTCTGATACAAGTTTAAAATTGTTCTTTTTACCCCTTTTTCCATTTTTTTTTCTCATTCCACATTACATGTCACTTGCTATAATATTCACAGAAGGAAAACACAGAAGGGATTCAGTGCAACCAGCTCTATATTTATCTACCTGAATAATAACAAAATTCAGAGGTGTTTGTCTAGTCCTATATTTAATAATGAGATGCTACAAAATGTTTTTGCATTTTCTGTCTTCCACATATCTCAAAGCGCTTGATCATTGCCATTATGAGACAAACTTAAGTCCAAGGAAAGATTTGTGAGACGTCCACAGCTGACATCCAGTAGAAAATAGAGCTGAGAACAGGATCTATGTCTTGAGCCCTCAGGCCACTCTGCCATCCTCACTACAACAACTGTCGGATATGTGTTCCCCCTTCTCCCCTGTCCCTGCTGTTCCAAGGTCACGAATCAGGGAATTAAGCTTCAGGAGCAAGCAGCTCTGCTTGTGAGGCCCCTTGAGCTGAAGCCTTGTTCTGCAATTAGTGCCGCCTCAGCAAGCAAGCTCAGACAGTGAAACAAAGAGAAGCCCTTGCAAATTGCAGCCATTATCTCTGTAGACTTTCTTCCCAACCCTGTGAGCACCACATAGCAATAGTATACTGAGAGATGCAGGCAGAAATAGATTCACTTGTCATAGGGTTGCTGCAGGATTGCTGCAGGGTTACTTAGGATTATCCATCTTGAAAGGCCAATCTGCAGCATCCAGGCATCACAATATTGTCTTAGGCCCACCAAGTGCAATGCAAATACGACAGTGTGGTGGCACTTTGCTCTGAAATTGGTGATTAAAGCTAACAGAACATTGAAGTATCTTCAAAGCAGTGATCACTATGAGGAAAATTTATGGATAAATGGACTTTTTATTTTAAGTTGGTGGATTTGTTAGTAAGGTGTGGAAAAGATCTACTGGAATGCCTTTAGATTTTGACTAATAAATGTGAGGGGACTACATCTAAGCTATATAAACAGGAACTAAGTCAAGCAAGATGATTGTCATTTGTCTTAAAACCACTGTATAGAGATCTACAAGAAAGGCCCAAAATTTTTTTAGTATATACAAACTGAAAGGTTGAAATCCTTTGTAATTAGGTCACCAGTCTCCTGAAGAATGTATCCTTGCCTCCTTCTAGTTGTAAAAGTCCATGGTAAGCAAAGTATCTGCTAATGTGACCTAGAATTGCTTGTGTGGTCATGGAGCTGTAGTAACCATCTGTCATAGATGCACAGGCATGCTGTGCCTCAAACTTTTTTACAGTCCTTTGGGGATTTTAATTCTTAGTACTCAGCCATTGGCCTTCAATACTGTTCAGGGGAGAGCTGTGAAGCTCCCCCAGGCTTTAGCAAGGCTAAAGGTGTGTAAGACCCCCACCAGAGACAGAACCTTTTTGGTTCTGCTTAACATCAGCTGGTAGAGAGAACAGCCTTGTGAAAGAATGATAGATGGCTAGCAATTTCAAAGGCAGCACTGGAAATTTTCTAGCTAAGAAATAAAAAGGAAAGCATGCACGTGCCTATTTTGTTGTGGTTAGTTGTCCTTATTTTTCCAAACATGAAGCCTTGCAACTATTTATTGCAGAGGGAGCCCAAGTCCTGAACTTGTTTCTCCACTTCAATATGCGGTTCATGTGCTATTTCACATTCAGACTTCTCTGACTGTTTTTTGTTAAAAGTTAATAGCTACATGATGGTTTCCAGTTAATTTTATTTCTGCAGAGCAGTAGACTTTAATCAATCAAGTCTAATTTACTATGGGTAAATTACTAATATGTAATTTGACTACACTGTTTCAGGGGGACAAAAACGTCTTTGGTCACAGGAGGTTGCGGTTCAGAATTAATTGGTAAACTGAGGCATACATCTTCAATGAGAGACTGAGACCATTTTCTGCTTCTTGAAAGAAGAACAAAAATGACATTTTGGATGTCAAGTGCTGATGTAATAATTTTAATTTTTCAAGCTTCCTGTTTTAGAAGCTTCGCTGAGATTTTCAAAGTCTTTTGGATCTCCACAATGGTGTAGGATTTGTTGCTAAAGCTTCTGGGCTTACATGAGAGATCTGGACAGTTGCTTTTCTTGTGAGATCTCATAATTTATTCTGTAGTTTCTGAAGACTGCAGAAGTGAAATAAATCACAAGCACACTGTTGGAAAAGCATTAGACACTATAATTGTTGTTTTTATTATTTCGTAGCTTTCCAGGTGTTCTAAAATCTGGTAAATATTTTGTAGCATTTGAAGCTTTTCCTAATTGATCATCCTATCTGAGATGGCAGAATGGCATTGGGAGGAATATAACAATGCAGGTTACAGTGCAGTAGCATTGAAATGAATTGCAGTAGCAGAAAGGGAATTGGTTACATCTTGCTCAGAAAATTTGGCAGTTGTCACATTTAGACACAAGAACAGATGAGCCATTGATTTGATTGAGAAGTTCTTGTGTCATTGTTCCCTTGAAAAATTTTCATTCAGATTATGGAATTTGATAGGCCTCTTAATTAAACTTAATTAAAGAGAACTGCTTTGTTTGTTTGTTTGTTTGTTTTCTTCTGAAGACAGGGTCTCATTGTGTTTGTATCTTACTCTTTTGGTAAGCACCATCTAACATGAGGATGTAAAAGTCTGGCTTCTCTGTGTGTCTCTTGATCCAATTGAAGTAGCATCTCTTGCAGCATCCTTTCAAATGGAGAATTGAAAGAAGCATAAAAAACTAAATTCATTACATTGTGGTTGTGATTCTTCAGAGGGATTTTAGTCTTTCTGGAGCATGGAAGTGCTTCTCAAGCTTCTTTAACTAAGTCTCACATTGCCAATCATTGCAGCTGTGTGTTGAGCAGTTTGCTGTTTTCATGGCATTACAGAGTATGAGAAGTCCAACACCAGTCAGGAATGGGAATGAGTAGGAAAAAACTGCAAAACTTCTGTCAATTACTTCCTTTGTATAGAAATGTATGTCATATGGTGTGTGATTGATCTGGATTAGTTAATATGCTGAGGTTAGATCTAGCTAGAGCTCTGCATAGAAGATATATCATTTAGCATAAGCATGGGGTTCATCTGGGTGTCAGAAAGCCATGCCCGTTCTAATGATACAGTTTCCATAGCAGCTAATGCACTTCAGAAAAGAGGGAGACAGGAATCAAACTCATGACTAACATGGCTGTCCCAAGCTCGTGATGATATAAACTCTGGCACCCACGTTGTCACGTATCTTGCACTGTGTGGTATGTCTAGGAAAGTTACCGAGTAGAACACTAACGTAATTAAACTCTCCTTTTTCCTGAGAGACTGTTCTGATTAGTCACAGCTAACAACCTTGTCTTCATTGAATTCCTGAGGAAGAGCTGCTTTTTCCAAACCCTGCACTCAGAGTCAATACTGGCTTAAAACTTACACTGGCTGAAGTCTGGGTGCTGTAGTTCTAATGATCTCTTTTTGGAATTCATCTTGATTTGCAGTCATGGAATTTAACTTAATAACCACCCTCTATGTTTGCTTATTGCATTACTTACCTTATGTGTATGCTAAATTTTGTAGCAAACATCCTGGTGGAGCACAGTATGGAGTCTGTACCCATTTTCATCTGGTAGTATGCATCAATACAAGGCAACATATCTGATGGAGTGTGTTACCACCGCTGGTTTTTGTGGCACACTAGCTTCCCATTTGACACTAGAGAGGACTTCTGTAAGCTTTCATTTTAGCTCTTACTACTTGAATTTTATGTGTATCTATCTCAATCCTCAGTTCTCATCTATTTGACTGAGAGTCAGTTCAGTAAAGGATTTATCTGTTTGCTGATACACACTCAAATTTGAATTTCCAGTCTGAGGTTCAGTGTTGGGGGCACCTGAACTTGGTATCTCTCTCCTCTTTTTCCAAAATGAACATCTAAAAGACACCAGATTTATTCAGCTTTGGAAATACCCCCAATAAGGCATACTTTCTGGGAGAGGGTACTGGCCTGACACCTAGAAAATCTGTTTATAAGTCCAATTCAGCCTGTCTGTTGTTTGATGCTGGCTTCCTCATTTCACATTCTTTTTGCTTTAATTCCATCTATTGTTGAATGGGTAAACTACTTCTTCCCCTTCCTGGTGAAAGATGCTTGCTTGGCATTAGCATCATCACTGTTGGACTGGAGGAAGGCATCATCACTGTTGAGGAGGAAAGAGTCTTTTGTACTCCTACACCATCTGTTTTTCTGACGTGTTACAGATGAGATTTTGGAAGAGAGGGGAGTGTCTAAGATTTTAACTTCAAGTCTTAGATTTTGTTTACATTTTTCTCCTTTCAGTAACTCATGGATACCCGCTTCTCAGTTCTAGCTTCATCCATCCTGAAACAACCCAATTACACCAGTTGAACAGATACTAGAGATAAAACAGACTGCAGAATTTCCCCAGGGTTTAAAAGCATGTGGAAAGGCCATTTCTCACCTACCAGTGCCAGAAGCTAGAAGTGAATCAAAGTACTCCTGAGACACAGCACAGGTACAAAGGAGTCAGTGAACACTGACATGAGCCACTCAAGCCTGGAGGCCCAAATTTATACTCCCTTGTCTTCCAAGGAGCTTACATGGCTACAGTGACCAGGACAGCTCGTTTCAACATGACTAAAGATGGAAAGGGTCTAGAAAGTCTCAAGTAGTTAATTCCTTCTGCAGCACTGGCTGTCCTGCTGCAGGATAATCCCAGTAGCTTTACATCTCTTGTTTCACCTGAGGCAGGGAGGTTTCCGGCATATGAGTTCTTTTTGTGTTAGAGCAGTATTCCCTCTCTAAACACATACTGCAGTTTTTTTATTTGATCTTTTAGTATGTTCCCTTAGGCTGAACAGTGACCAATCACATTATTTTTCCTGTGTCCAGGACAGGCTATGCAGCTCCTCCTTGTTCTGCTACTTAAAGAAAAGTAGATGTCGTTGTACAATCATGAATTCCCTGAAGCCATTAGCACTTTTACACTAAGGGACTCTACTTTGATTTTATTAAAACAAAGCTGATGAAGAGCCTCAGGAAGGCTTTTGACTTACTTTGGGGGTGAAATTGGCCCACTGACTGAAAAGTAGTACGTTACTTCTTTCTGTATTTGTCTGAGCTGATAATTCACTGAACAATGTGATTCATTATTTACGTGGTATATTTGAAATAATCATTGACTGGTGCCTATGCTTAAATCAGAAGAAGGGAGATTAACATGCTTTGCATCTTGAAGTAATCTTTCTTCACCTCCAGATTGTGCCAGTTCTCTTACTTAGCTGAAAACAGGGAGCTTCACTGAAAGTTGTCAGTTTTTGTTACATACTGTAACAAAACAGGCTGCTGCACGCCTGCTCCACACCACACACACACACACACACAAGACTTCCTGAGGAGGGAGTTGTCTGCTGCAGAAGCAAAGGAGCTGAAGTAAACTCACTGGCAGCTGAACATGCCATCTCTCTGGGGCAATGTGCTTGTGTTAGCGAATTTGCTGATATAAGCTACAGGCTCTCTCTGTACCAAATTTCCCTAAAGATTGGAATGAGTCTGTGTTGAGAAAGCAAGCTTCAAAGCATCCCTGGTGAGCACAGAAGATGTGGTAGTAAAGGAAGAAAGCCAAGGATGATATAAGAGGGAGGAAGGGAGCCAGGAAGAGAGTGAGGCAAGAGAGAAAATACATAGAGAACTGTACTTGTAAGTAGGTGAGAAATTCCTTTGAGGGTACAGTCTGACTTTATGGTCAAGCGCATTTCCCAGGGCTGGACAAATCAGTACCCCAGCGGGCAGCAGCAGGTTTGCACTTGCTTATAATTTGCAGCAATTTGTCTTGTCCTTCCATCTGCTTGTTTTTTTCTCTCTCTTTCATTTTCCTTGCTGGTCTTTAGCATGTTTTCTGGCACTAATGCTGCAACAGGGTCTCTAATATGACTGAAGAGCTACTGCAACCAAACTCACTGAGAAATTATTTTAATGAGCAAAAGTGCTGCACTGAAACAGTGAATTCCTTCTCCAGCAGAAAAAAAAAAAAAAAAAAAGATCTTTACAGTGGAAACCCTGCAGTAAAAACTCTTCAGATGAATTGCTTGGTAGAGGATAAAGCAGTTAGGTGAATAAAAGCCTGATTACATACCTGCAGATAGAATGTAATAAGAATCAGAAGAAGTAAATTGATAATTTGGCTGCTACTTCTGACTGAGGGCTGTGCCTGAGTAGTTTTATCCAATACCTGCTTCTGAAAAAGGAGAAGTATTACGAGAGGCAGATTATTCAAATGAAGATTTTGATCTGCATTTGACTGCCTGCTCATTTGTCTTGAGCTGGCACTCTAACATGGGGAGGAGGCATTTCAAGCTGTTGTCTACATGAGTTGGTCAGTTTGGACAGGGCACGTGACATCTCCAGTTGCTCTGAAATTCTGTGATGTTAATGTGACAGAATGCCATGACATCTCTGCACAGGCTGGCAGCATGATGGCACTGCATTAGATGTGGTAAGGGAGTGCTTTCACCCTTATTGTGAACATCATGTTCCCTTTGGTCAGATGGAGTTAATGCTCAGAAATGTTCACCACACTGCTAAGCTCCCAGAGCTTTCCCCTGGCTCCAGCTTTGAGAAGCTGCTGCCACCCCTGAGCTGCCTGCTCTAATCACAGTTCCCAGGCAGCATTTATTTAGCCTGGAGTAAGCATTTGGTGTTAACCTCGCACAGATTTAAGTGCTGCTTACGTACCACTTCCCATTTATTTATTCCTTTTTCTCATTACAGTTTTTGCCCCATTTTCCCTGGCCTCTGTGAAAAGCTCCCTTACCAAATAAGCCATCATTTTATTTGTTTTACACCCACTGGATTATTATAGACCATTCCACATCAGTGGAACCAAGAAAAAAGAAAATCCTGGAATCTATTTCTGAACAGAGAAGTATTGTCTCTCCATTTGGCAGCACAGGGGTATCCTTCATTTAAATGCATCCAAAAAGCCCAGTGCCAACTGAGACTACCTCCCCTGTGCTTGTGACCGCTCTGCTTCCCACTGTCATCCTGGGTAATTCCCATCACTAACCTGCTAGAGGTCCCAAAATGGGAATGGTACTGCCACCTCTTTTAAGTGACTGGTAAGCTGCTGTATGCAGCCTAGACTGTTAGCAAAACTTTTGTCCCAATTAGCTCATGAATGGCTCTGTTTCTAATCCAGTTGGATTTCTCTCCTCTTCTTGTTGAACATATTTGGACATTGCATTTACAGTGTAGGTTCTGTTTGGCTGAAGGGATAATGTCATCTCTCTGCTAAAGACAAAGTAGTAATTTTCCCCAATGCCTGGCACACACACAGCAGTCATCTTTTATGTTTTCCCCAATGGTAATTGCTACCTTCTCTCTCTTCTGTTTTTTTTTATCAGACAAACAGTATTAGGAGATGAGCTTTGAGCAAGCCTCTAAATGAAAGATGTCATTGCTTTCACCTGTAGTTTTGCAGAAAGCCTCAGAAGTTTTAGCTGTTGTGGATCTACTTGTCACAGATCTCCCTGCTGCATTAGTTATCAGATTGTGTGACTCTGCCTGCCTACCTTTTTTTTTTAATGCTGTAACCAAAGATAGCATAGAATTCACTTTATTAAGATAGTTTAATGTAAATCTATGATGACAGCGCTTTTTCTTTAAGATTTTCTGTCTGATGGTCTTAAATCACATTTTTGCACATTAATGAATTCACTCTAATAGCTCCCACTGGAGAAACACAAGACATAAGAGACTTCCCTAAGGTTATACAGGGAGTCACTGTTAGAGTATCTTGCAGCTGAACCCTATCTGTTGACTTTGAGTTAAAATTTTTAGGGAGTTCCCGTGTGTTGTAACAAAAGATACTCAGTATGTTAAGAACCTAACATCTAAATCAAAAGTCTCGAAGTCTACATCTTAGTAAGCAAAGAGCACAGAAGAGGACAGAAATAGTAACTTCTTTTTTCATAGGATTTTTTTTAATGAATGTGACTGCCATCTCATCTGGAGAGGAAGAATTTACAGTTTACCTTTACAGTTTGTGTGTCTGATGTGCTATCTCTCTTCAGTGTATAAAATAGAGATTCACATGAAGTGTTCTGTCACCATCAAAGCACTCAAGTATCAGCAAGGGCAAATATGCAGCCTTCTTTAGCTTTCTGTCTGGAAAAAAAAAAAACCAAACCAAATTATTACCCAGTTATGTACTCAGTTTACTTCCTTATTCCTTCAGATTTCATCTGGACCAAAATTTGCACTTTTATGGCAATTAGAATGCTCTTTTTTGGTTTTTTTGAAGGGTAAAAAAGCCAGCTTATTTTCTGGCAGAAAATAACATGCAAATGTTAACACAAGTAAGTGCTGAGGTTTGATTGGGTAATGTTTTATATGTTCTCCTTTATCCCAGTTTGGGCTTTAGTTTAAGTAGAGATAATGTAGCCAAACCTCTTATTTCTGATCTATGAGTGTAAATCTAGGGTAAATAATTAAAAAAAAAAATAAAAGAAACCTCTAGCATAGAAGAGTAATTACCCCCAATATTGCTGTGGCATAGCTGTTGTAAGCAGCAGTGGAAATCTTTATTAGGAACTACATTCCCTGGGTTTGTTGCAAATTTATAGATTTATAACATTTTAACAGTTGAATAATTTGCCCCATTTCATGTTACACTTCCATCTGCTGGGACACTTCAGCACAGCAGCATCCTGGCACACTGATACTTTTTTATTTTCAAGTAGGGAACTGATTCAAGTTCATATATTCCCTCTACACAGAAACTAGTCTGTGCAAACTCACCTGGAGGCTATTAGTCAGATTGAGTACCCAAAAACTTGGCCTGGCACCCATTGCAGAGGGGGTTTAGGAGCGAAGTAGATGTGGTTGGACTCCTTGGAACATCTGGATTTGTCTGGCATGCTTACATAACCTCAGCCTTGCATCCTCTAATGGCAGACGTCTTCAAGAGCTGAAGTAATGACAATTATTTTCCCTAGGGGCTTAAACAGGTCACGAATTTTTTCCTGCAATGAGCAGTAGGCAGTCTGAAGCGACAGACCTTGTCCCAGCATATTCTAATAAGAACCGCTTCAGAGAAGAGAGGTTGCAGTGCAGCAGCCAGGTGCTATGGGGAACTGGTAGTGAACCAGGAAAAATACTTGGAAGGGCAAATACTGTTACATCTTGGCACTTGGGAAAAGGAGCTGTTAAGACAAGGAGAGCTGCTCAGCCCAGCAGCATTCCCCCCAGCTTTGCTTTGTCTGAAAGCTTTGAGAAGTTTATGGAAGAGCATCTGAGCAGTATCTAACAGGGAATTAGGCGAGGATGCTTGCAGAAAAAGGAGCAGGAGATGGGCTTTCATAATTGAAACAGAAAGATAAGGAAATATATAGACAACAAAAGAGTGGCAGAAAGGGAGCTCTGAGAATAGGCTTGGGAGCCAGGGGCTCAAATTTGATTTCTTACATCTTGTTCTGTGGATAAGTCACATCACTCATCTGCCTGATTTTTCTTATCTGTGTAGTGGGGGACATATTACAGATCTCTGTTTAAGGGGAGGTCTGAGAATTAATGGATGCTGATAAAATGCCTGGAAGATGAAAAATTCTGAGTATTACCACAGCAAATAGTAACCCCTTTGACTCATTTATGATCTTATTACCACCAAATGCCTCTTTGGCTTCCTATCATTTTAACTAAGCCTCCTTCTGATCCTATTAAACACCAGGGGGAAGTTCCTCAGCTAGTGTCAGTTGTCACAGCTCCATTGACTTCAATTATTTCTCTTGCACAACATATTTCATCCAAAGCACTTCAAGTGTTTGAGAGATACTGGCCAATTAAGCACCACAACCTCTATGGGAGGTGCACAGTCATACCACTTCTAGAGAAACTTAGAAAAGAAAGGTTAATCAACTTACCCAAGGTCAGGAAGAAAGCATAGCAGAGATAAGAAAATGCATCAAGAGTGGCGCTCCTAATTCTGGACATCGCCTTGGTCAGGTTTTGCTCTCTGTGTATTGGGGTGGATCTGAAGCTACTGTTCCTTTTTCATGTTTTTACTGGTATGAAACAGAGCAGGGACTTGCTTCCTTTTCACACTCTCATACCCTTTCAGCTTTTATCATTCTCATTTTATTTGAGGTGTCATAGGAAGAGAGTTATGGAGACTACACATATAAGGGCTGATTCCTCAGCTGGTATAAATTAGAAGGATTTCCCAAAGGCAGTGGGAATACAGACCTGAGGATCTGGTCCCAGGGTCTTATTTCTGACAGAGTATGGCTATAAGATACCTAGGGATTTTCAGACTCCAGTCACTTATGCACAGGCTTTCTGAAGCTGCAGGAAGCTAAACTGCCTACTGGTGATTGCTTTTTCAGTATATTGCAAGCCAGGACTTTATCAGCATATGTGCAAATGATTCCCAGTAAGCTGGTTTGTGCTCTTATGCCTGATAAAATCCAAAATGGCTGCATCAAATGACGATACTTAGAATAGACCCAAGTGGAAATACTTCAAATATTTCACAGTAACTCTGCTGTTTTTGAGATGGGAATTATTTTTTTTCCTCAGTGTAGCGAGTGTTTGTGCAACTTCAGCATTTTATTCTGCAAATTTAGATCCTCTTTCAGGGAAACTAGTGACTGCTGTGATAGTGGAGTTTAATTTATAAATAGCCAGCAGACGAACATGAGGAGAGGCAATGAATAACTCACAGATGGAAGAGTTCGAGATCTGTTGTGACAAAATGGCAGAGCATCAGTGCAGAGCTAAGGAGCAGTGCTCAGCTGGGTCAGCGCTCAAGGAAAATCCACAAGTGCAGTTCTTAATTATACACATACATTTTTAAGTCCAAAACCAACTTGTTATTTGGGTTTTCTTAAAAAAATCCCAAGAACAACTAAAACTACCAACCCTCACTGTAGAATTTGCAGTTTTGATGCAGTGCTCATAGCACCCAGCTAGGAAATAATGTTATCAGGTTTTTTAGTTTTGAAAAGCTGCAAACAAGTTGAAGAGGAAAGCCTATCAGAGCTATGAGAAACTAAACGTATTTATAAACTTAAGATCTTAATTTCCTGAAGCAGCTTTAAATAGTGCACTGTCTTTGGACATGGAGTTAAGACTAGTTTATACCAGCTATTTCTTATTTAGGTAAAGAATAACTGAATGTGCTATGTTTTCATACTTAGGAGGAAAACCAATTTTATTTCTGTAAAGCCCATGATGATACTTACATTGAAGTAAGTATATATAGATGTGCTTGTACACACATTTAGGTATATGCTGGTCAGTTTTGTGAGAAGCCAGGTCTAAGAATTCACAGGAGCACTGGGGGAAGGGCTGAGGTGTGTGGAGAGGGATGCAAGGGGAGGATAGGCCAGCTCAGAAACTTGGATTGTTTATCTGTGTACTTCCCTTCATACATGTGTACTTCAGCATTAAGAACTAATACTTTAAAAAAAACACCACTGCCTAAAACCATGAACATTCTTTTTTCTTCATCCCAATGCTAAGGTTTAACATTACCTTGGGCTAGACTTTCCTGACCTTTTCACCAAACATGTCTTGATATGAAAACACTCAGTCAGGGCTCATACACCTATGAAAAGAGATGAAGCTTTGAAAAGGAGAAGGCTCCAGCCTTCAACTCCAGCCTGGAAAAAACTGCTTTTTTACTTCTCCTGTATAGAAAACATGCTCCCCAGCAAAAGGAAAGGGAAATGCACACCCTTTAGGTCAGCAGCTACATACTAGCTATGTGTTTGGTCTTCAAGAGAATCTGTATCAGGCATATGCTCCCTCTTGGAAATTTCTATCACCTGTGCTCTCCCATTCTATCTTAGCTCAGGTTTTTAATACTGCTATAGGAAACAAAGGTCTTGATTGGGAGGAGAAGGGAAACTGGTGCTGTGCCAGAAACCTGACATAAGAGAAATCTGGAAGTTGTCCAATATGCTTGATAAATCCTAACACTGTCTTGGAAAATGTTGCCTATGTGGAGGTGCTGAGTCCTCAAGAAGGCAATGGTGTGTACCATGGAATAAGAAGAGTCCCTGTCCTCCAGAAAGTGGGCACAGGGTGGCTTCAGATGTTCCC
Organism: Corvus cornix cornix; assembly: GCF_000738735.6. NCBI lineage: Eukaryota > Metazoa > Chordata > Aves > Passeriformes > Corvidae > Corvus > Corvus cornix. The sequence continues at coordinate 21,046,421 of NC_046335.1, read as the reverse complement.
CATTTGCCCCCACTGAATGTGTAAAAGTGCTGGCATCCCTCTTAGGGGGTATAGAGCTAAAAGCAAATACACATTATACAGTGCCAAAATACTTTATTGTTAGGTGTAAAACCTGTTTCTGTTGACAAGTGCAAGTAGTCTTTACTGTTCTCAGTTAACAGGACCCTAGGGACTTCCTGTTCTTTGGAAGAATAAGAAGAATAAGAAAGCAGGAGAAAACATTTATGTACAAGCTAATACTTTTTGCTAGAGCTTGCACAATTTAGCAGAGACCTGCTACAGAACACTAAAAGACCATTTACTTTTACATGGCATTTTAGAAGTCTAAAAGTACTCCTTTTGCAACAGGCTAAGTCTCAAAGACTTAGAACCATTTGGTCAATCTGAGTCCATAGGAATACATTAAATGGATATATGCTATGTGAGTAGACTGGGTCCCATATCACAGGCCTGGTGGGGTTTGGAGAACACAAAAATAACATGTTTTGGACTAAATAAAGCCAGTGCAACATGACTTCCTCTGCATCCCCTTTTATAGTCAATGCCTCAAAGTCCCATACTCATTCTGGAAGTTCCCATATGGGACCTGACAATCTTCCCATCCTCGGGACAACGAGAGTCAAAATCTTGCTAGTATTGCAGTTATGGGCTCATGCAGAGGTAACTTGCTCAAGGTAGATGCAGGATTGCTTCCAGAAAATACCACTCCTCTGCTTCTATCTTTTGGGAAAGGCACCAAGGCTTGGGTGGCTTGCAGTGGGCTGCTGCCAGTTGAAAGGGGCTGCTGTCTTTAAGTTACTGGCCTCCACTACCTCTTTTTAAGAAATAAGGATGCATCCCCCATAGAATTTCTGTATGGTCATAGGCTATACAGTTCAGGGTTTTTTTCCTGGCAAGGTTCTGCTAGAAAGGCTATAGCTAAGGGAGGAGCCTTCTCCTTATCCTAAAAGAGTTATTTTCATCCTCTGTACTGCTGCAGTGTTGTTACAGGTATATCTGTCTATGCTTCAGGATGTCTCTCTAGGTCCTTGCACGGAGAGCTTACAGTGATTGCTGCTGTGGTGGTCTCTCCCAAATCATTATCTCTTGCATGTCCCTCTGTCTAGCAGGGGATTCCTGGTCATGGGTTGTTCCCTGGTGGATAGGAGTATCCTGTCCATCTTGCTCCTGTTTCAAGTGCTGTTATCAACATGTCATACCTTGACTATGCGTCAAAGCTTTTGAAAAAACACACTATATATAGAAGCAGGAGGATGTGAGGACATGACAGGTGTGGCTTTTTCCACATGAACTCGTGGGGTATACAGCAGAGGCACTCTCTTCAAGAGTCACTCTAAGAGGAAATCCCTGGATCTCTCTGTTCAGGTGATATTTCTCTGGTCAGGGAGAGGGAATGCTGTTGGAATTGTGTGTCACCACCCAGTGTCACTTCTGACATTTATGTAATATACGAATATAGTTCTCATTACCAGTTTTTCCAGCACTAAAGAAATGTTAAAATGTGTAAAAGCCATCATGTTATCATCATTTTTGGTGATAGCATTAAGCAGTGTATTAAACCATTCTCTTTGGTGTACAATTCATACCTCTTAGCCTGAAAGTGCATTTCTTATAAAAATGTTTCAGATCCGCATATTGCAAAATAATATCCACTGAAATTTCCCCTGTTTTTTTATGTATTTAAAAGAAGTTAAGGGATTTGGGGAAACAGTCAAATTTACTGTCTGGTAATAATGTAATATCATAAAAGGTACAGTACTTATTATGGGAGTTATTTTCTAAGAGTTTTTTAGGCATTTCATTAAATTGGGTTTGAAATGAGCACTGTTCCAGATGGACTAAAAACTATCCGAATGTCCCCAGGAGAACATTGAGTTGGACAGTAGAGTTGGAGGATACTTTAGAAAACATTGGGCTGCGAGATTTCCTTTTGCTTCCAAATAAAACAGACAAGATTTACAGAACTAGTAGTTTTGATTACCTCAATTTTAATGACTTGGAACAGTTCTAAAATTGATGGCAGAGGGTGCCAGTCGGTCTTTTCCTGAAACTCAGCTTCCTGTGAGCGTTCTCAGTTCAACAAAGGAATATTGAGGTACCTAACACCAAACCACAGTAACAAATCAGTCTGGCTGAACAGCTGCAGTGTTAATGTGGAAAGGGGTTAAATAATAGTCATCAGTTCTGTTGTCAAACCGGGAGGAACTGCAAGCCCCAGAGGAAGAAAAAAGACAATATGACAAATGATCTGTGTTGGTGGATTTGCCAGAAGAGTTACTTGCAAAACTTATATAAACAAGCTTAGATCTTGTGCCAATGTGGGGCACAGGTAGCTAATTAGCTGTACTGGGGAAAAGCACCTTTTTTCTTGGTGTAATTGTGTCTGTAACGGAGAGTTTTTCCTCAGAAAACCTACCTTGTGTACCTTTGAAGACGTAGGCAGGAGGTGAATAATTCACTCAGCCAGAGCCCTACAGGGTTAACTTCTAGTTTGGGCACTTCCATGCTCAGGCTCCAGCAGTGCCCAAAGAGCTGCCTGCTCAGGACATCATGGGATTATTCCCTGAGTAATTTTGCCCTGCGTCATCTGGCCTTTATCAGGCATGTGTGCAGTACAGCAAATGGCTCAATACTATTTTCCCCCCCATTCTATTTCCTTCTTTTAAAAATAATTTCTTTTTATTTAATTTAAAAGTTTAACAAAATATGATTTTGGCCTGTAAAGGTCTAGGCTTCTGGGATGTAGGTGACAGTTTCCCCATCCCGTTACCTGTGCTTTCTTCTTTATTTTGCTTGCTGTTCTTCTTCGGCACTGAAAATGTAATCAAAGACACTGGTGCCCCAGTGGACCTCTTCTTGTTGATTAAAGCTGGATAAACTAGACAAATTCTGGTGGGAATGGAAGGCATTTATGATGACTACCTGACATTTTTCTCTGCCCTTTTTTATGTACTTGTCACCGTATTTTCCCACATCAATTTCATAAAACATTCTTTTGCTCGTGCTTGAAATATTGATATTATCCTACAGCAAAGATAAAAGCACACCACAGAGCAATATGGCTTGCTGATAGAATTATCTGCAATACACAGAAATCTCTACTGATGTTTAGGGCTGGCATGGTATTAAACACATTACTTTTGCTGACAGGCATTTTCATTTCCTTGCATCATGCAGGTAGGGGAATTTGAAGGAAATCTAGTTTTCAGTTCTAGATTTGTTCAATAAAAAATGTAAAACAGAAATGCCGATGGATATGGTAGCATCTCTTTAAATCAAAAGGAACTCACTGGAAGTTTAAATAAGTTTTAGAGAAGGCTATGTGTTTTTATGTGTGTATATATATATATATATATATTTATGTCTGTATTTACAAATCTGTCTATATAAATATTTATATAAGCTGTTTCCTATTTAACAAATCTGAAAGGACTGGGGACAATCCGAAGTAAAGCAGTTAAAAATTGGTGTCAATAAACCTTGTGATCCTTTTGTTATGGTCTTTGTGCTACGATGTTTGGTAACATCTTTACTCATTATTTCCCCTGTATGACTTTCAGCCATGCTGTGCACAGAAGGAAAAAGAGCTTCTGGCACTCGGGATCTGTTCGCAAATGGATGGCCTTGTACATAGGATGCCCACTTTGATTTTTCTGAAGCTGGATGTGTAGCAAATGAAGCAAAAGATTCTTACAAGGGAGGGATACCTCTTTAGAAAAGCATTGATTAGGGGACATCTCATTCTTCTATCCCTTTCTTCCCCAGAGACACAGTATGATGCTGGGGAAGTTACTAAGAAAATTTTTTCTTCATGTCACCTCTGAATTATGCATTTCTTGTGTTCTGGTCTCTTACTTGAGATCCTAGAGCTTGGATGGAAACAGTACTGAGCCCTTAAAAGCAGGAATGAAGTCAGCACTAGCTATGGTTCAAATGTGTAAGGTTCCTTAAGGTGCTGAGTACTCTGTGTATGCAGAATTTACAATCTGAGACTGCACGTTCAATACCAGTGGACATTTCGATTCAATTTCCCTATTCCTGAACTCAGCATTTGTAAAATGAGTCTATCACCTGAAAAAGGTGTTGTCCAAAGTAATTAGTTTTTGCAAAACAGTCCAGTGCTTTTCTGAGTGGCACCACAGAAAAGTCCATGTGGAAATAAATTACTCTTCAGAGCAGAATTAGTAGTGTGCAGAAGGGCCACAAATGGAGCAATGAAGAAAACCATAGGATCAAGTAATGGCACCTTCAACAGGCATTATTCTTCTTGTTGCAAGGAGTGAAGGAAAGGTCATGCCAAAAAAGGGTAGTGTGTGATTGTGTCATTAGAGGCTGTGTAGAAACATACAGAGACGCCCTGGCCCCCACCAGTGGTGTGTTTTGTCCCTCTCCCTCAGCTTGGCTCTCCAATAAGTTGGAGTGATTAATGCTTCCTTTCTATGTATTCTCTGGCAGTAAATTCCTTTTGAATAGTTTGATACCATACATTTTACAAATACAGAATATTTGTATGTAGAACACAATTTCTTTGTATAGCTGTGGATTTTGGAACAGCATTTTTGTATGTTTCCAGGGTTATGCTGTAGAATAAAACCAAGTGTTCTGCTGCTGTATTGAATAGGCCCAGAGCTGCTCAGAGTGTGCTGGTATTTTTGTGCATCACTTCCATTAGGGAGATTCCAGTCTAGGAGGCAGCAGCTTCAGAGCAGAATAGAGTCTCTTCTCCTGCTACATAGTTGTGTATTCTGCATGAGTCTGACATAAATTATTAACTAGCAGACCCTAATTTTCCTGTAACTGATGCGGGATTTACAAAACTTTGGAAAACTTGGCCAAACATTAGAAAAGATTTGTTTATGCCAGTGTTTGTGACTGCGATGAAATTTGTTAATAGGCTGAATTAGTGAGCATACAGAAAATGAGATGTCAGTGGTACTGCATAATCTTGTCAGGCCATTTCCCCAGGAAAAGTAGAGTTTTACCTGAATGTCTGGCACAACTGACAAAAAAAAAAGTGCTGATCCCTAATCTTTGTTAGCAGTAGGCCTCCTCATTGCTAGCAGGCTGCAAATTGTATTTAGTGTGTGACGTACTGTAAATGTGTACCCCTTGCTTGAGGGCATCGTGGAGGTGAATTATTTGTGGGCTGCTAGGATCACACTGGCCAGGGGTTCTTGTAGCTGCTTTTGCAAGGGAGCTGCTGAGGTTAAGCTACTTAGTTTTTTGTAATTTAATCTGACCAGCTGGGTATGACCTCAACTTTTCTCTCAGGTCTAAGCATTGACCGAAGAGCATCCCAACATTTCCTGCTCATCAGAAGGTCAAACATATTTGATCTGGTTAATTCCTAGAAGATGAGTAAATACGTCTTATTTTTCACAGCTCCTTTTAGAGCAGAAGTACCAAAAGAAGGCCTGTTGTCACCATTTCTAGCTAGACTGCAACCTCCTGTCTTTTGAGGTTTGTGGGAGAGACAATTATTTTTCTCAAGAAGCACTGAACTAGTGTAAAAGCTTTTAATCCTATCCAAAAGGAACAGCATGGGTTATCTCCTGCTATCCCCTTGAATGTGCCAGCCACTAAGCTAATATATGAATATCTACATAAAAACAAACCCTGCAAGCAAAGGGCGACCCTGGGCAGTGGAGTTACTTTTTCGTTACTGCTTGATCTTGGTAGCGTTCAGGTCAGTGCTGTTAAGCATGTCTCTTTGCGTGGCAATTCACATCGTGTGCAGGGCTTCAGGTGTGGGGGATCACATGGCTGTAAGTTGTGCAAAGCCTCTGTGTGCATACATTGTTTTCAAGGCAGTTGGAATGCTCATTCTTTTTGCAAGACTTTAGCTGTGGGAGCTTGGATTGTGCCTTCCTCCCTCGGAGCTCCCGTTAGCCTGCTGCACAGGGAATATTCAACATTCAGTGCAGCCATTCTGCAGCTGCCTGGCAGAGCACCAAGCTTGCAAGAGGGCACAAGAGAAAGCATAACCCTGTTTAAAACTACTCAAACTCATCAGGAGACTCTGGTATTGCAGAAGGGGAGAAGTAGCATGGCTTCATAGTTCATCCTTATGCAAATAAGGTGCCAGCCAGCAATAATGAAAAGGAACTTTCCTGAAATTGAGAAATGCTACAAGCAGCAAGGTAAAGAAATGGGGTTATGCATGTGCTACTCTTGCTCCTTGTCCCAGTGCAGTTCTTGGAACAGGGAGACAAGGAAGGAAAACAGAAAAGGGAAAGAGGCAGGTGGTCACAGGAGAGGGGAGACCAACGAAACAAGTCAGTTTTCTGTGGAGATGATTAGATTTAGGAAAGCTAAGATAAGGCAAGGGAGAGCACTGTTGCCTACCTGAGTTTTACCTAGATGAGGAGGCTAGTAACTAGCACTGGGTCCACAAAACAACTCCACTTTAGCTTTCATTTTCTCAATCTAAAGGCAAATAAATGCATATTTAAATGATCACAGCAATTAACCACTGCTCCAGTGTATTAACATTCTGCTACATCTGCTTAGCAAACACCTGGGTATGCCTCTCCAGAACAGAGATTTTGAAATGTTCACTGATCAAGAATTCTGGTTGTTTTTTAAATATGAGATGCTTTTTATTGCTAGAGCGTAATTTAATTTGAGGCCACTAGTGGCTGATGTGTATCTTAAATTCTGAGCTCCTGCAGGCATATAGTGTCATTGTATCTGCTCATTTAATTTTTATGAAAAGAAATTTTTTATTTACAACAGATGAAAGTATGAAAACAGCCCCCTGCTCCCCAGTTTTCCTCTCCCTTTACCCAAATCCAAAAGGAAAAGGTGAATAAAAGAAACAGTACTATATTAAAACACAAAAAAGTCAAAAATAACTCTTGTTGCACCTTAGGGGCCAGCTCTGAGATTTAGACTTCAGAGGATGGTAGTTTTACTAGTCTGAGCTTCTGGATTCTGCCTGGAATAGAAAGGCCCACATTTCTTCTTGGGAAAGAGCAGACTGTGGCAGATGGTGAAATAGTAAAATTACTTCTGAAATACTTCCTTTTTCCAGTGTACAAGGTATCTCTTGGTTTGGGTGTTGGAAGGAGGCTGAGAATGGGGTAGGCTGCAGTGGAATCCCATGTATGGGTAGCTTGCAGAGGGTTCCTTTGCAGCGTATCCAAGGTTACCCTTCTGTGATTTCAGGTGTCCTAAATTCGGTGTCTGACTCTGCTCTTGTGGGTTAAGTTATAGCATTCCTGTAGTTGTGTGTGTTTTCTGTGTTCTTGTGATGTACTTGTAGTGTGATGACTTGAAGAATAAGTTTTCTGTTTAAATGCTATTGCATTTTGGGACCACACATCTCAGTTGACAGTGGTCCAGGATACTATAATGCATTAACACATTTCTGCTCCTACTACTGCAAAGTAGCATCACTTTGCAGCATGTTTTGTTGAACAGGCTATGGGCTGTGATAATTTCTTTGAGCCTTGTATTTGGCTGCAGAACAAAATGGGATGCTTCTCCTGGCATCATTCTGGTAAGACCAAAAATGCAGTCAGAGCTTTTTAACTAAGAACACCAAGAAATGAGCTAGATTGAGGAGATAGGAGTGACCTTTGGGATGACAAAATGACCATGGTTGGTTGTACTAAAAGGGAAGTAGCTGATTCATTAAGGCCACTAAGTACAGTTGGGCTCTGCAGTTCTTCCTAGTTCTCCAGTTTGTAGAGCAGCCAGTGCTGTCTGCCCTCATCTGCTGTCACAAAGCTCCCGTAATGATTGACCATTGACCACCCATCCTTCTCAGCGTGCTGTAGCTACCAGTCATGTCTATATGAGCACTAGTATGGAAGCTTGAGCTGTTCCCACTCATCCCTTTTACATGAAGTTGCCCTATCTGCCCTGTCTGTGCCAGGACTAGTGTTTTGCCTCGGCACTGCCTTTTCCATGGTGGTGCTGCAATGAATATGCTCCAAATGCATTTAAAAAAACAAAAGAAGGAGGGAGCATGTACATTCTGTCACAGAAAGGCCTTTTAGGTCTGTTCATGCTCTTGTTAGAAGAGTTTTTAACTTTCTATTTACCATATGTTTACCCTTCTTTCTGGCTTCTGTGGGCAAAGGTGTACCCTGTACTATGGTATATGATGTTCCAGGAGAACACTGAAAACTCTGCTGTGGGTCCCTACAGTTGGCTGACCCTCAGAATGGTGAAAGGCAGTGGTCTGAGAAAGTGTGCCTTTTTTAATTAAAGAGAAAAAGAAAAAGAAAAAAGAGCAATCTATTTTAGATGTGGGAGAGAAAAACATTTGGAAAGCTTTTCACATAACAAGGCTCTTCTGTGACATTTAGGCGCATTTATACAAGTTAAAAAAGAATTTGGCACCTTCCCACCTCACTCATCAGGCTTGGAAGAGAAAAAACAACTAAAAAGACAAGATTACTTGATATGTTGCTTTGTTCTGTTCACATGAAGTGTTGTGCCTGTTGATGTTGGCTGAGTACTATTAGAGCCCACAAAGGGCCTTGACAGAGGAGTCATATTCAGTCAGGTTCAGGGCTTGCTTTCTAATAAGGAAGGATAATTATCATGCCAATCTCTGATTGCTTTTTACAGGGCACATTTAATCTGAGGGAAGATAGGAGCATCTTTTGTCTCATACAGACTTGTGAGCTGGGCTAGTAGGTGTAACAGAGTAATCACTCTGAAGGATTTGTTCATTATTTCCCAGAAAGATGGCAAAGTCTTTGTGTCACTGTCTCTCTCCTGTCTTCCCTGCTCTTGAGTTCAATTCATGCAGTTTGATCATGGTGGCCCCACTTCGCCAAGCACCTTTACTCAAAAACACTCTTGACAAGCATTTATCACTGGATTTGACAGCCAAGTAGCCTCCCTACCCATGCCCCTTTCCCTTTGAAAATTTGCAGTGTTTTGGTGGGAAGCTGATGATGTGCAGTGTGCTCTGAGGCACCCACTCCCTGGCTGTAGAGCTGTGTGGCCATGGTTGTATGCTTGCATGCATTTATGTACATTATAAATGATCTCCATAGACGTGCATGCTACCTACCTCTCTGGGTTCGTATCATGACTGTGTTTTGTCTTTGGGCACTCAGGTGCCCATTCCAGGGGAGTACATGATGTGCATATACTCTGTGACATGTTTACTTTTATATACCTCAGTGCACTTATGTCTACAGATTTATGGCTTCTGGTTATATGTGAACTCTACGGGGCCAACAGTAACTCGAGAACTGTCTTGAGAATTCTTTTGTGTCTTTTTTTTAGTTATAATACAAATTCATGGAATTCCTGGTTTTGCATGCTTCTTTGTAACATAGATTATCTCCCTGATCCCGTTTACCAGTTGGTCCCAGAGTCACACCAGAAGGCTTGCTTCTAGGTTGGGAATAAATGGCTCTGGAGAGCACTGCATAAATTGATTTTGCCTCAGGGAAAAAGGCAAACAGAACTAGATGGTGAAATACCACAATTTTAGGGAATTACACCTTCCTTTTAGGACAAGGTATTTGAATTCTCAAGCAACTTGGTCAGATACAGAAGCTTGGTAACAGCTCCAGCAAGTATTTAAAGTGTAATTTCAGTAAGATTTAATTTATTTTTATCTTTACAGTCAGTTCTTTCATAACATCTCAGTGTTTTTTGTTTCCAGCATGACATAGGTTTCTGCAGTGGGGGATCACATTGAATGTGAAGACAACTGGTGGGACAGTTGTGCTTTAGACGCTGGGGAAATGGGTTTTGCATGTTACCTGGATTACTTCAGAAGCAGTAATGGAAAAGTTGGCAGGATTCACTTGCTGGCTTTAGCTCTGAGCATTGCCAACTCATTGCAGCAAATGGAGAGTACAAATCTCACAGACTTGCTGTTTTATACCTGCAGCTTATCACTACATTGGTTTATATATGGTTCAAGATCTTGTATACTATTAGGTCAAGACCGGTATATCTTGATCTCATAGTCCGCTGAAAAGGCAATTTTTCTTGGATTGTAGCAAGGTCTAGCAATGTGGAAGAGAAACACTCTGACCTCTTTTGATTCATTCACACCATCCCCTGCAGCATAAATTTCTCTAAACACAGGATGAAACACTAAAATTGCACTATTGGCTCTGAGGGGAAAAAACTGTGAGTAAATCTGAATGATCCAAATCCCAGTGTCCAGCTGCTGAAACAACTGTTAAAACAGGTGTGTCTAATTTTAGCTTTTGAAACAGCTGGGCAAAGTGTTGGCTGTGTTTCAGTATCTTTCGCTTAAAGAGAAGGCAGGTGGCATTCTCTGAACATGCTGCTATTGAATTAGAGAGACCTATTAATATTAGTGAGTCAACTTAACTTAATTCTTTCAACCTGCTAACGAGAACACTTTGGAAGGGGTTGGAGAAGAATGACAGGGTACCTTGAATAAACCAAAAGGGAAAAGGGTTGCGGTGTGTGTGTTCTAGCAACAGCAGCTTAATCAGTTCAGGAGCACCTGTGCTACGTACCACTTTGCTGGCTGTTTGAATTTCTTTTGCCTCGGTGACCTGAGGCAGGTATGTGCTAGCTGTACTTTTTGAATGAAAGCATACTCCACTGAAGTAAAGATTAAACATGAACATGAATAGATTGGCATGTGTGTGTGAGAGGATGTTTAAAAAGCCAGCAACAACTCTGCTCTGAGTAATTCGGGATTTTCATTGCAAAATCAAGCATTCAAAACTGAGGCAAGCTGGAAATCCATGTAACATTTTCCCCCTTCTGCATTTCTTTCAGTCTTTCAATCATACCAGGATCAGTATCATGTTCTTGTAGACTCCCTATTTGTTTGTGAGGCAAAAACAATCATTAAGTGAAACCCATTAGTATAGTTAGAAAATTCTGGTTTGTGAACTCTGTTTTAGTTGATCTAAAAACTGTCTGTTGAATAATAAAGAGGAAATTGGGGTTTAGTAATTAAAGTACTCAAATACTCAGGTTGTTTTCCTAGCTCTGCAGCAGGGTTCTAGAGTGATACATTCTTCCTAAAAAGCAGCGATTATGTTATAGATGTGAGTGCAGAAATAATGGATTGTTATCAGTGTATACTTTCATATTGGTTTATGTCCCTGAGAGCAGCAGCTGTGAAAGCTGGTCACTATATGTAGTGGACTGTATATCCCTCTCAGAAAAAAAATGCATTTGAAAGAAGTAGGGGGGAGAGAGAAGATATTTTAAGAATGAGGCATTTTGTCATGTTCTTTAGCAGCATCTGATTGTGCTAAGGAGGGTATAGCTCCTCCAGATGTCAGCTATTTAGAGAGACACACACCAGAAGTTCTGTGGACAACAAATGATTGAATCCCACACAGGATGCTCTTCTTGGCAAGCGAAGAAATGGGAGTGAGTGGGTGAGCCTGTGTGTGTTACTGTGCAGGATGGGATGGGCAATTACAAAGATGGGAGAGAAGGAGAAAAATGAAGATGGATGGAGGTAAAAATACCTGCTAAATGCCAGCTGTCCCACTTGGATGGAGTAGGATTTTTGTCTGGTTGTTTCAGTGCTTTGCCTAGTGTGATTTTAACCCTATTTTACCATGATTTATGTAACCTAAGCTATGATAAGCTCTGTATAAACATCTGGATATGTGTTATTTTCAGCCTGTAACTAGCAGCCTGAGAAAACCCAATAATGAGAGTGATTTGTTGAAAGACAGCTTGCTGGGGAAAAAAAACAAGCCAAACCCAAATTATTAGATCATCCTTTGTTGAAAGCAGAAGTTTTTCATAGCTTCATTCCTTTAGATGAAAATTTTGTTAAAAGTGTTTTAAAGCTCAGCAGTCTTTCTGGGGATGGGTCAAAGGGTTTCAAAGAACCCACAAATAATTAGATGGCTTGGGGGCTTCCCTCAGAGGCCACCCATTTCCCTGAGAGAAGTTGAAAATGTGCTGTTCTACTGGTTTTGAAATTTACTTTTGTGTAATACTTTCTTCTTTCCTCAAACTGCATTAGATAATTTATTTCTCTTTCCCATGCAAGTTTTGTTCAGCGTTTGGCTCTGATACAGAAGCAGTGTTTGAGGTGGGGAAGAGAGGCACCTTACCTTTGGGTTCTGGACTAGGTCCTGTTGCCAGTGCTAGATGAAATCTCCCATTTCTAGTGGGGATTAATGCTTGATCAAAGGGGCATAGAATTACTTACATTTGAAGGATTCCTTCTGGACCTTACTGTACCAGTGTGGAAATATAGTGTTATTTCAGTCTGTTGTTCTGGGGAAATTATGCTTCTACAACCACTCTGTTTGGCCATCACCCCTTTGATTGCCTGTCCAGCAGCCACCACATTTGACAGGAGCATTGAAGCCCCAGAGATACTGAATTCTTCCAAAACCTGTTCCTCATCTCTGATGAGGCATAAGGGCTGGTCTACCAGCTGGTAGGTTTGCAACTCTGAACCTGCATCAACACAGACCGCCTCCTCCACGGCCAAAGCAAGAAATGAGAAGGAAAAGAAGTGGAAGGTGTTGCAGTGGGGTGAGGAAATACGACAAAACTCTGAGCGTGTCAGAGGAGGGAGTGTGAGAGAATGCAGGGGGAACCGAAGGTCATGTGGTGACATTGTGGTGAATAGGGGAGGGCACACATGGTACAACAAAGGGATAAAGCCTCATTTCCTAGCCAGTTATTTCTGTAGTTCTGCTGCTTGTAGAACAAACATTTTTTCAGGTAGCCAGGAATATCAGATGCCCTTGTTTTATCTGCCTGCTGCTACATTTCTGATGATAACACCTAGTGTATGGGCTGGTAGTGGGTAACTAGCATCTCAGTGCAAGAAAATGTGTTATACAGAGCACCTGTATATCTGCTTATTCTGTTTCTCACATACCGCTTTTCTGTCTCTTCACATTTTGTTTGGTAGCTTGGGCTGTCACAAAATAGCTACCTTCAGATTTCTGTGCAGGAGGAGGTCAGAATGCAGAGATAAAGACAGCAACAAAATTATTCACAGTTAGTCATCCTGAAGACCACTCACATTTCTTTCACCCTCACAGTACCCACCATACTTCTGCCAGTACCCTGGACGAGTCAGTGACAGACTGTGAGTTGCTATCCTGAGTGCTCACTTTAGGTGACTAATAAAAAGGCGAGGGGGGTGAAATGTGGCATCTAATTAAAACTGTGTAGACCTAATTATAATTTAAGGGGTGACTTAAGGGATATATTGGTCCAGGGTGCAGATGGCTTTTGTATGACCAATTCAAAATTCAGATGGAAGAAATAAAGAAGTTCTTCAAGTGAGTTCCCTCTACAGGTTATGCAGGCATTTCACTATTTTCCCTTTTTTTTTTTTTGTTTCTTCTGTAGTTGTCCCTGGCTGATGGTCTGAGGAAGAGATAAAGAGGCTACAGAGGAGAGAGCAAAGCAGAAATGTGTGCATGTGTGCATGCACATGTGTTTGTATGCATCTAAGTGTAATCCCTGCATCACTGTTCTTAGTTTTTCCTTGGCACTTTACAATCAGTAGCTGGATTTATTGTTGGTTCTATGCAATAGATTGTACATCCATGTTGGTAGCAGTTCATGCCTGATCTGTTGTATACAGCCTATCAGTGAGGGAGTTTGCTACTCCTTCCCCTTGTTTCCATGTCCCAATTTTCATGGCTGCCTGGTGCTTAAAGCTGTTGTACTCCTGATGACTGTACTTGCTCTGGTGGTGTTTGCAGCTCCCGTGGGATTTTGTTGCTGCTGGGTGCTTTCCCTCCCGTTTTGCTCAAAGACAAGGGTGCTGGGAAAAGGAAGTGTTCAGTTTGAGGAAGTTGGCTTTTTGCATCCATGTGAATAGTACGAACACTCTTTGAATCACATGTGAGTTGGAGGATAATACAAGTCAAGGAAACTGCTGGTGCCTCAGGAGACCTTCAGTGCTGGGGGAGCTTGTGTAGGTGGAGTTTGAGACCCTGGGGAATAATAGGAGAGGGAGGTGCTTCACAAGAAGAGAGATGTTTTTAAAGCAGTTCATGCTCTTTATATTTATTCTCACTATTGTCCTTTTGTTGAGCTTCTCTGCTGGAGACTAGTATCCCAGTAAGGTCTCTGATCAGTGCTGCGAATGGACATAGAGTGTGTTCTGCTTCCATCTGTTTGATTTGTTTGTGTGGGTGCATTGCATGCCTTGAAGCCAGGGCCTGTCCTTGCTAGTATTAAATATATCAGCAGGGAACAGGTAGTTGATGCTGTGTAACTACTCATCTCAGCATAATACTGCAGTGACCTAAGCTGCACTTCCTGAAAGTTGCAAAACCTTTTAAAAATCTCGGTGCAGAAGGCCTAGGAACCTGTGGACCAGGGCTTAGTGGTATTTTCCATGTCACAGAATATATAACTGGAACTAGCTAGCAGAGTGCTAATACGAGCTCTCCTTCAGTGCAAGAGGGACAAACACCTTACTACAAATGTAAACAGGAGTATCGTCCTCAAGGTATGTGAAATAATTGTTGTTATGTATGCAGTTCTCATGAGACTTTATCTGAAGGACTGCAACCAGTCTGGGACATTGCACATCAAGAAAAATGCAGATATTTTTAAAAAGTCTCTAGGAAACCAGCAATAATGAGCAGAGTCTAAACCCCACAGATTTCTAAGGAACAATACAGCAAATGTCCTTGTCTAGGGAGGAGGGACATAGCAAAAGTCTTCAAATATGTACACAGTATCTGTAAAGAGGAAGGAAACAATCTTTCTTGTATGATAGGGAAGAAATATCAGACCTCAATATTGCAACTGAAAATGTGTGTATATGTATGTTGGGGAATTACAGATCGCTAGGAAGGGAATGTTTAGAACACTGGTAAATATGTTTTAAACTTTAAATCAAAACTTTACTGAACTCACTGAGTAGCAACACACTTTATGCTAATGGTTAATTCTCAATTGTTATCATTAATTATTTTTTTATATACAGAACTACAGAACTGTTATTCTTTAACATTTATGTCCTAAATTAACTGTGACTATACAGTGCCACAGAGCTGATTCTCTACACTTAGCACTGACAGCTACAGTCCTTGGTGGTTTTAGACGCAGAAGAAGAGGTGAGAAGTAGAGAAGGATGAGAGAAGTTGGAAGTGATGCTGGCTTGTCATATTCCGTATCCAATTACCCTTCACATACTTGATTCTTTAATGCTATTTCAATCTCCCAAAAATGGGATCTTCAACTGCCAACGGTGCTGCTTCTCTTGTTCTTTTTTTTCCAGACATGCTTCTTGTGTGTTTAGCAGGATGCCTGTTTGTTTGCATCCATTGTGTTTATCTTGTCCTTTGTTGCAACTTTTTGTTACCTGGATGCCTCCTATGAGCAAATAACTATGTGTTGTTTGCCTGTTTGGTGGTCATGTTGCTCACATACTTAGTGAGATGCTTATATATACCATAAGAGTGTTGCAATACATTATATACTGCTGTTAGTTACTATATTTTAGTATGTTTATATCTGGGCAGAAGGAAAGTTAAGATTAATTATATCCTGATTAATGCATTTTTAATTCATAGATGTCACATGTGACTTCTTTGACTATGGCGGATTTGTGAGAAGGAGAAAAAAAAATTGTTGATAAAGTTGAACACTGGTATTTATTTCTTCCAGAGAATTGATTCTTCATCATTGCACAAGATCTTGGGCAAGGAGAAGGCCATCTAACAGCTTATTGTTTGTTATACCTTAGCCAGTAAGTAATTTGACACAGACAATGCAAAGTGGGCTCTTTCAGGGTTAAAAGCAGAAGAATTGTTCTCCACAGTGTCTTCTTTTGTCCTTCCAATTTTTAGCTTTGGCTGCTCTGACCTTCTTTGTCTCTTCATCTCCTGCACACTGACAAGGTATACATCTTAGGAAATTACACCTACCAGCAGCTCCCACGCAAGGAGGCTTGGCTGCTGGAATCACTTCACTCTTTGTCAGGTGGTGAGACACTCATGTCATTGAAAGGTTTCCCCCCTATAGCTTTTCTTGCTTTTAATTCTTTTTTTTTTTTTTTTTTGGTGGCTGGATGACCACAGCAAACACCAGTCACCTGGCAGTTATTGCTGTGAGTTGAACAGGTGATTACAGGCAAAAGCCAGGCAAGATGATAGATGGAAGAGAGAAGAGAAGCAGAGGGGAGTCTGTGCACAGTGTGTATTAGAGAACTCGCTTTTCATTAGTACAGAAGTCAGTTTAAAGGAGCAAAAGCAACAGTTTTTCCAGCTTTTCCTTTCTGTGTCAGATAAGATTTCTTTGAGTGCAAAAGGAAAATAAGTCTTCTTTCTGTTTTCATGGGTAAAAATAAAATGGTTCCTTATTTATCTCAGCAGGTATTTTAGCTCCGTCTATTCTCTGTGTCTTTCTACTTCAGCCTTTCAGGTGCTATTTAAATTTTAGAGCGCAGAACTCTTAAAAATTATTTCCCAGCTGTTCCACACTAAGAATTCGTGATATAGATGTTAGTTCTGCAGTGCTAATATTTGCCCTAGTGTGTAAGACACTGGGCTTTCAGACCTTCCAGATCTAAATCTAGATCTGCAGAATAGATACAGGCAAAATTACAGTAGGCAACACATCCTCCTCTGTGATCTGCTGGTGCATCTAACCTCTTGCTGCTGTGAGAGTCACTGAAGGCAAGGGATCACAGCATGTGTTATCCCAGGCAGGGCTCACACCTAGGCTGGAAACAGGCTGTTCCCCTTCACCTTAGACTTGCCAAGACTGATTCCAAACATAAGAACAAGATACACATATCTTTTTTTCCCATAACCATAGTAGCTACATGCATCCATAGTATCAGTTGCTATCAGTATCAGTTAGGCTAGAAATGAATTTGCCTCAACATAAAATCAGGTCTGTAAGAGGGGGCTGTTACGAATGATGGAAATCAGTTCTAGGCACATGCTACAGGTCACTACCATTTTATACTGGTATACTTAGTGAAACATAGGTAGTAGAGGTACAGAAGTGTGAATTCTGTGACACAACCATCAGAAAATTAAACTGTTGGGCTCTTTTTATTCACTGGTGATTCAATAATTATCTAAGGTCAAGCAGTGGGTAACCCTGAATTTTTCAAACTCAGCCAGTCTTTTGGTTTCTCTAATCTTTCTGAGTCTGAACAAACCTTTGATAAAAAGTCACATTGCCGAAAGTGATACAAGAAGTCGAAGCAGGTTCTGTTTCTCTGCCTGACAAGATTTTAGCAGCTGCCATTGAGCCCAGCTTCCACTGAGAATAACAGAGATAGATGCAATTCCAACCTTCCTGGAGGAAAAACCTCTGCAGCCACAGAAGATCAGTTTTCTCTTGTGAGATGAGAGTCTGCCTGTCAGAACACTGCTGAAGGGCAGACTAGAGTCTGGTTAGCCCACTTTGATAAAGTACCCCAGAGGCAGGGACTAAAGTGTTGGTGAGACATAAGGGGAGACAGTTGATACTTGAATAACAGAACCTCCTCATGATGATTGAAGTAAACTAAACTTGAGCATCCTTTATTTAACACAAAGCCCATTCATAATTGCTGATCTGGTAGAGGTCTGAAGTGTGAGAAGGATTTTGTCCTAATTTTTGAGGCAGCTTTAGGAAAGGGGATGCTTGCTGGTGTCTTGTGCAGGTAGTCAGGGGTATCTCTGCAGCACATTCTGTGAAGGAGAATTCCCAGGGGTGATGGAGTGAAGAACTCCCACGCTCAGGGCTGAAAGCATGGACTAGACACTCCTGTGTGAAGGCACCATTGCCAGTATCTAAGCCTTTCCATTCTCTTAGGTTCACAGACTAGCAGACTTTGGCCAAAAAAAGGTACTGTTTGCTCATAAAGCTGTTCTGACATATGTTGGCTCATGCCTTTCCAGCAAGTCTGTAATCTCTCTAGGGAAGGGACTCTCAGCTTATGTTAGTTTGCATAGTGCTGAGTACAGTGGATCATCCTTTATACATTATCCAGCAAACAGGGGCAATTTTAACATATTATTGTCAGTTTGCATTAGCAAATCCTGACATTGCCTCTTTCCCAATTATAGTTGATTAATGCTTATCAAAATGAGATATGTCGCTGTATTTGTGTGCCCACGCTCTTGTTCTTGCTTGTTTCCACCAACATAGGACTCTAGGTGTGTCACAAAAATCTGAACTTTGCAAGATTTTTGGCCCTTAAATTGGATGTTTGACAGAACTGAGTTTGTGTCCCAGTAGTTGCCATTGCTTTTGGCCCAGACTAACTGCTTGTAATCAACTTGCATTTCCCTCCTCACAAATTAACACCAAGGGGCAGATTTCCCTTCACTGATGTCAATCTACTGGCTCTGTTGAGTTTATTCACCCTGACACAAATGAGAACAAAACTAGGCTCTAAAGCTTCTATATTAGTTGCTTTCGGCAATCTGTGGTCCCTTGGAGCTGAGCAGAAAAGAGAATACCTGCCCTATGTTACAGGTAACATGTAAGGCATATGCCTCAACTTTTGTAGGTAACTGGACTTACTGGTTGTTAAAGGAAAGCACAGAAGCCCTGAGAAAAGGTTGCTTTCTGCCCCCCCTTCCCCCCACTCCAGATACAGAATAAAACTGAGAACTACAGAGACTGCAGCAACTTGGTTATACACAAAAAAAGGTACTGCACACAAGAAAAAGTACTGCATAACAGCAGCTGTGTGTGTAGTTTTCAGCCCTGCTCAGGAGCAACCCTCCCCTTTCGCTCTGGATGAGCAAACACTGATAATTCTTTGGTGCTGCTGGGTCCTGCCTCCTGAGGCTGCCTGCAGAGAGGCAGTGATGACAAGGACGGTGGGGCACCAGGGACTAGTCTCAGAGCAGTTAATTCTGCCAGCAGTGCTGAGGAACTTTGCAGATTTTTGGTCACTGCTGTCATCAGCAGAATTTGAAGTAGCTTGCTAAAGACAAAGGTGTCTAAATGCCAGTCCTAAGCTCTCTACAGCATGCAATTCCCTCTGATTTATTTTATTTTATTTAAAACACTATTTTAACATCATAAGCGAAACCTGTTTTCACCCTCCTTCTTGTTTTTGGAAAAGTACATTAAAAAAATAATGGAACTGTTTTGAACCTTGAGAGAAACAGTTCTGTCTGGGAAAAGCTTCTGGGTGACAGGCTGTTCTAGCTGACCTTATTCTCTTAACCTTATTATATAGCAAAGCACTGACTAACGCTCTACTTGTTAGCTTCTATGGGGTGGAGGCAAAGCTGTCCTCTCTCTGGAAGGCACCCTGTATTGATAAATGCTAATTGAGTTTCCCCATTGGATCCAGTTTGAGAGATCAGTGATTTTACAACAGCACTGATTTTTCAGTTCTGAGTGCAGCAAAGTAATTAACAGCTAAGATTTAATAGGAAACATAGAGAAAGTTGCACTTGCTCTGTCAAATACGATGGAGTACAAACTTTTCCTGGCCTTGAAGATGACTCTTTCTGGGTCTCTTTCTGGGATTCTCAAACTCAGAAACAATTGCTTTACTATTTCTCATTTTTGCAGAATATAGTGGCACTCTGCTCTTTCAGTAAACGAAACAGCTATGTAGGAAATACGACTACTTTTCTCATATCTGTAGGGATCAACAGATCATAGAAACCATTATCCTTTAAGGTATCCATCTTGGTTCTGAAGACACAAGAGCATTTAGAAAGACTCTGTGTTTACCCAGATTAATTAAACTAATATGAATACAACAAAGCCAGCTACTTTTGAAGTAAATCTGGTGGAAATGTTGAAATGTCACTTCTGAGTACAAACTTGCCCTTGCCACCCAAGAGGAAAACTGCAATTGAAATCTGCCCTCTTCCTGAAATGGTGCTGCTAAATAAATGAGTCACCTGTGAACTACAGGGCAGTAAATACATCCACTGACACCTAATAAAGCAAGGCAGAGTGAAGTTCCAGTACTTTATGGTGTCACCAGGATCCTATGATGTATTTATAGCTAGCTTCACATGCTTTCCTTTTTTTCATTACTTATCTTTATGGCGTACTCCTAGAGTTTGGTTTTCTTGGTCCATCTCATTTTTCCCTAAGGCAGTTTGCAGCAAAGGAAGGTTGGTAGACAAAATGTAGAGCAAATCCCCATCAGAGGGGCAATACACAGCCACTCTATTTCTCCTGTTCATGGACTGCCCAGGCATTTTCTGTCTCTGGCCAGGGCAGTCTGAAGTGATGCTCACCTTTGTATGTCCTACTAGCACCTAAGCTGGTAGCTCTGCATGTGGGGAAGGATTGGTGGCAGATTGAATGAGGAAAAGGATCAGTGATTTGTTTTGGAGCTTGGTAATTTATTGTCCATTGAGGGCTCTGCCTCCCACAGCAACCCAAGACGTAGGTGGCCAGCATGAACAGGAGCTTGAGTATGGAGAACAGGATGTGGCCTGTTGGACTATTAAAGGGAAATTAAAAGCTGAAGGATGCTACCAGAGTTTAGTCAATGAAACAACCTCTTATGTGTTCTTCTCTTTCAGTAACAGGGCAAATAGTTGCAGGAGAGGGGTGAGGAGTGTATCCATGCAGTTCCCCTGCTCTTATCTCTAGAATTGCATTTTCTAAAACATATTTATTTTCCACACAAATTAATGAATTTTCCACCACTCCCTCCTGGAAAAGCAGCATTGAGTCCTCAATGTTTAAACCTGTAGGACCTGTAGCCCCTTTGACTGATCCTGTAATGTGTGATATGTTCTGTCCTTTTTGTAATGCTTCAGCCAGAAAAAACAGAAAGTAAAATGATGGGAGGCAGATCTTTGTTGCACTGCTTATAACTATCTGGGTCTGAAACTCATTCAGATTTCCTTTATTTTACAAATCAGCTACTCAGTGATGTGTATTTAATACACGTCCTTCCCATCTTCCCCTAAATCAGGTTCCCTACAGCTTAACTACACAATAAATTTTTCAGAGTACTTTGTCTGTGGACTGTGTGAAAATTAGGACTTCTGTGATGAGGGATTCAAGGGTGCTAACTCATGGGTCAGCAGCCCTCCAAGGGTGTTATGCCAGTTTATATTCCCCCCTTCCCCCAAGTAGTTAGGAGCAGGGAGCTTCTTCACAGGATCCTTCTGGGCAGCAACTTCAGTTTCCTCAACAAAACTCACGGCCAGGAAAAGTTGTCTTGCAGAGATAAAACTGCTCTGTGCCCTCTGTATGGTACCACAAACTTGCCATCCAGGAGGGATCTGCACTACAGGTTACTCAGTCCTGTCTCCACCTGTGTGCCCCATTGTGAGGAAAGCTGACATTCACACTTTAAGGCTCTTAAATGGCCACCAAGTCATCAAGTTAGTTTATACTAACAGCATGTACTGCTTGAGATGGAGAAGCTCAGTGTCTGTTCAGTTCCCATGTCTATCAGTCACTCACTGGCTGAACGTGACTGAGCCTCTGTTTCCTTATCTACAGAATGGCAAAGTAATACCAAAAGGTGTTGAATGGCTTCATTAATAAAAGACTTTAAAGCACTCTGAGATTCTTAGGTGGCAGATGTCAGATAAATGTGAAGATAACATTCTTGCTTTTCACAATCATTGATTAAACCCTGCAAAACACCAAAGCATTTCTGACTGCTTTAGCCCCTAATTTAGATCACTTATACTATAAATTACTAGAAAATAAATTACAAGCATATCAGGCTCGGCTAAAAGTATTAGGCGTGCAACTCAGGTTGATCATTACAAGTTAGTGACATGTTGTACCAAATTGAGATCAATGACTGAAAACACTGCACCTCAGTGTTAGGGAAAGACTCGAGTCAAACAGCAGGTTTCAGAAGCACATGTGTGCACGCCTACAAACATGCTTCTAGTTGGGAAAACAGGAAAACTTACAGTCATAAATAATTTATTTGTTTGTATGAATAAATGAAGAGGAGGGAGGCAGTGCAGTGCAAGGTGAATCTTGGCGGTGGCTGGCTCCTTTTCCAAAGCTCCTTATTGACTCCCTGAGTGATCCTGTGTAAGTCACTTCACTGCTGGTGCTTGCCTTCCCCAGCGTGGCTGGGGATTTTTGCCATGCAAATTGATAGTAAATTACTAGATAATGCTACTGCATTTGTTTATTAATTTATGGGCTGCAAGCTGGCTGCATTCCTCACTCTTCAAGGATTAAGTGCGGATACACCTGTTTGGACTAAGCCTATCGTTGCAGAAGCATTAAAAAAAAAAAAAAAAAAAAAAAATCTGTAAGAGCCATGGGGATCCCGTTTTCAAGAGCGAGGTTACCCCTGGTTCTCTCTTTGCTCCTGAGCAGCTGCGGCCTCAGGACGAGCCCCAGGACAGGGCGGCACGGGGGGACGGCGTTACCTCAGCGCATCCATCCCCGTGCCGCGGCCGAGGGCTCCCCGTGCCGGCCGCCCCCGAGGCACAGTGGGACGGCGGCACGGGGAGGAGGTCCCGTCCCTGCACGGACGGGGTGGGCGCGTTTCGCCAGGGGCTGCTTGGGGCGGGCAGAGGCCGTGGGCGCGGCTGGGCGGCGGTGGCTGCCGGGCGGCGGTGGCTGCCTGGCTCCGGTTCCGGGTGCGGCCGGCTCCGGGAGCCGGGTGTTCCCCGCTGCCGGCGGGCACCGGCCCGGGGGCCGCGGGGCCGGGGGCGCGCGGGACCGCACGAGCGCATGAATGGCGGGGGCGGTGCCGCGCGCGGCCCCGCCTCCCCCCGGAGCCAGCCAGTCCCTCTGCGCAGCGCTGCCGCCGCCCCCATTGGCTCGCCGGCGCCGGGACATTTGCATGCGGCTCGCCCATTGGCGGAGCCGCTCCCCCGGCCGCCCCGGCTGTGCTTCACCTGCGCCGCCGAGTTGCCCGCACTTGGCGCCGGCCGCCCGCACCCGCCCCCGGCTTCGCTCGCTCCGCGCCCGGACCGCGCCGCCCGCCCGGCTGCTCCAACGCGCCCGCCCGCCCGGGAGGACCTGGCGATGCACTCGACGGCTGCGCAGGGTTAATCGGCTTGAGCCCTCGGTCGCCTGGATTCGGTGGAAGGAGGATAACAACCTAGATCGCTCTGTGTGTGTGTGTGCGCGTGTGCCTGTCCTAGCAGTTCTGCATTGCAACACTTGCTAGTGGAGAAGCAAAAGAAACCCCCCGGAATTGGGATAAAACCAAAAAAAAAAGAATCAAAAATTTACCTGGGGTCTCTGGCTTATTTCTTCTTTTTCGTTTTCAGTAGTCCCTCTCAGCAAAGTGAGAGACAGGGATCGCAGGCAGGGAAAAGTCCTCAAGGACCCCGTGATCCTGGAGGAACCTGAACAGGACCCTCGCGCGGACATGTGCGGCGTTCCTGCGCGCTCCTGGAGGCTCGGTACGGCCGCGGGGTTCCTGCCACAGTAGATCCAGTCCTGGGAAACGGCGCGTCTTATTCGTCTCTGTGTGGTTACTAACCTTCCCCCATCCCTCCCCTTCCCTGCTAGCACTCGCTCTCTCGCACACACACTGCCTCTTTTCCTCTTGAGCACACACGCACACCCCTAGAGCCTCGGAAGCGACTCTCCTTTCTGCTAGCATGGGTCCCCTGGCATCATGAACGTTATTCTCTCTCCCTGGCTGGAATTCAGACTGCCCGTCTGTAGGTGTCCTGTGCCTTGACCATGCACCTGAGAATAGACCCCAGCATTTGCCCGGGACGCCGCCCCGCCTGGACCCTGTGGATGTGCTCCCTCTTTTGGGGATGTATCGTCAGCTCTGTTTGGAGTTCCTCTAACGTGGCTTCTTCTGCCTCCTCTTCCTCGTCTGTTTCTCAGGCTCAGTATGAGCATCACTTCCACGGCAGCAAGCACCACTCTGTGCCTATCTCTATCTACCGCTCCCCTGTCTCCCTCCGAGGAGGACACGGTGGGTTCCCACTCTTGTTTCTTTCTAACCTTTTTGTAGAGCAGTTGGAGCAGCAGAGGGGGAGCAGGGACGATGGCTGTGTCTCCGCGGGAGGGGGATCCTCCCAGGCCCTCATTTCTGCCGTTAGCTCCCTTCTCCATTAACCCTCCACTTCTCCCCTGCGCCCTCCCCGAGCAGTGCCTGGGGCTGAGGACGCGCCGCTTCCAGAGCCAACTTCCCCGGCCGGTGGTCCAGCAGGACGGAGGGTGGGGGCCGGCGGGGCCGGGGCGGGCTCGGGTCGCTCTGTGTCAGACGGCAGCGCCGAACAGCTCGGGACGGCGGAAGGGCATCTGCTCCAGTCCCGCTGGGGTCCTGCGACGGGGAATAACTAACTCCCTGGCTTTGTAGCGGCTGACATGGTCACTGCAGCAGCGTATCTTCCCTGCCGGCCACCCTCGTTTTCCCGGTCGCCCTGCTGCGGGAGGGCCAGCCGGGGGCTCGGGGAATTGCCGCCGCCGCTCCTCCCCTGCCTGCGCGTTCGCAGCCTTCCTGGGTGAGGATAGCAAGGGGCGTACAAAAGAAAAGGCGAGGTCTCATTCCTGCTCCTGGTTTCTTGCTTGGTACCTGATACTGTCTTCCTGGGAAACCCTGGGGCAGGAAATAATAGGGAGTAGGTTTTCACTCTGGCAGGCTGGGAGAACGGTAAGAGGGTGTCTGAGAGATGCCAAGAGAGAGTGAGAAGACCAGCATCCTGCTTCTGAAATGCTGAGCAATGCTCAGCAGCTGGACCTACACAGCCTCTTGCCCAGCTCTCCCAAGTCTCCCCTCCTTGACAGGAGTTGGCCCAGGCCTGGCTGACATGGGGGCTCTCCCTCATCTCCACTTTCTCGTGTCTTCTGTCCAGTGTCCCTTAGCTTCTGCTTTCAGTCATATTAGCTGGGAGAGGCAGGCAGGCAGGCCAGGGCCTGGCCCTTTCCCTCCAGGGCTCCAGGTCAGGGTCAGGTCTGGCCTTCCATGATAGAAGTACTCAGTTACAGAATCACATCTGTGCAGGGCCAGAGGAAGAAGAACTGGTATCAGAATTGAGTCATAGGAACACTGAAGAAGAGCTAAGGGGAGGAAGAGCCCTGGCACAACTGGTTGAAATGTCGCATGACATGGCTGCAGCAGAACTATGAGGATGTGCTGGCAGGGCTGTCAGGGTTACAGGGATATTGAAACCTGGAGTGCCCCGGGTGAGTGCTCAGACGACTAGCAGAGCAGTCTGAAGAGTTCAAATGGCACAGTGATGAATGGACCTCCACTGAAATCTCTAGGTACATTGGCAGAATTGTAGAAGAAGCTTGGTATTGCAGGTATGAGCCGAGGCGCATTGGAAAGGGCTCAGGAACGAAGCCAGGAGGCAGATGCTGCAGGTCACAACTGAGCACCAGCAGAGCTGGGCTGTGCTAGCAGGAGGTGCTCTGGCAGAGCTGCTGGAGGGCACTGGAAGAGGGTGACAGGGAGTTCTGCAAGGTAGGTCGTGGATGCTCTGGCAGTGCGGGAGGGGGAGCCCAGGGCACTGCAGAATAGCACCATACTGCAGAGGCGAGGACTTAGGACTGAAGTGGCACTGGGTGCAATAGGTTGAGGGGGAGGTGTTCAGTCATTTCTGCAGACACAAGTGGCACTATCCTTCGAGCCTATTAGACTCCCACTTCTGCTCCAAAGTTCACATCCATCCTGAAATGCAAGAGAAACATTCAGGCCCCACATGGGAAGGGAACCAATGCCGTGCCAGACATCAAGACCATCTGTTAAGCACCACCCATGTGAAACTCAGTTATGGGTTATTAATCACTAGCAGCAGGAGCCCTGTTATTTGCAGCAATGCTTGAGGACCATGTGAGAGTCCCTGTTGTGCTAAAGTGAGAAATACGAGGGATCAGTCAGTCCCTGCCCCAAAGGGATTTCAACAGCCCAGCTTCTGTAGCTTAGTTCTCCTGTGATGAAAGGGAATAGCGAAGTCTGGCTTGTAGGTCACTTTTGAGGAGAGGAGAGAAGGATGTCACAAAATGTGATAGCGGTTGGCTTCGCTGTAAAAGGCAGGCAGTAGTCTGTGGGAGAGTCTACAGTCTATGTCCTGGTCAAGAAATTATAGTTCTTTTCTCCTTGATGGCTTTTCCATTTGCCTTGAAAGTCAAGCAAAGCTTCATTTAAGAGCCAGGAGCAAAAGCTGTTATCAACTTCAATGAGAAACAGGCATTCTTTTGGTGTCCTCATTGCAGAAAGGAACCAAGAGAAATAGAGAGCTTAGGGAGCTCAGACTAGTGCATAAGTCAGTGTGAGTTGTTTGGTTTCTTTGTGGGGTTTTTTGCGTTTTTTTGGGGTTTTTTGTTTGGTTGGGGTTTTTTTCTTTCCTCATTATGCCTTGTAGCAAAGCCATCATGAAAACCCCCTTTGGCCATATAAGGGGGGTGAGTGGGATGGACAGAGAGAGAGATTGTGCCAGAGAGGAAGAGGAGACCACAAAGACAGCTGGTCTTGGAAACACGCATGGTTTATTTTTGTGTGTTCTTTCACTGTTGCACAACAGAGGCCCTTGGAACTTGGATCCGTAACAGCGTTGAGGAGTCAGATCCCAAGGAGGCTGTGCACTCTCTGTGTTTCCTGGGATTTTGATTCTTTGTTTTTCTTAGAGGGAAATAAGAAATTCATTCTGATTTCTGCTCTACTTGGTGGCTACATTAATACTGGTTTTGGAATGAATCAGATCAGGATCATGGCCACCCTGATGTGTTGTCTTCCAGCCTCACAGTGCTGACCACCGGGACTCAGTCTTGTATTAAACATATTTTCCTTTTTTCTTCTACATCCCAGTGGATTTCAATCTGTTTGAAGAAGCAAATTAATATCTAGCATAGAGGAAAAATAAATGTCTCACAAGCAGTGAACAATTTTTTGGAGTCTGTGTCTAGTGCCCCTTTAAAATCAGTGGAAAACCTTGTGGCTTATCTTGAGCAGGACCGGACCCAGATCTGGCAGTCGCTACTGTGCTGGTGTTATGAGAGTTAATTCTGAAATCTCTGAGCTGATGATTTCCGGTAGTTGGGCTGCAACCTGCAAATGCAAAATTTGGCACAGCTCATCTTCTTGAGGAGAAAGTCTTTCTAACAGGTTCACCTCCTTGTCAGCAGGGGAGTGAGCCTGGCCAGGCAGGGGACTTCAGCAAGTTAGAACAAATCTTTTTTCCATGTGAGGACATTCCTAGGCTGACAGAATCTTTATCCCTGAATAATAGGAAGGGAAAGCCATGATTCCTTTTTGTTTCACTAGGAGCTTGTGAAACAGAGGGAGGAACAAAGTTGGGACTGTGTTTATTGAAGGTTCCCATGTGCTGAATCCTCCTGTCTCCCCTGAGCTATTTTGCACCGTGCTGGGTCAGCTGCTTTACCAGAGCCTGCAGCAGTGACTTCACGGCCCCTCTTTCCACATCCTCATTGCCTCAGCTGATGAATAATGCGTGCCTCTGGTTGACAGATAAAATGAAGAGATTTGTGCATGTTTTGTCTTAGTGATGAATTAATTAATTTGCTTTCTCTTTTTCTCCTCCAGCTGTTTGTTCTCTCTCTGTGCTTAATGGCTGTGGAGCAGGGCTGCACAGAGGCGATGTGTGATGCCTTGTGCAGATTGTCCCTGCCTGCAGGGACTGCACTGCAGCTATGGGAGCAGTGGTTGGCACGGGGTAGTTTCTCTTCATTTTCACTTTGTGGGGCCTAGGCTAGCCCAGGCTGTTGTACAAGTCACAGGAAAAAGTGTAGGTCTGTTGTGAGGACTGGTATTGAGCAATCACCAGATCTTGTAGGTATAACTCTCAGGCCTGAATCAATTCTTAGAAGTTCTGTTATTTTTATGAAGCATTTCCTTCTGTTATATCTTTTTTAAAATCAGCAAATGAGAGCAAATGCTTGGACAAATCAAGAGAGTGCTTCCATGAAATAGGCAGGTATTGTGCAAACCAGTGTCAAAGACTACCACACACAGCTCTAGCAGTTTACCCTTTTTAAAACGCATATGTCCTTGCTGCTCCTCCAGTGTGACTTTGTGACTTACTCGTCTCAAGATTCTATGTTCCTGCAATCCTGCCTTTTCTTTGTGATAGGAAACGAATTCCCCATCCTTGGCACTGCCCATTCCCCAGTACAAAGCAGGACCTTTCCTGTTTCCTCCATCACCAGGAGATTACTTTCAGCAAAGGTTGGTAGCTTTAACAAAATGGGAAAAAATCACTCTGTACAGAGCAGTCAGTGATCCAGTAAAATGAACTTCACTCAGATCTGAAATTAAGGTTGCAATTAAGTTCCGCAAAGGTGAAAAGCTAGAAGTCTGTCTACTTTCTGTGGCTTGCTTTTATTCTCCTATCAATGACGCCTAATTTTTTGGCTAAAGACTAGTGCTGCTGTATGCCTGAATGTTTACATTCCTTTCCTCAGAGATATTAACAATGATTAATTATTTTTAAAGGATGGTGAAATCTGCTTAAATTATCTCAAGCTGTCTCTTCGGAAATCGAAGCATCTATACTCACTCCCTTGTAGTTTTAAGTGATCATAATTGGGCTTTTCCCTCCCTGTGCTGACTCTGTAGCTCTTCTGAGAAAGCACAGTTTTCAGTAGTTGAACACAGAAAAAATTGGGTATGTACAGAGACTGTTTCCTCAAAATGAGGTTGCTATTTGACTTATCCTTTGCATGCTTTTACATGAAACAATTTCTGATCAGGTGCTTTCACTTCTTATTCTGTGCACTATATTAACTGTTCCCAACTTGGAATAGTTTGCATTGATCTCCAAAACTGATGTTAAAGTCTGTTCACCTGGTACTTGTTCTTAGGAGTTCCCAATGGTCTTATGAGATCTGGACGTGAGAAACTTAATGTTATTGTTGAACCCTGTCAGTCTTTTTTGATACATGTCTCTGTGCTCTTTGAAACATTGCTCAGACTGATGCTGCTAAAGGTATAGTTTCCTCATACATTTTTAAAAGGGCCCTCCTCTGAAAGCTACTTTGTGCTTGCTCAGTATCTCATAGCACATTTTGCAAAAGTGGGAATGCTAGTCCTAGTCAGAATTAGATCAGGGCTTTCTTCCTCCTTGTATTTCCTTTGCAATTTAGACTAGAGAGAGGTTGCTTTTCTGTTTTATTTCTGCTTTTGGGTAATACAGCCCTGACTTTTCAAGCAACTGCCACATTCTGCTGCAGAGGTGACTACATTTCAAAGACAGGTGAAGGATCCTGCTGTATGCCTTGTATAGGCATTGAAGTTGTAAAGAATATTGGGTTTAGTGACATCAGCTGTGTAGTCAGAATACTGCAGAATTAGAATTTTACCTTTTATAATATTTCTACATTTTAAAATACGATTTTATCTTAATAATTCTTGTTTCTCTTGTTGTTTTCTTGTTCTTTATCTTCTTTTGCCATGGCATGACCATATATGTTTGAACAGTGTTATGACAGCCACTGGGTTATTATATACTGTGCTGTTGGGAGCTCCAAATTCCTTACACATCTCACTAGAAGGAGGAAAATGCACCTAGGTCATGTAGTGTGGCAATACTGACAAGAACAGAATAGTCTCCAGCTGGTGGTGGGGAAGTTCCATGATTTGCCGTACAGAAGGTAACCAAATAAAGAGCTGGAGCTTCTAAGTGCAAGGAATATAAGTTTTGTCTAGGAAGTACGAAGGATGACCATTCTTCTATTTTTTTCCTTTTCCATGTGCTGTGCTTTAAGAAGACCAGCTCTCTGTGTGGTTGCCCGGGATGACGGTCCTGTGCTGGTTGGCTGCCTTGTTTTCTTTTTTGGTTTTTTGTGTGGTTTGGTTTCACGGTTTTTTTTTTTTTTTTTTTTTTTTTTGGGTTGGTTGGTTTGGGTTTTTTTTGCACTTGCTGTCCTGGTGGGCTTTGATAACTATGAAAGGTCATTTGTACTAGCAAAAAAAAAAAGATTGTTTTCATGTCTTCTGTGTAACCTCTGTACACAAGATGACATGCAGTTGACCAATGGCTCTGCTTTGTTCTGTGACCTTGACAAGACATTACTTTCTGACATGTTTTCCTCATCTGTGAAATGAAGAGAAAACCATTTTTTTTGCCTAGGTGAGGTGAGCAGTTCTGGTGCATCCGTGTGCTTTGAGATCCATGGCGGGGAGCCATAGAAATGAATGAAACCCCAGTCGTCCTCTTGGGCTTTAGGTGTCAGAGAACCTTAAAAGGGCAGCCTGCTTGTATCTTTTCTTGAAGGACAAGCAAGACACCTTCAATTCTGAACATAGATCCTAGTCATGTTTTCCCTTATGGCTTTAAAGCCTGCACAGGCTCTAGTGCCAAATCCCAGCACTGGTGTTTCTGAAGGAGCAGGAGAGCATTTTGGCAGAGTGCTGGGTGTGCTGAACTCCAGGCAGCCACTGGAGCTAGGGACCTGTGATTCACCATTGCTCTCTCACCACTCTTGCATATTGCTTCTCTTGGATTCTTTGTGTGTGTGTTGTTTTTGCACGTTAAAACAACTACTTATATCCCCGAGTGACTTTCCCCCAAACTATGAATTTAAAGTACTTCCGAAACTGTCTTTTAGAATTTGAATATAATTATATGCTTTGGGTGTAAATTGTGGGTTTTGCTATGTAAGAAACTAATGGAAATGATCTGCCTGTTCCTGTAGTTTACAGATTATACGCTTTATATCTGGGGATGTATATTTAGGCTGCTTTTCTGTATGGTGTATTAAGATGAAAATGAAGTTAGTGTGAGCTATAGTGGTTGTGAAGCATGAATAGTGGGGCTGATAAAGGACATTACTAAATTGATCCAGTGCTAAGGTTTACTTTATCGTCTCTTAGTTTTGCATCTTTCATCTTTTTGCATTCTTGATGATGGAGGGCAGAAAAGGGGGAGGTATTTTACAGTCTATAGAGGGTCTTGTGTCTGCAGTAGATCAAGGGACAGGGTGAATGAATCAGAAAGACGTAAAAATATTGCTAAAAAAAGACCCTTTGCTTATTCTGTGAATACCACATAGTAAAGAATGAGGGAAGATTTTGTTTTCCAGAGGGCTCAGGAAGAGAGTACCATAAGTTTAGTCAGCAGTCCAGGCTCCATTTAATAACTTCAGAATGAATCTGTTTCCATGCTATCCTTGGAACTTGATTTTGAATTTAGAATAAATTCAGCATATTAATCAGGCCAAATTATTGGAAAACTATTAATCCACATTAAGAAGATCAAATCATTGGAAGGGAAGGGGAAGTTTGGTTTCTTTTTCCAAAAGTTTGATCTTTAGCTTTGTACTCCATGACAAGAACTGATTTTCTGGGCGTATTTGGTGAACACTTTGTTTCCTTTCTCATCTGCTGCACTGCCTGGTGAGGGTTTTCATGGCTTCCTGTCATGGCTGGATCCTGCATTTACAGCAGCCTCCTGCTCCTGCTCCAGCTGGTTTGCTTAATAATCCCAGCCAGTGGAATGTCCTCCACTGCTGGTGAAGACTTCAACTACGAGCGCGAGGAAAAAGCAGCAGAGTATGGAAATTCCCCGAGTAGCATTGGGAAGGCAACTACAGGGTGGTTAAGGGAGAGAACACATAATAGATACGATAGACCTGAAACTGTTGAAGAATTCAAATGTTTCTGAAGAAGAGAATTAAAAAAAAAAAAAAAAAAGAGAGAAAAAAAAAGAACTACATGATTAATTTTGTTTGGTTGTTACATTGACTGGACTACATGTAGAAAATGGGTTCTGCCAAGGTCTCTACTTGGCTTCTACTCCAAAAAGATTCTCACTGTCTGATTTAACACTTAGGAATCCCTGTGTTTTTTGGATTAAAGCCTTTGTCTTTTGTAACTTCCCTGAGTTATGGTGATCATCTGAGAGTTTCACTCCAAAGACTCTTGGAGCTAGCAGTTATATAGGCATGTTTACTGAGTTACAAGCACTGTGGATCTTTTAGTATCTGGTGAGATGAAAATGGAAACAGTAGGTAGAAAACCTGACATTTTTCCTTTATTTGTTCTTGATTTACTTGTCTAATGGTAGCTCATCTCAGCTTTTCTTATGTTCTGAATATGCTACTGATAATTACGATGTTCTGTGCTTTCACAGGAGAGTTTGTCATTCACTGATGTTCACTGAGTACAGTGTTTAGGAATGCTGGTGGCCTGGATAGGACCTAGTGTAGTCCTAAGTTTGTGGCCTACATCTAGTCATGTGCTTGTGTAACATCTCTGTAGGATTGCAGGAGGACCCCTGCTCCCCCAATGTCATCTTTTCTTTGTAGTTTAGTAATGAATGCCAAAGCTATTCTGAGTTTCCCTGATCTTGCTCCCCTGTCTACAGTCCAGCATATTTCTGTCAGAGTAAGTTTGGAAGATACTGATGGCTTTGAATGCCTTTTCACTTTTTATTATCTCACCATGGAGCCTGCTCTCCTTCCTGTCCCCTCATGCATTCAGAGGCAGTTCATTAGAGGCAAGGAAAAGACAAAGAAATTAATTTTCCTTGAGAAATGTATTCAGCACCTTATAGAGGCTTGAAGAAAAGAAGCAGAGCAGAGAATTCTTACTAACTTCTTTTGAAACATTTTTTTTCCGTGGAGAATCTAGGGACAAAAAGTGTCTGTGCCCTACAAACATCCATTTACCTGGTAACTTACTTTTCTGACACGAGGCACTGTGAACATGCCAGGATTGCAGCAGTCTGGAACAGAATAAGGTGATGTGGGTGCCTGTTCTTCAGAATTGATGTGCATTTGCTTAGTATAAAAAGAATGTATCTTGTAACCAAATATCAAGGTAACAAATTCTGCTCAGATGGCAGGGTGGCAAATTCTGCCAGTGGTGTATATCAAAGCTTATTTCAGTTCAGGTAATTGTTATTCCAGACAGGTTATTTTCTACTTAACAAGCCATATACTCGGCTACTTTTCCTGGCCCAGTCATTAGGAAATATACACTGGCAAAATGAGCAGCCTCCCCTACTGGTCTAATTAATACTTGATGACCGTTTGAAAAACGGTCAAAACCTGAGCTTTTTGTGCATTCCTTGATAAGAAATTTTGCCACTGATGTCAGTGAAGCCATATTCCAGTTGTTAATGAGCAGTGCTGAAGAGGTTTTTCCTCAGCAGCAGCATGGAACAGAACTGAGGACAAGAACCTGCCCCAAACATTTTCCCTAGCTCTGCTCCTGGCTTACCTTGATATACTGGATGGTGAATCCTACATTGCCAGGTGATTCAGTTTGTCTATGCTGTAGTGCAAAAATATGATGATTTTTTAAAATCTTGTTAGATCCTGACATAACATATATGAAAGGAAAAGAACTGTATTGTTACTTTTCTTTCCCAACATTCTGGAAAGGTATTTTCAAACTTCAGCCAGAATATTTGGTCCTTGGAATTTAAGGAACTTTACAGTAGTATGGCTCCTGGTACTTTCTTTGGAAGAAGTCCTGGGAATTCATCCCTGTAATGTCCTGAGAAGGATGGGTGCCTTTTTAGGAAGCCAATTCTGCAAAGAAATACTGATTCTCAACCTAAGAATACATGGGAAATGCCTGGGCTGTGTGGTTAAATGCAGTGTTTTGTTTCAGTCCTTTGTGAGAGCAGTTTCTGCTGCTGGTGATGGTTTCCTTCACTGCTTCAAGGAGCATTATGGACATACATTTCTCTTCACTGGTTTTAGAAATCTGAGGGGATTTTTTAGAACAGTGACCCAAAGAGCTGACTGTATCACCCCAGCCTCTACTTCCATTGCCCCTGTTTGCTGTCTTCTGCTTCTGCCACAAGTTAGATTTTGTCTGCAACTGTTCAGTCAATTCATTTTACCAAAAATTGTGAACAAAATCACTGAGGTGATTTTAGCAATCAAGGGAAAGCGGAGAGGAGGGAGAAAAGAGGAGGAAGGTGGAAATTAAGCTGAAGTGTAAATTCATTCCCATGCTTTCTTTCCCTTTGATCAGAAGTAAAGGAGGGAAGCATTAGAAGAGCCATTGAAGACCCAAGTAGTTCTCAAGAAAAGACACAGGCAATTTGAAGCTAGAGGAAAAAATACACTAAAGAAACAGGACAGGAAGGAGCAGTATTAGAGCTCACCAATGGGGCTGCCCCATTGGCTCCTCTTCATCTGAGCTGAGGAGTTTCAAGTGCTCTGCAGAAGGCTGTGGAATATGCATCTTGTCCGCCAGAGCCCCATGTTGCTGATGTTCAATGTACAGTGGTCTTTTACCCACACACTTTTTTGATCTTGGATCTAGACTTCAGAGTATTCCATATGTTTTGTATGTCCAGTTACTGTGATGATTGGATCACCCATTTAGCTTTCTTTTTTATTTTTTTTTTAACCATGTGTTTTTGGAAGTCTTATTGTCAATATCTGGAACAAGACATTAATAAATTTAGCTTATTACCTATCAGTCTAAAGATTCAAGGCACATTTTTTATGGAGGGAGAAAGGATGGATTCTGCTGCTTTTCGGCAAGGGGAGAGCTGTGCAGTGCTTTATTTCTGTTGCTAAGAAGGTCACTAGGACAGGCCCAGGTAAAGGCAGGGCTGCATGGCAGTCAGCAGCGGTGCCTCAGGGTGTGTGCTTGCCCTGTCTGTGCTCCTCTGTTACACAACAAGAGACTAAGAGGAGCAGTTTGTTCAAATGCAGTGTCTGAATAGTGGGCATTTTTGCCAGGGCACCCCTCTGTGTGTACATAGGGATATGTGTAGTATTTCTCCTTGGAGAACCTCTCTTCTCTTCAGAAGCAGTGTCTGGTTTTTACGTTTCTGCTGAGGTTTAGGATGCTTAATTCATGTCCATAGGGAAGCTGAGTTCAGATTCAGGAAAGGGCTAGGGGCTGTGTGTGAGACTATTTCCCTCTAAATACTATGTAAAGACAAAGCAGTCATATCTGCAGGTGCTCTTTCTTTTATCCCATTTCACTGCCTGGGCAACCATTCTACAGCAACCCTTTTCTATAACCTTTTTGGATTCCTGGATTCAAGGGCACCTTCTAGAGAGCATGATTCAGTCCCTGGCCTTCATGTAGCTGAATTCGACTATGCTTACAGAAGGCCTAGTTAGTCAAGAAGTTTAAAATACGGCAACAAAGTCCCTGATATATTATAATAATGAAATGGCACCATTTTATAGAACTAATGATTTCTAATTATTTCTAAAGTAAATTATTTATAGCTATAATAAGTATTAAAAATAATTTATTATTCTTACCTATATGATCCTCAAACAAAAAAGTATGCAATAGGTGACTCTTGTAAAAGACAAGATTTCTGTTTTCTTTGCTGTTTTACATCACCCTTGGTTTGCATGTCTTTGCCTGAATCACAGAAAAACAGTGCAGTCATTCCAAAAGAATTTGTGGTAAAGTTTTAGGATCCTGCCATGCAAACCTGGGCTCTATAGGTTCATGGACAACACTTTACGATTAGAAAATCATTTGGAGTCTTTATAGTCTACAGTCTTGTAGGCTACAGTCTTACAGTAGCAAAGATTCAGGAACTAAAAAAGATTTTTGGCTCAAATTACGGTTGAGTCATGGTCTCTGTCAGTAATCTCTGAGGACAAGGCTTGGAAAATGTGTGAGTGAATGTAGAAATGCACTGATAAAGAAATCCTGCTTTAGAGTTGAGGTGAGCAAGGGACTAAACTGTCCCAGAATGCTGAGCTGCAGCTCACAGTACAATCAATGATATGTCAGCACCAATTTTGGTTAGATGTTGATACACAAGTTGAAGAGACGTATTCAACCTGAAGGAAGAAATTAATCACAGAAGATTATAAGAATTTCCATACACACTGGTCCATCTGGTCTGGTATTCTCTCTTGACTGTGGCCAGTGCCAGATGCCACAGATGGACTCAAATAACCTCTTTGATATGCTTAATTGTATATCCCATGGGAGGGTTGTATTTTTTTTCCTTGACCTCACAAATGGTGATCACCTTATGCTGTAAAGAACTGAGAAGGAGACTCACTGCAATTTTATCGTGGTTTTAATAATTTTATATGCCATTCTGTATTAGTAAGTCTTTTTCTTTTACTGACTTTTTGTTTAGCTATTTTTAAATTGCTATCTCAAAGCATTTTATGCAGCTTCTTAGACCATTACAGCACTGATAGAAGGCAAGCAACCAGTTTTTGTATTTCTTATTCTAAGATGAGAAAATAGGACATGGAGAGGCAAAGCAGTTTGCTGAGTCAGAAACTGTTGCCACATTTAAACAGCCCGAGTTCTGCTGAAATCCCAGCGTTTACTGCTTTCTGTCACTTCAGTCCAGGTTATCAGGGTGCTTAATTGGAAGCACCCAACAGGCTTGGAGGTTAATAGAATTTAGGTTATCTGAATGTGTCTGTGCACAAAGTCAAAGCTGACAGTACAACCTGGCACTGGTGGCATCGGGTCCAGTACACTTTTCATGTTGCTCTTGCCTGGTGGCATGGTTGTGTTTCTGTCTAGGATTTCTTTGCTGAAATACATGCACAGGCAAGGGAGGCACATAAATAATTAGTTTGACACTACCAGGAAGCATTGACCATCATGATTAATGTCTATGTACTTTGAGTCTAATATGTCTAAAATGCTTACTTTTTTGTCTTAAAAAATTATGGTTTGTGGGTAGATTGTTGGTACAGTGCTTGTCCATATCTTCCTGAAATATTTGGCTTGCTGCACATGAATTACAGCATCGGACCTCTTTTTCTCCCTAAAAGGAACCCACATCATGGACTTCTGAGGACTAGAAGTATGATGTGTGTGTGTGAGAGAGAGACTACACGTTGCTTTTCAGAAAAGCTGATTTTGTTTGCATTTTTGTCTAGTAATAAAACCTCAGCCATGTTAAATGCTGCCAGAAATGTTTTCTCTTCTGCCTCCAAACTGTGACATTAAGCCTGTTGTGTCCAGGGTCAAAGAGCAGCTGCCATGTACTTACAGTGTTTCAGTTACAGTCCCCATGGTGCATAGAAATAAGTCTTTTCTATTCAGGGTTTCCATCTAAACTAATGTAAATCTTCCAGAGAGCAGCTTTCACATAAGAGTATCCCGCAGGGAAAGAGGCAGAGCAGTCTAAGCAAGGGCTATAGAAACAACAACTTGTGTATGGGTCATGGTTTGACCCTGCTTTCTGCTGTCACTCTAGGCAAATCAGAGCTTCACCTCTGCATGTTCTAAACTCCCAGGTGGTAATGGGGAGTTGAAATACTTGCATATTTCTTAATCTTGGGAGACATAACCAGCCTGATCTTACTTTCACCATTACAAACCAGAAGACATTTGGCATCAAGAAGAGTCTGTAGTGCTGGGCCTGTGCTTTCAGCTGCAGGTCATGTCAGTTCCCTTTTGCTGTCACAGTCTGTACCTGCCTATCTATAGAAGTAGCTCTGACCTGAGTATCCCAGTTTCAGCCTCGGCTGTACATTGTGCCAACTTCAGATGAAAATCTTTATTGATCTCCTGTATTTGTTTAGCAGTTGGCAGACTCAGCCACAGAAAAGGGACTCCAGAGAACTTACGACCTGGGAAGAAAGGACTTCCATTTGTTGTTGTAACGTATGATGTGAGTAGGGTACAGAGAATGTCCCATCTATTTTAATCAAGATTTTTTATTTTTTTCCATCTCTGATATGGACAAAACTGCAAAAAGCTGAAAATGTTGAGCTGGCTGTTCCAAGGAATTCAGAGAAGATCAGTCCAAGTATCTTCTTTAAACAGTTACTGCTTGAGGGAGATTGGTCACATCTTTTTGTGAAACATCCAAGAACCTGATGCAAAATAACAGTAATACAACCCTTTCTCTGTGCATAAACACACCCACTGTACGCATCTGCTTATGGCTTAACACCATATTCAGGAATTTAAACAGAAAACCATTAAACTTCTAGAGCAAAACTAGTATCATTAAAATATGTTCTCCCAAAACTCAATCCTTCCCTACAATGCCTGTACCCTCAGACTACTTCTGCAACACTCTTGCCAAATTCATCCCCAGAAACAAGATTAATTTAATGAAACCAAGCCACAGACTGCCTGGTTTCTGTAGTTGCCATAGTAAAACGTCACTCACAGTAAACAGTCCAGAGCCCTGGATTTAACACATGTATGGTCCAACCTATTAATCAGTGTTGCAAAGGTCCTCATGGAACCAAAGCTGGGGAAAACAGAAAACTGCCATGTACCATGGCAAACTCACACAGACACTCAGTAAATAGAAACATCCAGTTAATGGGGGAGAACATTTTTCACAAATAACCACTCTAACCTATTAGCTCTGATACTCAAGGGAGTCCTTCAAAACAGTTTCAAAGAAAGATCTTAGAAACTAAAATTTGTAACTGCTAAAAATCAAGGGTTGAGGATAGCAATAATGATTTACTGTATGTTGTATTTCTTCTTATGTCCTGCTGCCTGTGAACTCTTCATATCCTATAGGCAATAATTAGTTCTCCTTCTGTTCAACTGAGGGGGAGAGCCTATTTACCATTGCTAGTACCACTCCCCATGGATCTACAGGTAGCAGTACTCTTGCCTCAAATTGACTAATTTATTAGATTACAGTGTTAAATTCAGAGTATTGGTATAAACCTGCATGTAGTTTTGAAAGCTGTTGCTACATTTTTAGGTCTGAATAGGGTTTATGTTCCTTACATTTTGAATTTTTTCCTTCTATACTGGTTGGTCTACTAAAGGCAAATCTTGCTCGTTTATAACTATTAATCATCATGAGTATAACAACATAATTACAAAAGTTTCAATCTTTAAACATTTTTAAACTTTTTGAAGTATTTATTTATTGAGCTTTGCAAACAAAACATGTTTTTAATGGAACTTGAAGCCTTGTTATTAAATGCCTAAACTTGTTTAAAACTGAATATAGAGCAATCCCTAAAAATAGTTTACTTCTGATGAATTACCCTTCAGTGGAAAATTCTCAACCAATGCTAGTCATAAAATGATCTGTACACAAATGCAAACAAAACCTCACATCTATGCCATTAGAACCATTCTGAAAGCCCGGGTTACATGAGCATTAATCCATTTAGAAAGCTCCCAAAATAGTTGCTGTTATTTCTATTGTACTTGATACATTGTAGCTTGAACAGCAGGAGGAATGAGAAAAATTTCTGGACTTCAGCTGTAGGTGACTAGGGCTCTGGAAGTGAGTATTCTAAACCATGCTTCTTTGCACAGTTTTAGGCTTAAAACTGAATGTTTATTGTATTATGACTCCATGGCTGGGATTTTAATTGAAGACAAATTTTTGAATTGAAATTTCTGCAGTGAGATTCTGGGAAAAAGCATTCAAAGACTGTGGAGCAGTGTCATACATCAGTTAAAAGGTCATTATATTATTTTAACTACCACTGTGTAATAACCCAGTGCTGTAGATTTTTCCAAACCCAGCTGTAGTTATGGGTTTGTTTAAGAGTCATTAATTCTGTTATGAAAAGATTTTATTGTGAACTTCTGCACTACTTCTGCACCAAGAAATTTTGGTCTGCAACCTGCTACTGGAGCAAGCCTGAACTGTGGCTCAATCCCACCACCACTGCAAGGTACTCATATTTTTTTGGTGTTTAAAGCTAAATAAATTTTAAGCCCAAACAAGTCACTGTTTTGGCAATAGGTTTTTTTAGGATAAACAATCCTGTACATTAATGCAATGCATTACAATAACTTGTTCAGACACATATAATGCAGTCATATTTGCATAAATGAATACTCCTTGCATGTCTCTACTCTAATTATCGATTTGCCTGCCTAAGCTAGATGTTTTAAAATTTGTTTCTCAGTGGCAGTTATCAAACAGAATATATAATTTTGATGAGATCACAGATGTGTGGGACAACATTCAGTCTTCAGTTTGCAAGATTTCAGTGTCTTTCTTACCAAACTGTTTCTTGCTAACATCACTGATACATATTGTTTGTGAATCCAGAGGAATGCAGGGTCTGAGAACCTTTTTCTATATCTTGCATGTTCTGGTTTTATAATCCTCGCCAATGCTGCAGTTTCCTCTTATGTGTCAGAATTGTGATAATGACACAGCTTTGCAAGGAATTTTCAGATGGGTAGTAGCTTTTGATAATGTAAAAGTCAGGTACTGTTGTAAGGGGACACACAGAAAACCTTACGTATGTTTGCAACTACATACTACATTTAGAGTCCTTGATTTTGACCTTAATTTACCTGTCCTAAAATAACGTATACCAGAAGCATAATCCTTTTCATTGTGTGGTTATCAGACTAGGTATTTGGTGATATTTTTAAAGGGAAGATTCATTAACACCATGATCTTATCCAGTTCCTCACTTAATCTATATTGAGCTGCCTAGATGTTATTCATATTCCCCTACCACCAGCAAGTCAAGGTCTTGGGGAAACAGACTTGATGCATTCTGTTTATCCACTATAGTTCATCATCTAAGATAAGCCAGGGTTGTCTGCAAACTGCAATCTCATCAGGCAGGCTCAGATAACATCTCACTTGGCTTTTTTTGCTTATTCCATTAGCACAACTGTCCGGGAGATTTGGGATGCTCAGCTTTACCATGCTGGTGAGAGCAAATGATTAACTGGGGATTGAGATTTAGCCATCATTGGCTCCATTTAACATGACAACCCTTTTAGTTGTTACACTGAACCTCTGTAAGGCTGTACTCCCAGAGAGCATTTAAACAAGAGGGAGATCTGTGCACCATTACTCTTTAAAAAGAGCTTAATTCATGTCTCTAAAAAGGATTTTCTTTTCTCCCTTCCCATTGTTGTTGCTTTCACGTGCAACTATTCACTAGCACTATCATTTTAGAGGTAAAAGGCAAGTAGGATCCCTAATTCCTATTCATTGGTCTTTCTTCTTACAGCCTAAATAGCTCTAGAGATCCAAGCAGCTACCACTGGTGTGTGCATGTAGCAGCAGTGGTTGTATACATGTGGTCAGGACCACTTAGCATTCTGT
The DNA here is from genome assembly GCF_000738735.6 of Corvus cornix cornix. NCBI lineage: Eukaryota > Metazoa > Chordata > Aves > Passeriformes > Corvidae > Corvus > Corvus cornix. The sequence continues at coordinate 21,005,670 of NC_046335.1, read as the reverse complement.
GTCTCTTCTTGCAAAGCACCAGTAAAGCAGTTCATTCAGACTGTCCTTAACCTGAATAGTTCATAATTTTTACATGAAATTGTGGGCAAGTGAGTAGCTAACCCCCTAGGAACACTGCTTGGTAGGTCTGTAGGTAGGATGGTAGATGTGGAAAATTCAGTCTGTGTTGTGTTGAAAGGAGATGAATGCTACCCCCATTTCAGTGCTTGTATTTCTTACATTTCAGTGTGGAAAAGAGAGGAGAGAGTGCAGCAAGGAGTGAGTTAACTGCCTGCCTTTCTACAGAGCTGGGCTGGAAAATGTTTCTCAACTTACCCTTTCAATATAGAGGTTTTGATGCTTTTTCTCTTCACAGGGTTCAAAATAGATTTGGTTTTTATGTTCTAAGGGGGCTTACTACAGTTATAACCATTTTGATAACAGTTCCAATAACATTTTTGATAATAGAATTAGCATTTAAAATGTTGTAAAAATGAAAAATGTTGAAAAGTAAAATACTGCCATTTTTAAAACACCACTTTTCAATTTCAGAAGTCTTTAGTTTTAAAACATTAAAGCAACTAATTATCTAAGAAAATCGGAAAATCGGCACCAGAACACTGCCAAAGGAAGCAGAGACTGGGGACGAGGAGGGCTAGGATAGTTCTTCACATCTAACTGTGATGAACTTCCCTTGCATGGGAAGATTGCTTGTTCTAGAGAAGCATATCTCTAGATGACAGTCAGGTGTGACAGGAACAAGAAGGCATTGAGTTGAATCACCTTGTGTTTATTCCTGACATGTAATATGAAAGTATTTTAGTCCTTTGCCCAGCATGTCTGGTATTAAACTTTCCCAATCCAGCAGAGATCCCCAAAGGCTGTTGAACACAGTCAACTTTGTGTTCAGAAATAACCACATCCATACCAGAGATTTTCAGGGGAGACCAAAACTGGGTTATTTCTGTTGCTGCATGACACAGCTGAGAATTCTCAAAGGTTCTCCAGTCTGCCAGTGCTGGAGAGAGATAGGATGCAAATACTGAGTCTAATGGACCTAATTTGGAAAGCTTCACTCTGCAGTGGAGGGCAGTGCATAGGTCCTGCCTATGGTATATGGTTTCTGCTGGGATCCAAAAAGGACACTGCTGCTTCTGTTTTTCATTCCCCGTTCCAGGCTGCAAAGCCTAGCCTTTCCGAGCATGTAAATTGTCTTTTTAACTGGCTCCTGCAGTTAAGAGAGAGAGGGAGCTATACAAAAAGTATAAGGTACCTTCACATATATATCCAGAACTCTGTTTCTGGGCTGTTACCTATGTTTACATACCATAAGGTTTTTCTTGTCATCTAACAGCCTCTCAGCTGTGGTTTCCTCTCATTCCAATGTTTGGACACTTCTGTTTGTGCAATCCTCTGGACTGAAATACATTTATGAAGGAGAGTTCTGATGTTTCCCCAGGTTAAACAATGTGTTCATGAGCTGGTACAATGTGCACAAGAAAAAGCAAGAACACATACTACATACTGCGAAATTATGATTTAAGTTCAGATACAGCAGGAGAGTACTTGGTTTTCATCCGAGGTCTGTTCTGCTGTCTTTAACTGAAATCTTCCAGGTTTGTGTTGATACCACTAATAGCAGAATGTGGACCAATTACCTTGTAAATAAAAAAAAAAAAAACAACAGGTAGATAGTTGACTTTTGGAAGGCTGCCTAGGCTATTATTTTTATTTCTTTTGCTTGCACAGGGAACTTTGTGCCTGACACAGAAGTGTGGCAGCAGAGCAAGGCATATTCTGGGGCAGAAGGTGGGTGGATGGGAGGAGGAGGTTGATCAGCAGGGGCAGATGGGTCCCACAGTGCCTCTCTGAGTCAGCCAGGCTTATTTTAGCAAGTGTGTGTGTGTGTGTGCGCGCGCGCGCGTGTGCTCATTAGGGAACTTACACATTCATTAGACTGAAGATCTGAACAGATGAGGTGAAAGCCCCTTTCCCTTCATTGTTGACTCTGGTGTTAATATTTAAGATACACAGGATAACTTCTCAGTAGGTATCAATATATTGACGCATTCTACTCAGTGACTATAGCAGAGCTATGCCAGCTTACACCCAGTGGGGATCTGACCCCCCCTCTCTGTTTTTTATCTGCTTCAGGTGTCTTAAAAAAAGAGAAAGAGAGAAAGTAACAGATTGCATATGATGTAATTTCTTCCCTGGTTTATCCGGTGTGTCAGTCTTTCCTTGTCAGAATCCAGAAGGGAAGCTGTGACTTGGAAAAATAATGCATTCAGTATGTTGTGCTACACCAAAACTCCAAGCAGTTTGTCCCTTGCCCTAAATCTTAATATGAAATCTTATTTTATAACTTGAAAGAGGACAAGTTCCTTGTAGACCCCATATTGCATTTAAGGATGAACTCAAAAAGGAGCAGGAGATCTGCAGTTGTTAAAAATCAATATTAATTGTACAAAATCTGTCAAATTCTATGTTTAACTGGATGATGTTTTCTTAGGCCTCTGGTGGAGGACCAAGAAGTTGGTTCAGCATGGTTTTGGGGACTGTGCCACACAGTGGCCATTGACAAGGCAGCGTGACAGGTCTTTCACTCTGGGTAAGAAACATGCTGTTTCAAGGCTTATGCCCAGAAATGAAGATGAGACCTAGGAGGTACAGAAGCACATATTCCCAAAATGTCCTAGAGCAGATTGTAGCTAATAATGTTGTTGTGGCTGCAGTGGTGTTAGTGTGTAAATGAAGCAAAGTTAGTAACCCACTGATACAACTGGTCTGTAACAGACTAGTTTTTTGACATGAAAAAGATTTTGTGTCTGATACTTTGCCTATTTATTCCAGCTGCATAATTTGTTCTACTAGACTACATCAATTCCCTCTTACAGCAAGGTTTGCTGTCCTTTCACTACAGGGTGTGACACTGGCTACTGCCATAGACACATACTGCACTATGTGGACCTAGATTTCATCTGGCACTTCCAGCATTTTAGTGCTGAGCTCACTCTTCTTGGGGCAGGTTGTCACTTGTGGAGATATTTGCGGTATAAGACGTGCAACTGGGGATCCTCATCATTCGTTGTCACTGATGTTGTCTAGTGCTAATTCTCATTTCTGGCTATGTTCCAATTATGTTATTTTTACTCTGACTCTTTACATTCTTCCTGCAGGCTTACTTGGATATTGACTTTTTCCTCATGTCTTGACCTGCAGTGTTTCATCATGCCTTTGTGAGCTGCTCATCAGCTTTCATGGTCCACATCAGAGGCAGTCACACCTCAGGGCGAGGCAGGGAGAGCAGAATTAGACCACCAGTGAATGCTTTCGCTGCTTCTACTCAGTAATATATTTTGTACTCAGGGCTGGTAGCAAAGCAAGGTGGTGTAACTGAATAAGCAAAGGCTTTCTAAAGATAGTGCCCTATTCACCCTGCCATTCAAGGAACAGAGCAAGATTGCTCTGAGGTTGGGAATTAGTGAGTGAATTCTCTTTTAGTCCTCCAGGTAGCTGATAAAACTGGCACACATGACGGAAAGCTTTTTGGGAGGTGTCAAGTGTGGGAACGCAGTCTGCTGGATAATACGCTGTACTTGGGCTTTGGGATTAGAAGATACCACTGCCAAATTCTTAATGCAGTAGCTAAAACTCTCAGGTTTAAAAGATTATTACCATTTATTTGCTTCATTTGCTCCCACCCCCAAACCTGCACCCCAACAAAGCAAAATTTTTCTAATCAGCATGTAGCTCCTGCTGTTGTGCTAGCTGACTTTATTATTTTTTTTTTACACTTTTTTTTTTTAATAGAAAAAGCCTGAGAAGGAAAAAAATGGGTGAGGATAGCTGAAGCTCAGTTAAGAGGGATTGGGACATGCTTTTGTAATTGATTTAACTCTTTATGCACACCAAGGGTAGCAGTGATCTTTTCTGCAGCAAAGCTAATGCAATGTTTTCTTTAGGGCTGCAGAGCACAACATGAGATGAGAAACCAAGAGTTCTTGTAAGGCTTCAGGGCTTGGAGCAGCAGAAGAGGGAAGGAAGGGGCTGCTCCTCTCCTGTCCGGAGGCAGCTCAGAGCCATGGAGCAGAGAGCATAGGATGTCAGGGAGCTCCTGTCTAAACAGTCACCCCTGGAATCTGCTTAAATTCTGCTGGAGACCAGTTTAACCCTGTATCATCAGTATTTTCCTCATGTTCTAAGTGTGATAAAAAGGGGTGTTTCACAGAATTTAACATATGTCTAATTGGGGCTGGCATGTTTCTGATTTATTTTCCATACCAGATGAAAGATGTTTCTCCTGTATGGTATTTGAACAAGTCCTGTATATAACTGCTAAGGGATTTTCATTTGTTTGCTGCACATTCAGCTGGCAGTCCTTTAGTATAGTGTCATGGCATGAAGATTTGTGATATTTAAGTCAAGCAGTGAAGTTTATTTGGTACTTCAGAATCACATGTAGTTACTAGAATTTTTTCCTAAATACTGGGGGTGACTTGCTTTTTAGTGTGTGATGAGTGGCAAGTTAAAATTCTAATTCCTATCTCCAGTTGCAGAGCAGAAATACAAGAGCATACAAAGAGTTACAATAGTGTAGCTGTAAGCAAGTGCAAATGAGATAAATTATTATTTGCAATTTCACAGCTGTTTACATGTCTAGAGCCAGCTAAAAGTATCCTACCGAAAAAGGACAATATCATTAATTCCATTTCATTGAAAATTGAGTTTCATAAGGAAACTAAATATAGTGAGATTACTGAGGCCTAGAGAAAAGAAGCATCTCATCGGGTGCACAAAACAGTTCTGTTGCAGAACAAGTAGAGTCCAGGAGCTACAGCGTATCCCAAGTTTACTAAACCAAGCCATATATAGGTGGTAGCAGTGGCAGCGTTCTCCTGTTAGAGTTTCATCTATTTTTGGATTTATACCTTTAATCTCAAATTGAGTAACCTACCACAGCACTTGGGGAATGGTAACCAACTTTAATATCCTGATGATACATTTTGTAGACAGCTACATTGATCAGTACTCTAGAAGTACCTTAGTTAGGCAGAGAAGCTGTATTGTGTCTCATTTCTGTGACACCATGAGCTTGACTGACATGATCTAGCTAAGAACAGAAAAGTATGTGCCATATCATTGTGATGATCAAGCTCCATGTACAGAGAGGTTGAGAAGTACCATTCTGTGGCCTCTACATTGTGAGTCTAAAGCCAAAAATGTGGGGTGCAAGTGGACGGTATGCTGCTCTTTGATTTCCAAGGCCCAAGTGCTTGTAAACTCTTTGAATGGATGGTACATTTTACCCACTGGGGGAAGTCCTGTGCCATGGCAATACACTGATGTGGACATCCCACCACATAATTTTAAGTGATTTTAGGTGTGGAGTTTTCCTAGAGATGCTGTTCCAGAGCATTAACAGAATCCTTTTCTAAGTAGCTTTCTCTGGGATGTTTGGCATCAGTTACCTTTCTTCATCCAGTCTGGTCTTGTCTTCTCAAATTCTTCCTCAGCTCCACCCCTTGTTTTCCTACTGCAGCTTCTGCATTCCTGCAGATGGCTGTACCCCACAGTTAGGGCTTTATCTAGACATTCATATTTAGCTGTGTGTAGGAACTGCAAGTTACTTTTTATTTATTTACTTTGAAAGACTCCCTTAGCTCCCATCTGTTTAAAATGCTACCTCTACTTGTTCTCCCCGATGAAAGCTTGAAGGAAGGGAGGGGAGAATAAGCTTCTCTCCCTAACCAGCAGCTTATATTTAGCTGAGAAAAAAAATTGCACAGATCTTTGGGCTACCTGTTGAGATGGAAAGGTTAGGCTCCTGAAGGCCAGGGTTCCTGCTTCTCACAGTCATCAGTTCTGGGCCAGGCCCATGGAGCAGCTCCTTTGCCCACTGTAACAATCACTCCAGTCCATTGTAAATGTTTCATTTGGAGACAGGGAGGGTTGGAGGGAGAACAAGAGTGAAAGTCCTGTTCCTTCCTTTCTGCCTTTTCTCGTTTCTTTCACATAGAAACTAAACTGCAGCCCCCAGAGCACCTTGAAGGATTAAATGCTGATCAAAGGCAGGTTTAACCATATCCCCAGGACAAGCTGCTTAGACACTAAGGAGCACAAGCTGTGGGTTAGCACAGTAACCAGAAAAGCAGAATAAATTAACAATTATCATTTCAACATGAACAAAGCAGAGTTTTGGAAGATGAGGCACTGGGAGAGTTCAGGGGAGCAAAGTGTGGGGGATACGGATGGAATTGAAGTCCACATTTATCTCATACATATAGCCAGAAGACATGCTCTGCTTCTGATCTTGGCTGATTTCTGGCATCTGGTGCCAGACACTGCCTTTTCCTTCCTTGGGTTTGGGCTTTCCAGCATAATAGCATTAGTAGCATTAGATAGGAGTTTGTGTTACTAGTTACAACCTAAGGGAGAAGGAAATCTTTGGGGGATAAATTAACAGACCCCTCAGCTATCCTGATTGGCACTCAGCCCTTAAGTTCCTGCCTACTCTGTTCCAGCCCAGCTTTTTATAGGCTTGCAAAATGCGGAGTATCTTATTCATCTGTTTACTTTGCAGTGATTTCCCCTAGCAAATTCTGCACTTAAAATTTCTGGCTTGGACATAATCAGAGCATGGAATTCTGCTTTGGGTTTTCTTAGCATTGGCAAAATCTGGGGAGGAAAAACACACGGACTGTTGAAGATGGTAAGTGAGGGAGATACTGAAAAGGATTGTCTATCTTTGAGGACAGATGAGTTAGCGAAGTCTACTTCACTGTTAGCAGAAGGACTCTGAAGAATCAGGAAGCAAATGATCAGCACTGAGTTCTCAGAGTCTTCAATAACATGGAACTAAAGGGCCAGTCAGTAACAGAGGGCAGAGATGTGGAAAGTGGTATCATTTTGTGCTGTGAACAAAACCTACATCTTTATACCGTCTATTGCCACAGGGCAGCAGAATCCAGTTCACACATTCATTCAAAATTGTAAAAAGTTGCTGTTATAAGATGCTGGATTGTGTGCAGCCATCTTAGAGCAGGAGGAGGAATGCAATAACTCCCACCTCTCTCAAAGCTCAGTGGCAAATCTTTTGAGGACTTTGAAAATGGTGTCAGGCTAGTGCTGTTGTAAAAGGAGAGCAGGCATGGGCAGAGGGAAGGCATATATAGGGTCTCTACATCTTCCCTCCTGGTCTAAAGTAGAATTAAAGTTGAGAGGGTCCGAAATCCTGTTTACAGTCCCAGATCACTCCCTGCCCTTACAGAGGAATATGCATCAGAGGCATATTCGGGCTCTAACAGAGGGATATTCAAATCAAATAGCTCAAGTCATTATTTAATGCCTGTAGAGGTCAGGCAGGAGTCTTTCCCTGTGGTGCCTCTCTTTGCTGTATGAGCCAAGTGTGCTGCAAGCTCTTTTTACTCCCTTGGAGGAGTTTAAAGGTAGAAAGCAAAACCTGGTGGATCATCCATCCAATTCTGTAGCAAAACGCAGTATTCTTCTGAAAATTAAGCAGTCTCAGAAGAAAACCCCTCTTGCACACTGGTGTAGAACAGACAAAGGGCTCTAGCTGTTTGTTCAGCTATCAAATATGAAAGTGAGCATCATGAGCAGCAGAAGCCTTTCATGAAGGTATGTCTTTATTTGTCCTAAATAATGAAAGGAGTTCCTTACGAGTGAATAAACCTGCCAAAAGGATTCAACTTGCTCACTAAAACTTTGCTGTGAGGCTGCAGTGCTGCATAGATTAGAGCCATCATTTTCTACAACGTTAGCAATCATTTTCAAAGAGAACAGAAATGCAATTGCCATGTTATCTCACTTGAAGAACAAGCACACACTTCTTTGTTTTGACCCTTGGGATAGTTTTATTTGAATGAAGAGTTTGGCTTAGGAACCTGCAAGTTTCAATGTGATTGGAGTGAAGCTGAGTTACTGGTCCATCAAATGCTTGGAAAACAAAAGGGCTGAGCTCAGGGACTAAGAGGTCAGTCAGTTTTAGTTCCTGATGCTTATTCTACTTCTGAATTATTTGATGTATACCCAGAGCTTTCTCTCTGTACAGCCATAGACAGTCATCTAAACCTTGGATTTTAGGAGGAAAGAAAGAGGCTGAGCTGTGCATGCCTTGAGGAAACATAGCGAAATGATAGCTTTGTTGAACTGGCATTAGTAAAGTATACAAGTATATTTAAAGTACACAGCTGTTAAGATGTATTAGGCTGACTAGTAGAGGAAAAAAGAGAGGTCAGAAGAGCTTGCGGGAGGAAGGGCAGCGTCTGTCTGATAGTGTTGGATGTACTCTGGAGGTTTTATGGCTTTAAGATGGTTTTGTTCCATTTGGGAAGCAATCAGCCTTCCCTGAACACATCCTCTGTAAGCTAAGCAAAGCTTTGCTGTGGCCTCTGTAGATGTTTTTTGCCTCTGTGTGTTTTGTTCTTATGCTAAGATGTGCCTCAAGAATTTTGATGTTTATTCTCAACACTCATGCACTAATTAGGAAAGCAAAATTATCTCTGTTTACAAGCAGGAAAGCAAGAATGTCAGGCTGCAGCTAAATTTATTTGGCATGTATACTGTATTGCACCATGAAGTATTGGTCTCCCAGTCATCTGAATCTTTTAATAAGATCATGTGGCCCCTCCACACCCTCTCATTTTTCCCGGTTTTCCATTCATGAAAACTAGGGTGTTGAGTGGGAGGATGGATATTTACCGAGTTCTTGCCCCAGTTTGGATTTGGGTCAGATCTAGGGTACAGACATGGACTTGGGAGCGTGGAAACTCCCCAGGACCTTGTGCATGCTCCTTCCTTTTGGGCTGGGGTGGGGGGGGACAGTGAGCCTGGCAAAAATTCACTTTTCTGGCTGCCCAGAGTGAATCATGCAGGAGAAGTGGTAGTTGTGGGTGACTGACAGCACAAGTAGTAGTAGGTGTTTGGGAAAGACAGGAGAGCACCACAGAGGTGCTGCTGTCTGGACACACTAACACCAAGGACACAGGAATAGGCAGGGAGGAGGGGAGACAAACAAGAATAAAAATTCCTAATCAGCTGAGAGAAACAAATGGGTTTTGAGGGTTTTGTGGAGGTACAGAGACACTTTGGAGGCAATCCTCATAAAAAATGCAAAGTGGCTGTCATTTTATTACTTCTCTCCTTGCTTGGCTAGGGTGTTGTTCCTCCTTTGCTGGTATGGCTGTGGGGCCTGCGGGATCAGGATTCTCAGCAGGGAGAATTATATACACCTATGCACATGCTCATGTCAAATATCACCAAGTGATGTCAGACTTCATCTTGTTGATCCTTTTTCTAATGCCTGACATGAGACTTTAGAGTTGGATTGCTGCAGAAGAAAATGAAAGGCTTGCACTGGGGAGCTGATCCATGGCAGAGGCATCCAGCCACTAGGAGCTTGTGCATCAGGAGGCCTCAGGACATTTATAGAAAGAAGTAGTTTAGCTGGCTCCTTGCCTGGCATGTTGGATTTCCAGCAGGAGATGGACCTTGAGGGGCTTACTGTGTCATAGTTACCCAGAGCAGCTATGTGATCTGAAAGGACATTGAATGTCCTTACAGCATTTCAGAAGCATGTCGATATTTGATCCCTTTTTCACTACTTTGTACCATGTGTAGCTACTACCTGCCACCTAAGGACGGCTGCGATCAGTCGTACTGTGTGTATACATATATATATATATACATATATATATATATATATATACATATATATATATATACATATATATATATGATGGAAGTACCTTGGGTTGAAAGTTCTTGACTAGAGAGGTTGTATTGCATCCTACTGAGCTTTCTAATGTGTTTTAAGAAATGATACTTTGTAACACCAAGATAATTTCTTGGCCATTTTTGTTGGGATTGAGGGAAATCCCATAAAATGCCCTTGAGGTTTTCATGCAGCAGGTATGCTCCTGGCTGGGCTTTGCAACATGTCAGTGAAAAAGAAATTACATTAGAATAAGTGGGTTTATTTCATCATTTGTTTTTTGAATTAGTTTGGGCATTTATTTGGGTTTACTGGGAATTGGGATTTCTCATCCTGAGCTCTGATATGAAAGACTCTGGCAAGCATTGATGCAGCATCTCCACATCAGTGGGACTATAATGGAATGAGGCACTGTACTGACTGGTTTCAATCTTTCTTAGCCTGATGGTGAATTTGAGAGTAGTTCATGTTTGTTTCCTTCCTCTGATGCTCTACTTCCTTTGTAGCCTGTGATATACAGGCTGATTCAGATAATTCATAATCAGGCCAAAAATCCATAGAAGTCAAAGGAATTTGTTTGGTGTTAACATTGCAGGACTTGGTACCATCAAGAACAATTACAGTTATTTTGGTTATTTATGTGATGTTGGTTATTTGCTGTGTTGCTTTCAGTGCCGGAGTTCTGTGTCTGCAGCCCAAATGAAAGACTAAGGTATGGTAAGACCAGGTAAGACCAGGTACAATGCAGACTAACTTTCATTGGACCAGAGGAAGAAGGCTATTTATTGCATTTATGACATCCAGGTGTTGGACAAGATTGATCTTGTGGTCTTGGCACAGCTCTTAACAGTGTTAAGACTCTTGGTGCTTGTGTTGCTGTTTTTCCCAGTTATTCTTCCTACGTATTTATCAGTTCTCTTGGTAGTTGTGCTTCTGTTCCATATACAACTGGTAGATGTAAATGAGGCAACATGTACCCCAAAATACAGGAACAATATTTGCAACCAAGGCATATTATGCACAGCATTTTCAGATGTGTAAAATATCTCTGACATTCATTTACCTGTTTCACCTGTTCACAGCATCTTCTCCAGTCTTCTGGCAGGCGTGGAGCAAATTCAAACCTAGCATGAACAGATGCCACTCTTCAGGCTTCAGCATGTTTAAAGTTGGTGCACAGTGCCTGCCAGGCAAGCTGTTCTGAGCTCTTGTAGCAGGGAAGGCAAGAGAGTCTGCCTGAGAGTGGGAAAGGGTGTGCCAGGATGGGAACATCTGTCCCTGACTGGCAGAGACCTGCGCGCCCTCAGCCACGATGAGAACTGCGCAGGGCAGATCAAAGGGATCCTCTCTCATCTTGCTCATCTTCACAAAGGCTATCCATCTGCACCAGTATTTGCACATTCTGCCAGAGTGACAGCATCATTACCACTTGCTCAATATTTGAGCTGCTGGAATATTTTCTGCATTATTCAGTGCTCAGATGAGATAATGTGTTTGGGTGGACAGTGAGGTGCTCTGGGCTGCTGGCTCCCCATGCACATGGGGAATGCTGCCCCTCTGCTTTCCAAAGGGGTACCTAGATTGCTGAGAAAGCTGCTTGACACCTAACCCTGTTACCTTCAGGTGAGGAATCTGTCTCTCTCAAGCCTGAATGGCAGGAAAATCCGAGGAGCCTTGATAATTATAACATTAAAACAGTTCACCCCAGAAATCAGAGAGTAGCAGAGAAGCATACAGGAGCTGAAGGGAAAGGATGGAAATGACCCTGCGAGAAAACTGTAATGCTGTGTTTCTGAAGCCAAGATAGCACTAGAGAGCTGAGATTATCCTCACAGAACATAATCTTCTTAGGCTTTGTTCACGGCAGCACTGGGCTGTTTAAACAGAGGAGGGAGGGGTTCCAAACCCACATGTCTCTTATTTAAATGCAGGCTAATTTTGCACCCTGTGCTCCTCACCCTCCCACTTAGGATTCTGTCGGTTGGCTCAGAACAAATGGCTATAAATCTAGAAACACACTTTTTCCCTCTCCAGTCTTGCTGTTGTGCTTACCACAATACCTCCTGTAGGCCTCTGACTCTTGGAAAATAGAAACAAGCTAAACAAGCTCCCTTGGAGCTGTGAATTCCTCAGCAGCCCCTGCCTTGTTTTATGGGTGCAGTACATCTCTGTTACAGCTCAAAAAGAACAGAGGAAGGACCAAGTGCCCTTTTTCTTTATCCACCAAGGGTTCAGAGGAAATGTTATTACCTTTGCCAGTTTTCCCAGGCACGCTGTTATGTGGCATGTACCACTGTGTGGCAGGTGGGACGAGGCTATAGAAACTTCTTCCCATTAGAAAAGAATATTTTCTTCAGCAGGAAAAAAAGCGCCTCTGCTTTCCCTTATCAGAATCTGCTGACTTTGTTACCAAAAAAAACAAAGGTTGAAGGGACAGTCAGTTTAGATTTTTCTCCATGAAAAATCAAATTCCTATCAGGAAAATACAGGTTATTCAGTCCTTTTGTTGCTCCATGCGTGGTAGTCAGGTGTATTTCTCCCCATTAACACTCCCTTGCCACGTACCCGCAGTGCAGACCCTGGAACAGCAATGTCAGTCTCAGAGCTTTTTGTTTCAGTATAGAGAGGCATCCAGCCCCATAGGTGGGTGATCTGAAATGTGGGCAAGAGTCATTCCTGCTTCTTCTGCTGAGCTGGTCTCCCAACATGACCCTTTCTTTATGCCTTATCCAACAGAGCTGGCTTATTTTCTCTTCTTCACAATGCCACTGCCACCTGTATTACAACATCCTCTGAATGAATAAGAATGTACAGTTGTGCCTTAAACAGCTGTTTGGAGAGGAAAAACATATGTATAGGAAAATGGTATCTTGTGAGTCCTTTTCACAGACCACCTGGCACCGAATGGCTCAAACAGAGGGTAGTCCAAACATTCAGAGATGAAATGTCACTGATAAACTGAATTGTATTGTAAATTGAGGGCAGCTGAACAAGATGCATTTTAAGGTGTCTGTTTTGAAATGCATCAGTTTTAAAACAAAGTATGTAAGTCATCCTTATAGAGTACCTTAGGAATCACTGATTTTTGCTAAAGACTTCAGGATCATGTCTGTTACTCAGAAAAAAATGAGTTCTCAGGGTAATATGGTGGCCAAAGGACTAAATCTCTCTTTGGATATGTTAAAGGACAGGATTGAGTAGGAACAAATGTGTTTAGTCTTGGTATGACTGTGAGCGATATGTATTTCTTATGCATACAGGTGCTATTACCTTAGAGGAGAGATAGTTCTTAAATATAATAATTGGTAAAAGGATTGAAAAATTTGTCAGTGAGAGATGAGTAGTATTTACCTGAAAAGGAAGAGACAGGGGAGACCTTGTTCTTCCCTGAAACTACTTGAAAGAAGGTTGTAGTGAGGTGGGCGTCAGTCTCCCAAGTGAACAAGTGATAGGAAAAGGGGAAGGGGCCTTGAGTTGTGATGGGAGAGGTTTAGATTGGATATTGGGAAAAATTTCTTCATGGAAGGGATCAAGCATTGGAACAGGGAAGTGGTAGAGTCATCATCCCTGAAGATATTTAAAAGACGTGTAGATGTGGTGTTCAGGGACATGGTTTAGTGCTGGACTTGGCAGTGTTAAGTTACATTTCGACTCGATGGTCTTAAAGGTCTTTTCCAACCTAAATGATTCTGTGATTCTATAGGATGGAGGGGTGGCAATAAAAATCTACAGTTACCTACAGTGGTACACAGCAATTTAATAAGAGAGTTTTTAAATTTTTAAAAGTGAAAGCATGACATGATTTTGTGGCTGGAACTTTAAGCTAGACAAATGTAGACATTTAATAGTCTGCACATTTCATTTTTCTACAGTGAGGGAAAGCCATCACTGCTGGCAATTTTCCATCAGAAATCCCCTCTCCCACCCCCACTGAAAGAATTAAAAAGAAAAAAAATGGAATTCTGTATCTTGGAAACTGCTATTGGACTTCAGGCAGGCCTTAAAACAAGAAAGTTAGCTTGAGTTGTGCTAGAGTTCAGGGTAGATTTCTTCATGGCTGTGCAAAATTAAGTCATGCATATCTATCTTTTGCATCTTCTGCAGAATCTTCACTGTTGAAGCCTAACACTGGAGGGCGAGAAGCAAGAGCTTCTTCTCCCTCCGTCATATTTTTCCTTGCATTATCTGAACTCCCCCAGTCCCCTCGTACTGTGTATAGTGTTGCAGTGTAGGTGACTTACATCAGCCTTTTCATTCTAAGAGGAAGTAAGGTAACATCTTTCTCAAATCATTTATGCATACAGAATTTATCTTGCAAAAGCCTGACTGCTAGACTTTTCTTTTTCCTGCTGACTTGTCAGAGCAAAATCACATAATCCATATGCGGGGGGGGAAAAAAAGTCAAAAACATTCTTGTAAAAGACTGTCACCTTGCCATTGTCATGAATCTTCTTTCCTTATCCATAGGGTATGGGGAACTTTTTCCTTTGCAGTAAAGAAGGACACATGTTTTTTAACAGGTGGTTCCTTAAAGCTGTAAATTACATCTCCTCCTCCTCCTCTTCACCAACCCAGCCGTCATGCTCAATCTCTTGTTACATTTTGCTAATGCCACCAAGTGCTCGTCATAAACCATTGCCCTGATTATTCAGAACATGGGGCTGAATGGTTAGTTAGCAATACTATTGCAATTATGGCAGCTTTTCAGGTCTAATAGCACTTTATGTTTCACTGCTTTTTATATGTCACTGGTTAAGATGATGAATTAGAGGTAGTAGTGCACCACCTGCTCATATTTTCTCTCACATTAGTAGTGTACCCACCGTGATGCTGTCTAGGTATGTGATGGTGGTTAACTGGGAGAAGCTGCAGGTGGCTGGGGGTGATTGACCTGTGCTCCTCTGTGTATGTAGGACTCTTTGAGTTTTCCCATATTCTTTCAAACATGATTGGTCTTTTTCACTACCATGAGTACAGTATATACTATTGTTTCTTCTCTGCGTTAAAGGAGTTTCTGTAACAGTCTTGGGGTAAGAGCAACAAGTACAAACCCTTGGAGAAGAGGAATATTAAATTGCACGCAAGTTTTCCTTCTTAAAATGAGGTATAAAAGGAAAGAGAGAAGCTGCAGCTTTGAACTTTTAATGTATCACAGTATCTTTGAACTAACTGGTGCATGAAATGTTCTTAAAATTCTTTAAAAATGTGATAGAGAATTATGGTGTGTAGACTTTTTTTAGGGATGTATATTAGCAGGATGAATATTGGTATAAAGGACAGAGTTTAGTCTGGTATGATCTTTAAGTTCTTGGGTATTGCCTTGTAATTAAGAGCTTTAATTGTCTGGTCTCCTGCTCTCTGAAGAACTCCCCCTTACATTGCCCTTTTATCAGTTTTAGAAGATAATATTTAAGCAGTGCTGCATGAATACCCTCATAATTGGTAATAAAAAAACTGTACATTTTTTCATCATATCTTTGATTCCAGTTCAAGGGAAACTAGCCCTTTAGCTAGAGCCTTTAGAGGAATTTTAATATGGCTGTATTAGTTTGGATATGTAGTGTGTCGGTATACTTGGGGAAAGTGCTGAATTGTTGAATTCAGTTGATTGAACATGGCTACAAGGGTAAGTTGATAGCCTGTCTGCCAGCTTCTCTCGTTACTTACACCATGTGTATACAGTGATGGTAGCTTAAGCAACTCACAGACACTTGTGCTGGCTTGGAGAGCTAATCTATATGGCCAGGAAGAGCATCTCTGTTATGCAGTCATTCCTTGTATTTGCTGTTGAGGTATTCCCCAAATACTCCTTACTTTTAGGGTGCTTGTAGGATAACAGTTTGTGTTGGCTTTCCTGAGTTGATACTGTCTCTAAAAAAATCAGAACTGTATCCACGAAATTCATGTCAGAAGGGCCCTGAACCACCAGCAGACACGATTCACTTTTGTTTGCTCCTGCCCTGGACCAACAAAAGGCCAGCAGCCTAGCAGTGAAACATTATTTGGCCTTTTCTTGTACCCTTTTTGCCAGTTTTGGATCTAAACTTAGTTGAAATAAGTTCCGGTGTTCCCGTCTCAGTCCCAGCAGCTTTCTGAAATATGAATAACAGCTGGAGAGAGAGGAACCTGACATACTATGCAAAATGAAGATATGTCACAGAAAGAAATACACTAAGGATATGGATGGATTTTTTGGTGGAGCCTCTAGGAGGCCAAAGAAGTTTTCAATGTTACTGAGGAGACATATTGTGGGGAGAACAGTAGAGTGATCAAAGCTCATGTCTGTCATGTATTTGCCATGAGCTTGCTGGTTGTAGGAGACAGAAAATGTAAATAGACATATTTGAAGACCAAATTCTACCTGACTTTTGAAAACAGTAGTACAGTTGCAGTACAATATATCAGCCAATAGCTAGAAAAGAGCCAGGGGTGTCTTGGCCACGTTTGTAACAGCTCAAGGAAATTAGTTACACTTAAGGGTAGGGAAATTGCACTTTGTTCCTTTACAAATAGGTTGCCTTTATACAATTTAAAATAAATACATATATAAATAAATACAGCATTATCATATTTCCAGTCTCCTCGTAAGATAACAAGCAGAAAGCAGTTGTTGTCCAACAGTTGATACATTGGATGCCAAAAGGCTCTTTTCTGCCTTTGCTGCTGATACTGATGACCAGATCTGAGGATACTTGTGCATCTCACGCACTGTTGCATAACGACCTATGGGAGTTTTGTGAGCTGATTTATTTTCAGCCTTCTAGCACATGACTGCTTTAGACCACCCTCTCTTGTCCCAAATTTCTCTTGCTCCCTCCTACAATGCTTCTCAGCCTGCTGCTTTGTGGCTAGCGCCAGTCTGCATATCCTTTAAGAAAACACCCTTGAGGAATATCGTGCCATTATGAATGTGTCCCAGACTTTTTCCAAGACATGCTCAAAATAATTTTTCCCCTTTTACTGCATTGCCCCATTTCCTTGATTTAAGATGACTCAACTTACGTTTCCTTAAGTTTTAATCGTCTTCTTTGGAGAGTATGGCATATACCTGGCTTGAACTTGGCCAGTTGTGTCTGAATTTGGTCTGTCACATACTGAAAGCAGGCCAACCTCACATTTGGCTGGCTTAGCAAAAAGAGGCAGTATGTAGAGAAAGTTAAACATCCTTAGGCTATGATTTGGCTTCTTGGGCTCCCAAAGATAGACAGAGACAAGTAGGGAAGCTGGGTACATAATACACTAATAATTTCCTGAAAGTAGTGAGAAAGATTTAACCCTTTAGCCTGTGCTCATTTACTATGTTCATTACTGTTTGTCTGAAAATGACTGGAGGGACGAATGGCATGGGAGTGACGCTGTGGTATTTTGCTGTGCTGGATCTATGAAGCAGGCTGCTCTTAGAGGGCATGCCTGTCCTATTTTGTGTTTAGTAAAGGGACCATATGTGTGCTCTGCATATTAGATGTCTTTCTTACAGAGCTTATGTCATAAATAGTATCAATACAATGAAAGCAGTATTAAGACTCACATATGTTTAGAGTGAACTGGACATAATACTCTACTCCTGCACCAGTATCATGTGTCTGCTTAATCTCTCTAAAATTCAAAATCCCTGGGCCTTAAGAATAAGGCTGTTTGCTGATCCCCCTCTGCAGCAGCTGACAGTGTAGTACCTTTCTTGCTGACAGTGTAGTACCTTTTTGTAGGATTTTCCCTACTATCATGCCTTTCTGGTAATTTTGAAGTAGATGAGTGTTTGCTGCCTATATTGTCCTCTCTTCCTCCCAATCTTTCATTTCTGTTTTGTTCTTTTCTCTCTAGCTCCTGAGAAAATAGCAAACAGTCACCTCAGCTCATTGCTTCTGATAGCATTACTGGCATTCACCCCCTCTAAGAGCAGGGTTGCAGTTCTGAAAAGCACTCTCCCCAGAATCTAGTGTGAGTTTGAAATCCAGAGCAGGATTTGACTTGAGCCTGACCCTTTCTTTGACTGTAATATGTGTTTGCGTTCTCTCTGCAGTGCCTAGCTCAGCCTTCAGACTACAACCTTACAGAGATGAGGAATGGTTCCCAGAGCCATTCAAGTGTGCTAAAACCTGTGCAAGCAGGATGTCTAGAGATCCTTACCTTCATTCCCTCTGCTTTAATGAAAGAATAGTGTTTAGAGCTAGGCATGCTTGTGCTTCAGTGTACATGGAAGCTGGAGAGAGAGAGGATGAAGGAAATGCAGTGCAGTCTTTTGGCTGCAGCTCTGTGGCTACCTGATCCCCTTGACATGCCCTGAGAAAGGAGGGAAATATTGTCCTTTTACCAGCAGCACAGGAACAACATGTGTTGTACTAATTAGTCAGTGCATTCTTTTGGAACTGGCAACAGAAACCAGAAATCCTGACTAAGCCATGCCTCTTGGTTCCTTATTCTCATTACACTTTTTCGAGCTTCATCCTTACAGCCTGTGAGAGGCAACATTATGCTATGCAGTGTATAACTGTGAAGATTGCATGGGACCACTGAGGGAGAATTTTATTTCCTCTTTAATTCTTTTATCTTCCTTTTTTTTAACACTCCCCCAATAGATTAATAATATATCTAAAAATAATGTAACCTTATGTAATTACTGGATGATATATGATAAATGGCTTAATATCCAATTGAAAAGGGAGAAAGGCAGCCCAGACACATGCAAGGGAGGCCCAGGTGAGAGGGAATGGTGTCCTATACCTGCAGGAAGCCAAAGTCAATGAGATTGCTGCTGGGCCAGTCCAGGGTGCAGCTCTCTGGGACAGCAGTCAGCAGTTTGCTGTGGACTGGAGCTAGAATGGGCTAAGGTTACCTTCACAGCTATAATTCCATTACTGCTGCCTTTTCATGGAAAGGGATTTTTTTCATTTGTTCAGCAAATGAGGCAGAGGAAGAATGGAGGAATATGTGGCACGGAAGTGATTTCATAAACCTCAGGCTGAATTCATGTTGCTTATGAGCTGGGAATAAGAAGATTGGGTTTGGTTCTTTTCTTGCTATGGCTGTGATTTGAAAGTGCTACAGAAGCTAGTGAATTTGCATCACATTTAAACCGGCATAAGTGCACGAAGGTTTGGGCCAATTTTTCAAATAATTGCTTCGTTTCAAGGGGGTTTTCTAAAGAACCATTCCTGGTTAATTCTGCTTCTGTACAGGCTTCTGATGTGATTATGTGAAATTCATTAAATGAACCAGAGAGCCTTACCTCCTGCTTTGCCTACCCACAAACGAAGATCTTCACTTGCCATGTAAAATTTAAGGTGAAGGAAAAGATCTCTTTCTTTCAAAGGATATTCAGTGCCTTTTTACAAAAGGTAATCCTCTAAAAGGCAAACAGTGTAATACCTCATATCTCCAAATTATTTTGCATCAGAAAGGTGGAGATCAAATTCACTCCTAACTTTCTTTGAAGAAAGTTAGTGAGTGCCAAGAGGTAGTGACAGTGAGAACTATATATAGAGATCTTGGTAAACCCTTAAAAAAGAACTAGGAGGCTCTCACATGTATTTTTCAACTGTCATAGGGATTACTGAAGCTGTGGCAGGGTATAAAGAGCATGAAGTTTGAAGGTGAGGAAAGGAACATGCCTCTCCATTCATTTCACACATGCGGGAATGTTAGCACCTATTTAGATATTTATCTGCAAACTGAAAAACTAAGAGACACAACAAGACTTTTATACTTCAATACCATAATTATTATTATTATTATTATACCTGGTCTAAGCATGAATTCTTTTGACCATAACTGTCTTCAGTGGAAGCCACAATTCTTGTGTGATGAAAGTCAGATTTGTTAGTAATTATTTACTTTACTTGTAAGTGCTTAAAATTAAATACCGTAGTTTACATTTGGAAAATTAGTACAATGGCAACTGTATTTAGAGGTAGAAAGCATTAGGATTAATCTGACATTGTTCTTTTTACTTCAGAAGAAGTTTCCCTATTTTTCCCTGTTTAGTCATTCAGGGGTTCAGACTTCAGGCCTGCACACACACACCCCACCAGTACGTTCAGCTTCATTGCATCATAGAACTGTGGATATCATGTGTTGGGATTGTAATGTGCTGTAAACTAATTTGATAAGAAATGGAGACTCATCATCCAGGTGTGATATATATGTGTGTATATATATATACACATATATAAATATATACATATACATGCGCCCCCATATTGGGAGATATGCCTTGTCATACTTGTGAAGCAAACTTTCTTTTTTCCTAGGTTGTTAACTGGGTGCAACACTTTCCTGTATTTCATATCTTACTTAGGTTAGATTCAAACAAAATTTGTTGCCATTTGACAGTTTGTCTGTGGCTTTCAGGTATGTTGGATGTCGCTGATAAAAGCCTTATATTCGCTGTATTTATGTGACAAATGGATGCCAGGTAGAGTCTGAAACTAATTTTTAAGCACTTAAGGGCAATTTACAATACTTGCTACATTAGATGCAAACGCTGGTTTCTGCAAAGCCAAAAATTGTTTCAAGGATAGCAAGTGGATCGAATTCATATAGCTGAAATTATATTGGATTGCTTCAAAGGCCATTTTTGAAGGTACAGAACATCTGGAAAATCTCTCATTCAAAAAAAAAAACCAGCCCACCTACGTAAGCAAAGACAAATCGATATGGAAAATTGTAGGTTTCTGGGGGTTCTGAGGTCCAGTCGGGACGGCCGGACGTAGACGGTAACGGATGGAGACGGAGAGATCTCTATAGGCAGGTCTCGGGACACAGCCGGTTTATTGTAAAGGGCGTGGGTATTGGGGCACTGCTCAGAGCTGCTAGACTCAGCTCTGAGCAGGCCCAAGAGAGCAAGAGAGTGAACGGGTGAGAGAGAGAGAGAGGGTGTAAGAGCAAGAGTAGAAGTGGAAGAGAGAAGTATGAGAAGAGAAGTGTCTGAAGTCCTGGTTACAATACAATAAATCATCTTCTGTACTGAATATTCTATTTGTCACTAACCAATCTAATACAAGATACAAATCCTATAGCATTTACATACAGCCTATAAGAGTTCTTATATTACCATAGAGTGTTACATCTTAACTTCTAAAAACTACTCTTTGGACCCCTTCTGCTGAGCTAGTAGGGTCTGCTCTGACCCTTGGACCTGCTTGCAAGCAGAGGGTATTGTTCTATCAAGGGGGGATTACTTCAGTCGGCCATACCATTGTTTTCTAGTTGTTTAGTAACTAAGACCTGGTATTTCAAAAGTGGCTTTCATTTCGATGTTGCCTGTAGTTTTCATATTCCCAAAATCTTTTGTCAGGCAATCATATTTCCAAGGCTTTCCTGTTTCATCTTCCCCAACAGAAAATACCTCTGCAAAATAGAGCAGAGCTAAAAGGAGACTTGGGGAGGATCTAAATTAAAAGGAATTCTATGAAAACATAATCTCTGACACTTCAGTGCAATTTTGTTACAACAGTTAAGAACTGTCCTGTGTTTACATGAAAAAAAGTAGATATTAATACCTAGCATTTAGGTTGTGTTTTCTGAATTTTAAATTGCTGTGTGATGTCTGAATCATTATTGTCATCTTGTAGATAGGTGAATTTGGCACAAATTTGCAAACTGATTTTGAAAATGAATTGGCAATTTTTTAACTGAGATTTTTAGCTTATTTGCAACCAGGCCCTGTATGTTTTTTAGTACATACATTTTTTGTTTGGTTTTCCTCAATGCAACCAATCATTGTTTAAATTAACTTACATATTTTGCTGCTGGCATCCTGGATTTGACCTGAAATACAAAGACAGATAGTATAAGGAGTTTGTTTCCTGTCTTAAAGAAACAGTTGGAATAAAAAACCACATCTGTCTGCTGAAGGAAAGCTCATCAGGTGGTGTGAACTGACTTCAGCAGAGGTGCACAGACTTACCTTGGCTGAAGACCTGTCTCAAAATCAGATTATTTTCACAGTAGAAGAAATAACTTAAGACATCCAGAGGGAAAAAACCCCATGCAAATGAATATAAAATACCTGACAGGGTCTGTTTAGTAAAGATTGAACTTACTCATGATCCAGAGAGGAGCTGGTTAAAGCTGGTGGTGAAGACATTATTAGGTACCATTTGCTGTGAGTTCTTCAGAAATTATATGGAGTATGGTGTGAATGGCATCACTATACCCTCTCTCCCTCCTTCCAGCAGCACTTGAGTCATCTTCTTACTGAATTTCAAGAGCCACTCGAGAGAAGAGAGACCAAGGCTGGTGTCAGATCTGGCTGAAAAACCACACTGGTTTTTCAGGATCTTTTGCATTGTAGCAGGATTGCAAAAAGCATGAAGGGGATTCAGAGAAGAAATGCTCTTGTATTTGCTTTACTCAGAACATCAGAGGGATGAATGGATAGAGTGGGTAAACCAGTCCAGGGAGATGGAAAACATTCTGTTTCTCTTGTCTGACTATTCGTGAAAATGAACTGAGTTTAGAAACTGGTTTGGAAAACACGTGGTGTGATTGTGCTATTCAGTTGCTTCGTATTTTTGCATCAATATAAGTTAGTCCAAACCAAAAATGTCAGAACTCTAGCTGGAGCATTTTTTATAGCTTACTCCAAAGAAAAGATAGATCCAATTAAGAACAACTTTTGAACATAGATTCCAAGGTATTTGTGCCTAGATGTAGATCTGAACTTTTTCTGATGAAGATTGTCTTTTCTTGGAATTAAAAGGGATCAGAAATGTTGTGCATGAACATACTCCTTTGAGATTTAAAGTGCAGTTTTGTGAAACAAAGGGTTTTGAAAAAACATGAATAGATGATGGAAATGTCAAATGATATCCCAGGATGTTTCAGCAGACCTGTCATACATCCTGCAGAAATAAGGAAGTATTAGTGCTCTTCTGTACCAAACTGGTAAGGATTCTTGTAGAAAGTGTGTCTGGTTTTAGTCACTCTTGTTCAAGAATTTCTTCTGGAACAGATAAAGACTTTCTAGGTTGTTGAGGAATGAAAAGTTCTTCACAGAAAATGATTGTAAACCAGTTTGCTTTATTCAGCCTTGCAGAGCAAATGCTAGGAGTGGAAGTGATTATTCCCTGTAACTGTATCAGTCCGTTAAGCACAAAGGAAGACAATGTTTTTTTAAGATCAGAAAGGCAAATTTTACCTAAAAAGATAATAGTATAAATTTGCGATGGATAAAGGGAATTTGGAGATGACAGGAAGATTCCTAACCCATACAGTGGTGAGGTTTTTGGGCAGTTTCCAAAGAGAGGCGGGCAGATGAAGAGAGTTGGAAAACTGTTTTTAAGATGGAGCTTGAAAACATTTTTTCAGACAGAGCTGGTGTGGACAGAATGGACGGATGGAGAAGGATATGAGAACATTCTGCCTGACTATGAAGTTTTTCAGACATGAATAAAGTCCAAAATTTACAGAGTTGTGGTAGGCTGGCATTGTGACCCAGATAATGAGACCTGTTGAGTGGCAGGAGGTGTTAGCCTCGGCACAGCACCACAGTAATGTAGCTGCAGAGCTGCAGCTGGTTCATTTTAAGATGGCTTTGAGCACAGAGAGGAGTAAGACATAGTTATGCCCTTTGTATAGAGGTGCTCTGAGTTTGGCAGAATAAATACAATTCAGGCAAAAAGCCCTGTGTTGCTTTTGTACTACAAAGAGGGAAAGCTACGGTGTGATGCTAAATGTTACTTGCAATGAACACATAACCTTTCCCAGTACTCCCAGGATGTGCCAACCCAGGAGGAGAGGATTTCTCTTAATCTTCAGTTTATGACATGACTTCCTTTTATGACCAGGTGACCTGACTAGTGGATGAAGGAAAGGCTGTGGATGTAGTCTACCTAGACTTCAGTAAAGCTTTTGGTGCTGTCTCCCACAGCATTCTCCTGGGGAAGCTGTCAGCCTGCAGCTCGGAGAGGTGCACTTTTCACTGGGTTAAAAATCGTCTGGGTAGCCGGGTCCAAAGAGTGGTAAATGGTGCCACATCCAGCTGACAGCCAGTCACTAGAGGGGTTCCCCAGAGCTCAGTACTGGGGGCAGTCCTGTTTAACTTGTTTAAGGTCTTTTCCAACCTTAATGATTCTATGATTCTATGATTTTTGTGAATGGTGGCAAGGTGCAATGTTTATCAAGATCGCATGTTGCGAATGCATGTTTTGGATTTCAGAGAGATGTAACTGCACAGCCTCATTCTAAAGCCCCCTTCTGAGCATACATCTGGCATATATGTGTTTCACTCACTTTCTGTCTTTCCAACATTCAGAATAGGAATGGAGGACTTCACATCTTACAGTCAAAGAGACACTGGGGTGCAAAAGAGCCCAAGCAGGTGACTACTGGTGCAGGATTTGGCTTTCATACCCAGGTTTGGAATTCTCTCCACCTTCCAGGACCAAAATAGCCTGAATCTCTTCCTGACCATCAACACATACTGTTTATTTAAGGAGTGATGCAGAGGGGGCAGACATCCTCCCCAAAGATTTAATGAGTTGTTGGTTAACTGAATGAGTTTTTATTATTGTTGAACTACAGTTTTCAATGTGCTTTGAAAGGCTTATAGATAATGGCAAAAGCTCTATACACTCCAGAGTACTGGTGGGGCCTTGGTGATTTGTTCTTCATCTTCGCTATTTCCACATCACACCAGGAATTTCTTCTGGAAATGCCTTTGTTGACATGCTGACAGCTTCTCTGTCCTCTAACCTGCAGGAGACTGACAACTACTGCTGTGGGGGCAGTCTTCCACTTAGGCAGGCTAAGATCTGAATGCAAGTGTGGAATTGCAGTCAAGGAAAACTCTATTTGAGCTGCATAATTAGAGGATAAACTGTTATTTGTCAACCAATAGAGAATACAGAAACCTATCTTTATCTAGCATTTTATCATTAGCTGAAGCAGAGGGAGGATTTTTAAGTTCAATTTCAATAAAGAGAAGATAATATAGAGCTGAAATTCTTAAATTAGCTGCTTTATTGTAGTTAGTACTTTGGTTAATCTTTTTAATTTATCGCTTAGTACATGGCAATTACCCAGCATATGGAAATAAACCAAGGTTATTGTATTAGTGAGATATGTTTGCAGTGTGCAGGCTGGAATGAAACCATACAGACTGTTGTCAGTTGGTGCCATAGTGGTAACAGGTCTGTTGAAAGCTCTGGGTAGATTTCAGATGGTGACCTCTTGACCCCTCTTATCAGTTCAATGATAGCAGGAGAAGCTCTCCTAGGAAACCTTGGCTTGCAATGATTAATGCTGTTCTTTCTTTAATTGAGAAGAGCCGATTGACAGGATAAAACTTTATGGAGCTATTGCAATCATTTGATGTGGCGAATCACCAGTTATTGTTATCTAAATTAACACAGGTTGGTAGAAAGGTAGAAGAAGTAAATTCCTTTGTGGATTACCTCTAGTACAGTACACAAGTAATTTATTTGGCTTAATAGATGTAATATTCAATCTGACAACCTGAAGTATATAGGAGCTTTAGGTTTCCACATTGAGATAATCATTATCCTTTCAATTCATTGTTTCCCCACAGAATGTGTGTTCAGCAGGTTCTGCTGATAGTTAAAGCACAAAAAAGGACTACTGGAATTTGCAGAAGAAAGGAGGTGGATGCCTGTCCAATTCCATAGTGATAGAGAGTTACCATGTATTTTGTGAGATTTTGACTGACCTTTTTCAGTTGGAGGAATTTTATTTGGCTGTAGACAAGGACACTCTTTAAAATGCACATTGATAGTTTGCTGACATCTTTGACAGCTTCAGCTGAAAAACTGAAGGAAACTCAGTCCCCTTTCTGGAAAATGCCTCTCCCAGTGTAACACATTTGCAGGAATCAATAGGAATCTCTCTTTTATAACTCATGCTGTATCTACTCTGTGGACTTTATATTCTGGGGGTGACAGTGTAGCACTCTGTACCAGTACTGATGTCACTGCAATTTGATCAAGGTGTATTGCAAATTACATTAGTCATGACATCTCTACACCACCCACACATTCTAAAAACAAATAGTTGTTTCTAAAGTACAGAAAATTTTTCCAGTTCTTGGTAAATTACTGGTTCTTAATGCTGCAAACATTTTAAACAAATTTTTTCTTTTATATATGAAGTAAAAACGCCTGTGAAACTACCCTTGTGTTTCTCCACTCCTTTTTCTTCTGTGAGAAGAATCGAAATGGAAGATGTATTTTTATCTGGAACACTTTGGGAAGGGGAAGAAGGGAGGTTGTGGAATTACTTCAGCCACACAGTCTGGGTTGGAAAAAGTTTAGGGTGGTTTGAAGAAGAAAGATTTACTCTGCAAATGGTGATGGTATCTAAGAGATCTTTTTTGTTCACTAAACACAATGCACAAGCATGTGCCTAACTCTAAGCCTGTTCTTAAAGATCTTGCAATGAATTATTGTATTTGTTTAGGACTCATTGAGTTTGTTAAATTGATGCCCTGGGACTACATTTTTGTTCCATATGTTTTCAAGTCATAGGTTCATAACTACAGAGCTCCTGAATTCACCTGAACAGAGAAGGTAGAGTGGAAGGTACTGTGTGAAAAATATGAATCTGATTTGCTGCTCCCTGTGCTTTTCTTGTTTAATGTTTTTCAAGGAGTTATTGACTCTTTGGAGAAGTCATTATTATCAGCAGCATTTTAAAGGAGAAATATAGCCTTAATTCAAACTGACAGCTTTAAGTATTCCCTCTGATAGCCAGATTCATCACTGTTGGCATGGTTAAATGCAAAGCATGTGTGGTTTCAGATTGCTACAGTGATTCTGTAAAACATACAAACTGTAATCTCAAGGTCAAAAATAAAACCGAACTTTTTATATTTAGTACTTTCTCTAGCAGACTTTTATTCTGTATTAAAAGTTAATACATTTAATACTACTTTTCCTGAAAAAAGTAATCTCTAATAGTTCTCAGTGTTCCAGATGTACCTTTCAAGCCACAGGCACATGCAGCCACTTCTAGGGTAAACTATTGCAGCTATTGAAAATATCCATCAAGAAGGAAGATACAGTGAAAAAATTCAGTATGCTGTTGAACCTAGAAAAAGAATACCATTTTCTAATCTGGGATCTGAGAAAGACAGAAGGCAAAACCCTTATCTATTTTAAAAGTACAGTGCAGCTCTGCAGAACTGTAGTTCCATACTTTCATCAAATTCCTAACTAGTTCACATGTGAAGCTTGCATACACAACTTTTGAAACATCTGAAATATCAGAGAAAAAATTAGGTACAGAATAACATAACTCTCTGAAAGTGTCCCCAGGTATATTATCTGCAACACCATTCCATCATTTTTAAAAGATACCTTAGTAAAGGAAAATTGAGGTGATCTGATGTCAGTATAAAAGTGTGTTCACAGGAAGAAAATGCCAGTCACTAATGGGATCTTTAATCTGCAGATGAATATATAATGAAAAACAGTAACTTAGAGCTGAATCTAAATATATTCAAATGGAAAAACAGTTACATTTTTAATAGAGAGGGTGACTGATCATTTGCACAAAAATATCAAAAGAAGCAGAAAGTTCCTGTCTTTGTCTTCCTGCCAGGACATTCTTAAGGTGATAATATCTTTAGTGTCCTGAAGCACCTTTACCCTGTTTACTTCTGGGAATGTATTGGTTTAATGCAGAGATGGTTGTGTTCCTACTATTAAGTTTTTGTGCTAATTAGAGGCCAGCTAAAAGTGTTTGAATTGTTTTCCTACAGTCAGTCCATGTCATTTACTCATTACTCACTTACAGGGGAAAGTACTTACAGCTCTGTGGTAGGTTTGTCCCTCACTAAAACATGTTCATGGATCAAAAATGGTTTCAAGTATGAAACACCAAAGCCAAGAAGACATCTAATGATATTCCTTAATAGATGATGCTTTGGAATAAATTAGCAATGAGGAAGGAGATCAGAGTAGTCATTTCTTAGCTGACAAAGTGTTGTTGATGATGGCTATTCCAATTGTATCTTCTGCTCTGCTGCACACCTAGTTCTTTGACACAGTGTGGTCTCAGCTGCTGGGATCTGTTTAATTTACTGTAAGCAGAGATGAGCTGTACCCATCATAGTGACAAAAGATGTACCTGAACCTTTTGATGAGGCTGCAGATCTTTAACACATCCCGGACTTAGGTATTTTTCCCTCTCACAGTTCAATGAACATCTACTTGAAAAGGCAGGGAGGGAGTGAATAGCTGTTTACAAATATTTGAGCAAAGCTGTTTCCCTCAGGCCAACATACATTTAAAAATCCATTTTAATGCATGCACTTATACTATCTGTCTCTGTCAGAAACACTCAGTCTGTCCTAGTCAATCTTATGGCTTGCTAATTCTTCTATCAAAATAGGAGATGAAGAAGATTACATATGGTTTTCTTATATTTATTGCTTCCAATCATGATCTCTAGGGCTAGGCATAATTGTGGATCTTTCTTCAGTCACAGAGAACTTGCAGAATTGGATACCCCCCCAGATCTGACTCCTGCTGGTTTCTTGAGTGAGAACCAGCCACTGTCCATCTGAAAGGCTGCTAAACCGACTCTGCTAGGGTAGACCTCACTTTCAACTAACAATCTTTAAGCAGAGATGTGTAGTGTGGGTTGTATTTGGTGAGGAGATATTGCCTTGTGACCACATCCAGTTACAGGAACAAGACCAACACCCCTCTTGTATCAGTGGCAACATTTCTTTCTGATGAGTAGCTGGTTTTGATTGGCAATGATGTAACTCAGCTCTTGAGCCTCCTAAACAACCTATTTGCGTGCATTGGATATATCAGAGAATGGACATAAGCCATACCTGCAGTATGACAACAGTGCATGTGTTTGGTGAAGAAAAGTAGTGAGCAGATGGGCACCAATCATTTCCTAACAGCACCTTGGGTAGCTATCCTGACATCCTTTCCTGTTAACAGAGTGAAGCTGAATAACTCTGGGCATGATGAGAATCAAGAGTAAACTCTTTCTTTGGACATCCTTATTCTCTGACTCTTCCTTGGATGTTCACACTCTCTTCTCAGCTGATGTGGAGCCTGATGGAACCCAAGCTGTGCGTATTTCTGATGAATAAAATCTCCTGACTATCTTGCAATCTTCTAGTGTATAGGTGATGTTAAGGCATCATTGCTGATGTACATTCAGGTGTAGAGAGGGGAAATTCTTGAGGTCTGAAAGCCATTGCTGGAGTGGCCAAAGTAGGTCATTCATCCTACTCACAAGCACTCTTTATCCCAGCCACAGATCATGATCTTTGGCATATAATATTTTCAGATTTTCAGAAATACTTTTTTGTACTTGGAGGTGGTTTTCAACTTATTTTACAGATCTTATCCCTTATATGGAAGCACCTGCTTCCTTTTCTACTTGGAGACTGCTGTACTTTCCAGACTGAAATGATTGGGACCTTTTGAGAATCAAAACTGCTTCTTGCTTTTAAAAAAGGATAAAGTTAAATCTTAGTGAAATGCATTATAAATAATAAGTTAGCTTCTGTGAAATGCCTTATGATAACTGTTTTTCAAAGTGATACTTTGTTATGAAAACAATCAAGATACTGACTACTAAGGAGTTTTTTTTGTGGCTGCTGAGTTCTCTTAAGGTGTAAGCTTCTCACAGAAACGAGAGAATTGGTAGCTTATCTTGAAACCTGCTGGATAAAAGAATCACCTTCTGACCAAGGCAGTACATTTCTTTGATCAGAACAGTTTCATGCCTGCATTTCCATAGAGGAATCTTGGTAATGGAGTGGAAGATTAGTTTAGTCACAAGAGTGTTTTATACAGGTGTTTCAAAGGCTCTTCTCTACCGTTTCCTGGAAGGAACTGATTCAAACTAGGTAGATAATGACTTCTTTTTCTTGATGCCTTAGTTGGAGAGATAAAGGGCCTTGAGACTCTGAAGAGACTGTAAAACTGATGGATTTTCTCTTGTCTTTTATGAGTGGAAAGGTTGAGCATTGCTGGCTAGAGCCAGGCACCATGCAGGGGTACTGTACAGCTCTGCCAGGGCTGTTCACTCTTCCATGCTGTCCCAGCCTGGGTTTGCTCGGCAGTGTTTCCAGTGTGCTTCATTTCTCACATGCAGTGCTCATTGCTCTCCTTGGCTCTCACGTGTTCCAAGCCTGGCATCTCTATCCTGAACTGAAGTTTGTCGATTAGCTAGTTCAGTATGGACAAGTGCAGCTTTCACTGTTCCAGTTCACAACCCCAGTTCTTGCAAGCACTTCTGTTGTGGCCTTCAGCATCTTTGCAGTCCTATTTCAAAGCCTTTTGCTGCTGAAAATCAAATGTGACTTAGGTTCTGCTTTCATCATTCCTCACAATGTTTTTTTGCCTTGGTGAGCATAGTTGCAAAAATTTGCTTTGAGCTACTCATCTGAGCACTGAATGATTGGGAAAAGCCCCCAAGCTGCACTGTGGCACTTCAGAAATAATTTCCTCAAGATCATTTAGTGGGTAAAGCTATTTACAATTTCGCTTCACTCAGAAATAATTGCAGGAGGGAAAGAAGCATAGATGGAGAAGAGAAATCCATTATATTTATGTGAATGCATTATTATTTATTTGCTTATGCATGGGACCACTCTTTTAATACGCTTTAGGAGATTGTGAGTTCTTTGTTCTCCTTGCAATTAATAAAACCCTTTGCAATCTCTGAAGTTCCTGCAACTGAGTATTTTGAAGGCTATTATAAACATAGCTAATCCCCACCTGGAAAAATCATCTGGCCATGCCGGTAAAGCACTCTTATGGGCAGGCAGTTGCGCTAAGTGTGGCATGGAGATAAAGGGTGCTGGTATCTCTGAGTTATGTGCCTCGGCTGCCAACCTCAGGCATTGTCAGTATGGTCATTATGCAGAGCTAGATCCTGATCACACAAGCCCCTGCCAAATTCCACTGCACTCAGCAGCCCCTGATAGCTGCATATTGGATGAGTGAATGACACTAATGAAAAACCACACAATTAAATTTGGATTTTTTTTTTTTTTATCTACTACTTTTTAACTATCAGTGTGTCTTTGAAAGTAACTCCATGACGCCTGTTTTGCACTAACAGCTGTGGTGTTTTGGCCCAAAGTTGGATTCTTAACTTGGGCTTTTGGGCAAGGTAGTGAAAATGAAAGGCTCTGGTTTGCCTTACATATCTGAATTCTTCACACTTAGTGGGTGGGATGAAGCTTAACTTTATGAAATGTACAGCAATGTTTTGTGTAATAGCTCTCTGTACCTTTATTATTCTGTAACTTGTTTGTTTATGCTAAAGCTACTCACTGTTTATCTTGGTGTCCTCAAGCAATACTGGATATAAGAGTTGCATAGCAGCAGAGCTCAGAAAGTGTAATTATTGTGAGGGCACTTAGATCACATAAGCCATATTCTTTAGGGTATTTATCTTGGGATGGACATACCTTGTACTAGATAGTCTTTTTCCCACAGAAGCAAAATTGCTTATGTTAAAAATTAATTAACTTGTTTGAATTGTACATATGAAGTTATGTTCAGATCTGGAGCTCAGTTTGAGTTATTCAAGTCAAAATGTTTAACTTTTAATCCAGTTGAGTTGGTAACTCCTGAGCTGTGCCTTTTAGGTTTTAGTCATACTATTTCTTATGATGTTATATGCATTATTTATTGCAGGGATTCCAAAACATTTTAAAGATACATTATCTTTTTGGGACATCTCTTCAGTGATTCTCAACTCACAACATCCTGACGACAGCAATATCAATGGCTTGCAAGGAAAAGTGAGATTAGGAACGTGTACATTTGTATCTTTCTTTTTAATGCAATTCAAGTCATTGGAAAAAAGGAGACAGAGGGAGAGCTTTGTGATTAAACTGTTCTTCCCAGACAGCCAAGAAATGTCTTATCTACCCTTTGTGCTCTACAGACCACAACTAGGGTATTTCTGCTTTGTGCCACAAATCTATTTTCTTTTTAGCTTTTTTATGAAGATGACTTTGCCTTTATATTCATAATATGCTGTCAGCATTATAGCAAGGGCCTTGCATGAAAAATGCATTCTCTTATACACAATGACACACTGCAGTCCTTTACTCTTAACTCTCAGATACTCTTAAAACTAAAAATGAGTGGAACTGTCTGTCCAAAACGGCAGAACAAAGTCAGAATTCTGATGTGGTCTAGCATTGACATCATGGGATTCTTATTGTATTTTAAAATATACCTTGCAAAACTGTGTTTCTCCAAGTGTTTCAGGTTCTGGATTATACCAAAGAGCATACCACACGATGCTTGCTTGGAAGTCCACAGTAGTGTTAACGATACAAGGGAAGGATACGTTTGTTTGCTACATGAACTAAAGGGAAATCT
This sequence comes from Corvus cornix cornix, assembly GCF_000738735.6. Taxonomy (NCBI): domain Eukaryota; kingdom Metazoa; phylum Chordata; class Aves; order Passeriformes; family Corvidae; genus Corvus; species Corvus cornix. The sequence continues at coordinate 20,973,627 of NC_046335.1, read as the reverse complement.
TTGTTAATTAGCTCTAATACACATCTGGATGTTCCTGCTCATATCCACTCATGGTCAGATGTTAAAATAAAATTTAAAATATTATACTAAGAAGAAAAAGTATAAAACCAGTGCAAAAATAAAGTTATCCCTTTTCTGAAATACATTCCCATGTCCCAAAAAGTCTTCCAAGGTCAGAGATTTTATCTACATCTTTGTGTTTAAATCATCAGTGGAACTTTCTTCTGTGAATTGTTCTAATGATGTTTTCAGTCAATTTATACTTGTGATCACAACTTTAATTATGAATTATGTGAAAAAAGAAGTATTTCCTTTTATTTTTCAAAAAGCCTTGGTTTGCTAATCTGATTTTTCTTCCTTATTGTGAAATAGTGACTAATTATTCTTTTTATCTTCTCTGTGTCTTTCATGGTCTTGTAAATCTTCCCAATCCTGTCTTGCAAGTTGAATAATCTTAGTTTAATTTCTACTTGCATATAAACCTTCCCCATTTTGTCATTTTCTTACCTTCTTCAGCTCTGTTCCATCCTTGTGAGGTGGATATGACTTCTGCTAGGATCATTTTCCCTGCAGAGAGCAGTAGTATGTGTGTTTGAAATATATTCGGTTTCATGTAGTGCTTACCAGAAAAAGGCAGCCAATTTCAAGCCCTGGTGGTTACCCTCTACTGCTCAAAGGTGCACCTGGAGTGCACCTCTGGCCACACCTGAGAGGTACTGCTGGAGACCCCAGCTCACACATGGATGTGCACAAACTACAGCCCATCCTGGCAGATGCCTCTGCAGGCTCCACCGTGCAGTTTAAGAAAGCTTGTCTGCATCACCTTGCCCTTTTTCAGGACCTTTAGATTTCAGAGGACTTAGCCTATGTCATAGCAGAGGTTGAACTGGACCTTGGTAGGTTTTCTCCCCTGTGAGCACATGACTGCAGGCTGTTCCCTAGGGTAAGGGAAAAGGGAGTGTTTCCTAGAGCTTCACCAGCCGAATTCTCTATCTCAGTTGTTCTAAGGTGATAGTCCAAAAGTTCAAAAACATTCCAGATTTTCTCTAATTGCTGGGCTTTTGGAAATACCAGTCTTTGCTTTTTGCTAATGAATGCAGCATTATGGAACTTACTTTTACATAAGAAATGAATGGCCTAGGATTTGAATCTTCTCCACTACCATGCGTGTGCTGAGCCCTTCTTTTTTCCTAATCAGGTGACAGTACTTGGGCTCTCATTTAAAAATATACTTTCAACCATAAGTTATCCTAGAAAAATAGAAAGAATACAGGGAAATGAAATGGCATTTCTCTAAGTCCCCCTAGGAAATAATAAATCACTGCTAAAGATTTGAGACTGGAGGGGGTGGAGGAGACTGAAAAGAAAAAGAAAACAAACCCAAGGATGCCATAAAATTCTAGTGTGCATTTAATGAAGTGCCTTAACGTGCTAACTAAAGTTAAATAAATACATGTGTTTTAGGAATAACCCTTTTATAATAGCATTAGTCTGTGTGGTAGAATTAGGTGAAGCAACTTCTGCAATATTTTGATCGATTTCCCTAAGTCAAAATGGTAAGTGCCTGCATTAATTTACAGAGTATTTTGGCCATATGTGACACTGGAACAGCTAGTCTGTTTCATGCACTTTTTTATTCTAAGCTATACTGGAGTATATAGAAATTATCTTGGCATTCTTCCTGTGGATGGAAGTCACCTTCAGGAAAACCAGAAGGGTTATTATTCTTGCAGAGCATAAAAGGGGGTGATGAGCAAGAGAGCAGTATACACAACTATTTCATCAGATAATGAAAGTTTTTTCACCTCTGTAGGAGTTGCATAGACTATCTAATCTCCTAATTACAATCAAGAAGATTTCGTAAATATCTCTATTTCAAGTCGAAGGAGAGAGGAGCATGTATATGTTTCTGTGCAAGAACATCCAGCTGACTGACTGCTGAGCAGACAATGCTCATGTCTCTTCAGAGCTTTCACATGTTTGTCTATTGAATTTTATCTACTCTCATTTATAACAAATGGCAAATGGTTTATGGAGAGTTCATATGTGACAAATAAGCATCATGAGAAAATACTGCTGTTATTCACAACACATGAGGGGAGAATATTTTATTATGATTATGAGACACAGCTATTAAAACCTGTCATCCAGTGAACTTCAGTATAGTCTGTGGTGTTTGCTTGGCTGTTTATGGCAACACTGATTAAGCACTAATTATTTATAATTGAAATAACAGTATAAAGTGTGATTCTACAACTAATGAAAATGGGAAAGTATCTCTCAAGAGGCAGGTCAGAAAGGGTACTTGTGTCTCATATGCTGACAATCTAGCATTCTTAAATTTTAAATCATGACTCATGAAAGGTTCCAGCAGCTAGTGTCTAGTGTGTGCTAGACACACCATGTGGTGATGACTATCTCCTGATTTTTATAACCAGAAGAGCATGAAATATTTAAAAGATGGGACAAAGAACTGGAGTAAGATGATGGGGTCTGCTATTTCTCCCAGGAAGTATGGAAGAAGATAATAGGGCAATGGGATTATGAGTTGTGAAAAGACTGGGTTATAAAACAGAAAGTCTTCATGCAAAATGAATGCTCATTTAGCCAATAATAATTTATACACTTTTCCCACCACTAATATTATCATGTATATTTGAAGGCACAAGAATGAGTAGGAAATTGTAGCAAGAAGCACTACAGTCTTTGAGACACCCTTTCTATGCAGAGTCTCTTGATGTTTGGGTGTATAGAAGAAAGAAATTCTTTATTTTATAGGGAGTAGTACTTGAAGGAATCCTCCCCATGACATCAGTCAGTCTGTATCTGTTGCTCTGCTGTTGTTGGTATGTCCAGTAATGTGGTATTTAGGATGAAGTATGCTCCTATTTAGAATGGGAAAAAATTTAATTTAGTAAAAATAAACTGGTAAGGAATTAGGACCTACTTAACAGGTTCTAATTTGTAATTCAGCTTCTGAATTTTGTTCTACATCTGCCCCTTCTGACACCCTTGTAGTGAATAAACCCATCAGGTTTCTTTGAAATTTTTCAGCCAGCATTGTGAAGTAGGTGAAAGCACAGTGCATGGAAATAACGGGGCTTTCCCCAGGGAACAAACAGTTCCTTGATAGCTGATAACAAAGACATCCTGTTTCCTAGGAATATTTAGTTTAACCATCAAAGAAAAAAAAAATTAATAAACTAATGAAGAACTGTAACAATTTCATAAAAATGTAATACAAGAAATAAAGGTAATTCTTATCACTGTTAACTACAAAGCATGAAATTTGCTAGCAAATCAAAGTTGTCATTTACAGAAAAATATACTGATATTTCTGATAATGATCCCAATTTCGTAACTATTGACTGGTATAGCTCAATAAATGGATTTCAGATAATGAACCTGATATACAGAAATGGAAGGCTGCATGAATATTTGTGTGTAAATTAGAAGTGAGAAAGACTTAATAAGCCAGATCAAGAGTGGTGTGTGAGTACATGTGGTGTGAATGATGAATTCATATGTTATTCCAGTATGAAATAGTCCTGTGAATTGTTTCTTGTGAATTCAGAATTGCAGTCTTTCCCTAGGGATTTTAAGACCATTGGTAGAACTCTGCATCTAAGGCTGTAGCTCTTCAGAAGACTTAATGAATAATTTCTGAAGCTCTGAGAACTGTGTTGAATTCCATTACTTTCAATAGGATTTTTATCCATTCCAGTTAGAAATGACCAAGGGACTCTTTTCCTCTGAGAGACAATTTCACAGCGAGATAGAGCTCACTATCAGGAAGATTTTTCACTAATGATCCTTAATTTTCCTTTTATTGCTCCCCTAGAACTTTTCATAAACAAATAAAACTCTGTAATTAACCATGATTCCTTCAGTGTGGAAATGCTGGCCGGAGATAAGATCTCTTGCTGTCAACAGAAAGTTTTTATTCTTGTAGGAGCAAAAAACAAGGCACTTCTCATTAGATATAATTTTCAGGCCTCAGAAGTCTTGATAACCAAAATTTGCACAAACCTGTCTATTCCCAGGGTTTAAGAAGGGATAAGATTGGGGTCAGGAAGGAGAAACCATTCTCTTAATGTTGATTCCTAGTACATAATTAATATCCCACTATCAAGAGGCAAAGGTGTTTTGATTTCAACATATGTTTGTGCTGCTCTTCTGATTGCTGTAAGGGAGCTGCAACAAGAATGATCTTTTCAATATAACATGATTTTAAGCTGTTTGTTGCCCATATTCTGATAAGAAAGGTATCCTGGTACAAGTTTATCTATGCTGATAGTGAGGTTTGGGGCTGTAGGGAAATGTTGATACCATACTTCATCATCTATCTTCTTAAAATCTATTCTTTAGCAGATTGAAAACTACAATAGATACTTGAGGTGCTGTATTGTAATGAATTGTCAACAGTCAGAACGGGGGATTATAATGAGAATCAAATGTTTTTTCTTATATATCATCTTGTAGCAAACATGTATTATATTTTCTCCTTTCTGCCCCTTCTTAATTTTTTTATTGCAGACTTGCTTTGACATGTTTTCTTCTTTCCTCTGTATTTTTCACTCTTACACCATCTTACACTTTTTCTCTTTTCTTCTCATACATGCTGTTCTTTTTCTCCTCTCCTTTTCTCTCTTCTCTTCTCTTCTCTTCTCTTCTCTTCTCTTCTCTTCTCTTCTCTTCTCTTCTCATATTTTCTCTCCATTATTGTGGACCATCCAGGCAAAAATATTCTCCATACTTTAAACAGTTTAAAAAGTTAAATTTGGAAATATTCATTGCAGGGTGAAATTGTGTGGGGGTTTTCTAGAAATGGGAAAAATTTAGGTGAGAAAGTGTGGAGTTGCATCTTTCATAACAGATTTATGTCTGTATGTGGTATCACAGTGTCCTGAAAGTGGTATTAAGTCTGCTAAAGCCTCCACTACATTATTATCAGTGTGACCACAGAGTAAATTCTGGAACTGTAGATTTCAGATCCTGAACTGGTATAATTGCAGTATATTGAAAGATGTGTTCCCTCTGCGTATGAGATAGAAGAAGAGTATTTTATGGTGTTTTCTAATGAAATGTAGGGATTTGAGGAGGTGATTAGTACTTTCCTGAGAGCACACTAAAAGTAAATGCAAATAACTGTGCAGTTTGTATTCTAACTGGTAGATTTTATTTGCAGAGCCTGGAAATTTATTAATCTAATTCTAGTTAATTAGTTTATTGCTGTCCTGTGTATAGTACATACATCTGGATTTGTCTATTATACCCATCATGACTGTATATGGGCACCTTATATGGATACATCTCATGGTTATGTTCTGTAAACTTGTGGAGGGGAAGTTACTCTGGATAAACTTTTGACTTTCCCTTATGTTGGCAGTGGAACAGCCTTCTGATGAGTCCAGGGTGAAAATAAAATTAATGAAATGCTTTTACTGCAGCTTTCACTGGCAATAAGCATCACAAGAAAACAGGGCAGTAATGAAATGAAATAACATGTACAGTAAAAAAATAAAGTACAATAATTGATTATAACCTATAGACATGATTCTCATTTATCCCAAGGCCTTTTCAGAAAGTGATGGTGGTGTAGAAGATGTATGGAGGCAACACAGAATAAGGGTCCTTTACACTGAATGAGTAATGCAGCCTTAATATAAACAAGAATGAGGTACTCGACATACCCAGAGTGATTTCTAGTGAGAAATGCATAGGTCTGCAGCCTGATAAATGTACCAGGAAAGACACAACCAATACTGGATGCCCAATAATGTGCCTGTCCACGCGTAGGCACTAAAACTTCTTTGTTGCTTGAAATAAAATATCTGCATGCTGCTAGTTTTTCACTGCTTAAGAAAAAAAACACTTGAAAGAATCTTAAAATTGTGTCATCTTCTGTAAATCAAAAGCAATATAAAATTTCTGCCTTTCTTTTCTCAAATGTCTCCACTTGGCGCCTTACATTTGCTCCAGTCTCTATGGGGTTGTATTGGGCACTCTCCTCCCATCTGACTTCAGTCTTTCATTCTCTTCTGTGATCACTTCCTTATTTCATGTGCTGTTTGTGTAAATGTGTGTGGAAACACCATATATTTGTGTTGTTTATTCCAATCTTTCCCCTCCCTTCTTGATACTGACTACTCTTGGAGCTGATAGATCCTGCCAGTGACCCTATCCTGAAGCAGTAGCTTGCAGCACTTTTAATATTGACTGAGGTTTCTGAAAGCCCAGTGAGACACTGAGTGAGACGCACTCTCTCTGATAATAGTCCCCCTGCTGAAGTCCTCTGGTGCAGGACTGCTTCTGACTTCCCTCTCATACAGATTTTTCTTCTGTGTAACTCCCATGCAAGCAGTGGAGATAATCTTTGCTGTCACTGGTCTAAGTGGAAGAAAACTCCTACCCAATGACTGCTTTTATTTTGATTTTCATATCATGCTTAGCGTTCTAGTGGGCTTGGTGTGCCCAGTATTTTTTATATGTTTAGCAGCAGGACAGCTGAATAGAGCAGCTTCAGTCCTGTAGTCACAACTGTGGTATTAGAGCCAAAGTGCTCAGTAATGTTCAGATTAGCAGCTACACTTGCTTTTCCTCTAGGTGGGTAAGGACCACAGGAAACTCAATTTCCTCTCTTGGCAGATGTCTTTTAGTTAAAACTCAGATAAAGGTAAATGACATATAATCTCTAGAATACTTTATTCATATCCAACTATGCAAAATTAGGCTGTGTTCTGTGACAATGAATGAAGAAAGTACTATAATGGACTCTTAAAACATTTTTTCCAACTGATTTCTAGAGATTTTTCTGTAGAATTCTTGTCTATGTTTCCTTTGATCTGCTTGTGATGGGGTATTTTGCTTCTGTGTTGTTTAGAATGATCTGCCTTCCAAACCTGAAGAGGAAAATTCTACTTTTTTTTCATTATCTGGCAGGATTACTTACAGAAGTTGAGTGTACCTAGGGAGGTAGGAAAGATCACAGTGAAATGAGAATCTCCTCTTTTTGCTGTTTCAGGAGATGTTCAAGTTTTAATTGGAGTGTTCTTAAAGAAATACATAGCTTCCAAACAAATAAAGCAGTTTCTGTTCATAAAAACGTTGTGTTATTTTGTCTTATTCAACTTTCATTAGGATTTTTTTAAGTTACTGCATGCAAAATGTAGCTGCTTTGGTTATGCTTTATATGACTTTAAAACTCAAGCCTGGCAACTGGTACAAAACTGGACAAGCAAATGGAGCCCTGTCTCTCTCTCCATCTGATTTCTGCCCAGTGGATGTGTGTCCGCCTTATTTTCACTTCTGTGTGATGTTGAGCTACTTGCTTTTGCTGGAGCTGGGGATGTACCCTCAGCATGTACTACTGATCAACTCTGTATTTCCTGGCCAAGTCAAAGCACCATTTAGATTAATATCTCTCTCCAGCATGCCTCCTGAAACACCCACTGTAATTAATTGAGATCTAAGGATTTACTAAGATGATAAATCTCAGACAGTCTAAACATTGTGTTGTAGTTGAGACTTCAACTTAGAGTTGGGATTGAGAAAACAACCCTAGTAGACTAAAGTCATCAGAAGTCCCTTTTTACTAAGTTGTTAACACTTTTGGGAGAACATTGCCCAGTTGAGATATTGGCTAATTGTTGACTATAGGGGTGAGAACTCTCAGAAATCGTTCCACAGCTAATTTGTCAGGTGACCTGTCTTACAAGTACCTACCAGACCCAATGCAGATCTTTTTTACCTTGTGAGATCACAGGATCTCAGGATAAGAAGAAGCCTTAAGAAATCATCTCACCTGTCTGCATCAAGGCAAGATGAATTACACGTGTCATTCTGGATGGATGGTGATCTAGGCTGTTTGTAGAGACTTTCAGTGACAGAGACTCACCAGTTTCCCCAGGCAGTCTGAGCCAGGGCTCCAATATTTTAAGTATGGAAAACCTTTTCATATATCTGACTTGGATCTCCTTTGCTGCAGCTGAAGTTTGTTATTTCTTTCCTTATCCACCCTGGATGAGGAGAATGGCTTATTTCCTTCTTTGCAGCAGCCTCAGGTACTTAAAGACTATTATCACGTTTCCCCACTGTTTGTTCCTGATAAGGTGACAGCACAAAAAAGGATATATGGAAAAAAGGAGGGTTTAAAAAGCAGAAAGAGAGATGAACAGCTCTCAGACTTCATAAACTTAGAAATTGTGTTTAGATTATTTGATACTCCAGGTCTGTTTAGTTTACCCACTTTAATAGCTTTTTTTTTTTTTTTTTTTTTTTTTTTTTTTTTTTTTTTTTTTTTTTTTTTTTTTTTGCTGAAGAGGAATCTGGCCTCAGATTTGCCCTGTAGACATCAAATTTAACACTTGGCATTTTTCCTTTCTGGTACCCACTCCACCCAAATTAATTTTGATAGTTTAGTTTTCTTTCTGCCACATAAGGACAGATTAGAAAAAGTATGGAGGGAGAAAGGGAAAAAATACTAAGCATGTATTTTTTCTTTTTCTGGTTTTGTGCAGGAAATTACCCAACAGTAAAGCTTGGTATAGTTAGGGAACAGCATGTCTGTGCTGCATAGATTAGACTGATTCCATGAGCCTTTTATCAGTAACTTCAATTTTGTCATTGACACCATTGTAAGCTAAATAAGTGAGGAATATATGAGAGAGAGAGAGAGAACTAGAAGCAATCCAGCTAATGGAAAGTGTACTGAGTAAAATGTTCTGCTTTTGATGTATGCTGACATCTCAGCTTTTTTTCTACCTTTAATCCAAAGTTGTTTATCTGCTGAGGTAAACGGGAGCTCAGAGACAGGTTTTGCCTTCATCTTAACCTCCTCTCACCCAGCCAACTAAGCAATGATTTTAGCAGAGATTTCTAAAATGCTTACTCTGCTGTTCCCCCCACCCTTATTTAATCTTTTTCTCTTCTCCCTCCATGCATAGGTGTGTTTTCTTTCCTTTTCCTTCCTTGCATGTTTTGCATATGTGCTTTGCAACTTGTCTTAGCTTAGTCCAACCAAAAATGATGTTAATTAGCTTGGAAGCACCTGGCTATGCAGTAGGTTGTATGTCTGTTCTTCCCCACTGGTCAGGACAAATAAAGTATTCAATCTTACTTGCTACTAGAATTATTAACAAAGTGCAATTTATACAAGGGGCCTGGTGCTATTGTCATCAAAAGAAAAGCATAAAAGATGTTAGGAAGCATAGGCAGTTTTTTGATATCATCTTGTGTTTTTGAACAGTTCAAAATTCTCTTTGGACCTTCATAACACCTAGAGAAATCCACTAGAAATACTTGAGCTTCTTAATGTGCATCATGGTTGATCTGTCTTTATCTTATTCATCTAACTTTACTGTATTGGCTTGCATATACCCTTTAGGGGTTATTTGATCTTAAGTTCTCATTTCTGTTCAAGCTGCAGAATTGTTTGTATCCTACTTAATTGCTGAAGAAATCACATGGTTGGAAGTGAGTCTCCACTGGATAGAACTTTTGATGCTACTTTCATGTAAAGTAATATGGGGACATCAGGAAAAGGGATGCTTGTCAAGCCTGCCTGAAGAGGTCTGGGACATTATTATTGCTTTTGACTTCATTTTGTTCCTGGGGAAATAAAATTTGCATGCTCAAGCAGGTGGGAGTAAGATTAGGAAAGGCCGTATAGGGAGAGCCTCTTTCCCATGCTGTTCAGTTAATACATTTGTTTTCAGTATCTAAATCTAATCAAAGGGCTGTTGCATGTTGTGAAAAATCAGTTTCCTTCCAGTGTATGGGGAGAGAAAATGCCAGTAGTGGTACCTTATTGTGCCAACTCTAGGTAAAGTATATACGAAAGTATATAAAAGAGGTAACCAATACTTCATCTGCTCCAGGATTGAAGGTAGAAGCAGTCTGTGGTTTACTATTTATAGATAACATTTTAGAATCAGACTGTTGCAATGAAGTTATATTTCTTGATTTTTTTAGTTGTACACAGAGAGTTTGCATTTATCCCTTAGTTTCACTGAATCAGGAAAAAAAAAGCTCTAAAGGAGCTCAGAGTCTGCTGTCTCTCTGCACACAGAGTATAACATTGTATACTTCAAACTACCTGGGAAGAGGAGTTAGAGTTGGGCTCCCTATGTTCTTTCCCATTTAATTACTCAGGTGTGAGTTTCTCTTCTGCCTGCATTAATTGTATTTCTAATCAAACTGATGTGTTCAAACCTATTAATGGGAGGTGGAAGGAGTTTAGTCTCTGTCAACTCTTGTGGAGTCATGATTACTCAGCAGTTGGACACTGTTAGGTGGAAGCACAGGAGAATGTTTTCATTAGATGCTGCTGAACTAACACATGATGAGTAATTAACCTGTGGGAAATGCAGAAGGAGGGAAAATAAAAATTATTCTATTTTTTTTGGAATTTTGTTTTGATAAATATCTCCTGGACAGATATCTAGCTGATGATTGTGTATTTTTAGGACCAACAAAAGTTTTGAAACCTGACAAACAAGGACATACTTTTAGTTATTAAAAAGCATTTAAAACATACAGAATGAAATATTTTGTTAAATCATGCCAAAACCTGGTGAAACAAATTGTAAACCCTGAGTGCTGTTCTCTGCTCACTTTGAAAGAGTCTCAGTGGTACACTGTGATGATCTGTCATGTGCAGAGCTGTGTGACTACCTGCAAGAAAATAAGTGATACATCCCAGTAAAACCCACAAACCAATAGTGATGTAAAGCGCAGTGTATGTAACTTTTAATCCACTTTGTTTATATAAATTCTCTGTCCCTACTCAAAAAATGCCTTGAAGTTGTTCGGTATTTGTGAGGTAAAGATCTCAGCTGCAGCCCATCAAGGGTTAAGGAGGCTTCATCATTTCCTCTGGCTGGGACTTGCTGGTGAATTGCATCTCTGTGCTGTAGAAGAGGGCAGCTTGAGAAGAGGGGAAAGCCATGAACCTGTTTAGGAGGGAGAAGGTATGGATTATGAAGCTGGAATGATAGTTGGGATATTGGTGAGTGGTAAGAAAGCTTAGTTATTTAGGGCAGGAAATTCAATAAGAGAAGGGACTGGGGATTTTGCTTTTAGAAGAAAAGAAATTATGGTAGTGACAAGTAGCATAGCAGCTTGTGAGCTCTGGAAGATCAGAGGCTGGGCTGCCTAGCTGTCTCATCTTTGGGCTGTAATACTGAACCTAGACCTTTACTAAGGATGGTCCTAGCAAAATGGCCTATGAATGATAAAAAGACTATTAAGCTAAAGCTGGCCAGCTGTGACATTAGGAAGACAAGAATAATAAAATGCATGTTGTAGGGTAGTGTGATATCATGAGCTGCTACAAGCAGAGTAGTCTCGGTGCAGAAAGCTGTGGAGAAGCAGTATGGTGGGCACTGCAAGCTGTGAGGGCTGACCTGCAAAGTAGGCTCTAGAATTAGTGCTGGGTTGCTGGTACTGGCTAGTGTCTAGGCTAGTGTGATTTTTTTCCTAGTCTTCCAAATACCTGATGGGAACGGCATTGCATTCTTGCTTTTAGGAGTAGAAAGGCTATGATATATTTTTAACCTTTCATATCACACCCCAAGACACCATTTGCTTTTGCTGATCTGTGATAACTTGATTAAATGGCTGTGTTTTGAATGCCAGGATAGGGTCCAGGGTTCTTGGTATACTGTGAGATGTTAGTATAGTCTGTTTTCCTTCCTTGATGTGTTTGTGGAGAAGGGAGAGACACTTGGGGTTGAAGAGGTCCTTTGACTCTATGCTGTCAAAATTAGAAGTCAAATAATAGGTTAAATGGAGTAGGGGCCATTCAGAAGAGGCTAAAATGGATTAGGATTGTTAAAATCCAGGTTGCATGTTTCTTCTTCTGTAGACTAAAATAGCCTCAGACTACTTGAAATACAGATGTCTATGTTACAAAATAGCTGTTGTGGGGAAAAAGACGAGAACAACTTGTCCTTTCCTCCTGATCTTTACCCATCTTAAAGAAAATGAGTTAATTGTGCTAAAATAGTTGACTGCGCTGTGTATTAATGGGAACTTCAATTTGCCTCTGGACAGTAGTCTGCTTTTGCTGTCTGTAGTTTGGCTCTTAAAGCCAGCCTACCCCAGGGGTAGGATAACTCCTAAGCTGGTGTGAATGCAGCAGCTTGGCTGCTGGAATTCGGGAGAGTATTACTTCTCGTGGGGTCAGCCTGAAGTCCCTGGGTCCTGGTAAGAACTGGTTCTAATCCTTGTCACCTGTAATAATTAAGCGTTTCTCATCTGTGAAAACTGAAGATCCCAAAGTATTTCTATAATTCTGGTTATATTCAACTGTTGACAGCAGCTGTCAGAGTATTTTCTGCCAAGCCACTTACGAGAATAACCTCTGAACAAAATATGGTAGTGGAAAGTGTGATAACCTGAAAGAAAAAAGCTAAAGTATTTGCTAAACATTGTAGCAAGAGATGCTGAGAAGCTATTTAGTGCTGCACATTACTTCTTTATCACTTGATTATTTTACTCTTTCACTTCTATTTACATACCCCATTGATTCTTTTGCATCTGGGTTTTGCACAATTCTTTCAATAACATACAGTTCAGTGGCTGTAATTACAGGATTGTTAAAGTTCACATTCCACTATTCATCTTGTTATCTCCAGTAATGGAAGGTTGAAATAAGCGCACATAATTATGTGTTTGGTTCTAAATTATTTTTGTAATGCTGTCACTAGGACACACACTTGAAAAGAAAAACTTACTTTCGGTGTGTTTGTGTTGGGGTCTCTCTGGCAAAATGAAACTAATAACTGCAGCTGAACCCATCTGCTTTGGTGTTCTGGTGTCTTTGTCTCCCTACTGTAAAAAGCTGTGTGTTTCATACTATTTCAAAATGGAAACAGATATTGTACAGTGTTGAAATGCCCATTTGGTGAATTCTAAGCAAAGGTCTTCAAACCTGGAATATGCAGGTGTAGTTTATCTGCAAATGACAGCTCTGTGGAAATGCCAGAGATGAAACAGCTGTAGGGCTTTTTTACCTTTACAAAACCAAAAGGTGCTGTGTCCTGAGATTACAAATTGAGAATGAAGAAAACATGAGCAAAGAGGACTCTAAGGCAAAGGATGACAAAATTTTTAGAGAATTTGGGTTAAGATCCCATACTTTACTGGCTATTTTACACAGTGCTGTATTTGTGCTCACTGCCAGGTCAAGAGCATATTTCTCCACTGATGAAGCGTGGTCAGTAGTTGTTTTGTTCTGAGGGAGGGAGTAGGATAGAAATAAAGTCAATGTTTTACCAGTTCCCTTTAAAGTTGCTTCATAAAATTACTTGGGGTATGTTTTTTATTTTATTTTGTGGGAACGGTATTGAAAACCTGCTGTGGCTCGCAATATTAGTCTCTTGACCTCTTGGGAAGATGGAAAAAAGCTTTCTTTAGCTTGGATTCAAATTTACGGTGAGATATCCAAGGTTATATAATCTGTGGTCAGTGTAAAAGGAACAGTCTGTCTCAAGTTGAGATTTCTGTGTCTAGCTGGTGTGAATATGTATATATTTTAATTGGACACCGTGGATGAGCTTTTTGTCTGTCTTCTGAGATCAGCTATTTTGTACAGCTTGACTGAAACATATAACAATTTCCTGACCTACGTATAGTTTTCCTAACCTCTAAGGTAGAGGTAGAAACTTCCAGCTGATTGGTTAACTACAAAATACAGACACTTCCTACTGTAATAATGTGAAAATCCCACAGAAACTATGAGTTTCTACTTGCTTCTTGGCTTTCCAAAAGGGCTATGTTTGAATGAACACTGAACAAGAAAAGGTACCCTAGCCTTGCTTTAAGGTTACTGGTTATGTGGTTGAGTATCACATTTGTGCAAGGGGGAATTTAAAACATCTTTCAAGAAGCGGTGTGCTCTGACTACAGAAAGAAAGCATTTCTACCTTTTTTTAAAAACTACTTGGTATTCACGTTTGTATCCACTTGTGAACACTTAGGCATTACTAAATGGGCAGAGACTAATAGTATTCAGAGAAGAACTAAGGACATTCATAGGTAATTTGTAAGCAGAAAAAGTCCCACATAAAGACAATAAGAAAATAAACAGTATCCCTTGATGAATCATAGCAGTAATGCATTCTGAATGTTGCAGGAATCTGTCTGAAAGCAGACCACAGACTAATGCCAGCCAAACGTCTCCTGAACACATGTAAATATTGTCTAGATTGGTGGACTGGAAAATCTGGGAAGAACTTGAGAGTTTTCAATATGAACCTTTCTACTGAAAAATAATTTAATTAAGTTGTTGACCTTTTCTCTGTGTGCTCATAAAGGACAAGGTCAATGGGTATCTTAGTGGTAATCTAATCCTGAAAACAAGGAGTGCATAGAAGTTACTCCTTGTCTTGATTGTGGAAAGATGGTGGAAGTTTGTTAGTAGTGAGAGATGTTTCCTAGCCCCAGAGAAATGTGGAGTAGCTGGATGTTAGAGTGACATTTGATTCAGCACTGAATGTCTAATTACTCTCTGCTGCAAATTCACATCTTTTTCAAAAAACAGTCCTATCACTTGCTCAAATCTCTAGATCCAGTTTCTCCACTCTGACTCTTTAATGCTGCTGTTTTTACAAGCAGTCTTACAAGCTGCAGCAGAAGGATATGAAAAAAAAGAGTGCTCTCGTTGTCTGGGGACTACCAGCCATAGTTCTCTTCCCTCACAAGTAAGATTTTATAAGTTGGTTTATAATGTGGTAGGGATGGGCTCACATTTGAGACGAGTTTTGTCAGCCTGAATCTAGAGGCAATCTAAATTGATACTAGCTATTTCTTGAAGCTTTCAGGTGGCATTAAGTGAAAGTGTAAACTGGCTGCTGCATTCCATAGGCTTGCATATAGCCTGGCTTGGGTCTGCTGAGCTTGACCATCTTGCTTTGGAGTTAGTTTCTGCTGTGCAATGATCTGACTTCCCCTGCTGACAATATGTTTGTTTGAAAGTAGGAAAAAGGCACATAAAAAAACCTGCCTCAACAAAGTATACCTGGTAACATGCCATATCCTATTGTTTTTCTTCTGGGGTAAGGCTGCAGTTCTTGTTTAGTGGTTGAAGCAGCTGCCAGGGCAGTTTCCCACCTCTTGTGGCAGGGCTCTCTGGCTGTTACCTGTCTTGACTCCTGTGGGCTGTTGCGCTGGGCAGTAAAGGATGGTCCAGAAATTTTGTAATCCTGTTCTATGACTTTATATCTCTGGTTGTAGTGGATTCTGGTACAACAGCCAGAAGCCTGATTCTGGTATTTCTCTTCTTGAACAGCAATAAAAGTAAAGCACAGAGCTGCATACCATCTTTCTTCCCTGCCATTGAGTCCTTCTTCCTCCTCAGAGGCAATAACAGTTTCATGAAAAGGCTCTAAGCTACCCAGAACTTTAGGATGATGAACTATGAAGATAGACTTTCATGCATTATCTCAATGGCAGACTTCTCTCTGCCTTGTGGCATGCTCCCCTGCATTTATTTTTCTTTTTATTTTGAAGAGGAATGACTCATAAGAGTAAGAAGAAAATGTGTAAGGCAAACGTATTTCATGTTTGTGCCTGAGTCTTTTTTATTTATTTTCCTTCCTTGCAAAAGAAGTCAAAGGGGTACTTGTTATTTCTGAACACTTTGGGAAGAGTGCTTTACTTTTAGGTTTTGGTTACCAGACTTATGTGGCACATTTTGCAAGCCTATTCTCCCTTCCTCCCACCTCAGCAAATCCCACAGATGAAAGACTAGTTTATTTTGTATTCTTTGATGTTCCAGTAGTGTTTTCAGAGTCCTAAAAATACTCTGCAGGTATGCCACAAAGTGAGATTTTTCATTTGAATGGATTCACCTTGCCTAGTTAACTTTCCTGCTGGCATCACCACCATGCTGGTTCTTTGGAGCTCCCTAGGTTTCATTATAGCCTTTGAAGAGTATCCATCCAGGTTATGAAACTAGTTGATTAAATTTGACATACCTTAGATGGCTTCCCAGATTTTTTAAAAGGAGAGAAATGGGCAGTAGATGCCTGAAAGAAGGCAATGCACTGCTGCTTGCCTGTTGACAAGCAGCCTTGGACTTGTCCAGAGCCTTTGCTTGGATGGTCCCACAGCTCGAGTCCTGTCAGTGCCTAACAGAGCTGGTTACTGGTTGACTTAGATTCCATCAGTTTCAGATATAATGGTACAGCCATGATGCCTCACTGTAACTGAGGAAGGAGAGTTGCTCAAGCTCGAGAAGGTAAAGCTGAGGGGAAGTTGTGTGTTTTTGAGGAGACAAAATGTTACACAGGCTGAGGGTGAACAAATGCAATTAACTGTCGGTCTCATTTGCATTTGGTGTGCAGCTTCTAGTTCTCTCATCAAATGAATGAATCACTTATTACTAGCAGGTATCCTCCTGAGACTTTGGTGTTTGTATGTGTTTGCTCAGGTTATTGTGACAACTCCTGTAGCAGGAGTGCAGGTGCATGTTATAGCACCAGTCTATGTGCTGGATAACTTTTGCTCAAATCTTTAAGACTTCTCCTCCAATGCTCCAGTAAAACTTAGAGTATTTCAAAATGCTCAGCTATTAAGCTACACTCCTGTGGTTTGCAGTATCGTATTAAAAGATGTCACAGATGTTGACTTTGGCATTAATTGTTTTCTTTTCCAAATCAGTGGAGTTTAGTAATGATGTGCTGATGAAATTCATTTGGAAGCTTTATCATGGGGTAAATAATTTTTAGATAATGTCTGTGAGCTCTCCCTGACATTTTCCTTCCCCTGCAACCCCCCTGCTGTTGCAAGTTGCTGCACGTACCTCACATTGAAGCAACCCTCTGCATGTACATGGCTCCAGGTACTCGGCTCTGCTGAAAGCCTCAGTGTTTAACACTCAGCATCCCTTACAGTCCTGGTATGCTTTTGCTCAGTGGATCTAGAATTTGAAGTGTTTTTTGGTGGTTTAAACATGGGCTTAGAGAAACCATAGGAGTTTGCTTCAGTCCTGACCTCAAGCACCCTAACTGCTGACATGTCCAGCTTTTTCATGTGGCCCACTCCTACAGAGGTCCATGATGCTCCCTTCTCGTAAGTGCCACTGCTTGCATTTTCCTGAGAATGAAATGCACTAATGAAAATCAGTGCATCGCTGTCCTCTGAGATCTATCCCACTTTTATTAAGCTGCATCCAGTTCTGTGGCATACACTAATGTGTTTGTGGGCTCATTTGAATTTGAATCTTTGTGTTTCATTTTAATTTTGGAATCAAATTGAACACAGGAGTTCAAAGCCAAAGATCTCTTCAGTGTTGCTCCTTCCCTTTTCTTTATCAAGTTGGAGACCTTGCACCATGTTGTAAAATGAATTGCACACAAATTTTTTATTTAAGACCATCTGTTTTCCTGCTTAGATTTCATTTCACATGCATTGTTCTCACTGCTGTGAATATGTAAGGGTTATAGACATTGCCAAAGATGTATTGGCCTAATTAGGGCATTGAAGCTCATTGAAGGTACCAGTGTGAGGCTAATATCAACTGCTATTCTGGCATCTGCCTGATGCTGAAGGTGAAGAAAGAAAAAAGTGTGCCAACCTTATTTAAAAAAAAGAGAGGTGGAAGGCAAGGCACAATGAACTTAAGAGTGGCCAGTTCAGCATTGCTTCTATCAATATATTGCCAGCATGTAGTCTTCTTCACATATAACTCACAAAACAAAATCCTTCAAAAGAAATACTATTTGGCATTCAAACTGCAATTTCCTTTGCTTAATTTCATCCTTTTCTTCTACTTAAGAGTTAAGGTACTCTTTGTTTTTGCGCACTTCAAATTTTTGCAAGAAATTACAGTGTGTTAAGCGAAGCTTTCTCCTTTTCCATGCTTTGTTGCTGCTGGTTTTTTTGTTCCATGCCCCAATCTTGTGTAAGATCCCCCCCTTTTTGTCTCCCTTGCCTCCGTGCTCATATGACTAATAAAGCACAATGGTCCTTGTCCTCTTTTTGCACAGTGCTCTTCTATTCAGAGACAAACTACTCTTAAGAACCAAATATTTCTGTGGATGAAAGAGCTACCTCTTCTTATGCTAAGTCGAAGGTACAAACCTGCATTCCATTGTCTGGAAGTGTCTGGACACTTACTGCTGACGTGATTTGGACCATTTACACAAGGATGATCTGTGCTCTAACTGCTTGTTGAAAGATAGTCTGTCCTGTTTACATTTGAAGAAATGCCACACTTTATTCAGTACTTAGAAAAGTGCTTCAAAAACATACCCAGTTTATCATTCCGTGTAGCCCTGTCTGGATGTGTTGCAATTAGCTTAGGCCAGTCTTTGAGAAGAAGTAGGAAAGCAAAAGTAGTTTACTGCAGCCACCATGATCCAGCACAAGCAAACTGCTCATCGGGAAGCGCTGGGCCAGACTTGCTGTGCCTGAGCTGATGCTGCTTGGTCTAGGAAAAATAACTCAGAATGTGAAAAATGTTCTCACCTCCAGGGTAGTAAAGATTTCTTTAATTGAGAGTGGTTCCATACACAAATGAGTTCCTGAGTCAGCAGCTGTGAAGACTTAAGTGAAAACAACTTATGCAGGCTGTTTACATCTGTGTATATAGGGTGTGGAGGGGGACCATTCCTCCTCTGCCTTGTCTTGGCACATCACGTCACACAGATGGGTGCAAGATTATCACAGATTGTGCATCTGAAGTATTCCCCGGGTGCAAGGCACAAATAAGTCAATCACTGGCAGTACAGTGTCCACCTAAGTTTCAGTGCATCCTTGGCTCAGTAAGCCTGCAAGCTCAGCAGGGAGCTTAAGTGGAGATTTCAAATGGCTGGAGCCTGTCCTTGCTGGATACTGAGCTACTAAATGTAACTATGCCCAATTTGATGCAATCAGTGCTCTCAAGCTCAAGAGGGCTAGAGTGTGAAAGTGGAATGTACAGGAAAAAGTACAGATGGCTAGTGCTGATGGAGAGAATAAGAAGGAAAAGAGGTTTTAAAAAACCAAAAAATGTCAGGGAAGCTGGGTTGTGAGGTACCCCAAGAATGTGTGCAGAACTTGAAAACTGGGCCCAAGATGCCAAGGAAGATGAGCTATGTAAATCTTGGGATTCAAGTGGCATCTGTGGAAGGGGAGGGTTAAATAGACATGTAAAGAGGTGCCTGATAATATTGCAGAAAGGGTAAGAAATGGCATTTTACTTTTAGGGGTTGGAAGGAGGCATTCAGTTCCTCTTTTCTTTTGTACTATTTCTTGACAGGGATAGAAGGGATTATTTCTGACTAGAAGGGATGTGCTGTGAGGTGTGGGTGGATGTGGAAGACATCGAGAGTGCTCTCTGTCTTCTAAGACACGTAAGGCATTTTAGGGTGAAAACTGGACTGTAACAGAAAAGGTATGTTACACTTCAAGAGATGGGTATGTGGCCCACAGGAGGAAAGTCTGGCCTGACTCAGATTTTCTGTAGTAGATCCCACTTATTTCTTAGTTAATGTTTGTCCTAAGTATTATTATGGATACTTAAATTGATAAAACCTAATATATATACATGTTTAGCTACATAAGCAAAGTAGTTCCTGACATTCACTGACTTATGTCACCAAACAAAACCTGCAGTAGTCATGCTGACATGGATGTGTTCTAATGCTGTTTTAAAGTTGGGTGATATTTATCTTGGGGACAACTGTAGCTCATCAGCTGAAAAACAGTTTATTGTGTTAGGATGTGTGTAGGGACATTGAAATTAATTATTATTTATCTGGTAATGAATAACTGTGAGGGACCAGTGGAATCTGTTGTGGAAAGTTTTATAGCAGGCCTTATTTATTCATTTTTTTTTTAAATCCTGGTCTGCCAGAGACTTTGACATTTTGTTTTGCGGTACTGTGATTCTGACCTTGGGTGCCTTGGCATGTCTGTGCTTTGAAGTGTCTGTTTTGAATTTCAGCATATGGTCCCAGCGGCACGTCCCTGTCATGTGGCCCAGTGACACCAAGTGCAGTTGCATATGGAGAAGCTGCCTCTCCCTGCTCTTGTGTGTACCAGGAGACAGAGATCCTCCCATGAAAGTGCAGTGGGACAGAGCTTGCAAGCTCATTACCCAATTTTTATACAGTCTGGAGAGCATAAACTTTGTTATCAAACAAAATAGACTTCCAGCTAACTGGTGTCTTACCTGTATCCCTAGATAATTCTATATACAGCATGTGAGAAATACAGTATCGAGAGGAAATGTTGTTTCTACACCCCAGACTGGGTTATGCTGTGGTAGGAAAACTGAGATACTGATCTCAATTTTCTTCCAGCCAGTATCACTGAGTTGCTGCTATTACTAGAAATGTGTGCTTTCTCAGGGATATTACTCAACTCTTGGAACAAATTTAGCTGAAGTAGTTTCCCAGGTTAATGTCATAGTTTAGATAAGTGCAATATTTCCTTCTGGTTTTTTCCTCGAATTCTGTGCCTTTTTTGATGAGGATAATCTTGCTTCCAAAACACACAGTATTTCACTATCTGGTACATTTCTATGTAGAAAAACGAACTGTCTTTAGAAACATCCAACTCCACATTTAAAAACTGATGGATTCAAGTTGTTGATAACAGATACTGAACAAATCAAAAGACTCAGGAACCTGCTGTTCACCCATAACATACAGGTAATTCTTGCTCGAGAGGCCTTCAAGTTCCCTCATTCTTATTCCACACATGCACAGCTGCCTTCAAATGTTCATGGAGAGATGTCCAGTCTCTGGGCATTGTCTGGTCTCTTATTGAAAGATTCAGCAAAAGTGCAAAGTGCAGAGAGGGTTTTTGTGCAGCAAAACTTCTCTGAAGATCTGGACTGAAATTTGCGTGGTTGAGTCCACAGGAAAGTTTTAAAGGTTCTTTATTTGGCCCTCCAACTTTTTAAAAATATAGCGTTTCACAGTACAGCTCATAATTTTGTTTGTTTGTTTGTTTTGGGGTTTTTTTTTGGACCTCAGGTAGTCATTAGTATGTCATCCTTTTGCAGGTTATACTGGAGAGTTTATATTAAGAGCACTTTCCAAGAAGTAAATGTAAATACTCCACAACAACTGTTCACTGCTCAGGGAGACTTCTCAGCTGGGGTGCTGTCAGAGGAGCATTAGAGCAATTTTCACATAATCATAGTCTTGACTGTTTGCAGTTTGTATGTGTTAGGGAGCTGGGATCGTGTGGTACTGTTTGCATGGAGTCAGTTTACCACTGATGCGTTGTCCTAAACAAAGATTTGGTCATAGTATGAGTTTTCAAGAGTTGGAAACCTATGAAAGGTTTCTGAGAAAATTGTGAGTTGTGACTTTCAGTTGTGCTTTTTACTTTGGTGTGAATATGGTTTTGATTTGTTTGGGTTTTTTTTTATTTGCCTTGAACAGCGGGAGAAATGCATGTCTGTGGTGCACTGTAAACTTTATTTCCAATATACTTGAAAAAACTAAAATCACTGTACAACCTGTACTACACAATTAAAGAGTTTTTTCTTAACCAATCACTGAAATACAGCTACAGGGGAGCAGGGTTTTGGTGGTTTTTTTTTTTTTTGGTGAGGTATACAGAAGTAATTTATTCAACTTATTTATTCAAATAATATTTAAATAAGAACATGATATTACTGTGCCCTCTTTGAGTTCAAGCTCTGCACTTGTGCTGGTGAAGGCATCAGGATGCTGTTCTGTGACAGCATCAGCCAGCCTTAAGTGCAGGCTGCCACTCCAACGTTCTGACCTTTTACAGGTGCTGCCATTGGAATTCAGGTGAAAAGTTGTTATCCCTGTGTCCTTAACTGACCAAAAGTGAATAGAACCCCTCCACTAAAGCAACTTTCCTGGTTTTAGATGGATCAGAACTCAACTGGTCCATCTGCCTTGTGGTGCAAACAACAGTGTGGGGTCTGGAGATCTGCACAGTGGAAGGGAGAGTGAGAACACAACAGCCAAAATTCAAGTTAGCTGATGCTTCTGGAAAACATCATGTTTTATTACTGTTTTTCTTACAAAAGGAGACAATTCATTACTGACAAAGAATGGCAGCTTATTTTAAAAAAGAGAAGCAATCTGCTGTGAGTTGTAAGGACCGCTGTTTCAGTTTCTGAGAACTGTTTTGTTTATCAACTGACTATCCTGACTGGCATGACTGTCTTGAGCTCATCAAGCTTGGGGGCTGACTTACGACTTAGTCATTTGCCCTCATAGACAAAGCCATTGTCAATGCAGTGGAATGTCACTATGGAAACATGTCATTGATTTATGAGGTGTTTAGGGGTATCATTAGGGACATAGATTTCAAATTTCTTCTCAAAGTGGAGTTTGGAATATATATATGTATATGTCTGTGTATGTGTGTATTTATATATGGTAAAACCCCACTTCTTGGTGCAGGAATACATAAACCTTTTGAGGGAAATGAACTAAAAACTTCGCTTTCATGGTCCTTGCGAGGTTTGCCTTCTGGAATTTCTCTAGTCCTGCTAGAAGCAGGACAGCCCTTCTACCATGTGGGTGGAAAGTCCTTATTAAAAGAGTGGAGATGTCAGCAAACTCCCTGAAAACATATCTGTAGATGTCTGCTCAGATGAATTCATGGATGTAGTCTGGAGAAGTTACTAAATGTTTAATGCTCAAGTGAGTCAGTGCCTTGAGGTGTGGAATCGGAGACTCATCCGAACAGTTTCTGTTCACTTTAATAAGATGAAGGGCATTTTACATTAAGTTCTTGCTTAATGTAAGGGGAATTAGGCTATTTGTAGGAGTTAACCAGAGGGTCAAAGGAGATACTGTAAGTACCTGGTACTGGCAACCATCAGGGGTGGAACATCAGAGTAGATGGAGTGCAGATCTGGCACAGAATGCCTCTTCTTTGTATGTTCCATTTAAAAACAATCATTATTAATTACATAGGTATTACAGCAGTGTCAGTTCAAATAAAACCTCACAACAGTTTGATCTGTTGTATGTATTGGAACACATATGGTGCTTGGGTCAAGGGAGTCCAAAGTCTAATTCTAAAACAAGAAACAGATTGAGGAGAAAAGAACAATTTAAACTAAGCTTCAGCTCAGCACTTTGTCCAATTCAGAGAAAACTTCCATGAAGGTGCTGAATTCCTACGATAACTGTGGCAAACATGTTACACTTGCCAATCTGGATAAAGTGTGTGATGGGAGGACTTAATATGATTGAATTCTTGGCAGGAAATATGGAATATGTACAGGCTATGGCAAGCATTTCTTCATTTAGCTACTGAAGTTCTTGTGTGCGAGATGGAAGGTGATCTTGACTCACAAGAGCGAGAAATTGTCCTTAATGTGAGCAAAAAAAAAAAATCCAGAAATTGTAGTTCTGAAAAATATACTTCTGTGTAAATTTTCTTAATGGAAATTAATTCTGTATTTTCTAATTTTTGCTCACCTCTTTTTTTGTATAATCTTTCATTAGTCTTAAAATCAGACTTATCAGTTTATATAAAAACCAAATTCTAAAATGTAAATTACAATCCATATTACTCAAGGGATTCAGGTGAATAAAAGAATACTGCTTATTAAATTAAAGATATCGGGATGGTCTTCTTTAATACTGAGATCTATTGAATATAAACTGATGACAGCGTGAATATTTAGTAGGGAAAAAAAAAAAACTACTCTTAAGTGAGGCTTCCCTAGGGAAAGTTTATTTTTTGCTGATCCAAATTCTTTTGCTGCACTTTTTACTTTCTGCTTCTCTGTGAAGGTTTCTGTTAAGAGCTAGGTCTGGAGCTGGATGGGCAGCAGGTGTTTCAAAGCCTAGATTGCCTTCTGGAAATTTAGACTCGAGTGGAAGTGTAAAGATTGTCGAGATGCTACTGAATTATGAAGGATTTCCAGCATTTTCTGTAGCTGCTAATACTCTGGCTTACAGCTAAGATGCGAGATACTTCACATTATCAGCAATCTGATACCATAACGTGTGCTCTCAGATTAGTAGGACTCACATCTGTGGACTCTGTTTGCTGTCTAGTAGAGCTTCCTTCATCATTATTCTAAAGAGTAAAGGTTGGGAATGATCCCATCTTTTCACGCAGAAGTCGTTTTGCTTTTTAGCTGTGCCATGGGTGTGACGAAGTACTGTCATGCCAAAGTCTGGCATACCTCACTGAAGTCCAGCTGGAGACTTGCCATGTTGCAGAGGTCTGTTAGGTCTGTGGAAATGATAAGCTTATGGAAGAATCTTCTACAAGCAGGTTCCTTCTTCACCCAACCTACCTGACATACCTTTCAGCTTGGTGGCTAGGCCAAAGTTCATGGGAACTTGATGTATAAGATCCTGTCTGTTCATAAACTGTAAACCTATGAGCTTTGAGTTTTATTAGATGCCTAAGGTTAGGTATATATTCTCATAGTATTACTTCTTGTTAACAGTTATGTACTCTTTGTTTGTAGGGAACTGCATCCATAAAAACAGAAATAAGGTTGGAGAATCAATAGGTCATGCAGAGGGAAATCTGAGAAATGCTGTTTCCCCACTGCCTTCATTTTTGGACGCTCCTAATTACTGTCTTTATATGGTGACCTCAGAAAAGTTGCTATCTCAGCTGCAACCCTTCCGCCTGTCCTTTAGCTCTAGAGAACAGTCAACCCTAGGTTTTTTTCTTCTTTGAAATAGAATGGAGGGATTGATACTTGCTGCTAACTTATAAATGTTTCACAACTCAAAATGAGACTGAAGAAAAAGTAAACAAGGAGACCCATAGGAGAGAAAAAAAAAAATCCTGTTTATCTTTGCAAAGACTGAAATTTAATTGAGTATTAGTGGAATGTGGTGTATGACCTGGGGGAGCAGGAGCGGTTGATGGATGACCTTGTAATGGTTTCTGGATCATCACAGCTGCATTTAGAAAGCATTGTAGTATATGAGGAAATATATAGAGAAAAAAGGAACAGAGGCAAGATAAAATAGGGGACAAGAAGAATATGAGAGAGGTAACAGGACAAAAACTGAAAATTAAGAACAACTAAAGGTATGTGCTTGTAATCTGAAATGTGTGTATGGAGACTGAATGTGGGAGTGGAGGATACAGAGAAAAATGAAGAAAAAAAAAAAAGCACTGGAGTGAGAGGACAGGTTATTTAATTTGTTTGTGACTTGTTTAGGGATTAAACCAGCCAAGTGTGTGTTATTCTTCTAGGCACGTCCATTCCAGAGGCATAAGGAGAGGGCTGGTTGCCCAGTTGCCTGCATGCATTCCCCGGCACAGACTGCATGGCAAGGCTGGGCAACCCAAATCTGCTGGAGGCAGAGAGGGGGCTGAATGGAGCTCCAGCTTTGGGAGCCCATGAGCATCGACCATCAAGACTCAAAACAGTCTCCCCAGGGGGCTGTAGGATAATCCAGTAAATGGGAGGATGGCTGGAAGTTGTCATGGAAACGGAGGGCCTGAAAGATTGACTCTGAGCAGCAACAGGCCAGTGAGGCAGCCTAAGTAGGATTTATAGCACATTATACTGTGAAAAACAGGAGAAAATTACTGTAAAGGCAGAAATTATAGCACAACAGAACATATCAGCTCTGAGATCCATCTTGCTAATTAAAACAGCATATTCAGTGGTGGAGTGCGTGATAAGCCTGTTAGCCTAAATGGGAAGATGTTATCAATACTTCATTATAAAGTTTATTGTCTTTAAAGTAACTGTGGAGGAGGGGCAGGGAAGTGTGGAACCTGACTAACCAATGCCACTCTCTGCTCCATGGACTTAATAAATATCCATTCCCTGCTGAGTCTTAAATCTCTGGAATGTTTTTGCCTCCTGAAATTTTCCAGCTATGGGTCACTTTATGTGTGTTGGGGGGGGCTAAATAAGGAGCCTAAGGAGGGGGACATGTGTGTGTGGAGGGGCTGTGCTAAGCAAGTTTTAGTATCTTACTGAAGTCACTGACTGTGTCACCTGCATTTTAAAAAAACAGAAGCCGGGGCAGGTGTTCTTGAAATAGGCCCTAATTTTGCACGGTTCTAGTACCTCTTAGCTGAGGATCTCAAATCCCATAATATGGCTGGAGAAAATTGTGAGAACTGATTCAAGGTCATATAGAAATCCATACTGGGGCTGCGAACTAGTTACAACTTTTTTCTGACCATGAAATAATGTCTGCTAGTCATTAGAAGAATTTTCCTTCTTTCTTAACTTTATTGCATCTCCCATGTCCTTTATTCAGCTCTATCCCTATAGTAATCAAATAACCACTTTTTGAGCTCTGTCTGCATTAGTCCTAATTGACCTGACAATTCCTGCATAATAGCACACATGCAGAAGGTTTGAGTGAACACTGTTTAAAAAAATTAGCAGCTGCTGCAGTCTAATCCATGTAGTACATCATAATACACTGAGCAGCAGATAAAAAGCCCTAGGACACTTCTATTCAATGACGTAATTAATATTCTTGTTTGAATATCAGCATACTATTTAAGGAAAAAAATGAAAAATAAGAAAAAAACCCTGAGGCTCAATTATTGACACATGGACTGGTGTGCTGCAAGTGCTTTATTACAGAATCCAAGGCAGTGTGTCTTATGATGCTGGCTTTTAAGGTTTTAGCACATTACAGTACCGCATCAATGTTTAAAAATAACCTAAAACCCTCTACTCCATCAGCTCTGAATCCTTAACTGCAGTGAGTCTCTCATTTCTCACTTCTTACTGTTTTCTTTACATCTTTGTGCACAAGGTTTCCCTTAGCAGAAGGCTATGAAAGGATTGGCGTAGGCAAACTGAACACCTTTAATGATGGAAGTGACAAAATAGTGATGGTGGCTCATGGCAAAGAAATTTAACAGGCTGTTCACTCCTAGTATGTTGCAGCCAAGGTCTTCCTGCCTACTCCCCTTCTGGAAGGAGAGGCTTTGCAGGTAGAGGATCATTCCTGGGCAGGTACAAGAAATCAGTGGGAAGATGAGGGCTGGCTATTCTTTCCTTCCTTGGTCCACCAAACTACTCTCACTCCCCCTCTGCAGCTAGACAGGGGAAAAAAGATGCAGCAAAGGGGTTTTAGGTTGAGATAAGGGCAGGAAGAGATCACTCACCAACTATTTTGGTGGCCAAACCACACTCAGCTCTTATGAAGCTACTGACATCTTCCAGAAGCCACCCCTGCAGACAAAACCTTGCCAATGTAGAAAGCAATATAATTTCATACTTGAGATGTGTTCCTCTTGCCAGCTGCAGAAACAGAACTTTATTCCCTAATGAAGTTTGAAGTGCTGATGATCGTTGCTTGAACAATTTCAGCTTGTGACTACTGGGAATTATGACACACAGATCTTTGTAACCATGTGGATTTTTCTACTTGAACTTTCTGCCAGTAAAGCAAAAGTAAGCTTTCTGTCCCTGTTTGCTTCTCTAATGGCACATTTTTCTTACGTGAAAGCTGAGCTGTAGTTTAAAAATACCGTGTGCACCCAGCCTGAAATACCAGGAGGTGTGATCACTAGACCAGATCTTGTGCACTGAGTAAGAGGCTACTTGGTTACATTACCTTTTGGTGAGATTAAACAGTTTGTGTAGGGAATGGTACAGATGCTTCTCTGGCATCTGTGTCGGGTATATTGTCCTCTCAGACCCACCACTTGAGGGGTGGAAAAGAAAAGAAAGGCTGTTTTAGCAAGGTTCAAATGGGCTGAACAGCAGCTGAAGAGGAATGTAGGAAAGCAAATGTCACCAGCTAAATTCATGTACTTTAATACTAGTTGAAACTCAAGGCATCTGATGGGTCAGTGCTTCTCTAACATTTTTTTAAATGACATAGTCATTAAAGAGGAAAACAATCCAAATTAAACCATGTTCTAGTCTACTCTTCAGTACTTGAGAGGTAGAGAGAACAGTAAGTGGGAAGTATAGAAGCAAGTCTGTAGAGAATAGTGATCTCAGTAGTTATATATTTTTAAATGTATTAATGATAAAAAGGATGGGGAGAGATGAGATGCAGTATTTTTTTAAATCCTTTTCTGATGGCTTGTGATCTGAGAACAGTTGGTCACTGAGGTTAGCACATGGTAGGTTACATTTTCTTGGTGGTTTTCGCGTGTTGTTTAAAAATAGTTGAATAATGAATGTTTAATGAATTAGTATTTGATACTGTCTACATTACTGTTGGGCAGTGTTTAGATTTGGCAGTGTATCGAGTTAAACATTTACACTGCTGGCTATTGCTTTTGCCTGGATTGTGTTGATTCCACCGTGCAAGTTCATGAGAGGAACCAGTTCAATGATCCAGAAAAATAATTCAAGAAAACAGTTTTTTGGTCTGGTTCACTCCAAGTACTTGTGTCAGCACAATGGAGAAAAGAACGGGGACACAAATGTAAACCCTCACCTTATCCCCTCAGAAAGGGTGTGGAAAGCAGATATATTGCTGATATGTTGTACTCAGCATTAATGCAAAATGTGCTGTTGTGACTTCAATATTAATTTCAGCTCCCACTATTCACAGCCTCAATAGCAAACAGTCTTATTGCTGTGCCTGGCTGAACTTCTCATTCGAATATTTTGCAAGGTCGCTGTGTGTATGAAATCACTTGCTATCTAGGTATTGATTTATCTACAAGCAGGTTGATAAGGGATGGATGAACCAAGCATCTGGAATAACTGAATTCTAATTTTCTTAATCTTTTTCTTCAAGTCTGACTTTCTGAGCAGTCTTTATTGATAGCTATAGTCACTGTAGGTGCTTAAAAGTTTGATCCATTGCTTTTAGTGAGGGCTTTAGGGAAAGAGCTCTTGGGGTTTGTCCTAAAGAAGATCCAGTTGGCAAGACAATTAAATGAACAACCTCCAGCCCATGCTGCCTGCTTCACAGTCAGGCAGCAGCTCAAAAAAGCATATTCAGCATCAGCGGAGATTGTAAAAGATAACACAGCCTCTTAGTGAGTCATCAAACCCACTTAAATGACTTTGCCCACCTAATAGCTGGTGGGTTTTGTGGAGTGTTTGGGTTTTTTTGTTTGGTTGATTTTTTTCTGAGGGGCTGAGTGCTTTGGCCATGACTTTTCTTTGTATTTTAGGTAGAACTTCTACAACTTTATTTCTAGAGGTCTTTCTGGTTTCTTTAGGATTTTGGTGAAGTCAGATCAAAGCATGTCGCTTCTATAGGAAGGACAGGCAGATGCTGCTGAAAAGAACATTTTCTTGGTCTATTACAGTAATATATGTGTCTTCATGTGTTCTAAAACTTATAATTTGCTTCTCTCTTATATGTAGAAATAAGTAACTATAGATCTTGTTGTTTCCTCTCAACTCTATTCTTCACCCTTCGCTTCCATCCTCCTCAACTCTTCATGCTTTTCTTTTTCTCTGTGTATTCTTGTTACAGTCTATCACTCTTTCTATACCATGTTCCCTTCTGAGAACATTCCTCTTCCAAATTTGGTGTGTTTGACTGGCCCTGATAACTACTTGCTGCAGCCAGCACGAATCTGCTCTGAGTAGCACCATTCGGACAAGTACACTTGCTCTCCTTTGATGCTTGTCTTGTGTGAAAGCATGTAATTGTTTTGTCCTGGGGCTGCACCGTGGCACTAGGAGGACTGTAGTTCATTATCTGTTTGCTGTACTTTTAATTCCCACTAATGGAAACTGTAGTAGAGTAGTTGAAGGAGGAGAAAGTGCTTAAACAAGAAGTGTGGGGGCATTTTTATTTTGCCATCAGTATCTTGCATGTGTGCTTTTGGAATGAAAGAGAAAAAGGGAATTGGATTTTCAGATTTTGATTTCTATGCTGAAAACTTGAAGAACACTTTCTGATTATCATCCTTGCTGTCTTGGACACTTTTTTTTTTTGAGCAGAGGCATCATTAAGTATATCCATTAAATGCTGGTGATGTGAATGCCAGTGGGTGAAGGGAAACAGCTGTTAACAACACGGTTAAATTATAGCATTTTTTATGTCTTTTATACCATATGATTAACAATGGAAAGTCTATTTTTTTCTTTAGCAAAGTGTGTGGGATGGTAAGAAAAAAACCCTGTGGAAGCCATGGATTAAATTTTTCTGTCCAAATGTGAGAAATTCTGTATAGTAAAATAGCCTTTCCTGTTAGACCCTAATTTAGCATAAACAGTTTATCAGAATATTAACTCAGTGTGTTTGGTTTGTATGTAGCATAGGAAAGTGACAGCAGGTATTAAAAGGGAGCTCTTGTATGTTCCTTTTGCTGTCCCCAAAGTAAGTAATGCAGGTTCTGTTTAGTGAATTCACTTTACTCCCCCTAAATTATGCTAATATTTCCAGTGAGCCAGATCAGAACTGTAGGGTTTAATCCAGCAGTGTTCCATGAGCAGGGAATAGAAATGCCTTTCCTCTGAAAAATGATGATGTAATTGTAATTGTTATTTATGTGTGTTGTGGTTTAACCTCAGTCAGCAGCTAAGTACAATGCAGCCACTGTCTCAGTCCCTGCCATCCTGAGCGGATGGGGAGGAGAATTGTGGAAAAAAAAGTAAAACCCAGGGGTTTACATAAGAACAGTTTAAGTATTGAAATTAAGCAAAACATAATAATAATCATAATAATAGTGATGAAAAGGAAGACAACAAAAGTTAAAAGAGTAATAAAACTTAAGAAAGACAAGTAATGCACAATACCATTGCTCACCACTCACTGACTGATGCCCAGCCAAATCCCTCCAGTAAATAAAATGAGTGAGACATTTTCTGGTAAGGAACATCCCTTTGGCCAGTTCTGGTCAGCTGTCCTGGAGCTGCTCCCTCCTGGCTTCTTGTGCACCTGTTTACTGGCAGAAACTGGGAAACTGAAGAGTCCTGGGCCTTGGGTAAGCACTACTGAGCAACAACCAAAAGCATTGTTGTGTTATCAACATTATTCTCACAGTAAATCCAAAACACAGCACTGTTACAGCTACTAGGAAGAAAGCTGGAACCAGGACATGCAGGTATATTGTTATTCCACTGTCACATTTGAAACCAGCACATGGAGGTCCACAGTGGAGCAGAAATCCACCTGAAGTCCATGGAGGAACACATAGTGGAACAGGTGTGTGTGCCCAAAAGACTGTGGCCCTGTGGGCAGCCTGCACTGGAGAAGGTTCCTGGCAGGACCTGGGTTTCCATGAAGAGGAGCCCATGCTGGAGCCAGTTTGGTGGCAGCACTTCTGACCTTATGCAGGACCCACACTGGAGCAGACTGTACCCCATGGAAGGGTCCCGTGTTGGGTCAGTTTGTGAAGAGCCGTAGCCCATGGGAAGGGGCTGTGCAAGAAGTTTGTGGAGGACTGTCTTCCATGGGAGGGAGCCCCACACAGAATCAGGGGAAGAGTGTGAGGAAAGAGCGGCAGAGACAGTGTGTGATGAACTAACCCGTTCCCTTTCACTGCTTATGGGGAGAAGGTAGAGAAAATTGGAGATGCAGTTGAGCCTGGGAAGAAGTTTGTGGGAGAGGAGAGGTATTTTAAAGATTTATTTTTATTTTTCATTATCTTACTGTGATTTAATTAGTAATAAA
Source organism: Corvus cornix cornix (assembly GCF_000738735.6). Lineage (NCBI taxonomy): Eukaryota > Metazoa > Chordata > Aves > Passeriformes > Corvidae > Corvus > Corvus cornix. Next base: position 20,942,137 of record NC_046335.1, on the reverse strand, counting down.
TTAATTTCTGCAACTTCAGTCTGTTAGTTTTGCCCATGACAGTAATGGCAAGGGATTTCTCCCTGTCCTTATCTTGACCCACGAGCCTTTCCTTATGTTTTCTCTTCCTGTCCAGCTGGGGAGGGGAGTGACACAGTGGCTTTGGTGGGTACCTTGTGTCCAGCCAGGACCAACCCACCACACCCACATATGTGTCTGAAGTTGTGAGGCTTTTTTTGCTGGTATTTTGGTCAAATTGCTGATAGGCTTGAAGGATGACTCAAGTAGCTGAATGCCTCAAGAAAGTTGATTGTGTGATTCATGAGGATTAGTCTCATCTTTCACAAAATTTTATGTGATGAGAGGGAAGATGAGTTTTACTTGATTTTTTTTTTTCTGAAGTATAGGTTTTGTTCAGCTGTTCACGCTAGTATGGGTGTAAATGAAGATACTGATATTGGAACATAGTCTATATTACCCACATGAGATTAAGGATCAAATCGTGGTGTTTTTACAATGAGGGATGAGAGAGAAAAAGTAAAATGACAGTTACATGAGCTCTCAAGTGAATGGTCAGTCAGTATCTTTAGTGCTGAGAAGTATAAAGGATGCCCTTTCCCACCAACAGGTTTCCTCATTTAGGCCAGATGTGATAAAAATGAGGTACCTGTCGCCTGACTTCTTCTGAGTAAACCTGTGACCTCTGAAGTTGGAGGTGTGATGAACTGCTGCCTTTGGAAGAAGTAAGCTTATCAGTTTCTTTCCACATGACTAGACAATACATTTTTGCAGGTAAACCGAATTCAGCAGTGAGAGCCCTCTGCCATAGGGCTCAGATGCTTTGTGTAATCCTGACCTGTTTCTTTTACCTTCTCTTAAGTCCCACCAGTGCCTCCTCATGGTTTTTCTGTTGCTGAATTTCTGTGTATTCATTTTGTTTGTCTCCAAAGAGGCACTCATAGCAAAAGGTAGATTTTATTCATAAACTGAGGGGTAAGAGCAGGAGTGGACAGAGGCAAGTAGGTTTGCGAATCCACCACAATATGTTGCAACCTCTTATGCAGTGATACAAATGGTGTTTACTAGCAGAAGCACAAGGCTTTCAAAATGAATGTAGCTAATGTTACCGAATGCCCTTGAAAGCAGAAAAAATTCTGCCAACTGGGCAGAATAGCACCCACTTCCCAGCAGTGCTGATGTCTGGAGTGCTTTGTATTCCTTATAAACTTCATTGGAAATGGCACATTGTAAATCTGGCACTAGTTTGCAGTAATGAAAATAAGGAAAAATTGTTGTTTATAGACTGTACAGACTTTCACCAGGAAGACCTAAATTAATTGCCTTGCTGTAGCCTATGATCTAGTTTCTCTTACCATCTACCAAGGTGATTTGGGAATCAACCCAAATGGGGATATATCCCACCAGGCTTATTGCTTGGATTTTTTTTATTGCTTCAGTAAGTGATGGCTTGCTGTAGGATTCCTCTGGATGAGATGTCCATGAATAGAAAATGAATTTGTTGGCACTCTAATGAAGAAATACAGTAAATGCAAACCAGAGGCATCCAGCAAGCAGCAGAACCACCTCACCTGCAAATTGTGGGTGTTCAGCAGAATGTCATCTGTGCATCAGGAAGGGTTAATATGTGGTGCATATGGACTAGCACACTGCTTATTTGCCTGCATAGTGTCATGTACCTACTCACTAAATACCCCCTGAAGGTCCAAGCCTGTTCTAATTTTCAGTAAATTAAATGAGTGACTGTGAAAATAGAGTGACTTTGAAACTTAGTGGGAGTAGCCTAAAATTACAGCTAAACCATGACTTTGATAGCTGGCTATCTGTGGGAATGCTTTTCTTCTATTATTAAATGGACTATGCATCCAGTAAGTTCCTTTGATATCTCTGATTCTTGTGATTAAATTGTACTTTATCTCACCACATCAGACAATGTATGAGGTCCTAAGCTCTGAAAGAATGAAATACATATAATGTGCCTTGTTGATGTATAATGTCTGACAGAAATACGTGTGGTACCTTCCTTTTCATATATGATGAAACTCTGTGTAGTGTTGTAGGGAAGTGTTCTAAAGGGAAGATGTGCACTTTTTTTAATGCAATAGCTGAACCAACCATTGTGGAGTTACATAAGCCCTCCAAAACCGTCATATTGACCATGCAAAATTAAACCTTAAGCTTCTATTCAGAGATAAGACTTTTCAGTAGTTCTCAAGCAGCCTAATCCACTGACCTGACTGAGACCTGATCTCTGAGCTATCACAAGAGTACATTTTGAGTTCTCACCTCAATCCTTCACTGACATATGAGAGAAGATAGGAGGAAGTCTCCAAATTTCTATACTCATTCTGTATTTTTCCCTTTTCCTTAGGTCACAGGGCAGTTTGCTGAGAAAGAAGGAAAAACATTGTAAAGATCTAAGTTTATACTGCAGTAAAGGCATAATTCTAATGCTGGTCATATGTGATTATGTAACTGCATTGACATTGCATCCCATTTTTAAATATTAATTTTAGAGATGTTGTGCAAGATTCCTAATGTAGCTAGAAGAACAAAGATATGAGTTTCCATCCACCTCTTTGTGTTTTGCATTTTGTGTTTCATGATCAGCCAGTTACTTAAGTGAACTCTGTTGACTATTGTGATAATAACTGCACTTGATAAAGCACAGCACTGCTACTGTATTTGCTGGCTATCAGTTATCAGTGAGTTTGAAGCACGGCATTACTGAAGAAGATACCACCTCTGCTCCAAAGACCTGTTTAAAAATACCCATCCAAACAACACACCCCCTCCAAAAAAAAAACCAAACCCAAAACAACAAAACCAACCAACAACTACACCCAAACCCAAGCAAATCCCTGCACACAGGCATGCCCCCTTAAATAGGCAGTCAAAAAGATGCTGGGGACATAAGTAGGAAGAAGTAATATGTTTACTGGGGTAGATAAGAAGGTAAGGGTGGCCTTTGTATTGGCAGCTTTAGCAGGACTAAGGAATCCAGAAGCTGCTGTTCCTGAATTGTTCTCTGTTACTCTGCATTACGAGATTATAGGAAAGAAGGCAAGTCACTGTGGACAGAGCTGGCCCCTGAATTGTGCCTGTTCTGGGGATGGGTGAAAGTTTTCCATTAGTATTAAGCTAATAGCACTGGTCTAAAGGAAAAAGTGGCAGGCTGAAGACTTCATCTATCTCTCACCTGCTTTATGGAAATAGTGTCATAGCATAACGTGTGCCTCATTAGTGTTTAGGCAGCTGTGCAACACATGTTGTTCCCAGGTTTTCTCCCAATGGAAAGACTTTCTTGCTGGGGAAGGGAGGAGTCCTTTTAGTGTCTGCTCTGAAGGAATTCACTGAGGTCTTGGCATTTGCACTCTGATGTTAGAGAGCAAGAGGAAAAGACTGAGAAAGCACCCAGTCACTAAGACCTTTAAAATCAGCCTATATTTTCTGAGCAGCTGTCGATGGAGTCTGTGTGAGATTATTATTGTTTGCAGAAGCTTTATTGATCTTGGCTTTGAAGCCCAGAAATCTGTTTATGGCAGCCTATAAAAATGAACGGCTACTTCTTTTGCTGAAGGTTAGCACACTGTGTTTGTTTAATTGAATTGAAATGGCTTTGTGTTGTCTAAATGTCAGTGTTAATGAATTTTCGAGTGATTCTAGATTCTCCTAGTTGGATAAAAATACATAGATAGAAAGCAATGTGTTAAAAGGGGGTGCTATCCACTTCATTAAAACAAGATAAACATAGATCTGAGAGAAACACTATTGCTTTTTACACAGCTGGCTGCATCAGAAGGTCCTTTAAGGTTTCCAAGTCTGTTTTGTTTTCCAAGTCAGTTTGTGTTATTTGCATCTGTGTTTCTCTGAAAACAGTGTAAAGAAAGGAAGAAAGGCAGAAGGTCAAAAGTGACACCCTTGGAATATCCAGCTTTTCTATAGTATTACTTGGTGGAAGAAAGATCTTACAACACTGAAATGGGAATAAATATTTATTTATAGCTTCCTGATTGCAATGAGAGAGCTGGAAACTTGTGGTGCTGCTTGGCTTAATGAGTACTTGCCTGGACTGCTGTGGACATAATTCCCCTTCTGGTTTTTTTGTTCCACAACTAATTCATCAAACCTTCTGTCTAATTTGATCAAACTTACCTAATTTCCAGGTAGATGAATGTGTGTTGCAGACTGTAGTGGAAGGCACAAAGACTTAGTCTAGAAGAAAAGTTTGCCAAAACATACACATATGTAGGTTGTGATATTTGTTTTGAAGACGTATTTTTTTCCTCTTAATGTTGTGTTGATAGGCTTTCTTTAAAAAAATCTTAAGTTTCTGTCATAATCTGATTAATCATAGGAGTATGTTTGAAAACTGCTGTGGTCCGGATGTTGATGCTGTGCACTTGGACAGGTTTAGAGGCGCTCCTTTTCCCCAGATCCTTCACCATGCATTTAGCTATAGGTAATATTTTTGTCTATCTATGAATGGATCAGGATGTTGCCGAAATAAACATTGCATGAACATGGCAGGAAGAGGTTGCTTATGCCTTGATTATACCCTCAGTTATGTGTCCTGTACTTTACCTGCTGTCAAGCTATTCTCTGTTAGAGGCTTCCCCCTTCAGTGTCCTCTCCTCTGGTTACTAGACAATTACATCTGACAGATGCCCGTGACTGCAACATCTGCTTCTCTTCAGTTAATGACTATTTTCAGGCTTTTTGTCCTCACCTCAATTTGTACATGTAGAGGGACTACAGGATTGGAAGCTAAAAAGGAATAAGCAGAAAATGGTCAGGAAGGCAGAAGAGAGGTATATTTTAATCTCTCTGAGGAACTGGAATATTTAGCACCAAGCCAACAAGTGTAATTTTTTTTCAATCCAACACCATGAGTATTCATTCTACTTATTAATGTATTTTTAGAATTACTTAGAATTCCTCCCCCCATGGTGAGCTCCATTTCCCCCACCGTTTGAGAGCTCAAACAGAGCAACGGTGTTCCCTAGGGCATATGAAGTTACACAGATCATTGCTCTCTGCCAGGGCTTTCAAATCTCACAATGCTCTTGAGAAAGTTTGTTCATGAAACATGTTTGTCATCTATTAAATGTGTTCTCCAGGGAATGGTTGATAATATACAATTCAATGAGATCTGAATACAGAGGATATCCTGAGCAGCTGAAACCCTCTGGCTAAAATCTTCTTTTGGTGGATGCAACTTAAATAAAGGTGAAAGGAATACTAGCAGATAATAAACCCAAAAAATTCCTTGAGCTCTTCTGTATATCAATGTGGTCCTCATCAAAGTTTTTCAAATCTTTGTCCCATTATACCTTAACTCCATCATAAAAAATAAGAATATAAAAAGAAATAAATTTAATTAGAGACTTCTTTGAAATCCATTCCAAACATTAAAGGTCCTGTTTCAAAGCCTTTGATCTCAATAGGTTTTGCATCAAACAAAGACTGTAGGTTCGATCGCTTCATGACTTTCATATCTGGAACTTGAAGGGATGGAAAATGCAGTGAATTTCTATTTGCATGCTCAAAATGCAGTACATACAAAAAAGGAGAAGATGTGATAGACGTTTACCCTTCTGATTTGCTTTAAGGAACTCTCAGCTGAGAAGCGGTGTCTCATCTTGAGGCATTGAAGTTCTCTGGAAGATCTTAATTTGAGTTCATTAAGAGCAGGAATGGCACCTGCTTGGGTAAGGAGGGAAAGACATTGTAGGAAGGATCCCAGATGGCTTAGAGCTGTATTTATTTTGTAATTTGAACACTTGCTTTGTCTGGTTTTAGTAAATATGTCAGTAAGTACAATGTTGCATTGTTTCCAGTAACATTTTTTTTTTAACTCCCAGGTGATGCTGCAATTATATTTCTAGTGAAGAGTATAAGTGAATGATCTTTAGGATCACTTATTTTTAAGGTTGCAAAGATTCACATGGTCACATAAAACTTCCAGCAAAAGGGGTGATGCTTTTGGTGCATCTTTTTTCTGCACCTTGGATATTTTCTGAGCTAAATCTGTTTGAGTTTAATGTATTTAAATGGTTGAACATACTGTTTTCTACTGTTACTGGTAAGAAGATTCCTGTACACAGTGGTGTAACTGTATTTGTGGACTAGTTTTAGGTCATTTATAATAAATGTGTGAATGTGAGTTTTTTCTACAAATGGAAATTACTCCATGTTATATTTTTCTTTAAACTGACAATGTATGCAGAAGTGGCCTGTCATATCTTAGAGACCACAAACAGATGCTTGAGCAACAGAAGATTGTACTTGCCATGTGAAAAATACAGGGTTATATTTCCTTTGGCTGTCAGGGGTCTCTCTGAACTAAGTCTTTGTTCTCCTGCTATTCTGTAGTTTTTATTTGCATCTTTGAGAAGAAGATGGGATTTAGATTACTTTTCTGGGCCAACAATGGGACAGCAGCAGAACTGTCTTTGATGTACTTGTAAGGCTTCTAGTAAGGCAAGAAACAGTGGTTGAGCCTCTTCTATGTCATGCAGATAACTTGAGTTATAGTGCAAATGCTTGAATTTTATGTCTCTTGCAGATGTTTCACGAATTAATTTTCTGTTTTGATTTGGAAACAATTTTTGTAGTTCTCTCATGAAAACCTCTACAAATGAGTTGAAAAGGAAACCTTTGAGTTAAAATAAATTCAGCAATAGCTAATTAGATGTTCTAGACCATTCTGCTGCAGGGCGCTGCGGTACCGTTTCCAGTTCAATGCACTTTTGTATGCACCCTTCCTTCTCTTGAGCAGTAGGCTTTTTTGGCTGTAATTTTTGTAATTCTTGTATAGCTTGCTTCTACTAATTCTTATGGAGAGAATGCACTTGCAGGATAATGTAACATGGATCCTGGTGGTAAGATATAGTGCCTCAATGGCAAACCACCTCAGGCCTCCCAGTGTGAGCATCAGGGAGCAGAGGTTAGGGTTTTGCAAGGCAGTTATTTAGTCCCACTGAATCTTTAAGGTTAAATTTTTTGGTTCTGTTGGGTTTTTGTCTTCCAATTTATGTTGTTAACTTAAAAAAATGATGCCTTTACTTGGTTTTTAAAAAAGACAGACCTAATAAACATCAAAATGCTATATCAGCTCTGCTTGCATTTGTGCCACTGGTATGCCAGGAGAAATGTTTTCCTCCCAGAGATATGTAACTGCTTTTAAGAGAGGTTAAAGAGCAGCAGATGTCCTGTTGCATATGTTTGGAGGGATAAGACTTATGAAGGCATGATTGTGGTTTTTCATGTTTTCATTTTCAGTGCTTGTCACTCTTAGCTATATATTACTAGCTACTCTTCTGTGCAGCTCATTCCATGAAAACGTGTTGGTCACTTCTGTTATTGGTATTTCTTTCTCATCAAAAGCTGTAACTCTCTGATATCAGCATAGGAACCTATCAAAATGGATGAGATATTGCAAGGAACAGACAGTGTTTTCTAGCTTTCACACTTTTGACCATTGAGTTACTGTCAAAGATCATTATCAGGAAATATCATAAATGCATCATAGAGTTTCTTAACAGAAACAAAACAGGAACATAGTAATGTAGTTTTGCAGTCCACTTTCAGATTGTCTTTATGGAGTTCTAGGCCACCTTTGGGAATCCCCCTATTGGAATCCCTGAAATTTTTCTCTACTGTCTCACTGACTTTGTGGTGCTTGGTATATCCCAGTGAGCACAGAGATGCTGTGCTACTGCACTTCTTGTTATCATCTACTGGGGATTGCAGGCTCTTCCAGAAGTGTGGATGGACCACTGAGGTGCTTTTCCCTGGCTGTCAAATATGAATAGTATTTATTCTTTCTAAGCACTATGAAATCATAGAAAAATTGATTTAAATTAGACAGTGTTGTTATGAATCCATATTGGAAATGATCATCACATTTTTAAGCCAGCATCATGCAAGTGTTCTTTAATAACAAAACAGGGGAAAGTGACCTCACAGTCTTTCTTGGAATTCACTTCAACTGAATATATCTGAGCAAGGAGGTCTCTGAGCTGACATGGTAGCTTCATGCAGTGCTGGGATTTGTTTCCTTGGGATGTATTGGGTGCCTGAAGTAAATGCAAGCAGAGAGCAAAAAGAAATCAAAAATACTTTTTGTCTGTTGTGAGCTAGTTGTGTGGTAGTATGTCTCAAAGATCTTATATGATTTTATCATGTTATCGTGATAATTGTCTTCTGAGTAATAAGGAGGGATTGAAAAAACATTTCTTAAAAATTATAAGATCAGGTTCTGTTTCCAAACCTATTTTTATTACAGATTCCTGGGAGTCATTCACTGCCTTTAATGAATACTTTTATTCCATTTCTTTGCATGACAGCACAGATTTGAAAAGGAATGTATTATTTCCTTTTTCCTTTAATTTCAAGTGAGACTAGAAAGGCTCCTGTCTCTGGGGATATTAGTACAAAGCATGTGACTTCCCCATCTTTGACTGACATATGGCTTGTCCAGTCAGTCTGTAATAATCCTTTACACTTGTCACATGCTTACTGATACCCACAAACATATGCCTTCTGACTACTAACTACTTGAAAATAAAAAAAAAATTAGAAGTTGCAGCTTGTTTCAGTTTATATGATGAAGTGATCCAGAAAGATTTTCTTATTCTAAGGTAAGTTGATGGGTTTTTTTTTTTACTTCTTCCATATGGAAAAATAGGAATAGAGAACAGTGTTCCTAATTCTGATCTTTGTGTCCAGCCCTCAGTTCCATGCTCTGTAGCACAAAGGGAAGACTGCTTCCCTGCACATAATAAGGATGCTGAACAAGCACTGCTCCATGACATTACATTAGCCCTTAAAGGCTTAGTGCTGTGTCTGCACAGAACAGAGGCAGAAGCTGGTGCATCTGGGATCCATTTGGCAGTTCCCATTATCACTCATGACTCTGATTGCACATCTTCTTGGCAGCCTCACCTGGGAGAGCCAGGAGTGAAAACAATTCAAAGGTGAACTTAGTTCTCAGCTCTAGAAATTCATGACTCAGTAGCAGCAGTGTTGGAGGCAGTGTAGTTAAAACCTGTGTGGCTTCTCCCAGTGATAAATCTGCCAAGCAGATGTCCTTATTCAGAGCCACGTCAACCGAGAAAATTTCAGCAGTTTTAAATGTGCTAGCAAAGAAAGACCTTTAAAATCTCAGCAATGTGCCCTTGTGTGCTCTACATCCCTTAGAAGCAGTCGGTTGATGAGTTTTTTGTATCCACATGCACAGGTACTTTTAGTGTGTTTTATTACATTAACGAACTATTAAAAAACAAAGGACACACTTATATAGAAATATATGCATAAAAACTCTTCAAGCACACTTCTAGACTGATGTGTAGTGAATAGTAAGGCACCATAGAGAAAAGACAGCATTAAGAAATATTGAAATTACAGAATAAATCAACATCCACCTGTCAGAAGAACAAATTACAATGATCTTTAGTGGTATGGGTCATGTTTCATGATGACTTTCGTCTTTTCTGTCTTCTCTGGATAAGACAGCCTGGTTCACTTAATGTGATTAAAGTTCCCTAGATGATGCATCAAAGTTGTGAAGGCTCTTTTTGTCTCTGGTTACAGAATGGGTAGCTGCCTTTCTATGGTATTTGTCATGTTAGCTTATTGGTGTAAGGAAAGGGGATGAGGATTTGGAATTAAAGCAAAAGCATTATCTGATAGGGCAGTTCAGTGAAAATCAACAGATTACCCTTAGGGGGTTTATTGTGGGTAAACAGTCAATCATAATGTAATGCAGTGTTTATTAATACTGTTTATTTAGTTGCCCTTTGTTTTCATCCTGAGTAATCAAGCTTTGTTCCATCAACTTTTCTCTAAGCACCCTGTATAGACAGAAGGGGAGAGTGAGACTGTGAAACTCATCCAGTGTCCCAGAACAAACCAGCAGCAAGCCCAGGAAAATATTCATGCACCAAATTCCTTAGGTATCATAGTGCCTTAGGAGGCAGCCATCCCAGCTTGCCCCTTCAGAGTGTGTATGTGTCTGTATGTTGAAGAGCTACGAGATAATGTTGCAGGAGGAATTGATTAGGAGTAATTTGCCGGGGGAAGGGAGCTGTATTGTGAGCTGTCAGCAAGTAAAGAAGCAAGGATGCCAATTGACAGGTGGACCAAAGCATTTTCAGTAGGAGGGAGGAGGAAATCGGTTCCAATATGCAATTGCTCTAATTGAGGCTGTGAAGAGATAAATGGGGAAAGTTTGCAACAGCTGGAGACTGCTCTGAAGGAAAACTTTGAGGGTTTGTTATCTTCTCAGGAGGTCTTTTAGTCATCATGATGATGCCTCTGGCAGACATCAGCAGGGAGGGAAAAAAAGCAATGAAACTAAAGCCAAAGTCAAACAAAAGCCCCCAGGTAAAAGGTCCCAGACATATGGTGGGAAAATAAAGAAATAAATATTGCTGGTGATTGCTGGTTCTTTGAACTGCCTCTTGAAAAGAACTTTAAGTACATGTGTGAACAGTGCTGGTTACAAGCTCTGTGTAAAAATTTCAGTCATTATACAGCAGTCTCTATTGGTCACCAGAAACAGTAGTGCTGTACCTGGGGTTTTGGGGCCCATGTGCACTTCTGGAAGACAGTTTTCTTATGTGTCCACTAGAAATGCATGTAGAAAATTTGATTGGGTGCTTAGGCACTATGGCTTTGAAGTGACGATGATTATTTGAAGGCCTTCAGAACTAGGAGGGAAAAAAAAAGTGTGGAGAGAGCTTATCTTCATTAGTGCTATGGCAGTGTTCAGTCAAAGGTTGGACTCGATCATCTTGGAAGTCTTTTCCAACCTTAATGATTCTATGGTCACTATTAATTTCTTGTTGCCCTTGATATTCAGCTGACTACTTTGTTTCTTCTCTTTTTTTTCCCCTTCCACTGTCATTGTGTTACTCCTAGCTGTTCCTTTTTGCTGCCACGTGGAAAGTTTATCTCCTTTTGCACTATAGGAATCTTTGAAACACGCTCCTTACATAAGCTGTGTGTAGAGTACATAGCTTTTTTCCATTTCCTCAGTCAGTCCTTTTAGATGTGGATAATTTAGACTGGAACAGAAAGGGATGAGGTTAGCCAATACTTGCATCTGTTTTTCCTTTCAAATTGCAAATAGATTGATATATTGAGTTTAATTCAGAAAAATACATGCATTTAAGATGTCTGTGCTTCATCATTATTGACACATATGCTGTTGTTGACTGGCTTATTTGTACAGTGGTGGCAGGCAAAATACCCCCATTACATCAGAATCCCCTTGGGCTGGTGCTGAACAAACAAATCACTAAATTTTATTCCTGTACTGTAGATACAGGATGTATCTGTATGTCAGGATCTCCTGTAATGTCCAACTGGATGCAAGTGAATTTACTAAGGAACAGAAGGAATAGAAAAGGAATAATGGTAACTGCAGTATTAGGGTTGTGTGCCTGGGAGCAAAAATAATTTTATTTCAGAATACTGGATCGGTTTTCTTTTTAAACAGAAATACTTTTCCTCAACTTGTGTTGCAGTAGTCTCTAGAGATTCTAATCAATGGCTGACCTTAAGTGGTATACATGTGTAACTAGGAACTTCCAGATACTTTTCTTTCTGATTAAATGCTACTTGACTTACCCATCATTTCATAATTCACTTCTCATGGGTCTTGTTGAAGATAAATGTTATAGGAGAAGATCTGGAGGGGAAAACATTGCAATTATTTTCTTTTCTGCATACAAAGGGTAGCCTGGAAGGAGAAATAAACATGAGCACAGTAATCTATGATGCTAATGTTGCCGAAGAAGTAAAACCAAGTTTTGCAGTTTAATTGAAGGAAACAACTTCGTTAGCCTTTCCCCTTCTAACAAAAAGAGTGATAGCAATATGTTTGCAGTAAGAAAGCACGCTGAAATTCAGTATCTTGATTTATGTAGTACTTAGTGATGGGAATCTCCACATCTGAAAGTGAGAGCTGAGCAACAATGGAAATATATGTTTTCCTGCAAAATTGTTAAGCAAGATGCTGGCATGTTGTTAAAATTGCAGGGTTGGGGGAGGGCTCTTGTGTTTTTGTTAGTTGGGTAAGCATGTGTAATTACTGCTGTCATAAGAGTCTCATGTGAGATTATTGGAATTTATATTTATTCTTTTTTATGCTGGTATTTTCTAAGTATGTTTACTTTGATTCCTTTTTTTCTACAAGATTGATCCTAACTGGTGTGAGGAAAAAATCCAGTACTTTTCTACCCACCAAAGAGCATTTTTTTTTTTTTAATGTTGCAATGGAAAATGAATGTAGTGTATCTGCAAATATGGTGAAAAATAGTTAACTGTCCTAGATAGTTAATAGTTATTTATTCATGAGATACCAGCTCCTTTTACCGGTGGCTGACAGATCTGCCATTTACCTGGTTCTTGCTGAGTCAATACAGAATTGTATGCAGACCATAGTTCTTATGATGCCTGAGCTCAGTGTGGTTGTAGTTGCTCAGTGTCTGGATTGGTTGGTCTTTGATGAGTGGGCAAGTAATGTTATTTTGTTATGCGCTAGCACACGGTCTCTCTTCTTTTCCCTGTAAGGCATTATTTATACCCTCTCCTTGATGCAGTTCAGCTGTAGATACACCAAGGGAAATGAACTTGCACAGGACAGCCTTAAACTCCCTCATCACATATAGCCTAACTTGACCTAACTCAGAAGAGAGGATTGTACATCTTTTACACTCTTTGGTTTCTAGTTTTTTTCCACTGGATGGTCTAGCTGCTATATAAGCCCTAGCAAGTCTTCTATTTCCTTTTGCTCTACCATGACAGTAACTGGTTGCTGATAGACTATGCGTAATGCCAAAATAACTGGACAGAAATGTCTATGATTCTGCTCTGTGTGTGGCTTAAATCTAGTCTGGCAGTGTTATAGGAGGATTGCCTTGAAAAAGAAAGATCCATCCCATCTACTCATGGAATACGTTGTCACAGAAATGTGTGAGCGGTGGAGGGAGTTCTGATACATTCTGTAACAAGTGGAAAACTTCACTGGTAGTGATTTCAGTTTTCCAATGATTGGTTTTCCCCATTATTTCCCCAATACAATATGTTACAGAAGGTATTATATTTGAATATAACTTAATTTGCAAGCAGATACTGCCTTGAAGTACTGCAGTGAGCATGATTTCTTTTATAACTAAATGTACTTGAATTAAATCACTGACCTGAGATGAATTGCTCAGATTTACGCTTGTTGCAAGGTCAGAATGACATTCTCTTTTGCTTCTGTTTGTGACCTTACTGTTCTGTTGTGGCAATTATTGTCAGTTTATCAATTCAGCATTTTTTGACTTATGGGAGAATCAAATGGAGAGAATAAAAGCAAGAGGCTGTTGTTTAAATATAAATAACTTTGAGGATTAGCAAAAGTGACATGGAAACTCATTGGATATAAAAATAAATTAATGTAAAAATGTGTAAAGTACTTCAAAGTCCTGTATGAAAGCCACCTTTCAAAATAACCTGTGAATCTTTGAACAAAGGAAAATGAGGCCATGGAACTGCCTGCACCTCTGAGACCACTGAAAAAAATGGGCTTTTCCTGGAACTTGCTTTCTGTTCTTTGCACACTTTCCAATTTATTAGTACTGAAGGGAAGATGTAACTGTCAGAATCACATGTTGGAAGGACTTCTCTGAAGAAACTGCAGCTCTCATAGGCTTTATGAGTATCTTATAGCAGCATTCACTTATGGAAAGGCCGAAAGAATTCTTTAGTCATCTTATTCTCTAGAACAAAAGAGTGGAATTAGGAGTTGGATTTGGAGCAGAATACCTAAATCAGAATATCTGACCTATAGCTCCAAGTATATGACGTGAGGGAGCCCACTCAACTTTGCTAAAATGAAGAAAATATCAGATTAGTGAACTGTGAGTCTAGACCCATTCCTCAATAAGCAAAATACTTTTCTGGATTTTCAGGAAAATGGGTCATTATGATACATGTACCACTGGTCATACTTGATGTGTTCATGAAACAGACAATCACATAACTCAGGAGCAGGTCCTTTTCTTTCATGAACTAAATGGAACAGGAACTTCTCTTTATGTTTTCAGACTCTGAAATAGATGAAGGAATGCTTGCAGGCCCTGAGACTGAGTTTTCACAAGGGCAGATCTATTTTTAACAGGAATCTTGAGGACAGCATATGTGAAGAGAGGAAATCCTTTCTAAGATAGAAGAAATATTAAGATCCAAGAGCCTACATTGCACTGTGGCACTCTGATCTTCAATAAATACAGTGAGAAATTGTGAGATACTCAGAGAGAAAATAGGTGGGAAAAACAAAACCAAACAAAACAGTCAAAATGTTATTAATGACTGGAGAAAAAAAAATGTAAATGCCATGTCTGCTAGAGAATTACAGAGTAGTTAGCCTAACACCAGTTCCTGGGAAGATTACTGAGCAAATTTTCCTAGAAGCTACCGGCAAGCACACAAAGGATGAAAAGCTAATTTGAAATAGCCCACATGTATTTACTGTGGGCTAATTATGCTTGGCCAAAGTCATTGCCCTCTGCAATGAGACTGGCTCTACGAATAACAGGGGGTGCAGGAGGTATTGTCTACCTTCACTTCTACAAAGGCTTTGATACTGTCTCCTGCAGTATCCCTATGCAACCTTGGAGATATGGGTTAGGTGGGTGGGAAGTTGGCTTGACTTGCTGGTTGAAAGGGCTGTGCTCAATGGCACGGAGTTGATCAGGCAGCTTATGACTACTGATGCCCCTCAGGGATTGATGCTGATGCCAGTATTGTTTAATGTGTGTGCTGATCAAACTGAGTGTGCTCCCAGCAAGTTTGCAAATTATCAAACTGGGGACAGCCAGTGATGAGCTGCAATTCAGAGGGACCTCTCAGAGGTTGGAGAAATGGGGTCATCACGACGAATCTTATGAAATTTGACAAAAGAAAGTGCCAAGTCATGTAGGATGGAGAATTCCTGTGCAAAAGGGGCAACCGGCTGTGTTCCAACTGAATGGAAGAAGGCAACTGCATAGAAAAGGTGTTTAACCATTTGAATTAGAGCCAGCAGTGTGTCCTTATTTGCAGAGCCAGTGACATAGTGATCTACCTTAGCAAGAATGCAGTCAGCTAGCCAAGGGAATGCTTTCCTACCTTGAAGTCAGTTGTGAGACTACATCTGGAGTACTGCATTCAAGTTTGGGCTTCACTTGGCAGAAGGCCACCAAGGTGGTAAAGGTGCTGGGAAGTGCAAGAGAACATGGTTTGTTGAACCCTAAGGGGAGAGAGGGCAGAAAAACTGTGGCTGTCTTTAATTACCAGACTAGGAGTTTATAGATAGGACGCATCTTGGAGATCCACAGAAATAGCATGAGAAGAAAAGGGCATAAGATGGAATGTGGGAAATTGTAACTTATGAAGTAGGATAGTAAAATACTGCAACTGGTTGCCAATGAAGAAGTTGTTGAGTGTCATTTCTTTGAAGTATTCAAAACTGAATGGAAGTAGTTCCTAAGTAATCTGCTCTCATTGACCTTGCTTTGAGTTGGAGGAGAGGGGAAACTAAATGATCTCTACATGTTCCTTCCCATTATCCCATGTTTTTTTGTTTCTAAGCATTTGAGGTAAGAAGGTCCATGTGTTCCCTGTTTTGTGTGGGAGTATAGACCTGATGGAACAGTGCTTGCTAGTTCAGGTTCATGCAAGGTGCTGGATTGGAAATTACTTTTTATCCATAATTTACTGGTTTTTATATTGCATTCAGAAGGAGGCTTACAAAAGATCAAAGATAAATGATCAAAAGTTTGAATAACTAGGGTTTATAAAAATTTTGTCTTTCTGTCTCACCTGACAAAGAAGTCAGGAGGTAAGTGATTATGTACTACTTGCATGTCTCTCTAGCTGTCACCTGTGGAGTTCTGTAGGATGCGAGTGCTGCAGTTTGAGGAGGAATGAGTGACCCTTAACGGAGGGCTTAAGAGGCATTCCAGGCCTGGAGATGAAAGGATGAGGAGCAAATCCTCTGTATTATTGAAGCGTGTGAAAGGCATGAAAGAGCTAGAGGTAAATCAATAGTTTGCATTTACTGCATGGGAGAGAAGGAAAAGATAGACTGGGATTTATTTTTCCAGGTTATTTGAGAAAGATTTCCCCCCCTCCCCACCCTGCTTTAGTGGGGGAAAACCTGAACTTTTTATATATATATATATATATATATATATATATGTACTGAACTTATATATATATATATATACACTGAATATATATATATTTTATATAGAATTCTATGTCTTTGGCACCCTGAAAGATGTACCTGAAAGAAACTCTTCCCTATGTTGTCTCCCAAATAAATGATGTAGTAATTAAATGCTTTATTGGGAATGAAACTGGCAAGTCACAATAAAGTAGTAGACACAGAAGCAAAAAATACTGAAGTTTAGTGCTTACACACTTGAAATATGAGTGAAGAAATATTTATCAATCTTAATCAAAATTTCTCAGTGGGAGAAAAGGTTAAGAGGACATGGCTTACCCATTTTTAGCTGTTTCTTCAGCTTTATTAACTTAGCTTATCTTTCTAGAACTTAACAATACCCATTAAATACCATATGGTTCACTCACTGCTCTAGGAAGTCCATTCTACATGTCTAGATAGGTGTTTTGTAGCAGCTGTCACTGGTCTACCTTAACATTGTGCAGTGATGTGGTGCATTATCCTCTAATATAATGATAGATTAATTTCAAAGGCAAGCAAGTTAAATTTCTCCTATTAGTTTTGTAGGCCCCCTTCAAGAACAGAACATTTCAGGGCATTTAAGATCAAATACTGTACAGAGGTGCAAAACTGTGGTGTTAAAGCATAATTTAAAATGTGTAAAAAATGGTAATATCCTTGTCTGTAATGATATTATGGATATTATTTGTAATATTCATAAGAACTTATTGCTTCTCTGCCTGAAGTCACCTAATGCTTTCAAAATGAAGTGTAGGGAAATCACTGCTGTCATTAGATCGATGTGATCAGCCCACAGAACTTTCATTATCCTCACTTGTGTGACACATGCTATTGCTTTGTGCAGCTGAAGGCCACAGACTCAGGGCCTCTTAGGTGATAATGTATTTTAGTCAAGATTGTAACTGCTGTATTTCTCAGAATACAATAGTGATGAAAAACTTTTAGAGAGTGGCTGGAACACCAAGTCATGAGACTTACTGCTAGCCTCTGCCAGAGGCGAGAAGTGTTGCATTTGCTGAACTGCCTCATGCAATACACGTCTGACGCTGATGTGTTCATCACAGCAGTGGGAATATCTCAGTCTACAAGTACTGTTGAGACTGTGGTTCTGTGTGCCTATATCACCCTGCCTTATCCTTCTGGATAAGGTCCAGGTGCTCCTTTGACACTGAATCTCATGGCAGGAGCTGTTGCTGTGTGTAACTGTAAGATAGCGGCCAGTCTAGGGTGATGTGAAAACTGTGATGCTGAGGTGCTTTCTAGTGAAATGATAAGAAGGAACTATGGTGGATGGCTTTTGTGGTTAAACTTCACCTTTTGCCATGAAGGAAGGGTAGCCAGGCATGGGAGATTACATGTCTCCCTTGAGCAATATTACATTTGTAATGTAATACAATGGGATAGCAGAGGATGCCAGGAAAGAACTGATACCAAAGACAAAGCAAACTGGCTGAGGGGAATGAAGTCCCAGGTCAAGGTGAGCAAGTTATTCAGAACCACTCTGCTTTTTCTCTCCCCTGCTGACTTCCTTCAGATACAGCTGTTCTTGAATGATCACAATCAGTATATCAAAATAAACGCTTTATAGAGTAAGGTAAAAGGAGTTGCTGGCAAGACTGTAAATCCTCTCATTGAACAAATGATAACTCTGCTCAAGAGCCCTTTTGTCCTGGGAGTGTGGGAAGGATATAAATTCTCTGAAAGTATCTGTCAGTCGGAGTTGCTCTGCATTCATCATGCCAGCCCTCTGCATCATTCATGAATGTCATAAGACACTAAAGAATTGTCACTTCATGGTGAGAATGATTAAACAACCATTACACTTGTGTTTTGCTCTGGCATGGTACTTTTAACAGATTGCCTGTATAAAGTTTGCATATGTCCATTTATCCTAGTGGTGGATGTCCTTTCATGGTGGCAAGAAAAAGAGGTAATAGCAAGAAAAGCTGCATATCATTTACAGAATAGTTTGTATGCCCTATTACTAGCTCTGGATACCTACTGTTTGTACATTCCTTCTATGTGACCTTGGGGAAGGTTAGAGAGCCTTGGGAATGGTGAGCTTCCGTAAATGCATTTCTTCTCATCACTGACCTTCTAGTACTTGTGAGGGACAATGTCATATTTGAGGTGAGGTCAAAAAGCTCAGAACTCCGAGTTTCTTTCCTTGATAGACCAAAATGGGCCCCATTTAGTTATAGACGACTAGGCCGTGTCTACAATAACAATCAGCATAAGAGTTGGTTTTCAGAATGAAATTTAGTATCAAGGACCTGAGACCTATACTGCGGGCATTTTGCTTCTGAAGTGTTACTTTGGACTAGCTCTGGTCTGGTACTATAGACTAGTATCTTGTTAAAAGCTGGATTGCATCTTCCAGTTTAGTTTTAAACTAAACTGGAAGATTTTAAGGCGTCAAGCGTGTGTGCTGTGAGACTGCTCTGATGAGAACATGGCTAGTGATGATAGATCAAGAAGTTTATTTCAGAATCATACTAAAATGCTAACAGCCAGCAAAAGGTTAGATACCTGAAAACCTGCTTCTTTTTCCAAACTCTGCTGCTAATTTAGCATATGAGAGTTGGTAAAACTCTTACCTTCTGAGGTTTTAATGAATACCCAGTAGCTGATACTTCTGGCCCAATATTTTTTAGCTGTCAAGACTGAAAATTTAGGTTTGGTCTCTTGCAGTGAAGACAGTAAATATAAACTATATTTTCTCTTTTGGTATCTATGATTAAGGAAATGTGAGCAGGTATGTAAGTAAGAGTGAAGGATTGCCTACAGTTAAAACAAGAAAAACCTTGTAGACTCAGACTGGTCATGCAAAGTACTATGCTACTTAAACCTGAAGTGACTAAATGGTGCTGAGAGAACAGAATTTGTCTTTGCAGTTTTGTTTTGTTTTTGCTTTGTGTTTGGTGTGGGTTTTTTTGTTTGCGTTTTGGGGAATTTTGTTGGTTGGTTGGTTTTCATAGTTTTGGGGTTTTTGTTTGTTTGGGTTTTTGTTTTGTTTTCATCTTTTTGTGAGGGAATTTGTTTTAATGGAATAAAGTGTAGCTTGAGGATAAACACTAGAAAGAGATTCTTTAGAGGAGAGTTGACTGGGCTGAGATCAAGAGTAGCATTTTGGCCTTCATCCATCTTGAGAGGTATCTAGGCCATTTTGTTACCATTCAGATTCTGTAAACCTGTACTGAGCTAACATCCCTGCCCTTCCTTCAAGCCCCAAGTGAGCTGTGAATCCTGCTGTGCTTCTTCTTGCTAACAGCAGTCTCTGTATTCAGCTCCTCTGGCATGCTGCCTTCTGGGCTTCTCAAAGGACATCCTCTCTGTGTGCTCTTTTATCAACAAATACCAAGAAACAAGAAATTGCATCCTGATGCCACCTGCTCTTTGGCAGCAGCATGCAACTAAGAAATGGTTCCATCTACCTTTACTGAATTTAGTCACAGTTGCACCTTATGAAGTAATGGAGTCTCTTTGTAGGTGGTGGACAACTTTTTCTGAAAAGGGTCACAGTTTTACAGGCACTTTTACCCAGCAAATTTCATATTTCAGTTGTGTTTGTAGTTTCTTCTGTCTCTTCTTCTAGTGCATAGTGGTTTTAACCCTTTTGTTTTCTATTTTGGTATCAGTACTGTGGGGGGTTGGGGGGTTTGGGGTTTTTTTTGCAAAATGTTTTTCATACTCTGTAATGCCTAGGAAAAAAAAAATACCTGGCGGAATTGTCCCTGTGGACTTTTTCCTAGATTGATAACTGTCATCTGGCTGCATAAAGCTGTGGGGGCTGAATTTGATGACACAACTGGTCTCTTTACTGAAAGAAATTACTTAAGGATTGAGGGTGGTGGTATGATGTAAGTCTGCAAGGCAAATAGATATAGGGACAGAGTACTGTGCCTTACAGGACAAGAACTAGGGAACATGTAATCTATTTAGCAAGAGCAAGTATGAAAAAGATGATTCTTCACATAAAAAGGGGATCCTTTTTCACTCAGGCTGAAAGTGACATCAGGAAATCTCTAGTCCAAACCCTTGCTTGGAGCAAGGTCAGCTGTGAGGTCAGATCAGGTTGCTTGGGGTTTTATGTAGTCATATCTTCAAAACCTCCACACACAGAAACTCTAAAATCTACTTGGGCAACTTCTTTGCATGTCTTTCCTTGTGAGGAGAAAGCTCTTTCCTGCTGTAGAGTCAGATTCTCTTACTTCGAAGTACAGCAGTTGCATCCTGCTCCTCAGCTGTGCACCACTGTGAAGAGCCTGCCTTTGGCTTCTCAAGAACCTCCTTGCAGGTGCTGTGAAACTGCCCTTAGGTCCCCTTGAAGCTGTGTCATCTCCAAGCTGATAAAGCCTGAATCTGTTGGCATTTCCTCATGAGGCAGGCACTTCATCCACCCAACTGCCTTTGTGGCACTTCAGTGAACGTGCTCCAGTTTGTCAATCCAAAATCAGATGCATTATTCTAGATGCAGTCTAACAACCACTGAGTAAAGGGGAATAATCATCTATTAACAGCCCCAGGTCCTGTTAGCAGAATGCAAGATGCTGTAGGATGCCTCTGCTGATAGGGCCCACAGCTGGCTAATGTTTAACTTGCTACATCAATGGCAGATTTGTTTGAGTCATTGCTAAGGGTTTGTAAGACATTGTGAATGCAAAACTTTTAAATGTATTCAAAGACAGACTGGATAAGTACTTGAAAAATAGATCTCTTTGGGATTACTGTATAAACAAACCACATGAGGCCGAGTTAATTGATGAAAAGGCTCGTGGTCTGAGTGCATACTTAAAGGAAATAGGCTTGCTCTACTCTTAGTTTTCCATGTGTATCCACTTAGGATCAATGCTGAAGACACGACAGCGATTGTTGTCTGAACAATCTTGTTGTTGTAATGGAAATTAAAGTATTGCTGAAATATTTTCTGTGTTGCAATCTTTTATGTTTAAGCTGGTGTGCCTATGGTCATCTTGCATCTGTTTTAGTCAGCAGCTAATCCCTAAATTCCTTCTGAGATGATAAACATACCCAACATGCCCCATGGAAAATTCATATTTGGAAAAAAACCTTAATCTTCCTGGTATCCCAGATTTAGAGGAATTCATATTTCAAGCATAAATTATCTTGGACCTTCAAGTAGTTCTAGAAACACTCCCTGGCTCTCCTTCTTTTCCTCTTCCAATCTTTTTAATGCAGTGTAACTAATAAGAAGTAGCATACTGTCTGATCCAATTGTTGGCTGATGCACACATACTGGGAGGAAAGTGACTTGTATTAATTTGCTGTCATTAAAGAAGACAAACACAGAAAGCAGGCGTTATCCGAATTGCTGCTTCCGTTTTGTGTTAGTCTTGCAGCTTTTATAGCTCCTCCTCCTTTTTATATAGATGCTCCTTCATATTTTAAAGTGTGAAAGG
This sequence comes from Corvus cornix cornix, assembly GCF_000738735.6. NCBI lineage: Eukaryota > Metazoa > Chordata > Aves > Passeriformes > Corvidae > Corvus > Corvus cornix. The sequence continues at coordinate 20,920,474 of NC_046335.1, read as the reverse complement.
AATTTCAGTTTCATGTCAAACAATGTCTGATTTTTTGAGATAAATGTGGTGTTCAATTTCAGTCTCGGAGAATTTGTCAAGGAAGAGTGAGCATCCTAAAGGAAGTAGAGCTAGTTCATAAGAACTCTAAGCACAGAAGCTTGCTTTTCTTTTTTTCTTTTTTGAGGATTAGACTGGAAGCTTTGCATTTTTCAGGGTTTTAAGTTTTCTTTATTCTTAGGCAATTTAAAGCTCTTGATAAATAAAAGGATGTTTCAGCAGTTGTATCATAGAAAGTATTAGGCCTGTCTTTCCTTCCTCCCAGGAAGGATCCTGTGATGGAATGGTCAAGTGACCAGATGATGATGGTGATTAGATCCTGTAACCTTTTCAACCCCCATCTCCTTTTTTTCAATCAAGCAGGTGTTTGTATTAATAGACCTTTTAAACTCAGGTGTGGAAGACACAGCAACGGAGTCACAGATGTACAAGTGCCAGAGAGGATCTTTAGGTGAAGGAGGAGTAAGACACTTCATCCTGATTGATGATACTCAGTTTTGATGACACTTAAATTTCTTGATGTGTGTGATTGAGTGGCAGTAACTCACAAGATGTCCCTGGGATATCCCGATATTGCAGATCATTCATATAATGTAAGAACATTGGTGTATATGCTTGAAGGCAGGGGATGTGTCAATGGCTAGCTTGGTTTTGATTCCTGAGATATAATTAATTCTTTTGTCTAAGAACTCTTTTTATTTGGTGTGATGTATAGTGAGATAGGAAGAAGAGGAGTAAAAGAGGGATTAGGATAACAATGTAATTGAAGTTTAGGATTGAGGGCAACAAGATGATAGCTTATAAGGGGAGAAGGAAGAATAGCTGTTGTCAAGACTGATGCCTTGGTAAATATGAAAGGGCAGAAGGAATGGGACAATTCTCTCTTGGTCTTTTTTTATTCTCCATTATTAATTTGTTTAATAATGGTAGCTGGAAGTGCTATCATGCATCTAATATAACTGTGAAGCAAAGAAGCTGTATTACGCTGAATGCAATGCATTTAGTGGACAAGACCCACAGGAGTAACTTTGCAGGAGCTGTCAATTGAAAACACCTCTTAGGTCATCTCTAGGCAATATAGATGTTTCAGCATACCTAGAATTGACCCAGTTGAAGTGATTTCAAGTAATGAAGAGTCAGCTAAATCATCCATGCTCTTTGAGAGGATATTGCAAAGCTAGGTGAAAACTTTGCCTATTTTCACCATTATTGTTGTTAAGGCATATGGACGCGGTTTCCTTTCTTTGACTGTCCTCAAAACATGCTTTTGTCATTCTCTCACTCTTTTTACTCCTAAGAAATTAATTTAATGGAAATTTGGAGTTGTACAGCATATGTGTAGTCTATTTGAGGTGGCCAGAATGAGTTAAGTATTAAAAACAACTTTCAGAAGCTTCATTTTTCACTCAGCCAATGTTCATCCTTTTGGCAGTGTATAGGTTTCAACTGATGTGTTTTATTGTTTGCATTGTGATGTTATAAACTTTTGGGGAGCAATAAATAGATGTCATTTGAAAGTCATAGTTCTCTTTTCTGGTTTATGCATGTGTTGTTTGCTTTAACTCCCTCTTAGAGCTGGTGGTCAAAGCATGGATTGTTTTTTCTCGAGTGTAGCAAGTATAAATAAATAAGATGCTGAACTGTGTGGCCAAGTAAAGGCCTGAAGAACTACACTACAGTTGTTTCTCTGACTGGAAATAGAGTGGTCAAATATGGAGTCTACCTTAAGCTGCAAACATATGGCCAGGAACCTTAATTTTGGGGGCAGAGATCAAATCAGTCTGATCAGATTTCTGGGAAAACTTCCAATCTATGTTATTAGAGTTTTCTATTAGAATAGAAATCGGTCGCAGCAGCTCTTCCTTGTTGCTTTGTTCATCTCCACTTGCGAGGGTTGAATAGCTCTCTATATACCGTGTTTTTTGGAACTGCTTTTTTATTGTATGACCAAATTATGATGTTTTCTGCAGCAGCAAATTTTGTCCCCTTACTTAGTTTCTGCAGATGTTTGCCTGATCTCTTCTCACTTGCTTTCGTGCCAGTATTCTAACCTGCATTCCTTTTACATGCATTTTCTGGTGATGGAAATAGTAAATGAACTGCCTAGTCCAGGTACAGTAAGATAAGGGTCATCCTTACTTTTTCTTGATGTAAATTTGGAAAAAGCTCTACCTTTTCTTATTAAGATTTTGTGGGATTTTTTTGAATGTCTATGTAAACTATCAGGTCTCCATTATTTAGTTATGCCTTCAGAGGGCTGATGATTAAAGGGCTGCTAATTACAGGTGTTACCAAGGTTTCATTCATGATGTGAAATGGCTCTTGATTTGCTCATGTAACCTATGGTCATGCACAATATGTTATTGATTTCATCCTTTGACAACATTGCTTCTTGAAAATTACCTAAATTTCAGTTTCCTGCCAAGAAAGAAGAGCAAAATGCCATCGTCATGAATTTTCCTGTAGTTGAACTGATAGCTTCTTGTTAAATAGCAGAAGGTTATGATTATTAATAAACATGTTAGGACCTTTACATCAGCATATGAAATACTCTACAAGACTCATCTGAACTACTGGACTAAGCAGAATAAAATATAAATAAAGTTTCCACTCCTTTTACAAAAATATTAAGAAGTAAAATAATATCTATATTTGTTATGGTTTAGAAATGGCATTCCCCAATTTAGTTCATGGTATTCTATACCACTTATGTCATGCTCAAATCTTACACCTCCCAGCTGTACATATATAAACACAAGCACAGATACCATTTCCATAGTCAATGGCTCTCCCTCCAAGATGTCTGTTAAGGTCATTTAGTCCATGTGGGTTCTATCCATCCTAGACATCTTCCAGGGCAGGAGGGCTGGTGTGCTGTTGGCTGGTTGCCAGCTGCATCACAAGCTCATGACTGGTGTAACTGAAGCAGTCCATCCTCATTGTCTGTGGTACTTATGGCATACAGTGGCAACATCATTCAGCAACCAGTATTATAAAATTCAACATTACAGACTGTTCTCACACAAAAATCGAATTCCATTGAGGTACACATTGTATTTCCCTGTTCCTCTGCAATACCTCTCAAGTACATCCAAGTCCCTGAGGAAAATCAATCTCACAGATAGATTTGCCTTTGCTTGACTCAGGACTAATCCAAACTGTCTTCCCTAGCCCCTTTCTCATGTGTGCAGAGACTTCATCCCCTTCTGGTTTGTGGAGGTTATGATTGGGCAGGGCCAGCTCAATTGGTAGGCCTTCTGGTGTTCACTAAACAGGTGGCCTTCACTAAATGTAGATCCCAATGTTTGAGGGTCCCACTACCATTGATTTCAATGTGATTTTTAACAGTCCATTTTACTGTTCAATTTTCCCAGAGGCTGGTGCCAGATGGGGAATATGATGCACTCACTCAATATTGTGCTCTCTGGCCCAGGTGTCTACAAGGTTATTTTTGAAATTAGTCCCATTGTCAGACTCAGTTCTTTCTAGGGTGCTGTGCTGCTGCAGGACTTGCTTTTCAAGCCACAAGATGGTGATCCAGACACCATCACTCACCTGTGGCATGAGGCACAGGGTGTGTCTCCAGAGCTCATCTCTGAAGGTGCCACAGCATTCTCCTTGCAAATATTCTGTCACTTTATCAGGGTCCTATAGTTGTTCAGGGGTGAACTTCCAACTCACTGGAGTAGAAAAGGCCTTTAAAAAGTGGCCCATGCCCTCCAACATTCCATGCCGCTCATGACTATCCATCCTTGGGGCAAATTTTTGAAAGGTACTCAAGTAATTATTGTAGCTTTTGAATTGGCCTGGGTTCTTCATAATTTGCATCCTAAAGGTACTTTTTGGTTGTAAAAATATGAACTGTAGCATTTACACTATGCTAAACATATACTCTCCCAGTGCAGAGTTGCTGCAGGTAACCCTTCAGTGTATATGCATTGTGTTACCTACCAAATGCTGGATTTTCTTGGCCACAGGGAAATGAGTGTGTGTGCTGTGCTGTAGCTGAGGCAAACCAGGCTTTTGATGGCTTAGTAGATGCAAATAGAGAATTTGCAATCAATTTTTTAATGTGGGGAAATTCACAGGAGGGTGGGGCGCAGAAGTTTTAATTCGTGCAAAAGTAACAGACTTGCTTACTACTACTCTACTTTTACTTTACTATTTTCTTTCCTACTTTACTTTGCTGCAGTTGTACTATGTTGATTGAAGGACGCTGTTCCTTAAAACAGGTTTTTGAAGTCTTTGGGCAATGATGAATTAAAATGACAGGTGGTAGTGCTAACTTAAACTAAATGCTTCTTAAAACACCTCATTTGTAGGCTTTATTTGCTGTGGCTTATAACCTTGATTATGACTTGTCTGTTAGGAGTTTTCTGTGAGGAGTCTTTGCCTCAAACTATTTTATTTTGACTGAAGATTAATAATATAACAGCTCTGTTCATGAATACAACTAGCAAATACATAATTTACCTACTCTAGATATGCAGACTACATTGTCACATATGTTGTAACATACCCATCTTTGATGTTTAAATCTCTAAACACCAATGATATAAGTTAGAAGTTACGTAATTTCTGGGAGAAGTCAACTGCCAGTCTGCCACACTAAGTTTTGTGAGTTTATAAGCTTTGTATACGCTAAACATGTAATGGTGTCTTAGTAGCTTAAATCTGTAGGGAGTGTTTCCTCTCTATATATGTCTTCAGTTCTCTGAGCTCCCAGTGCTGACCAACTTGCTGCATGCAACATATAGAGTAGCTGAAAATATTCTACTTCAGTTTGTTTTTATGTGTTGCTACAGTAAATCTGGCCCAGGGCACTGTGACTGCCACAAAACTGACTGGGGAAATAATTTTGTGTTGCTTGTATCCTTGATTTTATTATTGTTCTTTTTTTGCATGGTATTGGTTGAATTTAGTGTTATATAGTTGAAGTGGTGAAACACTGTAACAACAATACATTGTATAACAATGCAATTAATCAGTCCTTCAGACTTTTCTATTGTTAGGGCACAGTTGGTGTTGTACTTATTAAAGGAGTTACATAACTAAACCTTGAACAGTGAGAAAAAAACTAAATATGAGAGTGTAGTCTACCGTCTGTCTTGAATGGAAAGTGTCTTGGAAAAAAAAAAGTGTTCTTGTCTAATAAAGAAGTGTGTAACAGAGCTTAGGTACAAGAAGATTTCAAGATTAACAGACTTGCATCTTACCAGCTTTTTTTAAAATTAGAATTCTTTGGTTAATTATTCTACAATTCTCTGCCACACCACAAAGAAAGGATAATTGTTGATTTAAGATCAGAAGGGACTGCTAGTGGTAAACTGGTCTAGCCTGCTCACTCACACCAGCTTAAAGCAAGTCCAATCAGATAGAGGTGTCCAGGCCTTGTCAAGTTCTGGTGAAGCTGAAATCTCCTTTCCTGAAGTCTAGGGTTATAATTTGCTTGTTCAAATCTCTTGAACTTTATAAACTCATGGTTGCTGCAGGCAAATAGAAGTATTTAAGTCAAGTGTGTTTGTGTTGCATGGCTGGGGTTTTTTGTTACTTTTTCTTTTTATGTGATTGCAATGTGAAACTAACTCTTGTTATACTTCCACTTGATGGATCTTATGTTTCCAGACTGGAATGACTATTTTGTTCATAATTTGGGGAAAAAATTATACTGTCACAATGTTAATATGCATCTCTTTCCAAACACGTCAATGGATAGCCTGTATGTCCTCAAAATGTTGGTGAAGGGAGGGACATTGATGTATCCGACAAATGTTGTGTACATTCAGCTACACACAGATAAAGCAAGTGGCCCGTCTCTTATTAAGCAGGTATTTCTGACCTGGGAAATAAGGAAACAAGTATTGGCCAATCAGACTTCTGCTTACAGGTCTGTTCGGGTTAGTGCAGCTCTGGTTGTTGTATCTGAATTTTCTTTCAAGAGCTCAATGCCTTGCCAGAATATATGACTGCAGAATGCATCACAGTAAACCCCTGCCATATTTAAGGTAAAGCTGGAAGCCTGTGGATCAGCTGAACTCCAGAACTGAGTTGACATTCCCAGCTGAACCAAAGTACTACATGTCTTCATGAAGCATTATGTGGAGCCATCTCACAGAAAACTGAAATAAAACCCGGCAGAGGCAGGTTTAGACTGTGTTATTTCTTTGTGTTTCTGATCCTTACCTTAGGAACCTTGGTACCTCAGTACAGAGTACTGAATATTGTCAGGTTAGGCTTAGAAGCAAAATCTATGCTCTGTGAGGAGAAAATAAGATCTGTTTAAGTAGTTAAGTCTCATGAAAGGCCTGTGAGGACATAATTGGTTCTAATTGGCTCTCATTGGAGGACTGACATGGTCCACCTGCAGCCAAATGGTTCTTAGGTAAAGAAATAATCTGCCTTCATAAAGAATGAAGAACTCACCTCCAAGCTTGTCTTTGCTGCTGAAAGGCCTGATAACCAGTACAAAGAAAAGGAGGAGAGCTTTCAAGTCAAGTGAGAGTAATTTTGGGAAGTGGGTTTTAATTTGTGAAACCATCAACAATGAGTAAATCTAGTTTTGCTTACCACATTGCTGTGCCTAGTTTTAGTCTGTAGTGCAAAGACACACAGAAGTTACAGAACAAACTGATAAACTGAAGGAGTATATTTGTAGTGTAGTTTTAGGGGGGCTGTTGTTATGCCTGTGCATGGGGGCAGGACACGGATAATTCACTACCTGGTCATCTCCAACTGTCTAACCATAAGGTTCCAGATAGAGCTGGGGATGTTTAAACAAATGGACAAACAAAACCTCTTTCTACACATCTTAAAATAGTCATGCACCCTCTATCTGGAGTTTAAAGCTGAATGAGGAAGCTGAGTCTATAAAATTATTCTTTCTATAAAATTATTTCTATAAAATTATAGACTATAGTCTATAAAATTATTCTTTCTGAAACGGAAAAAGTGTATGTGCACAGTTCCAGAATGCCAGAATGTGCTCTTTTGGTAATTCAGAATTATGACTGAAATTTCCTTTTAACCCTGATTTCGAACACATTTGTCTGAATTTACTGAGGGCATGTTCTGTTGGATGTGCATAGGCCTGGAAGGGAAGAAGAAAACATGATTGATTTTCACTCTGTCATTGAGTCAGCTGTTCACAAATCATTTCATTTCTCTGTGGCTGAGTTTTTGATGTCTGTTTTGGTAATGTGTTCTGAGATGTCAGAGTAAGCCTCTTTAGCAAGGGAGAAGTGTATCAATTATTTCTACTAATATGCAGCATTCATTTGGAATTCAGGTCTCAGTGAAGCTGCAGCTTTGTAGGCAAGTGTAGAAATTACCCTTATATGATCCCACCTGTTTCTGTATCTAACTACATTTACTCTGCACAAGGTTGCGTGATACATGTTGCTGATTGGTATGGTGCAAAAAAAAAAAATCCTCAGTTGTACTTTCACTCGGATTAGAAAATGTACCCAGTAATTGCCTGTACTTTCTACATCTATTTTATCCTTGTTGCAGTAACAGAAGCTGGCTGTTTTTGCTTACTGTTCTGTAACCATTGTAATGGTGCTCAGAAAAATGAGGTGCAGTAAGTGACTGAAACATGGAGGAGTGTTGTTCCTGGCCTGCCTGTAGATTTGGACGAGACAGGAATTTTAGATATACTTTCCAAGAAGCTCGGGGGCTGATTTTATAACTGCTGAGTTATAAAATCTTGCTCCTAACTTGGAGTGTTGAGTACAAGTCAGAATGTGAGCTCCAAACTCTTTTGCTTCTCAGCTTCCTCATCTGCGGCAATAATTCCTCACTTGCGTTACTGCCTTCCTCAGCTCAGATGGCCCTCACGAATGTGGGAGGACAGTGTTCAGCATGGGAGAAGTTTGGTGTTGTCCTTAAAAACAAGGGCAAGGAACAAATTCCCAGGCTCAGTGGTGACAAGACAAATGGTGCTGGAAATATGTGGACTAGATATCAAAAAATCTCATGAAGTGTTAAGAAAATTGTAGTCTCCTACTATGCATTGAATAGTCTTTAGCTGACGGCAAGTCCAACCTCATGGATAAATGCTAAATATTGCCTTTGAATCACCTTATAAGATTGAATCCCATGCTTTTGAAATGGGAGTGGCTTGTGGTTTTCTCCCCTGAACGACAGTGTCCAATCCAACCTTGTCTTGGGTATTAGCACTAATGAAATAATTCATTCTTTACAAACTGTCTTGATAATTCTTGATAAACTCTTCACTTATCTTTGTCTTAAATGCTGCCTGTCTTTATTTAGGAACTAATAATGCACTTCATCAGGCCTGGCCAGCAGAACACGTTGATTTCACCCCTGTAACTAATGAAAGCATGTGCTTGCTTAAGTTGTTCCTCTTGGAAGTCATAGCATTGCCACTAGACTTGGCAAAACTAATATGTTTTTCTTTGTTTTTTTATCTTGTAGCTGGTGCCACATATATATTTGGGAAGAGTGGGGGTCTCATCCTGTACACCTGGCCAGCTAATGACAGACCAAGCACAAGGACGGACCGTCTTGCTGTGGGCTTCAGCACAACAGTGAAGGATGGCATTCTTGTCCGGATTGACAGTGCCCCTGGGCTCGGTGATTTTCTGCAGCTGCACATAGTGAGTATAGACAGGCCCATGTCTCTCCCAGACCTGGGTTTCTCTTAACTGGATATGCATTTGAAGAAAACTGTTACTCTAAAATACTGTGTGTCATGTTCTGTACTTTGTGTCTTCAATTCCCGTCAGATTAAACTGCTTATAGTAGTTCTTTATAGTTTTGTAGAGTTGCTGAATGGGATGCACAGAGAATTAAGTCTTGATGCCGAAAGAAACTGGGGAGGGAAGAAACAAACAAAACGAAACTCAAAAGCTGTATGTGATTCAATAGTAGGATTTATTCAAAAAGTGGAGAAACATTTTTTATCAGTGGCAATCTACTGAGTCATATGCACAGTCCTGAATACAGCTGAATCTATGGTGAAGTATTACTATTCTCGGAAGACAAAGACTAAAAGGGAGTGATAAGGTGTTAGTTTTTTCCTCACAAAGAAAGTTAAGTGAGAACTGAACAGATCCTCAAACTGATATAGCTTGCTTTAGCAGGGTAGTTCAAAAGAATAAGAATTTGATGTTAGCACAACATAGCTTTGCAAGAAGAAAATAGACCTTTTTGTGAGAACTTGAGCAAAGGGGGTTTTAGGAGAGTTGAATTACTTGAGAAAATGAGAACACTAGAACTGGAAACTTTTAGACTTTGTTACTTTATGTGATCCTGTGGGAGGAGAAGAGCTTGTTTGCTTTGTTTTCTTCTGACAAATAGCCAAGAGGTTTACTAGAGGTAGAGGCTGGTCATGTTACTCAATGTTCAGATTATTTCCAATGTATTATGCATTAATTCATAGTGGAAAGGCAACTGGGCCATTTGCAAATTTTGAATGAGCTGGGGATTTGTTGACATTTCATGGAATCTTGAAGATATAAGTTAACAGGAGAAATGCCAGGGGCCAAAACAGACCTAATGTGAATGATGGAGGGCCTTAATCTGCTGCAGGAGTTTGCCATGTTCCGAATCATGTTGAAGCACTGGATATATTGCAGGGTGGTTTTGAAATGACCAGAAACAAGGTTCTAGTACTCATCATCAGTATTTTAAGTGGTTTTTGCTTTGAATCCTGTTGTAAAATTCAGATTCATTGGAATGGGGTAGATATGGCTTGAGCCATTCTACTGTCAGCCATTCTGGTTTTTCTCTTCTGTGATATATCCAAATATTTAGTTGGTTTTGTGCTGGAATGAAAATGAGATCAAATCCTGGCTTTTTTTTTTTTTTTTTAATATATATAAAAACAGGCTTTCTTCCTTTCTTAAAAACAGAACAAAAAGAACCCCAAAAGACTGTAAAAGTGAGCAGTGCTAAGCCTAATTGGTTGGAGCTCTGTGACTCAGATTAAGCATATGTGACTGGACATGTCTGAGCAAGGCAGTGTATATTCTTCAGGTGTTATAATATAACATGTAAAATGCTATCAGTTATCTGGAAAACACTATTCTTGCATGTGAGGAGAGGTGCAGAGACATGAATTTGTTAAGGTTATAGGAAAAGTCTAAGATGGATCATGTTGCTCTTGGATACCTAATGGGATGTTACAGAGAAAATGAAAGTCAGGCTCTTCTTTGTAGTAGTCAGTGGAAGGAAGAGGGAAAATGGACACAAGTACCAACAAAAGAAATTTTAGTTCTGCATTAAGATAAGAACTTGCACAATGACTCTTTTCAGCATTAATGATGATGGCACATAGTTTTTCTCTATAGCTTGGTCTCAAATATCTACCTTTCTCTACCATTAATTGAACATTTTAATGACTGATTTTAACTATAAAAAAATTTGTTGAATAGATTGAAACAAAGGAATTGAACCTGAGACGTAAGCATTCATTATGAAATAATAGCAAAAGAAAATCATTGCTTTCTCTTTCCAATCAGTTTTGGAAAAGAAAATAATGTAAGTTTTTCAGCTTCTTCCCCATATATTTTTTTTTCAAGCTTCTCTGTATGGCATGGTGCTAGTTTCAGGTTATTTCAGGTATCTAAATAAAATCTACGAATTTGGTTGATATTATTACTAAAAGTTCTGTTGAATGCTTCCTGTGTACTTTGGGCAATTTTATCCCTGAAGCTATTCACTAGCAGTAAATATGGAACTAGTTCAGCTTTAATTTCTCTTGTTCTTTTGTGGTCAGGATGGATTAGGAGGATTTGCCAGTCATTCACGAGGAGCAAAGGCGTGCTGCTGTGCTCTTCTGGAGATGGTATTACTGTTCATCATATATATCACTGACTCTACCTAGCTGTCAAATAAAGAATGTGGTCTGGGACTCATCTGTTACATGCAATAGAAAAGTTGAAGAGGAACTTTTAAAGTGTTATTGGCTTCTTGAATATCTGTAAGAGTTTGTTATATCTGGTTTATGGTTCAAAGTAATAGAAGTGAGCTTACATCAGGATTATTTTGGAAAAAATTGAAATCTGAAGTTAAAGGTGCATCTTGAAATGACACTTAAAATGCAAGACTATTTAGGATCTCTTAGCAAATTGCATGCAAGATTTCCATGAGACCAAGATCTTTTGTAACTGTCTGAGAACTGCCACATGCTTGTGCTGTCATAATCAAAGACTTTGTCCATATTCTTTTCCTCAAAACCTTCCATTAGGCCATTTTCAATTGTCCAGAGAAACAAGGCAGCATGGGTCAAATTGTAGTAGAAATATGGGATAAATAGATTTTTAAATCAGAGCTATGAAAACAGATCAAATTGATTATAAAATAAGCTTTGAAAACCCAAATATTTAGACCATAAAGCAAAGTATAAGAGAAAAAGAAAACACTAATTTTAATGTAATTTATTTTATATGTATTTAGCAACTTGACTTTTTCATTTGCAATTATATTTAATAATAATAGTAATAATAAAAATGAGAGGGATTTTCCTGGGTTAGTATTGGGGATACTTCTTTCCCTGGAGCCTTTTTAGATATTCCACTCACAGACTCTTTTGGGTGCCAGTTGCTGGATGCTGACCTCCTCACATTTCCCTGGGTGTTCTATTGGTGATAAAAGGTGACAAAAGGCACCTGATGATCACTGTTTTCTAATGTGCATCGCTAAATGAAAATCTATCATCGCTAAATCCAAAATTAATAGTAATGGCTATGGTTTATCAAGATCTGATTCTATTTTAAAGTTTGTAAAAGTTGCCCATATTCTTCTAAGGAGACCTTTTAATAGTTTGCCTGCTTTTTGAATATCATGTATGTTCTGTAGTGTCCATTGTGATCTTTCTATTTGTAAGGTTTGAAGTCAGAGAAGATACTTTATTTTGAAGTTACATATTTGCCTGTTTAATTTACAGTTGTTCTGTTAGAATTCATTTTTTAATTATGAGTCTTTCAGATATTGCGGAAATTTATTGACTAAGATACCTGTTTTATATGACAAAAAATTACAGCCTCTGAAACTATTTTCTCTCCTGACTTACAATGAAGTATGAAGTGGCAGCCCTGCAAAAATGGATAGCATACCATCCAGATCGATGTATACGAAGCATGAGGTGTTTGTGTGAACAGACTGTAGCACATGGAATGAGAGAGTTGCTAGAGCATCAGATCCCTCCTTATGATATTTTTTTGTTTTCCTGACAATTCATTCAAACCTATACGAGGAAATTGTCTTCCACAATGGGTACTGAAAAAGACTGCAGCATGTCTTGAGATGTGGGTTGAATGCTTCTGTGTGTTCATTCACCTTGCACTACTACACTTTCTTTTTGTGCTTTACCACATACAATACATAGAAATGAAATGGGGAGAGAAACAGCCGCAGGTGATGATGGTGTCATTCTTGTGGTAACTGTGGAGAGAGAAATCATTTATGTGTGCTGCTGGTTTAGTCTGCATTCTTTCATTTTGTTCTGTATGGTAATCTGCCATCAAGCCTCTGGACCTTCAGAATTGTGTTGTGGAACTGTTCCAGTTTCTGAATTTCTCACAAGAAAGAATTTAGGTTTGGGCAAAAGTGTTAGTGATTTTGGGAGGAGTTTTGCTTAAGTAGACTCAGGCTAGTGGGGATCTGTCATTTAGCACCAGGCTACCACTGAATGCTACAGAATTTTACATAGCCCATTCTGATTTTTAAGCAAAAAGCATATGAAAAAGTAAGTTTTCCCTGAGTTAGAGATGGAATTGCTAAATGAGAATGAGTATAAATGGAAGAAAATCAATGTATACATTCAGCCATTTATTTTGAAATCATAATTTCAAATCATAATTTTCAGTTATACTATGATTGGCCCAAGTCTGTGCATTTTACAGTTGTAAAACCAATTCTGGCTCCTTTCTATGAAGTCTCCCTTCAAAACTGCGGTGGCATGTTATCTGAGCAGATACAGAAGAAGCAGAAGATTTAGAATCAGGAGAAGGATAGACCCAGGGTTGTCCTTATAACCAGAGGGTATATGATGAACTGAATAACTTCAGGGCTACTCTGAGATAATAAATGGAGGCAAAATGCAATAGGAGTTTGTGTTTTGCTTTTCTAAAACCAAAATCTCTTTGATGCAAAATATTTCAGCATTTCCTAGGCTGTATACAGACTGAGCACTAACAGGGTTACATTTTTATGTCTAAGAAAGTAGAAAGAACAGGGTTTCCTTAAGATTAACTTGCACTATTTTGTAGGCAGTATATCAGCAGAGGCTGTAGACCATGAAAAAAAGTGAGTGATCTGCTTCAATATCCTATCTTGTGTTTTGCTCTATTTTTAGCTGCCTTTACTGGTGTTACAGTTTTCTTTTAGGGTGATTCACCATGTTAGACTGCCTTTTTTGTTCTTGTGTAGAACTCTTAGTTTGTTCAAGTTTAATTTTTGTGAATATAAATAATTTTATCTACCCTATCTTGACTGTGTTTACATTGATATCTATTCAGAATAGTGCTTTTGCTCTTGCCTTTCCTGGATTTCAGGCAGTGTAGAGCAAGTCTGTGAGTTTGATACAGTTCTTGGAGGTGGTTAAGTAGTTTTCAGTTCCAAAGTGTTTAATGCCCATCATGCCTCATTTCCTTCATAAATCAGCAAAGAACTGTGTACATTCCTCCTAATTTAAATTATACAAATTATGAGCCCCTACAGATTGGTATAGAACACATATCCAGTCAAAGATGTTCTATAGTGAAACAACCAGTGGATCAGCAAAAGGTGAAATGAGACAAAGGCTTCATTGTTGAAGCAAGAAATTATTTACAGAATGGCTAAGTGCAGGAGACAACATCTTGTATAACACATTTAGCTGAGGAAGTGAACAACTAGCGAATGAGAATGACTAGACTGCCTGCTGGTGAGGGGAGAAAATTAGATTGAGCTTTCAAGCAAAAAGATTATATTGTCTAGATCCTTAGAAGGTCGAAAAGAACAAACTGTCTACAGACATTTTTTACGAAGACAAATCTAGCAACAGTCCTGAGGGAGTGCTCTGCAGGTCTCCTGTGATTATTAACATATAGAAACTGTCTGAATGTAGCTTTCTGCTAGGAGTAAATTCTCTGGCAGAGACTCCTGAATGTACTGTCTTTAATAGGTCCCACCTGGGAATTAACATATGCTTGAAGGCTTGAAACCATGACTGCTAACCTCCTAGCCAAGATGGAAAATGAACCAAATGAGTGACTGGAAAAACTGTTGTGATGTTAGTGTATGAAGATTCGCTGGAGTCCTCCTTCATGTCATCATATATATCTTTTATAAACGTTTGTTACTGTGATTTGTCAATTCCTGAAGTTCAGACTAACTAGCTAATGGATACCTTTAACTTAGGTTGCATTCTGTTTAAGGTAATTGGGATTGGCAAGAAAGTCCTCATTTAAGATGTGACATACATGTACATATCCTCCAGTACTTTAAAAAGTGTCCTACCTCCCCTTTCTACAGTGGAGTAGGTTTCTGCTTAACTGTGTAGGCCAGGTAGAGTGCTGACACCACAAGGACTGGGGTGACAGTACTGTTCCCTAGCAGCAATGAATAACTTAGGAGACTATAACAAGTACTGAGCTATTGCATGACAAGCAGATTCTAAGTGTCTTACAGAGCACATCACGAGTGTTTACATCCTTTCTACAATTATTTGTGTTACTAAGTTGTAAGTCACATCTTCCTTTTTCCTTAGGATGATGGTCATCTTCAGCCGAGACTGTCATCTTAATGGCACTCCATTTCTTTCTGTTGATCACAAGAATTGGAGATGGTAGAATTACCTAAAGGCTAATTTGTAAGTTAAAAGACAAACCTTGATGAATTTAGAAGTCAGTGAATATGCTGGCAGTGCACCTGAATTTGGAAGGAAGCACAGCTGGAACAGCTAACCGAAATTGACCATAGTGACATTCCATACCACAAGATAATGTTCCTGGCAAAAAAATGCAAGGAAAGGAAGGGTAAGAGGTGCTGATGATGATTTATGGTCTGTGTCCCAAGTAAGTTATGTGTGTTGAGGCCCTGCTTACCAGGAAGTGGCTCAACATCTGCCTGTAAATGGGAAGCAATATGGCCTTGCTTCACTTATTAAACTTATCTCCATCCACAGGTTTTCTTACTTTTGCTTCTCCAATTTTCTCTGCATCCTTGCTAGGGAGAAGTGAATGAGCACCTTGGAGGGTGCTTAGTTACTAGGCAGGGTCAACCTGTCATGCATAGTCTTGACCTGGAAGAGGGCCTCTGTTCCTGACCATGTCCCTTGAAAATAATGAATGTAATATAGGCTACTATATGCAGATCATCTGCAGAAAAAAATGGACTATAATATACTGATTGCATGTTATGTCAGGTTTATAGACTAAAAAATCCCAATAGCAAATATATATGATTTCAGCATTGTTATTTTGCCTGAGAGAGGCTATATCTGAATGAGTCTCAAATCTGAGATATGCATGTCACTGGCTGTTTTGCCAGCTGGTATAAAACTGCCAAAGAGCCTAACTTTTTTTTTTTTTTTTTTTTTTTTAATGGAAGCCTTCTATTTAAATACGCAATGGTCTTGTCCCAAAATGCTCTCAGTCTTTTCCTGTCCTTTCCTAAACTCTTTTGGTCTCTGGAGTCCCATGTGTTTGTGCATGCTGCATTTATTGTCCCCTGGAGCACAAAAGAATTAGTAAAGGAAAACTAATTTGAAGACAGGAAACAGACTTTCAGTTTTCAAGCTAGCTTTAAAACATGTTATTGTTACTTCTGTTCTTATTTTCAGAAGGTGATTAATAATCCATTTTTAGTGTATTTTAACACAGTGCATAGGAATATTCCATTTATTGTTATCTCCTAGCTCTAGAGAAGGAGCCTCTGGTAGGAGGCCACGAGTTGAGGCTAAACCTGTGAACACTGGAGAGTTTCTCACCCCAGTGTGCCCGTTCATGGCTGGCACTGTTTGGCACTGTGCCCCATCCAGTTGTCTCAGTGACCTTTTGCGCTCCATTCCCTGCTCTGTGGCCGGTGTCTGCGCCAGGTGTTTGAATGAACGTGTGGAGCTGAATGCAGTGGTGCGGGAAACGGCACGCTGATGTCCCATGGCTGAAGATGATGGATTTTAGATCCCTGGCTCCATTCAGGCAGTGTGGAAGCTCAGTGCTTTGATACAGGGATTCATTAGCTCCTCACTCAGTGACAGTTTGTGCATAGATGCTAGTGTTTTTGCAGTTGTCATTGAACATTGTGAAGCTGATTAGAGGCGTGGAAGAAAGAATTGGTAGGGCAATTTTGGCATGAATAGTAAAATGGCTGATTAGACCACAAGTTAGCCTGATTAGAGTTGTCAATCTGAAAATAATTTGGGGAGTTTGGCTCTCAAATGTTGAATTCAGCTGGACAACAGAGAGTGAAAATTTAGAATTGGAGGAGATGGAGGACACTCAGTGGGAAGTTACATTTTGGTAACTTTCCGAAACCTGATACGGGCAACTAAATACTATACCTTAAAAGATAGAGCTTTGCTGATTCAAGGAAGCATCTACTAAGATCACAGGTTTGGTATAGTGGACAGCATTTTTTCAGAATACACATCTACCCCTTTTAATGTTGTACATCTGGCAAAGTCAAACACTAGTATTTCAGTCTAAGTGCAGAAATAAAAAATTTGCTCCTAATTAGAAGCAAATGGGATAGCTCACGAGAAAGATTCATCCCTATATATGCAACCTCTGTTCAAAATACATTCTAGAGCTTGAAACTTGTTTATTTTGTCCAGGTTTGTCTTAGGATTCATTGTGGTTCTGTGAATTCCTATTAGGTGTTAAACGATCAAATCACAGAGTATCTCACATATCTATCCAAATATTTATGGCAATAAATATTGTGCTATTGCTTATCTTGTACACTGTACAAACAAATACCGTGGTTTGCTTGATATTTATTTTACTCTCTCTTGTGACTGTAGTGTTTAGGTAGAATATGTCATCTAGGGCTGTATAATATATCATAATTTCAATAAAACCTGAGATGAATTGCCTTTCCTGTTTTGCAGTACTTTCTCTTAGTATTTCAGAACTAATAATTGCCACACAGTCTTGTTAGTGAGTGAATAAACAAGGAAATCTAAGGGATACTTTTTTTGATGCTGAGAAAATTTAGATTCTGCTTCATAGTATTTTTCTTTTAAATACTAAATATGAAGGATTTGAAGTAATGTGAAATTTTTTTCTGGATGAGTCAAAGAACTAAGACCATCTCCAGTGAAATTCTTTGCTTGAAATAATGAAGACTCGAAGAAGGTAAGTGTGAGGTTTTCAGTACTCATTCCAAAAGAGACTAAAATCTTTAATATTTGTATATTCTAATGATTGGCAATATAGATTTGTCCTTTACAAGAAGCTTTAAACTTATGAGCTTGTTCAAACCAACCCATCTTCTGTATGCTTGGATAAATTGCACTAATAGGTTCTAAATTAAATCTGTTTGCAATTAAGGCTTTTATCACCTTCTCTATGGTTGCATCAAAAAAGTAAAATAAAATTCTTGATCTTCATGTTAATGGATAGCAGCAGGGTACAATAATAATTCACTGCACATTTAGACATACTGAGTACTACTCAAAAGCAATTAACAAGGGCAATTGTCAGTATAATTTACCCCAGCTTGGTATCTGATGTAACCTTCTTGTCAAAGGTTAGCAACTGTTTCATACTACATCAGCTACAGCGAAATGAATTCTCTATTAAGCCTCTAGGAAGAACATTCTAAACAGGAGCATAGTATTGAATCTTATGAGGAAAAAGAGATGAACTTGGTCTAATCCAAGCAGTATTACACATTGTTTGCACTATGATTTGAATTTTACAGGGTTTCAAAACTCAATGCAGGGAAATGATAGCCTGATCATTGATACGCAGCTGACTGAGGTGAAAATCATCTGTTCTAGAGAACATGAAAGACTAGTCCTGCACAGTTTTGTACGGTAAATGAAAGGCAATTTTGCCTTTTCCTATGTTACTAGGACACTGCAGAGACAATTTTGGGGAGAAAATGCACTGGAGTTTGGCTAAAATTCTAGCATTCAAATTCTTATGAGTTTCTCTCACCATAAGTTTTCAAGAAAGGGCCACAGTTCCTATTCAGAAACATTGTTCTAACAGTTATTATAGTGCCTAAAACATACTTTTGCATGTAATTTTAGAACAGCTATATAAACACATCACCATATCTCTTTTAAAGGTAGACATAAAAATGCTTATAAAATGAGAAAATTGAGGCTTTAGAGATTAAATTATGTAACTAGGGCTGTTGTCTCAGAACTGGAGCTGGTTGGCTCTGAATGTTCATCTTTTCTTAAATCAGAAGTCTTCAAAGTGCTCCCTTCTCCGTCACCTGAGAGATTCAGTATCAACAGCTGAGGGGAGGTAGTGCCCTTGGAAAGCTGCTGTTGCCCACACATCTGAGAACTGATTTTACAGCAGCAGGTGCTCTGTGGTGGTTTTTTGTTGCTTGTTTTTCCTCTCTAAGTGTGCATGGAGCCTGAGCTTGCTTAGCTTGTGTGCTGTTTGAATCAAGGCAGAAGTGGTGTTATTTGTGCTAATAAGCCTCCCCCATTAGTTAACCTTTCAGTGCATAAAGCATGATTGAACTGAAGGATTCCTGCTGGTTTGAAAGGCTTTTATGTTAAATACATGATACAGGCATTTTCTTCTTCCATCTCCTTAAGTAAAAGAAGTGCAATAGTGGGACAAAGAGGCTGTAAAGACTTCAACAGTCTGAAAGCAAGTTGAAGTAAAGCTTATGTAGTGTGAATATTCTCTTAAATATCTTGGCATAGCTTTTTTTCTGCTACATTTAAATTCTTGGTGCTCTGTTTAAGCAATTTCTAGCCTACAGAAAAAGACTGTCTCATATAAGTGGTATAATTTGGGACAGTGCAAAGCATCAGCTGAGCATATTTTTACCTATACCTGATAATCAAGTATATTACTAGCTCTGACTGTCCAAATTTACTTTCAGTGCACACAGCCCTTGTTTTAGCTTATTCTTTATTCTTGTCAATTACCGATGTTAAGAATGCAGTTTCTGGAAGGCAGGTGATAGCAGTTATTAAGCCTGAAAAAAAAAAGTATCTTATACGGACTCAGGCTTCCTTTGCTATCTTATCATGTCTCTTTTATTCTACTGTTTTTAGAAAATCTCATCTGAAATCCAGTACCACATACAGGATTTCAGGTTTTGGATCATTAAACCCCTTTAGTATGATACTGCTCAGCCTTAAGGAGATGGTGGGATTAATCAGTTCTGTAGGGAACCATATTCATGCTTCTAATATGCTGTCTAAACTAGCAATAGGAACGAGATCCACTAACTTTACAGGCATTTCCCCCTTTTTAATGGGAAAGGATCTGGTCTGTGTCTTTGGGTGTATTGCTAAACAATTCTTACAAATATTCTTGTTATCAGCAGGTTATCCTTTCATAGAAGGTATATTGTATCCTAAATATATTCAGAGAGACCAGGCCCTCATTGAACAATGATCTTTTGCTATAATTCACGTGGGCAGCACATGCCGCAGCATTGCAGATTAAGTAACTGTGTCTTCTGTACAGACTAGAGAGGTTAATACAGACTTTCAGGAGTAGCCACTGGATTTGCATTGTATAATGAGCTGGGCAACATGCGGAAAAAATTTCGGATGTGCCGGAAGATACTTAAGCTATTGTACTAGATTGTGAAGAAGAGGTAGGGGTTCCCTTTGGGTGGCATTTTCTGTGTGGTGCTGTACCAATGTACTGAAGCCTGTGTATAAATTAACACTCCACAGCATCCATCATTCCAGGGATCGCTGCTAAAACTTGCTTTTTCACCCTTATACTTTTGGGAAGGTTTGACAAGAGGAATTTAGTCCATTGTTCTGTTACACTGAAAGGACTTTCCTGCCATGTGCTAAGAACTAACTGTACTGATTCTGTCCAGTTTTGAGACTAGAAATTTTTCTTTTTGTATTTATTATTTGAAGAACTTGTAAGTCTTTGCATGTACAAATCTTCTCTATTTCTTTTACTGCAAAAATTTACTTCTTACTGTTGTGTTTCTCCACCATATTCTTGTCTTCTCTTGTCTGTTTCTGTGAAGCGAAGGAGATTGTGGTTTCTCATTTATATTTCTTTAAAACTTAACTTTTGGGAAGCCCAACTAACTATAGTTCTCCTACTGTTGCTGTTAACTACCTTTATTTTTTTCAAAGGAGATTAACTCAATTTTGATGGAATATGTAGGCAAAAAGGCATATAGTTCCAACTATTTTACATGTTAGAAAACTGTTTTTCTTGAAACAGGTTTAAAAATCTTCATTAGTTTTTATTCTGATCAGAATTTGTTTCCTGTGTTCCCTTTCTGATGGGAAAAATCACTGTTTGGTTTTAGGGCTTCACATATAGATGAGGTTTTCAGGGTTGCTGGCTGTGCATCTTGATTTAGGAACACAGGACAGGGAAAGGACTATCTAGGTTATCAAGTCCAGTCCTCTACCCTCATAGCTGTACCACTGCAGCCTCTTTTTTGGCTGTATCAGATCTACCTCATCCCTTCTGGTTTTCTGGTTTTGCTATTTCTCTTGAAATGCTGTTCTAAAATCAATTTTTTCCTAAGATTTAAGGTTTAACTTATTTTCAAGCCTATATGTATTCATACACATCAGTTTAACCTTCATTTGTTTTATGCCAATGTTGCCCTTCAGGTCCTCTCTGTTTTTTGAAGTTTACCTGTTGGTGGCATTTACAGAGAATTGTATTGCCTGTGCTTTATGTCAGCAACTCCCCACCAATCCCCCCAGGATCTTCTGGGTTACTTCTGTATTATAATGGGTCATCATGAAGATATCCCAGGGCTAATGCAAATTCAAACATATAAGTCCACAACTGCAGCTGCAGGCAGGTTTCACTGCTTTTGCACCTGAATGTTCAGCTGTGTTTGGGAGGATTTATTCGTGCAGCTGCAGCACCAAATACACATTGCTACTTTCTTGTAGACCCAGGCTCGGTCTTTGTAAGCCATCCAGGGTATCTTTGGTTCTGAGCTTGGTTGGCTGTGTAGACACAGCTGGGTGCATCTGCGCACAAATATCATCCAATCACATCTGTTCCAGAATCCTTTTACAGCAGTGGTGTGATCAGTTTAAAGGATGTGTTCTCAACCAAAACTTTTCAGTTCCCTCCCAGTGTGGTGGTGCTCATTATAACATCATTACTTATTATATGTAATTATTTTCTTAGAACTTATTTTTCCAGCTTTCAGTGACAGCTGGTAGTAAATGATAATGCTGGGTTAGAAGGCAGAGGCACTGTTCTCTGGTTTCCTGTTGTTTGTCTAGGAAAAAAAAAGTATTTTGACACATTAGATGGCGTGCTGACTCAGTTTATAAAACCTTTATCAGAGGACATCATGTGATATGTAGTCTTGAGCCTCGCAGTGATTCCCAAGATGGCTATTAATGGGCTTGTGAACTTGTGAATAGAGAGTGGTAAATCTGGCCTTTGAGATAATTGAAAAGACATCACTTGTAATGTGAGCAGTGGCACTGAAGGAGGATTGCTGCTCTTTAGGGACAGAGGTAATACGTTGTTGCATGCAATTTTGAAGCAAGGCACCCAATATTGATCTACTTTGGCCATGTCTAAACATTCCTTGATCAGTTGCACAATGCATTTCCTGCATGCCCTACTTCTATCCCCCTCCTCTCAGAAGAGTTATTTCTTAGCAGACTCATTTAATTTCCTTAATGAAAAGCTAGGAAAATAAGAGATTTATAGAGGCACAGGGAAGGAGTATTTTGCCTTTAAAAGTGCAGAAATAGGCAAAAGTAGGAATGTGAGCTGCTTTGCCCACCTCACTTAGGTATTGCATAGTGCTCTCAGTATTGTTCTCTACATAACAGCTGGCCTTACTCTGAAACACATCATAATGACCAAAGTGATGATAATCCAGTCGATTTCTTAATATTGCTACTTTGAGATGTACATGGTGCTTGATTCTCGTTTCTTTCTTCTTTGAATTTCATTGTCTTCAAGAAAAGTGGCAAATTGTAGTTTTAAACAACTTTTAATTATATCAAGGTTGGGGCAAGCTTTTTTTCCATAGAGGAATTATGAGTATAAAATCCCTTCACTAGCATTCATGGAATTCACAGAATCATAGATTATCCTGAGCTGGAAGAGATGCACAAGGATCATCAGTTTTCACTCCTGGCCCTGCACAGGATAACCTTGTGAGTAATGCCATGTGCCTGAGAGCGTTATGCAGTGTAGCATTTGGCTCATGATGCATCTTCCCTAGTGCTTGCTGAAAGAAATTCCTGACTTGAAGCTACCCATGAAGGTGGTGCTCTATAGTCGCTGGACAGTTCCTGGTTCTTTAAACATGAAAGAAAAAAATTAGTTAGCTTGTTACAGAAGCTTTCTGTCTTTCACATTTGCACTTCTGTGTCAAAAGCCAGCCTTTTCCCTGGGAGAATGAGTTGCCCTGCTTCTTTCCCAGAACTGCTGATAGAATAAGTGGTTTTGGGGTTTGGAGGTCACTCATATCACCTGGGCAAGGCAAAGTCTAAAGAATACATTTGAGCTAGTTAAAGAGCTCAAAGCTTTAGCTGCTGAGCATTGTTCAGTGCTTTTTAAGAAGTCATTAATTTTTAATCTTGATGGGGTTTTTTACTGTAGTACAACTAGAACCATTTTTTGTGTTTCTTGCCTATTGGAGTAGGTGATAAGTTCCTGAAACCAGGCAAATATGGGGCAGAGTGAGTTCATCTGAGGGCTGTGCTCTCTGGTGGGATTGTTGCAGTCTGTCTTCTGTCAGGTGTGATGGTTAGTGACATTGACTGTTCACTTGAAGTATTTTTTTGACAAATTGAAGAGTAGAAGGGAGAAAGTTGCTCTTGTCACTTGCTTAAAATGAGAACAAAAAAAATTACTTCCTCCATAATTTGGGACTTTTGGTTTGTCTTTCCTGGACTAAAGAGCCTGTGGTCCACATCACTACCAAACTGCACTATCTTGGGTGTATAAATTAGGTACAGAGATGACAGGGACCCCTACAAATTATTGCATAAGTGGGCAGATATCTGCAAAAGTAAATTAATCTGCTGCAAGTGTGATGTATCCACAGATGTGAATGCACCTTGTTTAAATAGGGCTGGGAGGAACAATGGGGGCGTTATGCAGCCATCTGAATTATTACATCACATATGTAAAACCATGTATTGGGTGTAAATGTGGGCAAGGTGGAAGCTGCGGGGTGACTTCTCTGGGACAAGACCAAAGTATGCCTCATGCCAGAGTCATCTGGCTTCAAAATGGACCCACTGCAGGACACAGCTGAGTCTGTCAACCAAGTCAGTGTCACCTGTGGAAGCACATTCAGGAAAGGGCAGAAAAAGCCAAGAATGAGGCGGGGTTTGAGGAAAGGGTGATAAACATCAGCGATAACACCAAGGTGAGAGGAGTAGGAGAAGAAGGTGCTCCATGGCAGAGTAGAATATCCACTGCAGCCTGTGGAAGACCCTCTGCTGGAACAGATGGATATTCCAAAAAAAAACCTGGTCTGTGGAGAGTCCACTGTGGAGTAGAACAAGTGTAAGAAAGAAGTAGCAGCAGAGAGAAACTGCTGTGTACTGACCATAACCCACCCCTTCCACGTTCGTTGCCTCACTGAGGGGACTGTGTGTAGCTCATGGTGATAGCAAGGGCAGGGGACTGAAATCTGCAGTGAAGGAGTCAAGCCTGGGAAAAGGGGTGGAGAGGTGTTCTCCTGTTTTAATGTTGGTGTTTTTGTTTCCTGCTAACCAAACCAGTAAAAAACTAAATATACATTAACTAATAGTAAATTAATTTCCCCCAGCTGCATCTGTTTTGTCCCCAACTGTAATTGGAAAGTGATTTCCCTGTCTTTATCTTGAACCATGAGCCTTCTTGTGCCTATTCTCTTCAGCATAAGGGAGGACAAATTAGGAAGGAAAGTGAGCAAGCAGCTAGGTGGGAGTTTGGCTGCCAGCCAGGTCTAAGCCACAGCCACTACAAAGCATTAGTTGGGGCAGTTTTGAGCAAATGGGAGACTAAAATTGCTTCAATTCTTTTGTTGGTAAACCTGAATCTGCTCCGTATAGAATGGCTACATTTGACCCTGAAGAGTGCTTTGAATCTAAAAAGTCAAGATAGTTGAGGGTGTCTGCCTTAAAGACAGTAAATTTAGGCTTCTAGGGGTCATCACTGCATCTCATGCTTTCCAGGTTTGTGCTGCTTCTTATGATTTGTGCCTCCTGCCTCCCCTCCCATGTCAGAGCTGTTAGTAGAGGAGTGTGGTGTGCTTGGAAATGTGTTATAAGGACTGACTCATAGATTATAGAAAATTTGGAAGAAGCCATGGAATATAACTATAGTCATTTAGAAGTTTAAAAGAAAATAAAACTCTCACAGGATCTGGAATTAATTTTCAAAGTATAAAAGGACTACTGCTTGAAGGTAAGAGGGTGCTCTATTGTACTAATATAAGCAACTCAGTTGTCTTTTTTTGAAAGTACTTTGATTATTTTTTATAGAAACAGACTATTCTTTTGAGATTTTTCACTGAGATCAATATTAGATCTGAAGGTTTGTAATGATAGTGTCTTACTAAAAACCCTGGTAGTTTTTGGTTTTGAATTTCTCTGTTGCTTATGTCCTCTTTGTTTGACTGATAGGAGTGTCTAAATGTAGTTAAGACCAGCATGAAGAAGCATATCATTTTAGCCTACGTGTGTGCCAACTTATTTTCAGTTTCTGCCCCCACATTTGGAGTCCTGTGGGATTCCTTCAGGCCTTGGAAGCTCATTGAAGGTTGGCAAACTGAGGAAAAGTATGATTTAGCATAGATGAAGGGAGTATAGTCTTCAAAACATGGGGATGAGGGGACAGTGATGGTTCATTTAGAAGGATGAAATGGAGAGTTCTCAAAGATCTGCTAAGAACGTCCAATTTAATGTCTAAAATGGTCCAGGACTTCCTGAAACTTTATCTGAAGAAGAGTGACAAAGGTCAGCAGAAAAGTATTTGCAAGCAATAATTTATTCAAAGTGGAAGGTAAGATAAAATGAGATATAAGATTAGTACAATGGTGGGTTATCTTCTGTAAAACTTCCGTAAATTTTTGCCTTGGAAAATGTTCTGTCTACACTGAACAATCAAGCAGTGGAATTACCTGAGGGTAAGTTTTCTCCTGAGGATAAAAGCTGAACTTTAAGACATTAAGTATTACTGAAGATAAAGTTTGTTCTGTAGATCTCTGATGCAAAAAGGAATAGAAAATTTTCTGAAGCAGAAGGCATAATAATGCACATTCAATGAAGTTTGTTTTTTTTAGGTAGGCTTAGGTTATTTTTAATGACCTTAGAGGGGGGAATATGATGTCATTTTGCCAGTTCATGACAATTTTGTATACTGGTTTATTGTAAAGTGGCTCCTTCAGTATGTGATGTTACATAATAAACTTACGGTCATTCAAGTTAGAAATTAAAATTGATCTATGATGACGCAAACCATAACCCGAGTAAGATGAAAAGCACCTTTAAGTTCTGAAAAATGGCAGTGGAAAAATACCCAGGATCTAGCAGTAATGAAGAATCCCAGCGAAGGAAAAGACCAAGGTAATCATCATTTCCTCTCAAGACAGATTCTGTGTTGCATTTCCTAAGTCTTTTTCCTTTACTCTATAGTTAACAAATGGTGATGATTTTAGCACTTTGTATAAGTGATGATTTCACAACTGAGTAGGCTTTCATCTTTAACATGGCAATAAAATCTTAATATAAATTGTTGAAAAGGCATGTTTCTATTAACATTTCTTAATTAAACATTTTTCTTCAATGATAGATTTATTTTGCAAGGGAAATAAATTTCACGTATGTGAGGACAATTAATAGAAACTCTGCTCTCATTTTCTGAAGATAATTTTCCCTGCTAATATTCTGACATCTTTCAGCATTGTCTGAGTATTCAAAATTACCTGTCTGTGGCAAGCTCCTGGCAGGTTCTTTGTGTCATAGGACACATATATTATTTGACTGATATATTTACTTTAAAACAGCTGTTGCTGTAATTTTTCTTTATTAAAATGCAAACCTACATAAAAGTCTCCTGTGTTTCATGGTTGTGCTTCATTACCAACAACATTCAGTGACTCAAATGCAAGACCAGAGTCCACTGCAATGCAGTGGTCAGGAAGGTTCTGGAGGTGTGAAGTAGTTTTGTCTTCTGTCTTAGATCACTTCGAATTTTTCCTTAGAAGTCTTCTGTCTGAAAATGTGTTTGATGTTTTCCTGCTTTGCTTGTGGGGTCTAATCATATAACAGAGTGATACAGTTGCTAAGAGATGTCATCAGGCCTAAAAACCTGTCACTGACTTATAAATACTTCTAGATATGGGGAAAGAGAATAGTGGACCAACTGATTAATAATTGATAGCCTTCATTAATGGCTTCAGCTTTTCTAATTAACCTTCTGTTTCATCTGAAACATGTCTACATTTTCAGGTCAAGTACTCGGGGTGGGATACGCTGAACTGTCAAAATGAAGTATGGAGTGACGGGCTGGGAACTCCAAACAGGTTACACACAGTACTGAGAAACTGAGACAAGTTCTGTTTAAAATTCACTGTTGTACTCCAACTTCATTCCATACACTTCTATTATAACTGCTTTTTGCATCAGTTCACCTGTAATTTTACAGCAGGTGTGTAAATGATAGAGAGGAGAATATTTACTGATCCTGGAATCCTTTATGGAAGAGCCTTGTATGTGCAGTGAGAGGGGCTGGAATGCTTACACTGTACGCAAACCTTTCCATGAAACTCCATGTCCAGCCCGAGGCAGAGGATGCACACAGTTATGTTCCTCCTCACTGCTGCATTTTATTCTTCTGCCGAGTATTCTCAAAACACATATGACTATTTTCCATGTCATTTTCAAATTGCATGCTTTTAGAGAGGGATTTTTGTTCCTGCCCTGTACTCACACACACACAGAGTAGATTTAGGGGAATACAAGGTCTAGTGCCAGCTTGGGTTGTTGCTTACTAGCTGCCATTGAAACCGAGGACAAAAGAACTAGTAATTGCTGTGCCATCTTTCATTGAATCCTACTGGGCTGGTTTTGTATTTGTTTTTAAAAGCCAGCCTTGTTGTTAGATTTTATTATACTGGTATAAATACATGTCTGGGTTTTTTTAAAGGTGAAACCTCATGGAATGAATCTCAGAAAAACCTACATCAACAACAATCAGCACTGCAGCAGTAATAAGGAAATTTAAGAAAATACTGTGTCAATAAAGGGGAAATATAAGGAAACATGCGTGGGGAAATATTATCAAGAAACTGAAACAAGTTCACCCTGGGAAAATGACATGAATTCACAGTAATTATCACTCTTAAATTCAGTCTAAGCTGAGTGTGACCAAAGCAGAGTGACCCAAGTATAGTTTAATGGGAAATAGTTGATGCTTCAATAGCCTAAATGAAGAGCTGATTCAGGCACCATTCAGAAAGAAAGGCTGCTTGGAACTACTGACATTTCTGCTTCTCTCTGCAATTATAAGAAACATTATTGCCACCTCTTGGAAAATGATTAAAATAATTGCTATCTCTTTGTTCTCCTCCTTCGACAGCAATCACTGGGTGCCTGCTTCCTTCTGTGTCTTGATGTGTTATGCTCTGAATCTTTTTTTGCCAGGGAAAAAGCTGGTCTCAGCATAATAGGGCCATTTCCCTGTCACAGTAGTTTCCTTTTGAATCTTGTTACTCTGCACGGGTTGTAGTGAGGTCAATCACATTCAGTCAAATGGCTGAGCAGATAAAAAGTGTGCAAGAACAAAATACCTGCTGTCCATGCAGGTCAGAATGAAAGTGTGGAAGGAGAGCCTTGGGTAAAGGGATGCCTTTGCTAGTTTTGGCAAAACTTTACCTAGTTAGGACTCACACTCACCTGAATTTTTCCTGCAAAGAGAAAATTAAGTGACCTTGTGACATACAAGTCACCAATCATTATCATTAATATCATGCATTATGACTCCCTGATGGTCATTTCACAATTTAGCATCTCTCTGTACTCATTTGCTGCCACAGGCAAGTATCTGTATATATTCATGCAACGTCATTGCATGGTACCACCAAACCAATGCCAGATGACCTTGCAATATCATACAAGTTGTTGCAACATCATGATGTAAAACTATCTCAGATTGATGTGGGGCCATGACCTAGCACAGTGATTATTGATTCAGCATTAGGGCTCGGGCTCATACCTGCTGTGCTGTTGCCGTCGTTATTGACTCAGGAGCATGAGGCAAGGTCATTCTTTGAGACATTACAGACCACTGTTGAGATCCAGCCTCTCTGCATATTGATGCAATGCTATTATCTGTTGTTATAGGCTAGTTTATCTCTTTGTGGAGATTATCAGATGTTTGGAGCAAAGTTTCCTCTTGCTTTTAAATTATTAAGATAACATTGAAGATTGATTTTCCTGTATTTAGCTCAGATAGAGTTAACTTTTCTTGCTAGTATCTGGTACAGTGCTGTGTTTTGGGTTCAGTATAAGAATAACATTGATAACACACTGTTTTAGTTGTTGCTGTGCGCTGCTTACCTTAAGTCAAGGAATTTTCAGCATCTCAGGTTCTGCAAGAGGGGAGATGCACAAAAAGCCGGGAGGGAGCATGGCCAGGATAGCTGACTGGAAATGCCTGAAGAGATACTCCATACCGCAGAACATCACGTTCAGTATATAAACGGGGGGGACTTGGCTGGGAGGGGACAATCCCTGCTGGGGTCAGGCTGGGCATCAGTCAGTGGGTGGTGAGCAATGGTATTGTGCATCTCTAGTCATTTTGGGGGGTTTATTCCTCTCTCTTTTTGTTATCTGCCTTTTTATTACAGTTACAGTATTTTATGTTTTGCCTTATTTCAGTTCTTAAACCGTTCTTATTTGAACCCACAGATTTTACACTTTTCCAGTTCTCTTCCCCATCCCACTGAGGTGGGGGGTCTAAAAATGAGTGAGCCATCTGGACAGTACTTGGTTGCTTTCTGGGGTTAAACCACAACAGTAATGCTTTAGTATTATTATGTACTGATGTTCAAAAGGTTATAAGCTCATCTGTTGACAGTGTATCTCTGTATTTCCTGCCACCACCAAGGAACACAGATATATTGGAAGATCATTATTAAGGAACAGAAGTCTTAAAGTCAAGAGTTTCCATGGGTTTGGGGCAAATTTCTTCTTCTTAGAATAAATTAGTACTTTGATAAACTGTTTTGAGAATTGTGTTAGCACCAGATGGTATTTCATATTTTCACACATAGTTCCTGTTGTTTTAAGTTGCAGTTGTGAATGCTCAGTATTTCTGCAAATCATTTTGGGGCCTATAGCTGGCAAATAAAAGTGAATGGTAAAACAATTCCATTTACCTGTTTTGAGTATCTGACCATGCAAATACTCTTCTCCTCTGTGTGTAGTACTTCCTTGGCTTTGACTACAACAAGCAAATCACCCAAAAAGCTGAGATTCTACCATGGAACGTCTCCAGGTCACAACAGGACTAGAATATTAGTTGTAACTGCACTTTCTTTTGCTACTTGAGTACAACACAGTAACTGGTGGGAATAATGTTGTTTTTGTTGTAGCTGTGATGTCCTAAAGATCAAAGCAGGATTTGTATGTTGGCAATAACTTTTGTTAGACTGCCTAGCAGATGAATGTCTGGAAGCTTTCGGGGAAATGAGGGTTTTTTCTGAAAGCTGTTGTAAAGTAACATTTTTCTCCCTTTGGGACATGAAGAAAGGGCTTACATTTCCCTAAAACTTCATTTTCCTAGCTGTACTGTGTATTAGTCTAATAAAAGATGTCACCTCACTCAATAAAGCTTCCCAGGGTTGTTAATGTTGTGAGCAATCACTTAAATGAGTTGAGAAGAAATGCTTGGATCAGTTTCTCACAAATATTTGTTTAAATTATAGAAATGTTGTGGTTTGAGAAGTCCCAGGGGCTCTTCCTGACTCCAAAGAGGGAATAGTATTAAGAAGCAGATACTCTTTTGAGACTAAAACTTCATGAAGCAAACAACCTAAGGCAGACAGATAGTATTGGTGACTTCAGCCTAAACATACTCACTTTTGCAATGGTAATAGCTTGAAATAAGTTATTTTAATGGGAAATGTCAAGCACCTATATTAGGAAGAAGCCCGCTCTGTAATGGTTTTAATGTAGTAGAAGTATCTGTTGTTTTTATTCAACTTACCCCTCACTCAGGCTTTGAGTAGTCCTCATTAACGTAGTCCTCGTTCAGAGGTTGCTTGGTAATATTGTTTTAGATAATATGATCTTGGAGAAGCATATGTCAAACACTGGATTATGCTATCAAATAAATAAGGCAAGTCAAACAGCATGATGACAAAAAGGCAGGCGATATTTCTTCATGTTGCTAATTAGTAGTGATACAAAAGGGGCAGAGAAGTGGCAATGAGTAGTTAAAGGAGCCTTTCATTAGCCACGTGCTTACACATGGCCTGAAGCTGGTTGAATATTTTTGAAACAAATACTGCTTGGTTATTCCTTGAGGTTGTGTAATTATTCTCCTCGATAACAATAATTTCAATATCTGGCAATTGGTTGCTTTTTTTTTTTTTTTTTTTTCCCTCTCTTTCAATTTTAATTTACCCACTTCATTTGTTGGCTCTTGCTTTATGCAAGTTTGTGCCCCTTGATCTCCAGGGGACTGCAGAGAAAAATATCTGCATATCCCAGTTCACATTGTTAACAAATGAATAAAGCTATTTGGAAATGTACCAGAAATCCCTGTTAGAAATACATAAATAGAATTAGTGAATAGGCCACAAGCAAGCACCTCAGCCAAGAAACAACGACTGACTAGAGTTCACTGGGGTGGCATAAGTGTCTGTAAAACCATATATATATATCATATTACCACAAATGTTTAACACTCCTATTATAGATGCCCTTATCAGAGTTTGGACCACTTTGCACTGAATGCAACAATCTAGTCTATGGTCTACATTTTATTAATTCAATATTTGAGTTTTCCCTCAAAACATAGTGTTTTAACTTGTCTCTGTTGGCTTGGTTGCATGCATACACACAACACAGAAGCTTCCAAGCTTGATGGCTTATATAGGAGGACACAAAATGGTTTAGGTAAGGAATACCTCAACTGTGTTCGAGAAAGCCATCCTATAATGTCAGTAGGCAAGATTGGATAGTGTGAAGGTTTTTTCTGGCCTTTTTTCCCCCCGTAGCACTATGGACATGATAATACTGCATACAAGTGTGAAGTCTAACTGCAGCCATAACCAGACTATTTCATGTTGTATACATTGCTTCCATTTGGTACCTCAATCTTTCATTCAAAGGATCATGTGTTTGAGCATAATGGCAAACCATTTGTGGAGAAAAAATATTTCCAAGTCTCCTTAAAATGATTAATGATAAAGACACTCAGCTATATTGATTTACTTGAGTTGTTTTATGGATAGGAAGGTGAAGTTTCTTACTGTGATCTTTTGTCAGCTCTAGTGTGTTTCCATTTTGTATTTTGCTGTGAGGACAGCTGAACTGGATGTTCAAAATCCAAGAAGCAATTTTTATTGGTAACTCTGACGGATTTTTGGTGGTGCAGATATTATCTGCAAGGAGCCAAAAGGAAATCATTCTTCCACCCAAACATGTTTCAAAAAGGCTCAAGCCATATGCGTCCCCTAGTACGTAATTCGCCTGAGATCAATGGACTTAGTTACTTTAATAAGGAGGAACATTTAAACCCCAGCTGAGACTGTCATGTAAAGGCTTTTGAGGAGTGTGTGTGTGTATGTGCGGGATATGGGGGGGGAGGGGAGGTGTGACATTTGGGCTGGCAGATAGGGGCAAAGTTATATTTTCAATAGAAGAAAAAATGCTTTTATGTAATAAAAAGATCTGGATCTGCTCCAGATCCTTGCCTTCAATTCTAACTTGTAGCTTCAAAATCCTGCATGTGGGCTTTCTGATTGTGGATTTTTTTTGGCAGAGTTCATGCAAGATAGCCCCTTGGGCATTAGAGGTAAGAGAAGGATGAAGCAGTGAGGGGAATTTTTCCCATCTGAGGGTAACTGAAGCTAAAGTGAAAAAAGATCATCTGTATTTTGAAGAGAAAGCAAATGAAGGAAGGAAAGAACGAACGAACCCTCAATGGTACCATTATGCATTTCTATGCAGATCTGAAAAGAGAAAGTTACAGTAATTGGTATAGCTTTTAATGAACAATACCTCGAATGCACAGAGAATTGTCACCAAAGACATGGCAGATGCTGAATACCACACCTTCATGGATTTTTTGGTTTTTTTTTTAATGTTACTAGCATATGTTGCCACCTTTGTTTCCTGATTGGTTTTTTTGCTATGAAAATATTTCTGTAACAAAAAATTAGATGGGAGGTAGCATCTGAATTCACACGGTTTGCAGGCAGGCGGATTTGAGCCTGCAGTTGACTGTAACAATACAATGAAATGAATTTGCCATCTTTCAGCTGAGGTTTATAGCAAAGCTGTCTGGGAACTAATTCACTCCCAGTGCACTTCTAAAAAAACTGAAACCCAAAAAATTCCCTATAGACCCCCATGAGAGTATATCCATACTATTTCCAGAATGAGCCCTGGTGATGATACATGATAGAATCACATGTTCTTCCTTTCTGCATTCAGTCTTGAAGATATCTGTTCCTCTGGTGCTTTCAGACTCAGTGTGTTGTTTTTACCCAGGCCATATAGACAGGAGCTTTGTGATAGATCTTCAAAAGAACATGACCCATAATTTTATATCCTTTGTGGCATCTCCACCTGCCCTAGTGACCACCTTATTCTCTGATATACAGTGTGAGTGCCAGTTGCAGAATAAACATTTAGGAGCTATTTTTTAGGCAGCTACTGCTGACAGCCATGCTGTGATCTCAAAGTGTGCAAATAGATTTAAGCCTAGAAGGGGTTTCCAGCCATCATTAAAGTCTGCATGCTGTGCATGAGCTGCTTCCAACAGATGAGCCAGGGTTTAAGTCTGTTACGCTGCAGTGATGCCTTTAGTCATATTCCTTGGCTGACAAATCTGTAATGATGCATTTCCTGTTAAAGAACATGGGATACCCATAATAAAGGGAAATTTCAAGTGTTCACTACTTTTTTCTATAGGTACATAGTAACTCATGGTGTTTTTGCTGATTTCTGCCTTGATGGCAGTTTGAATTATATCCCAGATATTATTTGTCTACATTGAATGTCTCATCTCTTTCCATAGTCTTTCGTCAGTCTCTCTTCTTTCAGTGGTATGCCTCCATGATTATATGGGCTAAAAGTATTCCCTTTTATTTATTACTTGATAAGGGTATTTCTTTTCTTTTTCATACCAGAAATGAGTTGTTCCCTTGGCCTCAGAAATGAATAGCTTTTCCTCAAATACTCAGTTGGCAACACATACCTGTTGTTTGTTAAACGATGGTGCTTTAATCTAGAGTTAGTCTCACCAGTTCTTCTTTCTTTGCAAGAAATTGTTTTTTTTCCAGAAGGCACTGTAGCATTGGAATAGGCTGTTAGGTGTCTGTGCATTGTTTGGGTTCTTTGTGGTAAGGAATATCTAGCTGACCCTAAGAACAGCCTTGCAGATACTTCCAGTAACACAGCAATGCTTCTATTAAATAAAATGGGCAAAATGAGGTAGAGGGGTGAGTGATTTACCTTCGATTTTACAGCACATCACTGGCAAGACAGGATACAGTAGTTCTGGCTTGTACAGACATATTCTCAAGAGAAATATCCCTCACTACAAAATTAAGAGGTGGTGTTCAGCTTTGGAGTCAGTGTCCTATCCTGTGAAAGGAGTGAAATCAATATGGGCAAGAACGTTCTCCTGGAAACTACAGTTTCACAGTTAGTGCTTATCACTGCAAGAGGTGCTCCTACTGGATAAATCAGTAATGCTCAGAAAAATTCTTGACAGGGGCAATAGGAAAATAGCGAGACTGTTATTATTATACCTATTTTACAGATGCAGAAAATGAATATCATGCAAGTCTAAAGCAAGGCCACACAGGGAGTTGTGGTAGAGCCAGATATGGAATCCAGGAGCCTTGTGGTATCTAACATAGCGCCCTAAGCACTAGACTGCAGTGCTTTATCTGAACCCACCCTGCTGCATGCCTGAAAAAGGCTTCCACTAAAAGGTTCCCAAAAAAATCACTGGCCAGAAAGCAAAGCTAGTCAGTCTCCTTTTCTCTGCTAGCTTGGAGAGGGCTTGAAAGCCTGTACTAAAACCCTTGAGAATTTTTTGTTGCATGCTTAGGAAGGTATTGTCTTTTCTTATATACTGAGATTATGCAGTGTGATAGATGAGTGGTGAAGAGTAATTTAATGTAGGTAATAGCGAGAGACTGTTTCCCTGCACATTTCTGTTTCTATTTCTTGACTGAGTCCCCAGCTTCTTAGGGCGTAGTCATTC
Source organism: Corvus cornix cornix (assembly GCF_000738735.6). NCBI lineage: Eukaryota > Metazoa > Chordata > Aves > Passeriformes > Corvidae > Corvus > Corvus cornix. The sequence continues at coordinate 20,885,867 of NC_046335.1, read as the reverse complement.
AGTTTTAAGTAATCTAGCCAATCTGAAGATGGTTGGTTTTATATATATAAATATTTATGTGTGTATGTATGCATAAATAAAAATTTTGATGCATATTTCTCGGTGTGTTTGATTTCTAAGAAGAAACTCTAAGGGGGAAATTTCTCCAAAAGGATTCAAAAAATCCAAATGTAGAAGAAGATACTTGTTCTTTTTGCTTGTCTTAGAGTTCACCTCTTAAATGAAATTGGGAAAAAAAACCCTGTGAGAAGTGGTGTGGAAGTTATGGTGAACTGTTAGCACTTCAGAGTGCTCTCGAGGGAGACATTGTGCTAACAGCTGCAGGAACAGTTCATTGCTTGCGGTAGGATGCAGCTCTGCTCTTCGGTAGGATGGTTGGCTACACATACACACACTTGCAAAAGAGGAGGAGGGTGGAGGAAATCTAAACTTGCAGAAAAGTGAGGGTTCTCAGGTTTTATGTGTTGAATGGGGGCATCTGTGCTGAATGTGTCTATTCACTTGTGAGGGCGTTGAACCTGCTTAACCTAGCTGGCTGTAGGCTTTGAGGAAGAGGATTTAGTAGTTTGAAGTTATCCCTTATCACAGTTGTTGTGAAGGTCTATTTAGCTCAGAAACAGCTGTGTAGTGCCTTTCTTTTTGATGTTGCTAGTAGTTTCTTGCTTACCTTCCTATGCTTATCACCTGCTACTTTACTCAGAAGAAAACATTGGAGATATGGTTTGAAAGAAAACAATAAAAAGATACTGAACTGCAGAACTCAGAACTCAGTGTCAGGTATTTTCTAAGCAGCAGAATTTATGTGTGGGGAAAAATAAAAGCATGTTTTATTCTATCAATAGTCTTACACTAGTAACCTAGGGAAAGAGGAAAGACAACAGATATACCTTCATAGGCAGATGAAGGGAATAAGGAATAAGATAGGAATAACAAAGAGGCAGCTATGGGTGGTGATCTACACACTTCAAGAGCTTTTAAGAATTTTAACTGAAAATTGCAGGGGAGTATTGGGGTACTTCATATAAATTTAATTGGGAGCTCCTGCGAAGTATGAAGTACAGGACTGGCAAAAAGTTGCCTATGTGTAAATTTGAGTGGAGACTGAAACAATAGATCTTTGGAAGATCAGAAATGATCTCTTAATAAAAGAAAAACTATACAGGCTAGGCTGTGAAAATAAAGACAGGCCATGTATGTTGGGCAGAGAGAAGAGATCTGTGGAGCAATGCAGAGCTAGGATCACTGTGATGTGTGACCATGTCACAGTGACAAATCAGAAAAATAATCTTTGTGGCAGAATTATAGATGGCTATGAAGTGCTAGCAGAGATGAGTGTTGTATCCTCAGCTATCTCAAGACTGTAAAAGTTAGTGGCTTGTTAAAGTTTTGTAATAAGAACTCTTAAATTCAGATTAATTACATCAACTTATAACTGTTATTCTGCCTTTTCATTTACAGTGGTATACAAAATCTTGAACGAAAGCATAGATTAGGGTCAAGCAAGATCAAGGTCATCTTCTGACTCTTTTTAAAAAGCACAGGAAAGCACAGTTTGGACTTAATGAATTTATTCACCTACATATCCCAAGCCAAGCAGATGTTTGTGAAAACCCTGCAGTCCTCAATGTCAGCAGTCTCATGACTGCGTGTGTTTTGTAACTTAGGTAGTGTCATCGGTGCTTACAGTGACATAACAGTGTATGATTAGAGTTAAGGCTGGCCTCTGAAAGTGCTGGCCTTTACTGGGGAAAAGGAATCTTAGCCAGATCTTAGTGGTATTGTGTATGAATCACACAGGTATAAATAACTCTAGTGCTTTGTGGCATTTGTATCATTATATATGCATTGAACATTGTACAGCTAGCATTATACAGAATATATGCATTACCCATAATGATGCAAACCATTCTTACCAACAGATTGCCTCAGGTCAAGGTTCTGGAGTCCAGATATATAACATCAGCAGCAGAAGTAAAATCAAATACTACAGTAACCGCCTGGATTTTTCAGTGGGCTTTTAAGGTTGGATGTAGAATTCTCTTTGTTCTATTTTCCTTTAGGCACTCAAGCAAAGGCCAGTTTCAAATTATAATTATTTTATAAACTTGTGTGCAGCTGTGGGATCACAGCATTTACTGGCTTTCTGTATTGATAAAAAAATGCCCACACCTCCTCTATTTCTCTTAAAGATTGTTGTTTGACATTCTTCCTATTTCTTCCTACTTGGGATCTTCAAAAGATCATAGAGTAATTGATCATACCAAAAAGTTAATGACAAGAGGTTTCCCAGTTCCCTTTGTTGGTGATCCACTGCAATGTCAGTTACTTGGAAACCAAAGATGGCATAAACACTCACTTAGCTTACCCAGATAAACCTTGTTGCTTTAACCAGTATCAAAACAGGTGTTGGTGCAACTTTTGAGAAAGCATTTGCTTTTACCCCGAGACTGAGCAAGCTTTTCTCAAATAGGTTGTAGCTGCTGCTTTTTTTGCCTTTCCCAGGTGCTATTTCACTTCAAACAACGATTGTACTGTTTTGTCAAATACTTTGGAATAAGTAGGGATTAAAACGTGTGATATAACCCCAAATTCTTCTGCATTAACCAGCACAGTACCAAATACAGTGCCTTGAGGTACTACTTTCTCCCTTCCATTGTCAGTAATATCAACATCAGATCATTAGTAGAAGTCACTTAGAGCATTATGCTCTCCTATCATACAATGCATTGGTCAAAGGGGGAAGCCCAGGTAATTTATAATTTCAAAAGAACAATGTGCCAAAAGCTACTGAAATCACCTTGTTCTCACAGGTGCTATCTGTGGATAAGTAGTCTGGTAGAGAAGGGGAAACACCTTTGTGGACAGATGAACATCTAGATACCACTGGTGTCTAACTAGTGAAATGTAGTGCTTCAGCAGACCTTAACAACAGCCTGTTTTTTCTGGGACTGTTTGGAGCTTCTTTCTTCTGTAATGAAAAAACCTTCAAAGCAAAGTTCATGACTCATTTCTATACCTGACACAGAAATGGCCTTTGCAATTTACATTAAACCAGTACACATATTTATATATGTATTTATTCAGAATTATGTGTATAGCCTGAGCTTCTGCATGTGCATAGAAAGAGAATGAGAATGGTCTATATTTGTAAGTGTAAATTCCACTTTAGTTAGGGGTGGGGAAAAAATCCTTGAGGGTAAGGCTGGATCTCTAGGGCCAGGTTTCATGAACTAACTCTTTGTTCAGGTCTTGCCCACCTACCTAAGGCAGATCAAAAGTAGAAGTTGAGGTTGTTGAGGGCTGTGGAGGTAGAGAGGTTGTCAGTTCTAGATTTAAATGCAGGACCATGTAATGGTCTCGGGAAAGACTGAATTATTTTAATTACCTTGAGGAAGTGAGGCTTCTGTTAGTTGTTTAGGGAAGGGAATCAGATCGAGTGAGGCGTTATCTGGTATCTATTCCTGTATCTCCCATGTATTCAAAGCTCATTGTGAGAATCTGAAATGGTGATGTTTTGTTTTCAGTGAACAAGGGGTTAAACTCAGTTCAGCTTTTCTCTTGTTTTCTGCATGTGATAGGGGAAGAAGAATAAATTGGTTTAATGGCTGTGAGCAGGGGTTTTGATACAGGTTGAATCTCATGCTTATTGTAGGAATTGAAAGATGAGGGAAATTTCATGTTTCGTTTTACGCCTGCCTGCATTAGCTTATTCTGCTTTCCTGATTAAGTGTCTTTCCTTGAGGAAAATATATTGCTGAAAGTAGCTTCATTTACTTTTGATGAGTCATGCCATTGATGTGCATCTTGATAATTAGTACATGTATATTGCTTCTGTGTGCTTACAGGTCCAGGCATAGGAACTTAATTTTTTGTGTTCAGCATCACCAAAACCTGGTAAGAACTCTGAATGTTTCTGCCAGAGTTACTAGGACAGAGAATAAACGTCCTTAATGCTCCTTTCTTCCTGGTGCCTTAACTTCTTCATGTGGGAGAAAATTCTCATCTCCAGAAGCTGTGGTGAGGTTGGAGCCCCAGTTGTAATCTCTCAGGGAACTCAGTTTCAAAGCTACAAGGACCTACCCTGGTTCTAAAGGCACACCAGCTCCCATGGTTTCCCAGAGGTGAAGCATCTTCCTAGTTGAATCCTGTCATTTCAGCTGTATGATCAAAATGCTCCTTGGCAAGCATCTCTCAAACATCCCTAAGCCTTTTTTTATGTCTGAAGAGCTTTTACATGTCATTAACTGTCTTAATTTCTGCTGGCTGTCCATTTTTGTGTTGAATGGCTGAGCACCTGTCAGACAACTTTGAGCAGTTATGGTTTCTCTCAAATATCTGTAATAGTTTTGTGTACATAGCAAGGTGAAGGCAGCCTATCACTTGACTATGACCCTATCTTGTCTTGTAGTGTACACAGATACCTGTTGGGAATAGAAAGTCAGCTAATTTGACTTGCATCTTTTATCCACAGATTAGTTAATACTCCTAATAGAAGTTCTAAGAGGCATGTAACCTACTGTTTTTAAAATACTCTATTGGTAGCCTAGATATCAGTTTTCTGGAAATTAAATTGACCATTGCAGTCATCCTGCTTTTGAGTGACCTGATCTGGCTACTGTTTTGTGCAGTGCCCAAAGCTCTTAATGAAATGAGCTGGATGTGGTCTTCAATTCTATGGATGAGCATGCCCTGGCATTGGGCTGCTACCTGTTCAGAAATGGCACTGATCAAATGTTAATATTGCTGAAGAAATTCAAAGGAACCAGCTTTTTTCCATTGCTCTGAGGGAATATTTGGATGACCTTAAACACCTTTCAAAGGTGCCCTGCAAGAAAAATATGTCTGTCATGTAAATCTGACAGTTTTGCTCATTGTTGCTTACTCAGTTTTGTGGGCTTTAAATATCTAAAATGTCTGACCTATTGAACATAGTTAGATGTAAGCCTGGAGTTTTGTTTAGTGTGAACCTCCAGTGATTCCAGTGAAATTGGAGGGTTTAGCCTGGATTTACACCACTAAACAGAGTCTGTCTATGCTTGCTTCTACCATCAGTGTTAGGTGAGGCTCAAGGGAAGTGCGCTGGTTGCGCCTGCTACCAGTAGCTTACATCTTCCTGTTTTGCTCTCTGTTATTACAGAGCTTTAGGAGCAATGCAATCTGCAGGCAATTGAGGGCAGCTGTATCCAGTTTGTGTATAGGAGATAATTATCGTAACAGAGTTGTGCTGTCCTGAAGGCAGTTTCTATGGTATACCACCAGTGCTATGGAGCAGAGTGAACTGTGCCTTTAATGCCTTTAAGTCACTGTTTTGTACTTTAGTTGCCTTACACCTTTTTTTTTTTGCTGACACTTAGTGAGGATTTTACCAGGACGCTATGGGAAACAAAATGTGGTTTGCAGCTCTCTCCAGGAATAAGGTTTTGATAATACTTACCTCAGAAAACCTTTCTATAAAAGGGTCGGGTGACACAATGAATGCCTTCAGGAGATTTTCAGTTGCAAAATTTGGCTCAAAGATATAATAATTGCATGAAGATGAGATGAATAATCTGTGACATAAACAGTGAGATAAAACAAATATATTTGTTCAGGAAAGCATTTTACTAGGCTGCGTATGTAAACAGTAAACTGAGCTTGAGAGAAACTTGTAAAACTCTTTCGGCTTACTGCAGATGGTGGTAAAAGGCCAGAGAAGAACCTAGTGGGAAGGCACAGAGAACAGGCTCACTTGGTAGTAATGTCTGATACCAGCTTACATAGGCCCCATACGATATGTTCCCTGACTGCTTCAATCATGATGGAATCCAATTTTAACTGAAAAATACCTTTGAGTTTGAAAGACAGATTAGAAATGATAGATTATTTAAGTAAAATAGCCCTCTAAGTGTGAATGACAGCCAGCAAATGGCAAAGCCTTAAACTGGTCTTTGTGCATTTCTTCTTCCAAGCTTCCCTCACACCTCTTGAAAATTGCTCTTGGGCCGTTAACTAAGGAGCAATTCCTCTTTCTCTAACACATCTCCACAGGCAATGGCACTTCTCCTCTGGCCCATGCCACAGGCATTTTACAGGCTTTTCTGCAGTGGTTGCCATTGTAAAAAGCAGTGAGAAATGGGCTGCTGGAATTTTGTCTAAGCAATGAGAAAAAGAAGGAAATGGTGAAACAACAAACCAAACCAAAATAAAGGAAGAAAAAAAATTGCTTGTGAAAATGTAGGAAGAGCAAGGGGCAGGAGTTGTTACCATTAGTTTTCAAATTCAGCAGTTTCCAGTGTAATGTAAGTAACTCTTTATCAGATATCCTTCTGGCAAGAAGGAAGGGGTTTGTTGAAACAGCAGTGATCAAAGGGCATGTTTGTTTCCAAAGAATCATAGAATAGTTTGGGCTGGAAGGCACCTCAAAGATCATCTAGTTTCAACCCCCTTGCTAGGGACATCTTCCACTAGACAGGTTGCTCAAAGCCCCATCCAAACTATCCTTCAACACTCCCTGGGATGGGACATCCACAGCTTTGCTTGGCGATCTGTTCCAGTGCTTCACCACTCTCACAGTAAAGAATTTCTTCCTTGTATCTAATCTAAACTTACTCTCAGTTTAAAGCCCTTCCCCCTGTCCTGTCTCTACTCACCCTTGTAAAAAAATTGCTCTTTAGCTGTCTTGGAGGCCCCCTCTAGATACTGAAGACATCCACTTTCTTTCTTGTTTGTTGATAATGAAGCCAAAGGCTAGTTAACCAAAAATGGGGTTTTATTGTTTATCTTTTTATCTTTAGCTTTCTTTTTAGAGCAGGAGTTGGAATGGTGGTCAAGGGAGACAATGTAATATCAGTTCTGAACAACTTAAGAGAGTGCAACCAAATTGAGACTGATAAAGTAATGATTTAGACTGTAGAGGTCATTTATGACTCTGACAGAATTACCACGATCATCACCAAGTTGTAGGACAGGATGAAGGTGACTATTGTCTCAGAATTTGGAGTCTGGAGCAGCAGTAGCAATTCTGCTAATGGTAGAAACACGAGGTGGGAGCCAGCTGTGTGTCCTCAGCAGAGCAAGGTTTCTTCACTCTGGGAAGTAGGTACCAGATCAGTGCAGGATAGAAAGTTTGGGCAGGGTGGGCTATCTCTTCTTATTCTGTCCCATTTCCCCCCCCCCCCCATCCTTCCTGACAGAGACACATGCACACACGCTTGCAGTTTGGCTGCTGTATCCACATTCACTCAGCAGACAAATACTTGGTTCCTCTGCACTGTTTATTCTTTCTCTCTGCAAAGCTTTTACATCTGCAAAACTACAAAATAGATTCTAAAAGACCCCATGCTGTGTGTGCGCCAGTCCTACTGTTATGAAGTGTATTGATGTACATGGTTCTCTATACGCTGTATTTTAGAAAAGCAAATTATTGTGGTATGGTCTTCAATTTTCTAGCATGTTTTTGTTGCAACAGACCTTACTTGAGTCTGAGGGATCTGTAAAATCTGACCATGGGCTGAGGGCCTTGTTGTTAAGCAGCACAGTTAATGAACTTTTCTAACACCCTTATGATCTTTTATTTAAGGAGTCAGTTTTGTGCAGTTAACAACTATAACTAATACCAAAAGAAAAAGGCCACACTACAGGAATGCATAGTAGTTGTATAGCTTTGTGAAATGTCAATGAGCTTGTTTGTTCCTGTCATACATACCATGAAAATGCAGAGAATTCCAAGCCAGAGGTCAGACAGGAAAAGTCATTTTACTGCTGTAGTTTCATGTCTGCACTCTTGTATTGATTTATGAATTTTCATCTCCCTCCTTGGTCTTCTGTAATTTGTCTAATGCTATTTGCAAACTTATATGGCTTAACCACTGTAATACTGGATTTATGGTGCAGGAGACAGAAGACTGACAACCTAACTCGGGGGCAGTGCAAGAGCAAGGCAGTGTAGCTGTGCTCTGTCGTCAGAGCCCCAGTGCCTGGTTCCTGCATGCGAGCAGCATGTGTGTGCGAGGCACTACTCTCTGTTGGTGCTCCTGTGTTAATGTCCTTGATCTGGATGCATTCCTTGCCTCTCTACACTACTTTGGAAAGCTCTTACACTGTTCGTGAGAATCTGCTGTGTAATATTTATGGTGTTTCCTTTATATGTGTGGTCACAACTTCTTAAGCCCCTACTCCTATATTACTCAAAAGAGTAATGAAAGGGTGGAGAGGATATGAATGAGCCAGCATTTCATGTTGAATCCTCTTTGTGATGCAAGTCTATGAAGGACCTTCACTGTGTGTCAGCAACTCCTTGAGCACTGAAATGAGTTCCTGGGTCTCTCCTGATGGTACAACTGCAGGCATGATTTAGCTGCACAGTTACTAGTTATATTCAAAGTGAGTGGATGTAACAATCTTGTACCACTTTCAAGTATTTTACTTCTATGTAATCAGAAATATGTGCAGTAATGGTACATAGCCAAGTAATATTTTACTGTTGCTAAATGTGCTGCACTTACTGCATGTATATGGAAAGTCACCAGAGCACTTTTCACTAACACTAAGTAGATATAAATAAAAGGAAAGCTGTTAAATTTAAAACTGGCAAAGTAAATGTCATGAATATGCTTGTGTTGAGTGCAAGTAAATAACAGATGTGTTGTCAAATTTATTGGCCTATATTTGTAGCAGCAGAAATGAAATTAAACATGCACCACTGTGGTAATGTAGACAGTATTGATATTGCTAGAGGGATTTAGTCTGTGGTGTTATGTAGAAGAAACATTCTTTCTGCAAGAAAAAAATTATTTATATTCACTATCTCAAATCTATCAGTCCTGTCCTCCCCGAGTCCACTGTGCTTTTTCTCTTTTCCCCATTACTGCTCTTCCCAAGTGCTTTTGAGGCTGGTTTCCTTATCCCACAGGAGTGGGAGCACAGTGTTGGCAGGCTGCATATTTGTGTGCACACCTGTGGTTGCTGGCTCTGGCTGGCTACTTTGATGCCTTCTGCTTTGCATGCAAAGGTGGGGAAGGCTTTAGCCCCTGGAAGTCAGTCACATTAATCTAATCACCAGACTGTGGTTTTTGCAGACACCAGCAGTTTGAGAGTCCATCTTTTCACACTAATAAGTGGGCAAACATTTTCCAAATGGCAGCAACTGTCTGCCTTGCTAACAAGGGGCAAAAGCTGATGCTGTCCTCTACAGAATGGGCATGTGTGCTTTAACATTGTCCCCGGGTGCTAGCAGAAAGCCTGAAGGGAAGTCCTTCCTTTCCCTGCTGCAAAAATCTGTTTTATTTTCATGTCTCTGTGCCTGAGAACAGGATGAGTTGTCAAAAGCTTATCCTACACCTTAGAGAGTTAAAAAGTCTAAAAGAAGTGGAGGGGAAAAGCAATCATCAAAGTAAAACAAAGCAAAGAAATAATGTAAACAAATTAATTAATTGTCTGGGAGTAAAGTGTATGTTTGTAATTTTGCCCTTGTCAAAGGGAAATTGAAGTTCATTATGCTCGCTGCCTGATTTAAAAGCTCTTTCCTGCACACATCACCTAGAGAGAGAAAGAGAGGGAGGCCCATTTGGATCTCATGCATTGGCTGCAGCTTCAATTAAAAAAGGAATTCATTACTGGAAATCTCCAGAGAGAAGTCTTTTACTTCACTCTTCAGTATGAGGAGGAGGCTGTGTTTTCTTTTGCTGATTCATTATTTTGTTTTAGTGTGAAGCCTTAGTTTTATACTAAAAGCATTGTATTTTGGCTCATGCTAGTAATAATCTTGAGATGTTGATAAAGTTAAGAGATGTGAGACTATTTGGAGGCAGGTTGTGTTGGTTTTTTGCTGATGTTAGCTGTGCTATTTATGTGGACAGAAATACCATAACGCATGGAAGGAAGAGACTTAGAAAATTCTGTTTACCTTATGAATTTATGAATTCTAGGATTGTTCCTGAGTGAATCTGATCATACAATAGCAATTACATATGCACATAATTGGAAATATTTATTATTTCAAAATACTACAGTGTATTCATCATCATCTCTAGCTGCCAAATGTAAATGCCTCAATATATCTGACCATTGGTGTCTGGCAGATGCCCTGGCTATGTTCCATTTACAACTATGAAAATGTGTAGGGAGGGGTAGGGTTCCCTTTCTCTAAACTAGATAGAACAAAACTGTTGTAAGGAAAAGCAAATGCTTTGGGGAAACCTTTTGATTTTAAATTTTATTTCAAAGGCTTTCCAGGTTGTCTGGGCCGGAATGCTTAACAAGTCTGCTGCAGAGAAGTGAGCTCAGGGTGTCAGCTTGTTTCATTCAGCTTGTCTTATCTCTTATTCTTTCTGTTTTCCTCCTTGTAATAAGAAGCCCAGTGGGGTTTTATTTTTCCTATGAAGCACCCACAGATGGTTGCCTTGTCCCTTTCTTTTGTTCATTGCAAATGCAAAGACACAGCCAAACAAGAAGAGCACAGCCCCCTTCCTAGAATTAGCAGGTATTAAAGCAAATGCTTTTTCCAAAAGAAAGATGTTTGGCAGTTATCCAACCCTTTCAGCAAGTGCAGTATGCCTGAGGCTGTGAAACACGTACATCTCTGAAATATTGTAGCCCACTGTTTTGGACATCAAAGTGCTCCAGGGAAGGAAGAGCATGTCTGTATATACACAGATGCATTAGTTCTCTGTGCTCAGCAATATACACTGATTAATGAGCACTGGATCTGGGTCAAGAATTTTCTAATTGGAAGTGTTAATTTCCTATTAAAAAAAAAAAAAAGTTATCCAGGTGAGTATTTAGTTGAAAAAAAAGCAAGTAGATTTTTGATGGAAACCTCTGTAGCCCCCTTAAGGGCACCCATTTAGCAGTCTGAATGCCATCTCTTTTCCCTTCTTTTCTGGTGTTTTAAAGCAACTGCCTGGAGATGTTCCAGAGGTTTGGGATAATGATATGTTCTTGATGGCTTACCTGGTTCAGAACCTAGGACATGGAGAGCTACAGACTCCAAACTTCCCAATTTCTTTGTGGCTTAGGTTTCTGAGCCATGAAGTACAAAAGGATCACATGCAGAAATGCTTAGGAAACGCTTCTGTGTTTTATTACCATCTAGGGAAAATGGGAAGCCTATTTCATTTAGGATGCAAAAATACTTTTTGCACCAGGAAAGTGTTTGTGTTTTTAAAGTGAAATGCTTTTTAATTTCTGCAAAAATCCTTCTATAGGTGATGGTGAGGTTGCAGGGTCGTTTCAATCTTCCTTTTCCCATAACCTTAATTTTTCCTCCCACAAAGATGAAATTAACTTTTCTTATGATTTCAGGGCTCAACCTAGTATAGCGGTGCATTTGTTTCAAGTGAACACCTGCTGCTGGAATGCAGAATCATAAGGTGGTTACATCATCTGAACCGGTTTGTCCCTCAGTTGTATGTCAGAGGAGTTCCAGAGAGGAAGAGTGCAGTAGCCAGGGTGCCGTGGCAGAACTCTTTGCTCTGAATACCTTCATTTCACTCACCTGTTTTGTCCCCCATCTACTTCTTGATAATACCTATGGCAGAAGGCACGGAAGGCTGGGATGGAGGGTGGAATTTAGGTCATACAGGCAGAGAGCGCAAGTGAATCTATGCTAAAAAGACAAATTTGTGAAGGAGGTGGCATGAATGGCATTTTGAAGTTTTTTCCCCTCAGTTGGGCAGTGAACTCTGGATTCATGGTGACAGAACACTAATCACGTTCTTCTGTGGTAGTGGGAAGATGGGACTGATTAAAACAGAGAATACACAGATCTTTTTTGGTGCAGCTTTTTATCTGACCCTTATATTTGTGTTTTCCTCCAGCATCTTTTGATTTTTGTCTTTATTTTTACTGATACGTTCTTGGGTCTGGACTATCCTTTGCAATATTTGCACAGAACAGTTGACCTGTGTTCTTTTCTATGTACAGCAGTATAAATATTTAATGACAATGACAACAGAGAGCATCCTTATTCCTTGATTTTGGGAAATACAAAGCTAGTATTTTTATTATTTCAGCAGATCTGTCTTTCCAAGAGGACTGCAAACAACAAATACCAGTCATCTTTTCCACATTATATAACCTGCCTTCTTTATTTCCCCCTTAACTGCATCCACCAGAAAAAAAAAAAAGGTGGTGGGGAGGAGAAAGAAAAGCCAGTTGCCTAGTTTCTTCTAGTTATCATTAATGTGGTAGACGTTCACATCCATTCTTGCTCTGTCAGAACAGATTTGCTTATTTCCTGCTGTCACCAGCATTTTCAGCTTCTTAATGTTATCATACTCCTCTCTCCCCCCCACCAATTACCCTGTCTGTATGTTACAGAAATTTCATTATTAACTGATCAGTGCTAGTTCTAATGTTTGTGATTTCTCTGAGGATTTTTGTTCCATTGCTTTCTACCCTATGGTAAAGTTCTTTAGGAAAACACCTTGAAGTGTGCTTCCTCCTCAGAGAATATGATCCAGTGTTTTTCATTCTCCCACTACCTTGTCCCATTTCAATCCAGATACTAGGACTTTGGGTCATAACAGGCACCCACATGCTTCTGCTTTTAAAATCACTAAATGAACTAGTGGCAAAAGTAGAACAAGATCAAGTTATGGGGATTTGATCACAACAAAATGGCTGAAATAGAAAAGGTATATAAATGACAGCAAACATTAAAAGCAGCTCAAGGAAATGAGTGTTGAAGGGATTGTTGTATGAGACATGAAGCAAGGAGTTTTTATGCTGGGAATGAAGAATTTTACAATATATAGGGTCAATAGAAGAAATAGAAGATAATTGGAGAAGGCACAATTGAGATTGCAAGTTGATGAAAGCATGAGATGAAACTTAAAACATCATTTAAGATGGATAAAAGCTGAATAAACCTTGGCTTGTGTAGGTTGGGAGCAGTCTAGTAGACAGTGTGCAGCTTTGGGTTTCTACACTTAGTAAGATATTCAGAACAGTTCTTAGACATTTGGAAGAACTTCTTCCATGCCAGTTTTTATGTTTCAGTGAAGGTGCCCTAACTTTATTTTTATTGGAAAATTTGTGATGAGGCAGCACTGACTCATCTGAGCCACATGGATAATTTTATTCATTTTTATCAATAGCACTTTAATGTGGTGGAACTCTAATAATAAAACAAAGAGCTCATTGTCTGCCTTGAAAAGAGACCACTAGATATTCCCTGCCTTGGTGACCTTATGATGTAGCCATAAGGTACAAGACGGGAAGCAAAGCAAGCGCTTCATGTGCCCAATCACGTCAGGGTGCACAGGGACACCAAGGTGGTAACAGCCACTTTGAGAGTCAATAGGCAGTAGGTTTTGAAGATAATAGTTCTTTGTTACTTCTGCTCCTAAGTGACTCTTTTGGGAACTGTGTATCCTGCTTTGTAGGACATCTGTTTGGGCATCAGTGCTGTGAGAGTTCCCAATCTCCTCAAAACATTTGAATGCACTTTAGAAGCAGAGCAAGTAAAAAGACCAGGGTCTATAGGAAGCATCCTGAGGAAGGTGGTGTTTATTTTGATCTGAGTACATGTTCTAGACTGATCTCCAATTAGAGCAAGAGGCCTCACTAGTTTGTTGATTTTTTTTCATAGGGTTTCTTAGTTTTTTGTGTTGGTGCTTTCACTCTTGAATTCTGGAGATAGGAATAATTTGGTCTCACTAAACTCAGTTCTCTCTGTAATTTTTACCTTTTCTGGTTTTCTGCAGACTTTCTCCTAGTTGTCTCAGCTCTTTGATACCAGTAACTATTTTGTGTCAGAGACAGGCCTTGGGTCTTTGATACATAATTAAATAAAACTGTTAAGGAGGGTGGGGGAAAGAGCTTACAGCAGTAGTTTCAGGGGAAGAGGGTTACACCATGACAAAGAACAGGCTTTTCTAGGAAGAGGTTGGAAAACGGTTGGGAAAATCTTTAATTGTAGTAAGTAGTGTTTAAGTCTTGTAAATTCCTTTGCTTTGACAGACAGTGCTTAGTCCTGTATTCACCCATATCATTGATTAATGTGTAAAAGTGGATATCTTAGCCTTGAGACTAAAGACTGCTGGCCTGAGCAAAGCTGATAAGAAGGTATATCTCGTTCATACCACATATCTGGGATGCATTCAAGAGGAAGAAACTGCCTTTTTGGAGGCTTGTGACCATACAAGGATAATCTGAGGAATGGGATGTTCCCAAAAGCCACCAGAAACCCTCAAGAGAACCCTACTCTAATGTAAATGAGTTCTGAGAAGTGATTTAAATATGTAAAAGAATTCACAGGAATGTTTAGCATATATGTATGAGTTTTGGGAAATGCAAAGAATATGTACTAGTTACATAGATACAAACTAGTATGTTAGATAGCTGCAGTGTGTGATAGGAGGAGATATCCCCTGCACTCTCAGCACTGAAAATAAAGCAATGACTGCTTTCTGATACTACAAAGGGTGTTAGAGGGTTTTATTCCTGATTTTTTTGTGACAAAAACACTTCAATACTATTTTTTAAATTAGTTCATGACTGGGAAATTGTACATGCCAGGATAATTGTCGATAATTATTAAAAGAATAAGCAGCAGCATTGTTACATTAACAAGGTGGATGACAGAATGGGAGAATATCTGTAAAATGAAAGAGTTGTTTCTGAGGATGCAATGTCCACATGGGCTTTTTCTGGGCTAATTCTCATGTGGGGATGAGGAGCAAATCTCTGTGCATAATAGGAGTTTGGTAAGTGTGCTGCAGCTTGTCTTTCAGCTTACTCTGAAGTAGGGACCACCAGGTGATTTCCTTCGAGATACACTCCTTGCACCACTTTACTTGCTTGGCTGAACTAAAAGTTTAATGTCAAGGTGTGCAATAACTTCTCTTTTTAGTGTCCTAATCAACATGTATTCCTGCAGTCAGTACTCACAGTTAGATTATACTGTAGAGCTATTATGGATGAAAATTCTGCTTTGCAGTAAGGACTCGAGGCTTTTGTTCTTTAACCTGTGTTTTTATTCTGATTGTTACTTTATGGCTTGGTCACCATACCCTACCTTGTATGAATAAAAGCACTCTTCTGTATGACACTGTAAAATTGTTTGCTGTTGTAAAATTAGTATCACAGAAACTTCTTTATGCAATAGAGAATTTCTGATCACTAGTTTTTAATGAATGGTAAATGTAATTGCTGCTATAGCAGATTCACTTTTATACTTGGCCATTATATGGCATGCATTTTGGAGGCACTTACCTCATACTCTTCTTTAATGCTCTGTAGAATCAATGTGACTTTATAGTGTTTATAGCAAAAGTCTTGAGGATGATAGCCAAGGGAGAGCTGGTGAGTTGTGAAAGAAAATACAAGGTATTTGCAGTCTGTTGGCGAGTTACAGTAGCCTTAAGTGTCCATAAATCCCTGGATGTTGCCCAATTCTGCTAGACGGTTGTTTTTTAAGATGCCTGAAGTTAGACTGCTTAGTTATTATTGCAAGGATGTATTACCGCAAGACTAATCAACAAATGTAGCTCAAAATGCCCACATAGCAAAAGGGCTGAGAGTTTAAGATGTCAGTAGATACTCCAGGCTGATCTTACAATCCATACTGTGATAAATCTTGCAGTGACCCAGCTGTGTTTGTACAGATGTGAAGTGGAACCTGGTTTGGGGTTTCAGGTGGACAGTGTCAGTAGGCTTGGTGGTTCTCCGAGTTCAACTTCATCTGCCTTTCTCTCAGACTTTGGTCAAAGGACAAAGACTATGCACATGGCACTCTGAATGTGTGGGGGGTAGGAGAGGGGGGAGAGAGAAAAACCAAACAACCTGGAAGGGGTGGTGATCCAAGGTGGATTTTTCTGCTTTAAGATGAAACATCCATTATCCGTGAGGCCTGAGAGGTGATACAAGGGATCACAGGAGAGCTCCAAGTTGCTCAGAATTAAGAAAATAAATCCCAGTTGCCAATTCAGGCTCTGCACATGTGACCAAGAATGATAGATTTTTCTTTTCCATTAGATTTACTCTCTGATATCCAAGTTTATCACTCAAGCCAGAACTATTTGTCAACTTTCCTGTCAATAATCCAAACCTAAGTCATCAAGATACACTTTTATGGTTCTCTCCTAAAAAACCCCACAGGAATATTCACACTGCTTTTGCCTCGGGTTTAGCCAAAGTGAAGGAACATAGGGCTGAGGAACTGTGGTCCACTGAGTGGTCTCCAAGAAGCATTGGAGCTGATATATGCCATGAGGCCCAGTCTTCAATGGCATCGCTAAGCCTAGTGTGTAGTGAGCTCTAGTATTTCCCTCTCACTGGCATCTATTTAATGGCCATCTGTTTCAAAAAACAGTGACAAATGAGCAAGTCCAGTTGCTACTAGAGAAGGTTTTGTTGAAAAAATGGCTGAAATAGTTGCCCCCTTGGAGAATTTTGTTCCTATAGAGATCACATTGGCCAGTCTCCATTTGTAGCCTCAGAGCAGATGCATATGCCCCTGGCATAGCACAAGCACACGGGGACAGTGTTTTCACAGAAGCAGTCATGGCTGCTGGAGACTCTCTCGTAACAGAAATGCTGGGATCATATGTGGATGTTAATGAACAGGCAGAAACCTCATATTTGGCAGTTGATAGTAGAACTCTGATGGCTAAGACCCCTGCTTATCTCTGCCATCCTAAATTAATCCTCACCTAGCCTTTGTCTTTGCAGTAATAGCATAACAGTCTGCACTTCTAATGGCTGCTTTCTGACATTTACAGATCTCAAACAATCCTGGGATTTCTTATCAATAATCGAGCGTCCAGTTTTTGTATATAGGCAAAATTTTAGTTCAAAGAAGTTGTGAGATGAGGGGTGCAAACATGTCAACACAGACAGCACCATCTGCAGCTCGCTCTGCTTTTTTCCCAGTCGTCTTCCTCTTTTCTTCATCCAGATTTTGCCAGTGACTTAAGCGGCTTTAAATCTCAGAGCCCACATGTATCACATGAATATTGCCTGCAGTGTGAATGAGCGTTTCTGAACCTGAGCTCATAATTTGTCATTAGCAGCAGGTGTCACTTGTTTTCCCATTTCTATTGTCACTGACAGACAAGAAATATGTATGTGCCTTCCTGCCACCCCCTGCCCTATAGTGAGTATTGAAGCGTCAGTCATCCTGCAGACCACCTGCCTGCTGCTGCTGAAGCCTGAGTCGAACCCCCTGAGGGTGCAGGAGGCTTGTACAGCGCTGTTTGATGCAGAGCACCATGTGGTGAAACAGCTTTGCAAGCCGTGAAAAACAGTTCCATTGGGCTACACTGCAGCCTCAGGACATCTCGTTTGCTGCCTCTAGCATGGTTTTGATAGGAGGGGGGAGAGGCATCAGATTTCTCAAACATTGTGTGTCAGAGATGAAGGGGTAAAAAGGGGCAAAGAAATTAGATAGTTGAAGGATTAAAGAATCTCTATATAAATAAAAATGGGATGATGGGAAAGCAAAAGGAATCACTCTGGTGAAACTAATGCAAATGGTTTGATCTGTGAGAATTTTTCTTTTAACCAATGTGCAAGAGGACAGCCATTAAAAATTTCTTTCAGTAAGCACTATTTTACATTAATGGGACTGGTGGAAGTACAGCATTAGTGAGATGATTAATATGGGGGGGTTGAGCTTTTTGGCACTCCAGGATTATGTTAACATCTTGAAAAGTGATGGAAGCGTGTGGAATCCTGCCATAGCTGTGGTACTTTTCCCTATCAGCATTCCACAGGGAAATGGATTTAGTCTTGGCCCGAGGAAAAGGGAAGTATTGGGGCACAAGCTGCATGCTGTGATGCTGCAGGCTTTCTGGGGTTGAAATGGAGAGGAGAAATGGAATGGCTGTCTTAATATGTCCTTAAGGTACAGCTTTGTATGACTGTGAGTTTGTAAACATAGCAAGTCAATGATGGCATTCCACTGTATCACTGTAGTCAGTGGAGTTATAATGGTGCAGACAGGTTGCTGGAACAAACTCAGGCTTGGTCCTCATGTCTTCAGATCCTTGTGTTTCTGTTGTGCCAGCTTGCATACTACCTCTCGTGCCCTCCTTGCAGTCTTCGTCATCTGCCTTGGACATTGATTTATTTCACCACCACCACCCCTTGTGACTTCCCACCTCAACAAAGTCATCTGGTGAAGTTGTTTGGCTTCAGAAAACTTACTTGTCTTTTCTTTACTTATTTACTGGAAGTCCTTTGAGTTGTCCAGGCTGGTAATTGCCCACGTCATCTCTGTATTGATTGCTTTTAGAGCTGCTGAGCTCTTATTACTGCATTTCACTGGGGAGAGAAAGAGAAAAGTGAAAGATCCAGGTCAGCATGGTCTCAGCAATAGATGAGTCTCATCAAATCTCTTTTCTCCCAGCTGCTGAATAACAGCTTTACTAGTTTTAAATAAAACAAGAAAAGGAATGTACAATGTGGAGAGGAGTATTAGGAAGAAAAGAGATGAAATCTGGTATGTTTAGGGAAAATGAAGGTAGAATGTGGGGTCTGAGCTACCTGTAGCAGCGAGAAAAGTAAAGGATACCTGGCTGTGAGGTGTGACAAAGTAACACTATGAATTGCTCTCCCACTGACAAAAGCCTCTTCTTCAGTAGAGACCCCACCATAAGGGAAAGAAAACAGTAATGGAATAAACAATTGCCCTGGTTACATCCTCTGCAGGATGTGATGCACTTGTTACAAGCTGCCTGCTTCTGAGACATAGTAAAATGGCCTGAGAGGCTGAGTGTTACCATTTCTGATCATTAGACCTAAACCAGTTCTTCTTAATAGACACACATGCCTCTCTAAAATGGTGGTGAATATAGGGGCTCATGTACACACATACAAAAAAGTCAATTGCAGACGTCTGCAGTGTTGCCTATGTCACTGAAATGAAAAGGTCACTTGTGTCATTGATCTTGGTAATGTTTGGCACAGTGAGAGCTAAGACAGGTTTTCTTATGTGGAGATGGATGCTGCGTAGTGTGAGAAAGCTGACACAGCTGCTGGAGAGGAAAGATCACAGTCCCAGCATAGCTGTGTGGTAGCCAAAAGCAGCTTGTCCTCCCTGGCTGATTTATTACTGCAACCCATCTTCCTGTAACAGTGACAGCTGAGAGGGCTCTGGAGTACTGAGCCTGATATGAACCTCTTTGAGGAGTTCTCATATAAGAATCTATAAGAGATTGATGGCCTAGAAATCTCACCAGAGTGTATTTCCTCAGGAAGTTGTCAGTGTAATCTAATTTGGATGTGATCTGTCTAATCCTTTACATGCCCCTTTTTCTCCTCTCTATGGACATACTAGCACATAAACTTGGGGTATCTGGCTCTGACAAACCTTTCTGCAGACTTCTATCTCCAACTCTGTCGTAATATAGGAAATACTGATTTCTGTTAAGAAAAAGAGGGACATTTTTCAAGCTTTGCTTGAAAGTCTAGTCTATTCCTTTGTTCATCCAATTTGGCAATCACGTTTTCTCAAATCATGCATATCTACAGAGGCAGTCCAATGGCCCAAGCATTAATGGTTGATGCAGTTGCAGAACCTGCACAGGCTGGGCACCACCACACATACTCCTCAAGGAGGGTAAGTGTTGCAGTGGGGATACTGTAACACACATATACCAAACCAGGAGTCCCGTGGAAAGGAAATATATACGGACAGACAGATTCTTGCTAGCTGTTTCAGAGAGATGTTTATTTCTCCAGCCACATGGCCGGAGCTCTGCCGAGGAACTGTTCCAGTCACGGGACCAAGGGTCCTTCTGCCCGCGCAGGGAACGAGGCTGAGCAGGGGCATGCGGCTGGAGGAATAAACATCTCTCTGAAACAGCTATCAAGAATCTGTCTGTCCGTATATATTTCCTTTCCACGGGACTCCTGGTTTGATATATGTGTGTTGCAGTATCCCCAGGTAAGGGACACACTGACTTGTGGATATCCCAGGATATTTCCTTGAAAGACAGCTAGCATTAGAAACTTATGGATCTCGTTATGCTTGTCAATTCAGCTCTATTTCTCAATAGCTGTCTGGGTGTTTTGTGTGGAAGAAAAAGTCTATTTTGTTGGGTGCTTCCTTCTGTTGCAATATGGATAACTTGTTCAATGTGTATGTTTAACTCCTTTTTTTTGTGAGAATGAGGTTATGTTTTGAACTAAAATATGTGTATTCCTTATTTTCTTCAGAGCAGAGGGGCAGAAGACTGTTCTTGGTATTACACCAGTTGTCAGTACTATGCTTTTCTACCTTCGAGAACCTAAAAAGTGCCTCATTCTTATCACACAGGACTTTTGTTCAGCTGCCATGTGCATGGCAACATAATAATTTAACGATCCCTTTCTCCGCCCCTTTCTTCTCTTGAACTGGAAGGCATACTATAGTCACTTAGATTTAGATAGCTAAAGTCAATTCTAGAAAGAAACTGCATTACTTTAACGCTTTTCTCTTCTCTATCAGTGGAAGAAAATGGCTTCAAATTGTGACCAGTGTGCAGTAGACATCCTCCAAAATAGCTCTATGTCATGCTGACTTCATAGCTTGGTGAATAAAAAACCTGTAACCCAGATGGCATTGTGCAGCAGCCAGACAGTACCCAATTGCTTAAGTAGTGTGTTAGTTTCTTCTTGAATTGTGCAGTAGAGAGAGTGTGGGACAGTAAATGTTGCACTGTTGTGCTACCAGGGCAGATGTCCAATAAACACTGCTGGAGTTGTTGAGAGTAATATGGGATTATGTACAGATATAGTTTGCTTCTTGAGTTCTGTGCATCTAGCTGTACTGATGAAATTAGGTTTTCTTCTATAGTTGTGCAAGGGGTCTGTATGCACATGTATGCAAGCCCATCACTATCTTCCAGCTAATCTGAAGGGAAGGAAGAGAAATTGGGGAGATAAGTATTGGCTTTTAGCTTTTTAAAAATTATCCTCATTTATACTTCCTCAGACTTTCATCTGCGAAAGCATACAAATAGAAACAGGCAGTCAGATTCTGCCAGGATCAGAAAGCCAGGCTGGTTATTTTTCCATTTGCAGTTGATATAAAGGCCTCATGTTTAAATGACACTTCTTTTCATAGAGTGTAGTGCAAAGGAGATCCATCTGCTCTATAGAGGTGTTGCTTCAGTGAGACATATGAAATGAGAACTGTTGTTCCATTCAGAAAAGGCAGCCTGTTTGGTTCCACGGTGCACAAAGGAAATGTCAAATGAAAAGTTGAATTATAAGCCTTACATAATAGGGACTATTATTCTCAAATTTGGGATGTAATTTAGTAGCAAATGCTGTAATGGGTGTTCTTTTGACACAGTCTTCTCTTGGATATTCCTGGACTCCACAAAAGTCATGGGATTTGGAACTACCCACTATTTGCAAGGTTTATTTATGATGAAAGCAAAGGTTTTACAAATTAAAGTTTGGTGTTAAAGGCACGTACTGTACAGCATGGGAAGTGTCATATTGGGGTGTTCATGCATTGACTTGAATAGACTTAGAGATGTAATTCTCCAACCAAAGCTGTTTCTTACAGTATTCCCTTCCTCTGTTGTAGAAAACTGCTAGAAGTGAAACTGGCTCTGTGCTCCTTGTGAGGTAATGCACACTCTAATGTGAGTGGATGGACTAAAAGTGCTTTGCTATATGAAACGCTAATTGAGACCCGAGTGTTTCTACGTTTCATTGCACTATTTCATTTTCATACATGCCACAGATAATTTGCAGGAGTGTAAACATATTTGCAAGTCTAGAAAGCCAGCTGTTTAGCAGACACTTCTGCTATGGTTTGGTTTGAACATAGTATCATCCAACCTGGACCAAAACTGAGCTGAAACCTTTTAGGTGGGAACAATCCCATAGCTTGTATCGGAGGAGGGATGTGAGCTGGATGCTTCTGCAGCTACTGGTGGTTTTTAAGTCATTGTTTGGTTGGGGTTTTTTTTAATTAACTTGAAATGGAAGCATGTGGCATAAACAAGTGATGGGTTTCAAGTAAGTGAAGTATCATGGGAGACATACAGTTTGTATATATTTGTGGTTTCTCCGGCGCCTTTGAAACCAGGAAACAAAACAGTTTCAGAATCCTGTTCTTAGAATGTTCGTGCTGTCCCCCAGTCTTGCTGGTCCTGCTGTGCAACACTCGTATATGTCCTCATGTTCTTTCGTCTTTCCTTACAGTCCCAAATATATTTAGTAGGATTTGCTACACAAAGCAGACATTTGTGTGCTTGGGAGAAGATTTTGTTCCAGAAAGGTAATGTATTAAGGCTTGAAATGGTAATTTTTGCTAAACTAAACTAGAAACTTGGAAGCTCATCTCCCAGATACGTTATATACAGCAAAGACTGAGGAAAACAAGTCGTTACGTGAAAAACCTAAAATCTGCAGCCAGTTTTCAGTCTCATCAGAAAGTTCAGATTGCTCATACTGTATCTGAGAGTGTTATTTAAACATAAGCATCATATGTAATGTACAAGTGGAGTGATATTAATAGGGGTATGTTGGCTTGTAATGGCATTTAGCATGGGTGGGAGTGAGAGAATAGGTTTGTTTCCCACAGCAAGGTTTTGAGCTGCCACCATTAAAAAGACGGCAGGGTTCACAGGGCCTGCTATGTAATAGCATGATAATGATTATTCTGACATGGAAACTGTATTGTCAGACTGCTGTTACTTTGGGTTGTCGAGGAAGATTATACCTTTCCAGGACAGCTGACAAGTTCTCATAGCAAATAAATGGTAGACCATAGTATCTGTTTCTCATTTTCCAGTAAATCTTCCCAGATATCTTCCCGGTTCCCTGACTGTGTATGACATCTGTATTAGCTCACAAGAATGGATCCTGGTGTTATCAGTGAGGCTGGTCCTGTCCTGTTTCAGGTGGGAGCTCCTTGCCTGAGTACTCAGCAAGGCTGCAGGAAGCACTGCAGGGAGCACAAGTACATTGTCACTGTGATCTAGGTGGTGGTCTAAGTGATTTCTCTTACTGACATAGCTTAATTTCCTTCCTTTACAATGTAGGCCTTAGGGCTGCAAAAGACCCATGGGTCAGTGATCCCAAGCTATTGCTACTGCAAGTAGCTGTATCATTTAATTCCTTTCAATAATAATACTATTTTGTCTCTTAACTCATTGGATTTTTTTCTTCTACTGTGTTATTGAAAAGTTGTTATGGAACCCAAATCCTGTATTGAGGAGGCACGGTTTCTAATTGGCATCCCATGGTGTGCTTCTAGCCCATGTAGTGCCATTTCTTTTGGGGCCAGTATTATCCTCTAGCTTAAATTTTCTTACTCTCTCCCACCTCTCTTCATTCTAGGGAAATTTATGGATAGGAAAAGCACAGCTATTTAGCCTTCCTCTTGCTAGCTAAATATTTAGGTGGAACATAAGACCTTCTGTTGTGCAGTGGTTTCTGATTTTCACAACACCCACTCTTTCTCTAAGCATGGGTAGAAATTGCTGTACCTTGAAAACTAAAAGACTTGTTCTGTAGGGGAATTTAGACTGCCATATTTGCAGTGCAGACTAGTATTAAATAACACTTTAGAAAAATGTTCACAACTCCCTAGCCACAATTCTCTCTCTTTCTGTGTAGCACTGCTGCGTAAATGTTGGGGGGGGTGCATTTAATGGTATTTCTTTTTTGCCCTTTATTTTTTGTTTGTTTGGTTGGTTTTATTTGGTTTCCTTTAGTTTAATTTCTCTTTTGTAATTTTAACATTTAAAGTATCCATATATGACAGAAATGGCACAGATGGAGGCTGAATTACATGTTAAAGGTTGCTATTGTCAGGCTGCAGAGAGGTTTCCGTAAAATTGGGTTAACAGGACACCATCACATGATCTGGTTGTATTGTGACAGCTGTTTCCTTCCAAAGGAAAGAGTTAAAATTGTGGTTTGTTTCTTCCGTTTTAATGGGAGTTTAACATTTGCGCCACAATTTAGAATGAAAAGCATTTCAGGGACACAGAAGAGCTATCACAGGAGCTGTGTCACTGTCTGTACCTGTGATTTTTTTCAGCTAGCCATAGTGTTTTCAAAGCACTAGGAGGGAAGAAAGAATTGCATAATGAAATAAACCATGTAACATTTTTCACTTTGGATTTACATTTGCGTATGTCTCAAGCTGAGCAGGTGCTTATCCTTTGCAATGACTGTATCCTCAGCTGAAGATTTAGACTTTGTTTTTTGCTGTTAGCCTGTTTTAAATAGAACATCTAGAAGATTTTAATTAAAACTGAATTCGTTCAGATTTACACAGAGATCATTGGGCATCTTAGAGCTGTTTTTCCTGCTTCTTAAACCAATATAAATAAAGCTTTTATGTAACTGTAAGCACAGAGAAGAAAGAACACAATTTCCACTGTACTGTGTTCAGGTCTGAGGCAAAAGTGTCACAGTTCAATGATCTATCATTTCAAAATGAAGTCTCAAATAGAAGTCTCAAAAGTTATAGCTGGTAACAACTGCAGCTCCCACTCCCACCCGAGAAATAAAAGCCAAGACAACAAAAAGACAACAAGACAACAAAAAATAGAACTACAAAATCCAAAATTTTACTTCATTTTTTATCTTGATGTATGTTCATTCTGCTTTGCCTTGCAGTCAATGAGTGTTCTATGATGAAATTCCAATGTCCACATGGTCAAGAGTCTTTTTTAAAGTTACAGACCTGGATTTCTAACCTTATAAGAGGCCTCTCATGCTTTGGTATTTAAATAATTGCTGATGGATTGTCAGAGTGCAGGTGTCTGACTGGTGTGAAAATTGATGAGTTTGAGATAGTGAAAACTGAAGAATATTAAATACAGGCAAAGATAGTCAGCTGCCCCTAGTATGTTGATAATAAAATGTTAATGATGCTAAAAGTTCTGGCTTATCATCACACTATTCAGTGAAGTTACTTGTATTCCAGACTCGAGTTCTCTACTTCAGCTGAGACTAGAACCAGGGCTGAGAGTCATACAGTAGGCCATCCAAGATGTCTTGTATTCCTCACTGTTCCACACTGTAAATGGCTACAGAAAATACTACCTCATCACAGTAAAACATCTCATAAAACTTTATAAAAATTTCTCACTCATGGTAAGCTCATCTTGCAATGAAAGGTTAAGAGGCTGACATAAATATACAGTTACAGCAAATCATAGTTGTATTCCTTCAGCTTTTTCTTAAAAAAGGGCACTGGCTTTGGCAGGGAAGAGTGAGGACTAGGTTATAGGCAAGTGAAAGAGAGAAAAACCAGAAATTGAATAGTAAATTCTTCCCTCTATTACTTTCTAATTACTACTTTTCTCTAACATTGCCTTTTTTTCTGCTCAAAGCAGAGACCAGGAATTTTAAGGCAAGTATAGTCATCTTAAACATAAGCAGAAAGTCTATATCCAGGATCAGCTTGGATTCTGGTTGACAAATTCAAAGCGTTTGGGTGACAGACACTTTCCTTCCCTGTCTTTAGCCATTGATCCTGGATATCACAAATATTATTGAATTTCTCCCTGCTTTCTGTTTTTCTCCACTTGTACTGTTTAAAAATCTTTGAAATGACTCCTTTAAAGAGCTTCTACACAGCTTCTTCCAGCTCTACCGGGTTTTCATAAGTTGCTCCTTCCCATATTGAGGCTGCTCAGTAAGGCATCTTCTGTCCCTTGTGTCACATCCTTTGCAGGGAAAGCAGAAATGCTTTTTTATTATGGAATCCTGTCTGTTGCCCTTTGTGGGCTCAAAATGACACACTGGGATCCTTCCTGCTGCTTTTTGCCAATCACTTTTTGAAGTAGATCATAAAGAGGTTTCAGCATATTCATCTGCTGTTGTTGCTTTTGGGCCAGGCATGGGAGTTAAAGTCAGGCTAATCAGGTTGCCCTGGAGGTCTGCTCTAGGTACCTCCTGACTTGTAATCCTTTGTCACTTCCTCACTAGGCTGAATGCTCTCTTCCATTTAGGCAATCCACTGCGGTATTTCTGTTGAACACCACTGTGCCATCATTGTATGGCATTCAGGTCCCCAAGACCTCACTGGGAGTTCATTGCAGCAAAAAGCAATCTGTAGCTGATCAGTCATATCTGTCTCTGTTGTTTATTTAAGGTAAAGTAGGTCAGATTGGATCAAGAATTTCTTCCTCTCAGAAAATCAGAAGTTCAAGGCTTGTTGCCTTGGGATTTGAAACTCCATAACACAGGTCAGGGACTGTCACCTGGTCATAGTCAGGTAATCATCTACTAATCCCAGAGGTACCTGAACACTGTGACAGGTAGCAACTCCCAGCTCCTACAGAGTTCCCAGAGAAATCTTTGTTTTTCTGCTGCTCTAAGTGCTGCAGCCAAGCCCAGAGTTTCAACAGGTCTTACACTGACAAACATGTCACTGATACTCTTGTGACAGCATTATTCATACGATCCTGTCATCCTGGTGGATTCAGAAAGAACATCAAGATTTTGTATCAACATGAGTCACCTCACCCAGCTGTACACTTTGGTCATCGCTGAAACCAGATGTGGTAGCAGATTAGCAATGCACAGAGGCACTACACTTCAGTATAGGGCAATGAATCGAAGGTAGTGAGAGAGGACGTTCCTGAACAGATGAAAAGAAAATGTCAGTACTAAGCTGGAAGAGGGGAGATGATGGGTGCTGATCTTTTCAGAACTTTGCATGTCTCTGTCCATCATCTAGAAAGCTGTTATCATCCTTGATCTTTTCTACCCTCAAAGCACCTCTGAGTCTCATCCCTAGCAGACATATCTGGCTACACAAAATTTGAATAAATTCCTTTGGAAAAAAATCCTACTTCTTGACTAATCAAAACCAGGGAAGACTGACTTCCCATTTGCAGTCACTAACAAATGTTTTCAATCAATCACCCGCTCACAGTGCAAGTAGGAAGATGTGATTCAGATCGCCTGGTGGGGAATGGATCAGTCAGAAGAGCTGATGTTTTAGCTGATCTACAAGGAAAGAGCTTGTTTTGACCTCTGGCAGAGCTGCTGGGTTGGTTAGTATGCTGTGTCATTTAGGTAATGGGCAAGCTCTTAGAATTTCTAGGTCTCAAGCATTTTTTGAAGTAATGATTTGAAAAAGTTTTGTAATCATTCATGAACAAAAATACATAGCTATGTGCTTGGTATATCAGTAATTTTCCCATTTTATGCAGAAGATTTATGCAGCTGATTTTCAAAGGTACTGACCATTTCTCTATTTTTGCATTCATCAAAAATTTTTAAATTTGTTTATCACACAAATTAACTTTCTGCTTCTAGATAACAAATCTTTGACTGTTCTCTTTGCACACCCCTTCAGTGCAATTTAGAAACAAGATCATTTCACCTGAAAATAACCTGTGTTTTTTCTAATCCACCCTTACATGTGCTTAGGATTGTGAGAAATAGATGCATCCATACATATTCAACAACAATCCACAGCTTCACTGGCATCACCTATTCAGAAAGCAGAACCTGTAGTGGTCCCTGTGCTGTGCATATGTGGGAGGGCAGATGGGATCAGAGGAATGCAAGAGGTCTGACTTTTTTTTCTTTAATGTGGGTTTTGCCTTTATGAATTACAGTGAGACATTTCTTGTACTTGGAAGGTCGGGAGTCTGGGAGGGACCAGTACCTCAGAGTATGCAATGGACTTCCCACCTTGGCAGCAGCAGTCAATGCCTGAATGTAGATGGATATTGAATGTGAACTTTCATAGAGTATTTAAACTTCAGGGAATTGAGTTGGAAAGTCTTGGTCTAGGGATCAAGGAGGAGTGCACCTTACTATAAAAAAATTTATTTTGATGTTCAAACAAAAGTAGTTGTGGAACTTAAGACTAAGGTGAGTTTTGTGTCCAGGGCTAGACACTGGACAGGGGTGCAACAGCAAGGATGGTGCAAGGCTAAGATAGCAGGAGAGTTTGAAACAGCAGAATGGTTTGATAGAATTAAGGCAGGAATTATCAACTCACAGTCAGATCAGGACTCACGTGCATTGTCAGAGCCTTACAGCAGGCTCAGATAGGAGCATTTCAATGCAGCAATATTGTGAGGGTGAGGTAACCTTGCAGTGGAAGAAATAACAATGAGTATTAAGTGGATAAAAGCTATGGGTAATGTTGGAGAGGAAGACTGAGATGAAAACCAAAAGATGCTGCAAATAAGTTGCAGCATCCATCTGTAGTATTTCCATATTGCTTATATGCCCTGTGACTTTCTATAGCTAGCCCTATTCAGCTATAATTTGTCTGAGAAAAGCTTTTTACCTTAAAAAAACCCCAACTCCTCTCCATCCTTTTAAAAAAGAAAAAGGTAGGTGAAAACTTTTTGGGGAGAAAATGCAGTACTTGGTGAAAACAATACCACGGCCTGGCTTCCCCTCAGCGTCAGTCTCAAAATGCTGATTTCCCTGCACTTGCTTTCCTTTAAACTTGACTTTGCCTGTAAACTGTTCTGGCAGTAGCTCTGTTTGTTGCATGGCCCTCCTGGAACTAACTGGCTGTTTGTCTTTGCAGAGAGACAGCTGCTCTCTCAGTGATGATGGGTGTAAAATGAAAGGATTGAGCTGGTTACATCTTTGTAGTGCTGGGAGTACTGTAAGAAGTCAGTCACAAGTCTCTTGAAGGTACCATAAAGAGGCAGTCAATTACCTGGAAAAATAGACAGATGCCCAAATAGTGGTGTTGTCATTGGAGAGTTACTTTCTACTTATACTCTAACTTTTTAGGCATTTAATTCTAATTTGCCTGCTGTAGCAAAACGCCAACAATATTACAGAAGGTGGAGAAGGTTGGCTGCTCAGAAATCAATTCCTTATCATTCTAATTTCTTAATATCCAAAAGTGAATTTGGAACAAATTTTAGGCAAAACCAAAACTTAATGCACCTTTGAAATATTGAAAATAATAACTGCAATACCCTTAATTTCAGTGTTGCAAATAAAACTCCGTTGGAGATGTGAATTCATCCACTCTCCTCTGTAGAAGACCATTCTGAGTGTAATGACCAAGAAAGGAAAAGAATTGGTAGGGTGAACAAAAGGTTATAAAAAGGAGGTTTTGCTAAAGGATAGCAAAAAAAAAAGGAAAATTAAGGTAGTGCTTAAGAGGAGAAACTTCCTGCTGCTAAGATTCAGCAAACTGGGGAGTGCAAAAGCCTAAATGCGTGGTTTCTTTGTGCTATAGATTTGGGATTTTTGCCACTTCTATTTGTACTGCTAATTATTTGGATACTACAAAATAAAGCAGGACAAAGCATTAGGAAATGCACTAAATAATTAAAATGTTCTGAATTTTTGTAATCTATTTCACTTGAGGGCTTTCAAGTGCTTCCTCAGCAAATTACTTCATAAACATCATGTCTTTACTGGCAGAATTGTATTCTGTCTTAGTAATAGATCAGCTAAGATACTAGCAGAATTGAGACAACCTTGCACTGGGAGAAAGTTATAATAAATGAATGATGATGAAGTAAATGCCTACAATATTTTTTTTCATACCTTGTTCACAAGAATATACAAGTAAAAATTCAAGCAAAACTTGCTACTGTCACCAATTACCTCTTTTCCCTTTGGTGGAGAGTTTATTTGGTTTGGTTTTGTGAGGTTTGGTTTGGTTGGTTTTGTGAGTTTTGTGGTTTTTGGTTTGGTGTGGGGTTTTGGGGGGAGCTTGCGGGGAGATGGGTTTGGTAGGTTGGTTTGTTGGTTTTTTGTTACTGGATTTAGCTTCCTGTATAAGATGCAAACATTGTTCTCTCTGCAATCCTGGGTTCTTTTTCTGTGAGTGACATTGTTAAATAATGATGAGGTAATACTGGCCTAAATCTGTTTATAAACAGGAGTTGCATGGGTTTAGCCCATTAAAAAATGATATTTTGTCAATCTATACCTTACTTACTATTACATATTAAATCTCATTGTAGAGAATGAAACAAAAAAGTACAGACCTTACTTATTATGACAGAGTAAAGAAATAGGCTAATCCTTCCTCCTCAACAAAAAGAATGACCTCAGAAGAAGTAGTAAACAAAGTCTTCAGAGTTAAGCTGGCTTTGTAATGATAAAAATTGATGTTAGACTTCTTCATTATTTCTGATATATAAGGATGAAATAAAGCCCCTCCTGTTCATAAGAGAAAAGTAAAACATGCCTTAACCTCTTGTATGATTAGCAGGCTTCTCTAGATGAAAATAACAGTGGAAAGATGTGTGTTTTTTATTAGAAACTGCAAATTTCTGTGCTCTTTTCTCTGCTTTATCTCTGTGTCAGCACAAATTTCTCATCACATTGTATTGGATGAGTCTGGGTCAGCGAATACTCTGTCATACAGTCTGTGCCACCCCAGCCAAGTTTGACAAGACTGCATTTCATTGGTTTGTCTGTTTGGCACACTATTTAAGCAAAAGAGAGTGTATTTTTGTTGTCTTCACTGCAAGGATCTGCCACTGTGGGCCGATCCCTTGCTTGTTCGTTTATGCACTGGTTCTCAAAAAAGAGTGATTCTCAGGGAATGGTACCATGGGTCAGAAATGTTGGTTTAGGGTATGATGCTGTATTCCCTTCTTATAACCGTATCTCCATTTGATTATTTACCACAATAGTGAAGGAATTCTTTATATATATTTTTCACTCTGGAGAACTGTGCATATCAATTAGCTGTCGTTTGTTAGCATCCTCTCAGTTTTACTTTTGCTAAAACAACCCACAATTAAAATAGTAAGTCTTTTTAGGATTTTATTTGTGAAACTGTCCATAAGGAATTTAAAAAAGCAAGTAGTCAAAACCCTGAATATAAATACCTGAATTCCCTAGCAGCAGTTTTTCAAATCAACTGAAGCAGTATTTCTCAGCTCAGCTTTGTACAGAAGTAAAGCTGCACCCTCAAGTCCTTTGCATTTGGTCAGATCACTGTAAGTTCTTTCCAAAAACTGTGATATTAGTCTTGCCATATTACACCAAAATCCAGCTTGACTATGCAGTATGTGTTTCTCTTAATTATATGGGATAATTTAAATTGGTATTCTTTTTCTGAACTCAGCAGTTGCTTTGTTCTAGCCAAGGACCAGCACTCCTGTAAGACTCTATGAAGCTTTGAGTTGTCTCTCAATATTAAATCAAAGCCATATTCTGGAATTGAAATACACACAGTATCAAAGTATAAAACTTGACTGAGTCAATCCATGGTTGACAAGAGATCCGAAAGAGACCCTCTTCAGTTACTTGTAAAGTTCATTTATTTTGCGGAAAGCTTTTTTGAGCAACACGCAGCCACTAAATTAAACACTGCACTTTGAGAAAGCATCTTTCTGCTTGTGTTTAGTGACATTTTTTGTCTTTCTTGTATGTGAAATCTGCCAAGTAAAACCATAGTGGGGGGGAAGCCATCACAAATCTTACTCAAGCTCTTCCACTCAAGATCATCTGCATCTGTGTTCTCTTTGCTTTTTCTTATTGAGGGTGGTATATGAACTTGTTAGGTGCAGATGCCAGAATTACATAAAAATAAGTAAAAAATCTTTTACAGTCCCAAATCAGTAATGGCTTCTGTAAATTTGAAAATCTAATAGGCCAAATTAAGGAATAGAAATAGTTAGGTATATATACACTCTTTAGTTTGCCTGTAAAGTTTGATTTCACCTTTCAGCCTGTCACCCCTGGCATTTGCTTGCAACTTACTTTTACAGCATTTATTTCCTTTAAGAGCTGAAGACCCAGTTGATGATGGTATTAACAATCCAGACTGATCTGGGGTCAGAATATCAGCATTTTCCTTAGCTGAAGACAGCTGTAGTTTGTCAAGCATGGATAGTTCTAGTGCATAAAATAAAATAAACTTCTGTTATTTAGTGATAATTCCTGAGAGAAGAGCAGCATAACTCAGGAAAGGAGTGCAGTGCAGAGCAAGAAGTAGGGTGGTCATTAGAATAATATCATTTGGAGGTCTGCTTTCTTTCACCTCTGTGCCTGCAGCCAGTGCCTGAAAACTGATGGTGTAGAACAAAATGCGTGTCACTTCTGCTTGTCCACAGGTAGTTTTGAGATGGCTGTAAGAGCTTTGTAGCAAGATGAAATACAACATGAAACAGCTCCTTTTAAAGCTTCAGACACTTGATTCACCCAGTGGACGAAGACTAAGGCTTGCAGATGTTCAGCAAATGTTTATTTTTGTTTTCTGTTGTCCTGTTGATTTGAACCAGCTAGAGCTCAGTAACTGCCTCTTGTTAGGGCATAAATGAAAAGGGAGGGGTACAGGAAACTTGAGATTCATCAGTCCTTAGGCATAGAAAAATCCAAGTAGAACAGTCTGGGTGTTGATGGTTTTATTTCACATGACTTTGCTTATAAATCCAAACCCTGAAAAAGAACAAGAGTGGATTTTCTAAACCTGAACTTGTAATGGGGTGAAAATGGAAGAAAGGGAAGGGTATTACTCAGGTATTTAAAAGACATTTTTGAGAAGAGGCCAAATGTCTTCCATGTCAGAGCTAACATCATAGCTGAAGAAACTACATAAACCAAAAGGAAATAACACAAAATGTAAGTGTGTGAACCATAAGTTGATTTTGTGTTGAAAAATAAGCATCAACTATCTGGAATATATTTTAGGAAAAATTGCTTCTTAAATGAAACTTTCTCTTGCTACAGAAGGACGTTATTGAACAAAAAAACTAAACAAAAAAGAAAATAAAGAAAAAAAAAAGTGAAAACAAGCCCAATGCAATTCAATTTGGATTTATCACACTATTATTTTAATATATTTGCTCAGGGTTAACAAGTCATTAAGCATCAAATTGCTGAGTTTTAATGAGTCCCTGATGGTGAAAATGAGCTGCCTACAACTGTACAGTAAAATAACAACAATGGCATGGCAGAAGACTATAATAAAAATCAAGTAAATGCTGCTGAATATTTGGTGTGTGGATGCCAAACTGGTTTTGAGAGGTATTCCAATTTATTTAGTTCAGTTGGTTCATTTGCTGAATAGCTCTGTATAGCTGGTTTTGCATTCAGGAAAAGTATTTAATCTGATTTTGGCTTTTAGAAGAGGTTGAGGGGAGAGATCCTGTATATATACTAATTGTTGGGCTAATTGCCTTGTTAAGTAAGACTTACTCCTACAATTTACCAGGGCCTGGTCTGACAAATTTAACAAGTAGAAGGAGGGAGTAGTAGCTAAAATGATTGTGTGGTTAAGTATGCAAAGACCTGTACAGCTTGTAAGTTCTAAGTGGTTAAATAATGAATTAATAAAGGACCATCATGACAAAAACTCACCTACCCAAACAGAATTTAATGGCTTGCACTGGTGCTTGCTGCCCTATCAACTTGCTCCTATGGTTGTGTTCTACAAGTATTTTAACCTGTTTAATTATTCTTCTGTAGACCAACAGTACCTATGAATTCCAGGAAGGCTAATGGGCCCTCTGTGAGATGTCCATTTCTCTCATGATGGCAATTCCATCTTGCAGATATGTTGGATTTGCTTAGCCTTCTGATGCCTGTTGGCACAAGGACAAAGCTGTCTCTCAGTGGGTGACACTCATCCAGGGGTCAGACATCTGGGCAGGTTGTTCTCATAACCGCACAGGCTGCTGCTGTGAAGGTACATGCCAGTGGCATGACCCCTTCCTCAGCCTTCTCTGTTTCACACCTCTGCCAGTTCTGTCTTTCAACCTGTTTTGCACTCTGTAGGCAGAGGGATAAAAGAAAAGTGGCCTGAGGTTAGATGCTACAAAAGAGCTGAAAGAGAGCTG
Source organism: Corvus cornix cornix (assembly GCF_000738735.6). NCBI lineage: Eukaryota > Metazoa > Chordata > Aves > Passeriformes > Corvidae > Corvus > Corvus cornix. The sequence continues at coordinate 20,852,184 of NC_046335.1, read as the reverse complement.
TGCCCAACACTGAAGCATTAACAAAAGTCCAGCTTCTTTAGTATTTCTTAGAAGAAGAGTCTGCGACATAGTTGCCATCTCCTGTTCCTGTGCAAAAGCTGCTTTTCTAAATCCTATGAATACTTTGGCTCTAACTGTATGTCCAGCAGAGACCCTGTTGCCTAATGAACAAAAGGATAAACCTCGTACTCTGCCCTGAAAATACCCACAACAGCGGAAAAAGGAATGCTCAGCTGGCAAGCTGATGGATTTTTTTCCTCCTTTAGAAGCAGCCTATAGGTTTCTAACTGTGGTTTCAATGGAAGATGAAGAGAATTGCTGTTTGATCTAGTTATGTTTTTGTGACAAGGAACTATTGTTTTGGGAATTTTATTTTATGCTTGAAAAAAGTTAAATTCTCCATTCTGCAACCTCTTTCATTTCAATTCCTTCCCAAGAAGGCTCTCTTAACTCCGATGGATCATCAGCTGCTAATAGAATACTTCTTTGTACAGAAAGAATTACTGGTCTAATGTAAAATGAGTTTCCTGGCACATCATCAGTATAAAAATCTTAAAGGAGGAAAAGCAAAAATGTGGCCTCATTTTTTTGGTTGTCTTCTTAGTATATTGATTGTTTTGCAGCATTAGCATCCTCCACAGAGGGGAAGGTCAATATCATTTTAACTCCCACTGCTCTCACCCACTCTTTAAAATTGAATTCAGTGTATTATTGAAATAAGAAGAACATGTGCCCGCAATTATTTTTTTCACTTTTCAAGTTACACTGAACAATGGACACCTGGTATATCAGCCATCAAACAGAAAATTAACTGTACTAATAGCAGTGCAGATTCAATGCTGATTTAATTCTGACTTCAGAAGTTAATCATCTCCAGCACGCTGGATGGTTATTTAATGAGAAGGATTCATGAGTTCTAGAAACCACACTACAAACTAACAAATCAAATCTGATGCCATCACCTCCTTACTGAATCACTATTTTGGCACCGCAGAACAGCTGGACAGCTTCATTGCTCAATACAGCCAGGAAGTGGGGGATTGCAGCAGGAATCAAACTCTTCAAGCTGCAAGGCATGTGAATACGCAGTTCTGAACTAAACTTGCTCACAAATAATTAATGAAGTAATAGTCAAAGTAATAGCAGAAACCAAACCATATTAACCTTTCTCAGAAATAATTACTAACTGGCATTTTTTCCATGCTCATAGATCATTATCAAACGCCAGTGGGTTTTTTAGAGACAATATTAATGGAAAAGTTTGAGGAGATGTTGGGATTTTGGTTTGAGTTGGTTTTTTTTTCATTTGTGGGTTTGCTTGTTTGGTTTTTTCCTGTGGATTTGTTTTATTGTTTTGATGTTATATTCTTGCTTAGTATTTTAACTGAAGTTAGTGCTAATGATAACTGTGACAAGGATAATGACGATTTCTGTTAACTTGATTAGCAGTTATGTCACAAGTATGATCTATGGAAAAGTCCCTGTTTCCCTGCACTCACTGTACGTGATTGAGTGGCTTCTTGGAGGTCTATGAGGCTGTCAGTGTCAGTGGGTTGGGCTTTTCACAATGAAATTGTCAAAAGCAAGGGAAAGTGATTATTGTTCCCTTCACTGCTTTTGTAAGATGGGACCTGTCTGTCACCTGAACTGAATTCCACATGATGATTTCATACAGTCCCCTTAACATCTGATAGTGGTTGCTTTCAGCCTCTTTTTACATAGATCAGATTGGAACTGGTAAGCCAGAGGCTAAAGTTTCATTACTTTTCCTTCTACTCATCTAATATTTTGTTTATTTCGGCAGTTTAGCTCCAGTGATGATGTTGTTGTTGTTGGAGGATCTTGTATGAGTAAATCTGCTTCACTCCAGAGAAGGTACTACATGGTTTAACCTTCATTGTTCTGTATTCTCTAGTTAAGTAAAGAGAAGATGTCAGTGGCATTTTCTCTAAGGTAGCAAAATGTGCATTACATTATCATGTTATTTTTCACTAGCTGGAGAACGTTCATTAGAAAAGACCATCAGAGTAGTGATAAATGACTTACATTACCTTTTGTGCATACAAGCTATTCCTGTGGGAGATTCAGTCTTCATTCCTTCCTATTCAGAGGAACAAAGAAAGTGGTCAATTTGTTTGTGGTTAAAATTCCACTGAAGTGTAAGTTATTTTGCTGCTACTACAGAATGCTGAGCTGCTGGTGGGAAATACTGATGTAGATGCCATAGTTGTGTATCTATTGTCTCATATATCAGTAAATGCTGTTTGAGCCTGTCTTTCCTCTGTTCTTTTTTTCAAACTTTTCTCATCCTGACAAAGATAACTTGAATTTATTTGTACATTCTTTCACTTCTAGTATAGTCAATGTTCTCTCAATACTAGTTACCTGTAACCTTTTGTACCACTGATTCCTAACTCAGAATTGCTGTGAAATCTTGGGAACAGTAAGTAACTGTGCTCAAGTAAGAATCATTGTACCACTATGATATTCTTAAAGGCAGTCACATTTTAACAAAAATATTTGCAGCTAATCTTGAGAGTTGCAGGTTTGGTCCGAGGAAAGAAGATACCTGAGGAATTGACCAGCAAGGTTAAAACCTCAATTTTCATGTTTTGCCAAAGCTGATAGAGATATAAAGATAACAGCTTCATAAGTAAATAAATATCCTTTGGTTTTTCAGGCTCTGAGGCATGTCAAGGGTGGGGGGAGTAGTTCTAGGTGAAGTGACACCACCACTTTAAAGACTTGTTTTCAGTCATGAATAATTTCAGTGATTTTTTTTTTTTTTTTAAATATACAGGAGCACTGGTAGGTGGACTTAATATTTCTGATACACAGTAAGAAAAAGACAGGAAGGAAGGGAAGAGAAGAGGGTGTCCAGTTGTAAGGGAGTAGTAACAGCTAAAGTAAAAGTTCTCATACACCAGTGCTCTGTGAAGGCCTAGAGTATGCTTAGAGGGTTGGGAAAAAAAAAAAACGCGAAATCAATTAGTAAAGACGGATGCACCTAATGTTGCTATGGACAAGGATTATATATGCAGGTAAAATTATTTTCTTTATAGAAAGAAGTTCTTCTGACCACTATATTATCCCTTACAAAAACTGAATTAGATCACTCTTTCTCTTCCACTCTTTTCTTTATTGCATTTGTTAAGACTACAGAAGTTGTATCTGTCTGCACTAACACAATAACCTTGCCTTGTGCAAGCATCTCCTGTCTTCATGGTGCATCAGTTAGTCTGTCTAGAACATGCCAGTAAGGATGTATTTACCCTCACTAAGAGATATTCTTGGGTGGCAGTGATTATTTAATATATAAATGTTTCTTGATCGCTTAAATATGCAAGGTGTTTGCGGGCTGGCTGCTGCAGCACATAACTCAAACGGTGTGTCAGTCCTCACAGACACAGAGCTTAAGCTCCCAATACACTCCCATCTTGTTCTTCCATGTCATACATGAGGCTTCAGCATCTCAGCTAAAAGCTATTCTGTCACTGCTCTTCCAAAGGCTGTCACTGCAATACCACTCAGCAGGGGCACAACTCCGATCCAACTCAAGTCAGTAGCAAATATCCAGCTGGCTTCCTGAATGCCGTGCATGACTTCACCGAGCTGAGGACAGGAAAATATAGAACAGACATCAGTGACGTGTTTGTGCTCAAGCAGCGTTTGAAATTCAGCATCCTGGGTACATGCGTGGAAGCAGCTGTGGCCTGGAGCACGCTTCAGGGAGCAGCTGGCTTGGCTGCTTGCTTTCACATTGCTCTGAGAACAATCCCTTTCTGAACAGCAGTGCCCACCCTGGCCCTTTTTTGTTCTGGTTGGTCTCGGTGTGTTTGTGTCCTCAGCCGTGCACTGCAGTAGCCTTGCTCTGTGCAGGTGGACTGTGGTGGTGGGGGAAGGGTACCATGTGTGCACCATTTCCACTGCTGCCAGGCATGAAAGGGAAGGAAATGATGCCAGCTATTACATCAAACCTTGGAACAAGAGGTATGCAGGAGAAACATGCTCTGGAGCTCTTGCTGGCAGATCATGCCAACTGATGGAAGAATTGCCTAATTTGGAAAATAAAAATGTTTTAAACTATATGCTGAAACTTTTTAATAGTTGGATGCTCTAGAAGTAGTTAAGAAAACTTTGTTTCAGCCTTGGAAAGTCTCCAAGACCCACTCAGGAGAGAAATTAGCAAATATCTTTTTGTTACCTGAAGAGAAATAAATAGTCTTGCTGAAATGCAGGAACAGATTCTCTCCCTCATCACTACCTAGTTGAAACCAAGGTGGTTGTGGTGGGGGAATGAAAAGAGTGGGAGAATAGGCGGAAGAGAGAGTAATGAATGAAGATGAAGTGAAGGGGGAAGAGGAGAACTGGTTTGAAAATTATCCAAGGTATTTCTAAACAGTGGACCCTACATCTGCAAACATTAGGCAAATCTCTGTCCCAGTCATTCTGGAAATCTACTCCCAATGCAAAAAGTGATTAGTGGTAGGTTTATATGCTATCAGAATGCAAGGGAAACTAAACAGGGGCCTTAGGACAGAAAAGTTTTTGTCATTATTCTGTTCTCTAGATCAGTTTAGAAGTAAGAGATGTATTCATCAAGAGCTGGAGTTTTCACTGAAAAGTCTTGATTCTTAATGTTTATTTCAGCAACCTATTGTAGTACATTATTTCTGCTCCTTTTTATCTTGAGGAATCCACTGAGGTTAAATGGGTTGAGGTTCAAGGAGTGTGGACAAGCATTCCTGAACTGACGCATCTTTGCCACTGTTTTGCAGCATGTTCTTCTGGGTATCTGTTGCAGCTATCTGCTCTCTGGCCTTAGGTTGCCATTTGTAAATGTGAATAGCTCTTGAGAGGTGTGATATGAGTTGTAAAATTATTGGAAGCTATAAGATGTAAAGCTGTGAAAAAGCAATGAGCTGGGGAAATGATGTGACTTGGTCTTTTAGAATAATGGACTGCCTAAATCTGCTGATTTCTAACTTCTGACATTCTGTTCTGACCCATAAGTGCAGGGCTGGTCCTCACTACAGCAGCCTCCCTGTCAATGGCAGCATATGAATCTATTTTGAAGCTTTAGTTCTTTTTGATGTTTATGAACCTTCCTTGCTCTCCATGAAGTAGAGTCATGTTGAAGGCTAATTAAATGTGGATGTGTATATTTGATCCCTCCCATTGTTTCTTGTCAGTCTGTCTACTAAAAATCACAGGTTATACCAGCTTGTCAAGTAGGAGGCCAAAAGACAGAAAGAAATATTAGCAGATTATGTATGAGTCTGTGGCAGTCAGGGAGAAGGGAAAGGTTAAACAGGGGATGTTATAATGCTTCAGTGCCACTTGGTTGAATTACTGCAATGCAACCTTTCTAAGAAGAGGCGACACAGAATTTTAACTATTTGATGTATAAGTGAACAGTGGGCTGGTAATTAAACACAAGATTTAGAATTATAAGATCAGTTTATAGTTTTGAACATATTGCCTGGAAAGGTCTTTTTTTTTCTTCTTTTACTGTGCTGCAGTTTCTTTTCTGCAAAATAGACCTGCTACCTCCTTCAAAATCCAATTAAGACACTCATGTCATGAGTATTCATAGAGTGCTTTGAGATGTTTAACAAAAGATGATCTGTAAATACAAGGCATTGCTACACTTCTATTAAACTTTTGTCAGTAAACGTTACTTAATCACTAAACCACAAAAATGTACACTGACGTCCCTGAAAGAGCTTATTCCTGAAACAAAAACATTGAAACCAAAAGTTGCATTCTTTTGTTCCTAGTACATAAGAACAGGAAAGCTCTGAGAATTTGAGAGTCACCCACTGGGTGAAGGCCAATAATTTTAAACTTTCATGGGCATTAAAAAGCACACCTAAAGAAGTATTAAACAGAAAAAGAAAATTTCCAGAGTAAATGACATTTGACAAAGTCACTTCTGAGGTCTCAGTGAGCTCCATTACTGTTATTATTATTCATTCAAGTCCAGGTAATACCAATTCCATAGCGCAGTAACAGTCCCAACTCCTATACTTTTGAAGTCAGTATCAGCTTATCTACAGTGGGAATGATACAAAGCCCCAGTTAAGGATGAGAGGTCCTTGGTGTTTAATGTGTTTCTGATTCCCAGTTCCCTTTTCTAGCTTTCATTATATTGTTAGTGACACTGAACTCCTTCATGGTCTGACTGTGTGTAGTGCATATAGGAGACCTAAATGGGCTGAGGCCAACAACAGAATGTATTGCGGTATGTTTAGAAAATTGTCACCACAAATGCTACCATTTTTTGGACAGCTTTGCTAGTTAGTTATTCATGTTAGCCAAGGCCTGAGATGACCATGAGAAAGAGTTACTTAATCTAAAATCTAGAGATCAGTTAGACACTGGCATTCCCAAGGGAGGGATAACTGTTTGTTCTTTTCTTGCACCTTCCTCAGAACAGAGTGGCCTTCAAGTGATAGAATGGGAACTGTGACTGTAATTACTGCAATGAATTGCTGTATGTGTCCCACCAGGACTAAATTTGCACTAATGCTTGTGTGCACCTTTCCTGGGAGCAAGATAAATACTTCTATAGTAACATAGAACACTAACACTATCCACTATCCATTATTAGAAATACTACAAGAAGTTACTTTTAATTGTTGTTTGAAAAAGAAATCTTCCAGGAAAAACCCTAATGTTTTTTTCTGGAGACAATAGGTATTAACAGATCTTTAAAAATGCTTCACATCTGTGTGTGCCCTCCCATGCTTCATTGTCCCTTGGCTATATGTATGGTATTTATGAAATCACCGGTTAGCTGACCCCTAGCTAGTTTTAAGGGCATTCTTATATGCTTTGTAAATTGAGGCACATCATCTGATAGGACTGTTTGTTTTATGTCTCTGAATGAATCCTGTTTGAAACTTTCAAAATTTCAGCTTTCAAAGTTGCTCATATTTATTTCAGATTGAAGAAATGCATTGAAGCTGTTTGGAGTAAATATTTTGCTCCATCACAAGCCACAGTGAGAAGGTGTGTATACAAGATCCAGCTGCAGAAGGACTGCTACTCACTTATTTATGACTGTAAACAGAAAGACCACGTAATGCAGAGATGTTTAGAAAGTTTTAAAAGACAGGGTGGTCATAGATAGTCTTTCACAGATGTGTTTCTCTGCCTGAGTAGCTTGCCTACACTAGGGACCTCAATCCTTCCTAGTTTCATCATTCACTTATGTCCTAAACTGCCACAAACATCTTGGGCAAATCATAACCAAATTGTTTATTCGGTTGTTTTCTAGTTTCTATAGAAATTACCCTTAGATTTTTTGTAGTTCTCTTTCAAAATAAATTCGTAATTTAGAGGGGGTTTTATTCTACTTGTCCTTTGCTTACCTTTATTTTAAAATACTAAAGTGGAAATTCCACTGCTTTTACTACATATGCTGTTCCAAAACCTTTCCCTATTAAGAATCTTTGTGTTTTACAGAGTGAATACTTTGAATCTGGTATTGCATCTAGGCATTGTTGCTTGAAGGGCTTTGAGCTTACATTCCTTGTGAATATTATTATCAACTTCTGTTGTTCAGTTTTTACAGTTGGCACTTTTATTATTCAGATGTTGTATATTTATTGATGCAGTGTCTGGGTCAAGGCTTTTTGTTTGGTGAGACTAAATTAGGGTGGTGTATAATTTGGAACTAGAGGCTTCAAATACCTTAACTATACTGCTTTTTTTTTTTTTTTTTTATAGCCCTCTGAACTCAATCTCATAAGATTCTCATGCATTTTGTAATGTCCAGAATCCCTTTCCTTGGAGCTTTGCTGAGATAACTACTAGAATATGTTTTTTCAGTTTCAAAACATGTTGATATTAGATCAGTTATTAATTATATTTTCTGTGAATATGCCTATGGTATTTTATCAAAATTTTATCAAAAACTATTTTTTGGTAAGGAGTAAAGGACAGATACAGCTGGTCAAACTGGCGAAACACTGTTTTGTTTCATCAAATAAGCCCACAGCACTTTCACTTCCAACCACTCTGTTTCTTTTCTGCTTTATTACAGGAATTGCAGACAAAATTAGTTATCAGTCTTACCACATATTGTAGTGCTGGTGATGGTCAATATTGAATTATGAGGAATGTTAACACAATTTTCAACAGTCTAATTGCTTCTCTTATCTCCAGTGAAATGTTATATTAAATAGCAACAGTGACCAGGCTGCATAGAATTTCTATAATACATTGGTGGGATTTCATTATCAAAGTCTCTATCATTGCATCATGTGGCTCTACCTGCATCTGTGTGTTGATCTGAATCCTTTTGTCCAGGGCAAAGTCCTAAAAAGGACCATGTGATTCATGATGGGCTGGAGGAGGAAAAATGGATAGAATGAGATGAGGGAAACACAATGCAAACTACTGTGTATTATATAGACCACCTCTCAACTAATAAGGTGGTGTTTGTCAGTAAGGCCTAGAAGTGTAAATGAAGTGTGAAGTATCCCATCCCTGCCATTAATAAGGACAAGAAGAGGTGATAATTGGTTGGGAATGGGGCATGAGATAAATTGGCAGATACTGGCAATGGCCAAACAAAAGGAGGAAACTCAGATCTTCTGCTTGGTCTTTTTGACATTACTGTCACAAATAATGCTAACAGCTTCTCTGCAGAACTAACCAACACTGAATACTGGTCAGTATTTTTGCATTTTTCCATTGGCAATCACTGTGGCACTGCCATGATTATTTTGACTCCATTTTATAATATTCTTTCCCTCCGATACAATATTGTACCTAACATACCATTTTATTGTGATAGAAGATAATTATTCTTTTAAACAGTAAAAATGAACAGGGGTCCTTAGTATTTAAGCCAATGAAAAGATGTTCCTATCCATAGGCATGGAAAAACATATTTGCAGTAAGCAAAATTTATTCATTCCTAAAACTACTGTTTCACTTTTATCTAAGGCTGGATTCCTGCCGTAAATCTGCTTTAGTGTTGTGATGTTTTAGTGGGATGCAGAAATTAGTCAAAGAAAGAAGCCTACTTTGATATGATAAAATTGTTTCTAGTTATAATGGGTCATGGAATCCTTTGAACTCAAAAGAAATAATGGAATAGAGTAGTTGAAACTGTGGATGGAAAGGAGTGTGGAAGACTTAAGTCAAACCAGATCAGACCAGGACTGTCACCAACCCTGAAACAGGTTAAGTCTGATTTATCTAGCCAAGTCATAGAACCTCTAGGTGACATTTGCTTATGAGAACACCGGGCCCATCACTGTGCTGTGAAACAACTGCTCCTCAGTGGTTCCCATCCATCACACTGCAGGCTGGATGTACTGGGATGGGATTAGAAGCCATGCTTGCTGTTGCAAGAAGTTTATACTGATTACATACTGAGAAGCGTATGCTGAGAGTACATGTACACTGCTGTGAATACAGTGCACTTCTGAATGTTTTTAACTTTGGGTATTAGTACCAACTCCTTACTTCATAAATGTGCAAACTTGCTGCTATGAAATTGAATTTGTGTGTTACTTTAACGTGTGGAAAGGCCCAATCAGCCCACAATAAAGATCATCTTAGTAATGTGCTGTCACCACCATGTTACCATATTGTTATGTGGTATCCCTCAGAATTTCTCTGATGTTTTCACGCCAAAGGTATCATCCTCTGATCAAAAGGAGATTGTGCTCAGTTTCTAAGCTGTGCACTTCATGAGACAAGACTGTTCTCACTACAGCCAGTAGAAGGGATTGAGCCATGTACATAAACACTTCATTGGGATATTTTTGTTATTTCAGCCCAGTGTTTGAAAACTGGAAATTGATGAAGAATTTTATTCAAAAATTTGAAAGGAAGAAGGGGTGGGGGAAACCAAACGAAAACCAAGTGTCACACAGGCAAGGACAGCTTGATGTCTGCCTCTTTGGGAAGAGATGCTGTATCTCAGGAGCAGGAGTTAGACTGCATGGCATGTTCTGCTCCCTGCATTTTCAATAAGCATCTCTTGAAACACTCAGGAGTTCTCAGCACTTGACCAGGAAATACAGTTCCCATCTGTTTTCATACTGTCCTGAAGAGAATTCAAAAATCTACTTTAAAGAAAAAACTATCAACTATAACTACTGTCTAGCTGCCTTGATCCATTTTTTAATTGGATTAAGTAATTTGTAATTTATATAGTTTACCATTTGTTCAAAATACTATTGAAAGGCACATATTCCTGGAGAGAAAGTGAGCAATAGACAAGCTTTTGCCAATGAATCAGCTGTCTTTGCAGCCTTAAGCCTTTTAAAATGTAATATAAATATGGCAAAGATAAGAAAAATGCAGATGCCTGCTGCAACTGTGACAAAATGAAAGAAGAGTTGCAAAGAGGGAGAGAGATGTCTGTGACACAGCCACGATGAGCTTATTTCCTCAGGTTGCAAAGGAAAATTGAACAAAGAAAAGACCAGTAAGTACTGATATAAGAGTTTTAGACTGGTTCTCTATGCTGTTAAAAGTTTAAAGAGAACTAGTATTACAGCTGATTCTTTACCAATTCTTTGGCTCCCATTGTGTCATTTGTCTCCAGGATTAGCATCTTGTGAATCGGGATAGGAGATTTTATGGTGAATGAAACTTGAAATAAAAAGAAATAACAGTTATGCAGAATGCCAGTTATGCCACAAATGCAAAGAAATAACAGTTACTGCCAGCTTTCTTGGCATATTTTTGATGTAGGGTAGTGGTGCTTGGAGATGATTAAAGGATTTTTTTACCCTTATTATAAGACAAAAAACAAAGTCTGAAGCTTTTAATTTCATAGTCCTCTCACTTCTGCTGGTATTGGTGACAATACCACAGCAATATAATTATTTTCATGACTGTAGTCATTTATCTGTCTTCCAGTAATCTCAACAGGAAGGTAACTCAGTCTTGCTTGAGCTTTGAAGCTTGGTTTATACTTTCTTGAAACTAGTCTCCAAGCTGTTAAGAAAGTACTTTTACTAAACTTGAGTCACATTAACTTTGAGGAAGTCTGATTCCTTATGTGAGGTGGTGACAGAGTCGAGTACCCTCAGGACTTCAGAATTAGAGGAATTGTAGAATGGGCAAGGGATATATTGTGATTAAGCTGTTTTCCTCCAAGTTCCCATGCCAGTTAGAAAGGACTAGAATATTTTCATTTGGAAGGGACCTACAACAATGATCTGGTCCAACTGTCTGACCGTTTCCTGACATGCCTTCCCAGCCCTTTCAACAACTTTGTTTCCTCCCTCCTCTGGGCACTTTCAAAGGCCTTAACATCTTTTCTCAAATTGTGGGGCACGAACTGAGGTGAGACCACACCAACACTGAATAGAGCAGGACAATAACTTCTTTTGACTGACTGCTGGTTTTTATGCTCCCCAGGACATGGTTTGCTGTCTTGACTGTCAGGGCACACAGCTTACTCACACTGAGCTGCTACCCACCAGCACCCCCAGATCCCTTTCTGCAGGGCTGCTTGGCCTTTCTCTGTCCTAGGTGTGGGAACCAGTATATGGACTTGTCAAGTTTCATACCGTTAATGATTTACCAGTGCTTAAATCTATCCAGAGCCCTCTGAAAGGCTTCTAGTCCCTCAAGAGAGTTGACAGCCTATCCCAGTTTGTTACTGACAGCAGACTTGTTACTGCATTCAACTCCTGCATCCAGACTGCTGATAAACATATTGAACTAAACTGTCCCTCAGACTGAACCCTGAGGAACAGCTCTGGTGACCAGTCACCAGGCAGATGTAGCCCCATTCACCACAACCCTTTGAGCTCTGCCATTCTACCAGTTCCTAACCCTGGGCACTGTGTATGGCTCATCTTGTCCAGCATGGTGCTGTGGGGGATGGTATCAAAAATCTTACACTAAATCCCAGGAAAAACTGCATCCACTGCCTCCCCTTCATCCACTAAGCAGATGATGTTACTTTTCAGGAGATTAAGAAGCAGGTTGCATGTCTCTGAGGCTTGTTCTCGGAACTGTGCTGGTGACAGCTGGTAGTGTCTTCATGCTGTGGATGTTTCAGTACTGGGACCAGAACAGATGCTAATCAAGGTACTTTGAAGAGACTGTCAGCCATGCAATTATTATGTGACTATTTGTGGTTTTCTTTTGTTTAGCAATTGCTGGCATCTTTCCATTGATGGCTCTTAGGGAGACATCTTAAGAGATTCTGATTTTTCCTCTTTTGCTCTGCTCTTACAAGCCTTGCAAAAATATATAATCTAAAACATTTTATGCTGTTATCAGAGAATATGGATTGTTGCATGAGTTTATCCTTTTTCTTCTTTTGTTAATTGTAATAAAATGCACTGTGTTTTTATTTGTGCTGATGTCAGCTAGGAGGAACACAGCAGCCATCATCCTGTGTTCTTTTAAGGTAAAAATAGGAGGTGCAAATGGAACCACTGGATCTTCCTTTAAAAAATGCTTTTAGACCACATCATTTTGAAAAGTGATAAACGAGAAAATGAACAGTCATAGGGATTTAATCTTACCATAATACAAAACTAGGTGGCTTCAAGGTGAGATGTACAGAGGCCAAGAAAGACAGCAATTAAATATTTAATAGGTTAAGTCTAGTGCTATCAGTCAGAAGAATCAAGGACAAAAGAAAATCCATGGCTGTGACTGATAGCACATGATTTCTCATGCATTGGAGTCATATCTTAACTTCTGTGGATGTTTTCAAGTTTTTGAAAAACAGAAAAATGTCTGAAAAAGATAGCTGGAAAAATATTGTTCTATTTTGCTGAAGTTTAATTACTTAATTCTTTCAGAAATGCATTAAGCAATCCATCAGGTTTTTTGGTTTGTTTTTTTTTTTCTTCCACGTTAGCTGCAGAGAGGACAGAAGGGTGGAAAGGGAGAGAGATGTAAGGGAAAGGAAATGTATGCTACAGGCATTGTACTGCTGCTTCATCTGACCTACTTGCCCCCATGTTGTGTCATCAAAACTTGATTGTCAAGATAAAAGATATTACTTTTGGTATCCCAGTACATCTATGCCTGGAAGTAATATCATCATCTCTCTGAATTCAGTTAAAGGAATTTTCTTCACTTCTTGCCTGAATTACTGCATGTTGTGTTGCAGTCTATTCAAAAACTGTTATATATTACCCATGACAAAAAAAAAAAAAAAAAAAAAAAGGGAGAGAGAGAGAAAACTTGAATGGAGGGCTTGTATTAACCAAGCAGGAAAGGCAATTTTAATAGTAGTCCAAAGGGAAGCTGGGGGAGTATTTTCAAAGGAGGTATAGAAAGGAAGCAGCCCAACTTAGGTATAGCCAGCAAGAATAGAAGCAACACTTTCTTCTGATTGTTACAACCCTATAAGAGATAGGAAAGAATGTAGGGAGAAGTGTTCAGTGATAGTGAAAGGAAAGATTTGGAGAGGGGAGTTGAGGAACGCCATTTCACACATACTAACATTTAATTAGACAGTCTAGAAACCTTTTGCCTGGAGTTCTGCAAGGAGGCTAAACATTGTGTCCAAGCTGGCCAGAAGGCTAGACTGAGGCTGAGTTGAAATCTAAGCTGGCAAGATCAAGTACAAACATAGGTTTGAATCAGTATAAATAATGAACAAAAACTGAGGCAGAATCTGATACAAGAAAAGACTGGACTGAAGGCATTACATTTCCACCAATACACAGTTCTTCTCTTGTCTTTAATATTCCAGCCAACAGCACTGTTGATGCTTTAATGGAATGTCCTTTTCATACAGCATACACAACAATTGATCTTTCTGCTCTCTAATTTATTAATTATAAATATTTATGAATTATTTATTATTTAGTTTAAAAAATGCTTGTTTAGAGTAGCTGATGAGGTGCTGAGTTATTATAGTGGCATTAATGAACAAATCATGAAACAGAAATTTTAATGTGCTGAATACTGAACAGGGAAATTTAACTATTAGAGTCACTTCAAATTACTGTTAGGCATTTACAAGAAAAGAATTTACATAATTCAACTGATAAGCTTTTGTGGTGTTCATGAAGGTGTATGATAAAAAAATTGAGGTGAGTGTAGTGGTGAGATAACATGTGTCCAGTAGATGCTGGTCAATCTCATGTCAGTCTAATACCAAACAATGTCAGATTTACCTGCAACTGTCATGGTATTTGAGATGTGTTGTTTCCTGTTCCAAGAGTGAGGATGTCATCCTCCAGAAAGCTCTGTTTACTAACAACCTGAAAATACTTTTAATTTGCACTTGGCTTCTCTGAAGAATGCAAATGCTGAGGGAAAATTGCTTGGAGTAGATGAAGTAGATTTAACCATGAGGAATGAATGAACGGTGCAAGCACAGTATCATGCTTTCATTTTCATTTCATTGGTTCTTAGATCTGTTAAAAGGTGGAATAGAGTTGAAAGGTGGAATTGAGCAAGCTAGTATTGTTTTGGTGTTTGAATACCACATACCAAAAAATATCAAAGGGAGGACACTTGTATAAGTGAGAATACTGGACCATGTGTAATTAGATGGGTCCTTTCTGCATCTAGAACATGTATTGCTGTTAATCAAATCGTGCTTTGAGAAATAACAAGAAACAAATGAAAGGTATGTCACAGGACTGGCTTAGTACCATGTCTCCAAAAGACCTAGAGGACAGTAAAGAGTATGATATGTTGCTAGAAGTGCTTCCACACCCTTCTGAAGGGAACAGTGATACTTTAGTCAGTCACAGGCCCTTTGCTGCTGATGGAAGTGATCTTTTAACTTCAGTGGGAAGGGAGAGCCCATCCATTCTGTTACTGTGTTTGGCTATTATTTTCAATTTACATTACCATGAGTACAATAGTTCTTAGATTTTCTCTTTGTTGCTCTTAGCAACCTCAAACAGAATAATACTATGGTAGATTCCCAGTATTTCCTCTGAATTTTCTGTATTCCTATTTCTTGTTGTGTGCTTTGGGTTTAACTATCTTTTTGCCACATAGAAAAGTTTAACTTAAAAATGTGGCCAGTTTTGGATCTTGCTTCATACCTCCTGCTATAAAAAGTACGCACTGCATGCAGAATTTGCTCTTGTTTAACTGAGATTGGTATCTAACCAAGAGTATTCAAAGAATATTCAAAATGAGGGGAAAAAACCCCCACTCATCTTCCTTATATAGATGGTGGTGCATGCAGATAAAACTTGTGAAAATCATTGCTACAAATAGTCCTTAATTGTACTACTTTCCATTCTCTTAGGATACTCAGTCCTTGATCTCTTTTAGTCCTTTTAGTCACTTAAGACGAAGGTCTTTGAGGGCAAGGTGAATTAGGGTGCATCTCTTGTGGTAAGGGGATCAGTTGTGTGTAAATAGCTATTGTGGTTCTTTACAACAAGGATTAGCTGTGAGGTAGGAATGTGGCAGCTTCCCACCTCTGTAATAAGTATTACTACATGCGTAGGATCAATGACAAATGGAACTTTGATTGATAGTCTTAGTTATGAAATTTTGCAGTTTATAAGGAAGTATTTTAAGCTCTGTCATCATTCCTCAGTTGTCTCACAAGGACCTACCAAAGAGGCAATGGTACACTTTAAAATTATTTCAGCTGCTCAGAAAGAAGCTTCTTTTATTTCCCCTTCAGCAGCTACAACGTTTATATGCAGAGATAAAGCCATTGTGTCATATAAGCATAGGACACTCATAGAAATGCACTTCAGCAGCATCTCATCACTAGCAGCACAGCTTTAGCTGTACTTCACAGCTGATGTATGAATGTGTGA
Organism: Corvus cornix cornix; assembly: GCF_000738735.6. Classification (NCBI taxonomy): domain Eukaryota; kingdom Metazoa; phylum Chordata; class Aves; order Passeriformes; family Corvidae; genus Corvus; species Corvus cornix. Next base: position 20,836,438 of record NC_046335.1, on the reverse strand, counting down.
CTCCAAGTGCATGAAGCACCTATGATAGGCTATCCCCTCTGCTCTGCCAGTCTGCACTGCCTTTTAAACCTGTTTCCTCCTCAGCTCTGTCACAGGCTGATCTTTGCCAGCTGCTGTATCAGCTCAATCAATTATTTTTTGCAGGCTATTTGCAAGGTACTATTCCCCAGTTGTTCTGGGTTCTGATATTCTTATATTCAATTTCCATTTATTCTATTAACCACTCTTCATCCCATAGCATGCTATGGAAAATGTGCCACTCTAACTGCTGACTTACCTACACTACACTGGTGATCTCCAAACTTTTTTGGTTTCACATTCTTATCAGCAAAATGTTTTTGAGCTTGCACCCTCTGTATATGTGTATTTATTTAGTCATAACTCTGCTTGTACTACTGCATATATGTACTATTGTACTAATATATTGTGTGTATTATTAGATGTACACAAAAATATAAATTGAAGGATGAGATTAGGATGACAAACAATATTTTGAAATAATTATTTAATTTTATTTATTCATAGAACAGTAAACCTTTTTGTAGTCATTCTTAAAATGTCACCTGTGTTTGAAAGGAGAGATTGTGTTTATTTTTTTCAATATATCTTCTAGATAGCATACTGCTGACAGCCATTTGTCATCTCAGAAAAGGTCAGCAACTTTGGAACATCAAGTTTTTTGGAAACCAATAGTATGTAACTCATCCTTAAGTTGGATAGCTCAGTGAAAGCACTTTGCCACAAAATAACCAGACAACTTTTCTGTGGTACAAAAGATTTTCACAGTCAATACCCGCCCCATCTCATTACAAAGTTTTGTAAAGAATCTGCGGATTTAAAGTCTTGCTAACTAAGGAATGCATTTAAGTTCATTGCCATGTTGTTTTCCATGTAATATTTCAGTCATTTTTACCATGGCAGGAGGAGCAAGCATTTCACAGTGCTATGTGGCTCTTTTTCTTTCACTTTTAAGTGAAGCTAAACAGTCTTTAAGTTTACTGCTAAACAGTCTTTAAGTCCTGTAAAGTGCTGATTTGAATATTGCACGAGTAAGATGTTTGTATTCATGTTCTGTATGCTTAGTTTTTAAATGCCTTGCTAATTGTGGAGGACTCATACTATCTCAAGGCAGAGTGTACGTTTAGGGCAAGGTTTATCGTTAAGACCATGGATGAAAATGCGTATTTCAGATAATCTTCTTGATACTTACAAAAGATGTTTGGCCTAGTTCTTGTCAGATCGGATTAGATTGTCACTGTTTTTACCTCATAAAGTGGCTAATGAGGAGTTTGAACTAGAAGTAGCGTCAACTCTGCCATTTTTTTTGTTCACTTCTGCTCATGTTATCCGTCTTCTCACACTGTGGTTTCTTTGTAGGAATGTTTTTAAGACAGTTGTCCATTTTTCAAGGTATAGTTAACTTAAAACTAGTTAATATAATCCATAAATCCACTTAACCAGGCACCTGTAAGCTGAAGTATTACAACATATGCTGAAAGTGAATGAACAAGTAAGGGTATCACTTTGAACCCTTTGCACCATGGAGCAGCCACTCTTCCCTCAGGACATCTCACAAGCCATACGTGACATGGGACCCTCTGAAATGCTGGCAGTCATATTTATAGATGTTCCAGAGACTGCCTAAGAACCCTTGCCTGAACAACAGATGACAAATAACATAACTGTGAAATAAATGCCAATTGATGCTGCAAAGCTGTCAACTTACATCTATCATTCCAATGTTTATTGATTAATGGTGTGTTTTCCCAGCCCATATTTGTCATGTCAATTAATGAAGTATTCTCTTAGTATGAGGAGCAAATTGATCTTTTACAGAAGTATTTGCTGTCTTTGTGTGTGAAGGCAAAACTACTCCTAAAGCACGTGTTTTATTCCAGCAAGGTTTTGGGCTTCTTGGACTGGCTTGATGTTCTGAAGAAGGGAAGGGGGCGTGATATTGGAAAAGCAGGACTCTTTCTGGATCTCAATAAAAAGGCCAGGCAACAAATGGCTTAATAAGATAGCCATTTCAATAAGATAAAGAGAGAAATACAGATAGTGAGCAATTTTTACACTCTTTCAACATCTGGGAACCTTGAACCTGGGTGCAGCTCATGTGTATTTTCCCACAGCACTTTGCCCAGATCCTGTCTGCAGAGAGTTTCCTATCTCCCTCCTGTTCTGTAGTGCTTTTATTTTGAGTAGCAAACAGCATCATGTACCTACTCCTGACAAATTGGCTGCTACTGCTCTGCAATGGGCTGCTGAAGCCCCAAGTACAAGGTCCAACAGAGCTGATATGGTCTGGTTGAGATCACTGCTTCCTCAAATACATCATCTTCTGAAGGCTCCTGGTACCCTAGGTAGGAGAAATATATATCTCTAGGCAGAGAACATGGCTCATATCTGGGGTGCCAGTATTTCCCCCTGAAGTTTGACAAAAATGGAAAACACTATCAGAGGTGATGGGAGCAATAACAGATTTTTCATAATTCAAGATTAAAAAAAAAAGACCAAGCAGCACTTTAGGTAGTTGGAAGATCTAGAGGGTGGGCAAACTAACTTACAAGACTGAAGATCATGAAGATTTGACATAAGCAAAGGTGGTTCTCTGTTATGTTCTCAAAGTGACTACTGCACGTATTTAAAATTCATCCAGTTAAATAGAACAAAAAATTATATGAGGTTCTCCTGTGCATGGGTCTCCAGGACACTTCAAAAGATAAACTGGCTTTTGAAGAGATCTCCAAAAAGTTAAGAGAGACATGTTCCATAGTTTCAGGTAATTGCATTAAAAAAACATAGAAGAGTTCATCGTTTTCCGGAAAGTGAGAGGCAAAATGTGACTTTTGTATCATTTCCAGGTATCACTGGGCAAGAGGTCACTGACTAATTATGAAAGTCAATGTTACAACACTGTTTCATAGCATAACTCCTTGGACTATATGGAAGGAACTCTTGAGTAGCTGAGGGGGAAGAAAGCTCAAATTATTTTTTCAATTTTTTTCTGTCTTGTGAATGAAGCAGTTTTGTAAAAGATTGTGTTTTGGTGGAATAATGGTCGTATTTATAAAGGGTGAGGGGTAGGAGTTTTTAAGATTTTCATAGTTTTCAGTAAAATAAATGAATGTTAATTTCAGCCAAAATCTAGTTAGTGCTTTGACTAATTTTGTTCTCAACAAAATATCTGAAAGGCTTTTATTCTTTAACAATCTGTACATAGATATTAGGGGCTCATTTATCAGCACAATTTGACCTATTTAAAGTTGTGGAAACCTAGGAGAAAGAGCTGAGATTAGAATGTAAAACCAGAGTTTTTTAGCCTATAGAGGGTGATATGCATCTAAAGACTGGGAAATGGCACTGTAAATAAATATATAGATGTGTTACACACCCCCACAGTGTATATACATATGCCTATGTATGTATGTGTATCTAACTCATTTCTAAGTGAGAAGCAAATTATTTTGAAAGTTTATGGACCAGTGTTCTAATGAGAAACACAGATAACTTTGGTATTTCCTGCCTTTGAAACTTGTAGGGGGGAAAAATTATGATTATCATTAAAATCATCAACAGTTACAGAGGATGCATTGCAAACCTTTGCACAGCCTTACAGCTAAAGATTATAAATAGACAATATTCAGTTCTTAAAGGGTGCTGTAATGAAGATGGTGTGGCATTATCTTTATGAAATATTGATTGCAGAGCTAAAACTTACTGATAAGTTAGGTATCATGCTATTATGTTTCTCATGTGTACATTTGTTTGGTCTTCTAAAACTGCCAAATTCATAAAACTACAGACCATTACATTTTGACAGCAAAAAAAAGAAAATGAGGTGAAGCCGTAATTCCACTGAATTCTGCAACATTAAAATATCATTAAGACTAAAGGTTAGAAGAGCTTACCCTTCTCTTGCTTTTAATGTCTTTGCATATGGTAGTATTGCCAGGCTGATTTTGAGATCTAGGAAGAAGGTTTTGATTTGTTAAATCCTAATCCCGCTTCAATGTAAGGATCTTCTAAGTCTTATGATCTCAAGTCTGAAGAAGTGTTGTTAGTGATCTAGATTGGGAAGACAACTGTTCTATTCCTTAAATAGTTTTATATTGCTTCTGCAATCCTTTCTCCAAATATAAAAATTGTGAGGGCAACATTCCAGAAGCAAATACAACTCATTATCTCTTGGCAGTTTTGTGAGGAGGTCAAGGTTTCAATTCATTTGTTACAGATTTACTTTGAGTTTTCAGTCATACATATATTCTTTTTTATTTCATAGCATTGTGGGGAATACTGAGAGAATGGCAAACATTCTTTTCAATAGTAGTCCTCCAACAAGTGTTAGATCAGCCTCTAGAGTTTTCTGGAGATCTCAGCCATTTGATCACATAAGGTGTGAGGGACAGATCCCCAGGGAGGAACAGAAAACAGTCCTGCTCCTGAAAATTTCGCAGACAGAATAAAAGTGTCATAGGATACTCTAACATGTTTTTAAAGGTGGAAATAATTGCATTATACAGAGAATTGTCAGTTCTTTGTTGTATTTGTCTTGAGGGATAATAGACCATTTGCCTAGGGGGTTTTCTGTTCAGCAGCTTGATTGCCTCAGAAGCACTACCAAAGTTGATGTTACTTGAGATACTTACAGCTTTTTACCGGCTAGGCTTGTAGTTCAATGCCTAGAAAGCCTCCGGCAGCCTAGAGAGGTAGCACAGGCAATCCAGCATTTCAGTAGCTCTAGAAGTGGTAAATAGCAGCTGCAAAGATGATACTACCAGCAGAAGCAAAGAGGGAGAAATATAGTCTTCAGCTTGCCTAATTCCCGCAATTAGAAGCTTTCAAACAGAGACAGAAACACACGGATATTCGCAGAAGGATTTCAAAGCCCAAGAGGGCAGGCCCCCTCTTGGGCCCTTTCTTTTATTGGGAGAAGGGGAAAGGGGAGGACTAGGGGCGGACCTGGGGTGACCGGCCAATCAGACACTGCTAAAGGGTCTGAGTTACAATTGGTTTTGCCCACGCTTGGAACAAAGGAGTTCAGAACACATGGCAGAGGCAAGTGTCTTGGGGAGGGGAGGGGAGGGGAAGCTTGGAACAGGCAGCAACAGTTACTTTCCCTCCATGTTGACAGAAGTTGTGAAACAACAAAGGAATGTGGAAGGGAAGCTCTCTTGTATCTTGCTGCTGAGTGCTGTGAACAAGCACATACAAATGCAGTTTTATACTCAGATCTGTGGGTGCCATGGTTTATTTTAAATTGGCTTTCAATTTATTTGAAATCAATGCTAGCCCTGTGAAATTGCTGTATTAGTGGCCCTAAAGGATGTCACAGAATAGATACTTGCAATTTATGGTAGAGCAACTATCTCCAATTCCAGCCAAAGATTTTTAGCATTTTATGGCAAATCTCAAATCTGTTGCATAATTTTCTGTAGCAGGTAGTGGTAGTATTCTGTGTGAGTGCCACAAGAGGTTATGCTGCTTCCATCATTGTGGTCAGAAATGCTTGTGAGAAAACAACCTCCTATGTGCTGTAAAGGACAAGAAAGGGTGTAGAAAACCAAAACTGACACAGATGAAACCACAAATAATTTTCTTCATTGTGCTATCTGAACTGCCTATACCCTAGAGTATTGTAGAGAATCAGGGGCATGAAGATGAAGCAAAACCTCCAACCGGTGCAGGTTTTTTCGTGTATGTAGCTTCTTGTAGCTCTGAAATAAATGACTGGGGTAAAAGATTACCCTTTCAGAAACAAATGAATGAGTGCTAGAAAGGCAGTGGATCTCTAGTGGAAAAAAGACTGGTAGAAAGAAGCATTCAAATTACAATCCAATACGAGTAGCAGCTAAGGGTTTAGAGAACACTTCTGGAGGATAGCAGCCCCGTGAGCCTATAGTCTGGGATAAATCAGAACATGAAAATTTTCATGACAAATCTAGTAAGTGCAATTATAGAGCTGAATTGGACTGGAGCCCATCTGGTTTGACTCTGGAAAACTAGGCCTCCTCTACTTCAGCTAAAAGGTATATTTTGCTATAATATTTAGGAATTGCCAATGATGCGATTCCATGCATCACTAGTCTTGATGTGGTTTTTTGGACTTTTCCCTTAGCCTAAATGAAAGAAAAATCCTGCTCTCCCAGGGGGTCAGACTGAGGGCACCTTTTCCTGAGTGTACTGGGGAAAAAGGGAAAGCTTTTTCTCCTGTCTTTTAAGATCTAAGTATCAAAAATTATTTGTATCTCAAGGAAATAAGACTAGCCATTTTATAATTCCTTCTGGGGAAATGGAAGGCTTGCCAATGGTAAAATTATCTGAGAAGGAATGGTGATAGCTGTTGCCTGTTGGCAACAGAAATAGGCAGAAGACAACAATGTGCTGTTCTTAGACCATACTGGCTTCAACCTGCTATCCATAATAATACAAAAGGCTCCAGTGGCAGTGTATCTCAAGTTTCTGTCCTTATTAGGCAAAATCCAAGTGTTAAAATCCGAAAGATGTTAACCAGAACTGAGAACCTGTAGCCTGAAAGAGTTTCCATTGGTAAACCAATTGTTTAATAGAGCAGCCCCCTCTGCCTGCTGAAGATTTTGAAGAGCTTTGTCTAAGGCTCCTCCTGAGGTTGACTCAGATCTAGATGTAGGCAGTGGATAAATTATGCTTAGACCTTGACAACATGCTAGCTTTGCTTTCAGACTTCTTGTGTGTCTTTTCTTTATGTTGTGAGCAGCTGTAGTGTACCCCCTGCAAAGGGAGTACCTAGCTCAGACTAGCACAGCAGAGGCAGAGCCAAGTCCTTGGCTTGAAAAAGTAATGATCAAGTTATCTGGTACCCACACACTCATTAAAAACAACAGCTGAGTATCCCTGGGTTAGGGTTTCCAAACCAGCAAGGAACAATAAGCATTAGATTGGGATAGATATTGAATTAGGGGGTTTTTCCCATTACTTTAAAAATCTGGTTTCTTCTTTTATCCTATGCAGAATTTCTACTAAGAGAAAAAAAATACTGTGTTTTCAAAAGCTTTGTGGCTATCCACTGTTAGTTAAAGTCCTCAGAGGGCCAAACATGAAATTGATTCTGGGAAGGTTTGCTGATGTCTTTACTGCAAGCTTCATTCTGAAAGTGAAGAGGGAAAGATGTGATTCCACCCCAAGTGCAAGCATGATACTGATCACCTGTGGGATTGGAGTTTTCAGAGCACCTGTAATATCAGTCATTTGGTAGGATAAAGACTGAGGATATGACTACTCAGGACTGTTAAATGTACCAAAGAATATTTTGTAAGAGGAAGAACTGTGAAAGCTAAGGCCAAATCCCTCCTCATTAATTTACACTCTATTCCTCTAAACCTCCCCTCTGAGGTTTCATTTAGCTATAGGCTACTTAATTTCAGATCCTGGTACTGGGGTCTTATAGCTTCTGTGCTGCATTGCCAAGAACAGACATAAAGGATGAAAGATGTTTTGGAGAGGCAAGATACTGAAATTACATAAAAAATAAATACTGAAGAATAAGTGTCAAAAAGGTCAAATGTTCATCCTTGTATCCAACCAATTATAGCCTCCTCAGATCAATATTTTGTGCAACCTGTGAGGAGTAGATGTGTTCTCAACTGGCAGACATTTAGCTGAAGAGAGAATTTTGGTGGCTCGAGCAGCCTGTCCTGTGCATAAGACAAATACATTATAATAACTGTGATTATTTATGAACTTACATGCATGTGAGCCAGACTGACTGCTTTGCTTATTTAGCAAAGCTCTAGAATCTCACCTTGAAATTCCTTATCTGTAGAGATACTGAGCTGCTGGGTGCTTTCATTTGCAGCCTCGAATTGCAGTCCCAAAAAGGATTGTAGAAATCCACACTCCATGAAATTTATTAATACTTCAGATTGTACCTGTCAGAAATTGTCCCTGGATTGCCTAGAGGCCCCTGGGATCTGTTGACTGTGTCCCACTTTACCTCTAAATTTTTGTAGGAAGAAGGGAATATTAAACCAATACACTGCAAAGCAATATTCTGACACATTTTTTCTGTCTTTCTTTAAATGTGTAGATCCTTAATTCATGAGACTGCATAATTATATATTTGCTTATGAATAATACACTGTGTGGGTTTCTGTTCCCAGTTCCCCACCTTCTTTTTCATTCTTGTTTGGATGCATACTGTAATTGAGCTGCCTCCCAGAGGGGCACCACAACACCCTACAACCAACTGTGAGAAATCCTCATGTCTTGCATTCACCCTATTTCTCTCCCACACCCTGGCTCAGAGAATTTAAAGAGCCCTCATTAATTAACACTGAACCTTGCAGGGTTTGCATGAATCACAGCAGCTGTGGTTAGGGACTGAAATTTAATTAGAAGCACATATTAGGGAGGTGATTTTTTGAAGTTTCAAACTGCAAGAGGTAGAAAGTTAGCTGTAAGTATGTTGCTGTTTATGAGTGGGGAAGTATGTATTTCAGTGTGTGATGGTGCCAGTTTTCAAAGACAAAAAGATAAAGCTAGAAAAAATTGTCTTGCCTTTTCAAAGTCACTTCAAGGAAGGTTTTGCCAAAATGATTCATGAGGTTTACTATTGCTGTTTAGAATTTGATGCTGACTGCCTCAAAATCTAATGAGAATGCAGTTCATGAAAAACTAGGATTTAAAAAAATAAACACAGGAATTATTTCAGTAATAATACTACGCAATTTTATTATCTTTCTGTCCCAGTGTTTTGATTAAGACACGATGGGCAACTTCCATACTGCCCGTTTATGGAGAGTGGGGGTGTTACACAATACATTTAAAGATTTGCTTGCTATGAGAAAACAAGGCTGTGGCATATTTGGTGAAAACCTATGTCTTAACCTCCTTTCTCATATTCAGAGTACTGTCATTTCATTGGGGCCCTTATAGCTCCCAGCATATTTAGTCTATATGTCTTCTTTTGGGCATTATTGGCATAATTTTTTTTTTTTTTTCAAACCTAAGTGTTTCTGTATTTCACATGGTTACAAAACAAAAAAGTAGAGGTAAACACATGTATTGAAAATAATTACTTGAAAACATACTTGGGCCAGTTGAGGTCAATAAGTGTTGTTATGTGATAGCAAAGGATGGCAGATGTAGGTATATTTTGAGATAATGCATCTTCCTTAAAAACAGTGGACCAAAAGACCTGCTAAAGTTTCACACTTTTGGTATAGTCAGAGGATGATAACAATGAAAAAGAGCTACAAAAAGAAAACTAATTCAGTTTTAATGTGAGATATAGCTTACATATCATCAGCTACCTGTGATCTTGCATTTTAAGCCCAGTGGTGTTTTCTGGGTTCTGTTTATAGTCAGTAGAAGGATAGGTGCTCCCAGTGAGCAGATTGGGATAAACAGGTCGACTCTCACTCCAAAAGTGCTCCTACTCACTACTGAGTATGGGAGTATTCTAGTCAACTATGAATACATGTCTGAATCATAGTGGCTAAGGCTGGGAGAGAAACCCCATCTTTCGATACAGAGAAGGTATTGAAGAACCTGTCCCACTGTAGAGAGCTGATTGTTCAGAGCCATGTACTACTGAGGTGCTGTGTTCTTGAGTATGTCTGTTCCGTACTGCACTGAAGTGTAAGTGCAGCTGTAGGCAGGCCATGCTTGTCTGTGATCTCAGTAGCTTTCAAAAACTGAGGGGAGTTTATATTGCTTTGTGCTTATATATGCAATTCCCAAAGCAAATGCAAGAACATTGCTACAAAGTCAAGAACATGGGGAAAAATGTACTGGCCTGACACATGGGTCAGATTAAGTTCTACATTTCTTGAATAAACATTTCCTGGTTTAAAGTGATGTTTGACATTGCTATGTGCTATTAAGGGTATGCAACATTCCCTCTCATTTCAGGAGTGATGCAATTCATCTGTACAGATAGATCAATGAGTCATGCTTGCATGCTGTAAGCACGGTATTTACAATTCATGGTGCGAGGTTCTGGTACTCACCGTCTCACATACAGGATTAACTCCCACACTCAGTGGTAACTTCTACGTTTTCTGGAACCATTCAAGGAGATGGACAATTTAGCATCAATATTAACAGTTTCTCTAGAAGTGGGTTGAATTTTTATTCAACAGCAACCTCCAAAATTTTATAGTTTGGTATCAGTTAGATGTCATCTCCATACTTTCAGTATATTCTCATTTCTCACAGTTGCTCTTCTTGGGAAGACGAAGGGAGAAGTTTTATTTCAAAACTTACAAAGTTTACACTTGGTTAATGTGGATATAAAAATGCTGCTAGCAAGGATTTTCTTGCTATTTTCTAAGTCCGTGAGAGACTTTTCTCTCTCACAGAAGAGGTAGCAGAGTTATGTAAACAACGAAGCACCTGCAGCCTTGAAAAGTCTTGTTTATAGTATAGTAGGAAAATATTTTGACAATGGATGTTTTAGGATTTTAGCCAACCACCCCAAGGGGTGGCTGATCCTTTGTCCAATTAGGCTATGAAGAAAAAAGTCTTTAAGAGTTTGTAAAATAATTAAATAAATCAATCTTGCTGCACAATTCCTGCCTGCTGGATCTTCTCTCCTCCTCCCTATGGCTGCGGGACATGGTGATATACCCTAGGGTTGCAGTAATAGGTTAAAGCTGTGGAGAATTTAATCTATGCTAAAATCAAGTGCCATAATAAAAGTGTAGAATGACCACAGACCTTGTTGGAACCATCAACTCTGCTTTGCCAGAGGCAAATCATGGGACTTGTTGCTTGAAATCAAACAGAGTTTTACAAAGGAACAGGCACATCCTCAGGAGGTATTACTATTAAAATTTGACTTGTCTACCCTCTGATATGCAGTGATTGTGGTCCTGTGAATAGAGTTGGTATAATGAGCTGTCTACACAAGTGAAACAAGCTTTCTGGAGACTGGTGGAGCAAGCATTGCTGTCAACCATATTAGCACTGTTTTCACCTATATTTTTCCCATCACTACCCAGTTTTTTTGCATGAACCTGATTTTGAAATGCTGACTTTGACTTTTCTGTGGCAAGTCTTGAATAATAAACGCACACAGAGAACCAAAACAAACTCAACAAGTACATGTGAGTTTCATGTTGATTTCCATTATAAATCCTGGATGCTGTATTTGGTTTTGGCTGTAATCTTTTTAACCCAAGAAGCTATGGTAAGTGTGAAGGGAGTTAAAGACCATTTTAGAGGCTATAGGCAAAAACATTGTCTTGCTGTCAGAGCTGACACAAAAATAGGGCTTCAAAATTGTGTTGGGTGGAACCATTATTGAAGAGGATCCATTTAAGACAGATGGTAGAACTGACGTTCCAACTGTGCTTACGGTCTTTAAATATCTGTGTGCTTTTCACAGCAGAAAGTGTGCTAGCCTTGCTTCCTTGGCCCAGTTCAAATGGGGCTGTAATCACTTGGCAACTAAATTTTAAACCTGTACTTTCCCATTATGGCATTTTTCCCAAGCTAATAGTTTTTTTGAGTAGACTGACTTCCCATTGGCAGATTAGTTCCCAGGCCCAAATTGCTTAAACATGTTTTATTGCAAATTTCATTTTTGCCTTCATTTAGTTGCTAACCATTGTGCCATGTCCTGGTTTCAAAGTGCATCAGAATGCTTTGTGGTGGTCTTAGAGCTGTGACTGTATAGAAAAGAAAATTTTATTAAACAGTGATAATAATATTGACTATACTGTAATATAGGTTTTACTGGAGCTTCAATATGTTGTTCTATAACTGTTTTCTTCAAAGAACTTATGTAGAGGACAAAAATACTGAAAACTTCCTGCCATCCTATTGATTGGTGATTTAATCCATTTATTTTCTGCTGCTTCCCTTCTTCTGAGACTTGGTCTCTGTCTTTTGTTTCCTTGTCTCCTCTATCAGTCTCTTTTCTCTGATCTACTGCTAAACAAGTCCTGTTAGAAGACAAACCAAGCATTATCTGTCCTGCATCCCATTGTGTTGCTCATTTGTATTGTGTTTCCTTTATGCTATGGATGCTGTCCTGTCACTGAGTGTGGCAAGGCCACTTTCTTGATGGTTTTTTCTTGCTCTGTCACAGGATAAATCATTACTGCTAGCAGTATCAGTATTATTTCTGTTGATTTTGTTTATTGCCTTATTTTGAGGAAGCTGCAGAAAGATAGTCAAAAACTTCAAAGAAACTTGGTAATACCTGTGCCTCACATTTTGAATTCTGAGCCTTCTTTCGTTTCTATGTTTTGTCTCCATTTATTTGGTATGTGAGATATTATTATATGATTACAGAGAATGAGACAGGAAAGTCCTTTTTTATTAAGCACAGTGCCTTCCTCTGTTCATACTGCATTGTCTGTAAAGCGCATCCAGAAACAGAGCGTTTTTTTAAGATGGGATTTAGGCTCCTGTATGGATTAGACACTAGATGAGAGAGATGGGGAAAAAAAGAACCTGTTGTAAAAAAAAAAAAGTGCCATTGGAGTCTGTCCTCTTTTGTTTCTTGCTTTGTGTCCTTTCTGAAAACCATTACCGGTGAGGTGTTCTATTTTCCTCCATCTGTGTGGGTGGGGATATTGGATGTCTGTTTCTATCCCAGTGCTGATAGCTTTTTACTTCTTCACCCAAGTGGCTATCCAGAGCACTGTGTACATTTGACAGGAGATGCCATTTGGCAACTACTGCCATCCTCCTTTAGCCCATTTCTGTTTTGTAGCATTTCAAAAAGGCCAGTTGTACAGCACTGGCAAACACAATGGAAGTCTGGCTCTCCATTTTAGGACATGCTTGCATGCTTTGCCAGAAGGGCAAACAAATCCCACAGGCCTTTTACTTACACAGACACAATTATTCAGAAAACAGTGAATGGCACAGGCAACAGGCAAAATATCCTTAAAAAAAAAAAAAAAAGATGGGGGAGTAAGGCTGCACACATCCTGGACCCTTACATGTTCTCAGGCTGATATAATGGGACATGGCAGGTGTTAACCCACGAGACTCACCAGAGAGTTTGGGGCACACTTGTTTTTCAAGTGTCCTTCCAGCTATTGATTGTGACACTAAATGTACTTTCTTCAGACTTCTAGACTTCAGGTGATACAGTGCAACCCAGGATAAGTTACACATATCTGCAAGGATTGGCTCAAGTCCTAGGTAGTGATTTTATTATAGTATTTTTTTCTAAGAGTTTTGTATTTTGAGAGTACAAGACTCGTATCTCCTCAAAGCCTGTTGCACTAGTGTCTTTCATTCTTAGACACCACTAGGTAACTATTAAGAGACCAGGACCTTACCCCAAACTGACCATGTTTATCTCTTATTCAATACTTGTATTTTTGCTCTTTTAGTATTTAAGGAGACAGCTGAAATACAAGTTGGCCCATAAATTTCTTCTTCAGGCCAAGGTACTGTAATAGCACCAAAAATTGGCCAATGTATCTTTGGGGCAGTGATGTTAGAGAAAAGAGATGGGAAGCTGTTTTCCCAGCATGAGAACTTCTATAGGATGAGATAGAGGTAATAGTTGCTCTTACACAATATCAGATCCTGTGGTTTGCAAAGTGAGTGGGATATAAGAGACAGTACTTTGCTGCTCAGGGAGTAGACTAGGAGAAGTGAACAGCAGGTAACCATGCTGCTAGCAGAGAAAGTGAGAACACTCTTTGGATTACTCATGCTATTGTGGGATGAAGAGTAAAGAAACAGCTGGTAAGCTGTCAGGTTGATCTTACAGAAATGTGAAATGTCTTCTGGTACTTTAATCCTGAGTTATTTGGATGAAGGTGTGGAGGCAGGGGAAGAGAAGGCAAGGGGGTTGCACCTGCTATTAGACTTTTTTTCTGTTTTCAATGTAGATATATGTAAAAACGTCCATTTTCTTCTTACCCACTCCGTTAAACTCATTCACAGTCATATTGTCTTCCAGTCCTAGTTTGTCATATAATAATTTGACCAGGTTGATCAGGATGTTTTTAATTTAAACTGTATAAATGGTTAGATTGGTATATTCTCCAGACAAGAATGTAGAGGACAGAGGACAACCAAACACACAATCAGAGGACAACCAAACACACAATCATTTCAAACAGGTCTGGGTTGTGTATGGAGAACATAGATATAGAGGTTTAGATTAGGGATACTTGTGTGGCTTATTTATCCTCTCCTCTTGAATGTATTAATAAGAACCTGAAGATGCCTACTGATGTGAAGAAAGGAGTGTTTATTATTTATTCTTTCCTTCTTTCTTTTTTATTTGTTCTTTCTGATCTCAGAATTTTAAATCATCTCATAGTGTGCAGGACTGAGAGGCATATGTGTGGCTCAGTGATTTCCAGTTAGTAATATTCTTCCTTTTTGCACACTGAGATCATCTTGCTTGTGACACATTGACCTTATTTTTATCCCAGCAGGGACAGATAGGAATGTAATTATCCTGCTCTGGTAAGGAATAAATTTTTAAACTCATGAGATTTGAACAAGTACAACTGCTTGGAACAAGGGCAAGGTAAGGAAAAAACAGGAACTCCTTTGCATTTCTCTCTTCTACCTTAGTTCTTAGCAGCCCCATGTCTACTTAAACTAGATCACGTCCCAAGGTGAGTTTGCTGCCCTGTCTGTGTGGTTTGGTTTTTAGTCTAATTATGTCAGTAGGGAACTCTCAGGGTTTGGGGAGGAGTAATTTTTTGTAGCTTACGTTCCTTAAATACTTTTTATGTTTCTTACATTTTACACATTTAACCCATGGATATGCTGCCAAATCTTCCTAAGTTTCTTTTCCTCCTATGTGTTCCACCCCTTTGTCAGATCATATTCTCTGCTTTGCAAGTTGTTACAAAACACTTAATGCAACGTGAGTTCTGCCTCCGTTGTTTGCATCATCCACAAAGCCAAGCAGGCTGTTCTTTTGCCTTGCCTGGAATAGGGTCCCCTAAGAAATAAACACACTTGGCATGTGCTTTAAGCATCTTTCCATCACTGATGTAAGGCTGTGCATGGCTTTGGTTCATTTGATATGAATCATCCATCCATCAGAGATGTGTCACAATCTGGAAAATTTAAGACTTTAGTCTGAGCAATGACTCCTTTGTAATAGAAAGAAAAAATAAAAGGAGGTTGAAGATGTGCCTTGCCTATGTACATCTTGACAAAGTGCTATCGAGGGCAAAACTGGATTGCATTGCAATGCCATAGGTGTGGATATTATTCTTCAGACCAGTGGTTCATCTAATCAGCATCTATCTGGACATGTTGTAGGATCCAGGGTTGATGATGCTCATCATCATGTGCAGTCATATATGTGGAAATAGTTTTCAAAGTGGCCTCCTCATGTGCAGACATATATGTGGAAATAGTTTTCAAAGTCTGTCTCTTTAAGGGATATCACTTTTTTTTGGTCTCAGATTAACTTATGTTCTGTTGCTGTTTGGTTTCCACCAAATTTTAATGTCAAAACTTGCCTGTATCAGAAATAGGGAACAACTGAGCGGAGGTTTCAGGAAAAAAAAAAATCTATTCACAATAAATTCCCAAGTATTTGAAGTTTTCTGCCTGAGTGGTTTTGCTGTGTCCCTCATTTAGGATCTTCATCCCATGTTGTATCTCATGTTTAGACTTTGACAGATTGAGATGCACACACAGGGGCCTTTTTTCTTGGTGCTTCCAGTTAATTTGGAACTTGGCAGTACACATGCAGTTATTAGTTATTTTCAGCATGCATTTCTTTGCATCTGTCAACAGTAAATTTAATTTGCCATTGCATAGACTATTTTCATAGAGCTCCTACTAAGAAATAACTTAAATAATTTTGTACCAGCTGCAGATTTGTTTCTTTGTTATTTACATCCTTTTCCACAGCACTGACAACTATGTGAGATGGGGCTCCTTAAGCAGAGTGTCTGCATTGTTTTCTTTATCTTACTGAAAACCACCCCCTGCCCCCCACAATTTTGATCCTAATTTCTATTTGTTTTGTTTTTATAATTTTTTAATTCTTTACAGCACTTTTTCTCCTGTTATGATGTTTATAGGGTTTTTTGGTAAAGTGCTTTTTTAAAAGGTCTCTTGAAATTCTGTCTGACACCTGTTTTCTTTTATCTGGTGTTTTGTTACGTCTTTGTAGATCCAAAGGTTCCTAGTACATTTGATTGCTTATAAAAAGAATATTGGATTCATATTGTCATATTTTAATAATCTGTGACTTATTTCTGCTTCAGTGCTTACCAATGAAGTAGGGTTTGCAGGTGCCTCATTGCCACAAGCATCATAAATATAAACAAAACCCCAAAAAACCCACCAAAGGTGTCTGTATGTTACCTTCCAGTACTGTAGTGGCTGTACTCTATAGGATAGTGTATGAATAGTTGCATAATTTTGCTAGCAAATCAATCTTAATTGTAACTATTAAGTAAATGTTTTAAGTATCACCACAATTTGTATTTTATTCAGAGAATAATGTATGTTAACTATTTATGTGTCTTTCAGTAGATTTTGCAGCTCTTCACAACTATTTACAAAGTAAACTGCACAAAACTGTCATTAAATGGTAGCATAGTGTTACTCTTGTGGTATGAATAGGGAAAATCCAGACCTGGTGTCATCCCTTTTCCACCTTTTTTACTCCAATGCAGTAATTTTGTGTGAAGTCCAGATGGAAGATAAAGTTTCTTTTCAAGTTACCATTTTCAGAATCAAATCTTAGTGGAAATCCTTGTGATTAGGGTATGGGTCTAGACGTTTAAAATCATCTGGAGAGTCATTAAGACCTAAGTTGATTGCATTCAGTGAGCAGGGAGTGTGCATGCCCCTCATCAGCAGTGACAGTGGGAGACTTGAGTGGCTTCTCAAAAAATGAATTAGGGCTCTTCTGATAGTGCTCTGAAGCCCTCAAGGCTAAACCAGATCTTTCTTCCCACTTCTGGTGATGTGCAGATCCTTGCACTTTTCAAAGATACAAGGTCTTTCTTTTTGATGGGGATAAAGGAATGGAGTAAATGGCAACTGAATTAAGGGAGGATGCAGTACCAAATGTTAACTAGATACTGAGAGGAAGACAAGTGAGACCTTGAAGCTGTAGACCATGATGTGGAATGATTTATGCTCAGAATTTCACTCAGCACTTGACTAATATTGAATTATAAGCAGTGGTCCCACTACTGATTATGAGAGGGGTCTGGATATACTTGTTCCATCAACAGAGGGGAAAAGTAAATCAACAAAATATTCTGAATTCTTTCATCAAATTTCATGTAAATGGGAGGTGAAACTTCAATAGTGACAAACATTGTTTCTTTATGGCCATGAAGCTGTTTGACCCCTAAAAGTTCATTTGGTTGGGAGACTAACTGAACCATAACATCCATCTGGATTTTAAAACACATGGTGGATATAAAGCAGAAAGAGATTTTAGGGAGAATTTCTAGTCAGACCACAGCTACCACAAAAAACCTGTAAAGTATCAAGGAAGCCGGAAGTGAAGATGCAAAATTGAGAATAAATTGTGTGTCCAAGATACTTTGCTTAACTTTAGAGATGAGAAGTAGAAGTTCCAGAACTCTGGTAAAAAACCTGACTAGGCAGACCAGATTGGGCAAGAGTCCTATTTTTTTCTGTGATTATTTTTCCATCCTTTCCAGCTGTAAAGGCCTTGTTTGTAAGACCTACTATGTTTATCACTGGTAGCAACTGTAAATGGATAAAGACAGGCAGGATAATGACCGATCTCTGAAATGGCTCATTTTGTTAACTAAATTACAGTTTGTGCTGTGGACAGAGACAGCTGGCAGGCAGTGTTGCCCAAGCACCAGCCCTCACAGAAAGTGAAATATGTACTTGCCTTTCATTAGTGCACACGGTATCATTATCACCATTGCCATCGTGACAAATGTGATGATTACATGTGTCCCCTGAGAACAGCTGCAGACAGGAGGGTGGACTGTGCAGTGAAACAACCTATCCTGCTATCAGGAGCTGTTCAGCCTGCAAACAAATCTGTAAATATTTCAGTAAGAGGTCAGACAATACTTGGGTGAAGTTTGCATTTGTCTAGACTTCTCCCATTCTGGGTTCTCTGAGCAGTCTATACCCACTTAATAAAAATGTTGTTCTCATTTGAAAAATAAAGAGGGGGGAAATTGCTATTATGCTTCCTGCAAGTTACACAGCAAGTCCCTTCCAACATAAGGGGTAGGATTAGGATCTTCTGACATGAAGCTCTCCAACTGATTTGTTAAACCATGACTTCCTTTACAAAAGCAAACTACTCACTTTTTTCCAGTCACTGGAGTAAATGCTCTGCCACCTCTTTACCTGGAGAGCAGTGATATGCTACTGATGTTTTCAGAATGGATCCAATGAGAATCTTCCCTTACCCTGTAATAAATCCTGTGAGCAAGAATTATGTGATAATTTCAAAGAGAGAGCATGAGGAAAGCCGTTTACATGTCTTAGCGGTTAACAATTTTCTCTAGTAATTATGAAGGGTAAAGGAGCTTCTTTTCATCATATATTAGAGGAGTGGGCCTAATTTTGAAAAATCAGATTAAGCATTTAATGCTTGTGGAAACAGGACCCAAATCCATGACAAAAACTTTTAAGAGCTCCTATATTCAGAATGATAATTTTGAGCACAGAAGAATTATCAATGTGTTCCAGAAGGGACTTTCTTAGCCAGTAACTTTTACCAAGCAAAACCAACACAAGGAGAGGAAGCAACTCCTTGTATGGGCTCCAGCAAAAGTTTTTTCTCTAAGAACTATCAGTTCATTTTATATTCTGGAGCACAAGAGTCTTTATTGTTGGTCTCTTGAAAAGAAGATTTCATCCTCAGAAATTTTTGTTACCTCTGTGAATGTTAACTCCTAATGCAGTGGTCTCAAAAATATTTTGTAGCAAATACATGCCTAGATTACAAACTAGTGTTGTGTTAGAAAAGGATAACATAGTTTCATAAGTTGTCTGTTAAGCAGAAAAGATGAATCAAAGTGCTTGACTTGACTTCTCAGTTTCATACATTATTTTGTACATCTCTTACTTTCACATTTTTAACTTTCCTAGTTTGAAGTACTTTGAGTTTTTTGAGACTTTCCTATTATAGAAGCCTCTGTATAGCACTACTAATTTTAATTTCTACTTCAAATCTAAGTAATCCTCTTGAAACTGCAGGATTTTGTTACATGATAGCAATGTTGTATCATGTTGCAATCTGGTTAAACTTGGGTAAGCAAAGTAGGTAATTTGCTGCCTAAATTGTTGCTGGCATACATAAATTTTCCCTTTATCATGCTGGAACGATACCCAGTGTTAATACTCCACCAGCCAATAGAAAGGAGCTTGC
The DNA here is from genome assembly GCF_000738735.6 of Corvus cornix cornix. Taxonomy (NCBI): domain Eukaryota; kingdom Metazoa; phylum Chordata; class Aves; order Passeriformes; family Corvidae; genus Corvus; species Corvus cornix. The sequence goes on along the minus strand of NC_046335.1, from coordinate 20,817,120 downwards.
AGAACTGCCCTTCTGCTGCTGAAAAACAAAGTTCACCTGTATCTGTGCAGAAGCTGAACTGTGTTGTGTGGACAGCAGCCAGCGTGGCTGTCCGACCGGTGTGTGCTGGCTGCTCCTATGAGCTGTGTGCGCAGCTGTGGGTGCTGAGCCACCCTGAGCTCGGGGCTCCTGCACACACAGCCTGACTCACTCTGAAACTGATGGCTCTGGAACTGCAAGCATTGTGATGGTTCAGGCTGGCTGAAAGGGCCCTTCTGTCACAGTGTTCTGCTAATCTCTTTCTATATCTTATTTTCCATTTCACAGTAAAATTAACGAAGTGTAAACCAATACCCATCCTCAGAGCTTAGCTATTACCTTAATTAAAAAGAAAATATTTAATGTGGCATTGTTAAGATCAGCACTTGGCTAATGTTGAATTGCTCAAATGTAACCAACTGTAACTTTGAAATACTATTTAAAATGTCTTTAATTCAACATTTAAGAAAGTTGCTGATTTAACAATCCAGGAAACTCAGCTCTGATCACAAGCACTGTACCTTTAGTAACATGAGTCATTGCATCTGTTCTCTTTTTCAGCTATCTCAAACACCCAGTAGAGACACTGATCTGTGCTAGCAGTAGTATTTTGGTACATGGTATTGATGCTTTTGTGGGTCTGCTTCCTCCTTAATCTCTCCCATTTTTCCTTTTCATAGTTTTATGAGAGACTCTTCAGGAAGGAGCAATTCAGATCATTGTTCTAACCCTGGTATACAAGACAAAAAGCACTATAACTTATAAGTGACATACACAAATGGAACTGCAGACTGTTCTCAAAATTGCTTGTCACAGCAAGAAAAGTACACATAAACCCATAGTCAAAAGAGGGAAATGTTCTGAGACGTTAGTGGTCAAGACCCAGTATTGTGGCTTACATCATTTCTGGAAAGTGACTGATCTGGATATACTAGGGCTCTTTGAGTTGGACAGAAAATAGTTCATCTTTTTGACAATGAAGAGTGGAAATCTTTGATTTGTGTTCAGCTGGCAAATGTGGCAGGGTTAAGTGCAGGTTCCATTTGCGTGTCAATGCAATGATAGTAAAGTGGCTTTTGCAAGTAAACCACAGGCAAATCTCAGAAAATAATGCAGTATACCCAGTCCTCCACTGCTAACAGGGTTAAGAAGACTCAGAGGATCAATTTAAAGCAACAGTTTTCAAGCCAAATGTATTTCTAGATAAACAACACTGAAGTCTAAGGAATGCTGCCAGGATTAAACAATGCCCTTAATTTCTAGTTAGCAGTTGATCTCAATCCACACAGGTAATAAAAGAAAATGCCAATTCTTCTGTAGATGCTTGGTAGTTTCCAGCAAATGAGTTAGAGTCTCAGCCCAACTGATAGTGGTTGGAAAAATTGCAAATCACAAAAAAAGTCAGGTTTTAGTATGCACACAGAATAATTTCATACCCCTTACTGTCCATTTGTCCTGAAAACCTGAAGAGAGAAAGTGTTGTAGGGTTTGAATCTCACTCCTTTTCTTGGAATCCTCTCAGAAGGTGCATTGGCTAATGAGGATGGCACATAGGAGGAGTATTAGGAAGGAGTTTTCCTTGCTGTTTGTTGCATGCAGTTGGATGTTTAAAAAAAAAGTTACTAATGAAGTATTGTATCTTGCATGTCTATAAAGTTATCCAGAAAAATGGGGAGACACTTGGAACAGCTACCTCTCTATTGCTTTGATCAAAATTGGGACATAGCTGTTGGCTTTTTTTTTCATTTCCCTCACCTTTTTTTTTTCTTTTATTTCTTAAATGCAGCTCTTGCTATTAACCTTTCTCACAAAAACAATAAAGCCTCTTTCATGCTTCCTTCCCATTTCAGATCATTCTGTTGGAGAAGTGTTTGCTACAAAAGATAGCAAGGCTTTCATGTTCTTTTTTCTTCTTGAAACCACCTACATAGTTTCACAAATAAAGAAGGAAATATAGCCCTGAAGGCTGGGGGAAGTGCATGTCTCCAGTGCCACCTTGAAGGCTGCAGAGTTGTTAACCACTGACTGTGATACTGAACTCTCTACTTTAGGGTTGCATCTTTGTTGAATATGCAACATGAAAAACAAAATCACCCCCAAACAATCCGAGATGTAGTCACCTGAAAGAAGAAAGTGCACCATGATAAAAGTGAATTGATAATTGCATTTTAAAAAGCACCAAACCAATATAAGATTCAAATAACTTTGCATGAAGAAATTATATTCGACAAACTTTCCCTTGCCACCATGTAGCACGTGCTTCAATGTCAAGAAGAGTCCTTATTAAAAAGACCGCAGTGTTATCTCCCTTGATAGTAATTCTTCTTATAGTTCCCTTGAGATGATGATTCCCAGAGTTTGGCAGGGAGCTTAAGGAAGGCCAACCTCTTTAGTAAGAGCCACAACCGCACTGAATAAATATAGTATACAAAATCAGAAGATTATGATATGTCTTTTTGAAGGTCATAGTAGGCTGCACGAGCCACCAGTTTGATGTGGTTATGCTCTGCATATAATTTCAATTTGAGAAACTCACATATTTCATTGTCTAGGAAAGATAAAAATAAATTACAAACATAACAAAGCAAGATTTTAACTGGACACATTTTTAGAGTTTGAATGCTTTCCACTGAAGATAATGTTGCTGTTTGTATTCGAAAATTGCGTCTTCAGGAAAAATGAATATCTGAAGTTTAGGCTTATAAGTGATAAGAACATTTCTGCTTTATCTCATTTTGTCATCTTTTCTCCTTCCTTTTTTTCTTCAAAGGAAAACAGAGGATGAAAATACAAACCAAATGGAAGAAGTAATATCTCTAGAAATTAAAATTCTGACAAAATTTGGGTAATTAAATAAAACAATTGTAATGTTTTTATTGCTTTTTCATTTCATTATGGTAAATCTGAGAAGTTTAAAAGCCATCATGGTGTGGAATTTTTTAAATCTTTGATACTTTTTTTTGAAACAAACCTGAAGTTTTGAACCAGCGGTTGTGCTCTCTGAAGTATTCTGGCCATTCATTCTCTTTTCCCACACTGGGACAGTTCTGCTAGGGCTTGAGGCTCATTGATGAGAAGCTGTGCAAACCCTTCTGAAACTTTCAGAGGGCTGACGCAGGAATTTGCTGTGCATTCAGGCTGGCATTTGTACCCATCTATTTAGGGAGACTGTATTTAGGTTAACTTGTGTTCTGGTGTGAAAAAAGACCGTCGTGATTTTATGATACCGAACTGCAATCTGTTTGTTTTATCCATCCTTTAGGTGTTAGTATAGGTTATCTTTGCCTGCAGACTGCTGTTACGTGAGTTCCCTGGAGCTCCTTTCACTTATGTCATGTACTTAATTCTTCTTTGGTCCAAGAGCATGAATGATGTTTGGTGGATCAGCATAAATTTCATATTACTAATTCCAAAGCAATTGTACCCATTTTCTGAAGGAGAGTCTTCGATTATTAATATTGTGATGAAGTACAAAGCAATTTGAGGATACCAATAGTTATTCAGAGGAGCAGTGAGATTCCACAGAGATGAACAGGACCATTGCAAAAAGCAGATACGTGCTATTTTTGTTGTATTTTCTCATCTTCTTCCCATTGTAATGTAGCTAAACGTAGAACACGATAGCTACAAACACAGACAATCCATGCCAGCATTCCTTTTTGTTTGTTCCTGAAGTGCTCCCACATACATACACATACTGTGTGCTTTGTTTTGTTGCTATTTTCTTTATAGTATGACAAGGCTGTGTCACTAGCATTGTCCGCCAATTTGCAAAATAATATTTTGAATCTTGAAGATGTGTATTATCCTCAGGAGAAATTTTTTTTTTTGCATATGAAAGCCAGTGTTCTTATAAAAAATGGCTGTTTTCACTATTGTATAATTTCTGATTAGTATATAATTATATACTATGAAGGTAGCAAGGGACTGGCACAGTTTGCCTAATGAAATCGTGGCTGCCCTATCCCTGGAAGTGTTTGAGGCCAGGTTGGATGGGGCTTGGAGCAGCTTGGTCTCCTGAAGGTGCCCATGGCAGGGGAGGATGGAAATAGATGATCTCTAAGATGTCTTCCAGTCCAAATCATTCTATGATTCTATGTACTATTTTTAAACTGACAACACTAAAGTTTCTACTGAACTGGCTGGTAGTTGCCCTTTAAAAAGTTCTTGAAAGCCACAGTCTGTCTGTAGCATAGGTATAGCAAAGATATTGAAAGGATGTGACTCCTCATTACACTATTATGCATGGACATAAGCAGACCCATCAATAGAGTTGAGAAAGTAGGTAATTTTCAATGATCTTGTCAACTGTTGCTTATCAAGAAGGTTAACTAAAACCAGCTTCTCCTCTTTTAATGTAATTCAGAAAATATATGACAAAGTATCAGTGAAATCATTCTAAGATTTTACCAAACTGCAGGGAAACCCCTTCCATTTACAGTGCAGTTGGGTCCTCTTAAATAATAAGGATAAAAGATGCCTAGAGGAATGAAACGGGGAATATATTGGGAGAAGAAACAAGTCCAAACTTTGGTGTGACAAGAAGGAGAACTGCGTGAGATGAAAGGTTATCCAGGGTTAGTGTTCAGACTAGTCAGGAGAAAAAAAAAATGCCTATAGACTTTAAAGCCCATAGGAAACTGGGGCACAGCTAGTGCAAAAGATTAAGGCATTGGCTTCCGTGCAGCAGTGGCCAGGTGACAGTGTGATGTGCAGGGTATCCTGTTACACCCCAGGGCCCAAGGCGCTGCACTCCTGTGGGCCTTACCATTGAAGCTGTAGTGGGAGGCTCTAGGGACAGCTGCTGATCTCCATCACCTTTTGCTTTGGTGTATCCCAGCAACCAAAGTGCCCAAATAACCATTTTCGAAAGCACTCAGTTATCCCTTAAGGTTTTCAAGGAGCAAGCAGGATTCATACAGTTTGATGAGACTTTCACCCTGGCCAGCTTTACCAGCTGACCACTGCTGCCTGGCTGCATCTGCCAAAATGACTGTTGGCTCTAGCCCCTTTCCAGCTAAGGCTTCTTGACTCTCTCTCTGCAGGCAGAGCTAAAAGGCAAGCAGTAGGAATGGAGAGGGGGTCCTGTAGAACTGGCTAAGATGTAGAGATGCAGAAATGAGGAAGGCGATCAACAGTTTGGTCTGTCAGACTGGCTTTCTAGCCACCATGCTGCTTTGGTTTTAATTCCTTTTATCAGAAGTCTGCTGTATCTGCCTTCCAAGCCCAAACTCCCATGCCATATGCTGCCAGTACTGTCCTCCATCTGCCTGAAGACACAGACAACAGCCGTAATAGTTGGCCACAGACATTCATCACCCTTATTGCATCTTCAATTTGTATTTTACAAGATCAGCCTGTTGCAAGTTAATTGTTTCTCCCAATCAACTAGTCAGATGGCTAAATTGTGTAGGAAGGAGAAAATATGGAAAGTTGGTGCTATAGTCATATTATTGCAAAAAGATAAGGTGCATCTTACTTCCTTAAACAAAATGGCAGTTCTTTAAAATTTGATTTTTAAAGGCTATGTTATTTTGTTCTGAACATACAGTATCAAGCTAAATCCTTTTTCATAGCTGGGTCCTTTGTAGGACTTTTTCCTGAATAGAAATGTCAGGGTTTGACCTACTATTTTCAGCAGCCTGCTGACAAAATAATGAATGAACAGAAGAACTCTGTTCTTGCACTTGGGTAATATTTACTGAGTGTTGCTAAATCACAAACTGCTGTACAAAAGGAAGAAAAATTTTCCTTCTAGTATATAAGCATAAACTGTATAGTCTAAATCACAACAGTACTGTATCTCTAAATTCCTTTGGCTTCTCCAGTTTATTCAGAAAAAATTTTTTTTGATCAAGGAATGGACATGTTAGGGCTATTTTTTTACTGGTCTTACCTCCCATACCCTGAGCTTCCTTTACTTCAGTGTTCCTAATGGTAGCTACAATGATTTCTGAATAAAGGATTGTCCCTAAAGGTTGTCTTTGTCCCTTCCTACAGGCCTGATGAAACATAGCTTCTTCCCATGGAAGTTAACATGAATAAGTGAGTGGCCGTAGGGACAAGGGAGGCTGAGTACTGGAATGCATCCTTATGTTAAGTTCTTTTGTGTTTCTCTCCCACTGATTTCAAAGTGTTTTAGAACCTACAGGACACTCATCTTCTAAGCACCTCTGGTATTACAGTAGGATTAAGATCTCAGCACAGTCCTAAGACAGGAGTTGCCTTTGATATATTGGTTGTCCTTTTACATCTCATAATATTTTTCCTGGAAAGTGCAGAGAAGATATCAGGAAGAAGTATGGAAACTGAAATTGTGATATTAACCTTCTCCTTACTCACTACTTCGTCCCGCACCTACTATGCAAAAAAATCTGTACTGGAAGTACTCCAGCTTTCTTTATGACATCCATTCCCAATAATCAAGTTTCCATTTGACATCAGAAGTTCTGTTTTAACTAACATAATACAAACTTGGCAAGGGGCTCAGCTGATATGACTTTGCCAAACAGCTTTAGAGTAAGCAAATTCTGCAACACAAAATAAATATGCAAATAGCCAAATTGTAATTTTTCCCAGCGGCCTATCTCGATTCAATAAAATTCTCTTCTTTGTAGGAAAAGTCGGTCTTGATGTGAGGTGCTATTTCCAAAAAGTTTCAGATGTAGCCTTTTGACCTATTTCATAGTTAGTGCATCCTATGTATATGTAAAATATGAGTGTTTAAAATGTTCCTTGGTAGCAAAGTTAAGGTAATGTAAATTGCTAGGTAGTGGCTTAAGAATGAAAGGACATTTCAATTATTTGCTCTGTTCCTCTAACTTCTAGTTTCTGCAAAATTTTGTCAAGTCATTTGTCGTCATCTCTGCTTTCCAGCATGCAAATGGTACTGGTGGCCTCCTTTGTGAGCTGTTTCTCCAAACCACTATGTTCTCCTCTTCTCTTTTCCCATCTCTGTCTAATATTCCACTATTTCTGACCTATCAGTGCTCTGTCATGCAATCTGTAGACTACTAAATTATTTTGGGTAATTAGACTATTTTCATTAGAAATATAAGTTTCCTATACTGCAATGTTCATGTATTTTTAATGTTCTGCTTCCATTAAAAATCTTAGGAAACCTCTTTGATTCAAGATTAGAAATGCCTTCAGCTGGAGTCCAGCCACATCTAAAAAGCCACATTAAACTAACTTTAAAAAAAACCTGCCATATTTAAAAAGTGAGCTTTGAAAAGCTAGGAATAAGCTGTTATTGAATCCAGGTACTGTTTTTATGTTTACAAATCCTTATATTTCCCTCTTTTTCTTTTTGCATTGGAGAGACCTATTAAACCTTGGCTTAAACCACTCACTTGTCTGGTAAAGAAGACTACTTTGGTTACAATATGCTGTTGATATTATACAGTTCATGGAATCTGTTTCATAGATTTCAAAAGGAACCTAGAACATAGGCCCTGGATGCATTAAATTTTATGAGAATTCTATTCTATTAAAATTCTGTAAAGAAAACACTAAGAAAAGAAAATACAGTAGTATATAGTGCTTAGTCATATAATGCCTTTGAACAAATATTTTTGGACCACTCTGAAACCCTAGAATATTCTTTATGATTAAGAGAAGAGAGTTTGCAAAAAAATATACTCTAGGCAAAACCAAGTTTAAATAGATTAACTTTGTCCAAAGCCTCTTCAGCCCTTGCACTTCTGTATCTATTGCACTTGGGTTAATTGGATGGTGGCAAGTTGGTATTTGTGATCACCTTTCCTGTCAGACAGCAGTGTCCTTTTTTAATGCCATCTTCTTGACGAGTGCTCACTTTTCTGTGGGTTATGGGTTGAGACAGACAGCTCTGATTGCTGTTACTGAGTAATATATATGCTGTGCCTTCAGCTCACTGACATCTCACAATTGTACCAATGCTTTTGATAAGGAAGCCTAGTAGTTAAGGTACATAGTTTATTCCACACGGCCTGTAAGTATCAGATCTTTAATTCCATATTTTGTGTATGTATTGGGTTTGTATGGCAGGGTTTTGGTATGAGAGGGCTACATAGGTGTCTTCTGTGAGAAGCTGTCAGAAGCTTCCCCCACGTCTGACAGAGCCAATGGCAGCCAACTCCAAGACTAGGACCTGCTGCTGGACAAGGCCATCTGTGACAGTGGTATAACCTCTGTGATAATATAGTTAAAAAGGGGGAAAATGTTGCTGAGCAGGAACAATAGCAGTGGGATAGAGCCTGTGGTAAAGTCCAAAGTGAGGCAGGCAGTGGGGAGAGGATAGAGTTTGAGAGTAAACTCCTGGAAGAAGGAAAAGAGTCAAGGGAGTGTTTTAAGATTTATTTCTCATTACCCTACTCTGATTTGATTTGTAATAAATTAAACTAATTTCCCTAAGTTGGGACTGTTTTACCGGTGACAGTAACTCATGAGTGATCTCTCCCTGCCCTTATTTCAACTCACGAGCCATTTATTTCTTCTCCATTTTATTTCTTCTCCTTGTCCAGCTGAATTGGAGAAGTGGTGGAGAGGCTTTGGTGAGTATCTGGTGTCCCGTGAGGTTCAAACCACTGGAGTGTGACTGCTGCTTTTAGCTTCTGCCAGCACAAGTTGTTGGCAATGTTACCCAGTGGATTGAAACCCCAGAGGAGATGTTGTGAGATGGATGGGCATATTTTCTCCTGGAAAATCTCTGCTTTGGAGGAAGTTCCTTGTTTTTGTGCCCTACTAAAATCTGACTTGCTACTGCAGTCATTTCTTTATTGAGTGGATGTGACATTTTAACAGCTGGTCATGTTTTTGTCTGAAGAGTGAGTTGCAGAGCGGCACTTAGAAGCAGAAAGGTAAAGACCTGCTTTAATCAGCCAACTTCTATAATGCTGGAGGTGTGCAGCAGCTTGAGCATACTTTGAGTTTAAAATGCAGCACAAAATATGCATTGGCTCAGTTCTCTAGAAAAACTGAAGCTTATGTCAACATTCAGAATGGTTCCTGTTTCTGCCCTAGTCCAGAATCATATCTACAAGGTATAATTTCACAAAACATTCCAGGATCTACTCTTTATATTTTCAGAAGGCACTGTCAGAATATTTAATCCTAATTATAGTCGGAGTTCACACCATCAGATAGGGCAGATTTTTATGATGCATATTTTAATCTGTGGAAACAAATTAGCAATCTGAATAATGTATTTGCTAGTGAACCAATAGACAGGTATCACCTTTTAAATTTGTTTTGCATTCTGTTTCCCTAGGAAATGCCCCTTTTCAGCATGTGGCTAATTTCTGTTTCTCTACTTCCAGTATGATACCCCTAAATGAGTGGGGATTAGCAGCCTCGTGGCTGGAGTTTCACCAGCTGTGTAATAACAATTGTTTTTTGCAAATTTTGTGGCCTAAACACACCTGCATGTGTTTCTTGAAATATTTTACTGCCTGTTAATTGACTGGCAGTGTATTGGTGCTATCCTTGATAATGGGAAAACAGATTTAATTGGGCGCACCATCCTAGGCACTGAATGGCACGGAAGGAAGCCTCCCTTTTAAGACTGATGAATATCACTGATTACTAGACTTGGCAGGTGTCAGATATAAGAGCAACTAGATGTGCCACAGCATTCCCCAGATTTTGTGGAAATGGGTTTAGGGGGAGCTTAGTACAAGCCTCGTCATGGTAATGATGAAACTGTTAATCAGGATACTCTGCTTGATATTAATTAACTGCACTGCAACAACATCTGGAGGCCCCACTGGATACCAGGGCTCCACTGGGGAAGATAACATACAGATATACAGTTTGATAATCCTTTAGATAATGTAACTTCACATTATAAAAAGACAAACTGGAGAGAGAGAAATGAAAGTGGCTTTTTCAAGGTACAGCAGAGCAGCAGTAAAAGCAAAAATCTTTTCTTTCAACCGTGTACTCTATCTAACTAGTCTTGATTACCTTTGTGAGTTAAAATTTAAAGGTCTCAAACTGTACACAAAATATGTTAACTTCTGGTGCAAAATTAATTCCTAAGTGTAAGTCTCTGATATTATATATTAATGTTACCTAAACCACTTCAGTGATACGTAAAGCTCTTGTCTGGTGCAGGGTATCTCAGCTGAAATAAACAAGCAGCTTCCACATTTCATCTCTTTTCTTGGTGCACATATCTTGTGTGTGTTGTTGTACATAATGAGCCACTCCTGCTCCTGGTAGAATTGTCACAGAATTGAGCTTCTTGTCCATTTTTTGGCTTGTCTTCAGGGTAGTTTTGTTTATAAAAGAAACTTTTATTAGACAAAAGGCAAAGATTGGAAGAGGAAAAGACGCAGGGAGAAGGCGATTTGGCAAAATTAAAGCAAGAGAATGGCAAGTTCACATCCCACTTGTAGCTCTATTGCTGTAATATTGCAACGGTGTTTGGTCAAAAAAAATTGAAGAACAGGAGTAAGGCGTACTTTAGTAGCAGTATATTGCTGTACTACAATTTCTTGTAGTATGGGCCATTAAATAAGTATTATATTACTGTCTGTGTCCTACATAAACATTCAATGGGCAAAAAATGAAGGGCAGTTTGGAAAATTTGTTAAGCTCTTAACAAAGAAACTGCTATAAATTTTACTTTAGCCAAATAATGTAATATGTCTCCAACCAATGAGTAGAGGTTGTTTTTCAATACAAGGAACACTTCCAGAGAGCACTCCTGAATTAGATTATTGATCATGGTGAATAAGCCTGAAATGTGAGCCCCCATGGTAAGATTGTGTACTTTTGTAAACTAAAATTAAAAATTTCTGGTGTCTCCACTTGAAAAAATGTATAAGTAAAATGAAGGAGTTTCAGGGCCATGGGGAAATTGAAATGAAGGATTGGAAATCTTGCTTTCAAGCAAAAAACTCAGAGAGCTGAGTGATTTTCTCTTACGTTCTATAAAACTGAGAAGAGAGTTTGCAGTAATGGAAAGATGAAGCTGGAACCTTAAGTCATCTGCTTTAGCATTTTTTTTTGCTCTGAGGATGGGCTAAAGGCAGCAGCCTGGCCATGGCAGATGTTGATCCAAACTACCTTTCCTAAGCCTTCAACAGAAAAGATTAGATTCTCATTAATCTTTCCCAATTTCATTGTTTCACCACTTCTTAAAATGAACAAGGATCAGGAGAAACCTTCCAGAAAATTTTGGCTTGATCACAGACTTAGAAGTCATTTATGGCAGTGTGATGCTAGATGGTGTTTCAATATAGGAAGTAACAATTAAAAGAAACAATAACAATCTGCTTTTCAGGAAGAGCTGAGCAAAAGGTTATATTCATATAGTTGTATTCAATGGCTCTTGATTCTTCCCATGAATTTGGTACTTTTTTGCTTAAAATAATTGTCAAATGCTTTTATTATATATTTGTAGTTCTTTGAGTTATAAAGAAACAGTGCTGAATCATTGCTTTATGAGTATGTACACAGTTTCAAGTGTACTACTTTTTTGAACCTTTTAGATCTCCTCCTTTTCTTTTCATGATGGCCTGTAAATTTCTGTGTACTGTGTTCAAGAATTTAAGTCAAAAGTCCACCATTAACTTATAATAGTGGTTTTCCTTTTGTACACTGTTCCTTTTCAATATAATTCTGAATTCCACCTGCCTTTTTGACCATGTTCAACTCTAGGCCAATCTCATCAAAGAAGAAACTGCAATGAATCCAAGGCTTCTTTCCTCAGCTGCAAATCACAAATAAGTGCTGCTCTAAAATATATCCTGTAGTTTAAAAAAGAATCAATTCAGACAAGATATATGACCTCCTATAAAATTTTAGAGGAGAGTAGATTATAATAATTGTCCTTTTTAGCCCTATAAATTATGTATCTCTGAGAATTGCTTCTTTTAAAAACCATGCCCCCGAAGGGTAATAATTTCTATTTATTTTATCCTCTGTGTGTGTGTGATTCTTTCTGATAAATAGGTTTGTAACTGGCACTGAGTAGATCTGGTTGAGCATCTTAAAGAAGCAGTAACAAACAGTATGTAACAAAAGATGACCTACTGCTTCTTTTAACAGGCCTTAAAAATCAAACAAAATTAGCTGACCTGTGTACTTCCTTTCCCCTTAACAACATTTGTTCTTGTTTCAAGGTAAGTGTAAAGTGTTGGCACCCTGAATAAAAACTTCCAAGTCAGGTGAACTTCAGTGCCTGTAATTTCTCTAAGAGCATTTGCTGGTTTTGTTGATTATCATATTTGCTGGGGTGGCAATACTGATTCTTGAACGTACTTCCCCTGCCATCACTGTTTGGATAAAGGCAGACTTCATTCAGTAAACTCTCCCTTTACCCAGCTCTAGAGTTTATTACATATTGAATCCTGATTTCACACTTACCTCTCAGTGATATTAAAACCAGTACTAAATATGGCCAGTCAGAGTAGAACTAACTGCCTTATACTCTGTGCTGAATACAGGTTCTAATACCCCTTCTTAAATTCCCCTTCTTAAATCCATTGATATGTGTATACCAGAAAGATCTGTCCAGCTGTGCATTCAGTTCTAACTGCAGCCCAGAAGGGTCCTCTAAGGACAGTGCTGTTCTTTACCACCTTTCTAATCAGAAAAGGACTTTCTGTTTACATTGAAAGTTCACATAAAGTGATTTGTAGTTGTAGTAATAAATGAGTGTCCGCTGTGGAATATGCATTTATACCTCGAGTTCTCATGGATAACTCTCTACATTTAGCACTGTTGTGCAAAGCCCCCTGAACCACAGAAAGTGAGCAATCCTTCAGCAGGACTAACATCCAGAAGCAAGTTTGAGGCAAACAAAAATAAAAAAACAACCAGGCAAACAAAACAAAAGGAAATCAAGAAAAGAAACTGAAAACAATTCCAAAGAGGGAGAAATAAAAGTTCAATCTCTTTTTAAAAACATAGACTGCAAGTGTGAGGAGCCTAAGCAGAAGCAAGCCATTCCAGGAAGAGCAGTTCTCAGGGTTATAAAAAACAAAACAATTTTCCTGAATTTAGAGGGTAGTGCAGATGAAGTGTATGTGTGTGGCATTTGTGGGTGGGGAGAGAAAGTTTACTAAACCTTCCTACAGTGAGAAATGGCTTGTTGTATTACTAAAAGAGCTTGTATCCCTTTCAAATGAGAGAAGCAAAATCAGCAGTGATCTGCAGGACAGAGTAACTAGGAGTATTGTCTGCCAGGTTTGGGCTGATGTCTAGCCATGTTGGAACCAGCCAGGGTGGGAGGAGGAGGCAGTCTGTGCAGTAGTGGCTATTTAAAAAATTATTATCTAAAATGAGTGTGAGAAAATACAGGCTGGGATGGTAGTCAGATTTCAGGTATTTTTATAAATGCTTCCTTTAATTTTATATTTTGCTTCAGAAAAATAAGCAAAACAACATAAAGATACTGGGATAACTCTGCTTCCACTTGCATCAGTAGGCATTGAGTTTCTTCAACAGAATTGCTATTGATTCACATTGATGCAGCTGAGAGTAGGATCTGTCCTAATGCCTGGAGTTTTCTCTCTTGGTTTTTGAAATGAAATGCTTTCTGCACACAGGGAACAACTATATACTTTTAGTGTGGACTGTTTGAATTTTAGATTAAGAAAAGGGTAAAGCCCTTTTAAGAGCACAGAGTGCATGTATGTTCATGTATGTGTACCCTCTAACACTTTCCAACTGCTCATCTTACAAAATCACTGCCAACCCCATTTTACTTTCTTTCTACTTGGTCTGCTACAAAAAGACAGATGCCTTCAAAATGTAAAGGTATGGCATGGAGAAAGGAAAGACCTGACAATTTGCACAGAGGACAGGCTCTACTTCTTTTTGAATGGAGGGAAACAAAAGATAAAACATACCTGCTAAAATTGTCAGACCTGTTCCTGAGGTCCCTTTAGAAGAAAGGAACAGGTTTTGAAGGAGTTGAAAGTAGAAGCTGAGAAAAGCTTAGGACCTGCTCCTCTCAGACTGTAGTTGCTCTCAGGGCTGAAAGGTTGGGATTAGCAGTATATCACCAATGTTTAAGTAAAATATATCTGGATTTTCAGGGCTTGTAGAGCTTGGAAAGATAGGTACCTTTAACTCCTCTGTCATAGATGAAGACTCTGGTTTACAAAAAGGTAGAAGAAAAGGTGTCCAAAGTGAATTAATGCTTCAGGGCAAGCAATAAATTGCCAATCTCCTGATCCAGGCTGTAAAGTAGCTCTTGTGTCATTTAACAATGTTCAAAATGTTTGGTAATTGTGCATATAACAAACTGTTGCCAGGAGTCCGTATAGAGTAGACAGGTGAAGGAGAAGCCTTGTGCAATTTATTTTTTTTTTCAGTACTTTGCACATTTTTTTGTTCTCATAATTTATCTACAACCATTCCATTATGTGATTATAACTATATTTCTAAAGTCTTAGAGACATAATGGCAGGAATTTATCTCCAGAAGGACTGTAAGCAATGAAATGGTAATGTGGCTTTTGAGGGCAGCAATTTTATGGGACAAATCAGCTCCAGACAAATTCTTGAAAAATTTTAAAAATCCTTTTAGGCACAGTAACCTTAAAGAAAGAAGAGGAAAAGTAAAACAGATTGAATGTTGAGTTCATTTCATTATTTATAAATAAAATGGTTCTCAGTTTTCCAAGACGTAGTGCCAGCACTTGATGTCACTTGGAGATTTTGAAAACATTAATTAATGGTTGCCTTTTCATGGAAAGTTTTTGGGGCATCCAGTGAATACCAATATAGAGAGGAAAAAATTTGCACTGTCTGTTAAAATTCTCTTGAGCCCTTCTGGACTGTGTAACTTGTTTGCTCTGTGTGGCTCTGTATTCACCTTTTTCCTTACTTATAGTTAGGATTTTTTTTTCCATAGCTACAAAATAAACTTTATAGGCAGTGGCTGAAAGGTAAATCTTTCTTTGTCACATATTTACTGGTCTAGTTAATACCTTTGCTTGGTTATGTGGAAAGAAAATCCAGCAGCTGAATGTGTGGGGAAAGGAATGAAAGGTCATGTCCATCATGAAGTGTTAAACCTTAATGGTAAAGCTTGTATTGCAGATTTAGCAGGAAGGTAGGTCTTGGTAAAAGCTGTTTTTAATGAAGCGCTGTAGTGCAGGAAACTGGAATTGAAGCGATATTGAAAATAAATTGAGGATCTGTCCCCTGTGTCCATGGTCACTGTTCTTTGCTGTAGGATTTTCTCTGTGCTTTGCTTTACTTTATTTTTTTTCTTCTGCCAGGAATGTGTAAACTAATTTTTTTGTAGTGTCTGGTGCCCTGGAGATATAAAATATCATGAATAACCTGTATCTTAGGGTCTGTGTGTGCCGTTTGGCTTCAGTAGCCCTACTTTTGACATATTGTGTTGTATTGTGTTTTATCCTGGTAATTGGAGCAAAACCATTTTCATTACAAGTTCCTCCTCAATTCAAATAAGAGTCTCAGAAGTCGTGCTTCTGCAAAACTTGGGTTAAAGAGTAACAGGGAGCTCTGCCCAAGAGTCATCTGAAGAGACCTGGAATAGGCCATCCATCAGGCCCATGATTTTTTTTTTAGACAAATGTTTGCATTTCTTAATTACAGCTAAGTGTTACACTGCTTTTAGGAGGGCTGTTTTTTCTGACTCTGGGAGGGGCTGGCTCTTGGGATGGAGAAGGCACCAGTTTGCTCATTTCCCTCTTCTCTCCATCAGACTAAAGGCCACTGGCATTTTGCAGTCCTCTTCTTCCAGAATCTTATCTATTTCGCAGTTTGCCCTCTTATCACTAGCCTTTTAAATAGGTCTTTTCCTTCAAGCCCTGGGAAAAGAAATGGTGAAAGGTACTATCTCCTTTTCATCTAAGGAGAAATCAAAAAAATTTTCTCCTTCTTCAGAGATTAATTGAACTTCCCACCATCCTTTCCCTACTTGCAAGTTTTTACCTTTGCCTCATTGAGCCTGTAGGCTTAAAGGTATGCAGTTTTCACTCTGCTGAATACCTCTTAATCCCTTCCTCTTCTGTGGTGGTGGTGAGCTGTTCCATTAGAAGAGGTGCAGCTCTTCATCTTACCTGCTCATGCTATGCCTTCACCAAGGTGGACTCTTCTTAGAGCAGCCACCGTTTGCCAAAGAAGCTTGATGTATTGATGGCAATTAAAAAGCAATATGAGAGGTCCAGGAAGTTGATTGTAAAGCCACACTTTGTAAAACCACAATGTCAGTAGCCAGCTTACCTGGTCACTATATATTATAGGAGTCTTTGAGGAAAAATTAATCACGTGCTCTTTGCTAATTGCTGTGCAGGTAAAGATAATTATATGGTTGCCAGCAAAAGATTCACTAAAACAGTGTTGGGAGATCACTTACTTCATATGTCAAAGAAGTGGTAAAGGTCTGCCAGCAATGCTTTTACCTGAAATAAATATTTGTTAACTGAAACTTCACTTATTTTTGGACTAGCATAAGAGAAGAAACATTAGTTGTTTTCAAATGGCATCTGAGTTCATGTATCTGCTGGGAGCAGCAATCCACTTACCTCATGTTCCAGTGAAAAGAGAAAGATGTTATTGATATCTTGAAGAAAAGTCCCTCCAAAGAATAACGGTATGAATGTACATGAAACTTGCTATCCAGCATACATTTAGCACAGTCAAAAATTTACTGTTGTAATGAGAGAAAAACCAAGATGCTTACTGTTTTAGTGCTAAACTTCCTGTAATTGAACCACTGTTCATGACCACTTCAGCTACAGGACTGTCTGCTTTCCTTTTCTAAAACAATATTGTAGTCTGATACCAGGAGATTTGGTGTTAGGAAGAAAATATCAAAGAAAATAAGTGTATTGGAGATACAAGGAACTTGTGATGAGTATTTTGGTATGAGTAAGCTTTGAAATATAAGGTAAAGCAAGAATCAGAAAGGCCTCCTGAGAAATTGAAACATAGCAAAATTTTAAGGAAAAAAGGTCTTTTGATATCAGGAGACAGGATTAAATCCAGGAGAGGGATCCAAGGTGGACATCGAGTACAAGAGGAGAGGTTTCTTTCTCATTGCTGATTTTGCTAGTGTGAATGTAGTAAAGTTAGGGTAACAGCCCTGAAGGATGGAGTCCTCTGCCCACTAAGCAGATATGTAACATAGGAACAGAACTGTCCCATGACCCTTTATTATACCTCAGGTTTGTTTCAAAGAAGATATATTTGCACAGACGATGGCCATCTACTCTCTGTTGTTGTTTCTTCCTTGATTTTTCTTTTAAAACTGTCAGCAAAGCTTCACAAATTTTATGGTATGGATGGCTAGCAAATGTCTTGATTTCCTATATGATACATTTTAGTTCTGCCTGTCTGTAACAGTTTTGGATCTGTGCAGTACACATAATATGCCTTCATAATTGTTGACACCAGCATACTGTGCCTCTCCTTACTCAATGTTTGAAGATGCATTCCTCTTAATTGTACAGTGATAAGAATTTTTGTCACTGGTTAAATCAGTAGTATTAAATGCATATATCTAATCTGAATATACTCTGGGTGTGTATTTTACAACCTGAGGTCATTGAATATGGTCATTACTTGGAACTGCTTGAGGGGAGCTGCAGAGGGAAGTGTTGTGGCTACTACAACAGGCTTTGCCTGCTCTTCCCTTTCAGTCAGTGACTGGTGGAAAATTTTAGGAAGACACTATGGAGGACTGCTTTATTGGTAAGGCACTGCTTGGTGTGCAGAAGAATAAGATGGGCTGTTCCTGTCTTTTAGGTATTTTAGCAATTAGCTTCCCTCAGGTTGTCAAAGTCAGCTAATTACGTTCCTGCTCCCTTTGAGTTCCATTCATCTTACAACTGCATTCTTCCTTCTGGATCCCACAGTTGTTTGTTTTGGGGTGAGGACTGTTTGTTTCCCAAGAAGAATAACAGAACAAAACAGGTGTTGGGATACAGCCAGTCTGTGGCTCCATTTTATATAACAAATGACTTGTAATAATCAGTAGAGATGTTGCTCAAATAACTCTTTATCCACATCTCCTGATTTTTGTTGCCTGGTTTCTCACCTGTCTTCTGTGATGTTTTACGGGAACAAATGAGTCACTGTCCTCAGGTGAATGCTGTAAAGAACAGTGTGAAAGACAGCATTTGCATTGAAGCAGAACCAATGAAATGTGTCCTGAGAAAGCTCAAAATGATGCTTCTGTGTATTCTTCAGTGCCATCTACTGGCAAAATTACCCACTAGAGATTTATAGGCCAAGAACATTCTCCTAAGTGACAGCAATTTAAAAACATTTGTTTCTTTTCTTCTTTTAGGAGCAAGGCAAGATTGGTGTAGTCTTCAATATTGGCACAGTGGACATCTCTATTAAAGAGGAAAGCACACCTGTAAATGATGGCAAATACCACGTAGTACGCTTTACCAGGAATGGTGGCAATGCAACACTTCAGGTTGACAGCTGGCCAGTGAATGAACATTACCCCACAGGTACAGATATTTTTCATTTTGTTTTTCTCTTGCAGTGTATCTGTACCTATAAACTAATGTTTAATAACAACTGGTTACTGTATAAATCTTTGTTGCTTCATCTTGATAATAAATTCACCAGCCTGGTGATGCATTTTCTGTCTCTTGGAAAACAAACTAGTGGTCCTTTACACTGGAAGAATAAGCATGCCAACTGTGTGGTATGATGTACATGGATCATGCTTTTTCAGAGGTCTCTCAGTGAATCCTGGCTCTACACAGTGTTACAAAGTCATTCAATGACAAACTTGGTTTTGCTACTTGTGATATTTTCTAAATATTTAAGGTAGAAAAGTTTTGAACAGACTTGATGAAAAGGAGTGGTGACTCTAGCTACACCCCAGATACTGTCTATATAAATATATAGTAGAAATGTAAGGAATGTGAAAGATTAAGCCAGTATTTGAGCAGACCTTATGCTTGCCTTGTAATTTTTTTATCGTATGGATTTCACTTTCTCCCTTAGGTTTACAGATACAGAGGTTAACACACCATCTAACCAAAACTGACAACTCCTAGTTGACTTTATGTCCAAATGCAGTGGAACAATTCAGTGTCTTTGGAAATTATCACCCTAAATCCATCAGAAATAGTGAACAACTGGCTCTTGATACGCTATCACGTATTTTATCCCATCACTGGCAAATCACAACCTTGTGATACTTTGTCACCATGCTAAAAGATCAAACTTACTCCAAGTGAAAAACAGATTGTTGTATGTGATGCTGACAGTGCATTAGATAGCTGAGGTATGATGATGTGTATGGTTATAAAAGGAAGAATGAGCACAAGAAAAGAACTTCAGTGTTAATGACATTCCTCTTATTCATATGTTGCCTAAGATCAAGCTATGATCTTCTTGGTTTTCAATATTTAGTCTAAGCAACATTCAACATTTATTTCTAGGTTGTACAGTAGTAACTCAGGACAGAACGAAAAATTCTTTCTAGTTGTGTAGGAATTTTTCAAAAGAAACTTAAATTATGGGAAATATCCTAACTTGAGGTTATATGCCAATTTATGTGACATTATACTAATAAATTACTCCAAGGGGATGAGTTCATCTCTTCTAGTGCACAGGAAAGTTTTTAAATGTGAGTCATCTATGCTGTGTTGCTCTCTACCACATATGTCCCTTTGTCAGTGTTTTGGTGAGATACATGCAAAAGGATACATTTCCATTATTAACCTTATTTCTGTGAAAAAATTCTTTTTGAAGAATGCCGTGACAGATATGCTGAGTTAGATTCTAGCTCTGCTATCCATTGGTTTGAGAGGAAAGTGGGCTAGGAAAGGTCCAACTGAGGATCTTTCTTCTGCTCCTTTCATCAATTATTTTGTAAAATACCTCCAATCCAGTTGGCAGCCAATTACAGTCACTACAAACCCTATGAATAAATTTTCTTCTTCCATTGCTTGCTGTAGTAAGTCTCTGGTGTAAAGAAACAAAATATTCAGCTCAATGCTTTAGAGATTTTTTTTTTTTTTTTTTTTAAGGGAAAATAAATCACACTCAGAGACTACCTCAGTACCCTGGGCTTCTGCCTTGGCTAAAGATATTTCTGTGTTTTCATTAGAAGATGTATGGTTTTATGGAATCAGCATTAATCTTATGTTCTGGGCTAGTATGGAGTGTATGCAGTTGTACCCTAAGAAAAAAGGACACCTTTATCTTCCAGACACCTTTTCCTTTCCATGCATGTATTTCAATTTCTGTCTGTTTGTAGATGATGAATTTTTCAGCCTGTCCCTGTGAAAATAAGGCTTATGGGACCATACTTTGCATGTGCAGGTTTTTTCCTTATTTCTTTATTTCCTACTTCTTTCAAACCAATATTTTAGCCAAATTAAAAACAAGTAGGGTAAAATTAAAAAAACCTAAAGATATTATATTGCTATGGGAAAAAAACGCAAACAAACCAACAAACAAAAAAAAAACAAGGGAGAAGGGCAATGTTCCAGCCTTCCCAGAGAAAAGGATTGTGGCTTGATCTCAATTCATGTTAAATACCAGAATATCCATATAATAGAGTGGCATTATGAATGCCTAGGATTCAGAAAAGATTCAATGAATCAATAATTACAGGAAACCAATACTTATTAGTCCCATCTTCTGGGAAGTCAATGGTTTAAAAAAAAAGACTAAACAGGGGCTTTTGAAATTAATTATTTGTTGTCTTTCACAAACCAAACTTGCACTATTGTTTTTTGAATTGACTGCAAAACCAAACCTGTGTTCAGCAGAAATTCAGGTCTGTACAGCCTTTGTGTTTGGATGGACCCGGGTTAATCCAGTGTGTTTCAACTGGAACCTGCTGAAAATTTAAATTCATATCAAACTTGTGTGAGAGTAGCTAAGTAATCCCTTGTGTTTCACGTAGGATCGTGTAAATTCTGGAAACACAGTTATTCATAGTGTTTAAAAAACATTGTATTTGTAGCCCAGGCATGCTTGGGCACACTGTAATGAACAATTTAATGTGTACTTGGTTTTCAACACAGTGCTGCAGCTTAATGTTTACAAATTTTATAAACTATCAAATGTATCTTCTTTGTCATCACACATGGTACAGTCTTCAGTCAGGGCTGCATTCTGAATGGCATTTCCATGCTCCTCTCTGAGTTTTATTACTTGTGGAAGGATTATACATTAGACTTATAATTACTTGCTCAATGAAAAGTACAAATAAGAGTTGGATATTCATTAAAGGAGCAAAGTGAGAGAATACTGGCTTTCCTTAAAATACAGTCTTTAGTTAAATTGAAATTAACTGAAACTAGCCCAATGGGACCAAAAGGCTCCAAAGCTCTATTTTTACAACTTCAAATAAAAGGCAAGAAAAATAGAATAGCAACAAACTTACATTTCAGGCGCTGACATTTTGGGTTTTATAGCATCCAATTGCATTTCAGTCACCTGCAACACAAGCTTTACACTTTCTTGTTAGGAAAAGGGTTAGAGAAAAACGGTAAAGGAGGGAATTAATTTGGAGCTAAGGTTGGCTTTGTGACTGAAATAATCCAAATCACTGGGGATGATCTCTCATATTTAGTACCATTCCAAAGTGCCAGTTCCTCTTAGTGGACAGAAAGACTGAACAGTGGCCCAGTATAGGTATCTGAGACAAAGCTCCTGAGAACTGGGAGATGTCAAATAGTAGCATTAGTACAAAGGCTGCTATCTGCAGTTCAGCTGTTGTGGTTCAGCCAAAACCATTGAGATGCTTGTGATTTATTTACATTAGTTTTGCCCTTTCTCCTCTCTCTCAAGAGCACAATAAGGAGATGGACTTTTTCCATAGGCTGTACTGATAGCCAATTTCTTCATGCTTGATTCATTAAGTTGATAGAATGTTTTGCATTCAAGGTATAAACCTTTTGCTGTTGTCTAAAGCAGTTTTCTATGGCTGCCTCCCTTCTGTTGTCTCACATGCGTCCATCCTTTTGTGTACGTCCCAGAAAACAGGTTGTGCTTGGTCATTGTTATTTTCCTGCTTTTATGTTCTTGGTGAGACCCTTCTCTACATCTAAATAAATACTTTAATGATGAAATTGGAGTAATTTTGGACCCAGGCTTCAGGAAGAGGAAGTATCTGACATGTTTTTGTTTCAATTAAAATGAAACCCATCAAATTTGAGAGAGTTTACAGAAATTTTCAGAACAGTTAAAAATAAATCTTCTGTCTTTACGCAGAAGTGGGATACCTCAGTCCCTAAGTTTTCATTAGTTCTTAGGCAGGAGGATATTTTTTATTCTGTTCACTGTCTTTTCCTTGCAAAGAAATACTTTTTCTGTTGCCAGATTTGCAGCGTACATCAAAACAAGCCTGATATTCCTGTTCATTCATCCAGGCACTGACTACATTTTCTGCAGTAGGAAAAAAAAAAAAAACAACAAAAACAAAATTAGGTGAATAGGAGCTGTAAAGTAAGAGTATCCATGACACAAAAATAAAGTCTAATTGAAGTAATGTTTTAAAGGAGAAGATTAAGGGCAGGAAGGCAACAGGTAGAAAGGAGCTGTCATTTAAAGAAATGCATGATTCTTTTATCCTGTAGCCTGGATTTTTTAATGCATTTTAGAAATAAGAAACAAGACAGC
Organism: Corvus cornix cornix; assembly: GCF_000738735.6. Lineage (NCBI taxonomy): Eukaryota > Metazoa > Chordata > Aves > Passeriformes > Corvidae > Corvus > Corvus cornix. Next base: position 20,794,528 of record NC_046335.1, on the reverse strand, counting down.
ATTAAACTGGATTCTTACCAGGATTCATTATTTCATCCATACAGTACATATTTTATATTTTTCCCCTTTATCATTCTCAAGTAATCTCTCAGTCTTCTTGGAGTAGTCTTTGCCCTTTCAAATTACATTATTCTGCAGGTTTTTTGCTACTGGATAGAAGAAAAAAAAAATATTTCATCCTCTATGCCCCTACTTCATTTGCTCTCTGAAGTACATTTCTGAGGGGAAGTTGTATTTCTGAAAAAGCTGGACAGTTATCTCTTGGCAGCAGAACTGACTGCTCTGGCAGGTAGTGTGGCCAGATAATTGCATACTTAAAAACAAACAGTTGATTCTGAGACCCTGATATCTGTGCTGGGATTTTCTTTCAGTAGTTCCAGTTCCAAGGATTGCATGCCCCTGAACTGTTGGGCATATCTTCTTTTTTCAATTTCATTTCAAAGCAATGCAATTTGAACTGCATCTTTGTTAGTCTGTGTGAGACAAAGTCTTTGTCTATAATAATAAACTTTCTAGAAACAGGTCAAAGTGATAGTTGTTTAGATTCTCCTACCTGTCTAAAATGTGAAAGTCATCAACCTTGCCTTGCTAAAATGTATTTCTTCATCTGCTTGGTGGAAAGATCTGAAATGGCTTCTCTTCTTCTCTCTTCTCTCTTCTCTTCTCTTCTCTTCTCTTCTCTTCTCTTCTCTTCTCTTCTCTTCTCTTCTCTTCTCTTCTCTTCTCTTCTTTCTCCATTCTTTTTGGTTTTATTTAGTTTTTATCAACAACATTTTCTTTCTCTTCCTCTGTGATTTCCCAGCTGTGAGATAAATAGCCTTGTATCTTACAAGCTAAATACAATTACTGCTATCAAAACTGGAGTCTTTCTCTCCCTGTAAATGTCTCTTGGAAGCTGATAAGCTGTTGAAAGCAAACTGCAGGCCTCTGCCTAATCCTGAGATTAAACATAACCACCCAGAAGACAGCAAGAGATAATTGAGGAGGGGGGGTTGGGGGAGGCAGGCAGGAGAGGCAGAGAGGAGGAGAAAGTGAGATCCTCTCCTGAGATATTAAGAGGACATACAGAAGGCTCAAGGTTATTTGTAAAGGGATTACACAAAACACACAAGAGCTTGTTATGATGAGGAATTTCCTCATATAATGCAGTGTTTGTTGTAGTTGTTAAAGACAAAATTTAGCAAGGATTTGTTTGATGGAAAGCATACAGGGGAGCTCCCACCCCTGTCTGCTGATTTTTATATATTATCCCCATCTTGTCCTTGAAATAGGAGGTCTCACAAGATTGTATCTAGATTCTTTGTGCATTCTATGGTTCATCTCACTGGCTTTATGCTGAACATGGGGAGACAGTAGATTTCCCAAGACTAAAGCGGGGGACTGAGCTGACTTCTCTGTGCTCTGTTTTGCAACCTAGGAAATAAGAGTGCCTTAACTATGAAGAAATAGTGTGTGATATCTGTATTAGTCTTCAGTTATGAACAAGGCAGAATTACTGAGGGTTAATAGTTTTTATGAGTCAGCCCAATATAATTGAAAAAAGCAGTCTCATTTCTGGATATATAAGTTCTTCTTTATAGGTTTTTTTTAAATCAGTAACATTATAGTTTTCTCCTTCTGTAATTTTTTTGGGTCTTGCGCTTCTGAAAGCTTGTCTGTTTTTAACTGTTATCAATGGGATATTACCTCTCCCAACTCTGCTTTATTTAATTTATAATGCATTAGACAAGAAAAGTATGGTAAGTTTAGATGGTCTAATAGTAGCATCACTGGGGAAATTAGGAGAAGACTACGTATCCTTTCCTCAACTGACATGTGCACTGATATTGTAAATAATATGCCATATTGTGATTATTAGTTCTTGTGAGCTCAGTGATGCAAAGTCTAACACTGTTCAGGAAATTAACAAGGAAAACTCAAAAGCAGAACTAACTGACACGTCTGAGTCATTGCAGCAAGTAATTTCTTTCTAAGTTTGGACTTATCCCTGCACAGTACCTCTACATGGCTCATATTGTACCACTTCAGTGATTTACAAATGTTCAGTAATGGAGCCTTATTAGAGAAAATCACTAGTTCTCTGTGCTTTTCAGAGCCTGGGTCCTCCTCCCCCAAATTTGCTTTGTGTCTTGCAGAATGATTTTGACATGTCATTTCCTCTTCTTTCCACCCTTCAACCTCCCTCAAAAACTTTGGTTTCTGCCTTCTTGTGCCCCTGTAGCAATCTCTTCCTTCCCTCAGACTTGAGGCTCCTTCTCACTTCTGAAACTTTGCTTCTGAAACCAAGATCATAGTAAGAAGTTTGGCTGAATCCAGTTGTCTTCATGAAGAGGCAGATGGATCTTGTGCTGAACCGCGTGGAATAATTATTAAGATGTGTTGCTTGATCTGCAAGCTGAAGGGATTTTTTCTTGGTGCTACCAGATCCCACTGTGGTCTTAATATTTTTCTATCCAAATGCCCTTGTGAGTGGGCAATGAATAAGAAACAAGAGAACTGATTTTTGATTAGCCCTGTAGGCTGAATATAAACACCGGGGTTCTTGTCATATAATTTTTTGTGGATTTTGACTTTTCATATTGTACTCATTTTGTGGGACTTAAATGAGCTCTCAGATGCTTCCTATCAGCATGAATTGGAGACAGCATATAAAGTGCCTTTGACAGATTTACTGCATTTCATAATAAGCCTAAAACATATAAAAAGACAGGGTTAATAAAACAGAATTGGAGAAGCACATTTTGAAGGCAGTTCTGTGACATATGTTGAAAGATCTGCCAAGAGGGATGATTAAAGCATGACAAGTTGATGAAATCAAGAGTTGATTGTAGCTTGTCACTGCAGGGCTGTAGCATCTATAATATATTTATAGGATTGCAAAGCTGATAAATATGGCTACCTGATATGAACACTCAAGTTTTGGTCCCCTGCATCCCCTGACATATAAACCTCCACACATGAAGTCATCAACAAACAAATATACTTTGGAATTTGTGCAAAAACACTCATGTTAATGCATGTGTTTCCATACTAGATGATGGGATAGGATCTGACGTGATATAAAAGTTACATAAATGTTGCCACTACACTTAGAGTTTAACTTCCGTGTACTTTCTGTTTTGCTTTCCCTCTGAAAAAATGAAGCTGTAGTTCATTTCCAATTTGCCCCATCCCCAAAGAGCTTCATGGAAGTGCCATAAGGATTTTCTGTCTTCCAAATTCTGTTTTTGACAACAGAAGAGAGAAAAGATAGAAAACCAAAAAAAAAGAAAAAAGTGGTTGTATTGTGGCTTCCAGTATCCATTGCTCCTGTTTTGTTTCTTAAAACTGATCCGGACTCTTGTAACACACTGCACTCAGTCTGACTGAGCTGTAGTTTAAACTTCCCCAAGTACCTCAAGCCCACACGAGTGGCAGTCTATCGAGCACTGGAATTTCTGTCAGCTTGGCATTAAGAAAGAGGGAAATGCATGGATCTGTATGAAGACGTGTAAGGTAACAAAGCAAAACAAACAGGACAATATGATTTAACAGCAATAGAGTTGAAAGAAGGAGTTTACCTAAGGAAGGAGGTAGACACAGAAAAGTATCTTCCTGCAAGTAGCCATGACCATCTAATTCCCACCCAAGATCCCATGGATAGTCTTTGAGATGTGTGAAAACGGAGAGGAATAAGAAGCATTCTTCTGTAGCAGTTTTTATTACTGCTACATAACAGTCACATAAAAGGTTATTCTAACATGCAAATACATGTCACAGAGGCAATACTAGTTTTAATTTACCCAAAATACTTTATCTTGTTTATAGCTTAGATAAAGAAAATACTACCAGAAAGTACTAACAATTTGAGGACAAGTTTTTGTTGGTGATGTCCCAAAGAACAGAGATATGTATAATATTGCTGTTAGCTGAATTAGTGTAGTAACACTCTTACATCTTCCTGAATCAGGCTAGATGTCCAATATGTCAAATCTACAGATGAATACCAAATACATCAGAAGAAAATTCACTTTAATGGTCAAAATGACACTTCCTTCCAATGGTCCTGGATTTGGGGTTCTCTTAAGCCTGATTGTTCATCCAATCAAACTTCTTGAGTCTGAGACTTGTCAAGTGGCTGATGCTCCAGAGAATTACAGTAACCCACCATGATAACAACAGAAATAGGCCCCAAAAGATGTCCTTCTAAAAAATTGCCCTACTATTGCATTTGGTTTGTGATCTGAAATACAATGTCAAATAAGCTGTATGTTTTTGTATCATATCTACAGTAATTACATTTGTATTTCTCAGCTGGAAAGCAAATGATTCCTTTTTTTCCCCTCATTAATTTATTCAGGAAGAAGTGCTTGTGTGGAAATACTCCCACTCCTTCTGCAGCTGAAGAAGTTACTCTGCTGCATTGTGACCCCATTGCTCAGCCAAATTTATACCATAACAAACCAAAACAGAGGTAGTTTAGTGGCATCTGTAATTTTTCTTTATTTCTCTGATTCTTTTTCCATTGATGATATTGATTCTCAGATCTCAGTTCTTTTGTCTTAGCTTAGTTCTGTTGACTAGGGTTCTTTGTAAAATAAATTCTTGCAATACAGAGTGAATGCCTAGGAAAAGTTGTATTAACCTTTGACAATGGTAGTACAGCATATACTGAAACTCACGAAGAGATGAGCTTTATGATTCCCCAGTCCTAGTTTTGCTCTGTGTCAGAACGATCACTTAAAATATGCCAGAATGTAGGATCCATAGGGCACTGATGCATCTTTCTGCCTAGTTGTTGTCACCTAGTATCTGATGTAAGAACCCTGGATTGAGGAATATCCCTGAGTATTGGCATTGCATTCATATACTTACCACAGGCCTTTGAGTCCCAGTCCCTGAGATGCCACGGTGCAAAACAGATATAATCCATGTGTTTTTCCCTGTCTTTCTTTGACATCCAGCTATCTTCTGTGAATAGTAGTTACATACTAAGAGATATAGGTATATCCTGATAGCTTGGTCTTCCTAACAATCCCATGCCGAAGTATACAGCTGTTTGCACAAGCATGTGTATCCTGACTGAATCCTCAGATACCTTGAGCTGTTCTCATCTGTTTATGTTCACTGCTCCATGATTGTGTGAGAGTCCAGGTACCAAGCATAAACATTATCAGCAATGATTTCTGGTAAATTTCTCCTTTGCTGGCATAAGGTTAATTAGAACCTTAGAAGGGTTTGGGTTGGAAGGGACCTTTAAGATCATCTAGTTCCAAGCCCTGTGCCATGGGCAGGAACACCTTCCACTAGACCATATTGCTCAAAGCCCATCCAACCAATTGCTATTGCTCAGTCATTTGATGGTACATAAAATGTAGTGCAGAGAAGGATGGATTTATATTTCTCAGGTGGAGACTCAGACTAAATAGAATCCTGCTGCACAGCACAGTGCAGTGAGTTCCCAGACATTAATATATTTCCGTTTCTCTCCTGGGTTAGTTCTATTTCAGTTCTCCTGGTCAAACAGAGTCATTATGTTTTATTTCTTCTCTTTCTCTCTGACTCTCCTGTCTCTGTCTCTCTCTCTCTCTCTCATAAACACACATGTGTGCACAGTAAGAATGAGCAAACAAACATCTGTCCTGAGGGATCACAGGCTTGAACAACAACTTTGTGCTTTTCTGATCACATTGCCTGCAGAAAGAACAGTGCCAGCTGTAATCCCAGGTTGACATGCTGACATGCAGTGACAGAAGGGGTTTATGCATCCACATCAGCCTTCTCCCTGCTCGCTAAAGGCACTGGAAAGCACAAAGTCATTAAAATCCGATGCTACAGACTGAAGTAGAGCAACTGTGTGAAAGGATGGTCATAAATGAAAGGGTCCAGTCTTGAAACTGGGAGTCAGAAGTTCATGAATCCCAGCCTTGTTTTTAGAGATGTCTTTCTTTGTGATCTTGGGTAATGCTTTTACCACTCTGCAGCTCAGTTTTCTGATCAGTAAACTGAGGATAAAGCTCCAATTTACCTTATCTTCGGTGACTTAAATAGAAAATATTCTACAATTCACTGAACATGAAAGTCTTTCTGGGTCAATGAATTTTTATCTTTGCTACTTATTGAGTACCTGGTGCCCTTGGTCATAGCACAAGTTTGTGAATAGCAGCTGTCTTCGAGAAGACTTACTGGGTTACCACAGTATCCTAGAATCCTCTTTTCCTTTCTCTAAACTGATGCAAACAGAAGGATTGATTTCATTATTTGTAGCAATTAAAAAATGGAAAAGGCCTGTTTGCTTTCATTTATTCCATTCTGTAATAAACTGATATCCCCCACCACTTTTTCAAGTAAAATTTTAAATAATTCAAGAATTTCCCTGAGGATACTGTAGCACTGTCTAATATGCAATCTTGATAGGAAGTGCTTCTTAATAAATTTCTCCTTTCATCAGTTTCTTACTTGCTCTTAATTATTTCCTGGCACTCACCCTAGAGAACTTACCCCTTCCATAGAGATTTTGCTGTTCTGTTACTTGTAACTGGTTAGCTTTCCAGTCCTCATCTGTGACATTAGACTAAGGGCCTTATAGGCGTTACTCTCATTCGTGTTACTGACTGAGCAGCTTCCCTACAGTCAGCACTGTATTAATGGGAAAGGACTGCACATGTTATCTCTATTTGTATATTTAACTCCCCATATTATCTCCCTAATAATATGTGCACAAGGAAATGGGATTCAGAAACATCTGAAGGTTTCTAGTGGAGCCAATCCAGCTCCATAGCTGCCAGCACCAAGGCAGAGACTGCAAGTCTGCTGGAACTGAGCTGCTCTTGCTTGCAGGGCTGTTGTAGTGAGCCACTGACCCTTCAAGAAGCAGGTATAAAGCCACAAGTTTTCTTACCTTAGATCATGCACCCTACAAAGGCAACAGTGCTGTTTTCAGTGTCACATTGCTCCTGGAAGCAAAGTAGCTCCACTCATGTAGCTCCAATGCCTAACTCCAAACATGTAAATTAGATTCAGTGTTTTTCTGTCCTGATTTTGCCTAATGCACAAAACAGATAAACAACATCTAGATAAATGAGAGTTAATAGAATTTAAAGTGTCAATACAAATAAAGTGCTTTTGGTGTTTGATTATTGCTGCTCGTTCCCACTGGGCACTATAAATCACATCCTGACCGTTCACAAGGGAATCAAAGAAGTGGGATGTGAGGACAATAGCAGTGGATTTTATTCCAATCTCCGATTTCTTCCTGCAAAATGGATTTTTATTTTCTTTTTTAAAATGGAAAGATCAATATGTAGTTTCAGTTTTTCTTTAATAGATCCTTCAGCCTTCGCTGCCTGACATGGGGCTCAATTTGGATCTGGTCAGTGAAAAAACACAGTAATTTACACATTCCTTACAAAACATTTCAAACACTTAGTAATGTAGACACCCAAATTGTTTCATATTTTTAGAGTTTGAACTGGTAACTGCTTTCTCTGTACTGTACACTAGTTCTGTTTTCCAGCATAGCTCAAATGAGAACTAAAGAACACAATTTTTTTTTTTTTTTCTTCTGCATGCTAGAAAAGGTTTGATTAACCTTCTTCCACCTTTGCTAGTCTGAGTTTTCTTTTGTTTTGCTCCTGTTGTGCTTCTGTGTTAGATTATCGAGGGTAAGACACTTATTTTCTCAGTCATCCAAAACAGGAGTGAAAGACTAATCTAAGGGAGGTTGAAATGTTACTGATCGTGTCCTGGGGCAGAGCATTGAATTAGATGACTTCTTCAAGTCTTCCTTAGTCTTATTAGTGTCATTGTCGTCCACGTTAGCTTTACCTCCTGAACAGAAATTTAAACTCCTGTCTCCTAGTTTACTTCTGAATTTCCCAATGATTTTGGCCTGAATGGTGCTTTACTTTGAATTAGAACCCCAAGTTTTTTAGGCTAAAAAAGATCAGATAAAATAAGGAGTGGTGGCATTGTAAAGCTTTTGGTTGAGGCACTAGAGACTTAGGAACAGCTCTAGTTGCCTGAGTAACTTTTACTGTTGGAGTCTTGCTTGCTAATTCTCTCTCTTATTTTTAGTACTTATATTACCAAGACCTTGTTGTCTCTTGTCATGAGGGCAGTGAGCTGAGGAGAGTTGCAGTGTGAAGGTCAGCTTTTAACTCCAGTCCATAGTGAGATGAACAGAATAAAAGGTGTTGCTCCCAGCAAACAATGTGATCAGAGGGAATTAAAGATAAAGTCAAGGGCATCCAGGACTAAGGGGAAAATGAGGACAAAAAATAAAATGAGAATTCAATAGCAAAAGATGCAACTTTATTGAACAGTGAAGGCAGAGGAAAAAATATGATATCCAAGAACTGAAGCAAAGCTGAACAATGTTAAGATTTGTCTATTTTTCAATCCACTCAAATTAAATAAAATCCTAAATTTGAATTAATTTTCTATAGCACTCCTGTTATACAAGGCAAAACTGAAGCTTTACAAGAATTTTTAGAGGGACAGCTTGTGGTAGTTAGAAAGATTACAGATCATCTGCCTTATAATTTTTTTTGTTTAGCATGGACATACTGTTTTGTTTTTGTATGAGCCACATCTGTGGTTTCAGGTTTGGACTTTTTTCAATTGTTTCCTAAAGCCACTGTAAATAGAGATTTTTTTTACATGTATGGATTTTAATGCAACCATTCCCTATGTTACATAACATAAACCACAATATGGTCTTACAGTAACACAACAAAATAAACAGCTATACATAAACAGACCTGATGCCAAAACATGATTGTAAGGGTTGTTATTCCTTTCTTATGTATGGAGGAAGGTCTAGTCCTACAGATAGATTCTAATCCTTTACTAATAGACTTGTCTCAATTTTCTAATTAAATACAAAATATGAACAAATGGTGGTAGTACTTTGAAGTATTTAAAACAAAACATGTACTTAAGTAAATGTGAAGATGGGGCAATTCAGTATGCTGTAAGTTTTTAAGTGTGGCTGCCTGAAAACAGAAGTGGTTAAATAGGCTCAGTGTATGCCAATCACAAGCACACTTTGGAAAATTTTGTTCCCTTTATCAGATATTATCAGATATTAGGGAAGAATGGTAGCTTCTCCATGATGCATGCAAGTCTCCTTTTCTAGGGCACAGAGCATCAGCTCTAGGAGAGTTTTAGGGTTGAATTGAACTGAGTCAGTTTATGCTAGTAGAGGATTTAGCCATCAAAGATACACTTTTTACGCTGTAGCAGGCTCCTTCTCTCCCATGATGATAACAATTACGTGTGTGTAAATCTTAGTGAGATTATGGGCATCCATAGAAACTCAAAGGGAGCTGGCATTAAGGGCTGCTGGCTGAACTGAGCTATCAAACGCTAGCTGTTTACAGGCCCTTTTCTTGCTGAAATGCCATCTACAATAAGGGAAAAATGGTGGAAACATTTTAAAGCTTGAACACTGATATCAAGGTGTTTCTTTGAATCATTAGTATCACTGTAGCATCTTTCATTTAATAACTGCTCATTAGATAAAATGTTTCATTCTTTTTAGAGACTTAGAAGGAATAAATAAAATAAAGAAAATAAAATGTTGCTTCTGTAGTGTTTCTTCATAGAACAGCCTTTGACAGTAATTTAGGACAGATGAGTGTTTTCTTATGGTATTCTTTTTAGCATCTTCACAGACTTGACAACACATCAGGTTGGGTTAATATCCCACCTGAAAGCAAGTACTTTCTTTCTGCCCACTGCAATTTGCTGGAACCTTTCAGTTTTTCTCTTTCACGCCTAAGAGGCAGTAAATCATTATGATTGGTATCTAGGCCAAGAAGCAAGATTTTTCAGAACTTCAATTGTTCTTGTACTTTCTTTAGCTTAAGATTCCATTTTGATTTAGAAATAAGCTTAATGTAATAAAGGTTGTTTGTTTTCTTAAAAGAACCATCAGCAGAAAAGAAAAACTATCTTCCAGCACTGAAGGGTTTTGGAAGAAAATTCTGCTTTGCCCATGAGCAAATATAAACCGTGTGCCCTGGATGTTTGCACTGTATAAAAAGTATTTTCTGTGGGAACTGCCTGTAGTGATTAGCACTGTGAATTCTCATGATTTTTTTTTTACCATTTTAGTTTGGTCTCAATTGAAGATTATCAAAAGCTAAAGTTCAAAGTGAATCTAATCTATTTATCTGTGTAGTCTGTGGAGCAGGGATACTAAGGGCTTCAGAAAAAAGACAGAATACTGGCAACCGATCGTATTTAACCAGTAGGCTCTTCTTTTTATGACCGGAATCCACATTTCCTTTGGAAAAAGAGAGACAATCCAAAAAAATCCCAGAAGCATAGAGCACTTCTGCCATATTCCTCTCCAAAGTATTTAGTCCTTGGGAATGTCTGTGGTATTTTAAATATTTTGAATATTCAGGTTAACCAAGATTCAAGAATCTGGAAGATTTCAAAATGTTACCATTAAAATCCTTGAGGTCATAAAAGTCCGATTGCTTATCAGTTTGTTGAAAAACTTACACATGTAATGGAATTTCTGTTGATTGTGCATAGAAGTCCTAAATGGGGCAAAAGACTTCTTGTAATCCTAGTCTTCACAGTTGGCTTTAGAATTTTTACATGAAAAAGGAATAAAAATAGGTGAAACAATGTGTTTATGAGGCACAGTTCTTTAGAAGAAGCCAAGTTGTTGAGCAGATCTAAGTCATATTGATATACAGCAATTTATTATGCACGTGAAGGAAAAAAGAGGAAACTTATTTAAAGTGAGCCGTTCCTATTGGTACTTGAATCACTTAAGGAGCAAGAAACTATGGGAGGAAAAATATTTAGTAAACCACAAGTAGCAAAACTAACAACACTATTTTACTATTAAAAAAATTATATCCTGCAACCTTTGAGACCCACATGGATTCTGAATGCAGAAGAATGATGGGATTAGGAGTGTTTTCTGAAATAAATTTAAATTACTCTATCCTGTGTATTCTATTCTGAAGAACAGCCTTGAATCAAATCTGGACTCAAAAAGAAAAAAGAGAGGATCTACATTAGTTATGTGAAAGGGTTGTTTGAATATGTGTATCATTCAACTATAGAAAGAAATTGCACTGAGGTCACAAAAGGATTGTTACTGGAAGTTTCTGTATATGAAGATGGACGCATCTTAATCACATCATGGCTCAGCTGTCAGAGGTTCAATAAGCTTTCTTCATGCTGAACTTATGTTACTTCGTGTTGCAAGCCATGATATTTCCTTTTTGAACTCTCGTATCAAATGTTGTGTTTATTTTTTAAAGCACAACTCCAAGTCAGTGTTAATTTAGGAATTGTGTGGTTCTATTGTTTATATTTAATGACTATTCTAAGCACTTAACAATGAAGAAGTTGCTCTTTAGCTTACTGTTGTAATTGGGTATATGAGTGAGCACATTCTCATGCACATGTTTTTAAAAAATCATTCTTAGCTATGTCTGAAATAAAATCTAAAAACAAACCAAAAAAGAATAGATCAGATACTAATGTTGCAATATAAACCTATTTGAATTTTCTAATGCCCTTCAATTTTTCACCGCTTTTAAGGGTATGATTTTTATATGTATTTTAATCCTGCTGATATATCTGCATAATAATAAAATAATAAAATTAAATTAAACCTTATTTAAAAAAAAAAGTTTTTAAAGATGTGGTGGGGAATAGTTGTCATTTCTGGCTTTCTTGAAGGTCTAGAACTATAAGAAACCCATTTTCCATTGTCATGTCTTTTTTGATTGTCCCACTTCCTTTTTTACCTTAGTCTTGTTGGCCTGTTCTTGTCAGATGCCCTATTTCTGAGGAATTTCAATTTACCACATTTTTTCCTTTCTACAGTCAGCCTTTCACACAGAGGAAGAAGTACTCTGTGCTAGCCCCTGGCTGACTCTAGTGTTCCTCTGAACTTTCTTCATTCTGAAAAAGCTCTCATTGCCACCAGTAAAAGGTTACTTATGTGCACACTGGTACCAGATGAAGCCCATGGAGTATCTTGTTGCTTGTAAATAGTGTTACAGAATTTCTTTGGGGCCATAGAAAATGTGCCTGCCCATCAACATTATAATATCAATGCACTCATCTAACCAGTAGTCCTAGCTCAGAATGTACTCTATAAAGTGTGGAATAACCCCCATTTCTACCCAAACTGTGTCTATCTCTATCACATGCAAAATAGATGTAGTAGCAGCCTCTCTGTAAGTGTTCAAGTCTGGGTTGACAGGGAAATCTAGGCCTTTAAGTGCCCTTGCAATGCCTCTTTAGTATTTTTCAGGACCTACTATGCCTTTCTTTCATGGAAAAAATTAGGCACACTGCAACAGAAGCAAAAAATCCTAAAGGAGATGCAGAATTTTTCTGATTGCATTTATAAGATTTAGCTATTTTGGTGGGCATGGATTAGTGTGTGAGAAAAGGTCTAAGCTGAATGTCTTGCTAACTTATCTTAAAAAAGATAATGTTTTTGTAGTGAGCTTGACTTAATTTTGTTTCTGTTCTCCCCAAACCACTGGGTCTGCTTCCCTGTCCGGTGAGTGTAATCTTGCCATGGGCTTAAATGAATGGCAGAACTTGCAGGAAAGGAAGCTGTCATTTAGGCTAAGAAATTGGAAAAACAGCTGATCTGCATGACCTCAGCTTACATTAGTCTTCAGCTTATTATTAATGAATGGATCAAATATCATTGTTTTGTTAACATTACTGTCTCTTTAGCTTTAGGTAGGGTTTTTTCTTTGTTTTTGTTGTTTATATTAATTCAGCTCCTCTTTATAAATTTTTTCTTGGCTCCCACATTGAACATGGTTCAAATTTCCTGTTTAGGAATATGTACACATAGAAATGTAGAAGTGAATTTTTGGTGGTGCTGATATGAATTAAGAGAGCTGGGAATGTACTTAAAGGTAACTTAATGTCTGCGAGTTACTCCAAGTCACCACCGTGCGTTTTTAAATATGACTTGACAAATGACTGAGAGTGTTTCCAATTTTATCTTTTCCTTCTAGCTTATCTGAGTAACCAATTGTATATGGCAGGCATCTGAGGTGCAACAGAGAAACTGGAGCAATAATGTGTGTCAGCTGGTGCTTAATTAGATATTTCTATGATGGGGAATAGCAGTTTCCCACGATTAATATGTTATATGGAAGGTAAAAAGTAGATGACTTTTCAGGAAGGTAATTGGGCCAAGAAAAAGTTGTTCTTAAATGACTTTGCTTCTTTTTTACCTGTTGCCCCAAATAAGCAGCAAGGCTCCTAAATGTTCATCATTTTAGTTGGGGATACTAGCCCAAATGCAAATTGCTGCTTTCCTTACAGCTGAGCTTACAGAGATCTAGACGATGATTTTGTACAAATACTCCTTAAGATTAGGTCATGTGAATCCTTGTGGCACTATAGCTGTAGCTACACACTATAGGTGTGTTGCTATAGTGCCTCTCACCTGGTGCAGAAAGTCAGCAGTACCAAGATGCTGCTGGAAAGCACATCTGTGGTCAGCAGGTACCTCAATACAGACTAGCAGCATTTCTGAGCAACAGCTATGCAGTAAGGATGATCAAACACATGAGATCCACCAGTCATATTCCCTGCAGTATAAGAGTGCCTGCTCTTGACTGGCTGGACTTTTATGACTTAGTTTTTAGTTATTCTGTTTTTCATTGGTGTCTCTTTACATTGAAAAAAGATTACAGCATCTGTTTCAAAAAGTCCATTAAATATGAAGCCCCATTAGGATATTTATATGTGGGACTTTAAAGGCAGTACTGCAAATCTTGCAGAGCAGTTGCTGACTTGGACCACCGTTTGTTCAAAACACGTACTGGAGCACAACTGATCTACTGAACTTCTGCTTATGGTAGTATTACTTCAGTAAGCTGTGGGCTTACTCCTTTTTCTACAATATTATAATGTTGCATGTAAAAATGCACTCGTTTTATGACGGTGTGACTGAGGAGTTTTTGTAAAAATAATGCTTGAAGCAAAAATAAGAATTAATCAGAAAGTGACTGTAACTGAAGAAAATTAAAAAGCAGAATGATGGCACTTGCTCACTGTCATTCCTAACACCATCAAACTGAGCTGCTTCTTTCTACTAGAGGTTCCATCTGAGCTGTACAATTTTCCAATAGCTAGGGAATTTGGTCAGAGGCTTTGTGTGAATCCTGTTCCTCTCTGTGCTGTGCAAGCTATAAGAGCTTTCCACCAGAGCACACTTTAATGGATGATTCTATTATCCATCAACATGGAACAATGGAACTGCAATTGCCAGAATTTACATTTTGGCTAATTATTTCTGCTTTTATTTAAATTAGTTTCTAAGCTTTTGTTTTATTCTGGCAACAGGCCCAAGTCTTTGGTAACTGAACATAAGTCTTTATGTATCCTTATGTAACATTTCTTCCTCTTTTCAAATTTTACTTCCCTTTTTTCCTATTTATCTTTCTGTTCTTAGGTGTTTTGCTTTTTTTAAAACTAATTCTATTACATCCTTTCAGCACCGATTTCTTATATTTTTTCCTTTCCTTTTTTTTTCTATTTACTGGGTTTCTAGTCCTAACACGTGTCTTTTACCAGTGCAAGAAGGTTTATCAAATTACTACTAACTCTGTGTTTACATGACTGACATATTGTGCCATGTCCTTATGCAATCAGATCTAGAGTCTGATCGAAATGTTTTAACTCATGACACTGAGTTCATGCAAGGTCTCACATCACAGACAAATTGCACATGCCTTCTAACCAATTTGGATAAACAGATACTCTGAGGAGAATCTGAGATATCTTTTTTGTAGGATTTAATTTCTTTGACCTTCCAGAACTTCAGGCAATTGGATGAATAGCTATTCTCCACTTTACTAAAGATAAATCTCTCTCTTTTCAAATATATATATGTACACACATGCACACTTATTTATCTATAGCTAAATAAGGTCATAAAAAAAAATCTAGGATGTTTTAACTATTTCATTGACTTTTCAGATTGTTTTTAAGCTGTTTTTTAAACTTTAAAGGCAACACTGATAGTGAACGGTTCCAAATGGTAAAACAGAAAATCCCCTTCAAATATAACCGGCCTGTAGAGGAGTGGCTGCAGGAAAAAGGTAACAGTCATTAAAACTTTCATTTTAAACCCATTTGATTCTAAACTCTCATTTTTAAAGCCTGCAAATAAATGTTTCTTAAATGATAATCGCCTGCTGCATAAATGACTGTTTTAATTTTCATTATAATTTGTGTCAGCTTCCACCTGCCATATGTTGATAAATCATGCTATAATACATTGCTATTAAAATGCAGTTAAAGGGACGAAATTCTAAGCTTGCTATAATAGTAATGACAAACAAACAAGCAAAAATTCAGGACATGATTTCTAAAAAAAAACCAAGTGAAGAAGAGTGAAGAGCAACAACATGTATTATGGCAATTTAACCACTGCATGATTTTCTTATTTTAATTTGGGCTTGAGCTACATTTATATCTTTATTGTTGAAGTTTTCTTAAAAGATTTTCAAATCTACTTGTAAAACCACTTCCTTTAAGTTGGGTTTTTGTTTTTTTTTTCTCATGAGTCTGATTAGCCACTATGGCTATGGATTTCCCAATTGTATTAACATGATTAAATGATTTTAAAAAATGTTGTAAAGAAAACATTTTTTAACATTTTCTTTTAAATTACAGTGAGGGAGACAGAGAAAGATGATTGTTCTGTTGCTTTTATGCTATGTCTGGAATACAGTTTGAACAGTCACGTGATATTTGTCTAAGATACAGATCAAATTTCTAATCTCAGGCAGTGCTACTTAATTTTGTGGGTTTGCCTGGAGTAATTGGCCTCAGTTCAACAAAAAAACTTGTTAACATGAGTAAGTCCAGATGGCTTGAGTGGAAGTTCTGCATACAGTCCATGACCCGTTGAAATGGGACTTGTATCCGAACAGTAATTTTTATTTTTAAGGAATTAGTAGAGGGGAATAAAATCTTGGATGTAAGAACCCGTTTTAAAGCCTGGTGAGGGTAACAGAATAACTTGCCGATTCCAGTGGGGCTTGAACTAGGCTCTTGGTAATACAGTGGAGTTTAAGTCAGGAAGATCTTCTCCCTCTACTACTAAATGTGGTACTAAAAAAAAAAAAAAAAGCACTGTAACTAACTCCTGGCCTTGGAGTCTAAACAAAGCAGAACACAATCTTCTCTTGTTTCCATTTATGAAAGTACTGCTAATAAAAGGGGGTGACCTTTGAACTCAGATCTTGCATTTTCTGTGCTGATTTAGACCATGGTTGTTAACGCATTTTCCAAGATGGAAAGCCAATCTTTTGTAGGACTGGAAAAATATAATTTATGTTCTGTTTCAAATTTCTAACCTCAGCTGAATTAACAAATTGATTTATCCAGTATGAACTAAGTTAACGTCAGGAAGGATGTGGCTAAATCCAGTCAAAATATTTTTATATGAAGGGCCTGATCCTGCAAAGTGTTGTGCAAACTCAGTTCCTGCTGACTTCAATGAGAGCTGGCAGTGTTGCTCACTTTTCAGGTTTGGTCTACAAAGGTGTAGTGTTTAAAACTAAAGCTAAAGTATTAATGAAAGTAAGGCAAAAATATTTGTTTACCCAAAACAGAGGGGGTTTTTTTACCACCAGTCTGTCATAAACAGTTAATTCAGCAAAATTGTAAATAAATTTTAACATAACAATAAACAGAAAATGCTTATTGAGTCTCAGTGGGTTGCCCTATTAATTTACAAGATCAAACTAAAATAGATAAATAAAGTTTAACACTAAAAAGAGAATAATTTTGGTAAGTCTGAATTGCTAAAGTCCCTTTAACACTAAAGACAATGATTGCCTCAATTTTGTTAAAACAGATGCATGTCTAATTCCTTGATGCAATTCATGTGCTTGAGAAACCCGTCTTTGTTTTCTTTTGGCTTGGTTGTGGGTTTGTTGCTTTTTGGTTTGGGTTGGTTTTTTTTTTTTCCTTTTTGGTTTTCCACAAAATCTTTTACTTTATATCCCAGCTTCTAAAAGTTTGAGCTTAAAAGCATGCCAAGACTCTTTCATTTGTAATCCATCCTGAAGTTTTGAACTGAAGTCTACCTTTTGTGGATATTGGTGCTTTGTTAAAAGACAATCACACATGCACTAGAGTCTAAAAGAGACTATATTTGAGTCTTCAGGCACTCTCAAAGCACTGGATGTTGTTAGGCTAGAAGGGTAGAGCTATGTTTTCACTAAAGCGAAAAGAAATTCAGTCTTTCCACTATGTGTCAGGGAATGACAATGTGCAGTGTAACACCTGAGACGATATAACTTCGTTCCTTCATTCCAAAGTAGACAGACATTTTCAGCAACTTAGGTATCACTCAAATTAAAAAAATATAAGAGTGAGTAATTTCTGTAGCTTTTCACCAGCCTGCTCATCCATCTAGTCATCCATTTAACAATTAATGTAACATGGAAACCTTCTGTCAGAAGGCTTTATAAAGATGATGAGAGAAAGGGTAGCTTCCTATCAAAATGTAACAAAACAAACTGATGGCTGGAGGAATAGATTCATCAAAGAGACAGCATATAAATAGCTGTCTTGCCCATGTGAGTTCTTGGCTTGGGTGAGGTAAGATGAAACATTTTTTGATTGACATTTTTGAACACTATAGATTTGGTCTTCCTTTGTTACTCCTATGTTATTCATAACAATGAAATAGTTCATTCTTGGAAAGCAAATATGACACATTATCTTTCTGAAGTGGCATCACTATTGGCTTTGAAGGGCTTTAAATTTTATAAATTAGTTTAAAATAATTTTAAGAGCCCAGGTTTACGGTCTTGAATTGGATGAGTAATAAGCAAAATATTAAATGCTGTTAACTTCACTGAGATTACGTATGTGAATATAAAAAGAGGCATTAGTCTTAAATTGTTCAACTTCAGTAGTCATAAATCCAGCAAATTTTCTGAGCAGAATACTTGGTATCTGCTAAGGCACAGATGTTACCTGTTCTGCAATTGGATGAGCTGATAAAGACCCAGAAGCATCACATCCAAAGGATTGATCCCAGAAGTCCTTAATTATTCAAATCTCTCTTACCTGTAAAGTCTCCTTGATGTAAGTGACTGTACTTTTGAAGCAAGAACTATTAGTATGAATTAGGATTTGCAAAGTCAGGCCCAAAATCTCTCCTAGTGCTACAGAAAAGTTACAGTTCAGATTTCTCTGTGGTATTTTTAATTAGAATTCAGTTTTCCAAATTAAGAAGTCAATGAGAGAGCAAACAAAGAAACAAGAGCCTGAACTATTCAGAGTATTTACAAAACACCTCATAATTTTTCTTCAGTATGACATTAAAATAGCAGTAGGAAGGATTCTCTGTGGACAAAAAGGACTGTAATTCTGCAGTCCTTACACACCTAGTAGAATTTACTAATGCAAATAGTTCCTCAATAAAATTCAGTGGCCAAATGAATTTTACATAGGGGAAGTAAAGGCTTCAGCTAAATTTCATTTAAAGAATGATCAGAAGAGACATATGGTGGCAGAATTAAGTGTATCTTCTCTCCAAAGTTTTTTCTCATTCCATATTCATTTCCCTAGTGTCTTTATCATGTGCGTGTACACCATCTTCGAGAGAAGAATGAGGAATTGCAGGTAATAGGTGACTGCAACAAGTGATTGTTCTTTTAGGAAACACAGTTTTAGTGTGGTTTCCAGCATTAACCATATGATGCAGTGCATGAATCCTGGTCTGGAAAACCACTTAACAATGAAGGCCCCAAAACACACTATCAGAGTTCCTTTTTTTGCAGGAATAGGGTCACTTCCTTGGTGTACACTTACTTTCAACATTAGAAGATGCAGATGAAGGCCCAGAATTGGATACATGATCTCTTTTTTTTTTAAGCTTAATTTACTAACTCTTCATTCTTGCAAATAAAGCAAGAGATATGACAGACGTGTGAAGCTATGCTATGAGCTTGGGTTAGAATAGTTGACATCCTGAGAAGAGTCACAATCCTCCAGAAGAAGTGAGAGAACCCCTATTCTATCCTTGTCTGGGGAGCTCTCCTACCTGGATCAGCAAAAAATTTTCCTTTCTCATCACCTTCCACCTTTTTCCGTTTGGCAGAAGATGAAAAAAGATGCTAAATTAATTCAGGGGAAGAAAGGAATGGAAATACAAATGGAAAACTGAACTGACAGTATCTTCCATCTGTTTTCAGGGATAACATCTCAAGATTAGTGAAATAAGTCCCTTTACTCATAAGTCCCTTCTTTACTCATCTTACCTCTACTCTTTGGCACTCTTATAATGAGTGAAGTGGGAAGGAGGGAACAGTAGCAAGTGACGTGACTGAGTTTGTAGGGGAAGGGACAATATGGACAGTACTATACTGCTAGAGGGAGGGAACATATTCAGAGAAGGGACAGTGGTGTAGTAAAATTCTTACAGCATATCCATTAAAAAATCCAAAGCACAACATGACAGAAAAGAAAAGCAGGCTCTGAGGACATGGTATGGGACAGGAGTTTTGACCTTCTACAGTGTACAGTGCCATTTCCTCCAACTCAGACAGGAGCTGGGCAGAGAGGGATGAATATCTTAACCGGTATCGTTACTGGACCCTATTTTTGTCATAAGACAAGATGAAAGGCTCTGTTTACATTCTGAGGATGTGTGGCTTCAGTGCATGTTTATTGATGTTTTAATAGACATATGTTGCCTCTGGCAAGTTTAAAACCTCCTGAGATGCAGAATATTGCATCAGGTGTTTCAACACTTTCCAGGGGAAGAATATCCCCCCCATTTTTATTTCTCATTTCTTCATCAATGCGGTTACTCCACCCTAATCAAGTCCTAATTTTCCATTTACAAATCTGAGGGTGAGGAGCACAAGGGATGTGCAGCCCACCTCCACATGTCTCTGTGTTACACCTCTCCATATACTGTTGCTTAGTTAGCTAGGGTCCTCTTTGGGGCCAGGAACTACTTTCAGACACATTTCTTCTCTTGTCCCCATTCTCTCCCCCATGGTCCATCCTGTCACCATAAGATGATGCTACACCGCATCACCACTTCACTTCAAGACCCGCCACGACGACCACCAAAATTGGTGAGCTCCCCCATGTATTTTGATCTACTCTAACCACTGGCTGTGAAGGAATGAGCAGTAGATCATAGGCTGTACTTTCTTACGTGGTGGCATTCGGCACCTCTCATCAGGCTGGACTAGACAGAAAGTGGCGTGTGAGAACTGGGGAATGGGAATGGGATGGGAACATATATTTCAAACTTCATAAAAATTGGAAAACAAAAGATACTTGAATGATGATTGACTTGAAGCTGCATTGGTAAGTCAGTGCATTCTGAGCAATGTCCAGTCTGGTTGTCTGCTAATTCAGCAGATTTCAGGCGGCATGCCCCTAATCTTTTGAGGAATAATGAAATTATAGGCACTGCCTTTGCATTTCATGAAACAATTTATTTCTTAATATGGTCAACCTAGTGCAGCCTGGGACATAAACAGTATTTATAGAGCAGTCCAGCCTGAATGTTATATAAGTGTCCTGCAAAACTAGGTGAATTGGCAATTGTTACTAGATTTATTTTTAATAATTCTATTTTTTATTACATATGATACTGGACCACTTCTAACACTCAAGATATGACCTTGACTAAACCACATAACCTGCCTACATTTGAATTCCACTCTCTGTAAGAGGGGAGGGAGTAAGGCACTCTGGAGCTTAACCGGAAGTTGTATCCTCACTATTTCAAAAGCTTTGCTCTTTCAGAGACATCAGAAATGTTTGCATTTCTTGTTTCTTGGATTTAGATTTGCAAGCCTAAACAACACAAAGTTTACAGGTGAAAGATCATGACTGATCCTGTCGTAACACTCCTACTCAATTCTTATAAGGCTTCATTTTTTTCTGATGTTTTACTGTTTCTGAGCCAGCCCTTGAAACCTTTGCATTATAAAAGTGGCTTTATGAGTTAATCCAGTCCTTTAGCCAGTCCAAAAGGAGGTTTATTTATGGGCTGAAGCTTGACAGGTACTGCAATCTGAATTGATAGTAGAAAAATGGCTGCATATTGAAGTCCTATTTGTAGTTTAAAATCCATCCAATCCTAAAAGAATGGGTTCAAATTTCTGAAGTTCCTCCAGAGTTTTGATGTGTGAGTGGATGCTGAAGTTTAAGGTTCAGTTTTAGGTATTCGTACTTTCAGGCTAATCTTCCTTATTAATGACTTTTAGGCACTACATTTCCATACTGTTTCTCTACAGTCATCATAAACACTACCAAGAATGAATCTACTTCTCCTTTGTCCATCACTTTGGGCCAGGGCTCAATGTAGAATGAAAACTGAAGGAAATGTCTGTCAATAATGCTATTCACCCCCCTTCACTAGGACGACAGTTAACGATCTTCAACACCCAGGCGCAAATAGCCATAGGAGGGAAGGACAGAGGGCGTCTCTTCCAAGGCCAGCTCTCCGGTCTCTATTACAATGGCCTGAAAGTGCTGAACATGGCAGCGGAGAACAACCCCAACATTAAAATCAATGGAAGTGTCCGACTCGTTGGGGAAGTCCCTTCCATCTTGGGAACAACACCCACAACATCCGTGCCACCGGAAATGTCAACTACAGTCATGGAAACCACGACCACGATGGCGACCACTACCACCCGAAAAAATCGTTCACCGCCCAGCATCCAGGTGAGTCAATTAGTCTTCTCCATTTCCATCAGTTCTTAACTAGTATTGCTGCTCATTTGTAAGTTCATAGGAGCCATGTTCTCTGATCATGTTCCATGTAACTATTTTAAAAATGTTACCTTCCTGTGTTGGACACAGGACAAACAGCTGGCTGAATTGTTGCGGCACCTGTATGTGAGAATAAGAAGAGATTTTGCTCCAGATCTAGTCCAACCCCACTTGTGTAAGTGAGATTGTCACAATGTGAACAAGAGCAAGGTTTTAACTATGTTTCAAAAGTTCCATATGTGGGGAAATGTATTCCGAAGAGAGTTACAAAGCTTAATGGGGGGTGGGTGTATGGTTATTTATTATTATGACAGTATGAACTGCTGAAATAGTGAAGTTCATAATGAGGAGAAAAGCAATGGAGCATTACTTCCAGTTGGAGTCATTTTTCATTTTCCTTTTATAGCCCTCCTACAGAGAATTTTGAAGGAACGCTATCAAGATCAGTTTCTTGCAAAATGTAGATGTTCCAACATAGAATAGTTCCAATCTATTTGGTAAAAATCATTCCTAAAAAAAAATTAATTTAGGTGTTCTGACTTAATTGTGCCTATGTAGTTATTTCAACCCTTAAAATGCAGTGGAAGCCAGAATATGGAACTGGTTAGAAATAAACACCTTCAATTGACTCTCCTTGTCTGTCCAAAGAAAAGAATCATGTGAATAACCAATCTGAGCTGTGGATTATTTATTTCAGCAGTATGCTATCATGTTATTGTGCTATCAACTACAATGAAACATTTGTTTTGAAATCATTAGAGAGATGGAGCTACTGGAGAGACTCTAGAAAAGGGCCTCTAAAACGAGTAAGGGACTGGAGCATTTCTTGTGTGAGAAAAGGCTGAGAGAGCTGGGACTGTTCTCGCTGGACAAGGGGACGCTCAGGGGGGATCTTAACTGTGTGTACAAATACCTGAAGGAAGAGTGTAAAGATGACAGTGGTGCCCAGTGACAGGACCAAAGATGATGGGCACAAACTGAAACACAGGACTTTCCCGCTAAACATCAGGAAACATTTGTAACGTGAGGGTGACTAAGCATGGGCACAGGTTGCCCCAAAAGGCTGTGGAGTGTCCATGCTGTTAAATATTCAAAAGCCATCTGCACATAGTCCTGGACAGCTGACTCTGCGTGATCCTACTTGAGCAGAGGTTTGGACTAGATGACCTCCAGAGGTCCCTTCCAACCACAGCTATTCTGTGATTCTGTGAGGTGCCTCTGGCTGCAGTGGAATTTACAACTATTAGAGTAATTAATTCCAAGCTGAGGTTTAACAGTGCCCCCTTTGGTACTCTGTAAATCCAGATAGCAACAGGACTGGGATTAATTGAGCTATTAGCCTCAAACACCCAGTAGGTGATTTATAAAGTCTCAGCCAAATGAGGGGAAATTACCCCGGGTTTGGTCACTGTTGGTCATAAACTTTGCAAGAATTACAGTTCCTTCTCCTCAGTGACTAGTCCTAATTTTAGAGAAAATATTTGTACAGTTGCATCTCCAGAACTATGAAGTCTGTTGTTCTTATCCTGCCCTCAATAATTTTTAAAGGCAGCAGAGCTGTGTTTAGCTATACCAGTGGAACAGAGAATAGCACTGGACCTTTATGGCCTGGGTCAAGCTGGAAATGATGCTGCCTTGCCTGAAGAGGAGCTCTTTCTGAAAGCTTCCTGCCTGGCCTACGTGGCAGTTCACTCAGCCTACAGAGACCAACTGTGTGCTGAGAGAGCATCAGGAAGATTTAATAAAGTGTCAAAGTGCTTCTAAAAACATGGTTAGAGCAGCGATTTCCTGGATACACATGCACCACAACAAATGGCCTCATCTCAGCTGATATTAAAGCAATAACTCTTTGACACTTCATGCTATCCGCTGAAAGAAAAATAAAGGTCAATATGTACCTCCATTACAACTTTCTGCATTTCAATATTGGGCCATTTTATTGCTGTCGCAGCACAGATGGCTTGCCTTTCTTCTTTATTTTTGGTGGAATTTGATTCTGTCTGCTTAAGTTGCAGTATCTGTGTGGTGAAGTGAGAAGAAATTGTCTTTTTCTGTTTGGGCAGTATCTCCAGCCACTCTTTTTCAGGTGCCTAATGGTTATTTTATCTTGCTTGTGTTTGACATCACCATCGCCAAGCCTGCTTACAATTTTAGATCTAAGTGGTGGAAAAATCTCATAGAACAAGTTTACTCTTTGGGAAACGTAAAATATAGATACCTAAGGTTATGAGCGGTACAAATACAGTTAGTTATTACCTTGTTCCAGCTTTTCTTCTCTTTTCTGCTCATGAGTAAACAATTTTTCTTCACTTTCAAGGCTGTTTAAAGTTTAGCCTCTTCTCTCCTGATTCTGATCAGCATGATTCATGGATTTTTTGCTCACTTCTTAGATTTGATTATAAGAATCTTTCTGCTTCCATACAAAAGGCAAAGGGTTATTTTTCCAATCGCATTGAAACTCTTTTGTCATCATGATGCATGCCAAAAAGTTGTCAGAGGTTAGGCTGATGATAGTCTAAGGCAACTGTTTATTAAGTCAATTAATATTGTCACATTTTTTTTTTTATTATCCATGTTTCTGTATCCATGTGTCATATGTTGTTTTATGCTAAGAGTGCAGACTCCTTGGGTTCAAAATGTACTTTTTATTCTGCACATGCACATTACTTGGCACAGAAAGGTTCTGGCCAATTGTAGAAATACGAAGCATGATACAAGTAAAAGTAAAGCATCTAATGCAAAATAGCAAGAATCATGATAAAGAATTACTGCTCTTACTCTGTTAGGAGTATCTGTGTTACTCGTGTTGCTCATTTTTGTATGTAAGTAACTAAAACTACTCCTTTTTTGAAATGCATAAAAATCTTGTGCAGAATATCAAGTCTGTAATCACAAAGTGTTACAAAATCCAGGGGAATTTCAGAAGGATTTAGATTTACACATCACTTGTTAAGGAACTACAGAAGAGCGTCTTAAGTGCAAAGATATCTTGTTTGTAACACACACCAAGGCACTTCCTGCAGTTAGGTAGTCTGAGTACTGACAGAAGTATTTTAGAACACAGTTAGACTAAAACAGCGGGGAAAATGAAGTGCTTTAAAAATACCAGTGTTTTGGTAAATGGTAATGGTAATGGTAAATGGTAAAAATACCATTCAGACCAATGATATGCTTCAGTTTGTGAAGAGCCCAGACATGGTATATAGTTTTGAACAAACAAGCAAGATAAAGGGAATTGAGAGAAATATTGCTGGAAATACCCAGTGGCGTTGAAATTAGCATTTAAAATGTCTATAAATTTATACTAAATTTCTGCAAGGCAGTGAAACTCAAATCAATGGAGGACAGCTAGGATTTGAGTGAGAAACAGTGGAGATACATGGCTGTATGCTATACTGCTGGGAATGTTCCTGTGATTCAGAGAAGGAAATAACAAGAGCTGACCTATTCTTGCTAACTGAAAATAAGGGAGAAAAAGGAGTTTCCATTTGTGTCTGTTTCAGTGAGTTACAAATGGTGCTTGTGCTCCACTGCCCTGAGTAGAAGCACTGGTTTGACTTTCTCACACATGGTTTTGTCCTGGATTTAAGTACAGTCTGTTCAGAAGTGACATGAGCTGTACTAATTTCTTGCTGCCTCTCAGGGCCCTGACACATCAGACTCTCCTGTGACAATAATATTCCCTCTGAGACTTCTGCTTTGCCACGTTACCCACAAAGGCCTTAAAGACAAGCTGCTAGTTTTTGTGTGTGGCACAGGAGGATGCCATCCAAACTGCTTCTGGGTGAGAGTCACTGTGCTAAGCCACACAGCATTCTTGCAAAGCTGTCATGCTTCTCACAGGGTTAGTTCATTAGTTAGAGGTCCTGAAATCCCACATGTCCCTATTTCCTGATTTAAAGCACAGCTTCAGTTATTAGTGAAGTACTTCAGTGATTTTTTGGTTTGGGAGACCTCTGTGAAAACAGGTTAAAGTGACACTCATTCTCATCTTCTGCTTCCATGTCAGCTACTTGTGTGGTCAGAATTCTCTTTTATGAGTTGCTGCTCAAAGCTTTTGAGGAGACTCTCCATATGCTTTATGTGGCACATTCTGTCTTCGTTCACAGCTGGGTCACTCCATTTTCAGATGATTTGTGCAGAGTTAATTACTAAGTAAAGCTAGTGTATAAATCATTCACTGTGATACATGTCTTCCATTCAAAACACACTCAGTTCAGCAAATTCAAGAGGAGAACCACTCCAGGCAATCTTCTGGAGGCCCTAGGGCAGGTCCCTAATATGTCTGGTCTATGATATGGATGGCTGAGGACCCAAGATCAGAACAGTTTTCTGTGAGAAAGAGATCAGAACCCTTCTGGGATGACAGATGGACCTCTGGGTATGCTCTCCATGAAGAACCAGAGACTCTGTGCTCTGTTACATATCCAGGGCATGCCTCAACTTCTTGAGATGGGGAAAGTGACACTTGCCAAAGTGCTCAGACTATAGCTTGTAGGTGGCAAGAATAAATTACTTGTGGATGTTTTCAGCTGTGATCTTAGAGCCATAGAATGACAGTTCGTGATTTATTATATGCAGACTGTTCTCTCTAGAGACTGGAAGAGGGGATCTGCCTATATCTATATGGAGAGTCCAGTCCATTGGCATGGCTTAGAATAAGGTTTTCAACCTTTATTTTTAACCATTAGGCTTTTCAGCCTTCTAACTGTGTGTTCTGAGGGTCCAATAATCTTGATTAATGTCTTTCCATAACGTGCAGCTCCAGGCTAAATCCTTCCTTACAGTGTATATCACAAAGGAAAATAGCACAGAAGATTTGTCAGTCTAATTAGACTTTCACTGTCAGAAAGACAAATAAAATTGTCTCACCCTTGGTCTTGCCTAGGTACTTTCTTTTACACTCATAGATAATAATTTGGTAGGGAAAGAAATTGGCCTTTAATTTGGTTTTTGCTTCTTATAAGTCACTGGTGACATTTTCATCCCAAGACTGCAAAGCTCTAATGAAAAAAGAGCTTTTGATGAGTCTCTGCTTTAAAGACTGACTTCATTGGCTCATTGGCACAGCTGAAAATTACAGAGGCTAGCTCTTATCCCTTCTTATCTGCTTCTTCCTTCATTATTTTTTCTTAAAGAGACCACAGCTCCAAACTTTACCATGTTTCAGAGTGGAATCCCTTCTCCTATACTACACTCCTGCATTGCTGCATTCCCAAAATGGCATTTACTTGTTCACAGTCACATCTCTTCTGTGATGATTAAATGGTAACGTGCTTTAAGCAGAGAAAGAAAGCAGAGTTTGGAAGCAAGAATCCAAATGTTGAAAATTTTCATGCAGACAATTGTTCATGTAGGTTACAGTTACTAATTCAGTAGTACCAAATGACCTCTAAATACTTTACAAATATGTAGAAAATAGATTTAGAAAATATGTAGAAATAGATTTAGTGCACACTGAAATACAGAATCTTTGGTGTGTAATGTAAGTAGCTAAAATGTATATGGTATGGTAATGTTCTGTATGGGAAAGGCACAAAAATATTCTCCAGGTGAGTATTAGATGTGCAAGTGGTGTGGTGTGTTTAAATTATATTTATTGATGTAGTGTTCAAGATACTCAGATTACCTGTAACATTCATGTAATCTAAAACAGAATCTTATATTTTCATGGTTTCATCCACTTTCTGCAGAAGACAGAAAGTGCAGTTGTGCTGCATTTCTCTAAGTGCCGTAGGGAACCAGTTTTCCAGAAGGGCCATAGGTGAGCCACAAGTACAGTACTCATTCAAAAGAAGAATGTGATTTTGTTGTAATATTATTTTTCCAGCCTCTGCTCCCTAGTGCTGACAAGTACTGATGATGAAAATAAACTCAGCCTTGTATTTCTGCTAAGCACAATTACAGTAATAAAGAACATTGTGCTTGTAAAACAGTTCATGCATATGCTGGTGTTTGCTGTCATTTGTTGACATTACCAGCAGTGATATTGGACATTTAACTTAGTAGCCATTGTTGGCTCCAAATGGAGATGTCTGTCTCATGACTCCAGGGGAGGGATTTGATTGAATGTGTGTGGCAAACTTGAGAGCCAAGAGTTGGCAGATAGCATGATTTCTCAAAATACAGCTTACACTCATTCTTTGGATAACCTGTTTTTATATAGTAGCATTAGCAAGTAGTCACTTCAGCCACTGCTCTGTGTCTTCTGTTAGGATCCACACTGCCTTTTTATTTCTTCAGTCTCATAGTTTACAGAAGGTCCGAGTTGGCTGATTCATTTCTACAAGGGTTGAGATTACACTGCCTTTAACTTACAGATCTGAGCAATCATTTGGGTCTTGCAGCAAAATCTCAACTGGTGTTTTGTGGTTTTGACACATGTACCTGGTTCTGTTCTCCTGTCAATTTTGGAAAAGAAGATTGGGCCCAGCATAAAAAGAGCAAGGGGATGGATAAAAAGGGACTGGTCTAGGACTTCTCTAGAATTTCAGAATCTCTTTAGATTTTTCTCTTATGTGTTGTTTTGTCTTGACCAAGAACTATTCAAATTGTTACTTGCTTTTAGGTGAACAAGCAGATTTCTTGAATAAAAGAATAGGAAGCTGTAATAACAGCTGTAGTAAGCTGATTCCTGCCTTCTTCAGGCAGGCACACATTTCTTAGAAAGTAACATTAATAACATCAGTATGCACTTTTTTTCAGAGCACAGTATCCCTTTGTGCATTTAGGCATGTCATTTGCCCTGCCAAAAAGGATTCTTGAAAGTCACGTGAAAGATTATTTTCAAAATCTGATTAATACAGTACTCAGGAACTAAAGCTATTCTAGTTGACCATACATTTGATCCCAAGCCAAATGAAAGAATAGGACAAGTGTGTTCTAGAATGGTTATGCAGTGACAAGACATGATGAAGAGATCCAATATTACAAAAGCAACTACTTAGAAATAAATGGAGTAGAATCAATGGTTATGGCTCAAATATAGTTGGAGGATTGGCTCATGTTTTGTTATAGCATATCTGTTCCTCTTGCTATTTATATACTTCAGGGAAATGCCAAAATTCTTCCTGAGCATATAGCTCCATTTTATTTGTTTGGTTTTAGGGGTTTTTTTTAATGGGAATGGCTGAAAGGTGGGAACGTACCTCTTACCTTTCCTAGATCATTCATTTCAATGAATGCACAGAAATTGGAAACACATCCATGCTGTTGTGACAGACCTGCTTTCTGAAACCATCTAATTAATGCCTTGGATTTTCTGCAGAATGATGGTGTTGTTAGCTAACAGAAACAGAAGGATTTCTGCTAGTTTCTTTTTCATCTGTGGGATGAGTTGTCACTGATTTGCAAGATATGTCTGTCACAGTACAGCTCGTAAAAGTAGTGATTAGCAAGACAGGCTGTACAACCACCAATTCTTTATCTCCTCCCTTAGATGGCATATGAGTAGGTGGGATGTTGTTCATTTTGATTGCAAAATTACTTTTATTATATTCTGAAAGATAAGAATTTGTTTCCACAAAATTTCCAAGGAAAAATAAAGCCAAAGGGGTGAGAAACTGAATTTGAGTTCTCCTGGTATTGCACAGTATATAAATGCTTCCCTTTTTTCTTAAAGTGTATTTTTGGAGGAAAAGTTGTTTTTTGGTATTTGGTGTTTGGTATTTTTATTTGGTATTTGTATTTACATGCAAAATATATTGGCTTTTCACCCTTAAAATTACTAATAAAGGGATCCTCTTTCCTAATAATCACTTTCAGAGTTTTCGACCGGTGCTGTGTTGGCCGTTTTATTGTGTCTCAGAATAGGTGTGCTAAGGAAATCGATTTGTGGGTAAGGACAATTCCGGGGAATACCAGTAGTTTTTTAGGGGGCAAGAACAAGAGATTAGGAAATGTGGAAAATGCTCTAACAGCTAAATGTATCAAAGTGGGTAGAGAAAGGATGAATGCTGAGGGGCAGATGGCAACTAAGATCCAAAGCATGAGATACATCTCTCTCACTGAGATATGGGAAAGAACCAGCATGATTTAGAGACAGAGAGTGACCTGGCCAGAGCTGGTAGGCTGGTGGTTCTAGGAACTCTATTTTGGAGAGGCAAAGGTTTTAGGAAAAGACAAACTCATACTATATGGCTTAGAGCCACTCTTCTACTTTTAACCTTTGCTTGGTTCCACATTCCATGTTCCCTAAGGATAAAGTGTTTTATTTTTGCCAAGCTGGCTGGGACTCAGTTCAGTAGAAATGCTGGCAGTGAGATCTGAGGACCCATGGATTCTTCCATGCAGTTCAAAGTCAGACAGAGCTGGGATCATTTACATGTACTAAGACCATTTAAAATGCACCTCTTCCTCTCACTTGCAACGGTTCTTTCCCCATAACTTTTTCAAAGCAAGAAAACTCTGTGAAAAGGGTCAAGTCAGGTAAGGACAAAAAACTACTATATGTTTTGTTCTTCTAACATCCAAGCAATAGCTTCGGTGTCCAAGCCATACACAGAGATTTGCAGAAATAACTTGAATTTAACTTGGTCATAATACCTCTTTTTTCCTGAAAGATGACCTCCAATGAAAGTATAAGGACATGAATGATTTTAATCTGTGGTAACAATGGAGAACCAGTCCTGACTGACTCCAACAGCATAAATATATAAAATGACAGATTATCCTGCGGCCTCCCTCCCTCCTGCCTGAACACACATATACATACTCAGTAGCACTCAGCAAAATTCAAATTGTACTTTATTTTTTATCTGTTGTCCCAGTGATTAATGCTGCCCTTGCTGGGAGACTAATCAAATGAGGGGAAATAGGGAGAAAGAAATATGTATTTCTTAGACTATTGTTATCAGTGTTATTATTATTCCTTTAATATATTATCCTTTTGTTAGAAGAACATAATGCAGGAAGAGAGAGGTAAGAGCAAATTTGATGGTGAGAAGATTAATGGGGCAGGCCACAGCAAGTGTAATACAGGCATCTTGCAGAGGGAGGTGAGCTGCCAAGCTGCTTTGGGGTTGCAATACTTTAGCTAGAAAGCTAAAAGGCTGTAGCAGGCTGGATGCAGGTCCTGAGCCAGGAGCTGCTGTTTTCTAATCCTTACCCTATTCACTTAGCATCTGTTAAGAAACCTACTCCCTAAATTATTCTTTTCTTTCCCATGAAGTAAAA
Organism: Corvus cornix cornix; assembly: GCF_000738735.6. Lineage (NCBI taxonomy): Eukaryota > Metazoa > Chordata > Aves > Passeriformes > Corvidae > Corvus > Corvus cornix. The sequence continues at coordinate 20,763,589 of NC_046335.1, read as the reverse complement.
TAAGGGTCCTTGGTTCCATCTCACAACCAAGTTCACAGACATTGTTCTGATAGTATAGGTAATACCTTGTAAATTCCATCCGGTGGTGTATTCCCTTTCCCTCCTCCCTGGTTCTTGGCCTAGGTCTTTCATAGTGGTATTAAGACCCTGAAGTTCCAGTTTGATTCTAGATGTGTACAGCAGAGAGCAGAAAATTTTTTCTGTGCTGTGGTAAAAACAGAATAGATGCTTTGAATGAATATGACTTAGATTTAAGTAGGAGGCCTGTCTTATGAGTGAGTAGGATTGGATTCCAATTGTCTTGCTTCCTCAGGACCTTAAGAAAAAAGAGTTAAAGATGTGGTAATCAAGAGGTCAGACCTTATTTTGTTTTCCCTTTGAGCAGAAGAGTATAGAAAGGAATACCTGTAATAAAGGACTAGACTTGTTTGGGATCTTACCAATGCATATAAAATATCTTAAGGATGGCTGTCAAGAGGATGGGGCCAGACTCTTTTTAGTGGTGCCAGTGATAGAGGAAGGGGTAATAGGCACAAACTGAAACACAGGAAGTTCTGTCTGAATAGGAGGAACTTCTTTGCTGTGCAGGTGGCAGAGGCTGGAATAGGCTTCCCAGAGAGGTTGTGAGGTCTCTTTTTTTAGAGATACTCAAAAAAAGTCCGATTGTGATCCTCTGCACCTCCTCTAGGTAAACCTGCTTTAGAAGGGGGGTTGGATGAGAAGACCTCCAGAGGTCCTTTCCAACCCCAGTCATTCTGTGATCTGTGGTATCTATGCTTTCGAAGCATTTTTTGGTAGGGTCAGTACTCCTGGAGACTCTATTTTATTACTCTTTGCTGTGGATATATTAGCATAATACCCTCAGAATAGGCTTGCAAATATGTTTAGGGCCCAAATCTTATGCATCATTGCCTTAGCTCCCAATTGATTACATTTAGGCAGCAGTTAATCCTCTTGTTCTCTGCTAGAGCAATGCCATTTGTATTAAAACTTACATGAGCACTTGGCTCTCTAGTTCCCAGATTTGTAGATTTGTTTCATTGTTATAAACATAGTCTCATTAGAGATATTCATAGAAAAACAAGCTAAAACTGATTCTGCATTCCTCATACATGCTACTCTTCCACTCACGTTTGTCCCACATATGTTTACATATACTACTTAAGTTGTATATAGTTGTTTCAACTGCCTAATGCATTGCCATTTACTCTGCCACCCTTCAGACTTGCATAATTAATTATTCTTAAGCTTGTGAGCAATGGCTGTTCAGGTGACTACTGCTGTGACCTGCTTGTCTTGTCTTGAGATTTAGCAATTAGTGAGAATGAAATTTAGAAATGTAGATATGGTAGGCAGGTCAGAATATGCAGCCTGTTTCTCTGGAGTACCTGAAGGCATCCAGCTTTAACAGCACTAGGGGAGGATCTGTGCAGCAGAACTTATGGGCTTCCTCCAGAGCCAGGAGGGCAGCTGGTCCTGCTCTATAACAGAGCTGTGTGTGGGTGCTGGGAATCAGCAGGATTTCCAGCTGCTAGACATAAATAAGAATGCCAAGGTGGAAAGGAAAGATAGATGGGAGGAAGAAGGAGGGTCGTATGTCGTGTATATGCCTCAGAAAGAACCACTGCAGTGGGAGCCTCTCATGTAGAGGGCTTCTTCCACCCCCACATCTGACTCATTCTGAGGTATTGTTGCTTGCCTGAAGATGAATAATTCTTTGGTGCTCAGATGGCTGATTACACGTTGTCCTGTTTATGGACTCAAGCACAGCAGAGAAATTTCTGCTTGCTTGGCTGTAACATTTGTTGCCCTGGCAAGAAGCAAGAACCACTTACAATCTGCTGTGAAAAGGCTTAGTGTCTCTCTGGATGCCTCTCAGCTAATGTCCAGTGCTTGCAAGTTATTTATTTTGTCCTTTCTTAACTGAAGCCATGGGAATGCATCTGCTCTGTGTGATTCCTGGAGGAAAAGAAGGAAGGAAGTTGGCATGAACTGGACAGGAGGGTGAGAGCCTGGCAATGGATTGTTAAAGACCAGGATCTGAAATGTTCACTTTGGCCTTAGGAAATGCTGTATCAACAGGAGTGAGTTGTTAGCCCTGCAGTCTGTGACTTGCTCTTTTATGATGGTTTGTTACACAGTTCGAGATAAGTCCCTGGTTCAGATTCTGAGTCTGAATTGCCCTCTCCACAGGGCCAGATTTCCTTTGGTGTGGCTTGGGAAGATTTTCTGCTGCAACTCTTGGCAGGCACTTGTGCTCTCCTGCTTACTATTGTAGTGGTGGACATGACACATCAAAGGCAGCCGCAGAAAGAGACAGTTAAATGGCACCAGGGCTTCTACTGTGAGGGGAGAAATAGGGTGAAAAGATGACAATGTCATCACCTTTCCCCAAGAGAGCTGCAGATTGAGCATGACTGAGGGTGTAAACAACAGTTTAGAACACCAAGGATCATTCTAGAAGCAGAGGGAGGGAATGGCACAGGCTGGCTGTCCCTCTGCTTCTGTCAGGTTTGGTCACTTGGAACTTACTATTTCTCTTTTATTCAAACCTGATTTAATGGCAGCTGTAGCTGAAGGTCAGGAGGATTTGGGGATTTCATTTTTTGAAACTTTTTTCCTGTTGTTAGCTGTTCTTCCCTTGCATTTTTGTCCTTCTGAAGCTAAGAGGCAACTTCTGTGGTGGCAATGAAAGGTGACAGTGGTTAGGCAGTGTTGTACCACATTTATCCCAATAGGATATTACAGAGACAAAAAGAAGAGTGATTACTATTATCCATGGGTAGAGCTAAGCTCCATCTGGTGAGTTATGTTTGCAGTACCTGTCATGTATATTGCCTTGGCATCTGAGAGCTTTGCAGCTCTAGACCCATTCACCTGCAATGGTCCATAAATTCAGACTAAGGATGAAAAGGAGAAATAATTACTATTAATTCAAAACACCTATGTACTTTACCTAGAATTCAGAAGTCCACTTGTTAATTAGATCTCTTTGAGACAGAAATTCTCATTTGGTATTAGTATATTTTATTTATACGACTGATACATTTTACTGTAGAACCACATGGAGTTTAGACTAGGACTAAATCATAACTTCATCATGTTTCAAGTAGGGCACTATTCAGCAGTCTTGTACAAATTCATTCATGGAAGGCAAAGACTTTAGAAAAAAATCACTCCATACCCCTGCCATTTCTCTTCCCTTTTGATGTCCAGGAAGACCCTTTAAAAGAAGAAAAAGAAGTACTTTCTGAAAGAGAGGAAGTCTGGTTTTTATTTTGCAGAAGTAAAAATTAATAACTTGTTGGGTTTGGTTTTTTTTTCTTGTCATTCATGAATTAATTTTTCACTTTTACTTGCACGAAAGTATGGGGTCTGGAAAATAACATTGTCTGACTTGTTTGAGTTGGGCAGATAAAAACTATGATAAAATCCATAATATGAATCAAGGCCTCAAAATTGTCAAAGATATCAGGGAACAGGAATGTTCTCTGTTACTAGAAAAAAATTTTCTTTATTAGAAATATTCATGTAAGAAAATCTGGTGGCCACTTCTAAAGCCTGTAGAATAATAGGAGGGAGGATGTGTTTGTGAACATTGATTTGCCTTCTGAAAATGCAAAGCAATATTTTAACAGAAAATTCACATCAGTGAAGAGTGTGGTCATAAGCACTTGTTACTGGAAATTGTACATATGTCCTGAAGGAGATATGGAGAAGTGTGAACTGTCCTATAGTCTGTTATGGTGTCTGTAGTGGGTCTGCATTTTTTTATGATCACTGCTTGCAGTCATTGTTCATTTAACCAGATCACGTTGTTCCAGGTGCCATTTCTGCTCTATTTTTGTGTATCTGGCATGATTTTCCCTTGCACAGAGCCGTAAAATTTGTGCTGTAGCCCACATAGCAGCATCAGGATGCCAGTTTCAACTTGATTGACCTTGTTTGGCGTCAAACTGTGTGCAGAAGTTCAGCCATTCCTGATTCTAGACCCAGAATTTGCTTTCCTACTTGTGTGTAATTTGGGAAAACTCATAATTCAGTTGATGCCTTTGACATAGTGCCAGGTACAGGGAGTTGTCTTAAGCAATCCCTTCAGCAAATCCTACTGGGTAGGGCTGTGATTCTTTTTTCTGCAGCAAGGGAAACAGGTGAATTTCAAACCTGCCTGCCCAAAGGCTTCTCTCTCTGGTATAGACCTTGTGGCACCTGCTGGAGCACTGTGTATGCATGCTAACAGTAATGAAAACAGCTGTTAACAAAATTCTTTATGAAGCACCATACAAATTATGTCTAAGGATTGTTTGTTTTCATCACAGATACACAGTTAATTGTAGGTCAGCAGCTAATTATTGTTTAATAATGCATAGCTAAGCCAGCAGTAGTCTGGAATGGCAATGAAGGATGCTTCTGGCATGGCCATGAAGCAAGAAGCAAAAACAAACCAAAGCAGGATATAATTAACCAAGCTGTCATTACATCAGGGCACCCCTAAAACTGATATTTAAGAAAGGGTTTTTGAATAGTCAGATGATCTCTGTATGACCATTACTTACCTCAACAATGGCCCCTTCTGACATGCAAAATTGCATGTACTGATTAATGAGAATCCTCCCCATCTGCATTTCATGGCTGTACTTTGTATATTGTGTTACATGTGCAAACTCTTCTCATCCACAGAGACAGTAGATGGTTTTGAGTTTTTTCTTCTTAATTTTCTGTCAAGGAACAACAGGTATGTCTGGAAAACAGAGAAGCTCTGTCCAAACTAAGTCTAAATTAACTCAGTTTAGGCAGTGTTAAATGCTCACCATATTAACTTGTCACATTGCTTATTGAAAAGCAGGAAATATTATCTATTATCTCAGATTAATTGGTTCACACATGACCTGACTTTAACATGATTGATAGGATGTTATACTGTAACTGTCTTCAGAGGTAGCTGGGGTTCAAATAAGCACAAATGAACAGACAATGCAAGTGGCCAACTTCAGTGGCAGAATCAAAGAGAGACAGAAAGATTCAATGTTTGAGACTTACAGACTTTCCTTACTGAATTTTGCCATTTAGTAGGTCACCATTCACATGTCTCTGATCATTCCTTTAAGCTGCCTCCTGGCAGAGCTGGCAGATCAGGACATACACTTGTGCTTGAGCAGCTGCAGGTCACAGCCTGTGCTGCAGTGCCAGCCCCTTTAGATGAGCAGGTTAGATTGCATGCTGGTTCCTGAAATGGAGCTGGGGAGGAATGGACACACGGGTCTTCTTCATTGCCCTTGCTGCAGGGACAGTAACCTCTGGTGGGGATGTTAATGCCTTCAACCACTGCTGCAACAGTAAAACAGGATGTCAGTCAGAAGCTTTTGTTCCAAACGAGGCTATTTCTTAATATGGCAAGGCTTTTCAATGTCCTTGGAAAGTGTTTTTGAAGTTTCTCTGCATGGCATTACATTCTGTAGTGCCAAATGAAGACACAGATCCAAACCCTTTAAAGGAATACAGTACTTGCTTCAGACAAATATCCTTTTCCCCCTAGGTGTATTCACCTAATAACTTACTTCTTGGACTGCTCTTCCTTTTGTGACAGTTCTGCCACTTTGAAGTCCTTCTTGAACCAGTGAAAGATTTTCATTAGTTGTCAAGCGTTTTCATTAAGCTTATCTTTGGCTTTGACCTCTCATACTGATATCTCACACCCCATGTTGGCATCCCATGAGAATGGTTTATTCGTTACTCCTTCTGTACCAAACTAACATCTTATGATTTCTGAGGAATTTCTTTCTCTTTAAAATAGAAGAGCTAAGTGAAACTAGTTATTTGTCCAGGAGTGCAATGTTTTTTACTAAAATACACCTTGAGTGGCACTCCTGCATGGTCCTCTCACTAAGGCTGAGATGCTTGCTGTGTTGTTCAAGGCTTCTGTAAAAAATGATGAGCTCACATGTACTTTCCAGGCTTTACTGTGTCATCTGTTTCTGCAGACCTGGAAAAAAAATCAAACCATTCATGTCAGCCTCTGTATTTTTTCTTCTAAATTAAAAAAGGCTTTCTGAGATGTGGAGTGGTTTTGAATGACCTCTGCTGTGCTTTCTGAAGCTGCTCTGCTGTGGAGTGTTTATGTGCACTCAGTGGCAGCTGTCTCCCCCACAAAGAATTCACAGTAAATTTGTTAGACTGCCAGGGCTCAGACTTAACCTTTTCTGTCTCGGCTTGCATGTTCTGGTTTTGGTATCTGTTTTTTCTCTCCACTCTTGCCATTACATCACACCTCACCATCTTTCTCCTTCCTCAGTTAACTTTCCATAATTCCTTGCTCCTTCTCCAGTGCTTTCACCTTTTGTTTATTTTAATGCCAGCTGAATACAAACCTAATACACTAACATAAACTCCCTCAGATGGAATTGCTTTTATGAGTCTCACAAGTGCTGGGGGCTCCGTAACATCTCTGCCCCCTTTGAACAGGGTGCACCCTTTCATTTCCAGCAAATTTGCAAAGTTCAAAGAGGATGAAGCTCTTTCCTGGGACAATGGGAGGCACCTGCCTTGCAGGGCTTAGTCTTAATTTGGTCGATGGGCTTAACAGACAGTAGCTGAGCCCATGAAGCAGCCAGGAGGTTTCTGAGGACACTGTTACCTTCCCAGTGCACCTGCTCATGGATTTTGTATATGTGTGCTGTATTTCTTTTGGATTCTGTCCCTAGGTGTTGATTCCCAGAGCATGAGGAGTGACTGTCTTAAACTATTATCGTGGCTAAGACTCCTGCAAGCACTGTTTATGAAAATACTTAATCCTCCCATGATGTTTATTACTCAATTAGCCATGGTAATACAGCAGTACATTTCATGAAATACAAAATACTGTCATTTATTTGTTTAGAATCAGCTGCTTTTTTATTTGCCTAGCCTTGGTTTTGTGTTACAAAACTACACAAATGGAACCCTCTGGTCAATCCTACCTGTCGGTTGCTGTTTTCTGGAATCCAGTCCATAAGAGCTGGTAGTCTAAAATTCAGTGTATATGGGAGAAGCATTGTAAGACAGCCTTCATTAATCTCTGTGCTTCTGTCTAGAATGCTCTCACTCACCTGGTAACAGATAGCTTCAAAGCTGAGTCACATGTAACTTCATATCAGTGTAGTCACAGCAGTGACTATAGAATGGCAAAAACCTCTAGCTAGGTGTAACTAGCTATGAATGAAATAACCTGACTCTCTTCTTTCAAATCAGAATTAAACAGAGCATAAATTGTCCAATAAATACACAAGAGAAATAATGAGAATGAATGATAAAGGAAGCTTCTAAACTAATTGTTACATTGTACTAGCCTGCTACTTCTTGTGCTTTCTCCTTTGAGGAGTAACGACAAACTCAAGATCCAGCTTGTAAATGTCCTCTGACACCTCATGATGATCTAAGAATTATATGGTATGGGTTACTCAGTGCAGCCCAAAGCTGTTTCTTTTCTGTTGGTAAAGCAGGACTTCATTTCTCTCTTGAAATAAAGTCAGACCTTAATTTCTTTGATTACTGCAGAAATGTTTAACTATGATAATCTGGGATAGTCAGAACTCTTATTCCCTTTACTGCCTGACACTTGCTGGTGATAACTTCCTTTCTTTTGAGGGGATTGGCTCTTTATGCAAGCAGGCTGTGGGCTGACATTTGCAGCTTGGGTGGGAAACCCCAGATTTGTTCTGGATTGATGATACTCAGTGGGTGTGTTTGGGTTTTTTTGAGTTTGACTTTTTGTTTGGTTTGCTTTTTCTTTTGAAGAGAACAGAGACTCTTCTGGAGGATAGTTGTATTTGAACTGACACAAAGAGATGCAGAAATTACCTTGAACTCTCGAAACTTCTTTTTTTATCACCAGTCTTCTCAATGGTCCTGAGCCACATAGTATTTTCTGTAGTTCACTGAGCAATTTTTTCAGTGAAGAAATTTTTGTTTGACATTGTGCTGATTTAATTCTTGCCAGTAAATAAATAACTTGTGCAGTCTCCTTCTCTAGCACAGTCCAGTAGATGGGACACCAGAATCAACTGTTTAGGCCTGAACAATATAGTTACAGGATTCCATTGTAGGAAAATCTTACGTGAGTCACTGGGTCAAGTCCCCCAGCTATTACAGACACCATTTTCTCTGTTCTCTTCAATAACATTTTGTTTCCAGACTTTGCCTGACATTTCAGCATAATATCACCCCAGGCACTTAAGCCCTTGTGTGACCAGGTTCCTTCTTTATGTGATGTGGCATTAGTATTTCCTCTTCCTTTTCTTCTTTTTTAAAGTGTTTTCAGATGTATAGATGAAAAATACTAATTAATTGCTTATATTGGTACTGTCATGTCATATCTAAAGGAACCTGCAGTCGGTTGACACATCTTCCTGGAGAACATTGCAGAATACTGGCAATAACAACAAATTCCTTTATTTGGGATGATTTTTTTTTTTTTTTTTATTTATTTAATGCACCAATAACCCACAGGCAGAGTCAGGAATAATGAGCTGCTTTTCAGGCCCTGTAGAAATTAATATTGCCCTTGACAGGACTCTGCTTACTTGCAAATTGAAAATACACTTGTCCTGTCTCACAGGCATGGTCTTGTGGTAAAATGGGTGCTGTCTGCCCTCAGCCTGGAGCTGCAGAGATAAATGAAAATGCACGTAGAGCCCAGCACTTGTCACTGCTGGGATTGAAGGTAACCACAGCAGACGATGAGCTGTACGTGCCGTGTTCCTATTCTGAGCTGTGCAAAAATAACTTCCATTTTCTTTTCTGAGTGCTGTCGTCTTGTCCTGCCCAGCACTGTTTTTCCAGAGCCTTACACAAGCCTTCACAGACTTGTTAGCATTTCTGGGACAAGCCTCCGCTTCTGACTACGGAGAAGCAGGGAACACCATAGGTCTTTGAGAACAACTGGGTGCATCTCCACCAAATAGGTATTGCCTGGGGCAATTATTCTGGTGCAAGGAACTCATATGGCCCTTCTCTCCACATGGCTGCAGATGCCTAAAGAGCATTGATCAGAAATTTCAGTGACCACTCTCAGACTCGAGATTTTTTTTGTTCTCACTGGAAAACCATTTGTGCTTCTCCATCCTGCAGTGTCACAGTCACTTCTTTGGATCATCACATTTTTGTACCTTTAATTAAAATGAGTGTTTTAAAAACAAGAAAGGACTGCCTAAGCTTTAGGTCAGAGATAAGAATGATAGGTCAAGATTCTGAGCTCTTAACACTGTCAAACAAAATGTGGTATCAGTCTCCTTAGGCCCATTTTTACACACAGGCAGGCTATGTTGCAGACCTTACACTTATTCCTTTTTGTGCATTACTAGAGCTGTATTGCAAACAAATATATCGCATAATTATAACTGTGGTACTACAGTAAGCCTGTGTCCAGCTGATCCTTTGGTTTTTTGTTCCTAGTACACACTTGTACAATTAAATTGTTTCTTTGAGCTATGTAAAACTATAATTGTAGATACCAGTACTGTGCCAGCATGACATCGTGTGGTATCTGATGGTTACCAACAGCTCCCAAATGCTGTTAGTAACTCTTTGAACTGTCAAAACTGAATATAAATGTTGTACTGGTATTTGAGTGGGTGTTGAGAGAGGAAGTGAGGTGTATAACTAAATAATATCAGCTTGAATTAAAATGTCTCATTCAAATTTTCAATGGGAATGGAGAGACTTTTCAGTCAATGTCATTTCTTCAGAATTTCATTCTTGTATGACAATGACTTTCTGACACTTTACAGTGAGTTCTAGCTACCTCTTATCAGCCTTTGCCTGCTCTTATGTCTGGTATCTGCACCATACAGGAAAAGGATTATTTCTGTTCTTGAATTAATTCTTGCAGTACTTTTTAATGCATGGATAATTGTTTGTATCTTAGCTTCTGTAAAAACTTCCCTCTATGGGGCCTTCATTTTAGTTAAAGGCTGAAATAAAATTCTCCTTTAACACTGCAGACCTAAAACTTCCAATCAGTTCTGTCATCCCCTGAAAGCACTGCTCTCAAGACAGTTTTACCTCTTGGTTTTCTAATTTTTGCTGTATACATAAGAAACCCTGAGGCTGGAATGTTGTCTTTCCCCTCTCTATTGAGATATGCATCTCAGAAACAGACTGTCCCCAGCTGGAAGGACCTTAAAGGTGATTCAGACTTCAAGCATCACAGAAACTTCTAATACTTCCTTGGCTATTATTAGATGACAAATTTCTGCATTGCTGGCATGTGTAAGCACCAGTGATACTGTGCTCAGTGAGATGGAAGGAATATTCTAAAAGAAAAGATGATTAATTTTGCTAGAATATAGGGTTTTCAGTTTAACCTCTTGAAGGCTTCAACTGTTTTTGTAAAACATCTGTGAATAAGTCATGTGAATAAGAAAGAGACCATATTTACTGCCTCTAGATTTCCAGAACACATCCAATATAAATCACTAGTGGTTTAGAGTCAATATAATTTGTTAGATTTCTGTGGCTTTTGTGAAATGAGTGGGTAGGTATTATATTATGCCATAATTTATAGCTGATTTTGTGCACTTGGCTTTGCACTTCAGCTGCTGAAGCCTTTGGTAAACCTACCCCTAGTTCAGGTTTTAGCAATGGTGGAGCACATTTGCAGGAATGAGTAGTAGTACTGACCTATAGTTTGGTAGAATTGATCCCTCATTTGTCCAATGTGGAACCCCTAGCTGAAGATTGATATCTGCTGTTTCCTTCTTCAGTTCATGTAAGGGGCTTGAGTTCACATCTCTGTTTTAGAGTCACTTTTTCATAGGCTGAACTCGTAGCCCTTTCTGCAGAAAGCATTTCTGAAGGCAGGATACTTGCAGCATCTGCAGGTACCATCTTCTCTTCATTGGGCGCTTCCCTCAGGAAGAGACTCAGCAACCCAGCTGCAGAGGCTGAAGGCTGGCTGGCACAAGTGTTAGTAGGAATTTCAGGGTTATATTCTCAAGACAGAAAATCCAGCCCACATGCCAAAGCAGCTAACAAAAGATGGGGTGAACATAAAAGCTGGTCTTTCATAACATCTGCTATGTCAGCCAGGATGCCGTTTTCCACTAGACTTGACATCTGAGCCACTGCTACAGAAGATTTAATAATCTTAACTGGAGTGAATTGGAAAACTCCAGTATCCTGAACTTTCCTTATTAACTAGATGAGCCATTCTTTTCAAGAAAAGTTACAAGCCTGGAAATTCAAGTGGAAATGCAGCTGAAAGTAGATCATCTGGGAAGCTGCTGGTTACCTCGTTATTGGGCTTTTTTTTTACTGTTGCTGCTATGAATATCCCAGAGCACATCTGAAATATCCTGGCAAAGGAGTAACTCTCCAGAGAACACTCCTCCTTCATGGATAGGCATGTTCCTCAGTGAAGTGGCTCTGCACAACCCCTTGCTGCCAGGTCCTGCTTTTGGAGGATATTTGCCATCAGACCAACCCAAGGGCAAAGATGACTGAGTAGCAATGAAGTGAAGGTTTAAAAAACTTAATTGATGGTGCTGTGCCACTGCTTGTTGCCTGGCATTTTCAGCCAGTGGATAATGACTGCACAGAGCCAGCTGTGCTGCACTAGGACTTCAAGAAATGCTTGCATTAGCCTAGGAATGACATAAATATAAGGAAGCTCTGCCACAGCAACTTGTTTGTTTCAGGTCAAGGCACTGCAAATGCCCCTAGGTAAACAGAGCCAATAAAAACACTGGCTGCCTTGACCTTTGAAGCTAATAAATTGTGTTGCAATCAGTTACACTTTTTCTTTCGCACACTTTCTTTTATCTTCCTCTTTCTCTCTCCCTTTAGCTTATGCACTTCAATGGTAATGCAAATTCTCTTCATTTATAACTGAGGATAAAAATGTTTTCCATAGATACCGTAATTTTCTTTTTTAAACAGAAGTATATATTATTAAAGAGAGATTTTTATATGGTCTTCAATTTAATGGCTAATTAATTATTACTGAAATGCACTACACTTTGGATACTGATCTTGTATTTTTAGACAAATAATATAAACATCATAGACAGGAGTAGGGTGATCTAGTTTATTTGTTTTAGTTTATTGAAGAGTATCAGACTGATCCAGTCCTTAAAAACTCTGTCAAAATGGCACAGATCTATTAATTTATTGTTTGTAATACACTGAGTTTTTTATAAAAATGCTTTCTGTATCTTCCAAGTATATTCCCCTAGCAATCCCACTTCTGGATATTAATGTATTCTATTATTGAGGACATAATTTCTGCCATTTTCTGAAAGATGCCAATATCTAAGGAATAGAGCTGTAACCTGAGAAGCTTCCTAACATGAGAAGAAAAGTTAAAGGCTTTAAATCTGAAATCACTAGCTGAAATTTTGTGCTCAGGGATAAAATCAAGAGCTTGATCACTGAAATACCCTCACTACTCTTTCTTGTATGTGTACACATTGAGAATGTGACCAGAGTGGGCGTCAGACTGTTCCCCTTAAATGGCACCTTTATGCTGAGGCCAGAGATGTATGACTTTAGGGGAAACAAGTACTCTTAATGAAGGATATTATTACTACAGAATGGGATTATGACCTACTGATAGAAAGATATTTGCAATGGGAAATCTTTGGCCTTCAGCACTGTTGAAATTCACTGTTGCCAGGCTTTTTTAAAATAAAGATTCTCTAAAGTCTCAAAAGGGTTGGGGTTTTTTTAAAGAATATTTGCAGTTCCAGAGTGATGCTTTTGAAGTCTGAGTTGGAGAAAGTGCGCTGTCAACTCTACAACTTATACAGGTTGTTCATGTACTTTTCCTGTGCAGCTATCTGTGTGGTCATACACAGGAGAGGGAAGATAACGATTTTCCATCAAATGGCCATCCTACTGTTTTTTGTAACATTGCCAGTCAGAAGCCTATGGAGTATGGCCTCTGCTGCAGTGCAGAATGATTAATCACTGTCTAGGAAGGAAGAGCTGCTTACCCCCCTACTCCTCGTAGAAATAGCAGAGCTTTGACGTGTAGGTTGATGCCCGTACAACAAGCACTCCCAAACTCTCTGACGCTGGGGGATACTCAGTAATGTTGCAGGAGTGGAAAACCATGCTTAATTTGCATATGCATTCACATATTTTAGCCATAATGTATTCCTGAAGCATTGCTGTTTTGTGCTCTTCTCTTCTATAAGAAACAACCAGCTATGAAATCAATGCCATTTATACCAGACTGCTGTGAAGACAAGTTGCAGTGTGTTTCTGTATCTGCAGTGAATCATGACTTTACATAGGGTCTCTGCTCATCACAGCTTCCCGACCTCTTTGCTCACTCATTCTTGTGAATGATGTGGAACTACAAGAGGAAAAAGTACTTCCTGTCTCTCCCCTTTCTAATAGCTAGTGGTCACTTTGTCTCCTTGAAATTTCTCTTCCCTTCCTGCTTCTCTCTATCCTACCTCTTCCCAAGATCACTGTTTCTACAAGAAAAGAACCCGGGAAAAAGCTTATGACCTTCCTCTCTGCCAAAGGGAAATATGTTTTCCAGGTGAATAGGTTAGGCTGATGAAGTGAGAGAAAGCCATTGTTCCAGCTATACAGACCTTGCCTTTAAAATACTGCTGTAAGGTGCTCGGATATTGCAATAGTGTGGTACAAGAGTTTTCTCACATAGAATGAATTCATTGCCCTCTTCCTGCGTATAAGGCAGTGACTATCAACAGAGTGATAATGTAGGTTCCTGTGGTTGCTGCTAGATATGAATACGGGGTGTTCATTCTGAATGGGGTTATCTGATCTGCTACAGTGCAGGACTGAATAGAAGATGAGGGAAACTACTGTTCCCTCCAGGCAGTGGAAGGGGCAGGGTATTGTAACTAGGACTGACTGATGTGCTGATCTGCTTTGGCAAAGGCTGTGCTACCTATAGATTTTTCTGAACTGCTTAGTAGAAAATTGGAGCAGATGACTTAAGAAGGTGACAGGAATGTCAGTTATCAATTGGAGTCTTTCAAAAAGGCAAACAATTTTGTTGTTCTTTTCTATATAGTGACTTCTACATTGTGCCCTGTCACAGCTTCCATTTTTTGTATTTGACAGCTTAGCCTTTTCCTTTAAATACAGAAATCCAAGAGCAGAGGACTAGTGTTTCCCTATCGTGCATGTCTCCAGTCGCCACTAAGTATTGAAGTCTGCCTCGGACTGAGGCCAGAATAGATGCCTTCAGGCTGGACAGCTTTGAAGCACATGGAAACTAGATAAGTCATGTATGAAAATCAAAGTGTATCAGTTCTGTAGTCAAAAAAGAAAGAAGCAAACAAAATTAAGAATGCAAGCTCTCCAGAAAATAGAGGGTCAGACTTGATTTTCTAAATAAGGCACAGAGTAATCAAAAGATTTTTAGCCAACACGTACAATTTCTACTCTCATTCCCCTAAAGACTCCTTGAGAAGTGTTCATTATTCCCTGAAAGATATAGTTTAAAACACTTAGCTGTCTCATGCATATTTTGAAATTGAACCTGTTTGGAATATACTTTTACAGAGTAAAGGGAAACTGGAATCATATGCTTCTATTTGTCTTCACAGCTAAGCAAACTGTTTTACCCATGCACATATGGAAATATAAAATATGTATAATATGGATCCAGATATATCCATGCATATTCATATATACATATCTGTAGGTTATCATGGCACAGAACTGGAAATCAGATCAACCTGAACCTGTTTTCAGATCATCTGTTGCCCTGCTTTGTGATGTTGAATTCAATGCTTGAACTCTTAACTTTCTGATTGTAAAGTGTGAAGATGTAGCTCTCCTAGGATGACGGTCCATTAAGTTAATGGTTGCAAAATTCCTAGAGATTGAATGAAAATTAAGTGCCCAGAGGAATGCAGGGTAGTCTGATGTCAAGTAGGAGACATAGGACCTAGGACTGCCCAGGAACTTCAGAGGGGAATGTCTTGTAGAATAACCTTAGATTGAAATGGTTTGTTTCACTGTGGTACAGTGTAAAATGCCTTCAGTAGGAGTGCACTAGGAGCAGTGATTGTTCTGCTCAAAAAGGCAGGCAAAAAGAAGGGAAATAGGCTGAAAGGATGTGTGGTGACCATCTGCTGAGATCTTTCTGTGTATTTGTTGGGAACTATTTCAGCTGTTCTGACAGCCCGCCTGAAAGGATCAAAACAACCTGTACTATGCAGGCATCAGCAACAGTAACAAACAATGATCCTGATCCCTTAAGTTATCTGAATCTGTGTTCTAGGAAGCAAACTTTTTCTCAGTTTCCTTGATAAGAAACCATTTTAACCAGGGCTTCTACCATGATTCACTTGCAACGTGCTTTTGAGGTAGGTAATGTACTCTTCCCTCAGAGAAGGAAAGCAAGTGCAGAAAGCTCAAGTGTTTTGCCTAAGGCTGCACAGTGAATCTGTGCCATGCCAGAGGATGAATCCAGAGTATATGACTCAATTCACTTACTGTGGCTAGATGGTGCTCTTTCTGATGGATGCAGTCATTTCAGTTGGTGCTCATGGCTTAAAATAGGGAGCCAAGGGGTATTTTAACTAGCATAGTACTACCTTGATTCCTCAGTGTCATGGCCTATTCCCAATTGCCCAAGGCCATTTCTGATCCCTTCAGCATTTTTCTTGCAGCTGTTTTCTTTTTTTTTCTTTTAAGTAAGTATAGTAGATAATGAGGGCAAGAAGAAGCTCACAAACCCACCTGCTCAATCTAGACAGATGTTTGTCTGATGAGATCTTTAAAAAAAAAAGCTTTTGAAAATAATGATTCTGCAACTTTTTTATAAAAACCTTTTTAATGTTTGTTCATCTTTATCTTTAGAAAATTTGTCTTATCTGAAACTTCCATTTCTTCAAATTATGCTCATGATTCTTTTCATGTCCATCTTTCAAGTCACCTTTGCAGCACACTTTTACATATTTTAGTACTGCTGCCATGTTCAGGCCCAAGCTTCTAGGCTAAAGATCAGGTTATTTCACCTTTCTTCTGGTCTCTGTTTTCTAGAGCTCTGATTGGTCTTGTTGCTGTGTCCTTGATAGTCTCCAGCTGTTTGCCTCGTAACTTCACAGGCTTTGTAGCACCCAAACACAGTGTATAAGGGAAAGCTTTAACACCATGGAATGCACTGTACAGGAGGCAATACTAGACCTCTGGTTTGTGCAATAAACTATAGCTGTATTTGTACACCTTGGTTTATTGCTCCCTATTTAATATCAACATGAGTTTTTTCACTGCTGTGTATCCTGCTAGGTCCTCCTCTACACAACTGCTGCCAGGCTGATCACTCCCCATTATGAAGTCAGGCAGGTTTATTCTAAACTACTGTAGAAATTGTGTTTATCTTTATTGAATTGCACCTCCTATATTTGAAATTTCAAAATCGATTTGAAGTAAATTCTGGTTTTCAGTTTTGTTGCAAATTCCCAGTTTGTTTAAGATGCAGATTTTATCAGCCCATTTTTTATTCTATCCTCCAGGTCCTAAATAAATTAAATATTAATACCAAAAGCAGGAAAAACAGGCTTAATATAACCTCCCATTTTCATTCAGAAATACTGCTAATTATTCTCAGAATGTGTTTTTTCGGTTGGTTTTGTGCTACCATGTAGCAGTTGTTTTCCTGTGGCATGTGAGACTCTGTTGAAGGGTTTTCAAGGTATAATGTTCTGGTTCTACCCTCATCAACAGTCCATGGAGAAAACTGGCTGCTTTGACAGAGTTTGGTTTTGAAAAATCCAGTTCTTTTGTTATTCACCTCCCCGTTGTTTTCCAGGCACTTTCAGTTTGAATATTCTTCCCCTCTTTTCCACCACTGTAATACTGAAGCTGATAATGTCACAGAAAAATTACAGGAAGGTTCATGATCCTGGACTTCTCTCTCTAGTACCTGTCAAGTAAATTACTTTAACACAAAAATTGTTTTGGAAGTCCTTCATTACCTGTCTGCAGTAACAGGCTAATGATTTTTACAGGTGGAATATCAGAATCAGAATGTTCAATAAAGCATCCCTCTGTTGGTTTGACAATGAAGGAGTAAAGGGAGAAAGTACATTTCCTAGAAAGCTTTACAGAGTTGCTGAATCATTTCTTGGAAGCTGTTCTATGGTAGAGGAAATATGCCTCAAACCTGCCCTATTGAGGAAGACAGATCAGAATATTATAAAGGGATGGGTCATTAGATGAAAAACAAGGGGGTTCAGATAGAATGGAGGAGAAAATCTTTAACAATTCAAAATGAAAGAGATTCCTGAAAGTAACTGCTGTAGAACAGAAGCAGAATGCACATTATTTTGATACATATTTGTATAGCTCAGTGATTGTGACTTTAGGAAAGTTGGTTGGATTGGTAATTAAATGAATTTACTGTATGAAGAAGCACCATGTAAGTTAATATAATATGAAAGTGAGAATCTGGGATTGACTGTGCCTCTCCAATTTTCCAGTATTAATTCTGCGCCGTCCATACAGTGGGTGTAGTGAAACAAATAAATGGGACTTATTTAATCTTTCAGAAATTCCTTGTAAGATCTGATAAGGAAGCAAAGCTGTCAGATAGGAAACAGTAAACGTCTGTCATTGATTTGAAACTGACAAAGAACAGGAGACCAAAAAGAGAAATAGGGCTTGATTTTCAGGTTAATAGAAAAATGGCAAAAGGTTAATGGAAGAGTGTCTCAAACTTCTGTTTGAGGACCACTGTATTTAATCAGTGATGTGGAAAAGGGAATTGGCAGTGAAGTTGCAAGATCTGCAGATAATAAGAAATTATTTATGGAAGTCTGTGTTTAAGAAGACAGTGAGGAATTTCAGAGGCACCTAGTTTAGAAGGTTGTATTGGCAGGAGAACATCATAAGCAATCCTTTGTTGACAACTGCAAAGCAATGCCCATTGCAAGGAATTATTTTAATTGTTCATACACATTACTAGGTTCTAAATTAACTGTAACCATTCAGGGAGAAAAAACAAAAACCTAGGGGACATTGCCAGAAGCTCAGTAAAAACATCTGCTCATTGCACAGCAGAAGTCAAAAAACAAGTATTACACTGTGATAAAGGAATAATGGGGTAGAAAATTCCACTGATCATAGCATTATATAAAACAGTGGTACATCCTTAACAAGGATGTAGCATTTATTTCTCCTCATAGAATCATGAAATAGTATAACTAAAGGAAGTTCAAAAAACAGCTGCTAATGTTGACAAGAGACACAAGAGTAAATTACAGCAGGAAATACTTAGGAGGCTGTGGCTGTCACAAAAAGAGGCAGGCAGGCACAGGGAAAATTCCTGAATGATTTGGGGAGGAAATACTGAACGTTCTTATTTGTCCTTTCCAAAATGGCAAGAACAGGAAGATTTCAGAGGATTTGAAAGGTGATATTTTTGAAGATGATGGAAGAAAATGTGCTTTATTCAAAAGATAATTAACCTATAAAAACTATAAAAAATACAATTATAAAAAAAAGCCTAAACCAAAGAATTTATCAATGTTCAAAAGAGGATTAAACAAATGTATACTAATGAGAAAGTCCTCAGTAATATTTTTTAGGACTCCAAAAGGAGATTTCAACTTGTTTTAAGGCACTAACAGAAGCACACTGTGGAATTGTAGAGAAAAAGTAGCTGTGGTTCATGGTGCCTCGTGAAATGGTGGGTATAGTGTTCTGGAGACAGCTGCTGGCATTTGCTCTGGGGAGTGCATGATACTGGTCTAAATAGATCACTCATCTGATCAGATTGGTAATTACTATTTCCCTAAGGATGACCTTAAATTAGGTGAAAGAAAATTTATAAAGCATATTGCAATTTTAGATCAGAGAGTTCCTTTTGGCTTCCCTTTTCAGATGGAAGTATCTTCTGCTTAGAATGTGAACTCATCAAGTCAGGGGACATTTCTTATCATTGGAGGGATGGTAATGAAGCCCATGTTATATCAGTAATGGTAGTATACCAGATTATAATTACCATTTTAGTGAAATGTAACCAAGGACAGAATCCATCCCTTTATCCCTTCAAACATAAGAATTTATTGTATAGTAGAATAACAAATTCCTGTGTATAATTCATCACCTTGTGTTTCAAGAAACCAGTTTAAGAAGGTTTTGAGCTTAGGAACTCATCAACATGTACACATAGTTTACAAAAAAAGTCCACTAATCTTATACATAGCAGCAAGATCAAGTGTACAATGTATGCCAGAGATAAGGAGAAGCTGGTAAAATTCAAGTTCTCCCTGTCATGAAATCACTAGTGTGATCAAATAGTGAAATACACAGTGGATGAATAACTAAATCCAGACTTTATTTTCATTGTTTACAAGCACCAAAGAAAAGACCACAAACTGATTAAAAGATCACTTACTAGGAAAGCTTCATTTTTACCTTCAAAGTGTTCCACAATAGCACTTCCACCAACATACATAAGTATAAAAAAAGCAAGCCAGCTTGCCCTTTAAAACCCAGTAGTACAAAGTCTCCCAATGTTAAGCACACTGAACATAACTAGCTTCACAGTTTCATTTTCTTAAGGAGAAATAATGCAGTTATCATTAAACTCCCTGGGAAACTAGCTTTAATAATATTCTTTGGTTATCAGAGCTATCATTTTTCCTTCAGGCAGAGCTGAGGAAATACGAAGTTAAAACCATCATTGAGTGTGATAATGAAGTCAGTCCATTTCAGTGCAAGACCACAGCAATTCTTTATCACTCCAAGCGGGTTGTGGGGCTGAAAGCTGTTTTTCTAGTTGGCAAAGTTGCTGAGTTCACAGATAACTATCATTTTCAGAACATATTTTGCTGCATATAGAAGAGCAAGAATATAAAAAGTACTCCAAAAACCTTCAAAATCTAAGAGACAGGTTTACAAAAGAATTTCCACAGAAGAAAACAGAATTGCAGTGCCTTTCTAAGCTTCTGCCTACCAAAGATTTTCATTCAAACAGGGAGCTGATTATTTGTATTTATACTTGAATTCACATGACTAGCTTTCATTTAACTTTGCACTTTACACACACACTTCTCACATTCCTGCTCACATTTGCCCTTGCACACATAAATGTCTAAATTCTTCATTCACTGGCACCAGAAGAGCTTATCCTTACACCCATTCAAAATACAAAGTTTTTCACAGAATCACACAATCAATTAGGTTGGAAAAGACCTCTGAGATCATCAAGTACAACCTGAGACCAAAAACTATGTTGTCAGCTAGAACATGGCACCAAGTACCATGTCCAGTTTTTGCTTAAACATCTCCAGGGATGGTGACTCTGTTACCTCCCAGAGCAGCACATTCCAATATCTAATCAACTTTTCTATGGAGAATTTCTTCCTAATGTCCAACCTTAACCTCTTCTGGCACAGCTTGAGACTATGTCCTCTTGGCCTGTTACTGATTCCTTGGGGGAAGAGGCTGATTCCCACATGGCTACACCCTCCTTTCAGGCAGTTGTAGAGAGTGATGAGGTCTCCCCTGACCTCTCCCTTGAGGTCTCCCCCTGAGCCTCCTTTTCTTCAGGCTAAACAACCCCAGCTCCTTCAGCTGTTCCTCAATAAGACTTGTACTCCAGACCCTTCAGCTTTCTTGCCCTTCTCTGGACCCACTCCAGCACCTTGATGTCCTGCCTCCTTCATATATGTATATACATATATACATATATATTCATGGAGACATACAAAATTATACTAGATACATAGTATATAAATACAAATTCTAATCTCCTCACACAAAGAATGAATAAATATAAGCATCTGAGAAAGGTAATGTAGATGTAATTAGTTTAAAAGTCATAAACAAGTGTAAAGCTTCATTAGGTTATTCTCTGAAGCATTTATTTAATATTCATAGAATCATGGAATATCCTGAGTTGGAGGGGTCCCTGGAGGATCATAGAGTCCAACTCCTGTCCCTGAACAGGACTGCCGCAAGAGTCACACCATGTGCCTGAGAGTGTTGTCCAAGCACTTCTTGAGCTCTGTCAGGGGAGACCTCAGGGGAGACCATCAGGCTGGTGCTGTGACCACTTCGCTGGGAAACCTGTTTCAGCGCCCAACCACCCTCTGGGTGAAAAAGCTTTTCCTTGTATCTAACCTAAACTTCCCCTGACTCAGCTTCATGCCATTTCCTCAAGTTCCTGTCACTGGTCACCAAAGAGAAGAGATCAGTGCCTGCCCCTCCTCTTCCCCTCATGAGGAGGTTGTAGACTGTAATGAGGTCTCCCCTCAGTCTCCTCTTCTCCAGGCTGAACAAACCAAATTACCTCAGCTGCTTCTCATATGGCTTCCCCTCCAGACCCTGCTACCACCTTTGTAGCCCTTCTTTGGATGTTCTGTAATAGTTTGATGTCTTTTTTGTCTTAAGAGGTCACCCCAGTGCAGAGCACAGCAGGACAATCCCCTCCCTTGCCCAGCTGGCAATGATGCCCCCCAGGACATGGCTGGCCCTCCTGGCTGCCAGGGTACTGCTGGCTCATGTTCAACTTGCCATCAGCCAGGATCCTCAGGTCCCTTTCTGCAGCACTGCTCTCCAGCATCTCATGCCACAGTCTGTCCATACAACCAGGGTTGCCCCGTCCCAGAGCAAATGCAGAATCCATCATTTTCACTTGATAAACTTTGTGGATACAACATTGCTGCTAGCAAGAATTTTTCTTGCTTCTTTCCAGTCCCATGAAATACTTTTCTCTCTCACAAAGAGATTAGCAGAAGTTCTATAAATTATGAACACCTGCGACCTTGTAGAACTATGTTTATGGTACAGTAGAAAAATATTTTGACAATAGATATTTTAGGATTTTAGCCAACCACCCCAAGGGGTGGCTGATCCTTTGTCCAATTAGACTATGAAGAAAAACGTCTATAAAAGAGTTTGTAAAATAATTAAATAAATCAGTCTTGCTGCACAATTCCTGCCTGTTGGATCTCTCCTCTCCTCCCTACTGCTGCGGAATACTGTAATAAAACTTCATACAGTTGGCGATTGTCCAGCCCTCTTAATTTGACAAGGTTTCTCTGCAGGGCCTCTCTTCATTGACTTGCAGTCAGTTACAATTGCAGGGCTTCATCACAGCAAACATCTATAACCTAAAATGCTTTAAAATCCGTTTCCACTTTCTAATAATCCCTCTGTACATTCCTGGGCTTATATTTTAATTTATAGTGCATACGCCCACTGTTGCGAAGAGGCAGCTGCTTCAGATGCTATGAAATTAAATTTGTATCCATGTTGCTTCCTGTTACACTTTTGAAAAAAAGAAGCATTCTTCTCCTGGGACAGAGGATAAGCATAACTGTTGAGAGGTCAGAAGTTATGGTATCCTGACTTGAAGTGTTGTTCAGCCTGTACCTCTAAGGGCAATGGTCTTGGCAGTTCTGGGAAAACTAGATAAAGGTCCTTTGGGACCTCTTATATATTGGAAACTCTGAAACAATTTTATATGAAGAAATTGAAACAGTGACTCTATAACACTGTCAGAGGTACCGAGCTTTTACTTTCTGAAGTGCCTCTTAGAGAGACCACACAGAACTGCTTGAATCTTGATGCATGAAGTACCTTCGCTAAGCCCCAAGCTGAAGGGAGCTAGGGATGTTCCAGAGATGGTGCAGTGTGAGCCGTATGAGTCACATCAACAAAAACAATGAAGCAATCAGGTAGCCCTAGTAGTACTTACATCTACTCCATCTGAATTTAGTGCAGCAATCGTTGAATTAGAGCCTTTAGCTAGTGCTATGTACACAGGAAATGGAGATGCTTCATCAAGTCAGCTGATGATGCTGTAGACAATGACAGGAACACAAGGCTCTTCTTAGCCTATTTGTGCCAAGATACCATAATGCTATGTAAATAGCAAATGACCTATCAGAAAGTTGCTTATCTGCAGAGCTTGTCAAGCCCAAAGAAAGAGCTTCAAAATATCTTTGAATGGAATTGCCTCTCCTGTGATATTGTTGCATGCCACTTCAGATGTCTAACTAGCAAAAAAAAAAAAGAGGTAAAAATTAAAACACAACCTGAGGTGATAAGAAATTACACAAGTTGTGAATGTGCATTGTTTGCTAAATGATACAGAAACAAGAGTGCTGTGATAGACATTAAATCTTTAAAGAGTATAAATGCTTTAGAGTGATGCATTGAAGGCATAGAACTAGGTGTATTGGGCTGAAGCTAAGATTAAATAAATTTAGACTGAACGCAGAAAGCAATTTCATAAAAGCAAGATTTGGTAAACTGTGGAATAGTCTCCCCAGGAAAGAAATGAAAACATCCTTGCTTAGCAAAATTAAATCTGTATTGTATAGGTTGCAACTGTACCTGTAGTACTGTACCTAGTACCTGAATGTATTGTGTGGGACTCAGTTGTACAGGCTGCGAGGAAGGCAAGAGTGGGTTAGGCAATAGTATAAATATGTTGAAATACATACTTTTCACTTCTGTTGTTGTGATCTAGTTTATATGTAACAGTGTCTTGAGGGGGCTTAGTCCCAAAAACACTTAGGGTATTTATTTCTACAGAAAGCAATCACTTAAGAGATAGAACCAAATGGAAATTTTTGAACAGTGATATTTTCATAAAGCTATTGCAGACGGGAAAGTAGTGATCTGTGCCAGCCGAACCACTACAGCAATGCTAGCAGCTAGCCAGCAACTCATGCCAGTGGCAATAGCTGTCCCCAGTGCAACCAAACTAACAGTAACAGCTGCTTCTATTTCTGTCATGATTCACGTGGCCACAAGGAAAGGCAGCTTGATTTTATTTCAGCTGTGTCCTAATCATAGTCCTGCCTTTGTGTCTCATCCATAGCTATGGTTCTAAACACCCCACAGATTTTCCATACTGAAAAGAAACTGACATTTCAAGTGTGCCAGGGCTTGTGAAATGTTAATTAAAGCTTCATGTTGCAGATGTGATGCAGAGATTATCTTTCATTCTCCTGCTCTGCAAACGATTTCTTCTTGGCATTTTTGCTGGTATCTGCACTATACCACTTTCATCCTGAACTTTTGTCAAGGAGCCTGTCCTAGCTGGGACTGACTCCAAGATGTATTGTGGCTTTCCTGTCTTTTGCTTCTGTGACTTTGTTTTCTGTTAATGGCTCATGTGATTCAGAGCTGCAGCATCACCAGGTGCTGCATGCTCACGTCAACAGAGCACAAAGCAGACGGTCTTCCTTAACATCCTCCTCCAAACCCAGCCTGTTACATTATAAAACACTAGCTCTGAGCTATCATTGACTGCTATTAAAAGCAAGTCTAATAAACAGTACATCAGTTAACTCCACCTTTTTGGGCTCTGACTTCTTCCCTTGGTAAAATCATTTTAAATACCTCCACAGAATGCTGTAGTCCTGTACAGAGATAGGCAGGTTTGCTTTGAACAAATGTGCACAGACATTGGGAGCAGTTTAACCATAGCAGCCCAGAGCTCCATGCAGATCATTTTACCTGGTTGAGAAACAGGGAAAATCAGCCAGGATGGTATGTACTACCACATGGCTTTATTGCTTCTAGTATCCAAATTTACTGATTTAGATTGCAAGTATTTTTTCCACAGGACTGCATTGTGCAATTTCAGTACATAGTAGCTCTGTACACATTGTACATAGAGCATGGTACAAAAGCTCCTACTAATAACTACTAAATCTATGATCTGTTTCTCATTAATGAGGGAAATGAAAAAACAGCTTTGTCTTTCAAATCCACACTGGTTTAAAAACTTCTATTTACCTTTATTAAAAGAAATATTTCTCTGTATATTTGCTTTTACCAAATGTTCTTACATACTGGTCTGTATGAATAGGTACCTTTGTCATTCAAATACACATACTGTTCTAATGTACAATTTATTTTGCATTACACTTATTTCAACTTGCACAGCAAATGAATTCTTCTTATATATACAAATTTGTAAAATTGATATGGAATTATGCTAGTTTTGAAGTAGTAAAATATGGGCATTCAAATTATCTAGAATCTTTCTGCTACTGGTGGATAACATTAATAAAAATTGCTCTGAATTCTACAAGAAATTTTGCTTCTGTTGCCAACTGAAAAAAAATGTGTTTGCCTTGTGATTACCTCTAGTCACACTTGGCATAATTTACTGTAATTATGATAACTCCATATACTTAATTGGCCAATGTGTCTGTGAAATGATCTTGTATTTCCCCCTCTGTTCAAGCTGTAATATGTAAATAGTTGCACTCAGCATAGCATGATTGTAGGCTGGAATACTAGAACCTTTCTTCCTGGGTATTGAAGTACAATGTGAAAGCTTTTCTTGTCAGAATAGTCTGGCTTTTGTTTTTGGTGGGGAAGTAACGCATTCAAATTTCAGAGTGAGAAGAGTTTTTAGAAGTGGATGGGATTCTCTCACCCCTTATAGGCTTTAAGTCAGTGACAGGACTCTGCAGAAATAATTTTGAGTCAAAGCTTTCTTTGTTCTTCTCAGTTCTGTGATTAAAAGGTTCTTCAGGTAAGTCAAAAGATGGTATCTCATCTGCTCCAAGATTCTGTGAGCTAGGAAAAACTCTATAATGTGTGTTTCTAATTTATCTCTTAATCTGAAAAAGTCATTGAGAAATATTTATCAAAAAGAAGATAGGTATGTGAATGTTAATCTACGACATTGTGATACAGTTGGAAGCTAACGTTCCCCAAAATATTTTTGCATTTCTAGGTTGCTTTTTTGTAACTTTTTACAATCCTTCAGAATAAGCAGTGCACTAAATGTCTTAGATCCCTAACAGGCTACATATTTGTCTTTCTAGTCTGTTCATGCTTCATTTCCCTCATTTCTCATTTGCATCTATCTTTTGCAGAGTGCAAAAGCTGTGTAGTAATGTGCAGAAATAGCATACGACAGTTTAAAACAGGAGAGGCTGGTGATTCAGATTTAAGTGCAAATCCACTTAATTCCTGAAGTTTCATTTTTTAATCCCCATTTTTATGAAGACCAATAGGGCGGGGCGGGGAGAGCAACAAAAGAAGGAATGGCATATCCAGTTCAGACTTCTGTAGATAGTGATCCAATAAAGAAGTTAGGCCTTCTCCTCTGGAAATTTTTAAAGACTTTGTTGTCCAAGAAAGTGAAACTTTTACTGCAATCATTGAATACGTCCTGTGGTCTGATACTTCTTCAGTTACCTTATGGGATGAATTGTTGTATCCACTTGATTTTACCTTCATGTAGTAAATTTTTGAATCAGCAACTCTCTACATAGGTTGCCAGAGCTTTGTCCACTTTCACTGCAGAAACAGGACAAGACATATAGGATGCCGAAGACGTAATTATGATTGTTTGAATTAGTTTGCATGGTAAAAGAAATTAGCAGCCCTGGTTAAGATACAGGAATCGATTACATCAGTACAAAATGCACTAATCAAAGCCATCAGTGAAGGTAATGAAGTGAAACTGCTTTTATTTTGAACAAAAAATCTCTGGAAATTGTGGGTACTGCATCAGGAGAAGCCTATTGGCAGCAGGTAGAAGCTAAAGGAAAATAACATCATAGACCATTTAAATGTAATTGCAGAAGCACATTCATTTCCACTGTCAGAAGTTAGAATTAGCCCAACAAATATTATTTCCAGATGGAATTACACATTAACAAGGAAGTGGTCTAGGCTTCACTGTGCTAAGAGCATCTTCCCTAAGCCCTACCCACCAAGTACAAACAGCAGATTGTGTTTTATTATAAAGGGTGCAAATTAACAAGATTAGATTTTTAAATTGTTTGGGAAGTGAATGTTTCACTTTTGCAGCACTTAGTTTGTGGAGTTAGAAGAGCAATTAATTGATTTTTAATTAATTTGATATCAGAATGATGCCATTTTCCATAAAGTGTAAGAGGTAGGAAAGAGGGGAGGAGCGAAGAAATGTAATGTCAAACTTCAAAAGAGTTGTTGGAAGATAGAAAGTGAAACTTAATATTTGTGATTAAACATTTCACCACATTCCCTGAATGCTTGCAGCCAAGTAATTTTGCCATTCCTGTTTTCATTTTCCTGGCCTGAAATCTAAAAGACACAGTATGCAGCACACCTGTCTGAGTAATGACCCATAAAACTTGTTTATGTTATATTAAAAAATTATATGAATAAACCTTAACCGCAGAGTGAATGAAGGACTTAATTGTATGAAGTTGTCATTCACCCTTTTTGAGAGGACAAGTCACTGCTTCATTGCCCTGGCCTTGTCCATAAAGCTAAGTTGCCAGTTTATACATTTCTGTACACAGTAGGGTACTGAAGAAAGAAGCTCAAAGCTAGAGGCTGATAATGTCGGTAGCAGTACCATGACAGAGAGAAAGGCTGGTGTAAAAACTGGGCTTACTTTACATCTAACTGTGTTTTGGTTACAAGCCAACCAGAAAGTAATGCAACTTTTTGTTTTGATGTAATTTGAGCTGTTACTACTGCAACTTCATTTTTGTTTTTTGTAAATCATATATCTAGGGATCACCAGTTCCCAGGTTTGGGGTCAGAGATGAGTTTCTTGCTCACTTTTAGGGATAGAAAGAATAAAGTTACTTGTATCTTTCATAACATTTTAGTACAATATTAAAAATGGGTGGGTTTTTGTGCTATGCTGTTTCGTTTTTTGCTATGTCATTCCATTGAAACAGTATAAATACTTTGTGAATGGAGCACTATGTGGGAGGCAAGGAGGAGAAAGATCAGAGGAAGAGATTAATGTAGGGAGAGAGAGTGAAAGGTTAGTGAAACTGAAAAAGTGTTTCCAACGTTGGTGGATTGTCAGCTGTTTTACCTTGACGGTGGTAGGGCACTTGTCATTTCAGCCAGTGCTCCTATAAACACCTCTTCATGCATAAGGAAAACAACACTCCTTTATCTGAATCTCAGAGAAATAAGTTCTATTCAAGTGTAAGTTCAGTTTTGTTTGAAAGCTTTGCAGTTTATGATATTTGATCCTAACCAGCGTATCTCAAGTCAGTAATGTGCTCCTTGCTTCTAGCAGCAGGTCAGACAAAATTTCACTATTGAGATCATCTATCATTGAAAATCATTTTATTTTCTTTTTCAGGCCCAGGTCTGAAATGAGACTGTCTATAAAGAAATTTGGGCTAGGATATGCAATAGTCTTGAAGTGGTTTCTGTGCGAATTGTAGTATATCAAATGGCAGACTACCAAACAAAGAATAGAAAAGATCGTCCAAGTTTCTCATTTCAGAATCGATTCTTATTAGTTAGCATGGAGACAGCATGATCTAATGTCATCATGAAGGCCTAAACAATAATTGTTACATTTCTTATTGCTGTTACTTAAAGCTTTTACTGATATTTGAATGTTTAAAAAAAACAACAGCACATGTATTTTAGCAGTATAAATATGTAAAAAATCTTGGCTGTTACTTAGTTCAAAGTGTTAATGCACAAATTTGCAGAAGAAAACATCCTCCACTCAGCATTTGTAACAGCATACAAACCACCTTTGATTTCTCACATGATCTTTCCTAATGTGCCCATCTGCATCCAGACCTATACACTCTGATACTTCTTTGCCCCCCAAATCTGTGATGTTGGGGTAGAAGGCAGACAGGTAAGACTGTGTAATGGAGTCAGTGTATGAAAAATAATTTAGCTTTATTGCATTAGGATATACTACAGTCATTGCATAACTGAAATATTAGAACATTCTGCTCATTTTTAGGAGATCAGTATTGGAATAAGAAGGAATGCTACAGAGCATGGTGGCATGTGCAGTCGACGCCAGACATAGAAAATGGAAGAGAAATATGATACAAAGATCGCTGTACTTTGCCAGAACTGTAGGAAGAGAGGAAACAGTACGAAGTTACATATTAGCAGTGAGGAGGATTAGCAGTGGGTTTTTGGGGGTCTTCAGATGAGTTGGATCATGGGTTTCAAATGGGTGGTGTGACCTATGTTTAGTAGAGTGCCACAATCGTGGATGGAGAAATGCTTAGCAGAGCTCTGTGTTTGCAGCCTCTCCTTTCTAGTGAGCACTATCAATTTGTCTCATTTTATGAGGAGTAAAAATCTCACCCTGATTAGTAAGAGAAAAATAATAGGTTAATAATAGGTTAATAACTTTTTTCTTTCTGACAAGGATCGTGTATGAAAACACATTGTCAGAGAGAGCTCTCTGACTTCTGCCTGCATCACCCCAATGCTCACTTCTAATCCTTCTGGCCATTTTTTTCCAGTAAGACACTGTATTTATTTCTGTCTCTGACAACTGTTTGAAAAGTTGTATGCCTTCTGCACACTGCTATATTATGGACGATGCATTAGGAGTCATATATCCAGAATGCCTTCTTTGCAGGTACCTAATAACTGTGCCTCTGCTCCATAAAGAAAAAGTCTGTGACAGGTTTATTCATCTTTTTATTTCCTTGTTGTGCTCTGCTCCCTGCTGAAAACAAAAGGTTCCTTTTCATTTCATCCTCCTTTTCTCTTGTCTGGTTTGTAAATGCTGGGTGAATTTCATTTGCAAGGATTGTTTTCCTGCCCCACAGACTGCCAGTCACATAAAAGAGATTACACAGGCTGCTGTTTGCAAGGATCAAGCAGAAGTTTTGGACTAGAGGGAAGAGAAAGCATAATACAAGTGACAGTCATCTTTTCTTTCAACACCAGGAAGGACACAGTATTAAAACCATTTAAATTGGTTCATGCCTATGCCTTTTGAGACTTTAATTTTGATCTGATTTGAAATAAGTAGAGGCACCTTGTCTAGCTCATTTCAGCTTTCTGCCTATTTCCTGTGGAGAGGACAGCTTTGTTGGTGTTGGGAAGGTTTCCCATGATTCACATTCCAAAGAACTAAATGCTTCATGCATGTTCCAGGTACATGATGGGAATTAAACCCAAAACGTCTGCTTCATGGACAAGACTATTGCAAAATTAGTAATGCAACAATCTGCTGTTGGATGAGTTGACAAGACCAAGAATGGAAGAGAAGGGGTGTTCTATTTAGATGCATTAAAAAAACTTGTCCTAGAATGTGTTGGTCCCTCCCATATTGGCCAACATGTAAGGTGAGAGGGCAAAGTTTAAACCATACTTAGAGATCTTCAATAAATTCATCAAAGTATACATAGCTATGTATGATGCCTTACAGTACACCTTAAGTGACCATATAGACACCACTTGCCCAGAGATTATACACTCCTGTACTCCAAAAAGTTACAGAAAAGTTCCCAACCATGTCATTCTGTCAGCTGTAACTATTTCTCAGACCCACACACCTACTCATGTGTCTGTGTCCTACACCCTCCCACATCATGTTGCTCACCTACACACGTCAGTGCTCTCCGGTACAGCAAACTCCTTCCCACAAGTAGCAATCTTGTTCAGCAAACTGCAGGCACCAAGAACCACATGTGTGAACCCACGCTCACACTTGGCATATGTAGCAGGTGCAGCTTCCCATGCACTCACACAAGCGTAGTCAGGTCACATTAGCATAGCCCTTTATAAGCTTTCTGTGATCTGCACAAGAAGGCAGAAGGATCACCTCCAGAAAATCTCAACCTCTTTGTCTGTTATAGGAGAGTGCAGGGAAATTATAAGCCTTGTAAAGGGGCCTTTCTACAAGAGGCAATAGGAACTCACTAATTGATCTAGCAGAAAGCACTTGAATATGATTTAGGATTTTTGCACAACTTTTATTTCAAATCAGTGCATTTCCCTTTCACACTAATTCCTTTCAGCTCTGATGCGGGTAGGAAAAGCTCATGTAAATTGCAGGCAAAAGGTCATGATAGCTTTAATGGAAATAGCTCTTAATGAGAGTATTCGTTCTGCTGAGCTGCCATGTGCTAGCTCCCCATACCTGTTTCAAAAGCTGGTAGCAGCAGTCCTCTTCTATTACTGTAAAAGTACATCTCAGGCATTAGTGCTGCTCCTCCTAGCTTAGCTTGGGGGATTTTTTTTTTCCTCTAGTTCACTTGAGAGAACCACTGTCACATAAAAGCAGAGTATTGCAGGCTCAGTGTTGAACTCTGCATTAGCTGTCCTGTTACAGGCAGTAAGAACACAGTGAGTTCACAGTTAGGCTGTTGTTTTTTACCTACTGCTATGCCTTTGTGCTGGTTTTGGCTGAAATGCTTGTGTAGGGATTGATCAGGTTGCTTTGTAATGCTGATATATAACTCCCAATAGGATATCCCTCAGTTTTTATCTTCAGCCCATTCAGCACAGTAGGAGTGAAGACAATCAGTATATTGTAGCAATAAATTCTGAGATCAGGTTTATTGCCACTGTTTGCTCTCTGCTCACAGGTACCCACCCAGAGCTTTCACTGTGAGGCACTACAGAGCAAATCTTAACTGTGGCTTGGAGCTCGAGGAGAGCTTGAGTGTTATGGAGTTGAGCACACAGAACTACAAGTATAGTGGGAATAAGAAGAGCATTTTATCTAAAGAATAATATGCTGTAGTGATGTTATTTTGTTTTACTACTGCAAGGTATGAGGCCTATGATTATTATAGTACCCTGAATTTCTTGTAGTGCCTTTAATCCTAGCAACTCAGAAGGCTTTCAAATTCAGCCTTCTTACCCATCTTGGTGAAAATACAATTATATCCAGAGCTAACTGAGGTTATGGACATTTGAGTGGATTTGAGCAAAGAAGAAAATTCAAAACATGAGTCTTGGGAGAATTGGGTCAGTTCATTCCTGTTATGAATTTCCCATATGATCTTGGGAAGATAGCCTTTTGGTGCCTTTAGTATCTTCTGAAAGTGAGGTTAATAGTTTTTATATCAGTTATGAGGATAAAACATAAAATTTGCTCAGATGCTATAATAGTGGTGCCCCTCTAAGGTAAAGTCTAATATGAGAACCAGCAGCAGAAACTAGAAGTCTGGACTTCTGTCTCTCACTGAAATAACAAATTTTACTTGATCTATAGCTTTGTATTTTGCAGACTTTAATAACACAAGAAGACACTATGCCCCTGTTCTGTAAGGTCTGCAATAACACAGCTTTTTATCCTTGCTAAAGTGTCATGGGAAGTCCTGCTTGGGTTTCTGGTTTCTCAGTTGATGTTGCATGTGCAGTTGTTATTGCCCACATAGAAATCCCCTCAGCTTCTCAGCCCAAAACTACATCTTACTACCTTCAGAAATGTTAAACATCAAACTCTGGGCCTTGCTTTTTTTTCATCCCCACTGTTATGATTAATCTTGAAATGGTGATTCCTTTTTCTTGCCTGCAACAAAGACAATAGCCTGTTGAATACATTTGCGTGTACTTTGTGTAAAGGAGAGAATAATTACACTCTCTGTGAGTTTATTGGAATCAACGCTGTAATTACTTTTGTTTCTTAGGAAAGCAAGGTTCTGGCCAAAAGGAAAAGCACACACAACTTGTGCAGAATCATAAAAAGCCTTTAAACTCCAAGGTTCACAAGTTCAGTCTCCTTAAAGACCTATGCAGATGTTTTCTGCTCTGCTACTAGAATTCCCCAAGTGCATGCTGCAGTGCTTATGTCTTTAAGCAACCATTTTTGAGTGCCCTTTTTCTCATCCCTCCTTTTCAAGATAATGGCAAATTATTGAAGCGATTGAAGAGTTTGCAAGGAAGAAAGAAGTAGAAACCTGACACTAATTATCTGATGTGAATTTACTGGAAGAACATTTATAGGCTTTAACTCCTTGGCCACCTGCTTTTACTCCCTATCTGAAGTGCTTCCCTTATTCAAGGCGTTGCTGCTAGGCTGTGTGTGTTTGCACAGGAAAGGAAAATGGGGAGCAAAGTGAAATTCTCTTCCCATAGCTGCAGCAAGCCCATGCAGTCAGAACTTGGCTTCCTTTTGTTTCTTAATCAAGTCATGAAAATTGATTCTATCATTTTTGAAATCAACAACATTAAAGCAGATATTACATGGTCTTGTGTTTCTGGTATATCTCCCACTAGTCTCTTTTGGGACTATCTTCCATAATATAATGGCACATGTGGGAGGACCTTTTACTCTGACCTTTGAAGAATCACTCGTAATGGCTGTGGCATTTGCACAGTCACTGTTCTTCTGCATTTAAGTTGAGCAGTAATACTTAAAGGATATTAGTCATCTTCTAGTGACTATGTAGAGCATCTATGTATTAAGAAGGGGTTCAGGTTTCAAACATAATCTTTCTGGATTTCATCTGGGTTTTTTTGTCTTAACTGACAACTTTTTTAAAAGTGAATGCTAGACCTCTTCCTGGTAACTCTTGGGTACACCTCAGGAAAATGGTGAATAACCTAATTAATAACCATCTTACAAGCCATTGCATGCCCTGAGTGTGATGGCTCCCACCGAGTAGAATTTTTCTCTCATTTCAGAGCACCAGCATTCACAATTTTCACTTGAATCAGTACATCATTCAGTACAAATGCAGGTCAGTCCCCCAGGTTGCAGGAACCCACTCTGCAATCCAGAAGCTTTAAAACATTACACCTCGCTCTGTGGACCTCAGCTTCTCTGTCCTTGGGAATATTAACTTCTTGTTGCATTCAGATGGAATCCAGTAGAAACAACTAAAACTACTGGATCCTAATCAGGTTGCTCTGTTGTAAACAGCAGCTGCCATCTGGCTGCTATCTTTTTGCTCTTGTACCATGAAAGTTTTGAGGATCAGGCAATATAAGGAAAACAGTCAGGAACAGGACTAGATACTTAATTTCAGCTGTGCAGTTGGAAAAGTTCAGTGAATTGCTTGTTTCTGGTGAGGTTTTTTTCCCCTGCCAGCAGTTATTAAACTTCTCAACTAATGGCTGCAAGCCCCAGGAGGCTTCCAGGTGAAAATCATTCAAGCTTTTCCCTAACAGACCCGATGTGGGTAGAGCCAGCATGTGTGCGAGCTCAAATTCCCAGGGCTCTGCAATTTGGCTTAACCTTCACAGGAATGCAGGAGTGTGTGGCAGCAGCACAACCATCTGTTTCAGCAGGGCGTTCAGCTCTGGTGCACTCTTCTCTGCACTCTGATAAATTGCAGCTGTGTACAAATTAGTTTTCTCAAAAAGCTATTTATCGCCCTCAAATTAACCACATAGGCATTAAACCACAAACAAACAAACAGACAAAATAAGAGCAATAACATAAACATCCAACTTGGAGCCCTGGCTTCATTTTGGTCTTGTGTCAGCGGTGTATAATGAGTGATCACAGGCTTTCCTGATGGCTGACAAGCCGCAGTTCTCTCTTTGTCAGCAATTAATTCAAGCCCCAGCACGGTGCTGAAAGCAGGGAGCTGTGAGAGGTAATGACAGAGGCACAGCAGTGACACCTGTACTTTTGGAGTCTGGGATAAATGGCGCTTTTCTGTAGTGGCAGGAGACATTACAGGCAGCACTGCACAGCCAGTTGTGGACAGTTGTGCATGTTCCCTAAGCTCACTGCAGTAGAAAAGCCATCTGCCTGCTTTAACACAGGACAATGCCCACAGATGAAGTCCAGCTGTGAGGAAAGACTTTGCAGAGGCACGGTCATGAGGTAATGTGTATAATCACCTTTGGCACCAGAAATGGCTCAAAGCACAGCCTTGGCTGCATCCTGTGTGCTGCCAAGTGCTGTTTAGACTGAAGGTTTCACTGTTATCCTGTCCATTTGTGTGCTCATACGAGGTTCACACTTGTGAAATGCAGAATAGTCAGGCCAGTCCAGGAAGGCTCTCACTAAGAAGGAGCTCCACCAACAGCGTTTTCAAAGCAGGTCTGGTCATACTGGTTTTCTTAGGGCCATATCCATCAGCTCTTGAACACCTCTGAGAATGGAAGTCATGTCTCATACTCATGTATAGTGTTTCTGTAGAGTGTAAAATATGTTTCATTTCATGTGAAAATTCATTTCAAAAATGCAACTTCAAGTTCCAATGTGTCCTAAGATGTATATTGATCTGAAAACTTCAATCATATTTCATTTTAATTTGTTAGTTTTTAGAAACAAGTAATGCTCTGCACTTCGCTAAAAACATGTATTACTGATCTTAAAGCACTTAGCAAACAATCACTAATGACAATAATGCTCTCTCCATCTGGTTTTACTTTTCTTCACTTTAAAGGCAGTGAAGCTGAGGCAGAGTCTTGTGCCCTGCTCCTTGTATGACAGCAAATGCAATTGAGAGACAAGCATAAAGGAGCAAGCACATTTGATTCTAAGTTCTACTAGGCCTATAGTTGTCTGTCAAAAAAGTAAACAAACAAACAAAACCTTAGGACATGCTGAGTATGCACACAAATACCACGCACAGAGTGCATTTCAGTGAATTGTGTTTTTCTCTGAAGTTTGAAACTTAAAAAGATACTCAGTGTGCTAACCTTTTTTCATTCTTTTTTTTTCTAGAGAACATAGACTAGAGATAGTTTGATAGTTTCCTATGATTATTAAAGTTGAGTATTCATTCTGTACAAAAGACTGTAGAATTAACAATACATTGCAATTACATGTGCTCTCAAATGGGAACACAGGCTTATTACTTGTTTCAAGTAAAATAATTACTTAGAGGAGTGACACATTGATTACTAATTCTTCAAGAAGTTATTATGCCTTACTATTTGAAAAACAAAGACTTGAAGACAGAAATACAATTCTTGCTAGAAGTTGCTCAATTTGATACATGATTTTGACTCAAGTAATTGCTTCGTTAAAGCGAAAATGTGCTGAAAAAGCTTGAGTTTACTTGGCTAGTGCTACATATTAAAACAACTAGTATTAATAATAATTATAAAACGAATAGCCTGCTGAGAATGAACTCCTGATTTTTATTTGCTTCCACAAAAATAGCATTTAAAACTGTTGATCTGTTTGTACTACTCTATAAACTGGTCAAATCCAGAGGCAGAGGACTGCAAATACAGCAGCTTTTTGCTATTATCATTTTTTATTCTTAAATGTTGGTAGGTGGATGAAAATTCCAAATACTTGGAGGTTATATGCACAATGTGGGAGCTACAGTTGCTTCCTTGCTGTTGCGGTGGCTAAGCCCACTTCACACCCCTCAAGTTGCCTTAAAAGTGGTCTCCCCTTACAACACTGTGCTAGAAGGTTCTCCCTTTGTCTAGATTCTGCTGGTCACTGGCCCTTTCCCCCTCCCATCCCTTTTCCCATTGGCCCCTGTTATGCCCTTGTCTCTGCCCCCTAGCCCTCAGACTATTGGTTTTGGATGCTCTGCTCACCTTTGGGAGTTTTCGGGATAGAACGGGCGCGGGCTTTCGGTCGCGGTTCTTTTCTTGCCTCTGTTCCCTTCGGGGTGTTGCTGTTAAACACCTCAGAATTGCATGCAGAGAACCCCTCTCACCTCTCTGTCTCCGGTTCGTGCACAGACTGTGTGAGTGACCGGCTGTTCACAACCACCTGCGAAGGTGAGGTTGTGTACACACGTAGGTGCTGGCAGAGCGCCGCCTAAGGGTCCACGAGGGACCCAGTAGGGACAAACGCGGCATCGATCCACCGAAGCCCTTTCTTTACCTTGCAAACTTTGCAGCTCTCCAAGTCTTGTGTCTCAGTTGGATTCATTCGCAACACTATTCCGCTTGTGAGTGTTGAACTCTAAGACCTGAATGGGAAAGTGATTTGCCCCTAAAGTGGTGATGAGAGGGATTAGGTCTGCCCCACCACAATGGTGCAGAAGCCAGGGAAAAAGCATTTGGCCTTACAATAAGTGTTCATGATTCCCAGGCCACTACCAGTTCATCCTCTCAATTAGGTGGTAAGAGATTTTTGCTGTTTGTGAAAGTCATATTCCTTTAATTAGAGAGTATCTGTGGCTTTAAAAAACCACAATTTGAGTGCATTCAGCAAAGATAACTTTCTTGCTTTCTTTAAAATAGTTTGGAGTTCGTGACAGTCACTGCTATTACATGCCTTCATCATCCAAATAAATGCATATTCTAGTGAATTATTCCTACCTAGAGCAAACTGCAGGTTTTTGGGTTTTGCTTACTGGGTTTTTTTAAGGCAAACAGTAAGTTTTTCCCTGAGAAGCAGTTTTTAGGGCTATTGCAGATTCCCAGGGAGGGTATCGGAGTGATGGCAGTAAAGCAGATAGCTTCATGGGAGAGTTCTGACATGGTCACAAAGGGACTCTTGATTTCCAGACTTGCAGACTCCTCATTCAGGTCCCAATTCAGGAGTAAGGAGCAGCTAACACCTAAAATGATACAGTTCTGTTTGTTTTGCTGGAAGACACAGAGACATTATTTCTCCTGGCCAACAGCTGCTTTTGAAAATGTTTTCGGTGATTAGAAAGTTAGCAGGGTGCCACAGTAGCAAGCAAAAATCTGTCTTCTGGTATCTGGTCTTTAATGTTTCCCGAGCTTGAGGGAAAGATGTAGTACTTCCATAAAGGACCATCTAGCATCGTTATACTCGTGGAAATATTAAATTCCGATTTTGAAGTTGATGACCAGCTTGTATATATGAAATCTAAAGATGTGACTTCAGTGCTTTTTATCAGGTATAACCTACGGTGTTACCAAGTATCTGGTGTCCCTTTCCATTCATATCCACTTTTCAGTAGTTGTTCTGAGGGGCCATTACTTGCAAGCAGAGAAACAAGGAAAGCCTTATGAAAGTCGTATGTATATTATTACTGAAGACAAGAGAGGGAAGTCACCTTTCACAAGGGGAACTGTAAGCAAATTGATCTGTGAATGAAAAAGCTTTTGGGAAATCAGACTCCTCTTAAAATTTTTCCCTGATATGAAGAGACACAGTTATTTATTCAATCAACTTGACTTTTGCCTGAAACAAGATTAAGGCACTGCTCTCCCACACCACCAGTATCATTGTAGAAAAAATCTCTTATAAACCTTCTTTTTTTGCTCTGTTCCACCACCCTCTTGCCCAAGCAAAGGCCACCAGTGATGAAGGAAAGTGAGACAAAGAGATGCCTTAGCATACAAGCAGATTACTGAACTGCCACTAGGGATATCTTCTGCTACATTAGCATGGTTTTCACACACGTCCTGCCATGTTAATTGAAAGATCTTTGATTTGCATGTGGGAATTATCTCATTGACTCTCTTTCATGAACCCTCTTTATAATTATGCAAATGGTCCAGCACAAGGGAGAAACAAGTCATTTTATTAACTTCAAAAGCAGTGTTTAAAATAAAGAAGATGACAATGACAAAACTTGCTGATGATTTACCAAACACTAACAATGCCAAGAAATGTATGTTTAGCCTCTTTAGCAACTGAAGACATCTATTTTATTGCAGATATTACCTAGCTGTTTTGCAGATACAAAGGCATTGAATGGCCATCCATCACACAACCCAATACTGATGCTTTGTCTCACTTCTGATCAAGGTTTCTTCTTAGCATTTCCCCAAGGACAGTCAACATGGCTTGCTGTCAAGAGGAAACACTTCATATTCCAAAATAAGCCAATCACTTCATGCAGAGTTGGCTCTCCTCCAGCTTGTTTCTGTGAATTATAGTTTGGCTTGAGTAGCTGCTTCAGCAGCTATCAGAGAGTTTAGCTGGGAATCACGGTCAGTATGTCATCTTCTAAGACCTCATGCCTTTTCATTTTTTATTTCTTTTTTTTTTCCCCAGGAAACAACCACATGAGTCTGGGGTTTGAGGTTCTTTTCACAAAAAAAAAAAAAAAAGGAAATGTCTTTATCATATGGTATTTTGAGTATTCTTACCAAAGAGTGCTTTGAAGTATTAGTTTCAAC
Organism: Corvus cornix cornix; assembly: GCF_000738735.6. Lineage (NCBI taxonomy): Eukaryota > Metazoa > Chordata > Aves > Passeriformes > Corvidae > Corvus > Corvus cornix. The sequence continues at coordinate 20,724,928 of NC_046335.1, read as the reverse complement.
ATTTTTAGCCTCATATAGGGGCAACAGGGAAAGTGTCTGTCATCTATAACAGTGCACATCTTACACCTGCCATTCTGCAAGAGCAGAGTGCAGTAATCAGAGAATCCAAGAATTGTTAAGGTTGAAAAATATCTCTAAGGTCATCGAGTCCAACAATTAACTTAGCACCAGGGTGTTCACATTGCACCAGTATGAGCCATGCTCACAAATTATGTGATAAGATTCCATACAACATTGGCCAAGTTAATTTGCATACACAGACTGATTTCAGGGGTTTGGAGGGGATGAGCTGGTGGTGAGTGCATTCCTATGTATGGGCTTTGATTCTTAGGGATTTTTACTCAATGGTTTCAGTATACCACGCATCCAAAAAACCCCAATGTCTCATTATATCGATTTAATGGGAGAAGTTTACAGAATGAGAAATCACATAGGTCTATATTTTGCTTTTGGTATATGCTATAGTATATTAATTTTTATTTACTTTGCCTTTTATTATGGGGAATGCATGAGTCTGTAGTTAAACTTCCATAGTTTAATCTCTTTATACTGATAAAATATACAATCATCTAAGTTCACTCACCTCACTGCACCATTACAGTGTACATTCCTTTCCCTCCAGCCTAGATTTACTTGGTCATGACACTCAGACTCTGGGATAAGATACATTTCTGCTTGCTTTAGAGAACTAACCCAGCTGCAATAATGCTGCAAAAAAATTTCTGTGTCATGAGGTGTGATGAAAATGCCTGGCCTGGTGATGCATAACTCATTTTAACCTCTCCTCAGCAATGAGCTCTCAGCAGTGCCCATTCACCTCATTATAGGAACTCTAGATTGCAGGTGTGAGGTGTCATACCCTATGTGATAAACTCCTAATTTTTCACTTCTTTCCATTCATGAATTCCCAAAGACAATCCTCATTAAAAAATAAAAAAAAAAAAGGCCTGTCTTTCATTGCTCGTTCTTCCCCTTCCCCCATTTTTCTTTTTATTGCCATTTTATTCTAATTTTTCTAATCCCCTTTCCTTGTTAGGCAAAAGGAAAACAATCTGCTGAGAAATGTATTTTCCCTTCAGGGTGATGCAGACTTCAAAAGAAAAATCAGTCATTTCAAGAAGAGAAAAAAAAATTTAATCATCAAGAGCAATAATTACTTTCTAAATATTAGCATGGCAGATAAGGATAGCAGAATTGAAATGAAACGTGGGGCTTTCTCATTTATTCATTATATTTGGTTTGTAAGTTTGGAATTTCCAAGGACTTACTCTATATCACATCTCTGTAATGTAGTTATTATAACTGATAACATATTGAGACAGTTACCAGTTCCAGTTTTTGTGTTTCTTTGGAGATAAAAGACAGCAATTTGAAAAGTAACTGTCTTTTTTTCTCAGCTTGATCTCTTTACTTCCTCCTGTGTTCAAGTCAGGCACAAATTTTTGTTTCCAGTCATTTTGTAGATGGTCTGCATTGAATTCATTCAAGAGTATGTTGGGCTGATCCTTAAACCTCATTGCATTTAAGCCACTAGAAGTCCCTCCCTTAAGAACTGGTGTCAGATTTTTTGGTAGTCTCTGAATGGCAACTGAGTTAAAACTGGTAGCAAACCTGGTTTTCTGTCTGACAGAACATAATTGGCTGCATTCCTCTACTTGTGAAAGTAGAGAATTTGTAAACCTCTTCACACAAACATGCCACTATTTTACTACAGCAGAATTGTTCTTTAAAGTATTTTATAAAAATAAAAATAAAACTAGACTTTGCTAAGTGTTGTTTCAGAGCATATCTGCTCATGTTCCAGAATGACTGGAAGGACTTTACACTGGTACAGAGAAGGTTTTGAGGGACAAATTGTGACTTGGGAGTCAGTCTTAGTAGAAGAAATATTTCACAATTTAGCTTCTTTAGCTTGCATACTGAAAGAATAAAAGAGAGATGATTGCTCTCTGAAAGTGTGTTGTGTTTACAAAGAGGAGACTGGGAAACTTTATTTAAACAAAAGAGTTGCATGGCCCAAAATGGTTGGTACTCAACTGTGAATAAGCTACAGTTGGAAGTTAGAAATGGGTTTCTATCCAAAATAGGAGTCATCTGGATGATGAGGTCTAGAAGGGTAAGTTTATTCATGGCTTTGCATGATGTAGAACTGAAGTAGCTGAGTACTGTCTCCTGCACCTTTAGAAGTTCCTTCTTGTTTTTCTGTGATTTGTGTACCTGATGAGTCTGCACCTACTGCCATTTTGGCACTGAACTAATGACAATATCATAGAGATGTGAGACCACTGCTGTCTCAGCTCTGCTGAGCTCCACTGTGATCAGTTGTCAGCTCTTAGGTGCCACATCTGGGCAGAAAGCTTTTGCACAAAGATGCTGAGCTCCCCATGGCAGACAGTAGCAGGCAGCTTACTGATAAACATACAAGACCTTTTGATCATTTGGCTGATCACATACTGTGAGGTCAAATTACCCCACTGATCAGGTAAAGAGTCAACCATTCCACTTAAAGTGAAATTTCTCTTTCTGAACCAGAGAAGCAATCAACTGTAAGGAGAGAGGAGACTTTCCCTAAATGCAGCACTACACTATGTATTGGCTGCTGGTTGGGTTGAAGTGATAGGCAATCCTATTTTCACTAAATAAGGAAGTACTTTATATTCAGGTTTCAATGAGTTTATAGCTCAGCTTCTGAAGGCTAGAAAGAGCAGAAGAAAAATCCTGAACTCTTCAAAGATATCCCTTAAGGCAAAACTCTGAATACTGAACATTGGCTGTTACAGAAATGCATTTAAAATTATCAGCTGGATTTGCTAGTACAGCTGGATGTCTTGTTCATTGGTATTTGGAGATGAAACTTTGGAGGAGAATTTTGGAGCAATTGGGAATTCAGCTGGTGTTGGTCTTCATGGCTCCTTTCCTGCTGGGGTGGGTGAGAGAGGAAGGTGCTTGAAGTTTTATCTTTTGGAAAGTAAGTATGATGTTAGAGTTAGTTCAGAGTAAAAACAGGTTATTTGGGTATTGTCTAGTCACATTATCTGAGAAAAATTATCTCAATCATTAGGTAATGATTATGCTTTAAGTTAAAAAATGCACTGAAAGGTTATGTAAGTGCAAAAGCCTCCATAAAGGAGAAAACAATGAGATATCTTGGTAACTCCAGATATATGAAAAGTAAACTCAGTGGCCTGGTTCTGTGACCCTCAGCTGCAGAGTTTGTGGTTAAAAATAGAGAGTGAAAGGTGATAGGCAAGGTACTGGGCACAGAACAGCCCATTAAATTATGCCTACTCAGACTGAGAAGTGAGACACAAAAGGTAATTTGAAATTAAGCACTTTATTGTTATGGATCAGGTTTCAACATATGCTACTGTCCCATAAATTTGATCTGATCACTTTATTCCTTAAAGAAATCACAACAGTGAATAGTTTCTGGCCTTAAAATCTGGGGCTTTTTTGAGGATTTTCCTTGTATTGGGGAGCCCTCTACTCACTTCAGCCTGATGAGGTTCACTGAAGGTCAGAAAGGGATGAAGCTGAGGACAGTGCAGTGGAAGCTTAAGGCACTTCCTCCCCTGAACCAGTGTGCAGCCAGCAAATCCCGAATGCTGCAATGCTGCTGCTGTGCAGATGCAAGACAAAAACTCATGTCACCATCTCCCCACACCTAAAATGGGGCTCTGGATACCCAGGGGGATAACACTACCCCACTCTGTAGGCAGTGTATAATTTCTTGTGTTTTCCTGGGTGGGATCCAGCTGTGTGAGCTTTGGTTTGAATTAGATGAGTGTAATGTACTGTACAGTGCTTAGGGATATACAAGCTGCACTCAGAAACAGAAGGAGAAAGATGTTGCTCTCTCTGCAGGGTAAAATACTGAAACAGGCATTATTTTGTACTCAGTCTACCAATGACATTTTAATTTATGAGCTAAGAATGCAATGATTGCTGGCTGCAAAAATTGATTTGGTGTTCATCTGATTCAACCCATGTCAAGAGTTTGAAAGTAATTATGATAGTGGAGCTGATAGGCAGGCAATTACATTTTTGTTCTCTCTTTTCTTTCTTTTTTTTTTTTTTCCTGAAGTTGTTCTTGTCAGAAGGCCCTAAAAGTATGAGTATAATCTTTGGTAATGTTATTCTGTAGAATATTAAGGTATAATCTCAGTTAGTGTTACACTTGCTTTAACTGCATTCCTAAACAAAGTGTTAGCCTCTTTGAAAATCTCCGAGGCTAACCAGATTAAGGAATCCATGTTTAGCCAAACAGTCTTTTTCTGCCCATACTTCTTTTGCTCTTTCATTAATCTTGGCTATAAGTGGTATTTCCTAAGGCTGTGTTCTGTCGTGGTCCCTGTTCTGTCATGCAAGGAGGGGAGATGCTTTCTCACCACAGCAGGCTGCAATCAGGGCACTGCTCTGGGAAGGAGATGCTGCAGGTTCTTGTTCTTACGCTCCTGATGCAGTGAGATGCATCCCTGCTTTTAGCTATTCAGAAGCATGGATGTCAAGCCTGGATTCTTTTGTGGGGGCTGCACCCTCCCAGGTGTCCAGTGGGTGCTTTGCTGTCATGCACACACTGAATGGTATGCCTGAAATTTAGGTGCAAGTAAAAAAAAAAATTGTTATCTGAAAACAGATACTTTGATATCATTCTGTTTCTGAGGCTGTTTTTAAAGGGCATTTGTTGTTCAAGCATAGAACAAAAGCTAATCTTTTAACATCATAACTCACCATAAAACTGAGCTGTTATTTCCTTGTCAGCTGTACTAAATATGTTGCTGCTTCGCCTAAACAGCAGTACTTGCAGCAAGGTCTGTTTTATCCTGTTTATACTGTAGTATCTAAATAACAGGATCCTGATCTGATTCGAGGCTTTGGGTAATATTATTATTGTTAAAATTCAGGTAGTAGTTGTTGTATCTTCACATATAAGTTTTATGTTTTCTGATAATGTGTAATTTAAAGAAATCTTTCCCCTGCAAATCCAGAAGCCTGTGTTTGAGTCACGATCAGTATCTTCATTGGTATTAAAGAGCCACTCAGTTTTCCCCAGAGTCTGAAAGAAGAAAGTGGGTTAGAGAAAAACAGGAGTAATGTTGAAAGTAGAAGACCAAAGCTCCTGAGCTTCAGTAATACTGCAGGGGAGGGAGAGGCACAGTACGAGCAGAAAGACTTTGACAGCTTTGGGCTGAAGGTGGAAACACTGAGTGGGAGATGGAGACTAAAGTCTAGAATACCAGTCATAGCACAGGGAGAGATGTAAGTGAAGTCTGTGAAAGGTATCTGTCTCCCTTCCAAACTTGTCAATTATCCATTTATTTCATTCACTCACTCCTGGTATATTTTTACTTTTTTCGCTGAAGTGGATGAGCAATTATATGTACTTTAAATCAATGGCAAGGTATGGAATTGTATAGGAGTTGTGTTTTGATTTATGTCTTTTATGTTCATGTGCTATAAAGGATTTAAAGAAACGATGCCTGTAGAACATGATAGATTATATACTTTCAGGTCAATGATTTCTCTTGCTTTTGCAAAGGTTTGCCTACTGGTATCCAGCTGGTTGGCCTAGCAAGAGTCAATAGCTTCTCCCCCACATTTCTGGAGACTGCATTTCACATAGAACCAGATTCTGTGATTGCCTGGTTCTGTAGTTTTAGGATTTATTACTCTGCATTCTCTTTGACCTTACTAACTTTAAACCAGAGCCATGTCCTTAAAACTATTTCATTACTGATCCTCAGTGGACAACAGAGTCCACACCAGGATGAAATGTAATGCTCATCCAAAATGATACAAATGGTTTGAAGAGAAAAGGTTATTTTGGGCAAACATATGCCATAGTTTTTCCATTTTTGACTGCCTTTTGGGCTACAAAGTACAGCTGTGTGTGATTTTCTTGAAAGTTCAGGTCTATTCTCATCTTCTAATTTTATTCGGGCAGCATTTTGACATTATATTGAAGTCTGATTCACTTTACAACATACATGATATGAAGACCATTTACCATCAGAAAGAGATAAGGAAACAAGTTATAGCAGATTCTATGGTGTGTCCTCACTTCTGGAATGTATAAGAATATATTCCACATTTCTGTTTATAGTTCCGAGTCGTCTATCTGTTACTGATCTTGCATGGGTTGCTCCAGGCCATTTTAAATGGTTGTACATTACAATGCTCTGCTTCTGTCTCCTGACTCTGTGAACCTGACAGGCATCCCTGGAGATTACTCAGGTGCCTTCTGCAATATCAGAAAGGTGTCAGTTTGTTGGACTTAGAATGACTGAGAAATCCAGCATCCTCTTAAAAGCTTTATTGCTTCTTTGTAGATCACACTCCATATACAATTCAACAGATGGCATTCTGAAGCATCTCAGGAATCAATAAATCATTTTTGTTATAGGGCATTTAATTCAAAAATGTCATAAACTGAGGCCAGAACAGAAAAAATGCATTATTGGGCACTGATTTATGTATGTGCTTAACCACACTGAACATTGAAAATTAGTTCCTATGCTAACAAATGACCAGATTTGGTTACTTTTGGACATGTACTTTCATTCAAGAAGGCAAACCAAAATTTAGAAATTGTTAGAGGAAAAAAAAGCTAAACTATCATTGTGCCACTGTGTAAATCTGTGTTGTGCTTTGCCTTCTGCATTACACTCAGTTTTGGCCATCAGCTCTCAAAACCTGATCTATGACAAATAAAAAAGCTGCAGGATATGCGATGGTTTCCACATGAGGAAAGGTTAAATAGGCTGACATTCTTCATGATGAAAAATTGGTAACCAAATGGTGATAACAGAGGTCTCTAAAATCAAAATGGATCAGAGAAATTGTGATTGGGCAATGACTGCTCACAGTTTCTCATGAAACAAAGGTTGAGGGTGAAATAAGGTAGGAGCAGGCTGAGATCAAGCAGGAGGAAGTACTTTTACACAAATTGTGGAACTCACTGCCATATGATATTGTAGAAAAAATATAAATAGATTTTAAAAGCTAATATGTCAGCATGTGGTCAAAAAGCCCATTAAGAACCATGAAATACAAAATCTCTGCAGCGCAGAGTTGCAGGTATAACCACTTCCTAACTGATGCTTGCCACTCCAACTAGCATACGTGAGAGAAAAGTACTTCTGTGGGTTTCTCTTGTGTTTATCCTTTATCTGTGAACAAACCTAAATGTCTAACACCAGGTGCAGGAGTCAAGGCTTCAGTGCAGTTTGAGCAAGCATGCCTACACTTACACTCTGTTTTTACATGTTTTTATAAAACAGTCATTGTAAGTATATATTTGCATTTGAAGCACTTGCATCTGTGACAGTATGGACAGATACCAGACGTACCTTCAGGCATTTTAAAGAGCCTGAAAGAAGCAAAAATTAAATATGAGACACATAACTAGATAAATCAAGAAGGAGGCAGTGAACCTCCAACACTTTTTATAAAATTCACATTGCAGGAATTCCCTTCTAAATGGGAAGGCCTTTGTCTGTAAATTGCATCAATGTTTCATTAATTAAATTCATTTTTCTTTCTGTCTTCCTTTTGTTTTGTGTAATTAGGATATAGTCATTTACAGCCAAAACCTCTGTTCAGCTCCTATAAAATATTCATTTCCAGTTGCAGCTTGATAATGAAACAGTATCCTGCAGCCCATTCAAACTGTTGCAAGGCAAGGCAAATTACCAAAGGGAAGGGAATAAATTCATTTAAAAAAAAACCAATGGACTCAAACATGCTCAGTACAAAATGGTTTCAGGCAAAGGAAAAGGCTGCCAGCTAAAAAGGAATTTATGTAATATGTTGGCAAGGAGGTGGGAAGCCGGTGAATAGAACTTAATGAGTTGACAGCTGTCAAGAGCTCCATGGTGTCGAATTGTAGCATTTGTTTCGATCAATTGCACATTCTGGGTAAGTGGGACACTTAGGTAAAAGGGATATCCTGGGACCAGCCAGGTAATTTGTTCCACTACCTATGAGGTGCTGAGATTCAAGGCTGCCTGGTAGAGAGGTTTCAGAGCTTTGCTCTGCAGCTGTTGGAAAAGCTGTGCTGAAAGCAAATTTTGTATTCTGATGGGATGAGTACTGGTGGTCTACCATGGTAGGGCTCTTTTTCTGAGGGTCATATGCCTTTGGTATTAAGCTCTGCTGCCATTTATTTCTGTAGATGTGCACTGCAGGTTTTTTCCACTGATGAGCAGAATTTGCAAGAAATTCCTTCCTGCAGGAGTCTCAGTTTGTAGGAACCAGGCAGTCATTTCCAATGTTTTATTTCATTTCAGAAACATGAAAGAGAGCAGAATGTTTCTTATGTCCCTCCTACCTCAGCCCTGCATAACAGTTTGTTACAGTCCATATGGGAGTTCCATTTTGACAGTGTGAGTCTTTCTGCTCACATTAAATGTATTAATAAATAAATATAAGGGACTGGGTACAATCAGGGTAGGCTGCCCAGGGAATTGGTTGACTCAGCATCCCTGGATGGTGTAAAAGATGTGTAGACGTGGCACTTCAGGACCTGGTTTAGTGGTGGACTTGGCACTGTTAGGTTAATGGTTGGACTCAATGATCTTAAAGATCTTTTCCAACTCAAATGATTTTGGGATTCTATAATCTTCCTTCAGATGCTTTATACAGCACTGTCCTCAAGGTACCATCAGAGCAGCTTATAAGCATTTTCTTCCAAGAGATGCATGTGTATCTTCATTATCTTAAAAATTAAGCTGTGGTGTGCTGACACATTAACAACCCTGCAAAGGGTCATTGCAAATCTGTGGCAGAGGTGTCCTGGCACTCAGCTCTTCTGTGTAATTTCACAGTTGTGTAAAATGGGCAATCAGACTTGGTGAAAATAATGGATCCCTCTGACTTGAGATTTCTGAATCAAAAGAAATCTCACTGACTGCGGTCTTTTACTTGCAAATTCCTGAGGTAAGTTATATGCCTGCTAATAACTGAGACAGTTAATAACAGCTGCTAATAACTGGAGACAATTACAGGATTCTTCAGAAACATTTTTGCCATCCTGAAGCATTTTAGAGGAATACAGTGCTGTACTCTGGAGTTCTGACAACTTCCCTTCATGTCCCACAGTGCAGAAATGCACGTGCTTTGATTTTACCTGATGTTGCCAGTCAAAATCCTGATATGGATATAACTATGCCAATTATTGTCAGCTTAGTTTGAAACACTCATAGGTGGTGTAACTCTGCCGGCAGAAAGCCTTCTTCAGTCACCATTGCTGGACCTAAAAGGAGCAGCTCTGCCAGCTTGGATATGCCCTTATGTCTGTAGTGCCAGTAATCCCTCTAGTGTCAGTAGCGCCTAAGTCTGAAAATGCAGAGGCACCACCTTTTAAATTTGGTGGCTATTATGTTTTGTTTCTGGCTGGTACAAGTGAAGCTACAATAATGATACCACTGAAAAAGGAATTTTAAGGGAAAGTGAACTTGTTTCCTCCCAGGAGAGACCAGAAACATACTATCATCCCAGAGCTGTTGTTGTAGCTGTTATAGCAATGGAAGATGAAATTTTGTCTTAGAACAAAAGTTCTGATTCTTTCTGCTTTTTTATTTCTTATGAAAATGCAGAAACTGATGTAGCAAGATACCTAAGCATACACTTTTATCTGTCTATTCAAGGACTGGAATATCTTGAATATGGGGACTCTTGCTATATTTTGGCTCCATCCTGGTCAAGCTGTCCTTTTCCACGCCTTGCTAAGACTAAGGTTAAATCCTCCGTGGGCTAAAACTTGGCTGTCCACAGTCTGGAAGACCTAGATATTTCTTAGTATTACTAAAGGCTTTTAATGGGCATTGCATAAAAATGGCATAGGGTTTTTTTTTGTGATTTCCACTGTTGTCAACACTATAATTAGAATATATGAGAGAAAAACTTTCTCAGAGTTCTACTTTCAGCTGGTATGTGTCTCATTCAAATTCTTTATGCAGAAGCTTCTTCATTTCATAGTGGGCATGAATTTCATGGTGTCTTTCAGTCCTTACAAGAGGTTATTGGTGTCAAAAATGTAACATTGCCACAAAACTGAGTTGAGAAGCAAGTTTACTGACAGTGAAAGAAGAATTCTTATGAATTTAGAGCTTCATATCCTCTCTTCTTCTGACAATGTTCCTTTGGATACCTGTTTCCTAGTATCTCCCAAATTACACCATGGAAATCTGAAGGACACAAGGAAGAACCTTGTAGTAGTTGATGCTAATAGACAGAATTGCAGGGAAAAAGAAAGCCTCTTCACTGTATGTGGAGTGGGTTTGTTGTTTTCCCTTTAAACAGGTAGAAGTATAGATGATGTCAGCCTGTTCTTGATGGTGTTTAAAGCCTGAATTCCTTTGTCCAGCTCTCTGCTCAGTAAGTGCATTCCAGCTGAGCATCTGTGGGGCCATTAAAACTAACTTTGTTCCTTTTTTCCATTTTACACAAACACAAAAGATTGATTTGCCTTTACTACAGTTAATCAAACTCACCAAAAAACTAAATAAATAAGCAATGAAAATGGCCTTCTTAATCCTTCACAGGGCAAACGTTCTGATTAGGCAGGGGCTGCTGGGAAACCCAGCGGTGATAAGTGTTTATCAGGTTTGTTGCGCATGGGAGTCTGCCTTACCCAATGGAAAAATTTTCTTGCATAGCAACTGTTTGCAGCTTGGACCCCTTTATGTGGCGTTTAAGTGAAGTTCAGATTTAATGCTCAGGAGCCATTTGTCATGTACCACAACTCATGAGGTAGAAGTTTACCTGGTTTCAATCAAGCATGTGATGGATCAAGCATGTTGTTAAGCTGATGCGTATATGTTTGATGGGAGTAGACCTCTTTCCTTGTTAAAGTTATGATTAGACAAACTTCTGCTTCTAACCTTCTTAAATTTTCCCCCATGATCTCTGGTGGTGGTAGTACTGATTTCACTTCTTTGTTTACTCTTTTCTTACATGTTTTTTGCTAACTTGTGGTGTGAAGTCAGTTCCCTGTCCCTCCAGTAAAGGTGTTCATTTACTCGTATTTCAAAAGGAAAAAAAATGTTAACGATAGAAAAGCATGATTTTTAAACATTAGGTATTTGGCAGTTGTATTGCTGGGTGAAATAATGTCTAGAACTGTTTAACTTAATTTTTTTGACCATGATAATGTCAGTATGTTAATGGTAATATATACCTTTTGTTGAGTAAACAGATGTCTCTGTACTAGCTGATGACAATCATTTACATCCTATATTAAGAAAAGAAGGAGAGACTTGTGGTTAAGAGGCTGTCTCTGTTCCTGGGAAATCTGAGTTCTACCACAGCCACCTTTGTGACATTTGTGTTTATAAACTTCTTATTGTTTATAAATTAAAACCATTCATAGCCCTTTTTTTGCAGGTATGTTGTATATGTGCTTACATATAGGTATTTAGTGGCTGTTTTCCTTTGTTAAATGTTGTGCTCTATAATGTTATTCAGGGAGCAGTTCTAGGTGCTGATCTCTACCTAGTGGGCCAGGATTTATTCTGCATTTATTTATTCTACATTATGTTTATTCTGCATTTAAATGTGTGGGAACTGCCTTCCTCTTGTGAGCTAATGTGTGAATCCTGTGAGTAACAGTATTTAAATGCCATTTTCTAAGTGTGGGTTAATGTTTGGAGAGAAAAAGGATTATTTGTCTGGCAAGAAGAGTCTAGCGCATTAATGTGAATATTCTAAGATAGTTGTTTATCTTATTGCACTCAGAGGTACTTATAATAATTGCAGAAGTTGTTTTAAGGCGCATTTATTCAGAGTGATTATGTTTATTGTTACTTTATGAATAACATACCCTGTCACATTAGATTTTAAATGCTACAGTTTGGACCCTACCGGGGTATTTTCTCCTTTATGAATTTTACAGCTGTGTGCCAACTGTTTGTGGCCAATGTAATAATGAGTAGGGGAAATTAAGAGAGAAGCAGGGGAGGAGGTAAAGAACTCCTCAATAAAAAAAAAAAAAAAAAAGATGGGCAACTACTGTGCAGCCCCTAGGGCTGGCTTGCTCAGCACTTCGCATTGGATGCTGGCAGGATTGCTGTGGCTGGTGCTGCTCGGGGCAGCCAGGGCACAGCCACTGCCCCTGCACCAGCACTCGCTGGCCTTTTGTAGGTGGGGTGTTAGGCTGTACTGTAGTCAGTGTTTAATATGTGAACATGCTCATGTTTTCTCCTGGGAATGATGTCTGCTGGGACATGATCTCCCGTATCTTTATTTTCTCATTAAGCCTCATTTGCAAGAGATTATGAGATGCCAGCAGTAGGTGCTACAGCAATAGGAGTACTGCTTTAATAGAAATGGGACTTGTATGGTTTTATTAAGTGATCACGTAAGTAGAAATGCCAGTTAAATTGCTTGTGTGACTACCTCTTTGCTACATAGTAATGTACTTTACAGATTTGTTTCTTTTGAATTGTGTTAGGGGGGGAGTGCAACATGGTGTGCAGAATTTGAGGCTTAAGAGATTGTCATTAAAGCTACTGTGCTGTGCTTAGTTATTTATCTCTTGCTCAGAGTGATCCAATCAATAACAGAACAAAATCAAATACAACTCCCTACCCTCTGAGGAAAAAAGACAAGCTAAATAAAGATGTCCAGGAGAAAATGCCAGCAAACGACATATTGATTTCCAGCAAAGGAGCAAAGTGTAAATGAAAAATATTCTTCTGACACAGTTATTAAGTGCCAGCTAGCACGCAAAGAAAAACCCATTTACTCTTACTAGAGGCTGAGTCTTCAAAGGGCAGCTGATTCATCTTAGATCATTTGAGTCTCTAACTTTCTGAAACATAGGCTTCTCTTTACTAAATGTAAAGGAGTTTTCTGTATTTAGGCTTTGCTTTGAGAATGTAAAATGTTTACTAAAATTCTGATTGTATGCCAAGCAGGAAGAGAAGCTGTTTTCTCCCCATTTTATGGCAATATAAGCAGAAGCACAAAGAAAGGGGGCAATTTTGCTAATGTCAGATAGTGAATTTATGACAATATCAGGAAAATAAAATCAAGTAAAATGTGGGCTCTGATTCAATGTCCTTGGCAATTTGGACTGGGGCAATTTAAAAAGTTACTGCATCCCAGTGATCTGCCCTGCCCTTCTTCTGGTGAAGTATGTAACATTTTATTTTTCAGCAAGTGTAGTTCATAGCCCAGCCTATTAATAAAATTATTTCTGTGGCAGTTTAAGATAATACATTAGAATGTGTACATAAGGGACCAGAGCCCACACCAACAGGATGATAAATTCGGGCAATAATCTTGCTTTTTTCTACATACCTATAAGAATCTTTATTCAGCTTTTGCTTCCTGTGTTCTTCTTTAAGCAGATGCTGAGAACAGCCAGAAGTTGGAAGTTTATGCTGCCCCGTGTGTTCAGCTGGTTGTTAGTTCTTCTGAGTGGGATAATGGCACAGGGGAAAACATTCTGAATCTATTTTCAGACCATTTCCTAAAAGAAATGTCTTCCATTTGAAGACTTTTGGACAAGGATTGGGAAACATCACTGCGTAGATTGTTGTATTCAGAAAGTCAGTTTCCTGAGCAGTGTTTGAATTTCAGCAAATTGTCCTTCCAGCAGCTCTCACTGACTTTAGGGTGGGAGTTGTTGTGGGGTCAGCTGTAGTGGCTTGATTTTTAGCATTAAGCTATTTAGTTACTTTCAATAAGAAATAGAAATGTAATAGGGAAGGAGCACAAGCTGTATCAAATGATGAAAAGTACACCCAGTGTGAATATTCTTCCTGTGTGATTATTCCAAGAGGCTCTATCTTCAGTGTATAGACACACGACTTTCATCTTCAAGGTACTCCTTTGGAAGAAGGAATATTCAAGTGGAAAGAGAAATTGGTTGATAAGAGGGGAGAAAGAGTCTCCTCTCACACCAAAGCTGTATCTTTTGTATCAAAACAAAAAAATGGTATTTTACAGCCCAGTTCAAAGCTCTTGCAAATCTGAATGGTTACACTGAATAGTCTTGAAAAGACTTGCCAGTTGATGCTTTCCTAGTTCAAGACAAAAAGAGCCTGTTCTGTTCGGAAAGGAAAGAAATAGAAAAGCAAGTGCCTCTGTGGGCATACGTAATCAATAAACAACCAATCTAGATTCATGGAAATGAAATTTTATTTATTTATTTAGCTCCTAAATAGTATGTAATTTCTTCAGGCCAAGAAATAAATTGAAAGGATTTAGGAGGATTTGCTTATCAGCAGAACACCATGAAGAATTACATTCCTTATGCTTTTGGGAAGGTACATTGAAGATGGGTTAAGCTTCTGTGGTTCAATACTTCTCTTTCCCCTGTCAGGGTGCCTTGAACAACAGATGAATTAATCCTCCCCACTTTCGTTTCTCCCCTCTTTGCTCTCCTTTCTCTTTCTCTCTCTTCTCACACTGCCTCACAACATCATCACCCTTCCCACTGTCAGCAGACAAAAGGCAGAAACATGATTTTTCCCTGTTGACTTTCCACAGCTCAGGCACAGAAAAAAGTCTCTGAAATTTGGCATCAAACCTGGTCCAGAAGAGTCAGACTTTACAGTCTTAACGAACTATCGATATTAGTGAGACGGGCTTTTGGCTTTCAAAGGAATAATTCAGGCTTTCAAAGCTCTTTTTAATCATGACTGCCCATGAATCTGGATTGACATACAATTGCAAAGATTATCTTTTGCTTTCTCTTACTTAACTGCTTGGTCCCTAATCTGTTGTCTGCCATAGCAGTGGACAAATGGCTGATTTTGTTAAGGGGTAGCTCTCTCATAATCCCTACTTAATGCTATAATTTGACAACACATCAGCTTTTATATCCAGCCAGGAGCATGCAGCCAGGAGATGCACTTTCCTGGGCTACTGTTGAAGGGTACATGCCTGCTGGTTACCTACCAGCCTCTTGGTAGGTGACACACCAGCCCCAGTGACAGGACCCAAGGGAATGGCTTGAAGTTGTGTCAGTGGGGGTTTAGGTTGGATATCAGAAAGAGGTTCTTTACCCAGAGGGTGGTTGGGCACTGGAACAGGCTCCCCAGGGAAGTGGTCACAGCACCAAGCCTGACCAAGCAAGAGTTCAAGAAGCATTTGGACAATGCTCTCAGGCACATGGTGTGATCCTGTGCAGGGCCAGGAGTTGGACTTTGATGATCCTTGTGGGTCCCTTCCAACTCAGAATATTCTGTGATTCTGGTTCTGAGCACAGCTCTGAAAGGCTGTGCTGGATAGCTTTGCTGCCTGCTTTGCAATGACAGAGAGAAATGTGTAATGTGTTTATATTACATAGTGATGGAGAGGGTGCAAATATGGACTTGATTTAGAGTGAATTAGATTGAACTGAGGATAGATGGAGCAAGCTCTTCCCCACTAGGGCATATACACTAATGCTATTCATACCTGGATGGCTTAGGCAGCTGCTTGAACTCAGTCCTAATAGTTTCTGATATTTCCTTGAGGAGACTTCTCCATAGTTGATAAAGATCACTACTGATATTTTTCTTGGTGAAAATAACACTTTTTTTTTTCTTAATTTCATCTCTTTTTGAAGCACTCAAAATAGTTCCTCTTTCTTCCTGATGTCCTTTGTGACCCTGTAGAAATTTATCATACCTTAAGTCCTTGTTGAGCCAAGTTCTGATGTTTAGTTTTATGAAGCCTGTTTTATTCATGCATCTCTCAAGTTCTTTCCTCTTTTCAGTGACTCTTCTCTGAATTGACTAAAATTACTCTTAATCTTTCGGCATTGACTTGTCCAAAACTAAATGTAATGAGCTACTCTCTCTTGCTGCAAGTTGATGCAGTCTCGTTGAAATCAATGCCAATTTAAACAAACAGAGGATTTGGTCCTCTTGTTTTTGTATTTACCTCAAATGAGCTACATGAAGAAAAATTATTAGTTTTGTGTTCTTTGATGCATTGCCTCTGCAGAGGCAGACACAACCTCAGCTTTAGTATGTTGGGGTGTAAAGGGCTTGCAACATATTTGTGGCTCTGTCTGTTATTCTGTCCGGTGCTAATGAGATGGAGAGGATTAATACCCTTCAGCAAGAGCTAGGAGATCCAAGACTCTCCTTAAAAGTTTATACAGTCCCAAATTGCAGCTTCTTTTGTAATACTTCATTATGATTTTTGCAACATTTCTAATATTTTCCCATTTGTATGCAGATTATTTCTATCTGTACATAGTAGTTTGAGTTTGTCCAGACTGAGTCTCTCAGGTCTGCTATGCCATAATGACCTCCAGGGTATTTTGCAAATAAAGATTAATTAAAAAGCGAGAAACAAATGTAACATGTAGAAAGGACAGATGAAGGATTCTCATTTAATTGAATAGTGTGAACAGAATACGAAAAGTTCTTTAGAAAGCCCAGTTACCAAAGTACAAAAGGTGGAGGTATTCAAGCTAGAAATGACACCTAATGAGACAGACACTTCATCTGCTGTCTTCTTTTGGCAAGACAGCAAATGCCTTGAGCCTATTCTTTGCCAAGAAACATCTTGGTTTCTAGAAGACTGAACAGCATTTATACTCTATGCTGTTATGCACAGAAGAAAATACATAGTCCATATTCCATAATAAATTTGAGATATATAGAAAATATAGCAGTGTGGAAGCAATGGAGGGAATCAAGTGGTTGTATTTAGGAAAAGTTTGTTGACTTTCAGCTCTGTACATTTTAGGTGTGGAAGGAAAATGCAGTGCCCAGGTTAATACAACTGTATTTCTTCGTTCTTGGGAAGATATTTGTGCCTAGCATTTTGTGATGGTCGTATTTCAAGAAGTACTGTAAATTGTGGTTCCTTGGTGGCAAATAGATTTACACTTCTCTCACAACAAAGCATTAAGTGTTGCTTTTCAAATAATGGTGTTGAATTGGAAGTAACGTGTACAGTGTGCAGAAGAATTTCAGGAAAAAGGCAAATAGGAAAATTAAAATCCTACTTTACCGAGTGAAGCAACTGCCAAGTGTGTAATTCTGCAGGAATTTGCCTGGGGTTTGAATTTATGGCTCCTTGTCTTTTCTCTCCCTCTAGAAGGAGAACTCCATCATTCCTGGGTGTGTTTTTTATAATTTCATAAAGCTGTTCTGTGACAGATCTTATTTTATCCAGCATGCTTAATCTTTCTCAAATAGTGCGGTACCCAAACAGCAAGGTGTCAGAAAAAACCTTGCAATTGGGAGAAGGAAGATTCAGCACCTGCCATTTTGTGTAGAACAAAGGAGCAAGGGTTATGGATCTGATACATAAATTAGGGCTTTGGGCAATTTAAAGACTGGACAGGAATGGAGTCATCTTGAGCAGGTCTTGCCTCACCATGCCAAATTTCTTTGTACTATATATCCCACGCCAGTACATACAGTGTAATGAACAAAGATCGTAGAACCATCACCGTGTCAAGATTGAAGAGGCCCTTAGAGTGAATAATTAGGAGGAGGTGATTACAGAACTAATAATTCATGGAAAGGAATGGGGAACCAATTCAGTAAAATTGAAAGAATTTGAAGGTAAATATGCCCATAAATCCTCTGGGGTGGACTCAGAGTTTAGCACTTTCTCCTACCCTGGTTTTATTCCAAAGCAATTTCATTAAACACTAGAGAGAGGGAGAGAAAAAATAATAATATAAATGCCATAAAAAATCTTTCAGGGGAAGGAATAAAAAGGGTTCCTGCCAGAGAGAATTTTTATTGAAAGTTATTATAATACCTATCTTTAGTTTTATGGCCTTTAATACAGGCCAAGTAATTTCAAAGCTGGGATTCTTTAAAAATGAAATACATATTTTAAAATAGTATAGTGTGAGTTATTATTTTTAATATAGAATTTAGCTAATATCGGGAAGGGATAAATATCTTCTCTCTCATGTTCTTTGCAATGAAAACGCAAACATCAGTTCCGTCACAGCATATGGAGAAGTTTCATTACTATCCTGTTGCCTGTACATAGGAACGTGTAGCATTTACTATCCCTAGATCACTGGGCAGACACTAAAGAATTAATCTGCTTGCATCCCCTGGGGCCAGTGGGTGAGTATAATGAGAACCATTTCAAAAATGGGGAAAAGGGACCAGAAATGGGGTAATGGTTTTGCTTACTGCCTCACAGTGAGCTGTTCCTGATGTGGAGAAATTATGTTAGTGGAGAGATTTCCAGAGTCTCTGCTCACTAGCCTCTCCTGTCTTGGGGAAGCAGCAAGTTTAATAAACATCCAGTGAAAATTCTCAGCTCCAGGAGGGTCTTGAAAGGTACAGATTCCTGTTACAAGAAGTAACAGTCTTCTGGATGTTTCCTTGACCCTGTTTCTGTGGTCAGGAATTTGTTTTTCTTTCTCACTAAAATAGCTTTATTCCTTCGGGATGATTCAGATGTTGGTATCTGAGCGGAAGGTGTGTGGAAAACCAATATGTGGTGGGACTTGAAAATCAGTTAGTGATGAATTGTGATGGAAAGTACTGAGATTAAAAATACAAGATAGGAAATGGCAAGACAGATTAGTGTACTTATCTTTTCTGTGGTTTCTAGAGATCTTGTTAATGACCTTGACTTAAATCTAACACCACTTCTGGAGGTTTTTTCTTTTGCTAACCCTCATTTTTATACATACAAAATCAGCAGGATGGGATAAAGCAGTAACAAAGAAGAAAAAAAAAAAAAAAAGAATATCAGGTGAAATAGCATGCAGTGGAGATTGGGAGAAAATGTGGAGATTAATTGATAAAATCAAGTGTGGAACCAGTCATGAAAAAGTGCAAATAGAGGTTGGAGTTGACAGGGTTGGTGAGTATTGTACATTACACATTTGCATTTTGTCTGAGTCTGGCTTACTGTGCCCTTCTCTGTTCAGAACCAACACAAGCTGCAAGAGGATTTTATAGCAGGAAATCTAGTACACATATCAGAGTGCAGCATGAATATGTTGCTTGTACTGCCTTAAGCTGCTTATTAGATGGGAAATTGAACAAGAAGAGGAACAAGGGCTAGGTTTCGTGACTTTTCAGGTTGTGGTACAGGGACTTCCCAAACTAGGTATAGGGTAATCAATAGCTCTGGAAGGATGTTTTTACCTTTAATTTGGCTGATCAGTTCCAAAATACTCTAAACTTTTATTACCTACCAGTATCCTGTTGCAAGGAGGTGTCCAATTTAAAAAAAAAAAAAAAAAAGCCCTTGCTACCTTCCTGGTTTCATATGATGCCCCTAATATGCAAGAGGAAAAAATAGTTTTAAAGGAACTCCTTGTTCTTTACAAATACTGAATCGCATTGTCAATTCAATTGGATTTGATTCCACGTTAATGTTGCATGAAGCCCTTAGATCTGAGCAAGTAAGTGGGTAATCGAATAGGTATAGCAGCTGATAAGTGACAACAACACCTTGTTATAATTTTTATGTTTATTTCCTACTGGAGCAAATCATCACTGTTTTTCTATGAGAAGTGTGAATTGTCAGATCTTCAAATAAGAGCAAAATCCAGGATCTAAATTTAACCTGGAAATCAAAACCAGTTGCCAGGGTTTTAGCACTGTCTGAGCAAGGTCTTCTAGTACTGACGGATAGTTTTTTCTTTATTCACAGTGCTATCTTTAACCTTAGACAACTACAGTATAAACCTCCAGTTTCATTAACTACATTTCACCTGCTTAAAAATTTCTAGCGGTATAGCCTTGTTTACTAAATTGTGCTAAATTACTTAACATTGGTGCAATTAAAAACTGCTATCTTTTTACCCAGGGACAGCTGTGTTTCACTGTTGGTGGATGAGATCACTGTATAAGTTGTAAAGTTTCTGGGGATAAGTAATACTTTCTAAAATATATGTGACAACACCAGAAGAATTGAAAAAAGTAAATTTTTATTTCGTGCATTCCTCCTTTCTTTTCCCCTCACTGAGCAGACAAAATTTTAAAGCCAGCTTGTCTTAAGAGAAGTCACCAGGATTTCAACAGAATTCTTTCACTTTCTATGACTGAAAGGAGATGTTAAAGAAATGACCTTGACATGTAAGGCAGGAACATTACCTCCAGTTCCTTTTTTACTCCCCATGGAAGCAAGATTGTAAAAGTATTTAATGAAAGTATTTAAGCATGAAACTACTGCAAGATAGCATCCCACAAAACATTGCCAAGTGACCATGCTGGGTATGACTGAGTAACACATAAAATACTTCATGACTGGTTTTCTTACAGATACTCTATTTTTATTATTTTTACTTGCAACTGACCTATCCTGTTTTGCTTTCTTGGCTCAATCTAAACCACTGAAATCAAGACTGAAGGAACGTTAGGTTCAACCTGATCTTTCTGACTGACTTCTTGGTTCTCTTTTTTTCCCCTTAGCTCAAATACAAACAGAGAGAGGGAGAGCAAGGAACTTCTGGCAGGGGTCAGAGGTATTTCATAGTGCTAGGAGCACAAGAGGCTAAAGAAAAGGCTGAGTCCTCAGAACTCTCATGTGAAGGGAAGAGGGAACATGTTGGAGACAGCCACAGCAGACATAAGAATGTAAAGGAGACCTTATTTAAAGCTGGAGAGTCTTTTCAGGAATAAGGATTTGAAAGCCTTGTTGAGATGTAAGGTTCCCAGAAATATTCACCTAGAGTACTGAAGTTCAGCTGTCCTCTTCCTGAGTTCAACAATGCTGCCTGCCTGGTGAGGAGCATTTCAGTTGTTTTGTTTCAGGAGTCATCCCACTGATCCTACTGCTCAGCAGAATAGGCAGCTCTCTGCAAGGAAAAGTTGTTAAGGGACACAGTTTCATCAGAAGCCGTGGGTGAGCCAATGCTGCTGAGCTGGGGTAATTTTGTATTGTGTGCAGGAACATTACAACCTGTGTCCAGAGGCTGCCACAGGCTCTCCCTAATGGTCTGCATTACTAATTCAGCTAATTGCAGCAATTACAGGCAGGAGATGCTGCTGGGAAGAGGCACCAGTACACGTCTCTCTAACATGCTGCAGTACATGCTGCTCATTAATTAGAACAGTACACACACAGAAAGAAAAAGTTTTTAAAAAAAAAATAAAAAATTAATTTAAAAAAATTTTAAAAAAGAAGAAGAAAATATCTCCAGCTGGAAATGCAAAGGAATATGACGAAACCTCTAATGGTTGTGAATGGTCACAATTTGGTTTAACCCTTTCAGAACCAGGCTTTCCAGCTGGTCAACTTAGTTGCATCCACATCCCTGTTCACTTGCTAAGCAAGGAGGTGAGGTTGCATGTTGGACATATCTGACACTTGCAGCAGTTCTTCATCATGCAACCAGTGAGTTGCACAGATAGTTACTGTCTGGGTAAACACCAGATTCCCAGCCCAAGAGGTGCATTAACAGAGCAGTAATTACATCTTTCTCAGAGTGGTGCATCAGGCACAGCAAAGAGTGCTGGCTGAGTGATGTGTATTATCTGGGTCTATCTTGTATATTTTTCTTTGCAGAAAGCATGTTCAGTCTGAACATGCCTCACCTCACATGGTAAGTCTCTGAGGAAGTGCCTTCTTGCTGGCCCTACATGATGCTGGTACTCATGGGAGGAGCCCAGCCTCTTCCCAGCAGACACATCTACAGTGGCTGTTGGAGAGCACTTTGCCAGCCAAGCAGGCTTTGTAGCCCGCTGTACTTCATTCAACAGCATCAGTGTGACCCACTTGCTGCCTTAAAGAGTCCAGCATGTGCACAGCACCTGTGCTCACCTGAAATATTCAACAGTATGGGATAAGCACTGTTCCTCCAACAGGAGACTCCAACTCAGTGGATGACATATTTACACAGGCATATATGGAGCACTCAGTACAGCTTAAATATTTTAAAAGTTACAATTGTGAAACTTTTTTTTTTCCCTTGGATATTTAGCTGCCTCTGTAATAGCTTCTTGACGTGCAAATATCTATTTTTTTTTCTTTTGTTCCTTTGCTTCACATGCCAGACAACAGATGACATCGTTTCATCAGCTGAATGTTCCAGTGATGATGAAGATTTCATTGACTGTGAGCCCAGTACAGGTAAGTCAGGTCAGTCGTGTTTTGCTTGCTTTCTGATTTCATTTGCAAAAAACAATGCATACATATATTTTATATGTGTGTGAATGTATACATATATAATTATATATGTATATATGTGTGTGTATATGTGTATATATATACACTCATGTATATATACACTGTATATAAAATAAGAAATTATACAGCCAAGCATCAGATCCCATGGACTTGGCAACAGCAAAACACAGAATTGTAGTCACTATTTAGTTTATATAAAGTTGTTCGCATGGAAAGGCAAACTTTCTGAAAGTGATCCCAGCTAATTAATAGTTCACATATTTGTAGATGTTACTTTACTGACACAGTAGGAAAAAAAATCAATATGAAGTGTGACAAATAATGAAGATTTATGAAGTGGAGAGGGTGAACATTTGAAAACAGAAGAGAAACAAAAGCGAAACAAAAATTGCGAAACTTTGTTATTAGCAAAGTTTAATCTTAATTAGTCTGAAGATGGATGTTAAGGGATACATTTGTCCATGGGATTTTAAGTACAGTTAACATGGTAATGTGTTTATACTAATTTTGTTTCCTGTGAGCCCAAAGAAATTGGGGAGCACCAAAACGTAGTTTTAACATAACAAAATTAGTAGTAATTCTTGCCTTGTTATCTGCAGTGATGCTTCAAAATGTATCCATTAAAGAGTCAGAAGGACTGGCCATGTGGAACTGACTCGATTTCTCCCTTTCAGATACATTTTGATAAATTGATGGCTTTTCTTTCTGGTGAGATATATGATGTGAGATCCAGCAGGCAACTGCAGTCTATTTTATTTCTTACAGGCTTTTTCAAGTCTTCTTTTTTGAGGCTTGCCATGAGTTAAGCATTTCTATAATAGAGAACAGACATCATCGAATTTCTGTGTACATTTAAAAGAAAAAGAGGACATTTGGTTAGAATTTTTGTCTTTAAAAGTGAAACATATAAATAGTTTGAGGGGATTCTTTTGTTTGGCTTTGTTTTGTTTGTTTTTGCTTTGTTTTATTTGGATGATTTTTTTTTTCCTTACAAAAAATACCAAGAAAGTATTATAAATGTTCTGTTTCTAATTTCCTGAAGCCATTTGAGTAATACAATAATAACATTAAAATTCACCCAAGGCTAGTTCTTTCACATTTCTTTTCAATTTGTCATGCTGTACCTGCATTTTTAGTAGAACTTGGTCCTGCTGTAACCTGAGATTGTTGTAGCTGGGAACTTCCACCCATACTCTTGACTTCCTGTGATGGCGGTGACACAGACTGATGGTAACAGGTAGCTCAGCCTACTTCCTGTCTCTTTTTCACAGATTTCTATGAGTTTTTCTACTCCCAAAAGAAAAAAAAAAAAAAGGAAAGCAGTAGGCAGTCCAAATATTACTAGATTGTGAAGTATAAACACTGTGGGTACTGAGAGTGTAAATAAACATAGTAATGAAATGCCAGCACAGTGATTTTAATGAAAGCGAGGCATGAGATTAATAGGACCACGTTAAAAGGACAAAGGTACCACAACTGATATGCAAATGAATGAAGTCACTTCATTAAAGCTTCACTAACATGTGAAGACTTCTTTTTTTAAAATTTATATTCTGATTGCCATGTATTTCAATTAAAGGACAAAATGAGGTCTTTATCAGACTCCTCCTCTTGTAAATTTTTGTTTCAAAAATCACAATAATTTCAGCAGTTAGAGATTGTAACAGCAGTATTTTCAGCTTTTGCTGCCAGTGGAAAAATCAAAGTTTGAGTAGAAATTTGGTAAAACAGGATGTTTAGCATGAAATTTCATAGTGCTGTAGAGCAACATTTCCAGACTAAAAATATCTCCTTCCTGACACAGTTAGAAATCTAATGCTACAAACAGGTACAAACTGGATTTGTAAAAATGACTTGCCTTTGAAAATCCTGCTAAGCATTATAGTTGGCAGATATAAATGCCTACAGACATTTGAATATCTGCTGTGTAAAATAATATGGTTCACTGAAAATCTGCTGAAGATTCTCTCCTAAACTACTAGACATTCTTGCAAATTTCGCCCAGTATCTTTTGTTGCACCCTACTCCTCTTGCATAGGGAGGTGGACCACGTAAGCCACTGAAATCTGATTCTTTTCTTGGGAATTACTATGACATTGAGAATAAAAGTTAGCTTGATTATATGTAAAAATAAGTCTCCCAGATGGTCCTTGTTGATGAAATCTGCACTTCCAGATTTTGAGTTTCCCTGCTCTCAGAGGTGCTGGTGTACAGAATTGCCAGAAGGAGGAGGAATATGCAGGTCCTTTTTGCATAAACTTAACTCATTCCATCATAATAAGAAGGAAAATAGCATGTTTATGGGGCTTCTTATTTTCTTTTTCTATCTTATTGTCTGCATTCTCAGTGCACCCAGTGTCTGCAATCCAGCCAGTATCAAAGCACTCACTCAGCCCATTCTGCTCTGGAGCACTAAGGCAATCTGAGCCGGCTTATCAAAATCCAGTAATGCTGGCTTGGCTGAGCAGATATGTTTGCCTTTACACTTCACCAGTCAAGTCAGAGTTCTGGCCATATGCCAAGATCTGGTATTTAAATATGTACATTGTGGAGAGAAAAGATCCAGATTATCTAGCTTGCATTTTCTAGTGTGTGGCTTTGGATTTTTTTTATAACTTTATGTTGGCTTTTTTTTTTTTAATTGGGCTCATTTGAAATTGCTTCATCCTCTTCAGTTGACAGGTCGGTGCCTTCTGCCTTGCCTGATCCCTTTTACAGCAGACTGAAAATTAAATGACCTAACCCAGCACAGTCTTCTTTTTGTTGCTCTGATAATGTGTAGCTTTTAAAGCTCTTGAGTTTCTGCCAAATATGGCCTTCTATCACCCTCAGTGCCATGGTCTAGTAATGTAAAGGTTACTGAACTCACTGCTGCAGCTTGAGATATGATACACATCACTATGAACCTGCTGTGCAATAGCCAAGACAAGGGCAGCAGAGACTATTTCCCTGCAAATCAGAAGTTTTCAGATTTCATATGGGTCACAATCAAATCCCAATATCTAGAGATACTACTTTGGTCTTGGTCCTGAATCAGGGGCAGTATTCTACAGAGTCCTTCTGAAGCCTTTGTTTTTGGTGTACTCAGAGGCTGAAAATCATATCCTCTTTGAGGCTAAATATCATGTGAGAACCATTTGGCAAGGTCTTATTGCCACTTAACTCTGATTCACAGTTGAATCCAAGACCTGAATCTCATCTGCATCTGAGCACTTTAAAAAAACACAGTGTGAATGTGATTCCCTCACTGCCTCTTCAGGATTTTCCAGGCTGGCTTGAAACACTAGGAGGCTGGCTAACACTTCGTGCCCCCCTTCCAAAAGTGATTTCTTTTGGACTTTTGGTTAAAAAAACTTCATTTAAAAAACAGGAGCTGTCACTGGACCTGTCCTGACTGAGGTAGCTTACAGACACTGGCTGTAGACATGTATGTATACATAAGGAATTATTCTAAGTGATGGCAATGACAGCTGTGGATCCAAAACCCATTTGTATTTTATGTAATTCAAAAGAAACCATTGCAGGTTCAGGGATAAAAACTGCCCACTATTCATCTTATTGCCGACAAGCTTAGATACCCTTAGTTCTCTAGATCTCCCAGAAGGCTTAATCTAAATGATAGGGGGCAAAAAAACCTGTTTATCTGCCCTGAAGAGGCATTTACTTAACATTCAAGAGAAGATCCTCTTTTATCTCTATGAAAATGTTGCTTGTCCCAGAACATGGCCAAAAAACTTCTTTTTTTCCGCACCAGAAACATGATGCTTTTCTCTGGTGTGAGTGCAGGACTCTCTTCTGGCCTGCTCCAGGGAGATCCAAGGCTCAAGTATTGAAGTTCCTCAAAACTCAAGGCAAGGTCCTGAGTCTGTGCTTTTGAGCACAGCTCTGTGGTGGTGTTTTGGTCACTCAGCTGCTCTCAGAGAATGTAAGATTTGTAAGGAAAATATCTTTTCTGACAAGGAATGACTAGGAAGCACTGTGAAGAAAGAAAGCATTTTTCTCTTTTCAGTGAAATGAGGAGCACCCTTACGATCTGATTTTACTGAGACTTCAAAGCCTTATTTAATTATAATTATGCTTTCCTGACAGCTGTTGCTGTATCCTCATACCATTGCCCTCGTTCCTGTTAAGGATGTCCATTAGTGGGGCTCTGGCACCAGGCAGGTTGGGTGCTGGAGGCCAGGCAGCTGATTGGGATCATAGCCCAAGCTGCTCCTTGGACTACTCAAAACTGTGAGACCCAAACACTCAGCAATTGGCCTGAAGCCCAGAATACAGCCTCTTGCAATGGTCTGTAGGGCTTAATCCTTACTCCCTGGCTTGACACATCCTGTGTTTCTTCCCAGGTGCAGCTACCAGTTTTCCCTTCCTATCAGCCCATCAATTTCCTATGCAATTTTTTTTTCCCCAGAGAAATTTATTCTGTGTTTCCCAAAAGGCTTCATATGTTAAGGCTGTCATTGTCTAATCAGACTGGTGAGCCCTTCTGATGAGGGACTGGAGACAGCAGCAGATATGCCAAAATCTACAGCACTGGAAGTTCCATAGTGTTTTGTACACGTACCCACACACAGGAGGCACATATCCTACAGATATGCTCTGTGTATCTATAATTTACTGGCCTGTAGCCATCCACCTGCAGGCTGCCTGGGTCAGAGATTTATTTGCAGAAAACAAGCAGACTCTGTCTTCCAAATCCACCAACACAGTACAAAAATCAGTATGGTGGAAATGAAGACTACATTGAAGAAACCAAAAGAAGTGTTGATTTGGCTGTTGTCCTCCACAACTGCATCAATCTTCCTGAAGCACCTAGGGAATTTTTATTGTTCTCCTAAGAGGAGCACCCCCCCCCCCCCCAATACCAGCTAGTTATCTTTCCCTCTGACAAGCAGGACTTCTTGCCCATTTCTGATGTTGTGAATAAGAAATGACCTTTAAAGTAGTGTGCATGCCTCTGAGTACTCAGAGAAGTAGACTTCCCTTCTCATAAGCTGAATACCTTATGGACCCAAAGGACAGGGGTTCATCCATGACACTTCCCAAGGTGTAGTAACATCACTTGTTTGATGGAATTTCCTAGCTACAATCTTACAGCTGAAATAAAATCAAATGAGCAAGTTTTACAATCATGCAGATGACTTACAGGAAGTTTTGGGTTTGGGTTTTTTTTTATATTAGGAGTACTGAGATTGGTTTTCAGCATATTGGTCTTTCTTTCTATGTAAGCTCCAAAGGCCCCACCCGTTAGGATATTTTATCTATATATGCGCTATATATATATATATACAGTGTGCATATATATCTATATGCTAAAGTAATAAATGACCAATATCAACAGTAGCCCCTATCATCCAATCACATGTTTACACAGAAATTCATGCCTTCATCTAACCCTGGCATCCGCTGGTGTGGACAGATGCATGATATTGTTATTTCTTGGTGAATAAAGCACGTTAATTTCTTTTTTGTTAGAATTTTTTCTTTCTTCCTTTTATTTATTTCTTTCCTTTTAATTGATGATTTCATCTATCAATTAGCCTTGGGTTAGGGTGGGGCAGGGAGAACAAAAAAATTATACAGGTATATCAATCGATATATACACACCTACTCCGTGTATATATAGATGGATATATACATTGTATATATTTGAAGAACATTTTCTGTCGTTTCACCTCATCTTGTGCCGCATGAATTTTTGGTGATTGATATTTTAGTTTCTTTTATATTTCTTTCCCTTTTTTT
Organism: Corvus cornix cornix; assembly: GCF_000738735.6. Classification (NCBI taxonomy): domain Eukaryota; kingdom Metazoa; phylum Chordata; class Aves; order Passeriformes; family Corvidae; genus Corvus; species Corvus cornix. The sequence continues at coordinate 20,697,115 of NC_046335.1, read as the reverse complement.
TTTTTTTGGCTCGTAATCGTGCCATACTGCTATTTTTTAATTTTTAAAATCACCGCTGTATTTCTCAATTTATATTTTTGGAGTTCTTCCAACAAAATAATGATTTAATCATCTCAAGAATGAGATATAGATCTGCAAACCAATAAAGGCAACAAAATCTTTTCTTGCCATCCTTAAGAAAGCCACATTTTCGGACTTCCCAAGAAAGTTGTGTGCAAAAGAATGAAGATTTTTACCCCTCCTTTATTTTTATTTTCCTACTTTTTTTAAACTTCTGCAAAGTCTCTATCCTGTTTTTTCCCTTTTCCTTTTTTTCAATTGAGTTCAGAGAAAAAAACCCTCCCCTTTACCCCACATATTCCCAGGACAAACTCTTCCAATGTAAAGAGCCCTAGAAACTGCAGATGGCATAAAAAGAATTTTATTGCAATGCAGAATGTCTGTCGTATCTTTTATTTCTGGGTCAGTGCGAGATCATTTTTCTGGCATGCTGTAGTTTAGCTGATGTAACTAACCATGGCCTTCATTAACCGGTGCATGGGCTGTGATGACACCATCTTATGTTCCATCAGAGCTACGCATTCAGGCTAACCAAGCAAGTCTGTAGTGTATAATTTGGGGGGATATTGTTTTGATTTTAATTTTTTATTTATATTATAATTTATTCATTTCAGAAGAGTTATGCTAGTACCCTTGGCTGCTACTTGCAGCCTCAGAGTTATATATCTACTTTTTTTTATGGGGTTTCTTTGCTCTTTTTAAATTTCTCAGTAGTGATTTTGCGTCTTGTTTGTGTCCATCTGTCTTGTCACTGTGTCTTGGAGTCCATTGGTCCAGTGTTGTTATGTGATTCTGTTCTCTGTTTGTAAGCTGGTGTTCAGCTCCTCTGCGCTCTGTCATCCCTCATCCCCTTCCCCTCTTCCCTTCCTCACCTACCCGAGGGAGGTCCACAAAGAGGCACCAAGCTTTAAACAATGTTCTGACTGTCTCCCCGAGGCTTCAGGATGGATGTTGCAAGGTGTCCACAGAGCTTCATAAGACCAAGTTTGCAGCTGTTCTGTTTTCAGCAGTTTTCAAACTCTGTTATAATTTTACTCCTAGAAGTGGTTTACTGGCATAATGCTAAAGTGACTTCTTATACAGCTTCTTAAGGGATTTGTGTGTACATGCTGATGTCTTAGAGTAAGAATTCCTGCTATCTGTGCTTTAGGCTCCAGACAATGCCACACAGGATGTGGGCTGTGTGTTAAATGGGATATACCTGGGTCTTTTTACAAAAGGCAGTCTTGGAAAAGGAATATCACTGTGCATGTGCAGATGAAAGGATATCTGTGTGAATGTATTTTTAAAATCCGCAGTTCATAGGTTTTTTGTAGTTAGCAGACGAAAGTCTAGGATGTACCTAGGATTTCTAAGAGTAGTGTGTTTTCACTCTGTGGGATCAGTCTTCTGTCTGTCAGTGTGTGACGTCCACCTCTTACTGATGCTGGTGAAAACTGGCTTGCTGATGTTTACTTGTATAACTTGAACACAATTCTGGAGTGGCATCTGGAGTGTCTTCTGCCATGTGCATCATAAATGTGCAATAATGTGTAAAGCAGAGGAAAACAAGCTCAGTTTTCAAGTGTCTGCTTAGGCTTGAAACACTATTTAGAAAAAATATAGTTCGGCTTAGTGGTTCATTTCCTGGTACCTTAATTCAGTTCTTGGTGAGTGTACTAGCCACATTAATGGCACAGGAAGCCTCAGTGCATTAGGAGACATCAGCTGGCATCAGTGGATCAGCTTAAGTTAGTGGAGGAGGAGGCAGACAGTTTTCATGCAGATAATGTTCACAACCTCACAAAGAGCATACTTACACATACCTTGCCTAGCTAAAATTCCAGTTGTTTTGCAGGAATTAGTTTGTTCTGAAGAGATGTTGAAGTCTGTGAACTTTTCTCACAAGTCCATGATATAATACTTACCTGTGTAGGCTAAGAGTTACCAGAAGAGAGAAGTGATGGGATATGTTCAGGTCTCCAACATGGAATTATTTAATTATTCCATTTAACTTACCCAAGATATGTTTCCTGTACTTGCAGAGAGATAAAAAGAAGATGACTTTTCTTTCACCAGTGTGAACCAATGATTTATGCTCAGTTTAGTTTTCTTAATTCTTACATAATCTGAGAAAAATTACTGAGTATCATTATTAGAGCAGAAAATTAATCAATATTTAAAGCTGTCTTGGTTTAGATTTTGGATCTCTTGTGGTCTTCATAACTAGTAATTCCTACTGAATCTAAAGGTTTTTCTTGGCAATTGCTTAAGTAAAGCAACTGCTTATAAGATTATATTGTAATCAACAAGCTCATTGTTTTGTGTAATACTGCCCTCTGGCAGAGAGACCAGAACAGTCCTGTTCTGAGGCTAACAACAAAAGAAACCCATTTTTTAGAACAAGTGGCAGGTTATTGGAGAAGAACAACCGAAGTTTTAGTCCCCTGCATCATGAAGTTCAGGGTAACCTTCAGACTGGAGTAATGTGATGATCAAATGTCCAGGCATCAGTAACCTCCAGGCTGTGATAAAGCTGCTGTGTCCTGCTAAGTGGTGACTTCTGTTTGCCTCTGCTGTGCCTGTGACCAGCCTTCTTCTGCAGGGGCAAGAGGCTCACTCAAGTGCAGGAGATGCTGTGAAAGGTCCCATTGTGCTCTGTTATATCCCAGTAAGGCTATATATGGATATCTGGCACTAGAAACAGTTCTTATTTTTGCTTTCTGTCTCGGGGCAGGCTGCTGGCTTCAGCTTTTGTGACATTTGTCACTGAACAAGGGGAAGAGCTGAGAGTTCAGTAGTTTAAGCCGAGATTAAAAAGCCTGAACTCTGGTGTGACACTCCCAGTTCTACTGTTGATTCCTTCTGTGTATGTGTATTTTGCCTATCTGTAAGGCAGGGTAAATGAAATACTTCTAGCTAAACGAGGTAAATATGAACGGAAAGGAGAATTAATTACTGTTTTAATGGACTTTGATATTCAGGTGCAAATTGCTGTTCAACACTCAAAAATGGTTCTGTACTACTACCCACCAGAACTGTGCAAATAAACTGTGGTATTGTTAAGGTTTTAGTACTATATGCTATCGTCACTTGCTGTGAGAAGTAATATTATCACATATTTTTATAAAGTAGGTACAATTCCTAATCTGCTAATGCAGAGAGAATAAAGTGTGGGATACAAAAGTCAAGTATTTTAATGTCAGTGATCATTGTTGTGACATTATTTTCAGTAAATATCACTTTTCCCTCTAGAATTAGAACATGCATTAGAATCAACCATGCTCAGGCTACCTAAATTAATGTCATGAGCGGACAGAATATACCGATCTTACAATTGGACTTGCATCCTCCTAGAATTTTCCTTTTAAAACTTAACAGTTTCTCCAGCCTGACTTAGCTGGTATAAGTTTCCCTGATTTTGCTTTTAAGATCAGGAGAAGATCAGAATCAGACCCACGGTCTGGCTACCTTGTCCTTGCTGCCTTCCAGTCTTTTTTTAAAGCGTGCTCTCTAAACTCAAAGCCATGTGCATTGTCACCTTCTGGCAATCCCTCTAGTGTGCTGCCTATGTTATCAAGCTGACACATGTCTAAAATACTAAGATATGATATTTTCAACCTGCTGCGACTTGCTTTTTGTCCCTGCTAGCTTTGATTTTCAGCTTCATAAAATATATGGGAAAGAAAATAAAAATAGCCAATGACACATTCAGTGGAAGAGAAGAGCTAGCACATGACTCAGAAAGACATTCTGCATCAAAAGCAGATGTCTGTTTATTAGAACCTTATATGTCTATAGCAACTGATTAGTTACCTTTAAACAAGAAATAAGTATCTGATTTCTGAAAGATAAGTAATGTCTGTTAGAGAGAAATCATGTTGAGCATTTACAGATACTAGGGACAGAGATAGGCTTTTGCTTCTAAAGGTTTTTCTTATAAATTTCTTTTGGTCATCATGCCTAGACCAAAGGGTGCCTTATGTACTAGAAGCTCAAAGGTACTGGTTGATGTTCACATGAATAACACCTGGAATAATACCTCAGTAGAGAAGGAAAACCTATTGTATTTTCAATCCAAGTAGATCATGAGAAGCCAAAGTTTATAATTATATGTCAAAAGGGTTATTACTTTGCCTTCGTTCTGCCTTTCTGTTTCAGTTCCAATTTTTTATTTGCAATTTCTAGAAATCAGTGTTTTATCCCAAGTGTTAGAAGTGGGGTATCCCAATTCCTAGGGGATGTGAAGTGTAATATTTCTTTAATACTACTTAGCTTATATGCTGTGTCAGGAGCAGGAGCCAAAGACCATACCAGTTTGGAAATGAGATATAGAAGCAAAAAAACAACAAAAATTAGACTGTCTTGATTTGAAATCTCAGATGTCTACTAACTTGAGGACCCATTTTGTTCTGCTTTTTCTTTTCACTAACAAATACATTATTAAAACCTTACAAAAGAGCCACCACCAAGGAGTCTCTTTTTCTGCTTCTGCTGAGTCTCAAAAAAACTAAAGTTTTTTGGTCCCGTGGGGTGGTGTTATAAGGATCATCAGCTCCCCTTTTGACATTCAAGAGGAACTACAATTATTTTACAAAGTTACAAAATCTCAAAATCAGCTTCTTTTAGAGCAACAAGAAAATGTCCCCAATTTTATCTCCTCTAGTTTCACTCCACCTCAGTGTCAGAACAGTAAATGTCAGAGGCATCAAAAAGGGGGAAAGGTTGCTCTGTCTTTGAGGGACAGCAGAAATGCAAAGCAATTTTAGCAATTTTGAGCGATTTTTATTTTTAATAGATGTCAATAATTCAGTTTTTTTCTCTAGTACAAAAAACCAGTATGACTGATTTTAGATATTGGTTTTAGCAACTACTGATTGCAATGCTGAAATCTTGGGGAGTTCATAAATTTTGTATTTGACCTATGAAAAGAGCAAAAATAGTCCTGCAAATAGTTCAGGTTATTTTCTAATGTATCAAAATATAATTTTAATCTCTTCTTCTGACCTCTCTCCATTCAGTCTGCAAGTCTACTGTGGAGTGCCTAAAGATAATCCATGCTTCTCCTGTATGCTAATTTTTTTAGTGCTAAGACAGGGATAATAAATATATGGCAAAACATGCACACACACTCTCTGTACATGTATGTATATTTATACATCTGTTGATGCCATGTTTATGTTCTAGCTAAAAGAAGCATTTTGGGGAACTGAAATAGTAGAATAAACTTGTTTAGGAGCTTTATAAGCAAATGTGGAACAAATAAATGGAATCTTGCTTTATCCTCTTTCTCATGCTCCTCTTATGGCGGTTCAAGTCTTTGGGTTTTGTATAACTCAGAAAGCTGCTAGTACATCCCAGCATTTGGAGGGAGGTGTTTTGTGAGTGAGGGCAAGTGTGACTCAGGTTTGAGATCTGAAACTGAGGAACCCTGTCGTGCATCTGAACTCACAGCAGGGAGATGTCTTTGGTGAGGTTCTGAATCATTTACCTCTGCCAGGGTACTGGGGACTCTCAGAGACCTGTGGAGAAGATTAAAAAGGTTTGACAGCTGGAGAGAAAGTCAGTGCAGTAGGAGTATGTATGTATCTGAAATAAAATAAAATACTCTTTTGTTCAGTAAACTGGCCATCCTACCCGACCTGCCCTCATTCCCATTTTGGGATGGGTAGCAGTCCCTGGAACACCATGGATCACATGCAGTCCACTGGTGGAAGGCCCCTCCTTAGCACTGGGGCTGTTCTAACACAGATCAGAAATTTCACCACCACACGCCCAAAAATCTCCTCCTCCCCTTCAGTGCGGGGTTGCAAACCTGGCCTCAGCAAAGCACCTGCTGCTTTTGCAAATGGCCAATTGTTTGGGTCTTTAACCTTTAACATTTCAGTCTCTCACATCCTTTACTTCACATACTTAAACATGCTGGATAAGCCCAAAAAGAATCCAGAGACTGAAAAGTACTTGAAGATATTCATGCCTTATTTCTTTTTTAATAAAAAAATGAAGATTTGGTGCTGTCAAAATGCTGAAGGGACTCCATCTAGTTTCTTCTGAGCTGTCTGTGTCATATCCAAAACAAGAAATGGTGCCTTGACCCCTAAAATGCTGGGTTTGAGTGCATTTTCATTTTGAAATTGATGCTTTTAAAAAAGATAACATTTGCATTCTAACAAAATCTCTAATTACAAAACAAAGTAAACTTAAGTTTTGAAGTATTTTATGGGAACTTCTTTTGCCTCCCCACTTCATTTGTCTTCTTTTTTTCATTTCTCAAAATATGACTACTAAACTTCACCTGTAAATAACTTGGGGGCTTCTTATAATTCTTTTCAGTTTTTCAATTTCTTTTCTCCCCCATTAGGTTCTCTAGAACATTCAACCATGCTTTCCTCCATAGCAAAAATCTGTTACTAGCTCTGTATGAATTATGTTAGAAGACTAAAACCTTTGATTATATTTATCAAAGAAGTTGAGCCAGTATATTTCAAAATTTTCAGTTGTTCACAGCTTTTCATTGTATTTTGAATAGCGATGGTGAAGTCCACCCCTGAAGCTCAGTGATCTTTCCCACATATGCTGTTTTCCAAATCCATCACTTTTCCCTTGGAAAGAAAAAGCAAACAAAAAGCTTTTGAGAGACATGAAAAAAAAGTCTCCTTCCCTAAGATGATATTTTTAGAAACAGATGGTAAAACAAACTGCAGATGTTGTGCCTGCAGCACCTCTATTCAAATAACGGGATAGTTGAAAGATGAAAACAGCCACTTGTGTGTCTAACTCACTCTGTTAGTAATTCTTCCTCCATGCAAGAAGAGCAGGGAAACCTGGTACAGTAGTTTTTTCCTATCTTTCTTCCTCTGAAAAGGTATTCACACAGTTCTCTGCTGAAGAATGAGTGTTCTGGTAGTCCTCTCTACAGCAAACACAAAGACGTGATAGTATAGGAAAAAATAATTCCAGTCATCTGTATCTCATAAATAGTAGATTTTTTTTATTCTCCTTGTGAGTTTTTTTTCCTTTGCCTCTCAGATGACCTTTCCTTCCTGATGACAAGCTGCAAGTTTTCTGTTGGCCTGTCTCACAGGTGGCGAGTGTCCAAACACAAGCTGCCAATTCAGATAGTTTAAGAAACTCTTAAGACCTGCCAGGCTTGGCGTGCCTCGTGTAAGAACACTGCATTCACATGAAATGTTTAAAGTATCCTGAGGAACTTGAACAATTTTGTTTCTTTTTCCATACCAAATTTGCTTACATTTCATTAAAGCTAATTAACTAGGAGTCTAAGCAGCAAGTCAGGTCAAAGCCATTTGGACTACTGTAAAAGCAGACTTTTTGTGAAGGCCCAGCTTTTTGACAATCTTCAGAATATCAATTGTTATTGATACCTATTGCTTTTGCCTTAAAATCCCTATAAAAGCAATATTGTTTATTGTAGTTTATTGGCATTTAATCTCTGATGCCAGCTGCACATTCAACATGCTTATTTAAAATTAATTGTAGTAGTTATATCCTGGGGATGGCTGCATATGTGAGTGTCCAATAGCCCCAACAACATTTTATAGCTATATTGCCATAATTTTTCTAGCAGCTAAAGGGAGCTTTGTGGATATTAGAGTAGCTGAGCATTTGCTTCTAAGATCTAAATTTTAGATTTATACACTGACAAGAGATAGTTAATCCTTTTGTAGACCAGGCCCTTAAGGTTTGTCTGAATAGCAGAATTTGAAATAAGACCTTGGAGTCTTAATTCTTCTTTCAGTTTCCAGCCTTAGTTAATTTCTCCTCCACTTCTAAACAAAAGTTGTATTTTGATCCTACAGTTTTCTTAAATCTTCAGACAGATACACACACGAGGAGGTCATTTTTCTGGGGATCAAGCCATGCTAGAGTAATAACAGCTTTTACTGCAGTGTGTCACGTTACATCAATTTTCTAATTCAAGGGAGATTTCACCAAATGCAAACCAAGATGATGAAGTTATCTACAGTGAAATTAAAGATTTTAGACATCAGCTTAGAGCAATCGTTGTTGTTCTTGTTGAACAGCAGTTCTTTATTGGTTTTCTCTTTTGTATTGTCTTGTGCTGTTCTATTCTGGTAATGAAATGCATAGAACTGTACACATCATTTCAGGGGTAGTACTGACAAAGCCGTGTAGAGAGACACTCTTATCTCTCTGCTCCATTACAGTGATGCCTCTGCTTATACAGCGCCTGAGTTCTGAATATAGTTGGAAAGCTTAATAAGCATAGGGAACTGCTGCGGAGGAAGGAGATTCTTTGCAAGAAAGGATTAAGGGATGGCAAATGCAGTTTCCTTTTATAAAATCCAATAAATTTGAGCTTTACATCTCTGACTGAAGCACTGAGAAAGGTGCTGGAAATAGAAAGTAAAGAAAATATATCTATATATATATGGGTGTATAAACATATTTATACATATGTAATATATAGTAAATATATATGGATGTGAATGTGTATATATAAAAACCTGTAAGTATTTTTCGGTTACATAATATTATTACAGATTTCAGATAGTTCTAGCAAATATCTTAGATGTGGAAACAGAGTGCTGGTAGTATCCTGTACTGGTCCGCAGGAGATGGACTGCATGTCATATTTTAGGTCTCTCTGATTCCAGTGTAAGAAATGATGCACATGCTGTACCTCTTATTTACTGCTAATGTAAGTTAGCAATAATGCATATAAGCATTATCAGTGTAAAACTGCTGCAGGTGAAGAGCAAATCATGCTCTTAAGTTTCAAAAGTAGGATTGTTGGCCAGAGCTGAACATTAGATGAGAAAGGGTGAATTAGGTAATTCATAGCATATATATATAAAAAATAAATTGTATGTACATGGAACTCCTGGGATACTACGTTTGGTAATAGGCTTAAATTATCAGAAGCAGAACTTTTCCACTGCATTCCTCACTTGTTTTATAACTCTCTTCCAAAGCTGTTGTCCACAGCATTTGTGAATGGGATATTGATTTTTATTTTGGAAAAGGAAGCAGTCAGCACTTGGATCTCCATAGCCATTTAGAATTTGGATGCAAATTAAATACTTTCATAGTAAAAAAAAAAAAAAAAAAGTGTAGATTCCTGTATGTATGCATGTGCATGCATATTTGCTAATTGCATTAACCACAAGGCTGGAAAAACTGACAGCCTGATGAGATGTTGAGTGACTTGGGATTAATGAAAGTAGAAAGTATTTAGCAGTTTATGGTATTAGGGCTAAATTTGTATAGTAATATGTGGGAAAAAATCACTATATAGAGTTAGCTGGACCTTAAACACAGACTGGAAAAAAAGTCCAGATGATTTAACAGAGAGGAGAGACTTTAGCTGGAGCATTTCAAAGCTCAGCTGTCAAATACAACAGCTTGTTTTTGTAAGGTGCGTATCATCTACATTTTTTACTGTATTTCATTACAATGCTCTATTTTATTCCACACGGTTTGAATACATAAGAAATGCCTGTTGGTTTTCTGAGATCAGGTGGCTTCTGACTTTCACTTACTTTTTTGACCCCAGCTGGTGTGTCTGTATTCTGCACGTTAATATTCTTGAAGGGAGCAGAGATAAACCCTCCTTTTGCTTTTTTCTGTCTTTAAAGTAATCCATTGCAACTTCCATTTTTATTTCTGCACTTGATAGTGTTATGGATCTTCTTGGTCTTATCTAAGAGAGCACCCAGCCCTATATGTCAGGTAAGGTGTTTGACCAGAAATGCACTGTTACTACTTCAGTGGCATCGTTTAGCTCAGATTTGAAATGCGTTTTGCAGGTATTATAAAGAAGCTTTTCAGACCTTTAGTAAGAGTGATGAATGCTATTTTCTGCTTTTCATAAATATCATAATCAGAGAGGTTAAAAGGATGCTTCCTTAGGTGACTCACTAACAAGCTTTAGTTTAGAGAAACATGGAGCAATGCAGGGAGAAAATTATTTGTAGGGCATGCAGCAGTTGCAGAGGTGGAAGGAGGCTAAATTACTGCTGAGTTTAAAAGAAGAATTGCATCAATAAAGGGGAGGAAATGTTTCTAAATAAATTTGTTTTTTCATTATGAAAAACTGTATTTGTTTAAGCAAAAGGAATATTTTCACCCATAGCTATACCTGAGTGCCATAGATGGGCAAACAGAAAGTTTTTCCTCCACTTCACTGATCTGTGTGTTTGGTTTTAGAGGGCAGTCCACTGACTTTTAATAGTTTTGTATCCTGATGGTCCCTGTAGAGTCCATGCAGTGCCAGGTTAGGGAATGGTTTCCAATCTGTTCCTCACTTCTCATGTGGAGTCATTTATCTATGTTCAATTTAAAAGTTCAGTCAGTCATATTTCTCTAAGATCACTGAAGGCAGTAGGGTAGCTACAAGGTTGCCGAGTGCATATGTTAACCTACAGTTTTTCCTTATAAGTGGTAATGTAGGAGACCTGAACTCATCTCTCAGATCCCTAACTTGGGTTGGCAGCAAGTTGGTATGAAGAATGTCTTTAGAGTTGGAAGTACATATTTTTCAAGTTGGAAAATATCCACTGAGACATAATAGCAGGAAACACCATGGTAGAGTTTTTGAAGTGGAATGTATTTTTCTAAGGTGAAGCTGAGGAGAGAGCAGAAATGAAGTGGTTTTTCCAGTTAACTCCATGTTATGCCTCCCTACCTATGAAGACAGAGCACATAAAACTGTCATCTTATCTCAAAGCTTAGTGCTCCTGTGCTGAATTCTCCTCTTCGTAGTTATGTTTGAATTGCCACTTGCTTCCCTTTCTCAGTATTTTTCAGCTGAGGTTGCCACTACTAAATTACCAGACAAAGAAATAGGACAATAATAAGGAATTGTGATGGAGCCATAAGACAGCAATGGCAACTTATAATTTGGCTTCTGGCATGCTTCCATTTTGATGAATAATTCAGTGCTGTGGAAGGTTGTGAAAAGAAGGCACTTTGCATTAAACACTTAAATTTACCATTAAAGACTAGTGAGAATTGTTTAGGCACTGGAAATAACAGGCAAATCTGCCAGTTCTTCTTCAGTCTAATGTTGGTCCGTGTGTCTGTTCTCATTTAATGTCCTTTGCAGAAGGCAAGAAAGGACCTAGATAGGCTCAAGTGATTATAATGACTCTTTTGAAGGTGAAAAGTTTCTTCTAACTTCAAAACAGTGCTGTTCATTAATACCCTAATAAGGCAGTAAATCACAGGGCAATAAGGTTAGAATTCGAACACCTTTTTGTTTTATTCACTAAGTTCAAAGCTGCAAGTTTGCCAGTAGCAGAATTGCCCAAATAAAGTGTTTGTTCTATTAATATATTTCCAGCTCCATCTCTTTTTTGATTGTGCTTAAGACCATCAATTAGAATAAGAATATGGAAGAAATAATTAATTCATCAGAAAAATAATTCTGCATGAGAAAATTTTGTGGCTCATACAGATAAAGGAAATTAGAGTCTATGAGAAAGTAATAGACTTTCCTATTAAAATCTAACCATATAACGTCTTACTTCATAGCAGAGGAAAGCCTAATATGATAAGATTTTTTAGCTTATTTTAATTAACTTTCCATCCTATTAGACTTGATCTGCAGTTAACTTTCATTTCACAGGTATTCATGATTGTTATGCTCCTGAGAATTAGTGGACCATGAAGCTCAGACATGATGGTTAATAGCTATGCAGTCATTTTTCAGTTGATTTTCTAACAATAAGCCCAAAATTTAAATGTAAATACTTCAGGTAATACAGTAAGCAATAATTTGGAAAACATATTCAAATGTATGACTATATATCCCTTTAAATAGTGATTCCACAGCAATCTGACCTGCCCTGGTCTATGAATATTAACTGTTGGTTTAAAAAAAAAACAAAATACACACCACACCCCCAACCCCCCCCATTTTGGAAGGTAGTGCTCGAACTTCTCTAACAAAGAAAACAATTAAACTTTTGGGATAGTGGGATATACGTTATCTTATCATGGTGCAAAGATAAGGCAGAAAGAATGCCAGCTTACAAATGAGGTAAGCAGAATTAATCAATAGCAAAAAGCAGTCATCCTGCATCAATTATCATAGTATAGGATCATAGAATTGTTTGGGTTGGGAGGGTCCTCAAATATCATCTAGTTCCAACCCCCTCACCATGGGCAGGGACACCTTCCACTAGACCAGGTTGCCAAGGGCTCCATCCAACTTGGCCTTGAACACTTCCAGGGATGGGGAATCCACAGCTTCTCTGAGAAACCTGTTCCAGTGTCTCACCACCCTCACAGTAAAGAATTTCTTCCTAATATCTAATTTAAAAATACCTTGTTTCATTTTGAACTCCTTGTCCTATCGCTACGCACTCTTATAAAAAGTCCTTCTCTGGCTTTCTTGTAGGTACCCTTTAGGTACTGGAAAAAGGTGCTATAAGGTTTCCCTGGAGCCTTCTCTTCTCCAGGCTGAACAGCCCCAACTCTTTCAGCCTGTCTTCACAGGAGACAAGCTCCAGCCCTCAGCTCCATGGCCATCCTCTGGACTTGCTTCAACAGGTCCTTCTTTTGTTGGGGGCCCCAGATATTAATATCATCAATATTAAAGTAAGTTAACTTTTGGAACAAGATCTGTTTCTCTTCTAATCCAATCTTTTACGAAAACAGAGCAAATACCCTTCCCAGCCACTTTCTTGCTGTAACGCAGCCTCTGATAAACAGCTTAAAGCATTGGCTTCTGAATCACAGTAGAGTTTATTCCAGTCATTCACGATGTTGAAAAAGGGGATTCAAACTTGTCTGCAGCAGCCTTTCATTGCTGTAATCCTGAACTTTCAAAAGGAAATTTGCAAAAACAGCACCCTCTCTTTCTGCTTGTGCACTTCATGGCTAGTATTAAACTTGCCTGTAAAAACAAGTAAGAAGTCCTGCCAAAAATCCATCCCCAAATGCCTGAGTCACAGTGCTATCCCCTCTTGTCTTTTCCAGATGATAGACAGAACTAGTTCACATGTTGAAAGCTCCTAAACAAAGGGTTCCCCCTGCAGTGGTTCAGAGCTAGATAGCTCATATGTTACTTAGCTCTATTGTGTGTCTGAGGCAGTTACAAGTGCTGCCTAGTAGGAGAATTGACGTCAAAGCATGGATTAATAGGCATTTGCCATTCTGTCTCCAAACACCTCTGCTTGACATCTCAAGGGGATTCTAGTGCTTTAAGCACTATTACAATCCAAAGGAAAAGAGCATCTCTCATTGTCTGAACTGGTGTGAGAGAACACCACCTAACATACTGCTCAAAAGCTTGGCACTCCATTTTTCCTTTCCAGAGGAAGAATTGGGGCTGTTTTTATTTATGTTTACAGATTGTCAGGGTTTCTACCTAGGGTTTCCCACCATTTCCCAGTGGTAATTTTGTAGAACCTATCAGCAGTCTGCGTGGTAGGGAACTTCTCATAAGTAACTATTACCTCAGGCCTAGGCCCTAGGGTACATCACCATGTCCCGCAGCCATAGGGAGGAGGAGGAGAGAAGATCCAGCAGGCAGGAATTGTGCAGCAAGATTGATTTATTTAATTATTTTACAAACTCTTTCATAGACTTTTTTCTTCATAGTCTAATTGCACAAAGGATCAGCCACCCCTTGGGGTGATTGGCTAAAATCCTAAAACATCCATTGTCAAAATATTTTTCTACTATACCATAAACAAGACTTTTCAAGGTTGCAGGTGTTTGGTTGTTTACATAACTCTGCTACCTCTTCTGTGAGAGAGAAAAGTCTCTCACGGACTTAGAAAATAGCAAGAAAATCCTTGCTAGCAGCATTTTTGTATCTACAAGTAACAATCTCTTATGTAGCATTTTTCCTCTGCAGGCTACTGGGTATTAAAGCCTTAGTGTATCCAACATCAGCTCGTTTTACTGAAGGGGAACTTGGCCTAGCCATTTAGGATGGCTGTGAGGCAGTCCTTGTATTAATTCTGAGGACTATTTTGCCTTGTTCTTGGCTGAAGAGGAGACTGAAGTCCCATAGTCCTAGGACTCAGTTCTGAACTCCCAAAGACTTCTTGTAACATGAGGAAAATAACATTATGAGCAGGGCTGTACTGCTTCCATGATTTGGAAGATGAGTTTATGAATCCCCAATTTATTGCAGTTTTTTAACATGTGCTTGAATAGGTCACTTCAATTCTTAACTCTTACACCCCAGTTACTCTAGGAGGAAACTTAAAATTGCTCAAACTCAGTAGAAGAAAACATGCCCTATAAGAATCCCTATCATGCCCTGTGACTAATAACAGAAATAAGTTTAGGTGTGAAGGCACAGGTAAATTAATCTTGTTCAAAGCCTACTGGAATAAGCCTCTTCCCAACCATCACACTCTAAATTGTCTTCACTCTACATTTTACAAGGAACTGATGTTCACAATGCTGAAAATACATGGTTCATTATTTCTTCTCAATAATTGCACTATTTAGCTTGATATAATTACCAAGGAAATTGTGTATTGTTGTTAGTCGGAATTCATCACAATGTTTGAATAGTTCGACTTACATGTTGACACCCTGTTGTTTTCTACAGCTTGTCAAATGCTTTCCTTGGTACAGTGTGTACACTGTTAGAGGTCTATGGTTGTATTGATTCCCATATATCCTCAAGAATAAGGTGTAGCTGCATCAGTGGAGACTTCTAAAGTGGAATACTTTAGAACCTGAATGTCTTCCAGAGACATAAGTCATGCCTGGGATGATCCTGGATTATTTAGCCATCCAAAAAGAGGACAACACTTTTCTTTGTGTGGTTTTTCTTTGTTTTATTTTGTTTACGACTCCAAGATAAAAAGTACTATAGCCATCTCTAGGTACAAGCTCCAAATGCAGGTTCTTCCCAGCACTGGTTTATGTCTGTAAGAGGAATAGGAAATACTAAAAGAAGAGGGGTTATTGAGGGCAGAACTAAAATCACTACTTTTCCCTCAGAAAATAAGTTTAGGTTCATTGTAAGAGAAACCTTTTACCAGTGATGCTGCTATGCTTTGGGTTCTCCTCTCACAAAGCAAAGGAGGAAGTTCCATCCACTGAGTTACTTGTGGCTGGATTAGCTGCAGACTTTGAACATGTAATGTGCTTATGCTGTTTTAGGGATTAATTAGATTACTTTGTAGCATCTTTCAACAGAAATGGCAAATGTAGCCTAGTATGCAAGTGATTAAAAATGTTGTGCTGAAAAAGGGTTCTGTCTACTTCTGAAGTACACAACCTCCTTTCTGGTAGTTGTAGAGAGTGATAAACTGTCACCTTAGCCTCCTTTTCTCCATGCCTAACAATCTCAGCTCCCTCAGCCACTCTTCATAGGACCTTCCAGACCCTTCACCAGCTTTGTTGCTGTTCTCAGGACATGTTCCAGCACCTCAGTGTCTTTCTTGCAGTGAGGGGCCCAAAACTGAGCACAGAACTCAAGGCGTGGCCTCACCAGCACAGGGAGGCAACTACTGCCCTGCTCCTGCTGACCACACTATTGATGATACAGGCCAGGATGCCATTGGCCTTCTTGCCCACCTGGGCACATACTGGCTCATGTTCAGCAGCTGTTGACCAGCACCCCTGAGGTCCTTTTCTGCTGGGCAGCTTTCCAGCCACGTTTCATCCTGTAGCACTGCCTGGGGTTGTTGTGACCCAAGCGCAGAACCCAGCACTTGGCCTTGTTGAACCTCGTACAGTTGATCTCAGCCCATTGATCCAACCTGTCCAACAGCATATGACTTCTTAGGATACTACTACCAAGAAGATTTGCAGAAGCCATGAAGTATTTACTAGCATTTGGACAACCTGATGACATGTATTTTTACCTGTCTGCTTCATAGCTGTACACTGAAGAAAAGAGGAGACACTAATACAGCCTTGCTGCTCTGTTTGTGGATTAGCAGAAAATTATGTACATTTTAGTATTCCATAAATATACAGAAAATTTTTGCTATGTGTGTTTAGACCAAAGACAGTAAACTATTCCTGC
Organism: Corvus cornix cornix; assembly: GCF_000738735.6. Lineage (NCBI taxonomy): Eukaryota > Metazoa > Chordata > Aves > Passeriformes > Corvidae > Corvus > Corvus cornix. The sequence continues at coordinate 20,681,088 of NC_046335.1, read as the reverse complement.
TCCCACTCAAATTATTGGATGACACTCTACTGCTGAGTTTTTCGGTATGAGAATCTGGTTTTGGGTTCCAAAATCCCTTCAGAAAGACTTCTTTCCATGTAACTGACTTTTAGGATTAAATAAGTTTGGCTTTACATAAAAAAAAAAGCCTTAGCTGGGTTGACTACAAATATCAATCTTCAGTCTTTCAAAAAAACACATCAGATCTTTCTCCCTGGAGAAAGAGACAGTTGAGTAGAGATGCATGGGAAGAATGCTTTCAGACCAGTGATACTGGTTCTGCCGCTTAGCACTGGAAGCATCAAATACTCTTTGATTTGGAGTACTGTGAAAAGATAATAAACTTATGGCAAACACCTGAAAAATTCTTTACCACTGTGGCAGTTTAGCCCTACGATTTCCTTAGCTCTCAGAGCTGTAAATGTGCTTTAATTTCTGATGATAGTTTTGTTAGCTCATTGCTGTAAAGAAGTCCCACTGATTAACTCTTACACACAAACCCAAACAGAACAGCATGTGGGACTTTGTCAGTCATTCTCATATAGACATTCTTATTATGGATTAATATTTTTATTTCTAAGCTTCAGATGTGCCCGTGGGCTTAGAATGAGAGAGCTTTTTACCAGTACAAACAGCTGGTGCAAAGGGAAGTGATATAACTAATTTACGTTCTTAGGCTCTTCCTATCTCTGTGTTTAGTAGTGGACAAGCTAATTCAATACACTTCTCTTACAGTTTAAATTAGTGCAGATAGCTGATGGGAATCACAGGAAGAGATTTTTTTATTCTGAGTTGGGTGTAGGGAAGAGGGTTCGCTTTGAAACTTCATGTTTAGTCCTATTAATCGATAAGCTATTTGTTATTTGTGATATGCTAAGCATTCATTTGGCTGGACATCTGAAAAGCTCTAAGAAAGGTTGAAAGCATGCAAGAATGAACAGGTTGTTTTGGGAGCTAATACAAGCAGGAAGAACCAGAGTTTTGTTGCAGTGGACAGAACTCAAATAATGTGGGATTCAGTGTGTTAGGGAGGAGAGAAGCTGTCAGCTTTAATGGAGCACAAAGACATGAAGTTGTGTCAGGGGAGGTTTAGGTTGGATGTTAGAAAAAGGTTCACCACCCAGAGGGTGGTTGAGCACTGGAACAGGCTCCCCAGGGAAGTGCTCACAGCACCAAACCTGACAGAGCTCAAGAAGTGTTTGTACAATACTCTCGGGTACATGGTGGGACTCATCTTGGGGATGGTGCTGTGCAGGGCCACGAGTTGGACTTTGATAATCTTAGTGGGTCCCTTTCAACTCAGCATATTCTGTGATTCTGTAATTCTATGATTCTTTGACTAGAGTGGTAAAAGACATGAAAGTTACAGAGGTTCGCATGAACCCAGGTACAGTAGTGCAGCCCTAGATCCTACCTGGTTTACCATCCATCTTTCATATTGCTCTTTAACACACACACACACACACACACACACAGAGAGAAATGTGCATTACCTTCACTTTTTTCTTTTCCCTTTAAATGCAATTTGAAAACAAAAAATAGTATAATAAAGCTTTATCATTAAAGCCACTGAACAAGGGGCTTTTTATATAATTGTTTCCTGTTAATATATGGATTTTTTCATTTGAAAACACTGGCTATCAGCTTAATCCTTCAAGCAAGAAACTTGTATGCTTTGATAATACAGATGTTTATACTCCCAGTCCATTGATCTACTTTAAGTTTTTGAAAATAAAAAAAAAAGCTGCACTAGTTATGCTTTTTAGTCTTTGTTTTTCTGAGGAATAATTTGCTAAATTTTCAATAATAAAATAGCATCTTGTAGCTTCATATGGAAGCATTTAGTATCCAATTTTCAAATTAGGACATCTAGTTTTGGCTGTTAACAGCTAGAATTTTTTTAAAGACTGGAGAAGGTTTTCCCAGCCTCAACAGAAATTGCTGAACCCATATTTTCCAAAGAACTCTGCTTCTATTCGAGCACCGCTGTATTGACCACATAAAAAATTGCTTAACACCCTTCAAATCCTCTTGTAAGTCTAACATCAAGATTTCGTCTACAAAATCTTGTCATCTCTTTTAAGTGTCTCTGGCTCCAGTTGTGGTTCTGTAGCTCTTTTGATCTGTCAGGCAGTAAAAGGCTTTTCCAGACCCCCACTCAATGATTTAGGCATTTATCGTCAAATAGGGCATAAATATTTTCTGGAGAGGCCTGACATAGACTGCACAGTTGGCAACCAGACTCATGCCTTACAGTCTGTTTTGCATCAGAGAAGGCACTCAGTTCTAATGTGCTGAAGGGGGATATTTCACTACTCTGAAAATCCAGCTGCAAGTCATGACAAATACTGATTAAAATTCAAAGCTTAAATGCCTCTTTGTGAAACTCCCTGAGTACAATTAAAGCAGAGGCTCAGAATCCTGGTGGAGAGTGATGTCCAGGGACACTAGCCTTGTAACCTTGCCAAGCAAAAATCTCCACTGAGGTCTGAAAAGGCCTCACTTCGGTAATTTTTTTCCTATTCCTAGCCAATTTTTTCTGATCCACAAATGAATCCCCCAAATTTTGCTTCCTGGAACCTGCATGTTCTGTCCCTGAGATAACCCTGACCAGGTTTCCTCTTCTGTGGTTTGACCTCTTCCCTTCCTAACATGTTTACCAAAGGAATGTAGCAGATAGGTCCAGTGTAGTCTCCCAGCATGGGCATGGTACATTCCAGCTACAGCTGCACTGTGCTGTTAGTGCAACCTCATCACTTCTGAAGTAGGAGCTCTTACATAACTCCTCTCAGAACTGGACACTTTTCAGTAATACATCTAAAACCAATCTGGGCTATTTAATTTTTGTGGGGTTTATACTTATTTAATATTCCCCAGAACTAATACTGATCTATCTGTGGCTTTAGAGGTGCTATTGTTCCTCATGTTAGTACCAAAAGATCCTACCTGTTTGTTATCATACCTACACAAAAGTACCCCTGGCCACATATACAGGGAGGATATCCCCTTTATTCCCAGGAATTCAGTCTTGAGGTAGCTCCCACTTCAACTGGTTGCTGGTAGCATGACCTTTGTGGTGGCTTATGGAATGATCTTGCTGACATTCCTGATGGAAAGCTAAGGTATATACAGTGCTTACAGCCTGATTTTCCCATCTCCTGGAGACATTCTTAGGCAGGGTCCAGAGCTTTATATGTAATTTTGTTGTCATTTAAAGCACCAAACAAAACAGGTTGTTCTGCTGGGGTCCCGAGTTCCTTCTTGGAAGGACTCTGATATCAAGGTGATGGTCTTTATACAAGAAAAATGCAGACATCATATGTGTCATTAAGGAATTCAGAGGAAGCTGAGGACCCCTCTAGGATGTATAGTATTTGGGATACACTTTCAGGAAAGAACTAATTAGTAATATCTCCTTGAACTTTTAATCCTTTTGTAGCATAGGAGAAAGCAGTCTCTGTCTTAATGCTAGTAGTGGCAGCATTTTCTGCCACTAGGCAGAAAAATAAAAGCCACTGATTTCAGGTATGCCTTGGAGAGAGTCAGGACAAGGGATGGAGTCTGGTGTTTTGAGTGGATTCAAATAGGTCATACTCAGGGTGAAAAGTATATCATAGCATAGCTTATAATTTCTCCTCACCCTTTTCCCCTCTGACCTCCCCCAGAAATGCAGAGATCCCGCTGGAATGTGCTTTGCCCTTTCTGGAGAGGCATGGATGGTTCACCCCTTGCCTGCCCCTTCCCTTCTGCCTGCCCGCCCCCCAAATCCTTGCTTGCTCTTCTGTTTTTCTACTTTCCCTAAATGCAACTTACTTTAAGCATGCATTATTATTAACATCCTACAGTAAAATTAAGCTATTATATAACCCATTTGTCGATCTCAGCCAATTTCTTCTATCTTTTTCTATGTCTATTTATGACGTACATCCAGACTGCACGTCTTTCTTTTTTTCCTCTCCATGTTTATTTTAAAAATAAGTGATTAAAAAAAGATGTATTAAAAAAAAAAGCAACACTCAGGGCTGGTGGGGTTTTTGGCCAACAATTGAAAACATATTTAAATGGGAGGGGGACGGAAGGAAAGAGAATCCAATTGTTAAAAAAAATTCAAATTATGAAAGTGTCCCTAGACTGCTTTGTCTGTTCCTTTCAATGTGTGCATCTGGTTTGTTCATCTTTGAAAGTGTGTGGAATATTTTTTCTTTAAAAATAAAATTTCAAAATCCAATAATTGTTCTTATCTCCCTTCTTCCTGGGAAGAAAGTGCTCTTTTTCATTTTTTGCTTTTTTTTTTAGTATATCTCTACATAGTTATATTTTGATGTATTTCTTTTCAATGGTTGAATTTCTATCTTAGATTTGGTTTGTTCCAATCTAATAATGGAAAAAAAAAAAAAAAACAAACAAAACAAAAGAGTTATGAATTGTTTTCTGCAATTTTTTCCCTCTATTTCTGTCTTTAAATAAGGAACTACTTCACTGGCAGAATCCTACAGCTGTATTTTTGAGATTCTCCAGAGAATCCGAATATAAAAGCAGTCTAATTTGACAGTGGGGACGGGGTGTACAAACACAATCTTTATATTCGAAACAGACATTTGATGTGCTCAAGAAATGATTGTCTCAAATTACTGAGAATACTGATGTCAATTTGATGGACTTCAGAAAAGATGATTCTTAGAAGAAGAAGGCTGTGGGTAGCTACGGATGAAGTTGTTCTAATTCCAGTGCATAAAACTAGTTTCCTTGTTTCTTTTGTTTTACTCTCTGGTTATTATTATTATTACTATTATTATTATTATTACTATTAGTTTATGTATTTTTACTGCTATTTTTAGTAGGGAAAAGTCTTAACTGTTTTTATAATTTGAGAACCTTTAATGAAAATGTAAATATTAATACTATAATTATTAATTTTTTTGTAACTTGCATGTTGAAGAAGTTGCAGCTTAGGGTTTGTGAGATTGTCAATGTTAGAGTTCTGTTCTTTCTTTTTGTTGATGGGCATGAATATGCTCATTTGTTTTTGTATATTGCCCATCCCTTCCTTACAGCCAGAAGCTCTAATGCTGCTAGATCACTCCGTACCGCCCTTACATGGACATGGCAACTGACTTACACATTCACTCCCATCATCTTCATCTCCTGTGTAGTACACTCATAGATTTTTACGCTCCCACTCCATCCACCCTAAGCATTTTTTCTTCCCATAAGTTCCCCTTCACCACCCCTTTCTTTAGCATTGTTAAAATTTTATGTGCAGTCATCCATTCCTTAAAACACACACACACAAAAATTATAGAAAAAAAGAAAATGTTTAAAAAAATATATATCAAATTGACCAAAAAGGCAAAGAAAGCAACAAACTTTGCTTTTCAAAAAACATTATATGTGTAGATATGCAAACAAGCAAAAGTAAATTCAATAAATTGTACAGGATTTTTCAACTGCAATACGTTAACAACTTTACGTAAGATAAAAAAACACAACCAAAAACAGCAGAAAAAAAACCAAGTTCAAATTTGTTAAGGTGCAAGATTTTTTTCTTTTCATGTTATGTGGTGTGGATGTATGTGTTGTTGCCTCCCTGTATCGCCCTTTGTTGTAAAACAAATATATTTAAAAAGAAATAATAAACATTTTGCTAAAAAAGTTTTTAAGAAACAACAGCGAAAAAAAGCAAGTTACAAGAATGTGGCAATGCTACTTGTCCAAGAGCATTCTTACACAACTTTCTTTTGTAAATTTTTCCTTTCATGCCAAAAAACATGCGGGCAATTTGTTGATGTAAGTTGACTGTTATGAAATCAATGTGGTATGCTTTCTAAATATTTTTATGTATTTTTGGTTACTTTTTTTTAAAGGAAATGGTTTTGATTTTCATAATTTTTTTCAGTTCTCATAGGTTTTGATCTTTCTTTTGCTGATAAAAGTGAATTACTTGTTCTGTTTTTCCTTTCTCCGACCTTGTTGCTGTGGCATTTTTATTTTCTAGTGTATGGTTTTGTTTTAGGAAAATATATATAAGTTTATTTATTTTTAATCAGTTTGTATTTGCCTTTATGTTATGTGCTCTTTGTATATTGTCGATTGCCATATTGTATTGTGCATAGGATGGGGTGAAGGAGTCTGAGGCAGTTTACTCCTGTTCTTTCTCAGTGCCCCTCTAGAAGCTTTCTTTCCCTTTCCCCACATGAATCATCAGTAATGCCACTTCTTTTCCAGCTACTTAAATTGTATTTAGCCTGGTGGTATAGCCTTCATGTCAAGTGAAAATTTATGGGACTTCTTTAGCATTTTGGTAATACTGAGGGTTTTCCTACTGCAGCTCTACACCATTCCTACTTTATTCCCATGGATCTATTTTATTTCTATCAATTTTCGTCATTGATGATTATGTGCCCGATGTCCAGTCTAAATGATACTCTCAAGTGTACTCTTACCAGGTAAATGCACCCACTATATTACTATTAGTATCAGACTTGATAGCATCATCCAGAAATGATGCATTTGGCAGACAGATCCTGAACCTCTCAAATTCCCTTACTACAAAAGAGGTTTGCATTAGTTTCTTCAAAAAGCAGTGAGTAAAAGTAAGAGAAAGCCATGCTTCTTTGTGAGTACATATGTTTTCACCATTTCTGCATAGTGATGCTGTGCTCAGCAGGTATATTAGGTTCAGCCTTCAGGTCCCTAGGATAACTGATGCTGAAAACACAACAAATAATTATGCTGAATAGGAAGCTGTCACCAGGTAATCATAAAATTTTAAAATAATGGTGGGAGATAGAAGAGGGCATGTTTCAATTGGTTCAGAGAAGCTCAGTGTCTGGGCACCAAAATACTTGGTTTTGCTCTAGAATTTTGCTTCTAGACATGATGTTAGCACCTCTCCGGAAGGTTCTGCTTCACTGAAACTCCACAAAGGTGACCAAGAATTTACATCAGTGAAAGACGGCCCAGCATCACCTTGGGATTCATGACCTCTCAAACTCTGCACCTTCCTGTTGCTCATCAGCCATCTTTTGGGAAACACTGCATTTACTGATGTCTTTTAATATAGTTGCAGGGAGGGGATTAGGCAATGCTTTTCAACCAGCTCCACCAGAAATCCAGTTTTATCTAATCACTTTGAGGACTAGATAGTCTCTGAAAGGAAAAGGAGATATCTGAGATAAAGAGTTGCAGTATTGCATTGTGGAAATCATGTTTTTCTCTCTACTACTCTCTGTCAATTGCAATTAAATCAGACTGCAAGAGTAGAAAATACTGAGAATATTCATCTACTAGGTTTTGTGTTAGCATCACCTTTCCTTTGAATTAGAGACTATATTCTGAATAATTTCCTCTTTTTATCCTCAGAGGACTCAAAGCAGAATTAACTAAATACCATTAGACTGAAATTTTTGAACTTGGTCTTTTAAAAAGGAATTACTGTGTTGATGCAGAGGGGGGAATGGTAAGGAATTATTTCTCTAGCAAATATTTCATATTGAAAATGGAGTCAGGCTTCACAGGAACATCAAAAGAATAGAATGAAAATTACAAACTTTGGATGCAGAATTTCAAGTACCTGCAGGAATGGATGAATTGTGCAGCCTTTATGGATGACATTTTAAAGCTCTTCAGTTGCAGCTGGAAAAAAGAGAGACGATAAGGCGTGTTCCTTGTCATCATCAGAAGATGAATCTTTCAGGCTTCCCTTTTGTGTGCCTTTTGTCCTGTATCAGTTTGATGCCTGAGACTCCACTGAAGCAGTTGTGGCTCTAAAGATGAAAACCAGCAGCTGCTACAGTTTTTCATCTTGTTTTATTTATCGTATTTTTTGGTGCCCTCTGCATCCTGACTTCCCCACACCATCCTCACAGTTCATAAGGGTTCTATTAAATTTTTAACACTCTGTCTTTTCCAGTGGCAGAGAACTCTGACTGGAGATCAGCTCCAGAGGTATGAATTATATATCTATAAATACGCTTATAAAGCAAAAAGCAGGGCAGCTCCAAGGCTTAAGCAGGCCTTTTATATCCCCAGTGCTCTTGGTAGTTTAAAGAAAAGCACAACTCCATGAAGGTAGCATATGCGTTAGATTAAAAGGCTAATTTTTAATTAATACATGCACACTTTCTGGAATGAGAAGGCCAAGAAAAGCACTGGGCTGTTTGGTATAAGGTTTCCCACCTCACAGATTTCAGTTCTCCCAGAGCTCCTTCCAGTTTGGTGTTAAGTTTTTTGGGGTTTGTGGGGTTTTTTTCAGCTACACTGTGAATGAACAAATACGTTTTGCATCTATGTCACTGCAGAGGAAAAAAATTTATCTGTTTCTCTTTTGTTTGGTTCTTTGGCCTTGTGTTGTCAAGAGGAGCTTTTTAAAAAACATATTTCTATTTGAAAAACATCTATTCTCTGCTTAGGAGAGAAAGCACAAAGTAGGTGAATAATAAATCTGGAAAATCCTTGTGAAATCTTTGGATTGCTAAAGTAATCCTGAACTTGCAGCATACTGGTCAACACTTTTAACTGGTGCTTAACAGCCAACAGAAAAAATGGGAAAAAGAAACCTGTAACTACCAGGAAACAGCCTATATCATTCACAAACAGAATCTAAGTCTTACATGAATATTGTTTGAAAGCCACAGCCCATACTGGCTTGCAGCCTTGTCTTTTTTTTTTTTTTTCATAGCACAGAGCAATTTGGAAATTGAATCTGTAAGCTTTATTCAAGGCTGCAAAGCATTAATTCTGCAATTGAAAAATGGGTAGACATTGTGAGGAGAAAAGAAAACTTGACAAACATAAAACCTCTCTCAAATGTATTTGCCTTCGAGATTGTCATGTAAGGTTTTTCATGGGGTCCTCTTTAGCTTTTTCTAGAGATCGAAATCTATAACATTTGCCTTGCACAGCAAACAATTCAGGATCCAAATCCTGCATAAGATATTCTTGACAACCAAGTGGCCATTTTGTCTTTCAAATCTTTCAGCATTTAGCTTTAAACCAACTTGGGGCCTGGGCAATAGGGACCACTACTCCACCATCAAAGGACCACTGGCTCCAGGCAGCTTCCTGCACCCTCAGCCATTTTTCTGTGAAGGTGGTTCCCCCTACACACACATTCGTAATCTGCTTGTCATCAGACACCCTGTCGTGTCTCTTACATGTAGAAATGCAGCACCAATTACAGAGTTGTTTGCAGGTATGATATGAAAGTTTGCGTTTGTTCCATAGATATAAGTGATCATATTTCTCACACTTACCTGGGAGCTTTTCAGGATTTACATTCCCTGTTATCCTTAAATAACACATTTCTTTTAGACTGAGCGGCGTTTTTGTCATGCCATTTTTAAGGAAGTTTTTATCCCTCTATAAATCACATACCCCAAGAAGTATTCACTGTGATTGCATCCTGTTAGACCTACAGCTTCAAGTGTGCTGTGAGTTTTGCATAGATGCCTAACAATGCAATAAAAGAGAAGCCAAATTTGATACCTAGAGTGCTTTTTCTGACTTACTGTCACACAGCCTTTTTTAGTCTCAGTTCCTTCTATTACAGACAATAAAAAAATGAAAAATCAAAACATTATTACCACCCTAGCATCTACCTGATACCCCACAAAAGTAAAATTAACTCCTTTTAACTCAAATTAACTCCTTGATGGAGAAGTGATTCCTAATGAAGGACCTTAAACAGTCTCTTTATTTCTTGCGTATCCAAGTAACCACAGTATCAATCATTGGACAATTTGGAATGAAAACTAATGATGAGATTAAATAATTGTATCAAAGTTAATCCAGTGTTCCTGATATGAAAGTTATTTCTCTCCTCACATACATTGAGAGATGAAAGCTTAGTCCTGACTGTCTTACACTGTCTTCCATCCAATAGACTTGCTAGCATCAAAAAGCTCCGTTATCTTCTCCATCACTTATGTAAAATCCCATTTATCATAGCAAGTCTAACAACTTCACTTAATATTTCAAGAAGGCTGTGATCATTTTTATAGTTCCAGTAGTCTTGATCATTAGCTCAAGTCCTAAATTACAACAAAAGCTATATAACCATGACCTAGTTTTAAATGCAAAGATTACTGGGACAAAAGGAAGGTCTTCATATTAAATGTAAGATATCTCTGATTCCTTCCAGAAAATTAATCATTAACAGGACCAAAATAACTTCTCTTTGGACAAAATCTACCCAAAATATTGCTGCAATGGGTGGCAGATCAACTACATCCTGATGCTGTAGACCAGTATAATAGCTTTTAAGAAAAAAGGCACTTCAAGGCTCCAGATGAGCAATTAAAAGCTGACAAACTTCTTTTTCCAGTTGAGTGTCACAGATGGTGAATGAAAATCAGATGAGTATTGCCATTGAACAGCAAAACACTGATCTTAAAAAACTGTTTAAAGGAACATTATCTATCCCTGACTTTCTGGACCTTAAATTCCAGACTCATGAGATTTGATGCAGTTCTCACTTAAATACTGTTATTTTTATTCATTTTCTTTACCAGGCTCACAGATGATCTTTCCCCTCAAGGCATACTCCAAGTTCGTCCTGAGACCACCTGTTTGCGTAGATTATAGATGCTCTACTCAAGCCATGGATAGGCCTTCTGGACATATATAAATCATATTACATGCTCTAGTTTCTACATTGCTCAGAAAACAGCTCAGATGCATAAGCACAAAATGCAGTGTAGCCATTTGGCAGACTACACTTTAGGCTTTTTTACATAATTTTTTTGAAAGCATGTAGTATGGAGACATTGATACTTATTTCTTCATTCTCTCTGCAGTAACAAAAGAGATATATGAACATACTGAGGAAGCTCAGAAAACTAAACAACATGTTCAAATTGGCCATTTGTATCTTAACTTAAAACTAGCTTTGCATGAAAGTATGCAAAGTACCACATTTCTTATTTTGGCATAATTTCTACCCTGGTACCTCTGAGGGAATTCTGATTGTTTCAATTGATTAAACTGTGCCACAACTTAGTTTCCCATTAAGGAAGAGAATAAACCATATTGCTATTTCGGCTATCCAGATTTAATCAAACTGTTAAGTACCTTTTTCAGTATATTGCTATCTTCAGTGTGTAATTTGTTCAAATATATTGCTCTCCAAATACATTTAGAAGGGATTTTGATTTTAGACCGTATTCCTTATAGACATTCCATGGACATTACTGGCAGAATTCAGTGGAAAACAAGTGCATGTATTATATGGGGTAGATTTGAGAGAGCAGAATTTTGACCCTGATGCATTCAGCATTTTAACAATGCCAAAGTGTTCATTAGCAGTTATTAATACATAATTAAAACCCAGAATTATTTATTTAGAAACTATAATTCCTTTTGTACATCCTTCTTAAGCAATGGTGAGTATAAATCAAAGTTTCCTATGCATTAGGAATACTTCTTACTGAGTTGCACTCCTAGAACAGATCTAGATGACACTCATGATGTCACGTGAACTTCCACTTATATTTTAAGCTGCTTACTTAAATGGCTAGGCAAAGAAAAATTACCCAAGAGACAATTTATACTTTCAAAAGCCATGTGGTTCACTCTGAAAAAAGGGTTGATTACCTGTATGTCAGCAGAAAACTATATAATCAGAACTAAAGGAATTAGATAAAATAATAAGATTCCACACTTTTTTTTTTTTTTTTTAAATCCACAAAATAAAACAGTGGAGTGTTAACTACCATAGACTCAAAAGTAGAGGGGCAGTTACATTATAATATAGAGACAACACAGGGCTATTACCCTAAGAGTAGCAATATTGCTGCTCAGAATCCAAATCACAGAAATGATGCACTGATTTTCTTGTTACATTTGCAGCTTATATTGTGGTAAGGTACAAATGTTACACCTATAGCTTTATTGTTCAACTTGAAGAGGAGACCATAAGTCTACCTTGTTTTCAGCCCTCTATAGGCAGGTAGCCAGCATGGCAGAAATCAGTAGAACTACTGCAATTGTCTACCTGTCAAAAAGTAACAATAGGTGTGAAGACAACTTCTGCAGTATAATCCTGGACTCAAGTGCTCAATCACAATAAAACCTATCTTAGTTTTTAATCAAATTATAATAAATGAATATCAAGAAGAATAGAAGATTAAGATAGCATGGCACTAGTAGCCCCAAAAGATGCAAGGAAAGGGACATTCCTAGTGTCAAACAGAATGCTAAAGAAAGATTAAAAAGAGATGAACATTGACTAGAGCTCTGTACCTTCATGGACCCAGTAAGTACTTGGTTCTTATTCCATCCCTCACTTTCATGAACCTTCCCAAAATTTAAAAGCCAGATAATGTTGAAGAAGAAATGGATGAATGGGAAATGCCTTAGGGAAAGGACTTACGTACTCCTACATATGGTGAGCATATTAGAATGGCGGTGAAGAAATACCACTGTTATTTTAAATGAAAAGGATCAGAAGAGGAAAAACTGGCAAAATGAGTGGTAAAAAACACATCTAGGACAACACTGGTCTATGGAAGTCCAAAGTAATTAATTTAAATAGTCTTCTAACCAAATGCTAAAAAAAGATCACTACCAAAAATTGGTGACCACAGAGTCACTTGAGAGTATCTTCAAAAATCAAAAAATTTGGGTCCCCAAAAATTCACAGTATTTCACTGTATGCACCTAGCATAGGTAGGAAATGGAACGTGCACTTTACCAATGTCCAAGAAGGGTGGGAGGGAACAACGAGAGGCATCCCCAGGAAAGTATGTTGGTAGTGTAGCTAGAGAGAGAAAGCTGATCCCTGACACCTTTTCATAATGCCCAGATCCTCTCTCACCCTTAAGTGAACTGAAAATGGTGCATTGTGTCATTAAAATGTACTAATCATCTTTTCTTTCTCTTTTCCATCCCAGGAGGTGAATTAGTTATCCCTCTACTTGTAGAAGACCCTTTAGCTATCCCTCCTATTGCTACTCGTGCACCTTTCATTACACTTCCCCCTACCTTTCGCCCCCTCCTCACCATTATTGAGACCACCAAAGATTCCCTGTCCATGACCTCTGAGGCGGGGTTACCTTGCTTGTCGGACCAAGGCAGCGATGGTTGTGATGATGATGGCTTGGTGATATCTGGGTATGGCTCAGGGGAAACCTTTGACTCTAACCTACCCCCTACTGATGATGAAGATTTTTACACCACCTTCTCCTTGGTAACAGATAAGAGTCTTTCCACTTCAATCTTCGAAGGTGGCTACAAAGCACACGCACCCAAGTGGGAATCCAAGGACTTTAGACCTAACAAAGTCTCCGAAACTGGTAGGACTACTACCACGTCTTTGTCCCCTGAGCTGATCCGCTCCACAGCTTCGTCCTCGACTGGGATGGTTCCCAAATTGCCAGCCGGCAAAATGAATAACCGTGAGCTCAAACCCCAGCCTGACATAGTCTTGCTTCCGTTGCCCACTGCCTATGAGCTAGACAGCACAAAGCTGAAGAGCCCGCTAATCACTTCCCCCATGTTCCGTAATGTGCCCACAGCAATCCCCACGGAGCCGGGAATCAGACGGGTTCCGGGGGCCTCAGAGGTGGTCCGTGAGTCGAGCAGCACAACGGGGATGGTCGTCGGCATTGTGGCTGCTGCCGCCCTCTGCATCCTCATCCTCCTGTATGCCATGTACAAGTACAGGAACAGGGACGAGGGGTCCTATCAGGTGGACGAGACGCGGAACTACATCAGCAACTCGGCCCAGAGCAATGGCACGCTCGTGAAGGAGAAGCAGCAGAGCTCAAAGAGCGGCCACAAGAAGCAGAAAAACAAGGACAAAGAGTATTATGTGTAAAAAAGAATACTTATTTATATATAAATACATAAATACTTAATGAGATTTAACTGAGATATCAGAACCATTGCAGCGAACGAGATGATTGGGAGATAACGTTTGTGGGAAAAAGTATTGGGAAAAAATTTTCAGCAGTGACTGTTAATGTCTAAGTCATCACTTGGAGTCAGCAAACTTTGCCCTAATGTATTATAAAGCACACTTAGCGTTCTGGAGATGGCGCGCACAGCTCTGCTCTGTTAGTGAACTTGGACATCTCCAAATCTCCTCCTCCGCTGAACTTTCTGCAAAGGTAGAAGACTTCATGGCTTACTTGTTTCATATCTCCAAGTGAGTCTTTAACAATGTTCGTGATCTCTGACTGTATCAATAATTTTTCAGTTTACTTATTTAAAAAAAAAAAAAAAAAAGAAGGAAAAAGAAAAAAATTACAAACATTATTAAACAACAAAGAAATATTGAACTAACTGATCTGGCCGTGTCCAGCATACATATAACTTTTCGAGATTGGAGGAGGGGAATAAATGATTTTGGAGATTGTTGGTTTTTTGGTTTGGTTTGGTTTTGTTTCTTGGGTTGCTTTTTGTTTGGTTTCTTTGGTTACTTTTGGGTGAGGGAGGGAAGAGTTGAGTGGAATGGTGTGGGGGGTGAACCAGGACATGACTTGAGAAGAAATCTCGGAAAAAAAGTCCATAATAAAGAGAGACTATTACCATATATGAACTCAAAAGCTACCCATGGTGTTTACTCTGCATATCTGGTTGTATTGTCTCTAGAATCCGTCATCTTGCAGTAAGTTGTTTGCTAACAACACAGTGTAAGTGTCTGATGAGTGGTGCTGAGGAAAATTGTCATGAAAAGCTGGTTCTCTTGGATCTGGCTCCAGTATTTGCAAATGAACTGACGAGCAGATGGGTTTGGGTCTGTTCTGATCAGTCATTGGCTTTATTTGAGTATAGCACTTAGTATGCATTAGACAACCAAAGTATGGTTAATGGGATTTGGAGATTCAAAAAAGAATGCTTAAAAGTTATTAACCATTCTGAGCTGAATATACTGTGCAAAAATAAAGGAGCATTCCTCTGGGTTCTGGTTCTGTGACATTGCAGTGCATGCAAAAAATAATAATAAATCAGTTTAATAAAGAGATCAGAAAGACACCGCTGGAGTTCAACTTGTGACAAGAACAATAAATATCAGAAAAGCTAAGCACTTGTAAAAGAATGCAAAATACATAGTTTTTTTGACATATAACTGTTTTTCATATGTAATATTTTAATTTTGTAGCTTGACATTTCAGATCATCTGTCTTTCCATTTGCCCTATTCTCCCTTTTCCTTCTCTTTTATATAAAAGGAAATAAATAAAGCTGCTGTGACACACAAAAAATAATAAAGAAAAATTAATTTAATAATATAATATATATATATACACACAGATATATTTATCATGGTATGTTTGATGGGACGGCTGGAACAGAAGTTCTGTTATGATCTTAATGCAGAATGTTCTTGAAGAACAGAGTAAAAAGAAACAGACAACAAAAGCAAACCTTAAAATGTGAAGGGAGTGTGTGTTTTAGCTTTGTCACAGTTACCTGTGTCAAAAAAAAATCTGGAATTTTGTTTACATATTTTACTACTATTTTTTTGCTAGTATAATTTCTATATGGATACCCTGATGGTGTATATACTGTTTTATGGTTAAATTGGGAATGTCTTATGTTTTATTTAACTTATTTAATTTGGTTGTTTGGGTTCTACATTTTCCCAGTTATTGTGAAAAGGATTATCTTACTGTACAGAACAATAGTGAGGTGGTTTGACGGCCATGCCTATTATGTGGAAAAATATAAATGAGGGAGAGAGAGACAGAGAGGGAAACAACAAAAACCAAGACGGGTTGAGAATCCTGGGATATCAGAAATGAAAACTTTTGCAGATGAAAACTAATCAGCTGTTTAGGTTTAGAAATCTACTCTTGCTGGTGTTTATAAGTCGCATGAATATTTGACTTTGAAGAAGTGTCATCAGATACACACACGCACATGGGAACTTAAAAAAACAGTCTTCTCAAATGTTTGGAGAAGACGCTTTCACGTTAACAATTATTTTCAGTGCGTGTATGTGTGCGTGTGTGTGGTGCGTGTGCGCGTGTGTGAGGTTGAGCTTTTTTCTTTTTTATTTTTTATACTAAAAAGAAAAAAAGACAGGTTTTAAAAAGGTATGAAAGCACGATTTTAGATGACTTAACTGGCCGAAACTATATAAAGTTGATTATATCTTGATGTCTGTAAAAGATTGCTGTTCTTGGAGTCTTGGAGTCTTGTGAAATGATTTCCTGCTTTCTTTCTTCCTTTCCTTTTTGCTTTCCTTTTTTAAGTTAGAGGAAAAATATTTACACTTTCCTTTTTTGTGTAAGTTTCTATTGGACAGTTTTTGGGAACATGTGCATTTCTGTATGTGGGCTTCTACCATATCCCTGTTGCTTTATGGACAACCTGGAGAATTTTTGAGTTACCGTGATGTTATAGCTTTTTTTTCCTTTCTTTTTCTTCTTTTTGATTCTTCTTCTTTTCTTAGTTGCATTTTGTTTAAAGATATGCTTAGCAATAAAATGTTCTTCCCAAAGCCCTGGATGTTGCTGCATTTTTATTTCTGAAAGGCTTCAGGGAAATTCCAGACCTTTAAAGGTGAAAATATTCTGTGATGTAAATATCTCCCATCCCACAGGAGTGTCTAGCCACCAAATTACAGAATCATGTTCATGTTTGCTTTCTTCTGTTAGTCCAATGAACCTTATTTCTTTCCTTTGCTGGGATATAAATTAAACTTCAGTCTGGGGTCTATCCCATACTACTCCCACGTGGGGTAGTTCTCTGGAATATGGGCTTCAGTCATGTCAGATAAAAGCATACCTCGGACATTGACTTAGTATGCCCTTTCTTATATGCTCCCTTTGAAGTGTGTAGGTCTTTCCATGATGTTTATGGGATTCTGGATTCCTCTTTTGCCAGGAGTCTCTATTTGATGTGCTGTGGCAGCTGAATTCTTTTGGGGATTTAGATAGCTAATTTGATGCAGAAAAATGTTCACATCATTTTATATGAGGATCTAGCTTAGGTCCTCTGAATTTATCTATCACCTTCCACATACTTCCTAAAGTAGATGGTTTGAGTGTTCACTTCTTTCCAGGTACACCCTGAGGGTCCCAAAACCCCCGCTACGGTACTGAGTGTTCCTTGTCCTACTGGGCATTATAGTCTGATTCCGGCCATCATGCAAAATTGCCAGTATCCTGTCTTGTTTAGCAAGTTGTGTGAACTTCAGTTCACAGTAGCAGTGTGGGGATTTGTCAGATTCAAACTTCCCAAGCTATCTGCAATGTTTTTTTACTTTTTACAGGCATCTGAAGGTCAGCCAAATGAGTGATTTACAGCCCTTTCATTTTCAACTGAGGATGACATCACCTTTTTTTTCCCCTAGGTGGAATCCGTAGTTCTTTTGAGTAGTGTTTTCCACAGGTTTCATTTACAACCAAATTCGACTTAGGATAAAATGATTGTTCTGGTATTTCCTATGATTTTCTACATTGGTTTTGCTCATATTTGCATAGGCAAGAATATGTATGTGTATATACATGTGAGGTTCATTTACTGTTTTCAGTTCTTTTGTGAATTGTGTTCTAACAACTTACAGATTCTCACAAGTATCAAACCCCCAGGTTTTGGTCCAATCTTCACTCATTTCCCTCCCAAAAATCATTAAATTCCTGGGTGCTGACTGCTACCTAATATTTCCAGTACTGGAACAGTCAGCTGGCATGTGGGAGATGTAGGTCTGAACGTAAATATCTCTTCTAATATTGCAGTAAATTTCCTTATCACCAACCAGTTGGTGTTCTGAAAAAATATTTTTTTTTCCTCAGTAGTTCTCTCAATACCTGTTATACTTCATATCATTATGAAATATTATGTGAAACGAGAAATTTCAACCTGACGTACCCTAACCCTCTGGTTATAGTCACGCTTTTTCTCATTTTGTCTGCCACCTAATGACCATTTTATTATTTAGGCTAAATGAAAATGTCAGAAAGGAGATTTCATTACTGCCTAAAAGGCTTGGAATTATTGTATGTCTTTGGCTCATCACAGAATCCTAGAATTGCTGAAGAGATAGAAAGAGACCCCTGGAGGCCATGTAGTCCAAGCACTACCACACCAAAGCAGAGTCAACTTCACCAGCTTGCCCAGGACTATGTCTTTTTTTATTGTATCTCCACATATAAATGCCACAATGTCTCTAGACAACCTTCTCTGTGTGACCACCCTCATTGTAAACATTTTTTGTTGTGGTTAGATGAAATTTGGTATTTCTTAACGTGTTCCCTTTTACCCTTTTTCTGGGTACCACTGAAAAGATCCTGGCTCTCTCTTCTTTACAACCTCGCTTCAGGTGTTCATACACATCAGTAAGATTCCCCATAAGCCTTTGCTTTTTCAGGTTGAGCTGTCACAGATCTCTCAGCCTCTTCTTGTACAACAGATGCTCCAATCACTTATTTATCTTCATGTCTCTTTATTGGACTAACTCCAGTATCTGGAGCAGACACAATTGCCTGATCACCATAACTGAGCTAGGTATATAGCTCTTTTTGAAGACCCAGGCTGGGCAGCTGCTCCTCTTCCCACCATTTTCTACTGGTAAACAACATCCCACTTACTGTGTCCCTCTTTGAAGATCCCTCTCTTAGATGCCTAATTCTGTGTTTCCAAAACTTTTCAGCATACCCCTGTTTATTGCACAGTTGCAAAGGTTCTTCACTGAGACAAGTCATGAAGATCTGAGCATGAATGAGCTTTAGCTTTCCCAGCCCTGGTGTTGCAGAAAAGGACTAGTGAGGAGCAATATCAATGCTGGCTCCTTTTCCAGACATTTCTGTCTGTGCTTTTTGTCTGGGAGGGAGGGCAGACCTGCTGGTCTCCTCTGCCATGGCTGTGCCAGACTGTTTTACTTCCGCAAAAAGTGAGAACATACTGATCAGACAGTTTGGTAATAATGATTAAAAGACAAATATCCTTCCTGTCAATTCCATAGTGAAAGTATCTTCAATCATGATGCGGTGATGACTCCCGAGGAAGGCAAAGACATATGAATTATAACTAATGAATGTGACTTGACACTTAGAACCAAAGCTAAGCATGTTACTTCTATGGGGATGCAGTTTTTAATGCTATCAGTCTGTAAGGCATGTGCAAGATCACAAAGTTCTTTCAAGGGCCCTGTGAGAACATAAAGTCATTTGCAGCTGTTGCCATTTTATCATACATCCTCCCTAGCTGCCAAGGTTGGCACTGGCTCCCTGGAAGATGTTTCTCATATGGTAGAACAAATCACTGCCTTTCCCTTCCCACATGCAAGTGATAACAAAGAATGGAACGGCAACAAGACTTGCCTTCCAGCTGCCAGCCTCACCGGATCTTCTTGGGTTAGTAGAGATACTAGCATGAGAAGAAAGACTATTCCTGCTGTTCAGTCTCTGGATGGGACCTTGGCTGAGCTCTGAGAGCACATTTGCCAAGGTGGTAAAGAAGCATTGTAATAGGGGTGTCGTGATAAATGAAGGAGGTTGGGTTGCAAGGTCTTGGCTGATTCTTGCTCTTTATTGGTGAAAGTTTCCCCACAGTAGCAACATTTGTTGGGTTATTTAAGTAGAAAAGAATCAGGATCTCTTATTCATTTTGTTGAAACACTGCCTTATGCGTAGTAAGCTATCACTCTCTGTTTTCTCTTCAGACAATACACATTGCACAGTGCTATACCTCCTGTCTGTCCCCAAACAGTTCCAAATAACCCCATGTCTCTGGAGTGCCTGTTCATGTTGTCTTTCACACATCAGCAAATACAGTGCCATTCAAGGAAAATTTTCGGTAAATGTTGGTCTGCAGGGATTTGATGTTTATAATTTGCATGAGAGACAGAAAAGAGCACACTCAAGAGATTATGCTGGACTACATATAGCTAAAGAAAGGCTTAATTTTTAAAGGTATTAAGCTGGCTAATTCTTATTGAAAACAGGGGAAATCAACTACATAAACACCTTTAAAAATTGAGGCCATTTCAGTGTAGTCAGATAAAGTTAATTAGCTAGTGTTAATTGCTTGGGCTTTTGCAGTACCAAATGGTGTAGGCAAGGTGGACAAGGTTCTGCTTTTCCTCATGAGGCTTACGTAACTCACCTGCCTTCAGAGTGGGAGTAAAATGAGAGATGGTTTAGATATGCTGTAAATTGCCTGGAGACAAATCCATTTCAGCATGCTAGGATGATGCTGCATGAGCATGCTGTTTCCTTAAATTCAATTGAAGCAGACCAAAAAAAGAGAAAAAACAAATTTGGCACCTTTACATACTTTGTAAAAACCCAACAGAAGCGCAGACCTGTAATTCTGCCACCAAGAGCAACCTAAAGCCACTCAGCAAGAGTTTTCATCTACTGCTCCATGCATCTCTTTTGTCTGCGTGTTTACAGAATACAATAAAAGGACAATGTCCACACGGGTCAGAAAAATCCTGAACAAGCAGCTGGAAAAACTTCAGGCATGCTTTTCTTCAATGGCTAGTAAGCTGGGCACTATGCCTTACAGCTTTGGCCGGTGCACATGGAAAATTAAACTCACTGGAAAAGAATTATATATATATACATTTAATAATGCTGCCAAAGCCTTTGTAACACTATGAAAAAATCACTCAGCATTTGGATTTCAAGAATACTTACATAAAGTGTTAAAACACAGAAAAAAAACAGGACTGAATCACACCACAGAAACAAAAGTGGAAATGGGAAAAGTGAAGGCTCTGTAAATCATTTGTAATTGTATCTGCATGACCTCCTTGGTGCATACAGTTCCCACAGTTTTCAGTCTTATAGCCTGGCCCAGTAATTTAAAGTTGTTACTACTATCAAATGATGGTAACAGCACATCTTTATTGGAGTGGGGAAAGAGGTAATTGGAAGGATCACTCACAAGGTGATGAGGTCCCCCTTCTGAGGAACAGTTTCCAAGGGCTATTTGTAAGAGCAGATGAAGACAGAGAAGAAGAGCCTGCATGCAGTGCACAGCCATGCACCTAGTAAAGCAGCAGGTGAAGATGATTTCCAAAACCAGGAATGCTGGACTGACCTGTGCCAGGGCTAAGGCTCTTTGTGTAACTTAAATCAAGCCCTTTTGCCCACATGCATTATGCACTGGAGTTTACCTGTACTGTGCAGGACACTTCAGTAAGTCTATTTGAATTCTCCAAGTATTTGATCTCTACCACTTCTTCTACATCATAGGATTATTAATTTCTGCCTGTTCTCTGAGTCACAAACAGTAATTTAGATGGTTCCCTCATGAGCTGATAGTGTCTCCCCTGTGCAAGGATGGAAATTAAGACAAAGAGACTTGCATGTGGTTGTATATATAATCCATGGTTGTAAAAAGATTAGCCCTCAAAGCTTCCAGACTCTCCCACTATACTCATGCCTCCGAAGTACACTGTGGTGCTGCCAGAGGTAGAACACATGCAGTCCTTCCATTAACATTTGCTTCTCCAAATCAAGAGCTGCCTTGATTTGCCTTGGCTAAGAAAACTTAGAGCAAATGGTGTAAACACAGGAGCTTCTCAAAAGAAAAAACACTTTTAACTAAGGACAAACCATTTAAAAAATGGAAACTATTAGGTTTCTAACTGTTTATTTAAAATGTCCAGGGTTTATACATACTGGTAAATACACAGGCGCAGGCCTGCATTTGAACATCCAAAGCAACTTCTAATCTGTTAATCAAGCCCTCTTCTCTCATGTGCATTATGAACTAGAGCTTACTTGTACTGTGCTCTACTCGACTCTGGCAGTACTAATCTGCCAGAGTCTAGCTTTGCCATCTGCGAACTCCTGCAGAAAATCACTGCCTGCATCTGTAATATTTTGCTATAAATAACTTTTTATACCAATTACAATAACATCAATGACAACACAATTTTATTACATGTAATTATAGGAAGTAAAACTAAATGCCATACCACAGCCCTCCTGGGTCAGTGAGAGTTGAAGTTGATTGTTATCTCTCACAGTCTACACTGAAATATGTAGTGTTGCCAAGATTTTAGATAACAAAGATATTGTTATCTGGATAAATTGAGTCATAACTATTACAAACATTCAGAACCAATTGAAACTTCCTTTGAAGCTAATGGCAAAGCTTCCTGACAGTAAACAGAGAGTGCTCCCTTTCCATAAATCTCTGAATCTCTGCAAGTTTTGCTTTTAAAACTGTTTGGATTTTTCCTTTTTTCCCTTACCTCATGGTGTTCACTGATTTATTTTTTTTAAATATTAGCCACATTATGATAATAATAACAATGATGCTATGCACTATAAGGTTTACTTTGTAACAAGGAAAGTTTCTGGAGGATTGCTTCTGTTCTCTCAAAGCCTTTTTAATACAAGGATTGAGAGCATAGAAAACTCTCAAGCACCTCAAAGTTCTTTCTCTGTTCTCCTGATGTTTCTGGGCCCTGAAAAACAAAATTAATTTTAAGTGGCCATAATATCATGATTTCTTCTTCAGAAGGGGCCTACAAATAGATTTACAATTCTTATTTTTCATAGCTGTTTGCACTTCATAGTGCAAACATTCTCATTAACTAATTTGCTTAGCAAAAGGAAAGAAAATAAGCTGCATATCCAGTGCATCTGGGTAAATGTAGGGCAAATCCATCAACAGCACTGTTGCATTTAAGCATGGGCTCTTGCACTTAACATACACATCCAGGGTGAACATATCAGACAATACTTTACTATTTAGCACTAAGACATATTGCTGCTTGAGCACTTACTACTGAAGTTAAGAAATGCTGTGCCACTGATTTCAGAGAGTGTTTGAGCAGCACTTCAATGAAATATGGTACAAACTCATCAACAAAACATATAAAGGGAAAGTATGTGCAATCCTGAAGCCAGTTCCTGATTTCCTCATCTAAGTTAAAGGATTTATACTTTCCTCCTCAAATTCTCAATCAATAGTACGACATAATGTATCCCATCTACTAAGGATCATTTCTTGCAGTGGCACCTGTGCAGCTTTGTTGAAGGTAAAATTCTTACACATTCTTGTCAAAAATATGAAGTAGAACTAGTAATTCTTGTTTATAAAAGCAGTTTGGCGCTATCACTAAATGTGAAATATGGATGCAAAATGGTTGTTTTGCCCCACTTAGAGCAGTTCTCAGCTAGGTTAATGTTTTTGCTGGTATTTGCATAACTGAGGGAACTCACATTCCAGGTCCAGACCTTGAAGACTCCACAACACAAGTACAGATGTATTATTTTAATGCCATTACATAGCAACATTTGTGCTGAAGAGTCTTAAGCTGAGCTTGTTATTTGTGGGGGGAGGAAAAATTGGCTTCAGCTTACATAGCAAACAACCTTGATCTGAGTAAAAGCCTGGCACCTAATGGCCATTCACCCATCTAACCAGGAAAGATTTTGCAAACCAATTGGTCAATGAAAAAAAACCTACAGAACCATCTCCACCCTTATTCAGGGGATTTCTGAGCTATAAGTTATAGTCCCCGTTTCATGTCTGCTGCACAGTTTAGGCCAGCAGAGCACCAGCACTAGACCAGTAGCACCAGGTACTACACATCTGCACTGCTGACAAGGTCTGTATGTTCATGAAATACCAGACAGACCTCAGGTGTCTTTAGATGCCAGGACACCAAATGTAGAGGAGCAAGTGCTGGCTTGAAGATTATCAAAAAAAATTGTGGTCACACAACCTGCAGTGGCACACTCATTTTTGGAGGCATGATGTGCTCTTGCTCCCACCCTTTCATAAGCATCATTCAGTCTTTCATAATGACAACAAATTAAATCCCTTTTAGCGCTTCACTGCCTAGGCATTCACTGTCTCTGCATTTCTGAGCTGTAGCCCTTTGTCTGCAATGCAGACAACAATGAAGACACTGCAGCAGCCAGGAGACAGCCACAAAAACATTGAGCTCAGAGGCTTGTTAAGTGCAGAGATGTGGAAATGCATCCTCCTACAAAGCGCAGGACCACATGTATGGCTACTAAAACCAAAATCTGCAGTGTAACTTTATTGAAGCAGAGGGCATGCCAGTAGGGGAGCATTAGTCCCAAGCATTTCTTTATGACTTGATTTTCCTTTTGTCTTGGCCCTTGCTGGAAATAAAAATCTGAATTGAAGGGTTAGTGAAGTAGGGAGCTAGCAGACTGCACAGATGAAGTGCTCATCAGTTTTGGGAAGGAGGGGAGAAGGGTCTGAAACTATCTAACACAAACAGTAAACATAGATATGTGAACATTTCTGTTTCTGTGCAGTTATCTCTTACAGCCAGAATAGCCCTAAGGATTAAGATGGTTTATTGGGATCAAATGCCTTACAGATTACTATAGTGCTGACTGTTTACTCGTTCGCATTAAAATACAGATCTACACTTATATCCCTGTATGTGCATCTCTCAATCACAAATTATTTTCATTCCCTAAATGGGTCAGCCCAGATTCCTAGACCATCCATATCCAAGATAAATCTCCAAAGACATCTTGATATGCCTATGAAGGTAGGCTATCCCATAAAAACATTGTCAGCACTCAGATCTCAGCACTTGCTCCCAGCGATTAACACAAAACTTTTGCTATAGGGTTTTTTAGGCTGAGTCATCTCATGGTTTAAGTAGCTGAGGGCTGGGAGGGACAGAAATCTAGAGTCTGGAACATACTTTTCTGCAGGAATGTCAGCTGTGCTTTTAGAGGTATGAGACTTTGAGGCCATTTAATTTGTCTGGTGTATAAAATAGGTGTCTTTTACCAAGAGGATGGGGGAAAAAGTACAAGCCAGCCTCTTGCTGTCAACAGTTAAATTTCCCTGTAAAACAGAGCTGAGGTTCTGCAATCTCAACTGGCCTCAGCCATCTCTATGTTCTTCCTGAGCCTGATGTGCAGATCCAACCATCCCCCACAACTAGATACCTTACAGAGCCCAGTCTGGTAAGTGTGGTCTGAATTCAGGTGAACCAACGCTGTTTTGTCCTATCCTGTCACTGAAAAGAGCCTGGCTCCATCTTCTTTACACCCTCCCCTCGGGTATTTATGTACATTGAGGAGAACAGGACTAGACCCAGCAGTGAACCCAAGGATTCCCCTACTACTGGCCACTGGCCTCTGACTAGACTTCATAGCACTGATCACCATCCTCTGTGTACAGCCGTTAAGCCAGTATTCAATCCACCTCACTGTCTGCTTATCAAGCCCATAGCTTCAAAGCTAGTGGTTTAAGTACCTTAAATGTGAGAATGCCACTCATGGTGCTCAATTCTTGCACAGGTGCCTGATGATTCCCACATTTAGGAAGCTGTTGACATGGTTTTGTTGATGACATGTTGCTCTAGTATCTGGTCTTTGCTCCCTGGATTGTTCTGCATTTTATCCAGAAACTGTATGATGTCAAAATTTTCTGTAGGTCAGGAATTGGAGATTAGGTCCTCTCACAGATATTTTAGTGGCCTCAGATATTTTTTTTCCCCGGTCTTTGCTCCACAGTAGTTTTGTTACGAAATGAAGGATAGAAAATATGTCCACTTGCTTAGTAGACCGTACAGTGATTCAGGTTCTGGGAGTATGGGTTTCCAGGTATCCCTCAAGCAAGAGAGACATTAGCATTCTGTTAAATCATAAGCTAATCTCTGCAGGGTTTGCCTTTGTGCTTGAGTATTTTGTCAAGAAATCAGGACACTTGTGTTGAAATTAACTCAAGAATCTTAAGTTTGCATAAGTCAATAAACACAGGCAGAAACAGAACACCTCATCCCTGCCTGAAGCCAAGAAAAACCTCATCCCTGCCTGAAGCCATGGTGTCCAAGTAAGAGGGTAATGATGCATACTGTAAGCCATATAAACTGATCTGCCTTGACACACCCCACCCAGGACCTCAGCACATGTTTAACATAACAGCCCTGTGAATGCTGGTATGAGCTGTTTATTTGCATCTCCATATAAGATATAGGCAAGGGTTCAGGATAATGACTAAATCCTGTCTGAATGTGCTTTAGGTGCTAGAAAAGCACAAGCTAGTCTCACAAGTTTTCCATCATATCAAACATGAGCTAAGAAACAAGTAAGGTTCTTGACAGCTAAAGGCCCAGAGGTGGGCTCACAGTAGCAGGTTGAAATAGTGGCTTTTTACTCCAGACATCTTCCAAAACAAGTTTGGTGTGAACCTTTCTAAGTAATGCCTGACAGTTGGATGCAGAAAAGTAGGAAGCCTTCCCAGTGAAGTACATGAGGTGATTAGGGAAAATATTTAATTTGTACAAAGATAATTTAGTCAAGGCACTGAGTGAAATCATTCTGCAGTGAAGAAATGTGCCTTCAGAATGTTAATAGATGTTTTCATCTGGGTCTCAAGTCTCACAAAGACAGTGAACTTTAACGATATAATAGAAAGATGTTTGAGGGGTGGGGGATGGGTTCGTTTCTTTTGTTTTCTTTCACGTATAGATACTGCAGCTAGAATCAACACGTGACACTAACACTAGATTTCTCTAGACTGGTGAAAGGATGAGGGGCAGCAAGTCACCTGGGACAAATTTTTTCTGATCAAGTGCTGTTTCAGGGTTTCTCAGCCTTAGAGTAATAACAACCAGGTTATCAGTATTCACCTAACTTAAATCATATGTTTCTCTCACACATCACAGAGAATGAACTGGGCTCTGCATGCAGTGCCATCTCGCAGGTATTATGTTTGTGACACAGGGCACTATCCACTGCAACTGAGCTGAGAATCACTAAGTAACACCTCCCAAGTAGTTAAAAGCTCATGAAGACTTTCTCAGTGCTCTTGGTTTAGCTCTGTCAAAGTCTTCTCTCATAGAATATTTTGGTGAATAAATATTTTTCAGTAATATAACAGCTCTTTAAAAGTATTCTGCAAGTATCCAAGCAACTACACATCAAATTGTCTGATCTGATTACACTTATCAACCCTGCAGAAAGAGCAGTCTTTTTTAATGTCTTTAGCAGAAACTGGACTCAGGTGCTCAAATTTGGTTTTCTGCTTTTGAGGTAGACATCTCAAACCTCACAAAATAGAAATCTTTTTGGACAGACAAGCTTGGTGTCAGGCTTCAAATTTAAGTTTACAAATATGGACTGCACCAAGAAATTATAACAAGAAATTATAACAAGAAATTATAAGAGTAGCAATGAAGGTCTGACATCAAAATAACAATGGATCCAGTTCATACAGTTGAGTCCCAAAGGTTATGATGTGGAGCATCCTCTACAGGGATAAATCACAACCGATGTAATCCACTTAAAAATTTTGAAGTGTTTGAGAAAAGATGACAGAATCATATGAGGAAGCAGTTACATGAAGAAAATGGGGGTTTGTGCATTCTTGCATTTAGACAACATCAGAAGCCAGTCTAGACCCAAATCTCTGATCCACAGATTTTGTCCATATACTTTACTCCTAGATAAATATGTCATATTCATTTTTTATTTACTTGTAATAAGCAGATGCACTTATTCCAAAATGAATATTAAGTCAATTAACATAATTCAGAGGAAGGCAGAGATTTAACCAGGAAGAGCTGTTCATTATTAGGGGTATACTTCTGAATTGATCCTCAAAGGATCTGCAATCTCATCTATAAGACAGGTCAAAAATTACTGGGAGAAAGGAATCAGGAAATAATTGGTAATAAAAGACAAGTTTAAAAGGCTCCCAAGCTTTTGGTAGGCTATTTATGAACTGAAGAACTGAAAAAATAGATCTCAAAATCATTCACCATTAGTTATTCAGCCTGCTTCAGAATTGTTTTACTAGGATTTGGAGGTACTGCAAATTCTAAACCTGCCACTTTGGCTCCTGTGATTTATTAGACACCCATTGTTTTTAGGGGTTAGGATGCAGCTGCAAGGCAGTGATTCAATGCAAAGTAAATAGCTCATGTCATACTCATCAAATTAGTGCTGTTCAATGCAACATTAACTACTTGAAACCATCATGTTAGCTCATTTTAACAGAGACAGGTACCTTCTGCATCTCCACACATCTCTTTTATGCTGGGGATTCGGGAAGGGGGGGTGAGGGAGGGGGTCAAAAATGGATCTTTCTTTTTTACAGTCCCAGCCCTTACCTGGGAGCCCTGCACTACCAGGGTACTTATGCTTCCCACAGGAGCAGAGGATGGAGCCACACCTGTCCTGCTGGTAAGGTTGCAGCCAGCACCAGGGGAAAGCACAATCAGGCTGCAAGTTGGCAAGCCACCTAAAACAGCTTGTTAGTTAGGTCTCTTCTTCTAACTGCTAACATAAAAAATATTAAATTATTATAACAGATGATGAATGTTTTACATTAAAACTTTTTTAATTGGTTAACTTTGTTTTTACATTATAATATCACCAGACCCTAAAAACTATTCAAGATTAACACCTCTAAAGCCTTGGAAAGCACAAAAATGATCAAATGATTGTAGGAAACAGCGTAGATCTGCAGAATAAAATAAGTTTAATGTTTTCAGTTAGTAAACCTGGACATGACCAAGACAAAGAAATAACACTTTGCAGAAATTAATTTTACAATTTTTAAATATTTATCTATATAACTATATTATTTATATCAATATATTATTTATTTATAGTCACTAATAAGTCAAATTAAACTTTTCACAAAGCCAAATTTTGCATAATTCTTGTACTTCTAAATATTGATATTAACGAAAATATTAGTAAAATTTCTTCTGATTACAAAACATTTTTCTAATTTTTTTTCTCTAGAATATGAGGCTTATGTACACATTTGTACACTGTGTCCATTGGTTAGTTACTTCATCTACATAGTATGCTTTAATCTAGAACTTAAAAATTGTATTTCATACATTCTCCAAGAAAAAGTGGTTATGTCAAACTTTTCAAAACTCAAGGAGACTTCACTAATGGCATATAAAGAGCCTTGCAACCAACACACATCCTTTATCTCGTTTACAAACATTTTGTGCACTGCAAGGTTTAATTGCCAACATTGTTCCATTACTAGAAACCATGTTTCCTTCACATATCAAAGCTAACCACTATACACTTACATTATAATTCAAATTCTCTTATAATTGCTTCAGAATCTAACAGAGCTTTAGTAACAAAAATTATAATTGGTTTCAACAAAACTTATAATTGCTTTCTACCCTTCTTATTTTAAGAAGTCTTCTCTAAGAAGTTTATAAACAGCAAGTTCAGTACTGCCATACAGATCACTGCCTTGGAGTCTAGAGCCAGAAAAGCCTAAAAAGTCATCACTACTGCCTTATATGTGTGTGTGCTTATGTGAGCATATAAACATAGTGTAGGTGTATCTGTATATTAAATGTTACAGTGTTTCCCCCTCCGCTGCCCCTTTCTGCCCACCAGCTTGTGTAAAACAGGAGCAATTTCTCTAGAAATGTGCCAGTCCTCATATGAAGACTTGCTGGAGAGTCTCTTTGTGTCTGATTAGTCTGTCTTCAACCTTAATCATCTGGTTTATATCCAGTTTGGATGTGCCTGGTCTTAAGCCCTCTCTCTGCTAAATAAAAGGCCCTTTTGGTATATGGTATTTTCTCTTTAGGAAGATATTTATTCACTCTGTCCAAGCTTCCTCTAAAGCCTTTTAATAATCCAAACATGCTGACTTTGTAGCTTTTTCGCTGCAGGATGTTTTTTCCTACTTTCAAACCAATTTTTCAGTTCTTTGCTATCCCTTTCCACAATTTAATGTTAGGAAAAACTGTTGGATATAGAATCTGAGTGTACAGGTCCACTGCCAGTCTTCAGCATCTTGTCAGAAGATGAAACTACCACCCCTATTTCAACTCATATTTCACTCTTCACATGTGAAAAGAACAAAAGCAACTGCCGCTAAAATGTTCTCCCAAAGGCCTTTAAAATTACATTCCATTGCCATGACATATGATTTCCCTGTGCTCTATAGGGCAGGACAATCATGGAAACATAGAGCATTAGCAATAGCCCTATCTCTTGCCCTCTTCCTAACAACACTCTGCACATGAAGTTTTTAACTTTGTTAGAGGATTTTGAAGTATGCTCCAAGGGTTCTTCTAGAACATCACGTGATCCAGATGCTCTGTGCCTCACTCTAGGCTAAATGTCTTTTTTACAGTCACCTGAAATATTAAGGAACTGAATTCAATGGTGCAGGCACATCTTTCCAATCCTATTTACCCATGGCTTCAGCTGAAGACAAGTGTTTACCCAAAAAAATCAGCCCTGCCACAGCCTGAAAGGCAGAGTGCTGAAAGCTAAATCACCAGCTTCAAAACCAGTTAAAGATAAGTTTACATTAACATGTATTTTATCTCTGTTACATGTGATGTAACATAACATTAACATAAGCCTTCACTGTATATTTTTAAAATACATTTATTGAAGCAATTAAAATTGCATTTAACCAGACAAGAAGCATGGGCCTTACCTCCCCATTGCCATAGCAACACAAAAGGGCAGTAAAAGGGGTGGAAGACTCTCACTCTCAATAAATGACATACACAGAAGGGGTAAGCCAAAGGATTCACTCTCACCTTACACAAGTGAAGGTGATTTGAGTAGAAGGTAAGAAGGGAGGGAATAGATTAGTTTAGGACATATATCTAGACTGAGGTGAACTTTCTTCACTCCTCACATTTACAAGCCCCAAAAAACAGTGCCTCAAGAAACAGAAAGGAGAATAATCCTGTGGATTGCACCTGGCTCCAACAAATTTACAAGCTACAGCTTGCCTGTCTCACATTCCGCCGCTACGATTATCTGGTTGCTCCTATTATGCCAATGCACTGAGTGTGTTGCTGGGAGTTGGGGTTAACAGTGTCAGTTTTATATTACAGCACTTTCAAGACACAGTGTACATATCTAATTCACTGTCAGTTATTTTCAAACATAACATCTGCTCTTGGTTTATCTCTCCAGACAAAAGCTAAGGTCACAATTGCAATAATGAGTTTTTTATTGTTCCTGTAAAGAGCTGGGGCTTTACTCTTAATTACTTAGGGTGTGTTCTTGTGAGGCACAAATACTGAGAAAATTTTACATAAGGTGAGTCAGAAAATTATAAACCAAGAGGGAAAGTGCAAATTCTGTATGCAGTTTTCACATCCCACAGTTTGGAAGAGAAACTGGCAGCTGCCCCTGATGAGAAAAGCAGCTTAGGTTAGCTGTGCAGTATCGTACCCGGTGGGGCTACCACAGTACAGCTATAGAAACTGTCAGGAGGAGCAGGAAATCCAATTTCATTCCCTCCTCCCTTGTCGTGAGATAAGAGAGTTCTGCTATTGCAGGCTAAAGATTACTGATCATTCCCACATGCGCACCCATGTCATGCTCTTTTAACATTCTCATATGAACACTGGAGATAAACCCCATAGCAGGAGAAGTTAAAAACAGACTTGCCCAACTGCACAAGAAGGAACAGAATAACAATAGCTGTAGCAAGAACAATAGAAACAGCTAAATTATTGAAAAATGTTTAGGATGGGACTCACTTTGAGTATCAACTAAATGTAGACAGGTATGAATGTTTCCAGCCATTTAATTTTTCTTTACTTCTGACTCACTTGTACCAGGCCACTTTTTCCCCCTGTTGTCAGCAGGGTAGCACTTTACCATTGCCTGGGGACTCAGAATGCTTTATGTCAATGCAAAGGGCAAATTAGACTTGCCACCATAACCCTGTATGGCTCCTCCATTTAGTCTGCCAGCAACTCACTGTTGATGATGACCATATCTTGTTCTAGCCAAGTGTTTGTCCCCTAGGACCTGACAGGAGGCCAAAACCTAATATCACACGGATGATACAGATTAATAACCACCCCCGTTAATGTCAGTTCCTGTATGCCACACTCAAACCTTGGCTGTATTATTGACAAAGTCATTGCCCCTCTTAACTTGGATTGCTGAGTTCTACAAAGTACTAAAGGCATACTAGGGATGACATTTTGGTTCATTTCTACCAACAATCCAATGATATCAGTCTTGTAGCTGCAACTTGTGCAAGATCCTCCACCACCTCTCTGAGACAGCAACAAATAAGGACATTGAAGATTCAAGATCACCTTAACTGCCACAGTATTGCAGGTGAACATGCCTTTCAGCCTCTGTTATTCAAAGCTCTAGGAGTCATGAAATGAAAATTGGGTTGGTAACCTGGTGTTAGGGTGATCATTATGCAAGTTGACTGTTAAGGTCCACTCCTTCTTCAGTGGTATTTGAAATCTTTAAGGTTAAACAAGTGAACGATAACGTACCACATAACATAAAACTATACTTCACCTTTGCAGAACATAATATGGGCTAATAACTTAGACTAAAGCTAGGGTCTTAGATGTGCTCATAATTGAGTGCAACTGTTCAACTAGTTAACTGTGAGTCTGAGTGCCTATAAAAAGTGTATTTGGTTATGTAAAAATTATGAAGAAAACAAACCACATTCATCAAACACAAACTCTGTCACCATTTTAGAAACCTAAGCAGGTTGAAAAATAAAAGGGAAAATGATGGTTCACAAACAATTTGCTGGCTGAGGGAAAACTAATGAATAATTTACTTGACAAACATCAGCACGTAATGGAAAACATATTCATAAATCTTCTTAATTGATGGGAAAAATAATTGAATAAAATCTGAAAAAAAAAAAGAATGTGACAAATCAAAATGAAAACCCCTTGTCTGGTTTAAAGTTTTCTTAGGGTAAGATAATACAGCTGCAAATTCAATAGTCTGGGGTAAGAACCACAAAAACATAGAATCACATTCCTTTGTTATTGCTAGGACAATGAGGTGCTCAATGATTCACCAACATTGCACAGATTTAATAGTCAGAAGGCATTAACATGTTCTGCTTTCATAAAGTGAGATGAAACCCTTCAGTCACCCTCCCAGTTGTCTAGCAGGAGTAAGCTCTCGCCTTCCAGATCTGCCATGACTCCCGATCTGCCTGAGTTCTGTGTTGTCAGGGTTTGGTCATGCTGCTAAATGCAAGAATTTCAATATATGCATGGCCAAGTGGCCAAGGGCAGGACTATTTCTGACTTGGCTGGGCCACTGGGTGCACTCTGCAGTACTTCTTACGTAGTTTGAGAGCCAGGTGGTCACAGGGAGGCAATGGGATCTCTATTTTTGCTTGGGTGCTCTTCTGTACAAATCCTTTCTATCTTAGTCAAAAAATAGGCAGAAAACCAAGACTACTAAGGATTTGAGATCTGCCTTGCTATACCTCTGTTCCCTGGTCCTCCTCTGCTCCACCAGTCTTCAGATGGGTAGAGATGTAATGCACTCTGTTAGCTCCCTCTTTTCTGGTGCATGGCAGTTCGTCTACATATTTATGAAGTCTTGCCTTGTTTGTCTGGGAATATGTGAAGAAATGCAGAAGATCTGAAGCAGTGCCAGCAACAACTGTATTTCAGAGGAAAACAATGTCCTTTGCTTTACAGACAATACGTGTCCATGAGTTTGTTTTTGATGCACTCACAGACATCCCCACACAGACTGGGTTCCATAGCCTTCATTCTTTACTACTGCTGTAGGTAAATGACTATAATTTTTTTTTAATTGTTGAAGTATATATTCATCTGCAATGGGTTGCTATTTTTCCATATGATCCATTAATTTCTACCGGATAAAGCACAGCATCAGCACTTATGTGCTGTATCAAACAACTCTTTCCTCTCATATTTCTCATTTAATTAATAATCTAATTTCTCAATTTGCTGCAACTATTTTTCAATGACCTTTATTCAAAATCACATCAGTGTCTATTTTACCCTATTTTGCACACATGAAAAGAATCTCCCTTAAAGTATTCTGGTTCCTTTCTGATTGCTTCTTCCCAGTCTGAAATTTTGAAGGGGATGAAAGCAGAAAGCAAAAGGGCTTAATCCACGTAGAAGAGACTGTTTTATCTGTATCCTTTGGAATGTATTCAGCAATGTCCAACCCAAGGAAGTGTGTGCTCTGAGAGACAGAAATCATGCACAGATCAAACAGAGGACACAAACACAATACTTTGTGGTGCTCTGCACCTACTGAGTTTAAGGCAATGCAGGGAGGTTTCAAAAATATTTTGGCACTGACAAATGAAGCAGTAAAATTCTCAGACATCCCATAAGGACAAGAGTTGGAAGAGCTCTCATCACTTAGAAGATCTTAATCTCTGAATGTCTCAGTTACCAAGTAATAAAACAGGATACCCCCTCTTGATTATCAGTTATTGATGATAATAGAAGTTTTATTACTAATTTCAGTGGAGGGAGGGGGTTGTTAGATGAAATTAATCTCAGTTACATAGAGATGCCAGATTTCTTCAGCTTTGACTGATCTTGGACTCAACAGTTAGATATCAAGAGTTTCTAAGTATTAGGCCCCAGGCCAGAAAATCACCCTCTAGGCGTAACATGTGCTGCATTCCATTCCTTAATTATAATTAATTACATGTTAAAAGTTTGCTACATGCTAAAATTCTAATCTTGGGACATTTTACCCTGGGTCATCCTAGACATCAGATTCTTCTAGCCTCTATAAGCTGTGGTGTTTTGTAATTTTGTCATTCTGTTTCTGATTTACAAAAGATTTTGCCCCTAGTGGTCTGTGCTAAATTAACAGTAAATACTCCTATATTATATTTCAGACCTCAGAAAATATCTGAAAGCATCAAATCTGTGTTTAGATGTTTCTCCCTCTCCAAGTTCCAGTGAAGTTTACACAGAACCCAAGAGTCTATTTGTCCTCACTGAAAACTTTCACCAGTGTCTTGTAAACCTGATGTAAGACCAGCATTCTGAACACTTTTTAAAGTACTCAGAGTAAATTGTGGTCAAAATGGTGGCACTGCAAGATGTTAGGAAACCAGTGGCTGAGTTGAACAGTTGAAGACAATGCAGGAGACTGAAATACTGAACAGAGGGGCCTCCAGGACCTCTAGATGTAGGCAGCAAGTCTAAAGAGAAGACCTGAAGACCTACAGGCAACTTCTTCTGTTCTTTTCCCTACCTGTGAAGTGTTCCTTGTGGTTTGGTGGCTCTCCATTTTCTGGGGAATGGGAAAATTCCAGTTCCAAAAGACTTATCCCAGGGCACAATATGGGAATGACAGATTTTACTTCAACAAAGCATGAGTGCAGGCAGACTTGTTAGTACTGCATCAGCATTGGCCCTACACACAGTGGTGTCTGAAATGCAGGCAGATGTCTAAGCTCAGGTATAATATCTGCCGGATATCTATGAGCCATTCCTGAGATGATTAAGTATTCCCAGACTCCCTATGAAGGAGGAGAAATCTACAGAGATGTCTCAGAAACATCACACTCAGGCAACTGGACCTAGCAAAACTAGCACTGGAAGAGACTATTGCTGGCAGCAAGCTGTTTCCATGATCAGCCATTTTGGTGTGTCTACAGCCAAGATGTAGAGGGCAACAGTTGAAACAGAGACACACATGTTAGTTCAACAGGAAAATTATGTGCTCAGCAAAGTTCAAACACCCGGGGTAGCCACAAGCATGCTGGGCAAAGGAACACCTCCACCACTTTGGCAGAAGTTGTTACTCTACCACCTAAACAAAGCAAAACAGCTCTTTGGGAGCTGGATGTATGTGAATCATAAAAATCCTGCCAATTGGGTTTTGTGTTGGAGTGAGACTTGGTATCCCACTGGCTGTTTGATTTTCTTATTAAAATTGTAAAGTTCTATACTGTGTTGGTTTTACTTCATAGATGGAAAATGTTAGCCTAATTAATATTACTGCAAGGAACATTAAGGTTATTAGTATTCAAGCTTTCTGGCATAAAATAAGCATCAGCTTGAATAAGGAAGAAATCTTCTGGAATACAGAGATACAATTGTTTATACTGTGGAAATGTTACACCTTTTGATGAACCATTCAGATCCAGCTGCTGCCAAAGTCTAAATGGGCTGTGGATATGTTACAGCATGGCTGTTTTTACTTCCTTTGGCAGCAATTTAGCCTCTCATCAGACATCCACTTAACAAGTAATTTTTTTACCTCTTAGCAAACAACAGCAATCTAACATGTAAAAGACCCTATCCAGTTATTATGGTTGATTGCATAAATGGTTAATGCCTGTAGCTCAAAAGAAGTGATTAGTAAACTAAAAGCTGCTAATGGAAAGCCCTGAGCAGAGATCTTGACAGAGATCAGATTCCATTTAAAACAAAAAGCCACATTGATTCCTTCCCACACACTCAAGATGAATTTGAGAAATAAAGGTATCACAACAGGGGTACATTTAAATTGGACTGGCTTCTGAATGTGCTCAGAATACCAAGACAGTGGTGGCACTGGATGAAAGAGCTACAGTACTGAGAACAAACAGACACATAAGAGAGCACATACAAAATTACACCATAAACTTGGACAGAGCTGCGCTGTCATTCTGTGCTTTCAGCAAAGGGCAGAAGTGCAGCCCCATTGGGCTGGGTGCACTGTTGAACAGAACCACAGAAAATCTGGTGACAGTGTTCGTCCCTTTCATCTCACTCTACCACAGCTTCTTTGTTTAATACTAGAGACCACAAAACCCCTTCCTACACACTGTGGTCTGGATACAGCCCTTGACAGTTACCTGATTTTAACTGTGTTACTGAGAAGGAGTATCGCTTGATTTCAGATTGCTTGATGGCTTAATCTCTAGTTTCCTTGAGCTGTTTTCCATAAAATATGTCATTTCTAGTGTCACACTTCCAGTGGGTGCAGTTATAAACCTAGATTCTCATTTCTGCTCAGACACAGACAATCATTCTAAATGCTTCCTGCTCCCAGTTGCAGATAGTTACTATATCTCACCCTGGAGGGAAGTAATACAGATTAGTAAAAATTTAGGAAACATTTTTTTATCTATTTACATTAAAGCTGTTATAAAAATACAGAACTGATTTCAACATTACAGAACTACTACAAACACCTGATTATTATATCTATGTCCTTTGTTTCAAAACACCTTTGAACACAGACATATCTCAAGTGGGTCTAAATTTGTGTCTGTGTGACAGTAAATCCAAATAGTCAGAAGAATTAGAAATCTGGGCCTGCATTCTCTCTTGTGTTTCCCAAGTTTGCCCCTATGTCCTCATTCTTGGTAACATCAGCATACCTCAGCAGCTTGAAATGGCATGCTTCTTTGGGTCTCTTATACCCAAGGCAGAGATAAGTGTGGTCCTCATCTTGCTGACTTTTTCTAACTCTTATCTTTCACTGACATCCCCTGTGTCCTGTAAGTCTCCAAGATAATCTTTAATCCATGTCACAAGTCCTAACCCTTATGTCAAGCTCACTGACTTACCTGATCAATCTTTTTGACCCTCTTTTTTTTTTTCCTTTGCTGTACCCTTAGCAAACTACATAAATATCCTTCACATTTCACCCTTGTCTCCTCCTTCAGTAAGGTATTTAGAGGACCTGGGATCTCAAGTGCATGGGCCATACCTAGATTTTTTTTTCCTAGGAAAGCTCTTTTTCCAAGCTGTTCTTAAATCATGCCCAAGATAAGTATTTTTATCTTGTGTTTTCAAACAGGGACTCAAAGTCAGACCTCTGACTGATGCTTACTTAGTGTGTGACCTTAGATAAGTCAGCAAGCCACTGCTTCGGTTTGTCATTTTGTACAATGAAAATAGAGACCACAAGTTTCAGAATTAGGGGAATTAAATAACCAGATTGATATATCTTTAAAAGAAACTCTGAGAAGTCAGAAGACAGGGAGGACAGCTTTTTCTGAATATGAGACTTGCTGAGATGCTGCAGATTGATTTCGGTAGGAAATTAGAAGTCCACATGAGAGATGAGAGTCAAGATTACTTCATGTATCGAAATTCAAGTTCTGTACCATATTGTTTGTCATATAGATGGGGCAATTGAAGCACAGTGAGCGATTTATTCCAGGTCACCTAGGAGGATACTGGGTGAGAGAGAGAGAGAGAAATGAAATTCCAATTTAGAAAATTCCACATTCATCAGATTATATTCCCCAGTAAAATGTATATTTTCCTGGCAATCACAAAGGAAAATGCCAAGAATCTGAGCTGCCAGCCTTGACCTGGATTATTTCTTTGACACTGTCCAATAATTAATTCATTTCCTGATGAAAAATTAGAAATCTTAAGCTCCTAAAATGACTATATCTTTTTGGCATCACTAAGCTTCAGAATTGCACTTCTCCATGAATAAGGAGCATATGGTCATTAAAACAATACAGCCTTGACAGGGGCGTAAATGTTAACACAGAGAGTTCCTACAGCTTCTCAGCACTAACAACACTGGCTGTCACTACTATCACTTGTAATGTTCTGAAAGAGCCGGTTTGGTCCCCCTTATACATCTATGCATTTATACTGCATATTTACAATATATTTGAATTATTGTGTGTGTACAAATTGCACTAACCATTTAGCATGATCTTTATATTTCTTTCAGTTCAACTCATAATTTGGCATTATTTTAGGTATTCTACAGCTTTGTTCTACGCAGATTCTCATACAGAGAGAATTTCAAAGAAGTCATATTATCTTCTGATTAACTCCTTCTAGTAGTCTGTTTTTCTAGCTGCCTTGGCATCGAGTGCCTGCCCCATGAGTCAAGGTTACTGCAATATTTGAATGACAACCTTTTTGCAGCCCCCTTGCCCATGTGCAGAGGGGATCATGCACTGCACAGAGCCCATTTATTTCATTGCCATCAGCCACCAGCTCCAAGGAGAGGCAGCGTTAAAGACACAAGTGGAAGAGGCAGGAAGAAAGAGGGCGAATCCCTGCACAAGGCCACATACCAAAATGCACCAGAGAAGCAGAAATTCTCAAGAGTTTCTCCAGGGAAATGCCTCTGTGCATTGCCTTTGTTCCATGTCCCAAAGTCTGACCTAAAGAGCAGGTTCTCTATCAAGTGATAGAGATTAATCACTGGATATGAACCTGAATCAGAGAGAGAGGGTTTTCAGAGGTGGCAAAAAGGGTCCAGCAAAATAGTGGTGCTCTGATAAGCAGCTTGTTCTGCAGGAGAGAGAAAGTTCTCAATGCTTTTCCTCTATGGTTTGTTTTTTCTTTCACTGATCTCAAAAGCTTCAGTGCTTTCAGTGCTCCCCTTCCCTCATGGCAGGTCATCACCGAGAGCCTTCCAGCTAGGAGAGCAGGCAGCACTGTCCATCAATGCCACTCTCAGAATCAATAATAGGGACCTGTGCAAGGAAGAAAACAGCTACTCAGAAAGCATCTAAGTCCTTTTCCAGACATGCAAGCAAAGAGGGAGAGAGCAAAATGCATTAAAAGAACAGCAGTCTCCGAATCAGCTGGCAGTCAGGACCAGCCAAATCCAGCATCCAGATGTTTGTCATGAGCATCTTCACAGGGGAGCCTGGGCTCCAGCACAATCATGAATTCTTAGTTCACAAAACTTGATTTCCTCTTTCAGAAGAGCAGCAGCTCCAGGGAAGAATGACTTTACAATGAATCAGGACATATTGAGAAATGTCCTTCACATGATTTAGTCTGGTGACAATACTCTTGGGAGTTGTCATGCAAAAACACAGATGGGAGGGACAGACGAGAGAAATCTATGAAACAGGGAGTTTTTTACAGTCTTGGAATACTTATTGAAGTGCTTTACTCTTATAAAATGTAGTCAGCAGTGGCAGAAGCTTTTCTTTTTCTTTCCCCCTTTTTCCCAAGTAACTCACATTAATTACTGTCACCAGCCTTCTGGGTGCAGTCTTCATCTCAAGGACAGTGACTTTGGTAATACATCCTGGGGAAGCTATGAAATAGCTCCTAGGTGTATAAATTTAAAAAGGAAATCAGAAGTCAAATAACTTGTCCATATTTTCCCAGCAGGAGTTTATGTCAGGTAAGAAAACTGCCATCTTTCTGCTTTGTTTTGGCTTTTTAGCTATGATAGTTCATTAAAACCACTACTTTCTTCACTGCAGTCACTCTGCATCTCGGCTCCAGCCATCACTCCAATGGCAGCACCACAGTAAGCAGAAAAATGCATGTGGATATACATTTGCAAGATCCCTTAGCTCCTGGGTTTCCTGGACTGCAGAGTTATCCTTGCCACACAGAAAACCACTTAACTACCTCTCCTTCTTGTCTTTAGGAGATCCCTGTATGCCACAGATACCAGCTGTCTTTGCTTTTAGTCACAGAGTAACTGGTTCCTACCTAGTCCTAGATCAAACCTTCCTTTTTAAAAGGGAAAAAAGCACCGTTTCAGTTCCCATCCTTGCTCCCAAGACCACTGTGTGCCTATCTAAACCTGGTGATCTGCACCATGCTCAATGCTCAGAAAGTTCTTAAATTTATTTCTAGAATGTGCCTTTGAGTCTGTGTGGAGTCAGCTT
This sequence comes from Corvus cornix cornix, assembly GCF_000738735.6. Classification (NCBI taxonomy): domain Eukaryota; kingdom Metazoa; phylum Chordata; class Aves; order Passeriformes; family Corvidae; genus Corvus; species Corvus cornix. Next base: position 20,640,814 of record NC_046335.1, on the reverse strand, counting down.
GTCCCAAGAAAGTACAATACCTTGCAGACCAGGGCCCTGTGAACAGTCTGGAAACCAAGGGTGAAAAATTAACTGTAGGAGTTACTCAGCATTTTGCATGAGGAGACCTTTTTAGTAGCTGACAGAGACCTGCTTTAATTATGGGAAGAGGTGCCTAAAACATCTGTAAGGATCTAAATATTTCTTTATTCTGCATCCTCCGCATTTTGCACTTTTCACCTGCTGCATCTAGAAGAGATTTTGGAGTGTATTTAGTAGGTAATTACCCTGGAACTGCAGATTCAGTTATAAAATCTCAAACTGGCCGTATTTTCACTCTTCCTCTTTATGAATAGCCACAAACCATCCCCTGTCCAATCAACAGCCCTTAAACCTGAGTGATGATATGTGACCAGCTCCGCTGAAGATGTTATCCATTCATGCGAGAAATAAGCAGACACGATTGTTGGCGATAATTAGTTTGCACTCCACAGAGCCGTCACGATCCTTGGCACTGCTAGCCACTTAACGAGAGTGCGACAGCCTGTGATTTGGAGAGCAGGGAGCTTCTGCACGCACCAGGCCTCACAACAAACGCTCAGCGTTTTCATTTGCGTGCTTTCTCATGAGAGCCGCTTTGCACAAGGTGTAGCCAAAGACTGGACTTCACAGCTGCTCTCTTCAAAAGAAGCATTCACACCTGCTCACAGGGAAATGAAGGTGTGAACTTGAAGTAAATCCAGAAAAATCAGTGTGGCTATTTATCTGTGACAAACTAAAAATGGCTTCAGATACCTAAAAATACTATTCTTAGCTGAAATGACAATCTTTCATATCTGTTACATTTTACCCTGGGTCATATAGCGCCTGAATGTCATGGTGGATGACAGTGAGCATGAAAGGTAATAAGGAGACTTTCTAATCTAATTTCCATTTCTTATCACTCCACATTTTTAATTCCACAGTGTGACAATGAATGTTTGTCAGTCAACATCCCAAATTTTTAGTCAGTTTTAGTTTCCATTTTTCCCATATTAAGAGTTACACTGCTAGTTCTTAAACTTCTGCTGACATTTTGTGTCATGAAAACTTGTTTAAAATGGATATCTCATTCTATGTAATGGATATAATGGCAAGCTTTGTTTAAAGTGGATATCTTAATTCAGACCATTACAAAGTTCTATACACCCTATTTGGGCTTACACATTACATAAAACATAACCAAAATCCTCATCCAGACAGTATAGAACAATGGCTTGCAAATACTAGTGCTGACAGATCTTGGTACTTCTTACCATGGTTATACTTTTTCCTCATGATACAGCTTCTAACTTAAAAAAAAAGAACATGTCCAAAATAGTAAAAACCTTCTTAACCATTCTGAACCAACTCAAATAATTACGGGAGTATTGCATGGAAAACTGAAGCTTTTTTTTCCTCTGAGATGTAGTGCAAGAGGGAAACAGATTTTTATTTTTAATTGTTAATAGAAAAAGCAGGCATTCTTCTAAACTCAAACACAACAACACAGGCTAGTAGCATATACAGCAGGAGCACAATATTGCATCTCTTGGAGAGGGGAGCATGAGACCCTTGTAAAACATAGCAGTTTGGAATTGGGCAAGCAACTCTGGGGAAATACCAAAAGGCAACAACAAAGGAAAAATCATGAAAGTCGTAATGTTATTTTAAGGAGACGACTACATGCTGATGCTCACAATCATAAAAGGATCCCCATAGCACTGAAGAGATTTGTTTCAAACCTCCCTCTGCAGGAAAGCCATTATGATGATATAACAGGTCCTGACTCCTGTAATTTATAAGATATGTCCAAGCTGTGAAAAAATGAAACATTCTACAAATCAGTTTAATGGAGGTTATCATAGAAATGATCTTTGTGAACTTGAAAGCGTCTGACTAAGCATGGTGTGCTGTGGTTTATGATAGAGCTGCACAACTGCAGGAGGGGTTGTTGGCCACAAAAAGGCTTTAACTCCTTTGCCCTCATTTTGGGGTTCACAGTGCTGGTATTACATCCCATGAAACCCACAAAGTTTCAAGTACATACCCTCAAAGCTAAATTATCAACAATGAGTAGTTCAGCACCTAAATAACAGTAAGGCATCTACCCATCTTGTGCTTTCCAGCCTGCCACAACAACAGCTGTCAGGCCAGTGCCTGTGAGCATGCTGACCACAGAGAACACAGACATGAAAGCACAGCCCTCAAACATCTTCAGATGTCAGTAAGCTCAGGGCCAGGCATCAAGTCAAAATAAAGAATGACGAAAAGATTTTTTTCATATGGTAATTCTGCTAAAAGAGTGCAGGTGTACAGGTATAACTGAAATAAAAATCAAGCTTTCAAATTACTGTCTGCAAGGAGTTAGGGGACAGTCTCCTTCAGGTTAAACATTCAACTACTACTTTGAAAATAAAGAGTTTTCTGTTTTAACTTCAGAAGCCTGGTTGGCCTTAACTTATACAGCAAAACTCTCTCCATGGGACTGAGCCCCCACTTCAAACACAGTGAGCACTGACAGCCATTCAGAGAATACACATACTAGTAAACCTTTCTTTCCATGGCAAGAGGAATTGCACAGCACAGGTCAACAAAATCTGCAAAGCTATTAAGTTACATTCAGTTTGCATATATAATTTCAATAAATATTAGTCTTTTCAAAGATCCCAGACAGCTTGTTTAGTTTAGGAAGGAGAACACAACCCTCTGCTGGGAGACAAAACAAGCAGCTTTGAAGCAGCCTGAACTCCCCCTGAGAAGCTCACTGTTCAAATATCAAAAGGCACAGTGCTCTGGGTTTGGTTTGCAGGTTAAGATTTGCTCAGAGTTTGATGTTCTCCAAACTGAAGCAATCAACTCTGAAACTTCACTTACAAGGCCAAAAAGTAATAGCCAGACACCTTATTGAATTTTTGTAGTTTAGAATGCACTGGCAGGAATTTAATCTTATCATTCATATTTTCCTATCATGATTATTTACTCTTATTCCTTTTCTTTTCCTCTGATAAAATTTTATGCTGCATCCCTTTGGGCTTATTTCCCTGGCATAGAAACAGACAGGGGAAAAAAAAAATCAAGGCTTATTATGAAATCCTGGAGGAGTCGTTTCTCCACTTTTTGGAAGAGAACTTTAGAGGAGAGAGTCTCAAGTAAAAATTGCTTAAGCCTTTGAAGTAAAGACTCTTAGAGATTGAATCTAGCACTTTTCTTGATGTCAAACAAGGCCTGAAAACTCGTAACTGCATTTGAGGGGAAAAAAGATCTTCAGCTGAACAGTCATTTCTATATTTTTGTGTAATACCTGGCTATCAATTGCAAACAAGTCTGCTCAAGCCAGAACTGACGAACTTTCAGTGCAGCATGGCACTGGAAGAGCCAGCACAAAAGAGAAAGGTTAAGAAAGGAGCTTTTCCACTCAATGAGGAAAAGATAGTCAAAATGGCCATAGAAAGGCCAGTTATTAGTGAAAAAGTATACATTGTAGCTGTCTTGACAAATCAAAAGAGCAAGTGTACAAGACTTGCAAACCTTTTGAAAAGAATTTCTCTGTTTGTTTGTTTTGAAGGATTTTTTCCCCCTTCAGAAGGGAGCAGATTCAGAATGTCACACTCATTATTTTTCAACAAAGTTGACATCAGAATAGGTCTAGCAATAACATCCTCATGCAAGATTTAAAAATGAGCTTTTTCAACCATAAAATTACTAATTGTCTGCCTTGTAAAAAGATAAAGAAAATGAATGTTTCATTACTGTCAAGCTCTTGATATCTTGTTTTATATGGAGAAAAATTAACCAGTTTCAGCTACACAAATGTGAAAACTTGAGATATGTCATTAAGCTTTCCTGCAAGAAATCATAAAGAGCTGATTGTCTTTATTTTTTAATTGAACTTCTTTCAGTCTGGCATACAGCTCCTCTCCTAAAAACTGTGGCACTGGAGCAGTTTCTGAAAAGAATGCTATCAAAAAGTTACTGCAAAGGGGTCGGAGGGCCCGGGTATTCAGTCCTTTTTTCAGCTTTGTCACCAATTTCTTTTGTGCCTTTGAGGAAATTGTTTACCTTCTCTGATCTGGTAGAGCTGAGGATGTTTTGCATAGTGCATACCAAGAAAGGAAAAGTTGATACAGTGCAGTATGCAAATAAATTTGTGTGCAAGAAAGACCAACTGCAAGATGCATCTACTGCCTTGGGCACCTATGAGGATCCAACTGCACATCTGCTTTAAAAACCACAGAACTGAAAAGGAACTATGGGAAGGATTGCCTGAAGGAGGCTGTATTGAATTTGACCCTAGCAATTTTCAGCCTTCTGCTCCCCCTATGATGTCTCATTACAGCTGCCAAGGATAGGCTATGTGACAGCCACAGTGCTCAGGTTTTGTTGATGCAGGCTCTGACTTGCACACAGTAATCTGGGCTGGTTTAATCATTTTGCTTTCTACTTATGTGTGCATTTCTGATGACTGCATCAGTGTAAATAGTTATAATGTTAACCTCTTGAGGATTTTACCACCACTATTCTCAGTCATATGGCATTGGAAATACTTATAGCCATAGTATGTGCCTGCAAATTTCTTTGAAATCCTCTGATGAATATAAGCAGTAATTTTCCAGAAAATTTTGAAGGATCTATTCAGCACTGAATTTTATGATTTGGCATACACAACATATATTTGTAAGAAGCAAAGCAACTTAGGTACATGTTGAACACATGTTGACATCTCTGTGTGTTGTCTGGAACCACTTCATGATCACTGGAAACCCTGTTCATATACACTCATTAGAGTTCACACTGTGACTGATCTGATCAAACAGTTTGCCAACAGCCTTCAGTTTAATACTAAACTCTAATCTCCACATTCAGGTCAGATTAATATGCTTATAAAAGTTTATATAACTATCTCAGGTATGGAAGCCCACACTGTAGATGCTTGAATTTATGAATACAATCCCTTGTTCCTGACACAGGATATTTTGGTTCGGGTACATTGTCCAGTAATCATAGGAGCTGAGAAGTCTAGCAAGTCTCCTTTCTTCAATGTCCAGTTTCTCTTTCAGTTTTGCACAGCAAACATGCACTTCTGTAAAACAGCAATCTGTTCCAACTAGCTCATAACAGGGCCCTTTTAATATGCAGCTGTCTACATTTTACGTACCCATCCAAAAATATTGATAGCAAGCAACAGCATTTACATAATCCAACATTTTAAGTAGCTAGGCTGTAAGCAAATTTGCAACATAAAAGTGGTTGCCAAGTCACCAGTACTGCAGCGTGAAGCTTGGGTAGGTTTTATATACTTACATCCAAAAACATGATTCACAAAACCTTTCTCCAGAGGCTTGTTACATAGTCCTTCCTTGACCAGCACCATCTCTTCGGCAGTTTGGCCTCCTCAAACCAGAGGAACAGGGTCTGAATTGCAGAGTTTATTGCCAATTACTCAGCTGCAACCAGGTGTATTAAATAAACAAGTTTATTTAAAGGGTCCATGTATACATTTATACAGCATGTATAATTTCCAGCAGTAATGCGTCCAATGAAAGACGCAACAGTCAAAAGGCTATAAAAAGTGCAGTTCAAAGTTCTATTGAAATTATTCAATTTAGGCCCACTGAATAAAGTTAAAATATTTTGCAATGTAATATGCATTTACACATGAAAATAATTACTTCAATTACTTTTACATTACAGCAATCAATATGTTTGGTGATGAGCAAACCCAGAACAAATTTTTTTAATCATCTTTTTCTTCAGAACATTTGAATTATGCAAAAACTGATTTTCATATCAGAAAATCTTTCCCAGTACATGATTCTTGTAGCTTATGGCCATAATAACATCATATAAAACTTAAACACTGTGAAATAACAGCTTTTGTAGATACCAGCTATAGTTAATAAATGATTGAAGGGGAAGAAAAGAGTTTTCTGAGATAAACTGGTCAGGAATGAGTGCTAAAGACTTTGGAAACAAGATTGTCACAGCTACAACATTACTCGACATGACAAAATAAACCAAGTCAGAAAGATGTGCAGAAGGGGAGCTTTAAGGGAGGAAGACATCTCAGCTGCAGGGTATGAGCCAGTGTGTTTGAAGCAGCCTTCTGCTAGATCCTGACAACTATGGGCGGCTTTCAGTTGGGTTAGCCATTATTGTCGGGCTCAAGCACTTAACTGGATTAACAACATTAAAAGACACTCAACTGAATGGCTACTTATCCCCTAAAGAAATGATTGGTGGAAATGAGAGTCCAGTCTTGCAGACAGAGTCATCACCTCACTTTTGGAAGAGAAAATTGAACACTTTTTCTGTGCAAAATGCCCATGAAACATCTTCCCCTCGGGTCACCCACTCCTAATATGGTGACTATGCTGGCAGTCATGTTCACGGAGATGAAGAGAGCAAAGAAGTCTAAAGAACCTCCAGCAAAATAATTATTTGATACAAAAAATTCTGCTCCAAATTTCAGATCTGTATAACATCAGGAGATGTTTACCTATGAGAATTAATTTTGATCAGGGCATGATTTTACTATTCTGAATGCAAAGAGTTTCTATGGGTTTTTTTCCCCCAATGAAAGCCTTACTGAATTTTAAATATGATAGTGTGGTTGATTTCAGGGGACTATAGACTAGCAAGAAGGAAAAATTCCTCATAAAGACAGGCTTATTAAATACTTTTGTTTTCCCCAAGGAATAAGTCTAGAAGCATCATCACCTAGGGTTATTTCAGACTCAGCTGGGGGAACACCAGGTATCCGAACCTTTTACCTCAAGATATGTTTTTGCTTCATTCTCCACAAATCTTAGACCAAGTTCCTCTTGGGATAAAAGGCAGGGAAAGAAATGGCACACTGTGTTGCAGCTTGTTGCCTTTCTCCCGCTATTAGAGCACAAGCCTTCTGCTGAGAAGTCATCTCTGCTGCGGCCTTATCAGAGCAACAGCTTTCTTGTCCTGATGCAAACACACACTTTACAGATTTTAGTTAAAAACAATTGTTTCCTTGGTTAACAATTCATGTCATTCTTCTAATTGTATTGTTTCTTCTGGTGTTTTTATACATATACATTTTCATTCAGTCTTCATGCGTAAGAATCTCAGTAGTTCTGTTGCAAATCCTTTGAAAATGAGAATATGAACTATGAAGATCGGATGGAAGACCTTTGTTTACTCAGCTGAGATTTCTGAGCTCAAATATAAATTGTTAATCTCATTTCATCAATAAAATGAAAAGACATATCTGACTTGTCTGCTTTTAATAGATTAGATCTAGAGCCTTCTTAATATTGATCGTACTTTGGGGTTTTTTCCACTTTGATAGGTTTTACTCCAGAATCTCAACCCTTAGCTTATAATTTTCATGAGCAGTTATAAAAACATTTTCAGGAACACCTCCCATCTGCAACTGGACACCTGGAATTCTGAAAATCAGGAACACATTCCACCAGAAAATTAGTCATATTGAAGTGCATTTAAATCAATGAGAAATTTTGCCACTGAGATTATATGCCTGATAGTACTAGAAAATGGAACACACCATCTGTCAGTAAGATCAGAAGGAATTGGAATTTTCTTTCGGAAGAACAAAGTGCCAGGGAGACAAGTAAAGTAAAATGCAGCAGCTGTGTCTGAGAGGATGCACCACAAGACAAATACTGGGATTCTGATGGAAAAGTAATATTCCCCATGGCATCATGCTGACTTATGCAGCTTGTGGTGTGAGGAGTGAACTGCTGTAGTGCAAAAGATTCAAATCTATCTATCTTGCTTCTTTGAGGTCACATCAGCTCAAGAGTCTCAAATCCTACTCCACAATGGATCTAAGCACCTCTTGAGCCAGCTGGGCTCATATATTGCTACTAGAAACTGAATCAATACCGACAGTTTCCGAAGTGAAACTTGCTAATGGCAAAGTAAAACAAGTACCTGTGGCTCTGCAAATACAGGGGAAAGTAGATTCATATCATACTGCTTGCCCTAACTGGCAGAAATTTTCTTAGCAGTGTAGGAGTGGACTGAAATCCTATTGTTCATGTAGAGAAATTGATTACAGCAAAACAGAATTAAACATTTGTTTTCTGAGTCAGACATCAGCTATGTTAAAACTCAGAAAAGTAAAGCAACATGTCTAATGACTGGAATATAATCTCTCATTTTTCATGGAGATAAAGGTCTTTAGGATTTTTCAGGGAAGTGGTGTAATTATCAGGACATGTTAGTTTATAACTGGACATGATTTACGAAGAAAATATCCTAAAAAGACTGACAGTGTTGTTATTCTGAAGTTAATACAGGACACCAAAAATTTAACCAAAAAACTATGAAACACCTGCTATTAATGCATTTTTGCAGTTGCTGCAAGTACTATTTTGAAATCTTGGAAGTTGTCTGTGAGCTCAGCCTAAGATGAGCAATACTAGCTCTACTGAGGGAGAGAGAAAAATTACAGGAATCTTATGTGGTCTGAGGGGCAGACTGAGGAGAATGCAGAGACATAGGTTTGTTTTCTACGGCTGTGTGAGTAAGTAGACACAGGATATATTGAGGTTTGGTTTTGTACCTTCCCCTCTGCTTATCTTGAAACTCAGCTCAATGTTCATGGCTCTAGACAGACTTCTGTTTGGACAAAAATTGTTTATTACATTAAAATCAGATAGATCCAGAACCTGAGTCCAAATCTCTCTCATGTCACAAAGCACTTGGAGACAGTTTGAAGCTTGACTGAGAAGTGGTCTTTCTCAGTTCTTGTACTAGAGAAAAGTGACACAGTTGTTGTGTGTCTCCATTGACCAGCAATGTAAGTATCTAAGAACATGAGAAGCATTTACATTCAATTTGGTCTATTTCACAAGATCCACAGAAACCTTCACTTATCTTCAGTTGCTGAAAAAAACAGTGTAAAAATATATAGCTCCATTGTCTCCATCTTACAGTTGGGAAAACTGAAAATTGAAAAGATATATGCTTAAGAGTTCACACTGATTTGGCAGCTGAAACAGTAAAAAGTCTCCCTAGCCCTTAAACATCAGCAGGATGTATTAAAATTTAAACCATCTGTCAAGAGGAATATCTTGTCACATTTTATTTTGTTTACTTTTTATTATCAGGAAAGATCACTGACTCTGCCCCCAGCTATGAGAACAAAAGTGGTTTCTGCTGGGGCTTTGGCTTCAGCTTCATATTCTTTAGCTCTTTTTTCAACTGCCTTTTAATTCAGTGTCTTTTGCCCTTGGAGCCTGTCTAACCCAGCCCTGATCTTACAGATTTAGAGATCTTCTGAAAATAATTGATTATATATCTCTATTACAAGCTGGAAAGTATCTAGCATGGGTTCATTCTTATATCCTGGGATGCAGTTATGAGAGTCACCACTTTCTTCAGGCTTTCTTAGTCTCTGCATACGCAATTCTCTTTGCTGCACAGCTGCTTAGGTGTTTGCTGCTTCATAGTCATGTGTAGGACCACACTGACTATTTTTCCAAGTCTGAGGCTGCGTGAAGAGATGCCTTCTGCATTCTTTGAATGCAAGTATCTTGAAATCTCAGAATCTGAGTTATCCTAGAAAATAATACTTTATTTTAGGAAAGGGAGTAAGTGGTCTTGCTCAAAAACTTTTCAACCATAACATCACTTGGATTTAATCTTAAAAATTGAAAAGGGAAATAAATAGGAAATGTGAGACATTCTATTGCTGGGATTGTTAAATTCCCTCTTCTACCATAGCTTTGCTACATGCTTTAGAAGCACCCTACTGGCACTTGCACATGACTGATACTTGTCAAAGAGGATTCTCTGCTTCTTTCTTTACTACTCAGAGAAGATGAGGTTTTCATGTTGGTTTATTGTTCAGTTATTTATTGAAGGTTTTCTGTATTTCAGCTGCCATTTACCAAAGGTAGTTAAGCAGCAAACCCTTATAAATTTTAGTGATGTTTGAGATGGTTTTGAGGTCCATTATGATCACAGTCTGACACAGCAACAGTTCTACTTCCAACACATGCAGGTTTCACTCTTGCTGTGTATAATTTATCTCTAACAGAGAAAAGAAGTCTTTGAGTACTCTCGTCCTGAAGTTTTAGATGACTCTTTGGTTATCAAGCTCAGATCACTGAGCATCTTGAAATCAAAAATTGGGACTGTGAAGGCGTTGGTACTTTGTGGGAATCTAATGCAGAATAGGAATTCCCCTGTGCGAGTAGCAGCATACTGCTCCCATCAGCGTTGTAGAAGAGACAGGTTGTTGCATCTGTATCAGCACTGTGATGCCCATATCATTACTGTCCATCAACAACTCACAAAGGCAGAGGGGTGAAGGAAGATGCCAGTGATACAGCGTCACCTCAAGAACTTTTTAATTCCTTCCACTCCTTGTCCCCTATGCAGACATACTATAGCTTAGACTCATACAGTAACTCAAATTACCAGTGTCCCTACACTCAGCTCCAAATTTTGCCAAATTCTGAAATCTTATTCACAATATTATTCACAATAAATACCTAAGGCTGAAATCTGAACCTTGGGCTCACCTTGGTAATTCAGGGTAAATCCATCCACAGCTAATGGCTGGAGGCTGGCAGTGCTGTGGAATACATTATAGAGGAACCTGCTGTCCAACCTAGTTTGAAAACAAAATCACACTTCCCAAAAATATGCTGCTTGACTGATTAAACCCAGTTGATTTTAAACAGCTACTACAACCTTCCACCTGGCTGGCATTGAGTGCTCTGCACTTACAATGTCATATCCAAGGAAAATTGCTGCTTGCTTGTTCCCAGGTATCTAGCTTCATTTTCATAATCATACTCCTGTTCCTTTCCAGATTTAACAGTATATAGCCCAGCAGGTTTGAATGAGACATATGCCTCCCAGCAATAACTTCTACACAGAGATAGTATTCCCTAGCTTTAGTATGTCAGAATTTTCTTCATATGCCAATCACTTGCAGTGATCCTACCCGTGGGGGACTCTCCTATAAACAGTATTTTCATTTCCAGATGTAGGATGCCATGTGACAGATGAATTAGTCTTGGACATCATTTCAGCAAAGAGCTGAATATTCAGCTCCATAATTTTATACTTTGGCAGCTGCAATGGACACCACCTACAAAAAACAAAAAGCTTTCTATGCATTCTGGTTTCAGAAATAAATATAAAGGGAAATAAATAATATGACTCTTGTTGCTGTCTTCTTTGTTCTACTCTCCAAGAGCTGCAGATGTTGCTCAACAGTTGCAACCAGTTTTTGTTTACCTTCACATCTCAAGAACATTACTTTCATGACTGTAACGGTGCCAGAGGCAGATAATTCTACTGGCATCCAGCAAGAATTGACAACATAGCAAAATTCAATATCTTTTGGAGAGTTCAACATATTCAGCTATTTTGAGGGGGAATGCCTCTTCTTAAAACAAAAATTTCATAAGTTGTGTATCAGTCAGCACTGTTAAGCCAAGCACAAGAAAATAAAACAGGAGAGAATCAAAACCCTGTCTTTGTAGGACTCCCAGATTGATAAGAAAATGAAGTAATCAGGAAGTTTAATGGCATAGCCTGTCATCAGAAGATTTTTCAGCACTCTTTTTTCAACCACAGATTTGGCTGAAGTGAAGAAGTTCAAAATTTCTGTTCTGCATTGTTAGCAGCTTCTCCTTTAGAGTGACTTTTTCACTTTCTACTATAAAAATATTTATATTTATATTTATATTTATATTTATATTTCACTTTATATTCTAAAAAGGTTTATAAAAATAATGATCCCAAGAGGGAAGAGATGTTGCTTAAAATGAGTAGGCCTACAATATGGTTTTACTTCTATTTGAAAAGCATATTAAATAAGGAGGAAACAGCATCAAAAAGGAAAAAAAAGCTTCCAAGAAGATTTAGAGAACGGTATACAAGCTGAAACAGCTCAGAGAACAAAATAGTCATTGACATGGAGGTCAGAAATCTTAGCAACAGAAAGGTGTAGAAGACAAATACCTTCCAGTACCTGAAGGGAGCCTACAAGAAACATGGACAGGGCCTTTTTACAAGACCATGTAGTAACAGGACAAGAGGGAATGGCTTCAAACTAAAGGAGAGTGGGTTAAGATTAGATGTTTGTTAAAAAACCTTTACTGTGTGTTGTGGCACTGGCACAGGTTGCCTAGAGAAGCTGTGAATCCTGGAGGTGTTCAAGGCCAGGCTGGGTGGAGCTCTGAGCAACCTGGTCTAGAGGAAGGGGGTTGGAACTAGGTGGTCTTTAAGGTCCCTTCCCACCCAATCCATTCTATGATTCCATGAAATACATTACAATCATACTGTGACTGAGATGAACAGAGCAGATGAGAGACAGGTGTAGTAGAAGAACAGACTAAAATTAGAGGCAAGAAGGATATGTGTTTGTGATAACTAAATCCTAGGCTATAATTATTCTGCTAAGAGAATGAAGTATATAAAAATGCAAATTATAATAGATAATTTCCATAATTACTAACTATAAAACACCCTAGCTATTGCAAAAAGTCAGTACTAGATTCTCAAAGGTAGTTGGCCCTTGCAACCAGAATCAAGCACTGTACAACATCAACATTTTAGGACCTTTTTTGTCTTATGAAATCCGCAGAAACACAGATGGTTGCACCACCCATCTGGCAAAGGGGAGACCTGAGTTCCAGTGTCTGTATAATTTCAGTGAATATACGTGTAAGGTTAACTGAAGCCAAATATTTTTTTTCTTTTCCCCTGTAGCTGTGTAATTCTGAAGCAGTAATGTCCTTGTCCTTTCCCCATCCAGATTTTCACAGTTGCTTATTTTTTCTATATGAACTGGTACAAGTTTCAAGGGATAAAAGAGATTATTCAACCCATGATACTTAATTGACTGATATTCAGACTATTAGTGTGGGAGATGCAGCTTCAAACCTTCTCAGGCAGAGAGAAAATTAATCTCAGTCTCCCGTCTCTGAAGTGACAGCTCTTATGACTAAGTCCCTGAATAAAAGGATGTAGGGTAAAACATTCGTCTTGGTGCAGGAATCCATGTGCTTGCTGTATTCCAAAAATGTCTTGCATTAGCCATTAAGGAGCAGATAGGTGAAGTAACAGCTGTACTTCAGATCTCAGCACCTTTGACCCTCCACTCAATGCATTTCTAGGCATGACTAACAGGAGATATTGTTTCCCAGAAAACTGCATTAAGGAAAATTTAAGCACGTAGAGCAAATGAACAGAAGTTAGGAGGATCTAGGTGGTTTTGGATAAAAGCAAAGACCAGCTGATCCTGTATGCAACCAGGCAAATCTGCCATTTTTTGAATGAAAGGCCTCGCCCCATGCTCTTTACACTAGGCAGCAGGTGGCCATACAATGTCTCTTTCATAACAGATAACATCAGTTATATACCCAAGGCCAGCTCCATGAGGTTCAACAAGGCCAGGTGCCGGGTCCTGCACTTCAGTCACAGCACCCCCATGCAGTGCTACAGGCTGGGGACAGAGGCTGGAAATCTGCCTGCTGGCAGCAAAGCTGATGAAGGTCTGGCACACAAGTCTTACAAGGAGTGGCTGAAGGAGCTGGAGTTGTTTAACCTGGAGAAAAGGAGACTCAGGGGGACCTTATCTCTCCCACAGCTATCTGAAAGGAGCTTGTAGCAAGGTGGGTGTCGATCTCTTTTCCCAAGTAACAAGCAATAGGACAAGAGGAAATGATCTCAAGTTGTGCGAGGGGAGGCTTAGATGGGTTATTAGGAAAAATTTCTTCACGGAAAGGGTTTTCAAGCATTGGAACAGGCTGTCCATGGAAGTGGTTGAGTCAGTATTGATGCCAAGATGATTTTTTGCGTTTTCTTTTACACCCCTTTTTATATACCTTTTAACAGCTTTTGTATTCTTAGTGGTTTTTAGCCTACATTCTTAGACTTATTTGTCAAGCTAGGAGACTAAACATCTTAGAAGCCCCAGACACCAAGGTCCTCTCCAGAACACATTCTGTAAACTAAGATAGAACCATCCAGGGGAAGGTTCCTCACGGAGGGGGGTTCACTTGAGCCTCTCATTGGGGAATCTTTGACAGATATGCTAATTAGTAAAGCCTATAATGCTATACCAAATCTATCCAGGTGTGCATTGCGGTGTGTTTTGGTGCATTCCACCTGGATGTGGTGCACATAAGGATCCTTAAAATAAATACCAAGGTAAAATCCCTTTTTCCCTTCTAACCGTGTTTGATTCTTGATTTTAAGACCAGGAAAAGACATCACTATCCCCAGAGGTATTTAAAAGATGTGTAGATGTGGTGTTCAGGGATATTATTTAGTGGTGGACTTGGCAGTGCTGGGTAAATTGTTGGACTCAGTGATCTTAAATGTCCTTTCCAACCTGAATTATTCTGCAATTCTATGTTGTCTATATATCTCAACGTGATGTATACATTTTTATCCCATTATGTCTTGTGAAATGACCCAAGCTATCTTTCAAGCTACATTTTCTAAGCTGAAAAAATAATGAAATAACCCTTTACATCCTAGAGCCCAAATAGGTTCAACTCTCTGTGCACAGATTCTCTGCTACTATGGTTGATACAAGATTGAAAAAGGCTCCATTGCAAAAAAACATGTCCTTTGATCCTGTAGGATAATAGGCTGCAGTGTCCCCAGGTTACTGTCAGAAAGCAATCTTACAGAGGCCAGATAACAGGAGCAAAAAATAGGTTTCTATAAAACTAAAGTTAGGGAAAAACTTGGAGTCCTTTGAATTCAATCACTTTTCAAGGTGTTCGTCTCACTGGCATCCAAATACAAAGGTGAGAGGTGTGAAATAAAAAATGAAATAGAGCACAATAGTTAGTCATTAGGAGGTCACAAAGTGAGGCAGCTTTTTCTGGAACACATTAGCTTCAGTGATAAGTACACCTAAAAAGTTCAAAAATCAACTTCAGTTGGACTATCCAAAGTTCACTTATTTCTCTTACCTCTAGGACTATACACTTCCATGGAACAAGAAAGCAGAGCATGCTCCACTGTCATTTACATGGTATAAATGAAGGTAACAGAGAACAGGTATTTGCCTTTTAATTTCAGTAGAATTAAACCATTGATTTATCTGTCCCATCAGCCAGAACATCTCCTGAGAACAGACTTCCAACCAAAACATGCCTTTGGTTCAGAATCATGATAGAAATATCTGCCACTGGAAAGTAGTAGCAATTATATTTCCAGCTCCAATTTGAACCAGCAAATTCACAGAAGGCAGTGAAAATGGACTTCATCAAAGAAATATTTATTTACCCAGTTTTTTTCAAAACCTTGCAGCTGGGGAGAAGACACAGGCAGAACAATGCTTTCTCCAAACCACTTTACTTTCTCATTAAGCTACATTTTCCACCAAAAGCAAATAGATCCTATCTCCCTTTTTTATTACTATAACAGGCTGGAAATGCAACCAAGCTGGAAGGAAAGACTATTGCTAGCCCCTGAAGCTGATTGAGGGTCTGCTGAACAGTCTGATTCAATAGCCTCTCCCTCCAGGAAAACAGAGTTTCATCTTTACTGCATCCTAAGGCCATAATATTTGGCCCTGCAGAGTTTGCAACAGTGGTCTCCAGGCTCTGTTTGAGAACAAGTTCACTAGGCAGTCACACTGGAGCATCCCACCTAGCAGGCTCAGGCAAAGCTCCAGTGCATCCACGCCCTGCAGGAGCGTATGTGGACACAGTTATCAAGCAGGCAAACAGGCACCAGCTTGCTCCTTACACACACTTCAGTCTTTCTTGTAGCAAACTCCTGTGGTTTCCAGGTGAGTAGGATGGGCTCTGGACTGTCAGGGCTCCAGTGCTCTGCTATAAAGGCACATGGGTTTAGTGGTAGCTGATTACCATAGGCATAAAATGTGCTTGAAGTTAAGCATATGCTTAATTGCTTCCTTGAGTCAAGAATCAATCTGTCCTCCCAACACTGATTATGGCCCAGATCTTGCAGTGCACACTGATTCATGGCTTTGGCTTCATGGAAGTTATTGAAGAATCAGTGCTAATTTCCCACATTTTAGAAATGTTTAGGTAGATGAGTGTAGGAATCAATCAATGTACTCCCTTTGCCATCATAAATCTTAGCTGCTATCAACATTGAGTGCCAAAAGATGTGAAATGAAATATTTCACTCCCCAAAACAAATGTGAATGCCTTTGAGAGAAGAGGTCAAGTGTGGTGTGGCATATATTGTACATGTACACACATAAATCATTGATAGCTAGATTAGTTCTCTATATTGATCACATCATACTTTCCTAACTGGTAGATTATCTAAGAAAATAATCACTAAATTATCTTGAAGGTACCAGCTTCCAAGCAAGATTAATGATACATAATTTACTTTATGAAGGAAGCAGGCATCCAATAAATTAGAAAATGCACACCACCATCAAAGCAAATTGTTAAGTATATCCAGCACTCACCTTACTGAGTAGTTGACAAATGGTTTTTACATTCTTTCCATCAAATCATAAGTATTTTCTTGTCACCCACCTCATTGTAAAAGCAAATATCTGAGTTCCCATACACATGCTATTGACACAAAATTCATTTCAGGGACAAAGTGTTTGCATTCACATATGGTCATGTGGATACACAGTAAGAGAGGCTCAAAAGAATTGAGATTCCTTTTGTGGGATATTAAATTATGAGTTAATTTCATGTGCTTAGATGGTTTTTACCAAAATGGAAAATAAATCGTCATTCAGAGGCAAGATTTATCTTGAAGTTAAAAATACAGGACATCCAACCCAACCCAGACTAACAGTGTCCACATGTGCACCACCAGAAGCAGCCCTGATTCTGAGAGTGTCCTTCTTACATCATCCTTATCATACTGCCATCTTCTTAGGACTGCTGGATATAGACATTTATGGACCTTTTCCCTGACTTGTTTTTCCTAGGGATAACCCTAGATAAAGTTTAGATTTAGAGTTTGCGTTTTTAAGTTTACATTTACCATTTGCATGTACTGAATAATTTTGCTACTAGCATCATCAAAAAAACAGTTATCCAAACTAGCTCACTTCCACCTCTTCTTAAAGTTTTTAGCCTCTAGCATCCACAACAGTTACATTTTACCTTTTAAGGTTTTTTTTTTTATTTAGTTCTAGGTGACTGGTTGTTACTGATTACATTTCATGATACTGTCACAGGAAAGAAAGGGTGAGTGGAGATTATAATTAGCCCTGTTTCTGAAAGCATTAATCAAATATTAACCAGCCTTCACTTCCTCCTCGAAAAGGAAAGTGTGTTTCCCAGAGAAACTGAGGTACAGAGACTGTCACTTGCCTGCAGCCAAAAAGTGATCATTTATGGAGGTGCAGAATGTTGTGGTGATCATGTCATGGTGTCAGGCAGCATGGCTGACACTGAGCTCTGTGGCCTCGTGGTGAAAGGATAGGCCTGGGCAGTCACTGCTTGGCAGGCAAGAGAAAAAGGCCCCTGAGGCTTACCGTCACTGTTGAAAGAGCACACTTTCTGCTCCTGCCAAGTCATGAAATTATTGGGAAGGGTAATTTGGGCTCCCTGGAGAGACTGAATTCCTCACAGGCATTCATACCTGCTATGCCACAGATGACAGCCATTCCCTAGTGGCACCAGCAGCAAGAAATCTTGCTTTACAGAGCTCTGACATAGAAAAAGGAGGCAATGGGTCTACACTAGTTCCCCAGTCCAGTTACCTGCTTCACTTGGGTCTTGCATCAGCCCTGGTAGGGATGAAATAGAGAAGAAAAGGACTATGGTCCCATCTGGAAGTTTGGGAAGTGTTTACAAACTCCCACCCCAGAAAATAACATTGTGAACAGCACAAAAATTAGGAAGAATGGCTGACAAACTGGCTTAGTTCCCAGAGACATAGTTCATACCATATTTGCAAAAGCTCAGTTTGGATAGTATTTCCATTGTCTGGCATATTTTGCAAAATGTGGCGTAGTTCAGGCTAATAAATTCTTTGATACAGTTATGAAGATGAGCTTTCTGAGGCAAGAAGATTTAAATAATACAGCAGGTGGTTTCTGTTGGAGATTCTGTCTGACCAGAAAGCTATCTAAAGAAGCCTTAGTGATTAATCTTTAAAACTGAGAGATAATGTAACTCAGTAAGAGAGCATTGAGAGGAACTTAAAACCTAGAAGCAGTATAGAAGACAAACTCCTCCCCACCAACAGCAACACATGTACAGTCATTTTACAGTTCTGGAAACTTTTGTTTGACATAAACAGGAAGAAGAAGCATTTTTAAATGTAAAAAAAAAAAAAAATTCAAGATATATTGAAAATTTGATAAGCAGTGGCAACATGCTGTTGCTTCAGCATTATGGAGATAACACAAAACCAGAGTTCCACATTCAAGGAGGCAAAGAACTTTGACATATTACCTAGTCTTGTACGGAACACACATTTTCAAAAAATAATGGCTTACTTCTCATGGAATGCTATTACAGCCTGCAATGTTATTTCAGAGTATAACCATTAATGCCAGGTGGAATTTTCATTTGGCAAAGATCATTTACAAAGAGGACACAAAGGAAGGTACAGAAAACGTCACATATTACAAAAGGAGACAAAGGGAGGGAGAGGGAAGAAAATGGACCAGTTTTCATCATTTTGACTGAATGAACAATGGCTGCAATTACACACATTCAGGCAGATTCAGTCAGCACACTGCACATTTTCACAACCACTGTTCTGTTGAGTTCAGGCATTTGCAGAAATAATATGTTGTGTTGCCTTCTTGCTTGGCTTTGTGTGCTGTTTCTCAAGAGGCTTACCATTTGTGTGCACAGCAGATGTATCCACCTGTGTCTGCTAAGTCAGGGTGCCAGGGCCTAAAATTACCCTTAGATGGGGGTCCCCAGGGCACAGTGAATTTCACTGCTGACTTACAACATGCCTAATCTGCAAATCACCAAAACAGCAGAAAAAAAAAAAAGAAAATGGGCACTGTGAAAATATGAAAAAGGTGAATTCTCTCTCATTTAGCAAGTCAGCTGTGACAGGCACAGCCCTCAGATGGATTCCAAACAAGAATATGACATTGCAAATAGAAAGTCTTCTTTCATTGCATGTAGTTTTTCCAAAACTACATGAAGAGCTAACATCAAACAGAACAAAAATGGAAACTAGTGGTGCAGTGGCATGCTAGCCACATAGTCTCATGCCCTGTATACCCTCCAAGGTGCAACAGGCAATGACAGAATGAAATAAAGGCAGTCAGACCCAATTCTCACACACACTACTGAAGCAGAGCCATCTACTGATACAGAAATTGAACAAGAGGCCAGCAGACATTGGAGCACAGCTGTTACTTTATGAAGGGGTTGGCAGTGTCACACTCCAGGAGTGCAAAGCTCAAATGATATTTGATAACACCAGAGTCAAAAGGGCCACTTCGAGACACAACCACTGAAAATACAGCTATGAAATACATATTTAAATGGCTGTGTCCTGACAGTCCACCCTGGGTTACAGAGCCAGCAGCTGGGCAGAGGAGTGCAAATAAAAGGCTCACCATTGAGCCTTGCAACACATGTGCTGCATCAATTACTTTTTATACAAGATAAAGTTGGTCTCTTTATGATCCTGGATGGCAGAGATGTGCATAATGGATCAAATCAGAGGGCAACATGTTGTCTGGGATCAGCGTTCCTTCATCTTCCCAGTAATATCCTTATTCTTGTATTGTTGGTGGAGGGAGGGGCAAGGGGTGTGGTAAAAAACTAATCCTGCCCACTTGGAAGACGGTAGGAATATTGAGCCATTAGTGTCTCACAATCGTGGCAGGCCTTACATAAGCAACAAGATAAATAAGTCAAAAAGGCACACGATGGCCCCAATGTGGCTCTGCTGAAATCCCGTACAATTCCATTGCCCTTTGTGGGTGCTTCTTCTGATTCTCTGTTTAGAAGTGAGTCACTTCTTTGAGACTGTATATACAGATATATACGCCAGGTGAAACGTTCCCCTATGAAAATACTGGTTTAAGGGCTTATGTCCATTGAGTCTTGCCCCAAAGAGGCACAAAGCATACTCCATATCCATGGACTTCATGGCACCATTTGGCACCTCCCAAAATGGCTTCCATCTACAAGCCCCCATAGGGCCATGAAAACAGTTCCATGCCTATGCTTCTCCAAACCCAGCAGGTTCAGAGTGGGGAATTGCTAGGACCAAGTTTGCTACTGTCTGCCAGCTTTGTCTCATTACCTACCATGTATAATCTCTGCTGTGAGCTAGCAATAAGCGGTCTTCCTTATTACCATTGCAATGTTCACATAATTAAATTGTTCTCAAATTGTAGGCTGTAACAGCTTACAGACTTAGACGAAATTGTTGTGACAACTCAGAAATGCTTATTCTCTCTAACCTGTTTATAGGAAGAGACACATCCCAATTTTATATGAAAAAAAAGCTCTAATCCATTAGAAGTCATGTCAAAACTGAGTATGTTGATTGAACTGCTCATCAAAGTTAAAAGTCTCCGGAAATCTTTGGAAGTATATTTATCACCACTGACAAAAGGGTTATCCAAGGAAACGTGCAGCTCTAGACATAAGTTAAGTTTTGGAAAGAAATTGACCCCTATTCTCACAAGTTATAAAAATTAGCTATTTTTCTCTGTCAAATGAACTTAACAAAGACCTAAAGCTCTGCTTAAGTCTCAGGTAATTATTAAATTCATATCCTCTCTTCATTTTCCTCATCTGGTAGTCAATTTATTTTCTTTATGTTTCACTGGAATAAACTGATATTTTTGTATTGTTTCCAGTGTTAAGCAGAAATTCAGGTTAGTGGGACAATTATGAGTTTTACATTTTCCCAGCAGTCCAGAAAACATATCAATGTGTAAATATGTATATTACCTACATTGCTCATAGAATAAAACATGCTTTACCCAGCCAGGGGCAGTCTGGAAGAGGGTTCTTCAACAACTGTATGAATTTGGAGGAAGGCCACTGGCCCACTGAGGCAGCGAGTATGTCTTCTGTGGCAGAAGGTTTTTCATTAGCAGCAAGACAAGACTTGCTGCTAGACACAAGACAAGATCTAAGCTTCAGTGCTGTGCAAAGCTGGGACACAAAATGCTTCCTATTCCTTTTCTCATTTTTTCTCTTCTTTTCTCTTTGCTGTTTATACAATGAAAGGTTGGAGGGGACAAGAATGTCATTCTACAACAGCATCAGAAATAAGAGACTTTGGAGAAAGATTTAGTAGAAGGACAAGCTATGCTTTTGGGCATTACACACAAAACCCACAAAATTAAATAACATCAAGGAGGGAGAACAGAAAAATTTCTGCATCTTCCAGTTTTTGCAGACAAAGAAGCTATTCAGTACAGGACTTTTAATGATTAATGAAGAGGATAGGATTGCCTTTCCAAAGCTGCTCTGAGTACTAAATCACAAATGACCTTTAGTGCTTCCAGCTGAGGGTGATTTATCTCATTTTACCATTAGTGTCTATCATTGCTTTTTATAAAAATTGGGTCTATCTACTTCTACTAATATACGTTGCTCCCCTGGGATGGTTCAGGACCCACCCATCAAGACCTCCCTTCTAAAACCACAACAATCCGACTGAGAGCAACTGCTCTGTGCGCTCCACCCCTTGCTGTCCTTTGCTCTAAAACCCAGGAGGGAAACAGGAATGAGGTCAGGTTTGCTAACCTTTCCTCAGTTTTCAACAGGACATCCAACTCTTCTTTGGATCTATCCTCAGCTTTAAAGCTCCACATTCTTGGGGAAAATGTGTCTGAGAATTTATGGTATATTAAAAATGCTTCTTTTTAACTTTTTATTTCATCCAAGAGCACAGAAGTATAAAGGGTAAAGAGCTAATTTAATGTATAATACAAAACTAAAAGGACCAGACTTTTAAAAATAAGCTTTCTCAATCAGCTTTCCTTCATATAAGCCCCTTTCTGTGTAATCTTTCCAATGCCATTCCTTCCATGCAAATCAAAGTGCCTTTTAGGATGAGGAAGTCAGGCCAAGAAAATAAAAGATCCTCTTCCAGCTTTAGCACAGGATTAATCAAGAAAAGTTGGGATATAATACAAAAAAAAAAAAAGATAACAGAATTCTACCCCGAGTTCCCTGACATCCACTTTCACAAGGCAACCTACGCACCCACACTTTCTTCAAGAAGGGTAAACATAGAGCCAAACATTAAACAACACTGGAGATATGGATATGCTTAACATAAAAGAGCAGCAAGAGCAAAGTTTAAAGGAGTGGATTCACAAGCAGGATTTTTGTCATTGTTATAGCATCGAACTTTTTAAGCGCTCTTTTATTTTGTGTCTTGAAAGCAAAGATCCTTGCATAATGAGGTGAAGGTGGGGACAGGCATTCAGAAAGAAAGAACAAGGTTTGCAATTTGGACTTTTATCAGCATACTGGAGCTCACATGCATCACTTTGTATACTCTGAAATCACTGATACTCACAGAACCAAAGAAATGAAAGGCATGAAATACCTGTGATGATGTATGCCAGCAGTTATATAATCCAAGCTCTTTGCTGGTGCTTGAAACCACTTCTACAGACTTCAAGAACAAGGAGCTTGCTTTCAGCCTCCCCGACCCATTCAGCTTTTCTCCTGCATGAAGAGAGAGAGTAGCTAGCATGTTAAAATGTCTCCTTTTAGGGAGACCATGCAGATATCATAAGAGCAGTATCTCACAGTATTATTTCCATAAAAACATAAAATACATGGTACATAATGAATCATGGTATATAATCAAAATTAAAATGGCAACAACTAAGAAGAGTAACATGATTATCAGAATTTTCTAATCATATAACTTAAGCTGCACTAAATTGAAAAAGTTTCATTTTAGAAATGAAACAAAATGAACCCAAGGCAAAAAAGTTCATAAAGGTCAAGGATATTCCTGGGCTCTTGTTTGCAGTATTAATTTTTCCAGTAGTGAGGCTTCTTTGATGAAAATACCCTTGCTACACTGTCCCAGTGTATTTTATATCTAGTACAGATGCTGTTTTGCATCAGTTTCAGTTTCATATATTTTTATAGTTTTAGTTAGCTATATTTTATCATGTGCTTATTTTCAGTGAAGGGTTGACTTTTACATATTCATTAGCATAACTTTTTACTAAACTTTGTGCTTGTTTAATATCTTATACTAAGGACTTAAGCCACATTTTACAGATATAAAATGACACATACAGGAGAAGAAAGAACAAGTATTTAACCTATACAGTGGTACCTCACTTCATGCAAAATACTTTAAACACAGTACTAGTCAGCAAGAGTAAATTTTAAAATTGCTCATAATGAAGGAAATGCTGTAGCAAAGATAGGAATAAAACCCATATTTCTTACTGTTCATGTAGGCTCTTAACAAGGTCAAAATTACTTGTATTTAGTGTAATTAAATCTTGTTATCTCATTCGATTTCAACTCAGGGAGGTATCCAGCTATTCACAGTTATTTGCACCTTTTCAGGAAAGAAAATAGCATCTCAGATATATAATTAGCCACAATGGCCTACATAGATGTCATCTGTAAGGCTGCAACTGAATCCTAGTCTTGGAAGGGTTGGCAGGAATTGCTGCTTCATAGAAACCCATGCATTTCACATGTTATTGGCTTCCACTTTTGCTTAGCTGCCTCTTTATTGCTACTCCTTATGGTACAGAATTGCATAGAGGATGTGCATTCAGGAATGAATAAGGTGGATCTGCAGGGAGGTCTGGGCACTAACACCCATCCTCCTTTGAATCTTTTTGCTGAGGTGCCATCGCTTTGTCCCACCTAGAGTTAAATCGTGCACCTGCTTTATGTAATACCTTTTAATTATGGATTCACACTAATAGAAAGGGATGCAGTAAGAATCCTTTCCTGTAATAAAACACTATTCACTCTGAATACTGAGAACACGCCATTCTATAAAGAAGGCTGTCTCCATATGAAGAAGATGAAATGTAATACTTTGTGTTAATGAAGTGTAAAACTGAAAGGGAACATTAAGATAGACTTGTCAGATTCCCTTTGACATAAAGGCCAGAATTGTACCCAGTAACCCCTGCATGAAGCAACATGTCTTGTGATTGACCTAGGATGTATCATTCAATGGCACATTTTACCTTGTCTAAATAACTTCTGAGATGGAAAATAAATGACTCTTAAAAGGTTTGGCTAACCTACACCCACCTTTGGAGAGTCTCACTTGGCAAGTACAGAGGAAAAGGTCCTTGCCTTGTGTTCATCAGTAATCAGTTAATCTCAGATGGTTTGTACACTCAGTAAGACAAAGTCTGGACTCTTCCCAGACATTTGTTCTAAGACATAAACCACAAATGCTCTGGCAATTGTCTGACTCCAGCAAACAAACACTGGTACATGCAAGTTCATTGTTTGCCACACCCTCTCTGATTTCTAGTCTTGCTGGCAATCCTTTCTTCTCTCTTCATTTCTATTAGAACACGTCTTATGCCTCAAACATTAACTTTTGTGTGTTTCTTCCTCTGGTGTTTTCTCTCTTTTTCTCTTTTCAGGCAGCTAGATCTTTCCTGGTACACACATCCTTTAAAATAGCTGCTTTGTTCACAGTTTTTTAACAGCGGTTTCTGAGGGCTCAAAAACCTACTCTCTTCAACACCTTATTTATAAATTTCCTTTCTCCAATACATTTTCTGCTACTCCATTTCCAACCTATTTACCAGCAAGTACTCAAGCAAGTCTCTTTCTTTTAAAAATTCAGTTCATATTCTTATCCTGCTCTGGGTTTAGCTCTGGCTGAACATGAAAACAATTCTTCTGCAAGTATTTAATAATCTGTCTTTCCACTTATATTAGTTTTCACTCTGATGGACTGCTCCATTCTATTAATTCGCTCTTCAGCAATGCCATCATCTTCATTTCCTTCCAGAATGATTTCCTCTTTCCCTACTCTTACCCATTCTCTTTGCCTCACTCTGTCTGCTTTCTTCTATTTCCATGCTAATTCTTTCTTTGACTAAAATCCCCGCAGCTTTAGTAGTGTTTCTTGATATTTCTTATTAAGATATTTACCTGTTTTCTATCTCGTATCTCATTTCTTTGCATTTCTACCAGTGGGTGTCATAAAATTCCCAGAAGATCATAGTGCTACCTGTGACCATTTTTGGAAAAGGGGTGCTTTGTTAGTCACATCTCTCTTAATCTGGATGACTTGAGAGATTTTGGCCAGGGTAGCAAGAACTCCAGACACTTACTGTAGTGGGTTGAACCTGAGTTGATGGACAGTCTTTTAGACTAACGATGCTTCTCACAATCTACATATTTAAACTGCGTGGAAAGGCAGGAATTCCTTTTCATTCCAGCTTGCCTGCCGGAAGGTGCGGGGAGCCCTCTGAGCCTCCGGGCCCTGCTGGGGCCCCTGCTGCCCCCCCCCTTTTCCCAACACCGCAGCACGGACCCTGGGTCACTGTGGGGGTACTGTCCCAGAGCCGCAGGCAGCTAAACCCAGCCATGGACTGCCGCACAGCTAAACCCAGCCATGGACTGCCGCACAGCTAACCCAGCCATGGACAGCCACACAGCTAAACCGGCCATGGACTGCCACACAGCTAAACCAGCCATGGACTGCCCAACACAGGCGTAAACCAGCCATGGACTGCCACACAGCTAAACCAGCATGGACTGCCACACAGCTCAAACCAGCCATGGACTGCCACACAGCTCAAACCAGCCATGGACTGCCACACAGCTAACCCAGCCATGGACTGCCACACAGCTAAACCAGCCATGGACTGGCCACACAGCTAAACCAGCCATGGACTGCCACACAGCTAAACCAGCCATGGACTGCCACCAGCTAAACCCAGCCATGGATTGCTGCACAGCTAAACCAGCCATGGACTGCCACACAGCTAAACCAGCCATGGACTGCCACACAGCTAAACCAGCCATGGACTGCCACACAGCTAAACCAGCCATGGACTGCCACACAGCTAAACCAGCCATGGACTGCCACACAGCTAAACCAGCCATGGACTGCACACAGCTAAACCAGCCATGGACTGCCACACAGCTAAACCAGCCATGGACTGCCACACAGCTAAACCAGCCATGGACTGCCACACAGCTAAACCAGCCATGGACTGCCACACAGCTAAACCCAGCCATGGACTGCCACACAGCTAAACCCAGCCATGGACTGCCACACAGCTAAACCCAGCCATGGACTGCCACACAGCTAAACCAGCCATGGACTGCCACACAGCTAAACCAGCCATGGACTGCCACACAGCTAAAACCAGCCATGGACTGCCAAACAGCTAAACCCAGCCACGGACTGCTGCACAGCTAAAACCAGCCATGGACTGCCACACAGCTAAACCAGCCATGGACTGCCACACAGCTAAACCCAGCCATGGACTGCCACACAGCTCAAACCAGCCATGGACTGCCAAACAGCTAAACCCAGCCATGGACTGCCACACAGCTAAACCCAGCCATGGACTGCCACACAGCTAAACCCAGCCATGGACTGCCACACAGCTCAAAACAGCCATGGATTGGCACACAGCTAAACCCGGCCATGGACTGCCACACAGCTAAACCAGCCATGGACTGCTGCACAGCTAAAACCAGCCATGGACTGCCACACAGCTAAACCCAGCCATGGACTGCCACACAGCTAAACCAGCCATGGACTGCCACACAGCTAAACCAGCCATGGATTGCCACACAGCTAAACCCAGCCATGGACTGCCACACAGCTAAACCCAGCCATGGATTGCCACACAGCTAAACCAGCTATGGACTGCCCACAGCTAACCAGCATGGACTGCCACACAGCTAAACCAGCCATGGACTGCCACACAGCTAAACCCAGCCATGGACTGCCACACAGCTAAACCAGCCATGGTCTGCCACACAGCTAAACCCATCCAGCGTGACTTCCTGGGACCAATGGGTCCCTCTCCTCTTCTACATTGAGCCAGCGCAGCCAACGGGAGCTGGCAGAGCCTCCTGTCTGCAGCCAGCACACTCCGTGCTGAACTGAAGAGGACACCATGCAGCCAGCAGCACAGAGGGAGCGAGGCTTTCCCCACCGTAAAGCCTGAACAAGAACACTCTTCAACATGGCGGCGTCAGAGTCAGAGAGAAAGAGAAGTGAGTCACGTGGGACGGAGCTGAGCATGGCGGCGGGAGAAAAGAGGGCGGTGCTGTATTTCTCGCGTGTAGCTTAAAAAACTTCTTGCATGTCTTGATAAGAAACTGTAATATCACAAACTGTTTGTCTCTTTAATCCATTTGGAGTACATGGGGGGATGGAGAATTCACATGTGGCCCGTGAAGATTATGAAAAGTGCCTATGCCAGGCTATATAGAAACAGTGAGAGGCTTTCAGAGACTTGTGGTAAAGAAAGCCTTTGTGTTCAGGCCAAAGTAACTCATCCTTAAAAAGATTAATAACCCCATGTGATGTCTCATGTTTTGCAGTGGGAAGGAACTGTGAGATTTTTCATGGGAGAGATGTTTTACACCACAGCAGATTGTTTCTTTCTGGGCGGGTCTGCTGTTGGTGGCAGTTTGGGAACCATGTGAAGCAGAAAAAAACGCTTTTTTCCTTAAGCATAAGAGAGAGACTTTTCAATAACTGCAACACTGACTAAAATGCCATTTTCTGTTATCCTTTGTGTGAGTTGGGTAAAAGGAGAGAAGTGCTGGAAGGGGAGGGGGGGGTTGCTTTAATTTCTTGTTATTTCTTTTTAGTTTTAATTCTATTAGTAATAAAACTCTTTCTTTGTACCACAACTGTGTAAGTTTGAACCTGTTTTGCTTTCTCCTAATTCCTATCTCACAGAAGGAAAATAAGTAAGTAATGGATATTTTTAACCAAACCACTACACTTGCCCAGCTTAAAAACTACCAAAGCTAGGGTTTACCAGCCTTTAGCCCTTTTTCCTCCAGAGCAACCACTGTGAAACTTTTAATGCATTTTTTGCATCCTTCCCCAAGGCTTTTCATTAGGCAGCAGACAAACATTCTTCTCCAAA
This sequence comes from Corvus cornix cornix, assembly GCF_000738735.6. Classification (NCBI taxonomy): domain Eukaryota; kingdom Metazoa; phylum Chordata; class Aves; order Passeriformes; family Corvidae; genus Corvus; species Corvus cornix. The sequence goes on along the minus strand of NC_046335.1, from coordinate 20,612,796 downwards.
GCAATGGAGCTGCAACATTTCCAGCTACTCACCGTATTTTAATTGACAGATTTCCATAGCTTATAAGAATCTTCATTAAACCTGTCTGATCTTCTGCTGTCTATATAAAGCAAACCCTATCCATTGCATTACTATTCTTTTGCTGCCTATTTTTCATTCTTTGGGTATGTCTAATTACTTCCCTGTTTATTCTGTCCATCTAACTTTGTGGTATTAGTTTCATTTAACGTAAACCATTGTCTGAAAGACATTTATAGGCAGCTGGGACAAAAAAATCTTCACACTTCCTGCTGCTCTCCATGACATAAATTCTACAGGTTTCTTCACTTCCATCACAACCTTGGTGTCAGAATTGATTCTAAGTTTTCTCCTGCTGTGGCTAGTCTGCTTCTGTGCTATTCTCTGTATTACCGCTCTAGTTTCTGACAACATTTTCTTCAATAACTTTGTGTCCTCTAATCTGAGGAGACTGAGCCTTCCCCTGGTTTTTTCAAATCCCAGCTCCCCACTGCTGTTTATGGATTTTCCTTTACACAAATTCCTCTTCAGAAGTTTTAATTCCTTTCTTGCTCATCTTGGAATATGGTCCAGAGTTAGAGAGAAATCGGTTTAGAAATTGCTTCAGCAAAAGTTTTTTCCACTGAAAAAACATAGTTAATATAAAAACAATTTCTAACTGCAATAAGTTAGTGCCACAACAAAACTTTCATCAACAAAAGGTCCTGTGAATCCAGCACAGAATTTGTTTGAAACTAGCAGCACAGAGGACCTCAATGTGGCCAGTTATTCCACAGAAAAAAACCTGCGCACATTCCTGCATTTTTTGATTTTTTTGAACTTAAAATTTGGTGTATACATAATAGTCACTCCATACCCATCCAGCCAAATCAACCTTGTTTCTTTCTTGGTTTTTTGGTGGTTTTGTTGTTATTTGTTTGTTTTTTGCTTTGTTTTGTTGGGTTTTGGTTTTTGGGGGGCTTTGTGAATATCCCTTGAAATTTGCTCTATCCAGTTTGGCAGATCAGTGGTCTCACTTTTCTTCCAATACCAAGCAGCAGCAGTGGTGCAAGGGTACTCTCCTGTTTAGTGACCCTCTGAATTTCTCTGCCTATTAATTTTTCACCTTAGCTCAGACCTTACTGAAACACCTTTCACTCCCTTTCTTGTAGTTCTGTCTTCCTCAGTACCTTGTTACTTATTTTGTAACTTAATGAAGAGTTTTGCTGTGACAGATGTGGTTCTAAAGACAGGTTAATTGTATTCCCTTTCAGCAGGGCAATATTCCTATCATGATAGAAACAGCGCATTGAGACAAATTTGAATTTTTTCTCTGCCTCACTATAAACACTTTCACTACAGTAAATACAAATTCCACTGCATGCAGACTGTAGGAAAATACACAACACAAATGAGTACATCTAACTTTCAGGGAGATTCCAGCATGGCTCTGGCTTTGGCAAGTGAAAGATTGCAGGCACTACATCTTATTACATGGGTGGTCGAGTTATTGAACTTTATTGACAAAGGGCTGGATTTTCCAGCAAGACAGAGCTTCATTAAAATTCTGCAGAGACTGAAAATTCAATAATCTCTCTCACAAAGCACTGCATGAGTAGGGCTGATTAGGCAATTTCTCTCTCATTCCATTTCTTTTGCTAAAAGCGTTGTTACTTCTTGTTGGTACAAAAAGACAATCATTAAATGAGCATTCGCTATACTTGATTAAGCAGAAAGTTTTAAAGGTGCATTGGCTCTCTTTCTCTAGAATTAATTGAGGCCTTAAAAAAGTTGCAATAACAACACTACCACCACTTAATCTTTCTAAGGTGAATTGTTTAAAATTTGGATCTGATTAATCCATTTGTGGCTCTTTGTGGCTTTCAGTTCTCTGTTTTCGTAGTTACTTGTACATTTGCAGCCAGGACTGCTGGGTACTGGGAAGAGTGTGTGAATTATTCTCTACTTAATTTCTTTCCTTGTGAATCACAACTTATTTGCTCTCATTGGGTTTCAGATTAAGAGAGCCCTTAAGAATAGAATGGTAGGACCAGACTGAAGGTCAGCTACCTGATTATCTCTTTTTTGGCAGTGGCTACCAGTTGTTAGGAAGGGAAGTAGCATAGCAAGATTACTGTGATACTTCCTTTGGGAAAGGCATGGGCTTCAGCAATCCATAGTTTAGGGAATTCTTGACACAGAGGTTGTATCCTCATATTTAGTAATTGTTAATGGATTTATCTTCTGTGACTTTTTTTTGCTCAAGTGCCCCACCACTACCCCTCCCTTGTACAACATGATAGTGCCCTGCTGCTTGCAGGAATGCTTTCCAGTAGGTAAAGCCAGTTTAGAAACTAGGAGACCTTATACATCTGCTCTTAGGAGTCTGTTCACAGTAATAACAGAAGCAATTTCCTCTCTTTGTTGTTTGGTGGGTTTTTTGTTGTGGTTTTTCTCTCTTTTTTGGTTTTGGTTTGGGGTTTTTGTTGTGAATTGATAGGGGGATATGTTAGAATTTCATTTATGCAAAGAAAGATGATGAAAAAGACTCAAACCCTACAGGATGGGAACCCAGAAAAAGAATTAGAGGACTTGTATTCCTGATGATTCCACTTATCTTCTCTGGTCTTGATCAGTCCTGTATTACTGATTGTGCTTTCTCCTAAAACCCAAAATAGGGTGTCTAGTACCACAGACAATGTCAGTATGTGCTTGGTCAATAACATTAGTTGTATAACCTAGTTTGGTCCTCAAAATTAAGGTGAGGAAGCCGCTGCTGTAATTCAATATCTTCTGCTAAGATGTTTTTGGAACACAGACCAATCCACTCTGACCCTGACTGTATTAGGAAAAAAAACCAAACAAAACCAAATACCACAGTCTTGATTCTGGTTGTATTCATTCTCTGCTCAGATGAACTCCCATTAACCTTTGTGAAATTTTGTCTAAGTTAGCACTGAGAAAACCAAAATAAATAGTCTTCTGAATACGGTCCAGTATTGGTGCAGGTATGTAAAACTGTGCATTGAAACATGAATGCAAAGCTTAGGTATTGCAGTGCCTCTCACCCTTTGATCACTGTGCCATTTCTGATGAACTGTTTTATATTTATCTTGATAATTTTTTTCAATTAAGGGCACCCAAAAAATATTTTGGAACTCAGTGTAGAGAACAGACGTCTAGCCTGAGATGTCTGGGTACCAGACAAGAGTGTAAGAAGCACCATGTGGCAGCAGGACCCAGCAACATGCCAGCAGAAACTCAACACACGTGGGAGACCTGTCCTGCAGAGAGAAGCAGTAGAGCAGAAAGGCTTAACTAATGCTTCCACACTTAATTCCTGAAGATACCATTCTTCAGATTAAAATTTTGGACACAGTTATTGTCAAATCTGAATGTGACACACAGACTTCCACCAGTTCTACCATCTTCATATGCTTGTGCATTCTACAGCCTGGAAAAGCAAGTTTTCAAGAAGCAACTTCTCTTTGTTAATGGCTTGTGAGATACTCCAGTGCAGGACTAGACAGCTGTCTTCATATGGATATCCTTTCTAAAATGCTGTTCAACACAACTGCATTACCTCAAAGCTCTTTTGCATGTTTTTCTATCTTGCTATTTCTCTGAGCAGACTTTTGAAAGAGACTTGCTGGCAGTGCTCACATGTCTGCACGAGGGGGCAGGAGAGGCTCACAGTTTCGGCTGCAAAAGCTGCCTGTGACGAGAGAGTAAAAGTGACTTTAGCACTGCAGGTCCCTCTGGTTCTTTGCCCTTCTCCTCTCCTTGAAGACAGCCCTTGCTGCAAGGCTATTTCATAGTAGTGGCTGGAAAATAAATATGGCTTGCAACAAAACTTGTGTCAACAAAGGTCTGCAGATTTGTCTCAAATATACACAAGCGTCTGAGATTGTTAGTAGGAAAAGGCCATTTTTTCATAGCAATTTCCATTCCTATAATTACTTTGAAATAAATACCAGTCAGAACTGCAGTTAAAAGACAGATCAGAACATTCCCTTCTCTTATGTCTTTTTTCTGACCATAATTAAGAGACTGTGCTTTAAAATCAGGAAACACAAACACCATGGCCTGGGAGATGTGAGGAATAGGGTTGCAGGAGAAATTAGTAGGATGCCTCACTGCAGTCACAAAGTAGTCCAGCAAAGTGGAGCAGAGCTTGAGTGAGCCAAGCCATGATGCCATGTAAATCAACATCATTCTCTTGATGCAGTAATACACAATTTACACCTAATAAAGAGGGGTTCACATTCTTCTGTGGGGAAAAAAAAAGTGCTGAGAAGAAAAAGCTCTTGTTCATATGTTTACCAAATCCAACTATTTGCTACAGTAATAACCACTAAAATTTGTTTTGGACTACTAACCTTTAGTCTTCTCATCTCCCATACATTTTTGAAAAAAATAAGTGTACAAACAAGAACCATGAGAGTGTTTGATAGGTCTGAAGCTGAAACCAACTATTTTTTCTGGAAAATAAATAATTTAGCCTTGCAATACTTTTAGAAGGCAGAGGGCTATTCTTTTCCTGTAAAGAGACTAAAAGAAGGTCTCATGAAGGTGGTGACTTGACATGGGGTCTATAAGAAAACAGAGTAAATGGGGAATTTCTTGTTACTCAGGGTCTACTCAGGTTCCATCACAAGTGCTGCAGTTGTCACCTTCCCTCATCTGCACAATAATCCTCAGAGTCTCAGTCCTGCTGCACTATCCTACATAGGGAAGCATGACATGGATCAGGGTAGATCATTAAGTTCTGAAAATACAGGTGGTACTACTGGGGCAAGAGGTATGGAAAATGTTGACCTTGCATGAAGTGGCTGCACTTGTCTAACTCCTGATGGAGAGAGAGTCCACCCCTCTGCCACAGCTGTGGACTACTTCTATACTTTCCTGTGCACCCATTGCAATGCTTGTATAACTTGTGAGCTGACTCAACTCCCTAAACTAGCTAATAATAAAGTTAATAAAGTACCAAGCTCACCTCTTGTAAAAAGAAATGAGATGTCAGGCCAGCTTCAGTGTCCTAGAAAATCTCACCTTAGTGTGCCTAGAAAGTACATCAAGGTCAACTCACCAGATCGACTCTACTGGGAATGCTGCTACACCTTCGCAGGTCAGGAGACCCATGAAGAAAGCATTAAGGTTGAAGCCACCACAGACAACTGGTCAGATATGCCATAACTGAAGGAGGCAGTTTAGCTCCAGTTTCCTATTAACTTTCTGCATCTATAGCAATCACTCTGGCAGAGGCTTCTGGTCTAGTATTTAGTTCTGGGACTGCTGGTCCTCTTTAACTACTTCTTCTCCATCAGTGGGCTTATTTGTTCCAGTGACTAACTTGACACTATTCCTGTCAGGTATTCCCTTCAAGGCCATCTCTTTCTTCTATTTCTCTGCCAAACAAGTGCTTTATTTCAGATCCTTCAACAGAGTGCCTCAGGGCCAAAGGGTCCCATCCTCATTCCACAATCCTACAGTAGTAGTTAGTAACGTAGGACTGCTACATGTGGGTATGGCTATTCTGATTCTGCATTTTAAGGACTTAGGTGAGAACCTACCTGATTTTAAGCACCCAAACAATGCTCCCTGATTTACATAGGCTCATAAGGTGACTTAAAATTAAGAATGTGTCTAAAGTACCTTGATAAATCAAACTACTGAGTGACACTGCCTGCAAGGGACACAACAATAAAAAAATCCAGCTGCTGGCACCAAGGAAGCCTTCTTCATGCTGGGTGGCCAAGACTACATTTTCAAAGCAGGGAGATGAAGGCTAAAATTGAGGCTTCCCATGAGTGTTCAAATCCAAGCCTTACGCAAAACTGTTAAAAGCAATGAGAAGCCTTGCATTGACTTTAAAACTTTTTGAATAAGGCTGTTACACAGCAAATATTGCAGATAAGGCCACCACAGATTGGCATTCAGACAATAGAGGCAGATATCAGGTAAAATCAACCACTTTGGTGCAAACACACCATTACTGAATAATTGTGCCCTTGATCTGATCCTTAACATAGCCTGCAACGTGCTGCATCCTGGGTACATCATAATTACTTGACTTGGAAATCTCTTTGTATTCCACCAATTCAACCATGCAAAAGAACAGATTTTCATAGTGCAGAAATCAGTCATTGCATAAGTTTGTTGGTTTTATTATTTAAGGCAAGGGTTCTGTTTTTGGCTACATTTTCCTGCAGGAAAATTGTATTCAATGGCAATTGCAAGTCAGAATTGCTCACTGCTGAGACAGAGGTGAAACAGCAATAGTTAAATGCTTCCTTCCTGTGATGGTATTAGCATGACTGCTAGGAAATATGTGCATGAAAATGCCAGAGAAAGTGATTTGTCTGTGACAGAAGCTGTTTTAAGAAGAGAGAAAATGAAAACCACAACCACACTAAAATAAAGCCTCTTTTAATGAGCTTCGGATGCCTTCTGGAAAATTGAGAAGAGATTTTAATGCATAAATTGTTCTTCTGGTATATCATTATATTTTCTGTTGGAAGGTTTTGTTGGGTTTCTTTGTTGTTTGGATTTTTTTAATTACCAAATATATACTTTTTTTTTTTATTTAACTGAGAACAAGACTTCTGTTGTTAGAAACAGAAAGCAGGAAGAACCAACTTGCTCTAGTCATCAGAAGAACCAGTGTGAGAGATGTTTACCTGAACCTAACCTAAATTCCTGAGGATACCCACCAGTATTTCCTGGAGGATGGATTGGTAATCAATTTAGCTTTGTGTTCCTGAGCATGAGTCATTGAATATCATAGTGATCAAGTGTCTGTGTCATCCCTAAGGTGAAAGTAAAAAGAGGAGAGGATATAGAAAAAAAAATCTAATATGCCTTTGCAGACCCTTCTTATGGGCACAAAAAAAGAGCAAAATTACACCTCTTGAGGGTGTGATGGTTTTCAGTCTGTTTGATTGTGGCAACCCAGCTGCATGCCGGTCTATTGCTCTCCTGTTGAATTCTCCTTTGTCATATTGCCTGCTCAGAAGAACTGACATATTTATGCCCTTTTATGTCTTATCTGTTCCTTAATCTATCTCATTTTATGCCACTAGAGACATTAGTGGGGTCCCATTACTGCTATACCAATTGAAAAATCAGCACTCTTACCCTTCACTCTAACACTCAAAGTGTAACCCTGTCATTGAGGAAGTAATCTGAACTTGTTAACTAACATCTGATAGCTTCTCACTCATTTTTTTTTCAGGAAGTTGTATGAATTTATAGTTCTTGCCTTCAAAATGAAAGGAACAAGTAAATAATTGAAAATTATGAACAATTTCAAGGTACAAGCACTGTACTATTCAACCACACTGTATTTCTATTTGCTTTCCAGTGAATCTGTGCACACTCACTGAGGCTCAAGAATTGCAGAAAGTTTTCCCATATGAGAGTTATTTATGGCATCATTGCAGGCAAAAGGTCTATACTCATCTTTAACACTTCCTGAATGAGTAATCTAGGTATGAAACAAGGATTGTTGAAGGCTCCTCCTTCAAACAAGTGTTATTAAAAAAAGCAGCTTTTATCTGAAGCATACAGGCCAGGCATTTATCTGCCCAGAAGCAGTTTCAGAAGCTGAATCTCCATTTCAAAATGCCACCTCTGAGATCGCTCTCTAAATCCAGGCAATATAGAGAGGTGTCATCACATTGCCAGTTGGCTGGATCAGACTCTCTCATCCCCTCCATTCAGTGTGACTGCTATTCTTAGACACCTAAATTCATTACATTATGATCCAAAGTCAGCCCTGTAAATTCATGTGCTGTAACCAAGCTTTTGAACTGGTGACGAGGGAAGGAATTCCTCTACTGAAAATCATGATGCCTAAATCCTGGTCTGGAACTGATCCTAACAAAGTAAGGCCTCAAATTCCCATCTTAAAGAGGAGTTTTTTCACACTTGATGACTGTTGAGCTTGATATTTTCTCAGCTCTGGCTGGTCATTAACATGCGGGCTCTATGAAAAGCATTTATTCTTTATTTTCCTTAAGTCCAACTGCCCAGTTACACCTCAAGTTTCCCTTTGCTCCTTCCCTCTGCTTATTCCACACAGTGGATTTCCAGGGTAGGAAGGAACATGCAGCACTGCTGTCTGCTGCATAAACAACATAGAGGATAGGAAGAGGAGATCCAAGAGAAACATCTTACCTATGCAGATGGTATGTCACCAGCTTTTCTTTTTTTTTCTTAAAAAAAGAAGGGTCTTCAATAATCAATTGTCTTAGGAGAGGCATCTGAAAGCATTTTGTCTGGCATAAGAGAGATGTTCATAGGTTGCATGCAGTGTCAGATTTAAGTTTATTTTATTACTTCAGCTTGTGGCTGTCACAAGTCAAAATAATTTGTAGTGGGGATCCTAGAGAGAGCAGAGTCAATGCACTCCTTGCCCATTTACAAACTTCATCTGCCTCATGGTGAGAAGACCATAGTGCATCTTTACTAGACAGTTTTGAATCATGTTTCATCTACCCTTCATATCTTGCCTTTAAAGCCTGCTCAGCAATCTGAAGGACCTATCCCCTACAGGCTTTTGACTACACATTGGACCAGCAATTCATGTAATTGAAACCCTCCTGTAATTAAATGCTCTGTTTTTCTCTTAGCTGTGTCAGACCCAGAAGTGTCACTGAGATTCAGATCCTTCATCTGCTACCCTTTTGCACAGGCTCTCTGAGGCCAATCCATATCCGCTCTTCTGACAATCAGGCCTGTGACAATCCCTCTTCACAGGACGGAAGAGAAGTGTCTTGAGGTTTCAAGCTACTATTTTCTCCCACTGCATGGTCAGTCTTTAGGCTCCATTTCTAATTTGATTGCCAACAAGATCATCTCTAAACGGGCTGAAGAGAAAAAGTCTTATGGAGGAGACTGGAAGACCTGGTTATTCAGCATCTGCCCCATCTTTGCTGCTGTCTCTCTCTGTACCTCCATCTCTTTCTGCCTTACTTCTTTTCTTTTGTCACACATTTGTCCAGCAAAGAAGGAGGGCATTTGTCAGGTGGATGCCTAGTTTGTATTCTTGTCTTCTCTTCTAGGTGCTACCACACTCTTAACCATTAATGTGTAGTAGTGAAACAAATCTGCAGTTTCACAAGCTCATCTCACCAAGTAGTAAGTAGCTCAGTCTTTAACTCCCTTGGCTGTTACTAAACTTTTCTGGGCATCAGTGAGAAAGATACAAGAAAAGTCCTTGGGAATAGAAAATATCTGGTCATAATTATAACACAGATGCCTAACCTGTCACATGAGAGTTCAAAGCCAAGACTAAATGTTTGAACCCACTCCTGAAAAAATGACCCAAGCTTACAAAGAAACTACAAAATCTCTACTACAATATTAACTACAAAATCAGTGGACCATGATAAGAAACAGAAGCTAAAGAATAAATTCAAAGAAAAGTGCACATCTCACTCCCCCTGAGTTGCTTTCCTTTTGCTTCTGTCTGTCTGCATCAGTTAATGACTGCTCAAGAGCTTATCCCTCCAGCTGCCAAGATATCTCAAACTCAGAATCATTTTTTGCCTATAGCTGGCCAGTGGATCTCCAGAAGGATGGAAATCATCACAAATTTCAATCACGTGCAACTTGAAAGTGGTATCCTGTCTCAGCAGGATTATACCAGTTGCTCATTCATGTGGTAGTGTTTTTCTCATCCTTTCTGAGTGCTAGGAATTGGAGAGGGGCAAGAGACCGCAATGCCATAAAGTCCACAGGAAATGGTAACAAAAGCTGTTGCCTTCCATCCAGAAGGCTAACATATGTCAGTGATGGGTCTAGTGATCCTTACATGCATAGCAAAAAATCCTCTCTGCACTGCAGCAAGTAAAAGTGGCTGCATTTACAAAGAGGGCTTCTCATAAGATAAAAAAATGAGAATTAAATTCCTTCCATGCAAGGTTGTTGTGCACCATTACTAGTTCCACAGATGCATAGCAACTGCTAAATCCATGCAGGGTCTGATGCACCAGCTGTATCTGCACAGTGATCTTGGCCCAAGCCCAGCTTCTGTTACGTGTGGGTGCCAACAATGCACCCACACTGCTCACTCGCCATAGCCTCATCCCTACAAGCTCTAACAGGAGAGTTGCGGGAAGTTTACCTCACAGGTAATAGGTGTTAACACCCTCCTCACATAAAGAAGGGCACAGGGCTTTGGGACTAGCTGTTTGTGTATTTACACTCTGGTTCATCAACCCTAGTACTTAATTGCTTTTCCCAAATTAAAGCAGAGAGGAGAGACAAGTTCAGTTAATGAATAAACTGTTCCCATTGTTAATTAATCGGTGGCAGAATAATGATTCAGAATCAGAGCTGCTCTGTTCTAGCCATACCCAAAAGGAGATCAGCTCACCTCCTCCCAAACACTTGAGAAAGGCAGCATTCAGAGGTTGCCTAGCGAGTGAGCCAACGCAGGCTGTGCTACAGAGTGCGCTGCCACAAACGTCGTCTTGACGCACTCCCACTTCAGCTCCCTCGTCACCAGTTCTGGGTATGTGACTCTGCAAAAAACAAGCATTTCCCAGGTAATCAGGGCCTTAAACAGCTAGGACTATGTTTTGCCCCACATCCTGGCACACAACTCAGATGGCTGAAAGCTTGTGTGCAGTGTTCCTGGTGTGACATGCGTAATAAGCAAGTTGCTACCACCACTACCATCCACGCTTGTCACACTCTTCAAATGGTCTCAATGTTTAGCTTCATTTATTGGAGCCATTAGAGTAGCCCCAGTACCTAAAGCTGGACACATTCAGGGGTTCCCTTTAAAGCTGTTGCACTGTGATTATGCTCTACAAAGAATTAGATAGAAACCTTTTCCAGATGCAATTATATCAGACCTGAGACTATCTGGATAATAAGTAGTGAAGAGCAGCCAGGCAAATTGCCAGGCAGAAGCAGAAAACATGTCACCAGCGGAGAGGAACAGCTCACCCTCATCACAGACAAACTGAGATGGCATCTGCTGTAGGTCTGCCAACTGCTCACATTTCCCTGCCTTGATTTCACCTGTGGCAGCACAGGCAGGGGAGCTGGCTTTGCACGTGGTCAGGACATTTAGCTTTGTTTGAGTACTCGGCAGTCCATTGACCTGGCATTTTACAACGAACTCAAAGCACATTTATCCAGAACACTGGGAGACTGGGGGCTGGAAGGCTATTCCAGGAGCTGAACTGACAGAAGTTGATGTCCTCATCGTTTATGGCTTAATCAGTTTAATCATTGTGTCACCAGGGCATTACAAAAATATCACTAGCTTCCAGACTGATCAATACTTTTATAAGGTTTTTGTACATTGACCTTTTAATACACAGCTGACTGTGAAATCTGCCCTGATGGAAGAAAATGGCACTTTATCGCATTAAAAAAAAAAAAAAATTGGCATGGTATTACTACACTCCACAGAGACTAGCTAAACTAAAGAAGTAAGCTCATAACAAGTGTACTAATTAGAGGATGAAGGGAGTGGATATGAAGTCAGAAAAAACAGGAAATCAAATTTCCAGGGATATTTGCAAGGCTGTAGGTATTTCCTGTGTGCAGTGAGACAGTGCTGAAACATACACAAAAGCAAGGACCTTCTTTCCACGGGCTTCAGCAGACTGTTCAAATTTAAGTACTGTGAAGAACAGCATGTGAGGAAACAAGGAAATTTGAGGGAGAGATGAACAAAATGGTTATTCAAGGAAAGAATGAGTGAGGAAAACCTTGTCACATGACCCAGCCAGTGGATGCTAAAGAAATTAAGGGCAGGGGTGATATGGGAGAACAAATTAATTTTGGAACTCCGTGGTCTGGGGACCAGGTGCACAGTGACAGAGTTAAAGGCCTGGGACACAAGTGGATTAGACAGTAGTTTCTAAAGTAGCAACAGCAGGAAGTTTATGCAGGAAATAAGTAGCAGACAACCTCTTCAGAGACAAATATCCTGTTTTCCTACAAACTTTCCTAGTTAAGAAAAAGAAAGAATCCAAATAAATCCCATATAACGAAGTCATCAGATTATTTTTTTTTACTTTTTAAGTAAACGAAGTGTTCTTTTAAGTTCTGTGAGAGGCATTAGTGGGTTTTAAAATAAGAAAAATTAACACCACATTTCCCACAACTGAGCTTGCACACCACAAGAGTTTTACTGCCCGCTCTGGTTTCCTTTGTTTTGTTAGTTGTGCTCCACATCAGAAACAATGAAAGCTTTTTTGTTGTTGTTGTTAAGAAACATCTTTCAAATTGAGCTGTAAACCACTCCTGATGTATGTGAGCATGGATGTGTGGGGGTGTGTGAACAAACTTGTTTGTGACAGAGGAAGAGTGGATACATGTGTAGTAGGGGAAAAACGAGAGCTGAGAAAGAAAAATCCAGTCTAGAGTGGAATTAAGCAGTAAAAAACGAGTTGTGAAACAGGATTATAACAAGATGAGGTTATTTTTGTAATTTTAGGCCAGTTGGGGAAGTGGGAAACCTAGAAATTCTCTCAGTTAATAATTGCAAGGCAATTCAGAGTTCATTAAATGCCCTTGGTTGTTTGGCTGTTTGTTTTAAATCTCCCAGCAACAAGGGGAAGAAGATTTGCAAAAAACTATGGGTGGAAAATGCTCCATGTGGTTAAAAAAAAAAAAAAAAGAAAAAGAAAAGGAGAAAAAAACTCTATCCATATGAATAAAATCTCTCTCTGTGCTGGGCTTCTTTTTACAAGCTTTGCTCTTGTAGGTTTCTATATTGTAACAGCTGGGCTGCATTTTTTCCCCATTCCTTCTTAAGCAAAAACCCAGGGATTTTAGTGGGACCTGGTGCAGATTACAACAGCTCAGGGTAACTAATCAACTGCTGCTGGGTCAGAAAGAAAAGATCCACTGCTGAGAAATAGCAAGAATTGTTCCCCTCTTTCAACTAAAGTGGTGCTGAATACTGCTTCCTTCTGGCAGTTTCTGTGCTACACATTTTTCTTTTAAAATCTTATTTACTTTTCCAGCAGTGATTTAGGCAGTTACTTAAGGTCCTGCAGCTAAATCAAATATTTAATTTTCATCTAGTGTCAGTGAAAGATAACAGAGCTCGGCAGGTACTCAGCATGAACAAATTGAGATTTCGATTACTACAAGTACTTCTATGTTCTCAGATAGCCACAGATACAGTTCGTCCAGACAATGGGCTGTTAGTAGGAGAGACAGTCTCCCTAAGAACCGTTTTGTCCTTGCTCCTTTCCCAAGGCTGCCAACAGAGCTAAGTGGTTCCTTGCGAAGCACACACTTGACTCCCCTGGGCTGAATCCCACCACATCACGCAGCTGGCATTTGAGAGCAATCTGCCCTCACTGCTGGGGCAGCACAGCGCTGAAATATTCACCTACAGGTTAAGCAGTCAGCATTCCATTTCCAGTCCTGCAAAACCATCCAATTACTCACCATGCAATTACTTGGTAGTCAGTAAATAAAATTCACATGATCAGAAAAATACTGCTTTGTTAGGGAAAGGAGGAACAGGATAAATAGAAAATTAGGGGGTTCTTTTCCAGTAGAGAAAAATATTAGTTTCAAAATTTGTATCCATATTTCTTCTCCAGTTCAGGGATGTTTGTCTGGATCCATTTCTAGCCTTAAAATGCAAGGATGACTTACCATCTTTAAAAAGCCTCACATTTGGGCAATGTGTCTTAAGTCCTTTTCAACTAATTCAGCCTGCAGATTCCAGAAGCTGGGCCACCTCGGATTAACTCCATGTGCTGTTAGCAACTGGCAGTGTGTAAGGGAATTGAAGTATTATACAAAACCCTGGTAATGGCTGAATTCTGCCTGTTAGCTTTAATAACTTTAAAAAAATAAAATTACTCAAGCCTAGCAAATCTGTTGACACTCCAAAGCTGGAAAGGACCCAAATTTGCCTTTTCCTTAGTGCTTAAAGGAAGTATTCAAAGACAACTGAAATAAAATTTTTTTTAAAAAATTAGCACACTAATACTGGAGCTAACTTTAATTCTATTGCCCACACTAGATACAATGCAGAAAAGTCAAACCCTCATTGCTGTAAAAGATACATCAGGTTTACACAGGAAAACCAAGTGGTATGTTCAGCTTTGTAATATAATGACCTATGAGTGCTTTCGACACGGCAGGGGGAGAAGTGGTGATGCCACTTTCATTCAGGTTCATCTAGCTTTGGAGATCTGAAAATCTAGTTTAAGCTCAGATGGCTGTAACATTACTTGGAAACATTGAGTAGAGAGAGTGAAAGAAAAGTTTTATAAGGATGTGTTCCTAGGAAATCCCACCTATTTACATGGGAAAGTGCTTGCAGTGATCTGATAAAGCAAGAGAACTGGGCTCCAGAACTTTTGTTCAGAACAAGTATGTAGGCCATGTAGACCACTTCCCCGGCTCAGTAGGTTGCCCCCCAGTCCCCTTTCAGTGCAGTGATAAGTGCTTTAAAATACATGTAGGCAGATTCTTTAGATATAGTCTACAGAGATATAGGTACATTTGTGGTGTATTTCTATTCTAATGTTGACTGTCCTAAAGAGCTAGGATTATGCAACTGTACTTAACAACTCAGCTGAATACATTTTAATTCCAGGATTTTTCTTATGATGACCATCTCAGTTTTCCTTTGCTTATATTTATCCTGCCTACAATCCTAAATATTTCCTTTCCCCAATCCCTCTCTTCTTGGTATTCATGTCACACAATTATTTTAGACTGTTAACATCTTTCTATTTCAGCATCCCAAAATTAAACCAGATTTAGAATCTTCTCCCATAAATCAAACACAACATGAACAACTAATACATTTCTTAAAGGTGGCTGCTCTCACAGAGCTGGACTTGAGAGGCTGACAAACTCACAGCCTAGGACTTCACAAACTAGGTCAAGCAACTGTAATTTCAGCTGTGCATTTCCTGCCTATTTTCCCCACATGAAAACATACATTAATAAACTGATGCTGAGAAACTCCAAAGAGCAAAACACAGAGTTTAGCCAGCTAAAGAAAAGGCAGAACCTCAATTTGAGCACACAAATCTGAAAATGTTTTTACCCTTTGATTTCTTATACTTTTTTTTGTTTTGATAACAGAGGGAGAAGAAATCCCTCAGATGCATGATACTATAGAAATTTGCTTCTCTGCAAGTGTGAAAGCACTATATCATAAGGGGAAGGCAGGAGATGTCTTTGCAGGTTCCAACCTACTATTTCATATTTATCATGTAGACTCCTTGGATTAAGAAGCTGGCATGTCTCGAACATATCCTACTTGCTTGAGTGCCATGGTATTTGAAAGAAACATTCAGTGCTTCATGCTTCTTCTGTATTACAATAGCATTAGCTACAAACCATGCATGGAGACCCATTACTTTGACTCAGAGATATTTGGCTCTCCAGGCTAAACAACCACTAACTGTCTCAGAACAAGGACAGAAATTAAATGCACAGCTGACTCTTTACTACTAAAGGCTGGAAAACAGCATGTCCACCCTTGAGCTTTCAAGGAGGTCTATGGGAAGATAGTGTGCAGGAATAAAGGAAAGGCATGGGAATTACCTCGCAAGACAGTATGATCCTCTAGTTGCTCAGGAATTAAGAGGTGAGATGTAATTAATCACTACAACTAATTCATTGTTTAACCTTGAAAAAATCCCTAGTGATTGATTCTGTGCTCAGGTTTTCCTGCACACATATTCAGAATATAAGGCAAAGTAAGACTCACCCAGATTTTTAAAGGCCTTTAGGAACTCTCAAAGCTAAAAACCAGACTATCTCTGAGAGTACTCCACTTTTTAGGAGGTAAAGCACTAATTTAACTATAGCCACATTACTAAGTCTCCTCACACATAATTTCCAAGCTTAAGTACCAGTTGCAAAGAAGTCATACCCCAGATATGAGAGCCCTTTCTCACTACCTCATTGTTCCTTCACAGCACAACTGTTGCAATAACCCTGAGGACAAAGCCAGGAAGTCTGTGATACACCCCAGGCCATGACCATCACAGCTTTCAGCTGAAAAATTTTGAGGGCAGTCAGCCTGAAGCAAGGGACGATAAGTGACTGTCATCTTTGTTGTGGGATATTTGCTTGAATGCCAAATACTGTTTTAAAGATTGTTACTGTAGCTCCCTTGACAGTGCAGAACTGATCATCAGCACTGAAAGTACAAACATATTTAAGCTAAAAAAAAATGTTCTCCTACAGAATGCAGTAGAAATAGGCTAGGGGACAATGCATATGAAGGCAAGTAAAAGCTCCTATCCTCTTTAAATTCCCTGGTCCCTGCCACCACATTGTCTGGAACTGAATTGGTATAAGCAATATGGTGTTTCCAATTTGAAAGAAACCATAAGCCCAAAAGATATTCACTACCACCCCCATTCCCTAAAGACTAGCACAAGTCTTTTTCAAGAGCACATACCTTACATTGTGTCCAGACCTTTATGTAAAAAAATACCAAAAAATAAAACCTCTTCTGATATGTCTCTCCAGAGGCAGCTCCACAGCCAAGCCCTCAACTGGAACCACTAGTATAGGAATCAGAGTCCTTTTGTGCCTGCTGTGTTGAGGCATTGTCAATTTATACCTGCCTCAGGTTTAATCTAGCAGTTAGAAATTATATGGTAAATTAAGGAAGGCAGGAGAATTCCCTCTCAAATAAGGCTATTATTAAATAAGAGGAAAAACTGAGTGCTAAATGAACTAAGCATGTTATTTCTGCCCTCATAGAATGCCAAACAGACTAGGCATTGTAGAATTCTAGGGGTTTCATTTGCAAAGACATCTTAATGCCTTCCTTTCTCAACTTTGCTAATGCTGTGGTCGGTATTTTGCTGTGCAAATCCACTTTCTTTCAAAACTTTTCTTCTGTCTTGAAAACCATGACTGGCCCAGCCACAAGCAATAGTCAAAGATCAAGTCTTTTTCCAAAGCTGACCAGCATCAAGACTCATGCGTTCCTCTGTGGTGAACTACACAGCTCTACCTGGTCTAAGAAAAACAACCCCATATCACTAGTATCTGAGGATGTCTCATTTGCTCCAACTAATGCATACATGTATCTTTTTACTTACCAAAACCAGCAGAAGACCGATCAGGTCTGGGTTAATACAAGCAGGTGCTTTTCATTGGCTAGGTATAAGCTCCACCTTATCTCTTCAGTAAAAAACCACCAGCCCATAACCATCCTGTCCTGAACAAGGAATTCAGTTTTATGGGGAGAGCTCAAAGGGGGGGCATTCACTGAATGACAACCCCAGGGGAAGGCAAGGATTTAGCAGGTCTGATGAGATTTCTACTTGTTCTGGGCTGCAGATTAGAAGAAATTTAAAGTAGGCCTGGCAGTGTATAAACAAGAAAAGGTACAGGTCCAGAGCCTGCTGCCATTCAAAGACAAGCAAGAAGCATTAGCCTGTATTAAGGAAGACAAGAATAAGCCTAGGGGTTTTTTCTTAATGCCTGACACCTGAAACTAAGGTTCTTCTTACATCATTTCCAAATATTTTTGATTTTGGCTTAGTGTCTGTTTGACGCAGCAATAAAGCAAAGCTCTCATATTTTGCATACTCAGAGAGCTCCCAAAACACTAATGGCAGAATCTCAGTCCCATTTATTCCAGTTCACAAAACTGGCAGGTCAGCCTCTTCTGGGAATCTGATCATTATTAAATTAGCTGTATGAGAGCTGAACTCATTAGAAATTCAGCCCCTTAACATAAAAAGAGCATGAGATGCCTTTTCATTTGTGGGTGTGCACATGTGTTTTAGGGTAAGGAGTAAAGGCTGGTAATGTTTGAACATGTGTCCAGAATTTAAACAAAAAAGAAAAGAAAATAAAAAAAGAAAAAGCATTGTAAGGCAGTTTCACAAGAGTCAGTTAAAAACCAATGAAATCTGTCCGCCTTATAAACTGAGGGCCAACAAAACAAACAGCAGTACTTTGTTCCCTATAAGTGAACACAGGTTCTGACAGTACCATTTGTTTTTAAGCCATAGGCTACATGCTTGGTAGGTCTTCTCTTCACTGGCAAAGCTTTTTGATGCACTATTTATCCAAGTTTCGGTTAGGGTTATGCCAATTCCACTTGATCTGACCCTTTTTCCACACACAGCTCAGCACATGCCACCCAGGCAGCACTTGTCAGCAGTTGTCCTCTGACCACCTGCTACAGAAAGACAGCAAGAGCTAGTCCATGTCCGAGCTTCACATGAAAGCCCAGAGTGCAAGGACTGCAGTTGTAATAAGCAGGACTGAGTCCCTGCCTGGCATGAGCTGGTGAAATGCAAGGAAGAAAAAGGGATTTGCACAAACTAATACTTTGAAAGAGAGTGGGGAAATACCACTCCTCTTGTGCAAGCTTAACAGAAATTCAGCAGCGCTCAGGGCCACCGGGGCCGCCTGGCAGCAGTCTCCAGACGTGTGTTAGAGGATCTCTAGTGCAATACCAATTCAGAGAGCACTGTTCCAACTGCTGGGCCCTGATCATCTGACATCCTGCAGCTGCCCAGTTATTCAGAGAAAAAGCCAAACCCAAACTCTTAGGAAAATGCCCATGGATCAGAATGCTGCTTAAACAACAAGGCCTACCTTTGCCTTTGGCATGAAAGGTAGAGATCCATAATTACATAAATGCATAGGGAAATGTCCAGGAAAAATGTCAGACCTGGAAGAACTAGAGTTGAAACAGAAGCTATATGACATTGCAAGAAATGAAGATTTATTTTTAAATAACAAAGTTCTCCAAAGGAACAGCTACATTTTCCTTGCTTCTCTGAGTAATATTAGTGGTGAAAAGATTCTCATCTTTTATGGAAATAAGTCAAAAAAGCTAAATTGTTATTGTAACTGTTACCAGTATCAACTAACATCCTGCAAGTAACTTCCAGAGCATAATAAGATATTCAGTGAGTATTTAGTATACAATGTTGTCTGAATTACCAGTTTCCTTCAAAGACCTACAGTGGCAACTTTAACACATATTTTTTCTTATTTTAAGCAGAGGATAGGCTCCCACAAAATGCCAGCTTGTATGCGTCCCAAGCAAAAAAATCTCAATTATATTTGCAAATATCTATTTACAAAAGACCAAGACAGAATGGTGGCTATTGATTTTCCTACCTGAGCTGTTCAAAATCCTACAACTACTCTAAGCCTTATTTATATGTAAGTGATTTTTAAAATAGATTTTGGACTAGTCAGTGTGGTCTAAGGTTTAAAGGAAAGAGCTGAGAAACAGGAAACGTGGGAGAATTGGGTTGGATGAAAGCCTGGATAAAGGCATGTGGTTTGTTTGCATGATTTTTAGTTAATAACAAGGGAGATTGGGTGTCTCAGAAAATTCAAAAAAGGGAAAGAAAGCTTTATCCAACAGAAAAAACCTCAAAACCAAAAACCTTCTTATGAAGGTAACTGAACTTGTGAATACTAGTGGAAAGTAGTTACGTGTCTCATCATTTAAAATTGGAATGGAGAAAGCCCTAGAAAATATTCTCCAGGGAACAACCTAGAATCAGAGAATCATAGAATGTTAAGGATTGTACAGGATTGCAGAGATCATCTAGTCCCAAACCCCCCCTGCCATGGGCAGGGACACCTCCACTAGATCAGGTTGGTCAAGGCTTCACCTAACAGCGCTGCCAGGGTTGGGGCATCCACAGCCTCCCTGGGCAGCCTGTTTCAGTGCCTCATAGTAAAGATTTTCTTCCTAACACTAGCCTAAATCTCCCCTCTTTCAGTTTGCATCCGTTACTCCTTGTCCTACCACTACAGTTCCTGACAAAGAGTCTCTTTCCCGCTCTCTGTAGGCTCCCTTCGGGTACTGGAATGCTGCTATGAGGTCTTCATACAAGCTTCTCTTTTCCAGGGTGAACAGCCCCAAATTTCTCAGCCTGTCTTGATAGGGAAAGTGTTCCAGTCCTCTTACCACCTTGGTGACGCTCCTCTGGCCTTGCTCCAACAGGTCCGTGTCCTTCCTATTGGAGGCACCAGAACTCTGTGCAGCACTCCAGGTGGGGTCTCAAGAGAGCAGAGTATTGGAGCAGAATCACCCCTGTCATCCTGCTGGGCACACCTCTTTTGATGCAGCTCAGAACTGGGTTGGCTTTCCAGGCTGTGAGCTGATGGCTCACATTGAGTTTTTCATCAACCATCACCCTGAAGCCTTTTTCCACAAGCCTGCTCTTAATCACTTCTCTGCCCAACCTGTAGGTTTGTCTGGGATTGCTGTGACCCAGTTGCAGGACCTTGCACTTTGCATTGTTGAACTTCATGAAGTCTGCATCTGCCCACCTCTCAAGCGTGTCAAGGTCCTTTTGGATGGAACCCCTTCCCTCCAACGTGTCAACTGCACCACTCACCTTGGTGCTGTCAGCAAACTTACTGAGGGTGCACTCAATCCCACCAGAGATATTGAACAGTACCGAACCCTGAGGGACACCACTTGTCACTGGTCTCTACATGTACAATGAGCCATTGACCACAAGTCTTTGTGTGAGGCTATGCAGCCAGTTCTTCATCCACCAAGTGGAGACAGTGAAGTCCTGTGTCAGTTTGCAACACAATGCCTAGAAGGGCTGGGTCTGTCACTGCAGCAGTGTTGGAACAATATAAACAAAAATCTATCAGCTGAGTGTTCTTGTCCTTCCACTGATACCAACCAGTGACAAAAAAAAAAAGCTGTACAAAATCCTTTTAATGTATTATGGAAACAGTAAAAAACCATTCTTTTACTGTTTTCCCAAACCTGCTGGTCTGTGTTAGGTATGGGAGGTTTAACATGTTTTGTAATGGTTAACCTACTTAGGGCATGTTCAGATATTGTTCTCTGTGTGTGTGTGTGTGTGCACAAAGGTCTGATCTTTTGACAAATGCTTGGAGAGCTGCCCATTATTAAGGCAATGATTTTTTTTTTTAAAGGAGACACTCCAAAGATTCGGAAATAAGTCTGCAGGAATATGACATTCAATTATTTAAGGTAAAGAAAGGGCTAATTTTTGTAACATTCTACTGTTACACTGCTGATTCCAAGGCTATCTCTATTCTTTGGTCCTCTCTGATGCTTACCCTCCTCCTAATCTGCAGACCAACACAAGCTTGAAGGGGTTGAAGGCAAGAGCAAGGCAAGTAAAGCTATGACCTTTTGATGAGTGCTACCAATAAAGTTCATCTGTTTTCTGCTTTTTTCTTACCTTTTTTTCTGAATATTAGCTCTGTGCTCACATTTTTGTAATAACTTCCCAGTTTAAAAAAAATTAAAATAATTTTTTTTCTGTTTCCTAAATTAAGCACATATAAGTAAGTCAATCTTCAGTTGTACTTCTTACTTTCCTTGAGACTGGATTACCAGGTACTTATTAGGATTTATTTGCAACTTTAGGGATAAGGACAACAAGAATTTATTGCTTCTTTCCTGAGAAACTTGTGATTTAATCAATTATCATAGTTTTATATCACAGCAAGGCTTCTTTACCTGAGAATTATGAAGGTCAATAACACAACTTCACTACATGGAAAATATTATTTGGTATACTTGACATCTGCAGAAACTAAGCTAACATTTTAGCACTGAGAAAATAATTTACCAAACAGCCTTTCATTTTGAGTCTCTCATTGTGCAGGCTGTACAGGCATTAGAGGCTTCATCTTAGAGGTGAGAGTGCTAGCTCTGGAGTGAATCTGGTACCAGATGCTTAATTTAAATCCAATTCACCTAGTGCCTAAGTTCCAGGTATTTTCACATGATGAATTCAAGACTTTAAATTAAATTTAAAATTTTTTTAAATGTTAAGACAAACCTTTTTGTAAAAACAATAAAAATAATGAAATTGTTTACATCTCACTGAAATGCAACTTTAATGCTAGCTTACTAATCATGTTAGTATTGTTAATTAATCACTAAAATATTGTCACTTAAGTATTGTTGCTTAAACTTCAGATTTTCTATTGAGATATAGTTAACCTTATAATAATGTAAGATGAGTTTCTTCTGAAAATTTTGTCTTTTACAGCTTACCTGTCTTAACTTGGTCACAATTATCTAAATTTTTTCTTGTGTAAAATGTCAGTGTACAATGTCCTCCTTAAATATTACACTTTGAGTGTGTAGAGTGTTAAAACATACTTCTCAAAGTCTGTTCAGTTTGGGTAACAACCATGTGAGGCTGTAGGGTTACTGTATATCACTGGAGACAGAGTTCCTGGATTCTTATGAAGGAGACTTTCACTTGTAGGATTTTCCTTTCTTTCACTCATTCCTTCATATTCTGGCAAATTTGCTCATTTAGAGATGCAGGGAGAACACAGAAGAAAGACAAAAAAAGAGTTAGTTTCAGCAAGATTCTACAGAAATAACTAGATAGAAAGTCATAATGAAAGTTTGGCTGGCCACGGGGTTGATTTCACCCATAGCAAGAAAAATCTTCTGAAAATAGAGACACACTGGGTGGCATGTATTTTCCTTTAACATGGTCTGGCTTCTTATGGAGTACTTCGTTTAAAGAATTTATCCTCCATGTTCATCAATGCCTCCATCCTTATGATTAAAAAGCTGATAAAGTCCTAACCTGTGGAAAGTACTATTACAGCTGACATGATGTGGTTTCTTTCTCAGAAAAAAATGCTCATCTGCAAGTATTCAACAGCTTACATGAGTGTTATTTTTCCTGAATACTTCTGCTTCAGAGTTTTTATGTACAATATATCAGGTGAAAAATGTAAGTCATTCTTGGTATGGCTATCTCCTTTTGTTTAAGTGTGATCATGTCTTCTTTTTTTACCATGGGAAAAATACGCGTCTGTGTGTCTCTGTGTGGATGTATCTCTATTCTTTACCACATTCTGAAATAGCAATTTAAAATGTCTTGACATTTTCCACAAAAGAAAAAAAAGCAATAACAAGAAACCCAACAACTTTGGAAAGAGTTCATGGCTGGAATGTTTCTGGGGAAAAAAAATTCACAGAAGATTATGTTTCAAAAGAGAGTGATGAATAATGGAAAGTATGAACTGTGAAGTCCTATTATATCAGTTGTATTTAGGTTAACCACATTTAATTTTTTTAAGTCCATAAATTCTTGAGAAATTTTAATCACATGATGGACTTATTTGTAAACTAAAATACTGCCCTGAATGCGACACTGATTGTTGCATTCTGTTGTGACTCATGTGCATCTCTGGTTCAGGCTGCCAGGAGTCAGAAAGCAAAGTAGTATGTAGTGACTAAATTTCCAATAGAGTTATCCTCAGGACACTCCATAGCTTTTTTTTTAAACACACTAATATATGAAAAATAAAAAGAGGGTGATATAAAACAGTCTTTAAGTTTGAAACTTATCACTGTTTTCTTTCATTCTGTTAAAAGTAAAAATTACATAGTCTAAGCACACTTACACACTTAACAAGAATATCCTATATTTTTGTTGCCCACTATATTCAAAATAGGTATTCCAACAAATGTACACAAAAACCTTTAAGACAGTATGTGAAAGCCCTTTTCCTTAATAAAAATACTACTATTACTTCTGACTTTTTCTTCAAAATTACAACATCACCAACTACACAACAGTTCCTGTTCTCCAAATATCAGAAGTAAACCTGCATGCATGCTACATCTACATATATATATATTTTCAAATTGAATTCTTTATTGCATGTCAATAAAAATATAAGTCTACAGTAAACTCAAAGCCACATCAAAGTATTGCCATCTGTTTTTCTCTTCTACTGACAAGACAAAGAGGTTTAAGATATATTTAATTAAAGCATGATCAGTGATTAAATATATCATGAGTGACAACATATGGTAGTAGTCACAATTAAAAAATAGTTGCTTGGGTTCCTATTTATCTGTCAAGTGAACTGGTTTATCTGCTGTTCATAAATGAATGTCAGATGTAATCTAATGGCTTTTTAATAGAAGGAAGCTTGACAAAATACTGGCAGATGGTATTCTGTGTAATGATCCAGACTGCAGTAATCTCGGTAATGACTTATTTTATCTATTTACCTGGCCCCAAACAAAGAAAGGAAGGGGAAGGAGGGGCCACAAAAAGATTCAAGTAGCCTGGGCTGCTTTGGCATTGTAAATGTTCAAATCACTGAAGCAGCACATTCACTTCTGTAGTGGGAGAAAACATGAAATTGATTAAAACAGTATAAACGCAACAGGAAGATCTTCCTCCTCCGCAGTCAGTTTGGGAATGGAAACTTACCTAGTTCTCATGGACTTTTGGGGTTGTTTTTTTTTTGTGTTGTTGCTCTGAAGTGGTCAGTTGAGGGGAAATTCTGTCCTTTAAAGGAAAAACATCTCATTGCACCACTGGGGCACTCCAGCAGGCTTTTTCTCAAGGAGTGGTGATCCACTCCAAAACAGAAGCAATAACAGTAAGGAAGGCTTTGGAAGCCACAAAGGACTGCTGTGTGCCCTGAAAATCTTCCTTTTGCCTCACATTGACAGGGATCATGATACAGGACAATGATTATTTTTGTGTTTCCCTCAACGACTCGCAGGAGAAACTCTAAACAGCCATCATGAACTTTAAGGACCATCTCCTGACTTTGTCACAGTTACAGTTCCTGAAACCTGAAAAAAAATACTTGTGTCTTGTGAAATTCCATGTCAGATACTGAAAGTTCCACTGAAGTTAGAATGTGATGATCTAAGTAAATACAAGTGGAAGCTTCATGAAGATTTTCATACATAATAAACATATAATAAGAAAATTGTTGCAACTACCATTAAATAGTAAGTCCTATTGGAATAAAAAAAGGTCTGTTGGACTTTTCTTCTCCCTACCTCACCTACTGTGATACTTCTGCTGCTGAAAATAGTGCTAGGAAACTTGTTGATCTGTTGACTCAGAAATAACCATTCCAATAAAAAACAGGATGACGTGAACTTCAGCTCAGCACCAGTGTCACACAGTGTAAATTAAGATGTCACTACAATCTGCTCAGGAGGAGCTGGGTGTGATACTGGACTGTTTGCTATGGTACTGGACAACAGAGAAGCAGCATTATACTGAGTTATACAGATGGTGGCGACAGGCAAGAGAAATACCCTGAGAAAATAGCTCTAATGTTTATGTGCACTTTCAGTCAGGCATCCAGCCTAGCTTTTATCAAATTAGTCTATAGTAGAGATGTACTTCTGTTTTTGAGGTGCCTTGAGAAGCACAAGTGACAAAGTTGTGTTATTTACCATTAGGTGTGCTCAGTCTTCATGTGAACTACTGTGGACAGTTTTAGCACTGCTGTTCAGCCCATCTGTGAAGACCTGCAAGGATCACGAGAGACAATTTCTGCAGCTAGCAATAATCTGCTGCTCCTTCCATAGCAGCATCAGCTACAAGATTTTTTTTCTCATGAAGCAAGTGCTTTTCATTTACAAGCATAATCCACCAATTTCTGGTTTGGAAGAACTGGTCTAATTTCCCATGAATCTCCGAGAAAACCTCAGAAAGATTTGTCTCATAAGACATCTGCTCAGGTCTAGTGTATGGGAGTCACTGTGCTCAGACCTTCACCCTGCTTGAGGCTGGAGCGTTGTTATGAGTTTTTACAAATGGTTGGCAGACATAGGGAAATACAAACTCTGGTAGCTAGGGCTGAGATGAAAACCTGTATGTTCACTCCCAGTCTGCAGAAAGCTTGTTTGTTTTGTTATAATCTGCCCAGAAAGCCAGTTTTAGCTCTGCAGGCTGCCATGAAAAAAATATGTTTGAGAACAAGCCCACATGCAGATGATGATCACTGAGAATACACAGATAAACAGAAAAAAATACTGTATTCTCCCGATGTCTCACTTGAACTTCTGACAGCTGACATCCTGACATCATACTTGAAATGAAGACCTCAGCTATTCTGTAGCCTTAAGTAAACTCCACAAAACCAAAGACTCAAATGGGGGAAACATCACCAATGGTATGACAGGTTCATGGGAAATCAGGTGCAGGAAGGATATAAGGAAAAAAGAACAGGGTTAAAGGACATCCAAACCCGATCAATTCCTAAAGAAGAGAAGGCTTTTAAGAAAACTTCCCCTCCTATTACCTGAACACCTAACCAGTACCTAACCCACAGTAGCTTTTCTACAAATAACAAAAATACACATATTGAAAATATGGGATACACTGACTTACAAAGAGCATTTTTCCTGCCTGGTACTTCTTTAATTTTATGTAACAGGAACTATCTTAGAGACAACTAAAACTTCTGATGTATTCATATGTTTCATATATATGACTTAAATTGGATTCTCCTTCTCCAGTCAAGTCACATAACAAGGCTTACAAATCCTTAATCCTTAAGGACTTTGAATATGTGTTTCCATTTCACATTAGCCCTCTAAGACACATTTAAACTCATTGATTCACTAACATGAACATTAGAAGCACACAAGCATATAGAGTGAGTTGACTTATCTGTAATCAAAATTTTTAACTAAGATCTAGGTCTTTTGTATGAAGACTATATTTGGGAAAGGTTTATTATGCCTCAGGAATTCTCTGTCAGAAAGCAAGATCTTGAGCAGTAGTCAATCATCTTGAGATATTGCTCCATAAATAATCTACTTTTTTTGTTCGTTTGCTTCTACTGTGGACATCACCTATTCCAGAAAAACCCAAAACACTCTCACAAATATGTAGGAGTGTCCAGAGTCTAATTTTTTGTTAACAAGTCATTTATTAATGGTCCTATTTTCTAATGAAACTGTTATTTCATCGCATCTGCCTTCACCTGATTTACACAGCTGTGAAATAAGAAGTGAGAAAGGTATTTTTATTTCTTCTGAAGTACTGAATAGCTCCTTATAGCAACAATTGATATAAGGGTTGTATTCACTAACAGGCAGACTACAGGAATATTCTCACAACTCAAAATTATCCTTTCAGTACTTTTGGGAGTTATTTTTGTTATATGAACTAGATAATCTAGAGAGAGTTATTTATTTGGTTGTTTCAAGGCCTGTAAAGTATACTGTAATGAGCAATTCTGTTTGGGAAACTAGAATGTAACCTTTTATATGGTCTTCCTTTTGGTGATTTGTTTTTTTCCTTCTTACCTATATTCACAATCAGTTTTTAGATTTAGGGTCCTATAAAACTTATTGTAACAAAGGATGACAAAGAAGAGGGAATTTCTAAACTACAATTAAATCACAAAGTGAGTTTGTTTAAAAAGTTGCTGCACATTTTTAATTTGATTTTTTTTTCTTGTAGTTGCTATTCAGCTGTGGTTTTAATTTAATTTGATCTTTTGCCTGTACATTGAAATGGGAGTTGCATTTATAGCTGATGCATTCATAACCGATTTGTCCAGGTTTCACGTGCTGTATACAGCTTGGCATGCTTTCTTCAAGCACTTTTTTCTTTTGAACAGTGCAATTCTGTGCAGACTCAAATACTGTCCTTGTAGTTCTCTGTTTCCCTCCCCTTTACCTTTCTTAAATTTGAGTAGTCAGATAGTAAATTAGTCCCACCACTTATAAGGGACTTTTCTTGTATTGCTTAAGATCTAGTCAGGGTGGCATAATCTTTTGTATTAAATATAGTTTTAAGTTTTCTTGGTCAAATGTCAAGATTCCACTGTGTATTAGCAACCAGTATTAGAATAAAACACAGAAGAGGTATATTTTCCTTTATCGTTTATTATAATACAAGAAAAACAAATCTAGAAAGCACATTTCATGGAGCACCATATTGTAACAAAATTCTGCTGGCTCTCCTGCAGTGTATTTTTGACACTTAAACTATGACACACACATAGTCAGTACACACAGGCACCTACACCACGGCGATCTTATCAACAGACCCAAAGAGACGCCTCTTTCCAATGCAGACACACTAAGGTGCACAGAGGAATGCCAGTGTGAAGGCATCTGAACACTAACTGAGCTGATCACTCTTTTGTTAGCGATCTTCATAAGCACACAAGCCCCCTCTGTCTCACCCCAATCTCTCTTCACTGAGGACTCCAAATTGGGGCCAACTGAATATGGATTTCCCACAGACATGGTGTCGAGTCGTACAAAACTGGCCAATATTCCCGACCTGACACCTCTTACTCCTTTGGTTATAGTACTGAATGAAAGTCTTAAAAACTCTTAAATCTATACTCCACATCACAGAAAAGCCACTTTCACACATGCAGAAACATAACTTCCCTCTGCACACACCTGGATGCATAGCACAAATACCTTTTTGAGAAGCTTTGTAGGTTTCCCCACCAAGATCACCTTCCTAAAAATCACTGCATTTTGTTTTTCAAAGTGTTCAGACAGTTGTTCAACAACATATTTCATAATGTATTTTCTTCTTTTTAATATATGGGGCATGTTTTCCTGCTGCCTTAAATTTATGTTATTGTCTACACAAGGAAAGAGCAAAATTCTATAGTTTTTCATCTGCACAAAATGTTTTACATTCCTTTTATACAGTGCTAAATACAGATGCTAAGCACAGAACAATGTAGGATGATAGCCCAGAATAGCTTTTTACGTTGCTCAAAATGAAAAATACTGGAAGTTTCCCACACTAATGTTGAGACACAGTATTGGGGTCTCTATT
Organism: Corvus cornix cornix; assembly: GCF_000738735.6. Classification (NCBI taxonomy): domain Eukaryota; kingdom Metazoa; phylum Chordata; class Aves; order Passeriformes; family Corvidae; genus Corvus; species Corvus cornix. Next base: position 20,584,237 of record NC_046335.1, on the reverse strand, counting down.
ATATACAGTAGCCTTCCAGAATACTTTCAGGCACCTATTTTGTGAGCCTTTGCTCAACATGTATGTCACACTGGAGCACCTCAAGTAATATAGTATAGTGCCCTGACAGTGAGAATGAGACAGAAGCAGATCCAGCCTCAGAGCACACTAGACCAGCTGTGAAGTACAAGGCTAGCAAGGTAGTAAAATTTCTACCTGGTCCCAAAAAAACTGTTGCAAAAATTTTGGGATATCGGATACATGGCCACTTTTACCATCAATTGAGGATAATGTATGACATTTAATTAAAACATTTTCAATAATTTTTTTAAATTTTCTAAAAAAAAAAACCAAACCAAACCAAACCAAACCAAACCAAAAAAACTTATGTTTCTATCAGCCTCCTAGAAAATCCATTTCCTCTTTTTTTTCCTTTATGTCCATTTGTCTTTGAAGAAAGCCCTGCTTTCTGACTAGAAGTTTTCTGGGGAAACCCAAGGTTTTGCAAAATGCATTTCTGTCTTGATAATCAGTGAGGCTGGAATAACTATAAATTTTAGGCAGGACAGTCATATATGTTGCCAAGAAAGAAAAGAAATTATTGTGTATTTTTATTTGTGGAAAATTAATGTGTTTTTCCCATTTACAGGAGCCAATTTTATAACTCCTGTATACTATGTGATAAACAGACATCTATGAATTATAAGACAAAATAATGGAAATTAAAAAGGAGAGAATGGACTTGAAAAATAATTGTAACTTTAAATATGCAAATGATATTAACAAACTGAACTACTAATTCAGACTCTTTCCTCTGAGCTAAAGGTATGTTTCAACAGCTGTGCTAAACATTTGGCTAGCATTTCCCATATAAACAGTTCAGACTTCAAGTGTATAATGAGGAAAAGATGAAAAGACTTACTAGTTTAAGTTTTACAAAGGCTATGGAGTTGCTATGGTTTAAAAAAGTTTCAGATTACTGAAGAATAGGATATAATAAGGAAAAGATGCTGTGCTGGGTATATCAATGCAGATTTTCAATTGGATTAATGTCTACATCTTTACTCACCTGAGTAAAAGGACAGTGTAGCAAAAATAGAAGAGATTCAGAGGCAAGGAAAGAATATGGACTTGTATAAGAATATGAGTTATTGTTTGTCTAAAGAAACAAACAAAAGGTATGCAAATTTCTATATAGATTATATAATGACCGACATACAGAAGAAAAATTAGGATAACTTATGTTTAGTGGTTTAGCATATAACAGCAAGAGAAGAGAATGACATTGAAGAGCAGCCAATTTAAATATGAAAGAAAAAAATCTGTTTTCATTTTGTTTTCTTTGATCTTAAATGGGATGGGTTTTTTTATTTTAGTAAGCCTCACAAAATATTTAAATCTCAGACCTCAAAATCAGCCTCTCATAGGGATGATGAGACATCAACAATAACTTTAGACAAGGGAAAAATAATAAGGGCTGAAGCTAATAAAAATTCTGTAAGTTAAAAACTATTGCACCTTCCCCTGAAGCATCTGATACAGTCAGAGGTAGGATACTGGATTAAATAAACCATGTCGTTTGGCTATGTTACTGTTTCTATGATAATAGGTTTTAAAAATTCAGTTATACATCCCAGTTAGTCATGAAGATCTGTAACAATCTTCCACACTGAGCTATGATTTACAGTAACAGGTAGGAGAGAATAATTATTATTAGTGGTCTTAAACACCACTTATATGTGCACGCATATATATACACATACATAAAATTGTATTCTCTACATATGGATGCACATATAAATGCACACACACACACAGACACGGGCCTTCTGAGAAGTGGGGCTCACCAGGAGATCTGAGGAACACTCTTTACACCCTTCTTCAGTGCACATTACCAACTCTGTAAGTGCATGTGTGTATTAAACAGTGTATGGAGGAAAATGTGAGAAGAATGGAAAGCATGAACCTGAGTATGGGAGAAATTACCCATGTTACTGCCACTATTTCAGATCTGTGCTTGAAAACACATTTCTGAATTCCTCCTACGCTGGCTAAGTTGACCAACAGCCAAGCTAGAGGAAGTTCACAATATTAATCGGCATTGTGAAAATTAAAGCACCTATGTATTTTCTATTTTTTCCTATGTTAGTATCAACACATCATATTACTGACAATGGGCAGGAAGAGAAATTAAAAGACCTAATGTGATTTTTGCCACTTTTTCTATTTATCTGTTTCATGTTTCTGCCAAAGATGAGAGAAAACTTGGATAGTCCCATCTCCGTATGGGTTTTCATTTATCAGCTCTAATAGGTTAGCTCATTATAAATATGACTTTTCATTAGGCTTGATAAAATAATTTTAGTTTTAGAAATACCTAAACTTAATATATACTCTAAGTTCACAGTATCTCTTTAAACATAACAATCAATTCCTCATACTCATTCATATGAAAGTTCTGCCATCTTTTACACTTATTCACATTAATTTGTCCTCCCTGTTTCTCTTCTGGGAAGGTTTTCAAGAACATGAGTGAAACAGACTTATCAGCTCATCTGGTAGCAGAACTGCAGCTAATCATTTCTAAGTCTGCAAACAACTTTCAGATTAAGGTAGCTATAAACTAGTTTCGGGTATCTAAGATAGCAAAAGTCAGCACGACTACATTTAACAGGGTAAATGACAGGATAGGTTTCCATTTCAATGAGGTAAAGTTGTGCATAAGTTTCCCCATCCCCAAAATACACCTGCAAGGTCATTATCTCACATTAAAAAGAAAAAAAAACAGAGAGAAATAAGTTATTTTTTTTAAAAGCTAAAAGTGAAATTACCTTTAGGCCTATTGCTAGACAGAAAGAGATGGAGGTGGGTAAAGAAACAGAGGTGAGAACCAGAGAATATTGATAAATGTGTGTTGTTAGCTCTGAGAACCAAGGGTTTGGTTGGCTTCAGCTGAGTTTTGTCTCAGGATACATGCTCTAGATGGTTCTCAGTGTTGTGTTATAAATAGTGCAGGTATTTCAGTTTTCAAATGGTAATGGGCTTATTTGATCACCTTTGTCTTTTTGGTCCAACTCCATAGATTTTAGCATCTTTCTCAGCAGGCACAGGCCTGCACACTGGATACAAACATGTAGGTAGCATTACATAGTTAATATGCTGTGCAGAGGTGTCCACAGAGAGTACAAATACCAGCAGACAAAGGTTCATCTTGCTCTGAACAGCCAGTCTGCCTGTGCGCTGCATTGCATGTGGTTCCTGCAGTCTCTGAACAATACATTTTCTACCGAGAGGAAAATTGCCACACTGCACTGCATCTGTATACAAAGTAATTGCAAACCCCCTGCTCTTCCCAGGTTCCTTGTATTGGCCACAGGGGTGTAAAGAAGCATTTCTGATGTAATGTACAGCATTGCCTTTCCATGGAATGCCTTCCAAGCAGAAACCCTTGCTCTGCCTCATCCCAGGACTGGAGCTTCTGAGAGACAGGTCTTATCTCACCACCCTACCTGCTTGCCAGCAGCACCTTTTTGGAGAAGCCTGTTCACCTCTTCTACCCCATAGCAAGAGCAGGAGTGGGATTTTTTCACTTGACAATGTTTCTGTGGAGCTAGATTTTTGTTTAATTTTCTTTTCCTAGTTAACATTCACTTGACATTGTTATCAAATGTGTTCTCCTGCAATCATTGGAAAGATTTTATTCACACTAGCATATGTTTTCTTTTTTTTCCCTTTTGCATCACCTTAAAGGGACACATCTGTTGACATAACTTCTGTGGAGAATGGATTTCATCTTTTGCTGAAGTTTTGTTCCAGCCAAAGCCGAACCTCTTGAAGGTTGTAGAAAAAGGGGCCTTTGCCTCCCAGGTAGGCGATTTTTTGTCTCTGCACAATGCATACTCGCTCAAATGAAACCCCGTAGGCCACATTGGCATTGTTGTCCATGCAGTCAGCCACCACTTGGCACTGAGGTGGCAAGGAAAAGTGCTCTAGGAGCTGGTGAGCAGCTGCGCATCTCTCTTCCTGGCTTCTGTGTTTCTTAACTTCAAATGAAGAGGGAGAGATTCCAGGAGCAGCCCAGCCATCTGATGGGTGAGCTTCATCAATGTAGACCAACAGAAAGTCAGCCACACCAGAGAACTCCTCCACCAGCTTGCTGAAGGCTGACAGCTGGCTTGTGAACGGTGGTCAAGTAGCTGAGCCAAAGTTGACCACCAGTGGCCTCTCGGAGTTGGCAAAATCCAGAAGGTGGCATTTGGTTCCACACTTGCCACCAACATTCTTCCAGCTGCTACTGCTGCCATCACTGCCCTTGGCTATGTGGATTACACTGGAGTTTGGGGCTTCTCCTCCCAGTTTGACCTGTTGGCAGAACAAATTAAAACACAGCAAGTTAGTGTGACTTGCTTGTGCGGTATCCTTATGACAACTTTTTTCAAAATAGTCACCTGTTCAGAGTACACCTAACAAGTCACATAGGGACAGAGAAAATCATCAAAAGCAGAAGCTTCAAAATGATTGTCTTGTCCAGCTGCACTCACAGTTCAGGAAAATGTGGCATGCCTGACAAGTATGCTACTTCATTCATGTTAAAAAATTTGATAAGAGGTCTGTCCTGTCCACTACATAAATGGTCCTGTCCACCCTTATGTATTTGGAGATTTGTATTAGCTTTCAGACAGACTACCTCAAATTTCTTCTAACTTTCCTCTGCGAGACATTTTTTTTTTCCACTGGCCTTTTCCATGAGCTCTCTCCACTTGATTCATATTGTCCTTGAAGCTCACTGTTCAAAAATTCAACAGTGTTTTTATTAATTTTCAGTATAATCAGACCATTACTTCATGTAATGAAGTAGCTCACAGACTACACCTGTTTATATATTCTAGATGTTTGCTTTTTATGAGACACCATGACTGTGTCTGCAAAACAGTAGCCTATTGATTCGGATTAGCTAGTAAGGTGTTATAAAGCTAGGTCCCTTTTCAGCCTACAACCTACAGTTTAAGCCATTTTTCCAATTCTCAAAAATCATTCTGCATTATATTCCTGATCTTCACAACACCCTCAGTGCCCCTCAATGTTGAGAGATTTGCAGATTTGTATATCCTCTTCCATACTGCAGTCCAAGAACAAAAATACTCAAGAGTACCCGACACAAGAGATCTCTGCAGATGCCCACTTAATATATATAACCGTTTTGAGAGTGGATCATCCAAGATTGTGCTCTCTAAAATTTCTTCTAACCACTTTGCAGTAATTTCATCAGTGATTGAGTGACACATTTCCCTCTACTGCAATATTTCTTTACAAGATGGTTGGGGAAAAAAAAAACAGCAGGAATAGGGGAAAGTTTATATGATGGCTGAAGTAGGATGAGGTGAAAATTAACTGTCTCAGCTCCAACTTCAGATCTAACTAAGACCCAACAGACAATGGTGGAAAGGTCATTTTGCCTGACCACTTCTATTTGCAAGTCTATAGAAAAAAGAGACAGAAGAAAAGAAACTCACAGGAGGGAATGCCAGAATAAGGTGGAGCCTGCAGAGGGCTCCAAGATTCTTAGCTGATAACTACTATAGAACCACAAAACATTATTGCATAATAAAATTAATTTTTAATGAGCTCTGCCACAGCAATTCCTATGTCTCTGCCTTTAACACCAATCTCTAGTACAACAATGCAATTATCCTTTTGTATTTTCCTGACTGTTCTATCTCAGTCCCGTATTTGATTATGTTCAGAAGTGTTGCTTTGAAGGAAACATACAGAGCCAAAGTCTGAAGTCTTTTACATTTTATATACTTCCTTCTGAAGCCACGCTGCAATGAAAGTCTATAGAAGTTAACACTACATGAGAACTGTGTAAAACCTGAATAAATAACTGAGTTCTGGTGCACTTCTGCTTTACATGGCGTTATAGGGTATCAGATGCAATATAGGAGTCAGATGCAGTGAGAAGCTGAGTGAACAGCTGAATACTGAACTCATGCAGTTGCTGCTGCACATAGATCCAAAGGCAAGTAGCTTGCTGATACTGGATCCTCCGTTTCTCCCTCAGAAAGCTGACTACCTTGAACAAATCTGCAGTTATTCATAGCTCTGCACTATTTCATCAGAATAACAATAGAAGCAAAAGTCTAATCAAAGCAAAGTTTGTAAGACACAGCCCTTAAAGCTTCCAGACTTCACAGCTATATGAGAATGTCTCACAGCATGTTGGCACCTGACTATAAGCATTATTTTGACTCCTTTCGATAGGGCAAATTGAAACACAACCATGCCGCCATTCTCACTCACTGATCAGCAAGGAAGAGAACCACAGAAAGAAAAATGGCCAGAGACCCACAAATCTCTCCAGGCCAAGCATGGGGTGATCCTGCCACTGGAAGCAGAGGATGTGCAGCTGCAGCACAGTCAAGAGAACCAATGATGCTCTGGGAAAGCAAAGCCCCTTTTGCCCCCATCCCTGTAAACCTGCTGCATCTGCAGCATTGCTATCTGTTAGAGCCCTAGTAACCATTTAAAAAAAGACTCATGCTTCGCCTTTGAAAGCAAGAGGCTTGAAACAGCTGAGTTTAGGACCTGATGTGTGAGCATGCTGTCCACTGGACTCAAAGTAAGAAAATAACTATATCCCAGTTTTTGACAAGAAATTATCTGTCTGGAGAGGCAGGCTCAGAGACTCAGGCTCTTGCATTTAAGAAGTAGCATTAAACATCTTACAGTACTTAAGGCCACCTACACCTTAGCAGGTAGCAGGTAGTCTTTTGTTCAGCTACTGAAAATTTCTCTCTGCCATTCTGTGACGTAAGATAGGTAAGGCAGGAGTGAATAAGGTAAAGGGCTGCACTTGAACAAAGAAATATACAGGTCAAGATCATGTAGCATCCATATAATCACCCTGGGGGCTTCATTCAATCCAGAAGCCAACTAAACAATTCAGCAATTTGTGATAAATTGGTGACTGCCAATAAAAGGGTACATCTCGTGAAACACGCACATGCATATCTGAACAAACACTAGATCCCTCTTTACCTAGAAAGCTTAACTGTTCCTGCACTACCATACATGCTTTTTCAGAGCGATATTGCTCAGAACGTGCCTTTTGGGCAAAGCCTGACATGTAAGTATTCGTGCTGCACCCACTCCCTAGATGAATAATGGACCTCAGTATTTAAGAGTGTGTGCTCATCCAGTCAAAGAAAAGAAGTAATGACGTGCAATTTATCTCACTAATTGCATTTAAACAGCACACTTCAAATTTCTGATATTTGCTCTCCCTTTTCAGCGAAGAAGAAAAATAAAGGTAAAAAGAAGCACCTATAAGTCAGGAATGAATCGAACTGCTTAGGACCAAAGAAACATCTGAGCAGCTGTTTCTACATACTCCTCAGGTTTTGTTTTACAAAACTATCATGTCTGAAAATACCTAGCCACCACTCTTTAACTGGGAAACCACAGGTTGCTTCTTGATCATTTTAAGCAGAAAGAGAAGCTATGTATCATAAGCTCCACACTACCAACTCCTCACTCAGGTCTACCAAACCCTTTCATTTCCTAGGCCAGTTTGCAAACCCTGAAGAAACAGACTAATAAAATAACTTCCAGCAGACACCAACATGGGAATGCCCTTCAAGTCCTATTTAACACTGATACCAAAGATGGCAACATATTTTCTGTTCTTCAACAACACAAGTTTGCATTCTGTCTCTCATATTCCTTATGGACTATAAAAATAGATGGAGATAGGAAACAAAGTACAAAGAAGCCCTTATCCATCTATACAGCTATACATCACCTTACAGCAGTTTCTCTTCATTTCCCACAGCCATGAAGGAAGTCTCATGGCCGCAGGTTACCTATCATTTCAATTTTTGTTTCTAGGAGTGCTTGTGTTGGGTTTTTTCCCCTTAATGAGACATCCTTGCCAAGCAGGCATTCACGAGGCATTTTCTGCTCTTGTAGAGAAGTAATTAGGTCGGTGCCTTGTTCCATGCCAGTGTCAGGCACTCCAAAAAGCAGCCCTGCCCAGTCGTTAATGCTTAAACATAAATAGCAGCGGCAGATCCACTAATTGGTCTTGATGAAGCACTGACGTTCCCAAGGGACTGTTTATTTCACCAGACTCTGAAGCGATTGACAAGGATGACAATATCATCCTTGCTGATCATCTGCATTGTAGGCCTTGGCCATCTTCTTTGTTGTTATTTATTGAAAGAAAAAATAGCTCTTGGAAAAGAAAATCAATGCAATGAGAAAACAAACAAAAACACCCATGTATTCAGCCAAACTGCTTTTGAAACCTTACACAAAGGCAGGCAAAATATAAATTCTGAGAAACAAACCAGCAGAATTCCCCTCACACGCAACCCAGCATTTCCATAATCACGTACTTTTGTGCATGAGTATTTGGCCATTCAGTGCCAGCCTTCTGAATGAGGTAGAAACCAAGCAGCACGCAGGCATCCCCTCTCACACAGCCTGCATGGGACACGCAAGGTAGGCCAACCAAATCTGAGAGCCAGCCCAGCCATCAGCAGGGGCAAGCAGCAACACCAAAGCAGTGACTTGCATCATTTGTGAGAATTTTGTGTTTGTCTGACAGCCTGTTCTCAGTCTGCATGCAGAGTGAAAAGGGAACAAGATTGCTGATGCTTTAGCACACAGCCTGCAAAATGAAGGAGACTTAAAAGCAGGAGAGAAAGCCCTATTCATTAACTGCAGGCTAGAAATAGCACATACTGCTAACTTTGTTGTATATTTCCCATAAGGACTAGGTAAAGCCCCATGGACAAAACATTGCCTCTTCATTTACCTTTTCTTTTTTCCTGTTTTGCTTTTATCAGTTTCAGCATAACCTTCCTGGGATCCTGTGCACTGCAATACAGCTTTCATTCCCTGCATCAGGGATTTTCATACAGTTTGGAAGACTCATCAGGTTGTGTCAACTCCCTAAAAAATAGGTGCTGCCAGACAAATAGCAGTTTGTGATATTAGTCATTTGAATATGGACATATTGTGTCGTGTTTGGGACTGGAGTGCAGCGACTGGTAATGAACTGAATCCCTGCAGCCTTTAGCTTTTTTTTGAATTCTCTGCTTTGATTTGATCCCATTCAGCTAAGTATACCTTCATCCAAATCATAATTTGGCTCTGGTTGGGGAATTCTACAAACTATTATTTTTGTTTTCTTTATTTACATGACCCAGAGTTGTGCAGTTGATAAAATTAACAGGACACCCTTGTCTGGAGTAGAGTAAAGGTGCACAAGTTGTTCATTTGTCTTGGGAAGGTGGCAACTTGAATTACTGAAATCAGAGAGTAGAGACTAGAAATGACTCAAGCTTTCCCAGAGCCTTTTATTTGGGATCGGGTATGTGGAGCTGACGGAGGGAAGTGAGAGACAAATTAACAGGGCACAGTCCAGATAAAAATAACTAGTCAAATGCTGCTCTCTCCATTTAAAAGCCGCCAGTCCCACAAATGAGTATGCATGGCACAGGGAAAGCATAAAGGAGCCTTTTGCCTTTCACTCTTGAAGTTAATTTTAGTTCCTGTGATTGGGGAGCCTGGAGCATGCTTCTTAAGGGCTTTATGCTTCCCTCAAGATGGGAGCATGGCCTACTACACCATGGCCACTGGGATCTGCCTATAGGTGATAGAGGCCTTCATCAGTTTTTGTTACTCAGCACATGAAGGGAATTTGATATTCATTTGGATGATGGTTTTTTACTTTTTTTTTTTACCCAGCTTTAGCACTGTATGAATACACAGTGGTGGTTTTGACAGAAAGGTAGAGCCAGCACGCAAGAACACTGTACAATCCTCTTCCTGAATAGTGCCTGTTAGCTAATTTTTTTGTGTCTATCACAGTTTTTTGTGTCTATCACAGCAAAAGGCAGGGTTTTTTGTTGTCAAAGCTTTGACAGCAAGGCGAGCACTCCTTCTAGTCAGTTTTTCACACATAAGGGTGAAAATGGAACAGTGCAAAGAGGTGGTGTGGAAGAAGTGAATTTAGATCTGCAAAATGAAGTGGGATGAGACCCCATGTGGGATGAAAGTCCTCATATTCCTTTTCCTGCCCTTTGTCTGTTTTGAATGTTTGAACTCTTAAGTTCCGTGGGACCGACTCTCTGCTCCTCTTGTTGGGACACGGCCTAGTACAGTGGGTCCCTGGCCTAGGTTGGTCCTCAGACACAGCTATAACAAACATGATTATATATTAATAATAATGACAATTTTTTAATAATAATTGCAATGTCAAGGCCAAATACCGTAGAATTTATGTTCCAAAGTTTGCAGAAGTTTTAATTGTGGTTTGGTTCAGTTTTGTTTTTCTCACTTCTTTCAAGATTGTTTTCATTTGCAAATGTCAATGAAAACAATTCTGCTAAAGCTGAACTTTGTAAAACAGATAAAATATTTTTAATACCACACGATGTCTAGTTCTAAAACCTGAAATTATACAACAGACTTTCTTTCACAAATTCCCTTTATCACAGTCAACGGCAGAGAGATATACTTCCTTACCTTGCCAGACAAAATGAATACAAATAGTAAGTATGAAGGTTCTGTCTGTTTCAACCTTTAAAATGTTTCCCCAAAAAGCAAAGAGTTACTTGACAGCCAATGAGCAGGTAGAGGATCATGCTTTTATTTTACTTTCACATATATCTTTGTGATAATGTTGTGCAGCACACATTTAACATGTCAGGTTTGGGACTGTTTTGCTTTGCATGCTGATTTACTTTAGAGCATGTACCTACCAGGCAGGCAAAAGCAGCCAAAGGTAATTTAATTGTGCCTGCCTGAAAACCCAGGAAAATCTCACTAGGTATTTACTGAACCACTCTGCTTGCTGCTACATCCAGAGCTGGGCCTACGCCACGAACCTGGGATCCTGTGCCAGCCATTCCCCTGTGTTGGGACTGTCATGCTGGAGCTTGCTGCTGGCCCATTCTAAAGACAGTAAAAAGCTGTACAAGTACACACACACCCATCACCATCCATCACTTGAGATACCAGCATCCCTCTGAGGCCCATGACGCACAGTTACGCACGTCTCTGTGTATGTGCACATGTGCATGTTGCCACCATAGGTGCACCACAGCATTCCTAAGCATTGGGCTGCTGCAGGGAGAGGCCATTAAGGTCTTCCCTCTAACTACCCTACACTGAGGTGAAGAGGGAGGATTTCCTCAAGGATAACATTAAAGCTTTCTACTTGAGACCATGAATGATAGCCCTGCCTTGCTGAAACACAGAGTTCATACCTGGCACTGGAAAAGCTCCCAGCAGCAGGGAGGCATCGCTAATGGGTGCAACCATTTTTGAATGTATTTTAAAAGCATGTTAAGACAAAAATTTCTCACCTTTGGAATCATAGAAAACAGATTCATCTCACTGCTAAATAAAGCATAGAACTTAGCAGGTAAAAATAAGGTTTTGCATTTTTTTTTTCAAAACTTCTTCAGCTTTTTCTTTGGATTTTTGCAGATGTGTGATACATTCAGTATACATGCTTTAAGCTAAAACAAATACCTCACTGGCATTTGTAGGAATAGCCTATGTAAATCATGGTTACACTAACACCCTCCCAAAAAGTCTTGGTTTTTCTCTCTCAGCAATAGCTGTGGCTGCATTCACATCTGTATATATGTGTACATAGACACATATATATGTGTATACATACACAGAGAAATGAGAGAGTCTGACTCCTGGAAAAGTAGATTATGTATGCTTATATATGTGTACTTTTGCCTTTTTATACATATATGTATGTACATATATAGAGACAAATATGTATATATGTATAGATCTTTATACGTGCGAACATATAAAATTGTAAATACCTACACACACACATATAAAAATAATATTTAAAACATTTGCACTCTTTCAATTACAGAAAGTTAATGTAACTTGACTACTAGCTCTGTTTATCTCTGTTATGATGATTAGTTTGGTCCTAAAAACTCGCTTGTAATGTAAGACATGCTTGCCTCTTGGAAAACAATAGGAGAATGGTCTATAAATCACAAAGCTGGTGCAGTGTAGACAATATCGAGTCTGACATATATTGAACTCAGAGCTAAGGAAGTAAAAAGAAATATATTATTCATTAGTAAAATTTACATTAAAAATCATAATAAAAGAGCAATTATTTTGATTCCAGGAGGATTTTAAAATATGGAGAAAACCAGTCATATAGAATGTTCCAATAAGAAAGAACACTGAATATTCTCTGCATACAATACAACAAAATTTGCATTGCCTCCCCACTGAGGATGTTAAAATCTTCAACTGTTGTTAGGTAATCTTGCCTATGAAATAACTGTCCTCACCAAAAAATCATGTGCAATGATACTTAATAACAACAAAAAGCAGAAAAAAAAGTTGAAATTTGGATATTAATAAGGTTTTCTAGACAATGAGAAAGTAAATCAGAATAGCTGTTTTGAAATATACTCTAACCATTACAAGACCATATCTTGTACACACTATTCCTTGAGAAAAAATCAATTCTGGGACAGTGCATGCTTTCAAGGCAAAGATCCTTTCTTGTAACAAATTTACCTTAGTTCTGAATATAGTATCTACTCACAGTGTTTTTCTGGAACAGCTTCCAATAAATTTTTCTTTGAATAGAAATTTTACATCAAGTACTTTTGTGAGAAATATTATGAAATGTACTCAGGAAGATTCTGTGTGAGTGACACAAAACATAGTAAAACCAAGCACAGTTAGTTCTTTGAGCCAGTCTTCTGCTAACTGGCAGTCTAGCTTTGGTTATCTCAGACATCTGCAATTCTGCTAGTCTACATGAAAAATGGTGATTTTTCTTATAAATACTACTCAGTAGAATGAGTTTGAGTACCTTTTTAAGTAATTTGCTAATACCTGGCTTTAGCTGGCAAATTGGAGCAACAAGCAATCACGGTTATGGTATCGGCTACATTTTGCCATGCTGTATAGTGCCCTGATTCCATAATATTTTCATTTCTCACATATTGTCTCAGATTAAGGTATCACAACTGGGTAATTCAAGTCAGGATTTAGAAAAGGGCTAGTTAAGGAAAAATATGCTTTGTGGGACATTCTTTGATATATTTCACTATTTCTCATGTTTTTTAAATATGTTACAAAGCACAGTATGTTTCAACCTTTTTCAACTCTACTAGTACAACTTTTCAGATGAAACTTTTTCCTTTTTCTTCCTTGCAGAAGCAGCAGAAGATTCTCATCTGTTGTGGGGGTGATAAGACTTCTTCCAATATTGCTTCTCAGTTTATTTTTTCCCCTTTATAATTTGATTTCTATACTTAACTATCTTTCTGTGACAAACAAGAGTTTCCAAAGATCTGCTGTCCTTATGGCCCATAATTCTATTAAGTAAAACAGTCTTTCCATGAATCATTGGTCAATTCATTTTGTCTTAAGGACAGCTGCCATGAATGGACTTTTTCCTCTTTTTGGAACAAGGTGATAAAATTTGGTTATGTTTTATATGAATTTCTCTGCTGAGTTCATTGAGGCCCAGAGCTCATTCTAGGAACCTTATGGCCTGATTGACCTGAACAACCTAGGTGATTTGACCATGATAAGGGAGAGAATAAAATTACCAAAGTTCAAGGTATGAGTTTCATTGCCAATACCAAAAATAACACAGAGTCATCATACCTGTAGCTTCCACAGTTAACATCAATGATACTGAAGGAAAGCCAATGCATGACTTTGGAAGCTATAGAAATGCATGCAATATCTTAATTTTTAAAAATTGTGTGTAATTTAAGCAAAAAGAGATTGAAAATATCTCATGGATTTAAGGTTTCTTACAGTTTCACAACTTCTCCACACCCCAGGCCACACATAGATTGCAAATATGAGACCTCAAAACTTGACTGTTGCAGTCGTGCTACCAACTTCCACTGGAGCCTTGACCAAGTCATGTGTTAACTGTCCTGCCTTACCTTGTCTTTAAAATGGGAACGATTGTGTTCACTGACCCATTTAACAAGGCCACTGTAAAATGTACTTACTTAATGTCTATGAAGAGAATAAAAGCAAAGCCTAGAAGGGCTAGAATAGTGGGCTTCATTCAGCATTATTTTATTTGGGTAGCCAGCTGGATGATTCCTGGGGTGGCAATAAGAGGTTGACCCATTTGGCAAAAGCTAAAGTTATTTATATTTGTCTTACACTGAAACTTAATGTCCCCATGGCTTAGGTTTCGGTCTAAGCAGATGGTATTCCATATCACAAAGTCAGCTAACACCAACATCACCAGCTCTTCACATTTTTAGATAAGAGCAAACACAAAGGCTATTCTAGAGGTGTGAAAGTGAACTGGGGGGAAGGCAATACAAAAACAAATATTTCAGTGGAGTATCTTTTGGATAGGACCCTTAGATATCACATGGAGTATGTTAAATTAGATGGTCTAAATAAGACAACAAATTAACAGACTAAGCACTGTTTTGAAAGCCACAGAGCTCTGAATCCAGTTCTTCTACTTACTAACTGGGTGGTCTGTGCAAGAAATTTCATGGGTTTGGGTCCACCTTTTCAATCTATAAAAGGGAATTCTAGCTACCTCATGAGACCTGGGCAGTTCCACCGGGTAATGTTTGTAAGAAATCTTAAAAGGAAAAGTATATGTTGCATAACTGTTACTGACTTTATTAACTTAAATCACCAGGCAGCTGTCCGACAGCTAGTCAAGTTCATTTTTAATCTCTGACATGTCCCTCTGTCATTGCTTTCATGAAGGAAAAGTGCCACTATTTCAATTTGTGAACAGTTTTACTATTACTTGGATGTCTCCTCCAATATAAAAGTTAACATATGAGTAATAGAAAATGCCAGTGTAATGACAATGGTTCATTTCTATATTTTACTCTAGGTAAAACAACTCTAGTTATATAGCTAACCTCTATGCAGAGCTCTGTCTGAAGATGCAGTCTTTTTATAATATCTGAGGACCTCACATAATAAACTACAACTGCGAAAACATCTAGAGTATTTTACAATCACTCTTACACGAAGATCTTGAAATACTTTAAAAACATGAAGATTATTATTCATGCTGTTGGGGAAACTGAGGCACACCTAAACTAAGTGACGTGGCCAAGGCTGCACAGAGGGTTAGCAGGGAGTCAGCAGCTCCAGAATTTCGTGAATTCTTAACCCCGACTCAGAAGTACCGCTCCTTTCAGCTTATACTTCTCCCATCAAATTTAACATCAGATAGGAGATAGTCTGCACCACAGTCATTCCCTTGCCTTCCCCGCTGACGAGCGGGATGCTCATCCCAGCTCACCCACCCCAACCCCACCGTCCCCATCCCCGCGTACTCACCTGCTTGTAGGCGTCCAGGAGGAAGCTGTTCCAGACGCAGCGCAGCCCCTCCGAGGTCAGCATCCTCCGCCACTCACCGCGCCCAGACTTAGAGCGGCTCAGAAACAGAACCATGTGCTTCAGGAGAATCACAGAGTCATAGAGCGCAAGAAAGAGGCAATTGGAGAAAAAGACCGGCAAGATCTGAAGCGTGATCAACAAATCCACACTTAGCAGACCCATCTTCCTTGCTGCTTCTCCTCAGCCGGATACCTTCAGCTCTCTTTATTGCTCTGTACCCTCATTTAAAAGAGTAAAGTAAAAGGCATTTCAAAAGCCTCATTACCCCTTTCACAGCTGCTGTCTTTAAAATAAGCAGAGATAGTTAAGTATGAGCAGGCTGGTTAAAATCATAACTGCACGATACTCATTCAACTGCAAGCTGCTTATTTTTCAGATATTTAGATGTTAACAAAAATTCTCTTAACCAGGAGACCTGATTTTGCTGAAGAGAGAGGCAGCTGTGTTTCCAGTTCCCTGCAGTTACAAAATTTAAGCTGAGACTGTTAATTGTTAACTTTCCTGCACTATCCCATTGTTTCCCAGCTATTTAAGCACTGAACAGACCTCTCATTTCTGTGTCAGTAAAGCTAGCTCCCAGGTGCAACAATACTCTTAAAAAAAGGTTTATGTACATAAACTTTCTGTTCCTTCCTCCCTGCCTCCCTCCCTCTCTTTCCCTCTCTGCCTCCCCCGCCCCCCCCCTCCTACTCCGCGTCTCTGTATTCCTGCCTTCTTCCTCTCGCACTCTCTCTTTGCTATCTGCCTATGGTGCAAAGTGCTCTCCCCTCTGGAGTCCTAGCTTGCTTCCCTGAAGCCTTTTATACATTCCCTAGCTAATTGCTGCAATAGAGAAATGAAACCCTAATCTTAGTAAAGATCTTGACGTCAATGTAAAAGAGGGCTTTACTTTGGCCAGGACTGCAGTGAATAGAAAAAATTAAATTCTCAAAACTTTTTTTTTTTCCCTTAAGAGAGAGGAGAAAAAAAAGAGACACGGAGAGCAAGGGTGGAACTTTGCTTTCCTTTGAAAAGGAAAAAGAAAAAACCCAATATGCTTCTGAATGTTCTTACAAAATGCTTCCAAATTTTGGAAGAAGTATTTTCATGTGAC
This sequence comes from Corvus cornix cornix, assembly GCF_000738735.6. Classification (NCBI taxonomy): domain Eukaryota; kingdom Metazoa; phylum Chordata; class Aves; order Passeriformes; family Corvidae; genus Corvus; species Corvus cornix. Next base: position 20,567,745 of record NC_046335.1, on the reverse strand, counting down.
ATGGAAGGTGACACAGCAACACAGACTTCTGTTGTTGATAGGTTTTCTCTTATGGTTGTTTTTTTCCTTTGTCCTTTTGTCTTTTGTAGGAAGGTGTGTGAGTGGATGCACCCCAAGAAAGGGAACATTTCTGTACATTTTTCTCCCACCTGCCTGAAGTACATATATAGTGTTTAAATATCTTTTGTTGTTTTCTTGGTAGGTGAACACCTATCACTGACTTCATCTACTGATATGTAAGAGTAGGAGATAAGAAAGGAAGAAAAGTAGTTTTTGATGGATTTGGGTTTTTGAAGCTAAATTTCCCTGCCTAAAGAAGTATATGCTTCAGTCATAAACGCTGTTAATCAGCAGAGCTTGAAGGACTTTAATATACCCCTATGATAGCTACTTACATCCACTAGTCTACTAAGGTTAACTAACTTTTGGTTAAATCTTGTACAGAAAAAACAGAAATTTCCTCTGTTAGAGCCATTTGTACTTTAACAATTGCAAGTATCCCCTACAGCCCCACATTGAAGGTTTTTTGTTCATTTGCACTTCTTTTTGTTTCACATTTTTAGTCCAACACTTAGTCCTCTTTTCACATGAGTTTTTGGGGAGCTACAGTACATGTGTTTGTTTGGGGTTTTTTTTAGCATGATTCTAAATCCCTTAGGTAAATATTTCATGCATTTCCTGTTGCAGACATCCATAATTTTGGTTTTTAGTGGATGTGTTCACTAAGTTCTTACGTAGGCTCTCCTCACCGGATACATTTCATTCCCAGAGATGCCAGCATGATATCTAACCTCTGTCAATTCACATCCTTGATGAGGAGTACAAGCTTACTTTATTAATATATCTTAGTCTTCATCAGTCATCACTATCCTTTCACTGCTAGCAAATGCAGAAGGTAGACACCATCAATCTTACCTAGTCTGGGGTCTTTAATTTTCAGACATTGTAATATCACCTGGCCTGTCATTATACAAGGATGTACACCTCTAGAAAAGCCATCCCGTGTCTTGTCTTGTTCTCACAAGAAAACTTTGTTTAGGTAGCTTAATTTCAGGCATTTGCAAAAGATATCACCCAGACAGGATATCTTCCAGCAAATGTTTACTCATAGAAATAACTCTAAAAGTTTGCACAAATTAAACCAGTGACCTTCTGCATTACTAGCATAAACAAAACAAAAAAAAAAGACGGAGTTTCTTATTCAAACTATTTTTAAGTCAAATGTTGGTGATGACAGTGTTCTGTTGCCATAGAAGGATTGCAACCTCACAGATCTGGCTTTATTACTAAAACTTGCAAAAACACGTTATAAGAAGGCATTTATGTATCCCCACACATGGATGAGTCAGTGTGCTCATGTCATGTGAGCACAAGACAGGAACAAGGGTCCCCAGAGCTGCTAAACTAGCTTACTGTCTGACCTCGGGCAAGCATATGTAATCACTTGATTACAAGCACTCTTAAGCCTAAGTTACCTTTCTGTAGATCCACCACTAAAAAATACATGATTCTGTCTGGGAAGGTCCCCTTTCTTTATTTTGGGAAGGCCTGTTAAACGGCAGGCCTGGAGATTGTTGATGACAGTGCCAGATGAATCATCAGCCATTGTTTCTGAGAACAGTTTGCAAACAGCTCTGAGGACAGTCCAGCTCAAACGCTTCCTGTTCCCTGGAGGTAAAGTCAGGCAAGAACTTACCCTGGGAACACAATGTATTCTGGGTTCCTGTGAAACAACTGCCCCTACCCACAGCATGCTTCATGGGTGAAGAGGTTGTTTGTAAGACAGCTGGAGACCAGACAGCTACAGAGCTTTGAAGTGCATTGGGAGCTGAGCAGGAAGCCCATGGAGCACTGGTGTGAGATGGTAGTTCATATTTACTGTGTCACCTTTCTTGCCTATATAGCAGACTGTGTGTATAGAGTTAAACAAAACTACAACAGATTGTGTGTTTGGGAGCTTCAGTCAAGAAATGGATGGTAACTCCCTAATGCAACCCTAAAATCATAAATCTTTTGAGTAAATAAATGTAAAAAGATCGTTTTTCTCATTGCTGTCTTCAGAAGCAGCCTGTCTCTGCAGGGCACAATGCACTACTAGTCAGCTTGACAGGAGAGTCCAGCAGCCCTCAACAGAGAAGGAAAGCTTAACTCTGCTTTTTGACAGTAGTTAGTAGTTGCTCCTTCTTGACTGAAACAATTGATCCCTGTGTTTATTTCTCTCAGACATCAAAAATACAAGGGAAATCACTACTTGTCTCTTTTGTGAAAGTCTGGTATATAGAGCATAATCTCACTTTTGAAGCGTGAAGATGGTAATGAAACAAGGAAGAAAGGCTAGATCTTTCAGACCTTGAGACACTAAGAGAGCCTTGAAGTCTTGAAGCCGTTCTTCTTGAAGGAAAATGGGATGAATTTGATATATGAGGAATAATTAGGCAGGATTCAATTCACGCATGAAAGAACTGAGATAGGGTTCAGCTAAAGCTCTTTTCAGTTACCTGCTCTGCCATACCTTCCTATATAATTTGGGCATAGCCCTACAATGTACCTCAGTTCTTCATCAGCAAAAGAAAATAAAATCCTCTCATAATCTAAGGAGCAGTCAGGTTCAGTAATGGGAAATTAAACATATCATCCATAATTTGTCAAGGTGGAATGAGCAAAGCCAACAACATTAAAGCATTTACTGTTACTAAACCTTGTATGTGGCTAAAGTCAACAGTATCGGTATAGATGTTCATATTTTGTAATGTTTATAAAAATCAGTGCCATCAAAACCGAAACCGTACGTAGCATCGTGTTTCATTCCAGTTTCAACCACAGTAGCATGAAGATTAGGGTATGAGTCCCTAGTAAGTTCGTTTACTGCACCTCTCTTGATAACTCTACCTGGACACAGAAAATTTGAGGTGGAGTTACTAAATCTCAGGCCACGTCCTCTAATCTCATTTTCTAGTGGATCCATACTAGCTTTCTGTATGCCAGGGAGTGTATTTTATAACCTTCACCTTTTTGTGTAGGTTTTTACTTGCTTGTTGCTTAACTACCTGTGTAAGCTACAGTGGCACTCAAACACACCGTATCAAGACACTAGAGTACAAACCAAGTAGACTGATTGATATTTTGGTTACTCAGACTCATTTTCTCCAACTAAGTAAGACTATTTTGAATGCAGTTACTCTTTGCAGCACAGCTGTGAAAGAGTACCTCTCAGTGACAGGCAAGCAAGGCTTCTGCTTGGGTCCTACCCCCAGGAGGTTCATGGGAGAGATCATCCCAAAGGATTCAGCACAACCTGTGTGCCTGCCTTGCTGCTTCTCATTGCTTTCACTGCCAAAACCAAAGAATGAAGCTTTTTGTTTCCGAGCTAGTTAGTGTGTCCATGAGCTTATCCCTGGAGAATTGCGCAGCTGCAGAGTGATATGGCTAGAGATGGGGAAAAGTTTCACTCAGCCTTGCTGCCCTGCGCAAAATTTGTTTATTAAAGCCAAACAAGAATTTGTGCCTCTCATAAACCTGCATTTTTTCTCTTTGCCAAAAGAGAAAAAGCACTCCCATCTCTCAGCAGCAATTCCCTCACTTAAAATGCCATTGAGCCTTCATTGTCTATTTACACTTTTTGATTAGGACCAGCAGCATGCTTTCTTAAAAAAAAATAATATGTTTAATGAAAAAAGCATTTTTTTTTTTCCCCACAAGTTGCAGTGTTATCTGAACGGATTATCCATGGTGTGGATTCTCCAGGCCTTACCTGCCTCCATCACTCCTGGCCACATCACCATGTCTGAATGGAGCATCGTTCATCCCCAGCCCCATTCTGCCTGCTTAAAGCTGCCTCCGTTCTCTACAGGAATTTGCTTACCAGCATTTCCAAGGTGAGCACACTAAATCTATCCTTACTGCCTAATTTATTTACCTTTTGTATAAGCCTTGTTTTTGTTTTATTTGGGTTATTCTACCATTGCCATTATGCCGCATAATTGAGAGTTGATTATTTTGTGAAACTGGCAGCTGTGAGAGGTGTTGATTTAATACCCCAGAGACCTGATCCCTTAAGTTTATCTGCACTGCAGCTGAGTACAGGTAAGAAGAATGCAAATTGCCCACAGAAGCAGCTCTCCAATGGCATGGAGTGAAGTCCCTAAAGTAGATAAAGGAAGTCAGTCTCACTGCCCAGTCAGTCCACAAAGCAGGGCTACAATTAGAGTAATTTCATCCAATAGGTGCCAAACTGGGACAGTATTCAAATGAACTAAAGAAGGAAAAGGCCATATAATTGGGTCACTGCTGGATAAGGAAAGAAGATAATATCATTTTGGCAAGTTATACCTAGATATACCAGGCAGTAACCAAGGTTGTCTTATAATCAAGACACAATGGTTCAGAAAGATCGAAGTACACAAGGAGAACTGGAACTGCTAATGCCTCTGCAAAACCTGTTCTGTAAATTTCAAAGCTGTCAGTCTGGTACCTTCTAAGGGCCTGCATTCATTGTATGATGGCAAAATGAAAAAATTGACTCATGGGTGTGGTTGTATAGTAGTGTCAAATTTGAGACTAGAAGAATTCCTCACATCCCTTCACTAATGATCCCCAAATTTCTATGCAAAACAAAAATCATCTCCCTGTTTCAACAAAGCTGATGCTAAAACACATCTGGCTGAGTCAGACCTAATTTTGGAACAAAACAAAACACCCTATCCACCCTAAAAGATAAGGTAGTTTCTTTAAAGAAAAACAGGGAAGCTGATTTATTAATAAAGATAATCAAAAGACTTTGTCAGGGCGGAGAGAGAATCTGTATAAAATTTTATCATCTCTGTAGCCATTTCTAAGTAATTTGGCTCAAAGCTCTAGAAAAGCCCTCCAGCCCCACCTTTTCCAGTTAAGAAGGGTCCATTTCCTTTTTCCCAGCAAACCACTGACCTTCTTCTCAAGAATAGCCTCTTAGATGCATGAGATTAGTAACTGTATATATCCAAATACCATCAATACTCAGTCTCAGATCAGACAACTTTGAATTTTTTTTTTCAGTAGGATTCAAATTTCCTACCTAACTTTGCTTCTCTCAGTTTTGTCAGTACTCTATTACCATCATTTGTATGCCTTTTAAAAATCATGAATTTGCAGCCAAAATATCCTAGAAGTTTGCATCTTCTGGGAAATCTATACATTTGTAGCTCATCATCCTCAGCAATAAGGAAAATACCTAGATCTTCTTGGATGAGGCAGTAAGGAGTTCATGGGCAATTTATTTCCCTAAGTGAGGATATGGAACTTCTTATATCAAAGACTGAAAGCCAAGGCTTCTTTTTTTTGTTTCAATGTTTTCAGTATTCATGACAGAAACTACAAATCTTTGAATGAAACCATATTGTAGGTGTCCAAATCTCCTTGCAACAGCTTGGTTTTATACATTCAAGTGTATAAATAACAGCTTTCAGGCCATTTGAAGACTGGCATTACTTTAATGAACTCCTTCCATTTCATGGGTTTATTAAAAACTGTTAAATGTATATGGGACACATGAACAATATTGCTCAAAGTCTCCTTAGCCCCAGGGCTCTAGCTTTTCCTAGACTACTCAGATCATCTGCTCATTCTGGGTTTTCTACTATATTTTCCTCAGTTTTTCAAACTGTCCATACAGAACATTTTCATTGCTACATTACAAATAGTTCATTCTATTATCCAAAAACAACCTAAGTGATAATGCAAGAAGTGCCCATTGTGCTTCTTATAGAGGGATGTTAAATATGTATAAATTTATGTGCTTTTTTTTCCCCTCATGACAGTATTTTCCAGATCTCTGGCAGTTGAAGAAATGGAGGAAAATATTTCAAGTCAGTCACTTGATAAACCCACTATTTCAATAATGTTTCATTTTTTACATGAAAACCTGCAAATTTCTGAGCTGTATTTCCACAGATAATAGGGATGCTAGACAGGATACCTACTCAACAATGTGAGAAGTAGAAAGTACTCCAGAGCTTTGTACTGTAAGAAATAAGAATACTTTCTGTCTCCCACTGACACTGACTTCAGACTTACTCAGACTTCAGCTTTATTGAAACTTGTGCTTTGATTCTAGTGAAATTTAAGTTTTCCATTCCCACTTTGGTTCTTTTGTTGTTTGATTTTGTTTGGTTTTAATTCATTTTAATCCCATTACCCTTTTTTGTTTAGAAATCATTTAGGCCTAGCATGTTCTTTCAGTCTTCAGTTTCTGTGGTTAGAAGTCTGTGACACTTGTACAATCCCATGGCTGCCTCCATCCATCTCCTACCACAGTTCCCCACATTAGGGTCAGTGATTCATGCTCATTTCTTTATGGTTTGTTCATTTCACTCTTAAATATGATGTTTAAGTTAAATCGTCAACTATGCTAAGCCCTGAATTAGTATATATTATAGAAAATCCCTGCCCTGAAGAGTTTCAATTTAAGTACAAAAGTTTGAAAGAATGAAGTGGAGAAAGGGGCAGAGCCTCAGAGAATTTCAGCAATTTGCAGTCACAAGCCAGAACTTGAATTTCAGGGTCCTGTAATTCTTCTATTTCAGTATATCTCTCTACTCCTTTTATCAAGGCAAAGAATCATTCCAGCCAGAAATAGAAAGAAAATAGCAGGTTTGATTCTCAGGTTCTTATTTACTTGATGCCGCCACAACTAATGTTCAACAACAGAGGGTCAAGAAAAGAAGATTTTGATGATTTAATGTTGGATTACCCTAAAAAAGCAAGTTTACCAAAAGGGGAAACTCAACTTTAAAAAAAAAATCAAAACTTTGTCTTAGAATAAATTTAACGCAAGTACAGGGTCTATGATATTTGCTTTTTATGCCCTCACAATGTCCTTTGCTCTTTATAGTTGCCTAAATATCTGTTGTGAGGTCTGTTGTGCCACCTTCCCAACCTGAAGAAGGAAAAATCTTCCTTTGGGAAAGGTGAAGTTTTTACAGATGATGAAAGCCGCTTGTTCTAAGGTTCAGCATGACAGACCATTTCAGTAAATGCTGTGAGCATGTACCCAGGAACATTAGTTTTCATTTCCTCCTAAAAATGTTTGAACAGGCATTTGAAAGAAAATGCAGTGATTCAGAAAGTTAAATATAATTCCCTTTACATCAGAAGAATTGTGGTGGTGGAAAGAAGAATTTTAGATGGAACAGTAGATTAAAATCAAAAAACCTGTCCCCAGTCAGCAAACAACTCACTGTGTACATTTAAATAAGCCACTGAAAACCTCTGCCATGCTTTCTCTATATACCTATTTTTACTTAGAGAGTTATATCAAACACTGGTTTTTATGAAACTTAAGTGAGGTTTCCAAAGTTTGAAGCTTTTTACATCTTCAGGGGAAAGATGTATAAATGCCAGATATTGCTAACAGCAGTAATCAGAATAATGCAGCAGAGACACAAATTAATGCCATTCACCTGTAAGGTTTCATTATACCTTTAGTTACCTAGGCAGTAATCTGTTATTCCCTCACACTCATAGTACCAAGAACCTTATCAAGTTTTTATGTGATTTTCTTTATGAAGTCTCATTGCTAGTGAAAAAAGGGCCTTCATCTTCACTGTGTACAGGTAGGATTGACACTATTAATTTAATAAATAACAAAGATAGACTATATCCTATATGTTGCCATATATTTCTTCTAAAAACTCCAAGAACGGAAGTATTCTTCTGGTCCTTCTGTTACAACCAAGCCAAAAGACAACTAAATATGGCAAGTATTTTTGTAGCCTAAATAATGCCACATAGCATTTACCTTAGAGGTAGCCACAATATTATTCTACCCCACTCCTATTAACTCACAATCTTTCCTTACAGTAAAGTTCAGGTTTTTACATCAAAACATTCTGAATATACGTGGATAAGGTATATATACACTGAGAAAAACAGATTTATTGACATATCTAGTGGTAGACTTTTATATTTATTACTATAAATTATTCAGCGGAAAACTTGACAGATTGACTAGCAATATTCTAATCTAGGGTGCTAGCAAGATTCTAATTTCACATGAAAAAAGTTAAAGTTCTGCCCCTTCCTGACAAAATAAGATCATTTTCCTAAAACCCCCTTAAAATATCTTGCAAAACATTGAAGCATGCACACACCTAAATTTAAGCAAGGCATATTTAGTCCAGATAGAAACTTCAAAAGCCTGGATTTTCAAATGCACTTGTACAGAAACAAATTTCTTATGACAGCATTAGCTGAAGTGTCCCGTTCTTGAAACACATATGTGCAGGCATAATGCAAGTGCCTTGTGGGTGTGTTCCAGTTCTGATTTCCCACTGCCCTGTACCTCCTGTGACCACTGACACAATTTAGGTGTATAGTTACCATTTCCCAAGGGTGTATCTGTTTGCATGTATGGGGTCTGTAAAAAGAGTGGAGCAATGACAAATCATGTTCATGTGTCCGTGCTTCCAAATGGGACCATTATGATTAAGTGCAGCATAGCAACTCATAAATGTATAGTTTCCTAAAGAACAACTGGCCTCTACATTGGTTCAGTTAGTGCTCATACACTATCATCATTGCTGTAATCGCAGTAGTAGTAATTTGCCTCGTTTAAAAAAAAAAAAAGTCAAAGTGTTTTGTAATATTAGTTTTCCTTGAGAACTAAGAAGCTTAACAGCAGCTAAGTCATAGCTAGTTTTACGATAAATGTAAAAGATAATGAGTTGAATAGTAATGACACTTAGCACTTACGTAGCTTTCAAAGTGCTGTACATATACTGAATAATCCATTTTAATTAAAAATGCCTTGAATATATTACAGTATTCTTGAAATAAGTGAGAAGCGTTGGTCATTACTTTAACAAGGGAAAGATATGCCCCCAAATACCTTTATGTCTGAAAACTATTAAGAAACTTACACTGCAACATAGCTTAGGAAAAAGTAATGTTTCACCACATGGAATAAGCCTTTGGAAAAGAGTGTAACTACTTACACAAATAAAGCAGTAAAGTCAAGACCTAAATTATATGCTAAAGTTTTTTCCTTTTTTTCTCTTTTTTTTTTTTATTACAGAGATTTCAACCTTTCAACATACCAGGCAAAAAGTCCCACTGACTTTACCAGGAGAAGTCTCGTAGCAATTTTTATGTGCTTTCCAAGGTGTTTGCCTTCCCTGAATTGTTCGGTTTCATGTCAGCAGTGGTACTCATAGCTATAAAACAAAAAACTTTTTATTTTTTGTGCAAAACCACACCTTACTATTTCTAAGAACAGTGTTCTCAGCACTCCTGCCCTCAAGAAAAATGCTGCACTTCCCATCAGAGACCTTAATTTTGTTCCTTGTAAGAAGGAGGTGGACAGTAAAAGGGCAGTATGCTTCACCAACTGAATTTCAAACCCTCATTTTACTTGTTTTTTAACACCTTGCTAGGAGTTGCTCTGCTAGGGTGACACTTCCATACCTGTTGCCATTCTCCCCATCATGCCAGCCAAAATGTCTGGGCTGCATGCAGCAAGCATGCAAGAGTACACTTCAGTTTCTCACACCTAAAGGCCTTACCAACTTGGGCAAAAATTTTCTGTCCCTTTTCCCATACAACTATTCATCCTTCCCTCTTCTGATACACTTTTTGCTTTCATAGCAAATCTGTGTGGACTTGGGATGTATCTCTCAGCTTTGCTTTTCACTTTCAAGCATACCAAATTTTAATCCATAAAGCATTAAACTCGCAAAGGCAATTTTTCTAGTACAAAATAATTTTTGTATCTAACTGATCAATGCAGTGCTACAATAATCCCAGCCAGTCATTGCTGTCTCTACTGAAAAGCAGGAAAAGATCCCTCTGGTTAGTGAACTCCATTGATTTTCCTAACCATTTTCAGCACTCTCTTCCAAAGATATTTTAAGTAAATTTATATAAAACATCACTTCTGTTTCTCAGAGGCAAATCAGTTTCTTCTTATTGTGCTCTCAGAGGTCACTGGTGATACACGGATATCTGAATGTATTTAGCAGACATTCTGTAAGTGTTCAAGAGCAGTGAAATCTTGATTTCTGGTCAGCAGATTTTATGAAAATGAACATGGAATTACTCCTTGCATCTAAGACCTTATAAACTTGTCTGTGGAAAAGGTAGGAAAGTGTACCACTTAGGTTATGCTCTCTTTCGAGAAGCTGGTACAAAAGAATCATAGAATGGTTTGGGTTGGAAAGATCCTTAAAGATCATGTAGTTCCAGCCCCCTCTAAAATGCCTGAGTCAAGCTCAAGCCCAGAGCCTTGGCATTTTGCATGTCTGGAAAAACAGAACTGAAAACTTGAATAGTAGTTTCTTCAGGCTATGGTCATATGAAAATTACTCCTAACTGTGTGTAGACAAGCCATTCCACCAAACAGATATTGGGACAGAGAAGAGGGGAAAATGGGATATATTCTAGTACTTTATGCTTCCAAATTGAAAACATGAACCCCTTTTGTCCAGTCCATAATCTGCAATGGACTTCCTTACAGATTCTAAGATGCCTATATGTCTCACTGTCCCCATCTTACAACATCGGCAATGACTGACTCAAATCAGAGCTAAAGAAAGATAGAAGTACTGCAATTACTTTTCTTATCATGAAGGGGAGAAAAGGGAATCAAATTTGTCTAACAGTTTTGAGACAAAATATGTTAAATGTTTTTCACTAGATAAAATTTACATTATCTGCATATTCTTCCTCTTTCACAATCTCTAATGAAGGCCAGGTCTGTTGCAAGTTTAGCACCTCTCCTCCAGGCACCTTGTGGTTAAAACTGCTGTAGAGCTATAGATGTCCTCTGTCATGGGTGGCCTGTATGACCTTGAGTGAGCCAGAGCAGATTTCAAGGAAATAATTCCCTGTACAGAGGATCAATTTACAGCCATCAGACTCAAGTCCACTTCTACTTTGTCTGTTCTGATTTTGCCCTTTGGATTCTAGCAATATTTAATACATTGATATTTCTGAGACACTTTTGTACTATAGCATTTCCAGCCATAAAGGCAGACAGTTCTGGTGGGGTCACAAGCAAATTAGAGCAGTCTCTTCAAGATGTATAAAGTTCAGCCATAGTTCACAGTCACAGAGACTGCATTTTCCAAAGCATCCTGTGTAATGCAATAACATGAGCTTCATCAGCCAGCAACAAAGATGTCACTGTGGATGTTATTTCTGAGAGGCAATGGTAATTCACTAGTATTTGCACAGATTACTGAGAACAGGTGTGCAGCAAAGTTGATTCCACTCATTTGTATTAATAGGTATATTAGGGTATTGTGTCTTATCACGTTAATTAATTAGAGTGGATTGAATTAAGGAGTTGACCAGCACCTAATAAAAATTAATGAGGAACCATGCAGTAAAAAGTAATCCTTTATGCTGTATCAGGTAAGCAGTAAAAGTGGTAAGCAGGTAAGTGATAGCTGAGTGAACTCCCACACCATGCTGGGAAGGCATAATTAATCAGCTTTTAAAAATATTTCAGGCATATTTGAAGGTATGAACAACAACAAAATCAACAAAACCTCCAATTTCAGGTCCTGCAGATGGGCAAAAGACGTAAGAAGTGAATAAGCATTCCAGGAGCCAGGAAGGACACAGCTAGACTAGCAAACCTGGCTTCACACATTTTGCTTTCTTATGTTCCACTTGCTTACCCAGATAAATCCTTCACACAATCTAGAATATAAGAGAGTTAGCTCAAACTGTTTTGGATAACAACAGTACAAAGCAAGTCACCTCCCCTTGAGTACTATCTTTTTTTTTTTACTAGTACATTCAAACTTCAGTTTTGAGTCATTGTCGTGTAGTCTACATAACACAAATAAAATACTGCTTTAGTAACATGTGTTGAAACACTTGAACCATAGAAATTTACCTGCACAGGCAGAGACCTGCACAGTCCACCCCTATGCCAAAATAGGCTTATTCTCTACAATTACTCTAAAATGATTGTCTCAATTGGTAGAGATTTCAAGGCACGCGACTTCTGCCCCTTCTCTTGCAGAAGATTTGACAAACCTACGGTTTCTAGAGTTCAAAGGATTTTGACCTCTATATTTTCTTCTCAAAAGATCATTCCAGGAAACCTTAGTTTTGCTGAGGAATGCAAAATATGGCAGCAACTTTTCCCCACTGTTTATACAGCTCAGTTTCCTATAGGTAGCTACACAGAATCATAGAGTGAGGAGCCCTCAAAGATCATAAAGTCCAATCTCCTTGCTCAAAGCAGGGTCAGCTAAAGCAGGTTGCTCCAAGTCTTTTCCAGTCAGGAGCTGAATCTCCATGACAGACATTCCACAACCTCTCTTGGCAACCTATTTGACCACCTTCACAACAAAAATGGGTTTTTCTGTTAACTGGACTTTCCTGTGTTTCAGTTTGTGTCTATTGTCTCTTCTCTTGTCTGAGTCTTGACTGAGAAACTCTGAGAAGAGTCTCGCTTCATATTCTTTAACCCCTACCCATGTCAGGAACTAAACACATGAATATAGGTGACAATATGACCCATATATGCACCCTTGAGTTCTCTTTTCTGGGCTGAACAGTTCCAGCTCACTCAGACTCTCCTAGGATAAGAAATGCTCCATTCCTTTACTGAGCTTCGTGGTCCTTGCTGGACTTGCTCCAGCATGTCCACGCCCTCTTGTACTGGGAAACCCAGTGCTGGCCACAGCACTTCAGGAAGGGCCTCACCAATGCGGAGTAGAGAGGAAAATCCCCTCCTTTGGGCTGCTGACAGTGCTGTCTCTCAGGTGGACCAGGAGGCTGTTAGTCCTCTGTGCTGCAAGAGCACATTATTGGCTGACGTTCAGCTTGGAGTCCACCAGGACACCCAGGTGTGTTTCTGTCAAGCTGCTTCCGAGACACCCAGAATTCCTGGTGGATGGGGCTATGTTCTCCTCGAGGTGCAGGACACTGTACTTCCCATTGTCAAGCTTCATGCAGTCCCATTTCTCCAGACTGATGATGTCCCTCTGAAGAACATAACCATCTGATGTAATATCACTGCTGAATCTTCCTTTGGGCAAGGAATATGCATTGGACCATGTAAGTCTATAATACAAATTCATTTGAATTATATATGAGATCACACTTACCTTGGCCCGATTTTTGTTGCTCTACTGGCAAAGAAAGACCATTGCAAAGTTTTGCTAAATTATGCTAGACCTTTCAAAAGCCTGTAATGAGGAGAAGGGCTCTGCTGATGTAGATGAATCCTACGCTTACAACGGCATAAGTACTCTTTTGTTCATTTTTAGTTCATAATAACAAACCTCTCCTAAAATTGCACAGAAGGGGCAAAAAGCAAATTGTTTTCCAAAAGTTCAGGAAACTAGGAGAATAATGTGTGCTAATCTTTGGCTCACTTTGTGTCTGTGAGTAAGGCTTTCATCTTCTTCTCTCCCATTTGATACAAATATCTCCCATTTGATACAAATATGAAAGCTGATGAGAAACAGTAATCTTACTGGAAATTTTACATTTAAAATCTCATTCCCTGACCATCCTACACACATCCTCCACTTCTACAAGGGGTCAAGTAATTTTCCCAATAGTGAATGCCTTTTATTATTTTTTTTTTTTTTTTTAGCAGCAACATTTTCTTCAACATATTTGATTCGTATTAAGGAAGCCACCTGTCTTTATTACTCAGCTCCCTTAAGCAGCAAGTTAATTATGCACATAATAGTCTTTTGCACCCACTGCACCCTGAAGGAAGTATAATGTGTTTGTATATTGGCAGCAAGGGAAGTAGTGGTGGGTCAAGTGATTTATTATCAAATACATCCTACAAATATCCAAGAGACACTCAGGTAGGACCACTACAGACTAGTCTTGGGGCTACTAAAGGGCAGCAGTTAAGCAGCACCATACAATTCATATAAGACAGAGAGGCTTCCCACACACACAAAAAAAAAAAATTCAAACCAACTATAAAACCAAAACCCTCAGGGTTCATGTTGAAAAGAATGATTCAGCTTTTTTACCTCTTCAAAATACAGAAGATTTATTCTTTCTGAAGTATTTCAAATTGAAGAATCATAATTTTGTTATGAATCACTAATGCTATTTCCTGTGTAACACTGATGTTTTCTTGGAAGACATTCATCCAGTTATCACCCAAACTCAACTTTGCTTAATTTTTAAGACCAAACAACATACTAACTAGGATGTCATAATAAAAGAATATATTGTAATGATAGAATGAAGTGGCTCAGAAAATATATACCAGATCCTGTTCAGGACGAATCTCATGGTGAATAAAGGAAACTGTTTCAATGGTATAGAACGAACAAGTAACAAAAGTGCACAAAGAACCTTCTACTCTGAGGTCCTTGTTTACAAGGCGTATTATGCAAAATACTCTTTGCTCTTACAGCTTACAACCACATTATGTGACAGAGCATTTGAGGAACATTCTGTGTTCCAGCATAATCACATGACCCAGACAGATATGCAAACAACTCAGTTTCAAATCACGCTGTAAATCCCATATGCATCCATGATAAGCAACATCAGAATCATGATAGGAGAAACTATCAGGCTTTGTTTTTGGACTAACGCTTTTAAAAGAGGTGACTGGAAAGCTAGAGAGTGCTTGGGCAAGTAGATATGTCCCTAGGGTTGGTCTAAATGTGATGTACACCCAGAGTTCATTGGGAATACCAGGTGGGGAGCCTACAGTCAGCCTCACTGTTATTCTTGCAGGAAAATAACACTGAAGGCCAGTAATTTTAGTCTCATTCTGCTGTAGATACCTCTCAGTATAGTTTTGGTATCCCTTTTACTCCAGTGGGTTGCAGTAAAAATATCCTGTTTCAAGATCACATAAGGTACTCATGTGTGTCTCTCTCCAGTGTTCAGCCTGCTGTCATAATTTAGCCAGCAATAACAGCAACAGACAGCCACCACTTCATTTCTAGAATAGCAGCTTCCAAGCTTTTTTTTTTTCTGGAAGTGTCTCTTTGGGCTCATTATATGCTTGTAGTTCTGAATTTCACTTTTGCTACTAAATTTCCAGTTGGCTCCTGACTTCTTGCATCATTGCTATGATCTTAGGGTTTGGAACTGGCAAGTTCAGGACTTAATCTCCAAATATTCAGGGTCAGAAACAAAGAGATATCTGATAAAGACTTGACAGAAGTCTAAAATTATACTGGAAATAGGAACAAAGTAAAGCTCCTGGGGTATGCTGATGAAAAGGTAAAGCCATAACAGCTCATAAACATTCCAAATTTCATCTGGAAATCCAAATTTCTAGTACAACTGTGCCCTCTTGTCAGCACCTTGCAATCTCAGGATGGGTTAATTAATAAAAGCTGGTTTATATATTTGCTTTTTTTGTGGAGAGGTAAATGATGTTCAGAGTTCAAAATTCTGACCTGGCCCTTCAAAAGAAATATAATTAATAATCTGGCTACATTGGAAAACAACACTCTGGAACCAACCAGGTGCCTTCTTGGCACAGAAGTCCTTTCATGATAAAAATCAAGCTGGAATATTTGGGTGGGTTGGGTTTTTTTCCATTTTGTTTTAATAAGTCAGTATGACTGCAAGCCAAGATTAAACAGTGAGAAAGAGACAAAGTATTTTACCCAGCTTCACAGTGCCTTCAGGCTATGCCAGCTACAATACCTTTCAACACCATTCTCTGTCCCATTGTGAGGATTAGAAAATAAAAAGCCTTTTTGGCAAAAGTGGTTGAGTCATTAAGGATAAAACAAATAGTTTTTAGAGAGAGGAAAAAAAAAAAACAAGTCATGGTGAAACTACCTGCAGCTAACACCACCTGCTCCAAAGGAGCAGGATCATTGAATCCATAAAAAGTATTTGGGACAATTGCTGTCCAAAGGCAGTCTCTGTTTTACTGTATTGTTCAGAAACACTGGCTTTTCTTTGAATACTCAGGCTTCTACAAAAGGCAGGCAAGCTAGACATTGTTCATACAGACTAAGGGATTTCCTTCTATCTCTGAAATATGGAAAAGCATAGTGATCATGTTTACCGGAGGTGTTCCAGTTTATCTGGGAATTAGGCAAAGCAGACCTTTAGGGAAAGAAAACCCTGTAGACTAAGTATATTGTTTGTACTGACTTAAAAGTATTTATGATGATGCTTTATTTCCCCAAAATTAATCAATCAGAGAATGGATGACTAAAACACACAACAACTAATTTTATGCAGTATGATTTTCTTACTGCAAGGAATTGTGAGTCAAGTTATAAGGTCTAATCCTAGCCTTGACAGGCTTTAGTTTATGTGCCTTACTAGTTGCATTTTGTGGCCTCTCTATCCATTTATCTAAGTTTTCCTAGTGTAAAAATGGAAGATTAGTTTTCATTAACTACTGGATTTTTTAAATTGGTTTTAAATCACTGTTAATCTTTTGCTTTAACTCTGCCCCTTAGCCTTCTGTTGCCTCTGGGGATACAGAAGTCATTTCACCACTTACCTGGAGATTCTTCTGCCTTTGTTTTAGAGATCATATAGCCCTATTTCTTCTCACTGCTGTTATTTCTCTTCACTGCTGTAATTTCTCCTCACACAGTGTTTGTGCAGCACCTAACACAAAAGGAGCCTTCATCTACAGCCATCACTACCATCACAGCAGCAACCACCACAATAGCAGCAACAGTGTATATCACCATGTAACTTGCTGATCACTTGTAAAATATTTTCATAATTTTCACTGAATTTCTTCCTTCAGAGTCAATAGAAATAAAATGCTTACACTATAATTTAACAGGATAATTAAACTCAGACTAAAGGGAATTTTGATTTTTTTTAAATTATCAGAATATTTATACCATGTTCTGCTGCCTATGTGGTTCTCATCTGTGTATCCTGTCTTACTGCTAAAATCTTTTTGATGTGGACAACAATGATTGTTTTAATTTATATAATTAATTTCTTGTGTTCAGTATAATTGAAGTTATTTTAATTAAGTCACTTGCATATCCATTGGTTAATGGCAGAATGTCTTAGAGAATTTTTACAGTGATAGAAAGAAGAACAGTAAAGTAGGAGAGGGGGTGGAGAAGAAAACACCCTAACACACATGGGAAACAAGCTCCAGGGCATTGTCTCTTCCCTGCCTAGGCACTTCATCATGATTTGTTGAGATTGTGCAGAGAGATAGCATCCCTCAGCCTGACAAATCCCAAATTATTAAATTTTTGCGTTTCTTATTTTTCTTTCCATGTGCCCAAATCATGACACAGGTGTGAGAGAGAGAGAGACTCAGTGTATGTCTATGTACACAAACACAGTATTAATATGATTATTCATAGTTGCATCACAGTAGTACTGGAGTTACAGAAAAATCAAAGTCCCTTCACCCACATTCCCTAGGCCAAAAGTCCTAAGTCCACAACCCACTGAAAGCAGGGAATATAAAGTGTTGGCTGAAGGAAGCTTGTGGCAAGACCAGGAACTAAGCCTAGATTTCTGGTGGCCCATTCAGATGCTTTGAAGGTGACACTATTTAAGAGAAATAATAAAGTCAAATAGGAAAGAAGGGTTAAGTATGATGCTGTGTGAACTCAAAGAGCTTAAGTGAAGGTCACAGGGCTCAATACTTGAAGAAGTTTAAGAGTCCAAGGATTCAGCCTTTAGAATTAATTTTTTTTCTAGGAGCTGGTTAGTCATGTATTTGTTGCTCAGACACTAAAAGCTAACCAGCACTTCTAGGCTAAAGAAGAATTCTAATTGTGGATTAGAAAAAGTACAATTTCTCCCTTTCCAATGCAGGCGAAGACCATGCTCAAACTGAGCTTGAATCCAGCACCTGTGTGTTTAATTTTCATCTTGAAAAAGAGAGACTATGTCATGCTGGAAAAATTGCACACTTTCTGCACTTAAAATGGGAATGATAATACTTCTCTGTCACTGAGGCATTGGAAATATATACAGTTTTGAGAC
Source organism: Corvus cornix cornix (assembly GCF_000738735.6). Taxonomy (NCBI): domain Eukaryota; kingdom Metazoa; phylum Chordata; class Aves; order Passeriformes; family Corvidae; genus Corvus; species Corvus cornix. Next base: position 20,549,823 of record NC_046335.1, on the reverse strand, counting down.
ACTAATATAAGTGGGACAAGATCTCCAGTGACAGTATTTTTACAAATTTGAAGTTCTATACACAGAATACAAAAGAGTAGTTCAGACACCAGAGCACAAAAAAATAAACAAGCTTGGGAATATAATGGAAAACAGCCAACATATGCATGCACCTTCCTTGTCCTCCTCACACCTTCCAAGGTCTCTGGAACATACTGTGCAAACACATTTTTCAATTGTCAGCCCTTCACACAGAGAAAGCCTCCTGTAGTATTTAAAGTTAAAAGAATACTGAGTGGTTGAATAAAATTTCAAAGCTCATGAGAACTCGTTCAAAACTTATTTCTTTATCAGTATGTGAAAAAATGAACCTCTAAAAAACAAAAAAACCAGTAAAATGTGATCCTGTATATCCAAAATAATTTAAATATATTATTACACTTACCTGAACTCTTCAGTTTATTAGGAATATCTGGTATTGCAGATCACTGCCTATTGAGGGAGTCCACTGCTGAAGTTTCTGAAACAAAGATGAGATACAACACCTATTTCCTGAACATACATGCTTTTTGTATCTATAACTTTACTCTGGTATGTTATCTCGGGGGAAGGAAAAAAAATAAAAAGGTTTGAAAGGCAGTGCTGCTTTTAATTTAATTAATATATCAATTTAAATAAAATAAAACTGCTTCTACTTTCTGAGAAAAGGCTTAAATAGCAAACTTGATGGAAGAAGCTAATGAAAACATATGTCATTGCCTTTACTTCTTCATTCTAAACATCACAGGTCGAACAGAACAAAGTTTACCTGCTACTTATATGCAGATTATGCCTATTAAAGGTGGTTGTGGCCTCTACCGCCACTGACCAGAACCTGGTTTTATTCTAGAATTCGTAACATCTGTCTAGTTTTCATACCAGTCTCTTCCATTAACTCCTTACGAAGCCTTTTCCAAAAATTCCTTTGCACACCTATTTCCCTTTCAGCAAAAAGCCAGACCAAAATAGAAAATTATTACACCCATTGAAATGGAATCAAATTGTCATGTCTCAGCCAAAGTTGAGAAAATTGTATTTTTCATTTGCAGTTAGAAACTAATTCCACAAACAATGGCCAATTAACTACTTTCTATAATACTGCTGTGAAGCAGTGAAGATTGAAAGAGAGGAACAGAAATTCAAAGCCTTGATGGCAGGGCAGGAATCTGTTAAGACATTCCTAGTTATCCCTCACTTTTACCTCCTGACCTTAAATTAGTGTCTGAAACAAGAGATGTTCTGTTTTCATCATCCACATCGATTGGGTTTTATTTTTGCTGTTAAGAGGACTGTATCCATAAATTTCAGAGGCAAGAGACAAAGCTACATGAATTCACAGTCCTGCCTCCCTTTTTTTATTTGCATTTAGCATCTAAAGAATCAACATAAAAAGCCCAGAGAGCTAATCACACAATAGTCAAAGGCTAAGGAACGCAGTTGCCAGTGTACACTTCTACTGCGTCCACAAATCCTCATGTATACAGATACCTTTTACTGTATACATTGACTAAAGCCTTGTACACAGAAAAAGCAAAGTACACAAGAGCCCTTTAAACAACAACAACAAAAAAACCCAAATAAAACCACTAAGTAAGTTTGCCAATATTAAATTTGGAGGAGTTGTTGACTCCCTGGAAGGCAGAGAGGCCCTGCAGAGAGACCTGGATAAATTAGAGAGCTGGGCAATCACCAACTGTATGAAGTGTAACGAGGGCAAATGCCAGTTTCTGCACCTGGGATGGGGCAACCCTGGATATACAGACAGACTGGGGAATGAGAGGCTGGAAAGCAGTGCCACAGAAAAGGACCTGGGGGTCCTGGCTGATGACAAGTTGAACATGAGCCAGCAGTGCCCTGGCAGCCAGGAGGGCCAACCATGTCCTGGGGTTCATCAGGCACAGCATCGCCAGCCAGGCAAGGGAGGGGATTGTCCTGCTCTGCTCTGCACTGGAGGAGCCTCACCTCGAGTTATGGGGGCAGCTTTTGGCAACATGATACAAAAAAGACATTAAGGCATTTGAGAGCATCCAGAGGAGGGCAATGAAGATGATGAAGGACCTTGAGGGGAAGCCATACGAGGAGAGGAGACTGAGGGGAGACCTCATTGCAGTTACAACTTCCTCAAGAGGGGAAGAGGAGGGGCAGGCACTGATCTCTTCAATCTGGTAACCAGTGACAGAATTCAAGAGACTGGCATGAAAATGAGTCAGGGGAGGTTGAGGTTGGATATTAGGAAGAGGCTTTTTACCCAGAGGGTGGTTGGGCACCTGGAACAGGCTCCCCAGGGAAGTGGTCACAGCACCAAGGCTGACAGAGCTCAAGAAGCATTTGGACAATGCTTCAGGCACATGGTGGGATTCTTGGGGCTGTTCTTTGCAGGGCCAGGAATTGGACTTGGTGATCCTTGTTGGTCCCTTCCAACTCAGGATATTCTATGAACCTGTGATTCTAAGGTCAGTATTGTAGTCTTTTAGCATAGAACCAGGTAACAAAATGGTGAAAGAGATGCTCAGACAAGACAGGTAGAGGTGACACCATGACAATAAAATAAGGTGCAAAGAGTAGACAATTTGCATAGCTAGTCTTTGATCTCAGTGGCTCTCTTCCTGAATAACAACAACAGCTGTCCTCCTCTGTAGGTGAGTTAAATCAAGAAATGCCCTAAGGGGGAAGACAAGAATCTTGATTTTTAAGAAGCTGTGAAAAAAGAAAACAAGTGGTGACATGGTCCAAAAAAACCTAGAAATATATAAATAGCAACATTCTGACCCTTATGCAAGGATGGGCTTGTGAGTACAGTGTCAGAGAGAAGAAAGAAGGCTGGTTAATATGATCTACCTGATTGACTAGTTTTAATGGTGTAGCCAAAGCCTTAAAAACCTCTGATACAAAAATAAAGAAGGACATGCTGGACTCCATTACTTTCACCATAAAGCTGTCAATGTTTTGCCAAAGAAGTCGTTCGTTGTAGTGACTGCAACCTTGGCTCAAGTAAAATGACCTCAGCAGTGTCACAGCAGCTATACACCCAGCAGAGAAGAATGATTTGCAGTGAAATACAGGCAGGATAAACTGGCAGCCCTCAAGGGGCTGATTATAATCCAGAGTGTGTCGTTCTGCAGTGTAAGCAGTACAGGACAGACCCTTTCAGTCTGTTCTTGCTGTCGTGCACTCTCAAATCTCCTGGGGTTCCCTGGCAACACTGTCTATGTTTGTTCTCGATATAGGTGGCCCTTATACACGTAGCTCCATGGAATACTCCCAGCAGTAATGACTACTTTCCTAAGAAGGGTGTGTGGAATCACATGTGAGCTTGACTTCAGCTGAATTATTCGTGCATCGAAAGTTAAACACATGCAGAATCATGTTTCCAAGTACTGAGTATCACAGCGTAGAGAAAAAGGCTCTGTTTGCAGCTCTCCTACTTGTGCAGTAGGAGGATAGGATACACACTTCACAACAAGTACCAGTGTCCCCTTTTTAATTTGGCCAAAATCAAAGCTCTTCTATCCACTATATTATGAAAGGAAACACAGCTGTTTTGTGGAAGGAAGCTATTATTTCATCTTATACCTGCAGGAAGCAGAAAACTGAAAACATTTGAGGATTTTTTCCTCAAAGATTTTCACAGAAGGTGCTACTGTCTCTTCTTCTCTCAAAAAAAAAACCAACTCCATCTAGATTTTCTTGTCTCCACGACTCTCAACCTCACCTCAAAATTACTTTTTAAACACACGCTTTTTCAGGCCCGTGTTTAGTAAAAAATAAATAAGTGTTTAAATATTTTCTTTAAAATCAAAATTACCAAAGGATAATTGATTCTTGTTTATAAAAAAAAAAGAAGAATGTTAGAATAGTGAATGCAAGAAACAAAGCAAAAATCTCTGCATTTTCAGGTATTAAAAAAACCCAGACTTGCACATACATGGGAAAAACAACAATTACAGAGCCACAGCTGTTCTCACCTGAGTGCCCATCCTCTCATTAACTCATGAGAGAATTCTATTATCTGGCAACCCAGAAGCTATTTACATACTTCTGCATTGCTCTGCTTTCTTTAGAGTCCAAAGGAGGAGCAACCTTAAAGCTCAAAATCGAAACAAGCACATAAGGAAATATTTCTGCTTTACCGTGTCAGCCCTTTCACCTTGTCACCACAGGTGAATGAGGAAAAGGTGGCAGAAGCAATGAAAAGATAACTCTTTCTTGGCAAGATATAATATTGCCATAACCAAGGACAACACTAAATAAACCCAGGTCTATTTCTAGCCGGAAAAGGAAGCAAGTCCCAATCTTAGAGCATGTGCTCTTGGGCCTTGCGTGTTCATTGATCACACAGGAGTAATATATTCAATGTGTCAAAATTGCTATTCCCTATTTTACTGATCCCACTTCCTATCATCTCTCTATTTTCCACACTCAGATTGACTTCCAAAGTGCACTCCAGTTCTGCCTAAAGCATGACCTGCTTTGGCTGTAGCCTTCACTCACCTGAAAAGCCACAATTCACCATCCTTCATCTAAGGAGAGGTAATTTTGTGGACATACCTGGGAGTTTTCTCACTCTTGCTGATTTCCTCACAGCCCTCTTCAGAACACCAAAAATATCTGACAAAGTTCAGCTATTTCCTATTCTTGCACTTGCTCATTAACTTTCCTTTGTGCCAAAAACAACATTGTGGATAGACATAAATTTTTCTTATAGTTCTGTTGGCTCTCTCCAAGTTTGTCTGTAGTCACTTCTCCAGAGTTAATCATTTCCTTCACAAAGTCATTGGATAATACTGGATTTGATTCTCACCACAGTAAAATCCTATTAAAAACCTGTATATTGTATTTTCAGTGTCAACATAAGGAGAAATAGCAGCATTTGCATTTAAGATGGATGACTAAGGAAAAAAATAAGAAAACTTTTTTCTTAATTTTGCTGTTCTTGGCAAAATGCACAGCTGTGACTCCCCAAATTCACAGGTTTAAATTCTATTTTCTTTAAAAATACTTGAAAATTTATCTTTTTCTTCACATTAATTTTAAGCCATAATACGTTTAAGTATTACCAGATTCTATAGAAAACATAAATCCTCAAAGGAACCTCTGATGCTTGGTCATGAGGGGATTGGGGTAAAAAGAGAGCACTAACAGTTTATAGGGTGTTGGAGATTTAACTTTAGGTTTTTCATTGGAATTAGGCAGATGGCTCTGCACACTGGGTTATACCTGCTCTGCAACTGCATTTCATCTTCACTAGAAATTCTATTCTGGATCTACAACACCTTCCTAACAAAATTATTGCAGAATGTAGCATAAGTCTGGAAAAGTTTTGATTACAAGAAATTAATTTGTAAAGTAATTTCTTCATCAGGGAGCAAAACATCTCCATTTTATTACCTGTTCAAGAATATTTGTGAATTCTAGATTATATATCAGAGTGAAATACATTGAAACTACCGTTAATATTTCTCCTTAACTATTTCACATACAAAAAATTACAACACACAGGAGATACATCATAACTCACATCTTCATCTTTTTACTACGCCAATGGGCTGTGCTGACAGACTTGACTTTAATCCAACTCATTTAAATCTTCTGTGACTGTTAATTCTTATATTATCATGAGACAAAGTTCACCATTCAGCCTTTTTTGTAAAACTACAAGATACTTTGAGAACCAGAGGACATTAGTGAAGTGGCATGAAAGGTCCACAGTAAACAACTATTTCAGAAAGTGCTCAGAAGAGGAAGAGACTTCCCTTCTGGTTTATCAGACCCATGGTGAACACAAACCAGTTAACTACTGAAGTGCTCCCAGCCCTTCTGAAGCTCCACAGGGCTGCAAGGTAGATAATCTACTCTGGGTTAACTTTATTCAAGCATTCCTTATTATACAGGAAGAGCTCAGCCAGCACGATGTAGAGCTTTGCATAGCTACCTCAGCAGCCACGGTTTGGTGGAGGCACAAAGCCAACTAAATATCAGAAAGATCTATGATACCTTCTGCACTATCACTGATTGCAAGGCACTGCTCAATACGTTTCTCTGATCATCTGAAAGACAAGCACAACTTCATGCCAAAAAGGCAATTACTGAACTGACCCCAGACATCTCCTCCCACTCTGATTTTGTAGGTACACAGGTGAGCAAGGATTAAATGGTCATGGGACCCAGGATATCATCTCAGGAATTGTTATCACCTGCTCTCATTGAATAACAATGTTTCATTTGGCAAATATAATTTCAGTAAATAAAAAAACTCTAGTTCCTCTGCTATTTTTTCTTAACCTTTTACCTCACCATTTATGGAAAGTCCACAATGATGACTTCCTTTTCTTCAGATCCTTCCCTCAACCCACTCTCTAACCTTCCTAAAGGGTATCCCACCTGAGGGTTGTCAGTGTTTTCTGGCAACCCAAAAGGACTCCATACTGCCTTTTCCTAGAAGGTCTTGGGAAATTCCACTTTCTACCCAACAGGCAAACACAAAGTCCCATCAGTATTGTCATATTATGCCTCTTTTTGTATGACATACTGCTATCCCTGATCTCCAAATTGTGGATTTTGCCTACTTTTAGCTTTTAAGTTAAAGGGAAAGTGTGTTGTTTTGGATCTTGGACAGTTTCAAACTCACAGCTGATATTTAGCAAGATAGAAATAACAGTCTGCATTTTTATTGTATAATTATGGGAAGAATGCACACAAAAGGTCACAGTCTATTGCCCTGCATCTTAGCTCAAGTCTTCAGCTGCCATAGGTTTGTAGAAGCCAGAATCAGCCTCACCCAAGGACAGTCTCCCTTATGAGGTCCAGTGGTTCACAGTGAGTTCCAGACAGGACTCCATTCTGGAGCAGTGAAGTGCCTTTCTTTGAGTATTTCAGCACTTCCTCTTCTGTCTGGAACTTCTAAAACATCATAAAGAAGGAATGTAGCAGTGGCTGTGAAAGCCTGACTGAAGCTTTTTACCTAAAAATTACTTGCTGTGTCAATGCTAGCTATATTTGCTTCTTTTCTTAGAGCTCAGAGTATTTGAAGATGTGGCTACACGACACCTCAAGAACTGGAAATAAATTTTTATTTTAAAGCTTTGGGGGGAAAAAAGGGCCAGAAAACATTCCCCAGAACTAAGGCTCAAAAGGCAATGAAAATTTCCCTTACTATTTTTTTATTACAATTTTGTGCAATGAAATAACATGGCCTTAAGTCATGCCAGGAGAGATTCAGATTAAATATTACATAAAATAAGTTGCCTAGGGAGGTGGTGGAGTCACCATCTCTTGAAGTGTTCAAGAGGTGTCTGGATGTGACACTTGAGGATGTGGCTTAGGGGTGACTATGGTTCTAAATTGACAGTTGGACTAGATGATCATGGGGGTTTCTTCCAACATTAAAGTTTCTGTGATTCTCTGTGATTTGTGCTTATTCAAGCGTCCACAGTCTTTGAGGACTGATGCATGAAGGCTGGGTGTTCTGAGCCAGCAAGGGTGTGCTTACTAGACAACCAGTGAAAATTTTAAACACACTGTTGTGTGTGTTTAGTAGGCCTTCCTACTGCCATGGCCCACATGGCCCAAGAATGCACTTTGGCATTAGAATGGAAATTATCTACATATGTATTAAGACACTGGCAACAACCAAATATGTGTGTGTGCATACATGCTTATCTGGACATACTTATTTTCCATAAGACAGGTGTTCACAACTAAGTAATGGGTACATAATATATATTTCTAATGGAGAAATATTATTGTTTCATTAGGAAATCCCAGAATGTCAGGAAAGTATGTTGTAGAAATATCTGTGCATTGGCCCTATTCTGAAATCCTTTTTTCAACTATATTTGTCCACTGTTAGAGGCATGACATTAAGCTAGTTGGACCTTTGATTTTAAAAAATATTTTCAGTATTTTGTTGCAAAAATTATGACATATGGTGAGCAGTGAAACACATCCAGCCCTTATAGGAGATGTTCTTGGGATGATCAGAGCAAAAGTATCAGTGCTTGTACATGGATACCCCAGTAGAGAAAAATACCAGAAGGACTTGTATCTACTTAATTCAAATTCTTTTTTAATTGAAGAATTCTGTCATTGAATAGCTATACACTGCAATATGTAAGAGAGATAATTATTTCCTCTTTACTTCTCCAGTTGGGCAATATAGCACAGAGTATTCAGCCCAGATTTTGAGAATAGTTACAATGTGGTAAAAATGTGGTAATCGATTTTGATTTTCTGAGAGTGTTAAAAGGAAAATAAACAAGGTTTTACATTAAGAAGACTATCAGTTATTTCCCGTTCCTTGGGGCACTCACAATTTATTTCAGAAGGCAGAGAAATAGCTTTCTGCTTGGTACCTTTGAAAATTATTAATTCACCTAAGGATTCCAGCTGGACCTAATTTGAGTCACCAGTTAATGTGGTCATTTCTGTTTGTATAAGTGGGAATGATCAGACCATCTCATGTGTTGGATTCTGGTCTGCAGCACATCATAGTATATTTCAAAAACAGTATTAAGCTTAGCTCTATAGATCCCTGACCTTTCTTTGAAGAATATTTGCAGGGATGAAGGAATAACACAAAAAAGGCTTGTGATAATGGTACTTGTGGCAAATAGTACAGGGATAAAGCAGCAGGAAATACTCGTTTCACCCTTTTGTTGTATATTCCTCTAGCTGAAGCTCAAGAGAGGTGCAAATGCAATCTGCTGACCAGCTGACATTCTCATATCAAGTTTCTTTTAAAAGGTATCCTGCAGACCCATGCCAGCTGCTGCTGTCATGACTTTTTGATAGTTATCCTTCCAAAGCCAGGCTGTTAATTCAAAAATCTTCAGTTTTGACTAAAGTATAGAATTGTTTGACAAATACATTCATAAATTCAGGGGTAGGATTGCAGAACCTCAAGCACCAAGCAATAACTAAGAACTTTTAAATACCATTACCTACACTGCTGTTCCATCCTTGTTAAATTACTGGAAGACTGTTAAGGTATCTACTGTTACTGGATTATGTGAAGATTTATTTCATGCCTAAATGTGAACAAATAAATTCATCTATACTGCCTCTTCATTTTTAAAGATTCAGTTAAATGTAACCTGCCTCTTGCAAGTAGAATTTTTCTATTTTACACAGAACTTTTATATTTTTTCATTCACAGAATTACACTAGTAGTATAAAACTGAAAACACTTTCCACTGTACAAGGAGGGGAGAATTTACACCCTCTTCATCTTGTCACTGCTTCTTCACAACATCCAGGTAACTATAAAAATAAATATTTATTTCTGTAGGCATTTAGACTTCAGGGTATTTCCCAGTATAATCTTATGCTGGTCTCAAAGTCAAGCATACATATTTTGAGGTAGCTTTTTAATGACTAACAAATGTCAAAGAGAAAAGGTGTACCTATTGGCTGTCATGAGGATGACCAGTCTACTTCCATAAATCACTAAATGTGACTAAACCAATATTTGTAAGGAGTCTATCACTTTGACTATGTACAATTTTCCTTGGAAAGCACAGAGATACAGCATTTACTACTCATGTTTATACAGACTTAAAAACTATCTCCGTGACTATTTTAATGAGCCAGCTGCCAAATAGTTCACTGTGTTGTAATTATGCTCTATTCTAGTTTAGCATTTTGTATACCTTTGTATACATTTCTATCAAGACGGTGACTCATCAGTAACAGATTAAGTAGTGAGACAATATTTGTAAATTGCATCCATACAGTAGGGACAAGATAAAAGAGAGAAAAATACACTAAAGATGCAAAATTCAGACCTGATTAATATAAAACTTCAGACTGGAACTGAAGTTCAAACGTGTGCTGGAAGTTAAGCTCTGGACAGAAAGAGAATATCTTACCTAAGTGTATCAAAAATCTCACAGGCTGTCTTAGGAAAGTTTCAGCTCATAATTACAAAACCTCACAAAATCCTAATATTTCCACTTTCTTGATCTATCACACATCTAATTCATATAAACCAGCATCATGCTGCAGAATTACGAGTCACATCAATGTATGCTAGTCTGGAAAACTGTATCCTTTTAAGTTTTTTACTCAATCAGAAAAAACATGAAAGCAGGATAGATCTGAAGTGGTTAAATAGAACTGAAATGCCATTCTGCCCTGTTTTCCTGCCTTGGAAATGCCCTCTTCCAAATTCTGCTTGAGCATCCTGCCCTTAGCAAAGTCCCTGAAATATAGAACTGAAGGTTATAAGAACATCCTCATTTGCATCCCAGAACAGGTCTTCGAAGCTGCCATCACTCTTCCACTTTCAACTGAAAACACTGGCTTTTTCCTTGCCTCTCCCTCTGGAATATTTTAATTCTATAGCTATGTTATTTAACTTGGTAAAGCATTTGTTTCGGGTAGTATGTGGAATGAAAGACATTATAGAGGTTAACATTCTATTCTATTGCCTCTTACTTCTCTGAATAGATAGTATCATTGACACAAATGGCTGAAAAAAAAGTCATGAGAACTGAAGATGTGTGGGCACTGAAATATTTCAAGAATTGAATAATGCTTTCCTTTCTCTGTTTAGTCTGACAGACAACAATGTGTCTTGAACTCTTTGGGACTGAATGATGGAGAAGATGAAAAAGACATTTGAGAAATGCTTTTCTTATTCCAAATGCTTCACTTTGCCTTTTTAAGAGTGTGTCCAAATTGGGCATAATGTTTCTTTTATTAAGGGAAATGTACAAGCCACGTAAATAGTCCTAGCTACAATCCAGTTCCATCCTTCCTGCCCTGCAAATAATGACTGCAAGTTTAAACTGGTCTTTGGTTCTTCAGGAAATGTTATTTTATTGTAACTTCTAATTGTGAATTACAATTATATTTGTAATTGGAGAAGCCTGTGGTTTTTCTTAGCATGAGGAAATCTCTAGCATTTCTAGTAGCCAAAAACCTTCAGGCTTCTAGGAAATATCCAGATTTCTTTCACAATGTAAGCTAGGGCCAGAATATGAAACTCCTCCTTGAATGATGACAGCAAGATCCTGCTCACAACAGAGAAGAATTTGCCAGTGTAATCTTCTCAAAGCTGAGCTCTTAATTTTGTAGAAGTTCACAAAATAAGAAGATAAACATTTTATTTATATTTGTTTGTTGCAGCCCTGGTCTCTTCCAGTGCAGACCATGGTCTTCATAATGTGGGCAGTACGAGTACATGGTCCCCTCAGTGCCTGGGAACTCAGCAGCTGCCTGCAGCACCTCGTGCCCCAACTTTCCTCCACAGAATGCCTGCAAGGTGAGCCAAGGGCAGAAGGTGTGGGTCTTTTCCTCATTCATTGAAGATACACAGAGAAGCAGCCAAAATGACCCACAAAAGTGACACTTTACCAGCTGAAAGTACAGCAACAATGGCTGGAGATCAATCATTGATGGATGTACTAGGTTAAGATCTCTATCCTACATACTCAAGTAGCAACTTGCTTTATACCTTTCTTAGCATTACATTATACATTTTTTAGCTTGTTCTATCTAAAGGTAACACACTACAATATGATAATGATTTTTCTAAAGATGTGTTCAAACTCACAAAGATCGAAGGACTTTGAATCAGTTAAAATCTCATCATTTTCATATATAACATTTGCCTGAGTCACACTAAACCGATATCTTAAGTTTCTCACAAGCTTAAGAATACAAATAAATGTTTTTGGAATACACATTTTCTGTCTATTTTTCTAAAAGCATCTTCCCTGAGCTTGCGGATGATGAATGAAATTGACACTTGCAGTGCCATCAGCTAGCCTAGACAGACCCAGATGGATGTGTTGCTCTGAAATCTCATAGTCCAGAAAAACTGCAGGGATTCCCCATGAAAAGGAATCTGGAAGTCATAGGAAACCTGCTAGAGACAGTAGTCTTAAGGTCCTCTGGCTATCTGAACTCAAGGACTTTCAGACATATTATAGTAAATTTTAAGAAAAACTCCCTATAGAACCTGCAAATTTTAAGATTAAGAAATTGGAAATGTCTGAAAGAATATGTGAATTTAAATTTCAGAACAAATATATTGTGCCCTTGATAGGTCATTTATTATACTGTAAAGAAGGACTTGGGGATATTTGGTGGATGAGAAACTGGACATGAGCAAACAGTGTGCACTTGCACCCCAGAAAGCCAACCATATCCTGGGCTGCATCAAAAGAATCCTGACCAGCAGGGCAAGGAAGGTGATTCTGTCTCTCTATTCTACTCTCATGAGACCTCACTTGGAGTGCTGCATCCATCTCTGGATCCTCAGCAAAAGAAAGACATGGACCTGTTGGAGCAAGTCCAGAGGAGGGCCACAAAAATGAAGCACCTCTCTTGTGAGGATGGGCTGGAAGAGCTGGGGTTTGGGAAGTCCTTACTGCAATCTTTCAGTAAAGGGGATTTATAAGAGAGATGAGGACAGCTTTCTAGTAAGGCCTGTTGCAGTAGGTTTTTATACTAAAAGATGGTAAATTCAGACTAGATATAAGGAAGAAATTTTTATGAGTGTGGTGCAACCCTGGAACAGGTTGCCAGAGAAATTGTGGATGTCCCATTCCTGGAATCAAGGTCAGGTTGGATGGGGTTCATTTCAGAGGCAGTAGGACTAGATGACTTTTAAACGTCCCTTCCAATCCCAGCTGTTTTATGATTCTATATTCTTAGCAGATCTTCCACATCAAAAATGTTACAGAAGCCTAAAATGCTACAAGTTATTTTAAGAATCCACCTTCAGTCTGGCTAAGACTAATTTCCTAACACCCTACAATATATCTCAAGGAGGTAACTATTTCACAATACCCTTTTTCTGTAGAAGTGGCAGCACTGTATTTGCAAGAGTTACATGGAAACGCACATCACCTTGCTTGAGAGATGTCTGAAAAAACAGCTGTTTTTCCTTTGCACTGCAGCATGAAACAGGGACTGAGTGAGTCAAGTTATAGAAATTTTCCTTTCTAATAAAATTGAGGTTAGACATGGAAAATTATCACATGAACAAATGAGAGCGTGAAGCTTAATAGAAACATTTCAAAGAACTCAGGGAATTTGCCCATCCTACTCCTGAAGAAAAGTGACTAAAAAAAAAATAATACAATTGTATTTTCTTATGACCCAAGTTATAATGGTTTTAAATTGTTTTAAAAATCCATAGGTTGGGCAAATCTTATTTTTAAACAAAGACATTTCTAAAAACTTTAGACAGGTACAATATTTTAGACATTTGTTACTTGCTACATGTGATCAGTTTTAAGTAGGCTATAATTTGTTTTGATATGCCCATGTACACTTCTGACACCTTAAAAGAAATTACAATCATTGTCTCTGACATTTCAGCAGCATTAACAGATTTTAAAAGAAATACTATGTTTTTATTTAAGAAACATTTTGTCCCCAAGAAGGAAATCATTTGCTTTAAGGCAGGGACTTATAAAACAACAAATCTAACACTTTTTTTCTTGTCTGCTCCCCTAGCTCCACAACAAGCCATGAAAGGACTGTGCCCTAGAACAGGGAAGACCCTACCCACAGCTTGTGCTTTAGTGGTGGCATAGGCCTGCCCAGTAGATCCAAAAAGCCTTTTTCAAACTTTTAATGTTGTAAGTCTTGGCTTCACAGTAGGAGCGTGAGACCCCTTCCAGCAGGGTGGGGAAGCCCAGTCAGGCTGCAGACCTGGAATGTGCAGCCCTACCCTGAAAATGCTCCTGCAGCTACCTAACCCAGAGCCACAGATGCTGCTTGGCAGCGTTAAATCTGGCCACGTTCAGAATCCAGGTCAGGCTCAAATTCTCTGAAAGTTTGTTAAAAATGAGACATTTTGGACAACACATTCAAGACTCAACAAAAAGGCATTTTAAAAGTAAATTCTTTTACTGTGCAATTCACAACAAATACCAACTGTGAGTTAGCTCATTACGTATACAGCAAAGGATTGAATTTTGGCTACCTTCAGTAATTCAGTCTATTGCTCTTTCTAAAGAGAATATCAGTCTCTAGCGAGATACTAATTAAGCTTCTTGTTTCTCTTGATACCTATGTGAGTGTTATCACATTATCAGATTTTTTTTTTTACAGTCACTAATAGGTATTCTCACAAAAGCCTCTAACACAGGGAAAATAATTATCGCCACTTTGAAGCCAAAGTATAAAACAGTGTCTGTAATGTACGTGGTTGGTACAGGGTATTTGTTGATGCACCAGAGAATTAACCTGATTTTTGAGTTCCTACTCCAATCTGCTTTGCTGACCTTAGAACTTCTGTTTCCATCTTTTTTTCTCCCTTACTGCAACAGTACAGTCTCAATGCCACATTTTTGTCTTTCAGCTGCATCTATTTGAGTCAGTATCCCAAAACAAGAACAAAGTGGTTATACTGCAATGTGAATTTTCAGAATGTTTATCTGGTTATAGATATATGAATGAAAATAACGTATGAGCATATAAATAGAAAATTGGAGCTTTATTGTGGCTTCTTTGAAAGCCTGGAATGCATCTCAGAAGACAGAAACGGAAACCAAAAAAAAGTCTTTATTCCAGCTGATAAATGTTTGTTCTCTCCATTTGTAAATCCATGGCAGAGAAGGCTGATGAAACAAGCCCACCAGCAGTGGCTAAATATATTAATTTAACTTTTATTTTGAACATAAGAATATTTTTTTAAAAATCCAAAACTGGGTTTTTAAGGTGTTTAATTAATCATCATATAGATGGAAACAGCTAAGAATGATGAGTGTTAAATGCTGAATTATTCTGAGAATTAATATGATATTTAAATTTTTTTTTGCCAGAAACAGATTTTTTTCTTTTGTTAGCTGAATGTGGATTTTGAAATAGAATTAATTCCTACAGAGCTGCTTTTGAGGGTCAGAAAAATATAAACTATGGCCTCAGACCATCTTGTGTTACACAGTGATTCCCCAACAAAGAAGAGCCACCTCGAGGGACTTTCCAGACCCTTTTCCTGTGATTGTGGGTTCAATTATCCCATACACCACTAGCAGCATCTCCAAAACCTAGAAAAGTTTATTCTTGTTCTCAGTTTGAGATTAGAGGTATAAAGGACATCCAGAAAAGGTAAAAAGCCAAAGTGCTGAGGTGGATCCCACATGACTTTGTAGGTATTTGCACTTTAGTAAGTTCAGTACAAGTTTAATTCCCAATTCTATTCTCCCAAAGTCTTTTGGGGAGACAAGGACATCACTGCCACATGTGTGGGGTGGGAGTGTTTATGGAGCTCCAGCACCATCCCTCCTCATCGACCCTCAGTGCTCCACTTGCCTGTAATGCAGATAGGATATTTAGAAGCAGAACCTTTTGTTCTAGGAGAGGAAGGGCTACAGTGAGTCCTAATCCTTTGTTTTTGGCATCACAAGAGTATCCACAGCAACTAAATGTGATGTGATACAGAAAGGAATGTGACTTCAAGTGCCAGCAGCTGGTGAATGCCTGAGGTGCAAAAATCCTGTTGTCATGTGGATACCCCCAGCAATGCCATATGAATGAAGCAAATGAAATACACACCTCTAAAATACGAACAGAAAAAGGTTGGTTTTGGCAAGTGTCAGTTCTGCCTCAGACTTTTGTCGCTTTAGCCACCACAACAAAGATGGCAACAAAGTCCCCAAGGCACCTCTGTCAGTCACTGGATGGCTATTTATTTGTAAGGTAAGTGGGAAATAAAAGTAACTACATCAAATTACTTCATTTCCCATTGTGTTTTCAGAGTTCACTTATTATCTGTGTTAAATAAACAATACAGATGAGAAAACCAAGGATAAACCCGAAGTGTGGAGAGCAGTAAACTACTTACAAATTAGCCCTAGAACTTGGGATTTGGGAAAGTTCTTTTCCCAGACTCACCTCAGATTTTCCTTAAGAGTATGACAAAGACCTTTTTGTTGTGTCTTTAGAATACCTAGCACAATGGGGCCCTGATCCATGACTGCAGCCTCTGGGCATTGCCACAGTACAAACAAATAACAATAGCTTGCAGCCAAAGACATTGCTGGGAATTGCTTAGTAGGCAAGCAAGCTTCTTATAGAAGTGTGTGCTCTGAGCACTTGCTCAGTTCACACAGCCTGGGTTTTCAGAGCACTCTTTGTTGAAAAAAGCAACTGTTAGAAATATTCTCTTGACCCTGAATGAGGGCCGAGAAGATAGAAGATATTAGAGCCACTTTTCTGTACATATTATATCACTGTATTTATATACATATTATATCAAAGTATTATATCATTCTGTATATATTATATCAAAAATATTCCGGGATGTGAGTTTGGTGTGTGTTTGACCAAGGCCTGCTCCAGTGTCACAGCACTTATGTAAAACACCCATGGAGCAAACACACAGTAGGAAATAATTACACTACACGTCTACTTATTTATGTAGTGCATAAATAGACACGACTGGGAAAAAAAATCTGCTGTTTAAGGCATTGGCTGTTACACTGAAAACATGTACCTGTTTCCTGGCACTGGCACAGATATTTGCATTCCCTTTGGCAATTTGCATCTTTCTTTTCCTCCTTAAAACAAAAGGAAAACAAGAATACTTCTCCTGCCTCACAGGCATCATAAAGATTCCCAAGCACTCTTAAACATTCAGATGCTGTGCAATGAAGCCAGGGAGATACGCAGAAATTTAGACAAGTCCATCACTGAATTTGGGATGAGAACTCAAGTTGAAGTTATACAGAAAATAACTCTCAGGCTGTATTGTTTCCACTGCATTTTTCCACCTAAATATGGATGGATCTGGCTTCAAAACTTTTATAGCCTTTCAGTAATTCCCCAGCTCCACTGAATTTTGCACTTCTTCAATAGTTAGAAAACAGTGCCAGTTTTAATGTGTGCAGATTGTGTGAAAGCTGAGCGATTATCTTGACTTTTGAAAAATATGGCTGTCCTTCTGTGTCTAGGTCCATGACCACAGGGAGAATATGCAACATATATTTTCCAGGTCATTAGATATATTACACACCAAATCTAACACAAGTTTTTTAGTTAAATCATATCAGCAAAGCCCCTTTTTGGAGTGCCTTCGCTACTGAGTGTGAGCCAACACAGACAGGGTAGGGCTGCACTCTGGTTCTTGCACTTCAGTTTTGTCAGTTTTTCAGTTTTGCCAGTTTTTCAGTTTTTCATGTGAACAAAACTCTGTCTTGACATTAGATTTTAGACCGTGACTCTTGTTTATTTCTATCTAGAACAAAGTCTGTAGACAAAGTCAATATGTTTTATCAGATCAACTAGCCGCCAAGCTTTCAGGCACACAGGTCATTCTTCATGCCTCTTTTTTCATTCTCTGCCATTGTAGGCCTCACCTGACTTAGTCATTTCTTACAGGCAAAAAAACACATCTCAAGAAAGTCATTCCCTGTTGCTGCATCTGCCATCCACTGGGACAAAAAGATGAAAACATGGCAAACATCACTTCCCTATGAAAGAACTGGAGAAATGCTGAGATACAAGTGGGCCAGCCTGTCTAATGGTGCACACAGGCTCAGCTGCATGATGGGGTAGCACCGTCCTTGCTCTAAGCACTGTTTTTCCCTTTTACGTGCAAGAAATTTCTCACATGAAAAACTATGAGCCTTGTTTATCCTGTTCCCTCATACATCAAGAATTTCTTTAAGTCATATGGATATATACAAAACATTTTTTTCCTCTCTTACCAAAAAGGACACCAAAGCTGTAGTTTTATTTCCAAGTTAGCTGTTTTCCCACCCATCCAGCAGTCCTCCCTGTCTCCAAATTATTTCTTTCACAATGGAGGTATCTGACATGATTGATTTTTGGGGGGTATCTTGCCTTCTTCTGCAGCTCTCCCTGACATTTCTGTTCTGCAGAGAACAATTCAGGTGTTTTCAGAATGTTCAGGCAGCATATGGTGACCCTGCTTACCAGCAGTGCTACATCCAACCACAATGGAGATGGGTGGTGGTAGAAGTGGGGAGTTGCAATGGTACTCCTGTTATGTAGGGGGAGCTGCCCCACTGGGGAGTAGAAACTTCTGGCAGCATTTCTGCCTCTGATACTAGAGGCAGGATATAAAATAGTATAGGAAGAAAGTAAGGATCCAACCTGTCTCTTGAATAGGGGATTGAAGGGAGCTATGTCTTCCATAAACACATAGGGGTAAAAACTGGCAACAAATGCAGACACTTGGGGGGAGAATTAGAGTATAAGAGCAGCTGTAGCAGTTTAAAAGACACAGCACCATTAATGATTTTTTTTCAGTCAGACCCAATTACAACTGTTTACAGAGTCCTTTCTCTTTCCCTCAGAGGCTTTGGCTGAATTCCCATTATTTCCGGGACCAAGCCCAATTATGCCACTGACCACAGCATTCTGACTGCTTATTGCAATTCCATGGCAAGGACAGGGAACTCCCAGAAACAAGAAAGAGATTGATTTGCTCCATGCTGTACCTGGAAACAGCTTCCAAAGCAACATGTAATGCCAAATAACTATGCCTCAGAGTAGCCAATTAATTTGTGCAATTCTAGATTAAAACTAAGACCATTCCTTATCTTTTCTTTTTGAAAAGCATTTTTTTTCCAGGTAAAAAATATTGGCAGAATTTCCCCTTGGCTGAAATTTCAGAGCCCTGTATTTCCATGAACACCGTGCCAGGAGGCAATTAAAAGATGGTGAGATGGGGAAAAAGGGTGTTAGGGGTGAAGTAGGATATAACAGGTTAAACTTATGAAGCACTTGTACATACCAGGGAAACCATCAGTTCTTAGAAAAATCCCATGTTATCCCAGGTCTGACCCATCTCAGCAAATGTGCTTATTCACACTGGCAAACAAACGTGTTTGAAATGTACTGCAAGATGATTTATTGACATATTTCATGCCATCGTTTCAGTTTATATCAGCATTCAGACAGGCTGATCTCCTCTTCTACTCAAGATTATTATCAGCTTTTCTGTCATTATAGGTACCATAAGATATTAGCAACCAAGGAAAAAATACACAGGACAGAATAGAAACTCTCCCTTGAAAAAAGCAGTTGAGAGTCCTATGTGAGTACAAGGCAGTTCAGTAAGTACAGAACAAGCACAGCAGCATGAGACAGCTGCAGAAGGAATGCTCTGTGGAACAGATAGCATTTCAGGAGGGCTTAGTCACAACAAAGTGAGGTGAGGTTTGTAAGAACTAGCATTTCTAAGTGAGCCCTTTGGCAAACTCTGAAAAGAAGACACTTTGAGGGACTAGGTTATGAGAAATGCAACCACCAGCTAAAATTAACCTAAGTATGTGCAAGCCAGCAGGAAAGTAATTTTAGTTTTTATGCAATGTATAAGAAATGCATGAAGATCTTTGAGCACATAGGGCAAGTATGGGAACATTTGATAGTTTTCAAGTCTTCTAATCAGATTAAAGAAAATATCATCACATTAGACATGGATGCTTTTCAGATGGGCGAAAAAATGGGCATTTGCCAATTAACCATATCAGGGACTTTTCCTCCAAACTTTACCTAGCTGAAGTTAACTTGGTGATTTGCCATACAAGGCACAGCCCTTTTGGGAAACTATTACTGTCACAAGCATGGTCAGGGCTTCACAGTCAACTTTAGCATCTTAAAATCTAGTGTCATCACACACTTTGATTTTTCTCATCTTGAAAGCTGGTTTGACAAAGTTAAATATGAAGACGGAAGCAGACAATATCTTCTCTTCCATGACTATGTCCCAAGGAAGTTTTAAACTGTAACTGGAGCATGCTTTGTCTTCCACTGGGTTTTTTTGGGATGGCTTTTTTTTGTAGTTTCTAAATCTCGTTTTACTCACTCAGCACTCACCTCCTCCTGTTTTTGTCTGCACTCAGAAGCCAATACCCTAAACAGTCTTAGGTCTGGCCATCATAAAACAATTCAGTCAGCCCAGGATTCAGAGCCTAATTCAATGGAAGTCTAGGCCTTGAAGGCCTAATGCTTCAACAATTAATCATTTTTTTCCAGAGATTAGGAAATCCTCTGAAGAACCCTAATCCAACTAAACACTTAAGTAGGTGCCCTACTTTCAACATGAGTCTCCTTTGTTGAATGGAACAAAGAAATACATAGGAACGTATACTTGAAGGCCCCAAAAGAAACCTGAAAGATGAGGCAGGAATAAGGTACAAGATTCTGATTCCTAGTTGCACATGAAAAGTATTCATTCACTAGAAATTTCTCAAATTGCTTCACTAATAAGCAGCACTGAAAAGAAAAAAAATATATATACACAATAATTTTCTATTGGCTCTTGGATGTAGTTGGGCTAGATCTCACAGAAAGCTGAAAAGAACAAAGCCTGTCATTCTTTGATGAATTCTCACCTTTTTCCAAAGAGAAGCCACAGTTTCTATAAATAACAGGGATTTATTTTCTCTGGCCTGATTTTGAGGATTTCCAGTAGACACAGGAATATTGTCATTATTGTAATCAACAGTGACAGCAGCACATCAGTTCAGTGGTAATATTACTGAGGTACTGAGCTCCTACAGCCTAAAGTACAGTACTTCTCACCTGGATGGGCTCATGCGTTCCACCATTACACATTATGTGGCCAAGTATTTTGTCACATGGAAACTGCTTGAGATGGAAAAATATAAATACCCCTTCTCACAGTTGCAGAGAACTGGATATTAGTTCACTCTACATTTGTTCCTAAGCAAAAATCAAGCTATTCATGTTGTAACACTCCCCCAGGTGACTATCTGGAAGTGCTTTTTATCTGCTTTCTCCACATCTGTATTCCTGTCACTTTCTTTTCTCTCTCTGTGACCCACCTTTCCTTGTCCTGCTCTCCTTTTTCATCACTACTCTTCGCTTCAGTTAAAAGCAAAGAAATACCCTTTTCCTTTCGTGAAGCTGAGCTTTTGTACATTTTGTGACCAGAGACTCCTATGGCTAAAGCAACATTCATGTGCCTCCGTAACTGCAAGGCCAAATACTTCAAAAGAATTTGAAAAGGAATTACCAGCTGTTGTGGTTTAGGAATGGTATTCCCCAATTCAGTGTTCCCAGTGAAACGCTCCAAACCATGCACTGCTCATCCACTCTCCACCTCCCCTTCCTCCTCCCCCTGTGGTGGGCTGGAGAGGAGAATTGGAGACACAAAAGGTAAAGATCACAGGTTGAGTTAAGAGTAATTGACTGGAAACATCAGTGAGATACAAAAATAAACAGTCACAGCAACAACATTAATAACAGAGAGTACAAGAGACGTGAAAGTTAACACACGAGTGCGCACTAGATGGAAAATGTCAATACCTAACTGCTCCACCACATGTCCTGAGTGGAAGGGACCCCTTCCCAAATACCCCCTGCACACGGTGTGAGGTTGCATAGAATAACCTCAGCATCCCAGCCATGCCCCTCCTGGCTAGTGCAAAAATTAACCTTCTCCTGGATGGAACCAGGACACAGATGAAGATGCATCTTTTCAGCTCAAGCACCATGGTAATTAGACTGATACTAGCAGTGTCAATTCCTTTATGTACCTTCTTTTCTTTAAACAGCATTATAAAATTGTGGATATTACTAATACCTATGGCTTTTTTTTTTTTTTTTTTTTTTTTTTTTTGTCTAGGTCACTATATTTTAGGGATGTTTACCCCCACTTTATCTCTCATCTAATTGCTCTAGTGCTGTTTTACTGGTATCCTGGAAGGAACACCTTCTAATACCATACTACTGCCTGCCTGTCTGCCCTCCTTCTCCCTCTCCCTGTAGCTTCTTTAATCTGTTTACTTTATACAGCTAAAACCAAGCACAAGCATTTATATCTATGTTTCAGGTGATTATATTCCTGTTTGCATTTTTGCTTTTCAAAAGCTTTGTGAATCGGTTAGGGGTCAATTTTTGGGGCCAATAACAGATAGGTTCTAGACTGACCATGGTATTTCAGGTCAGAAATATAACAATTCATTTAAAAGATCAGTTCTCATATTAATTCACCTTCATAATAAAACCCTGAGACAATGAAAGACCACAAAACCAAATACTGATTCAACATGAGACAATGGGTCATTTCAGGTTTAGTGACTCTTAATTTAGGGTCTATAAAAATATAGAGTTTAGTGACTTTATATTTATTCTTCAAACCCCCATACATATGGTGGAACTTGTTTTTCATGTACACTGTAGAATTTGTATTGTATGTGTTGAAAGACTCTTTTTTCTCTTCCTGGTAGTGGGGAATCTGTGTTATTTGCACATTGCAAAACTTGTTCCACAGGTATGTTGTGAAATTTTATTGGGTGTTTCACAGTTTGTGATTGATGTCATGTAAAAGTTGTCCAGCTCAGCTTTGTATTTTACCAATTTATGAGTACTGCATAAATGTGATTTGTTGATTGATTTTCCTGGGATGCAAGGCTAATACTACCGTTTAAAAAGTCAACACTAACTTGTGCTTTCCTTTAAGACCCTGAAAGAATTGTTAGAGCACAAACTGTATCTGTGTGTATTTTTTAGCATGGAATATAGTAGTATTCAACTCTCGTTGTCCTAAATGTTTGTGAAATTCAATTTATTGGAAATAGAGTTCCCACTTGCTTTTATAGAAATATGTGTTTATTTTTGATACTATCAATGGGGTAACCCCAGTAATTGTCTGATTACCATGTGTTTTGAATAGGCAGTGACCACTGTTAGTGAGGTTCACACAGTGAACTGACATGTATTGTATCTGAGTGTATAGCCCAAGAATATATATGGACCAGGATACTAGAAATGTTGTTAAGGATCCTCAGTGAAAGGGAAAGCATCTGTTCCTCTTCATGAACATTTAGTCTTACATTTATTCCCCCAACACAGTAAATCATGCCAGCCATCTGTAAGCTTCCCCTGCTCCCTTTCTCTTTATAAGTGACAAAAGTGCTCATGTTTTCTTACTTTGGAAAACTTAGACCATTCTGTAGTTGAAGGTGAAATAGGTCTAAGAACAGTAGGATTACTTAAAGTGTCAAGAGGAATACACTATATGAGCTAAAGGAACCCGTCTAAATTATGTGTCTTTGTCTCTATTTTTGTGTGTAAAATACAGTGAAAAAGGTTAAGACGTGATGTACCCACCCATCCCTTTTTTCTGCAGTTCCAAGCAAGTCTAAGTTCTAGGCAATTAAAATCTCTTAGCTTTATTTTTAAATTACCACATATTCAATTTTTTGTGCTAAATCATTTCAGTGATAGAATTAACAGCCTTTTCAGTTTCATAGGCTGCACCTCTAGTCAAAGTATACCAGGCCAGGATAATTAATGTCTCCCGTTCACCACTTTGTTTATAGAACTGTGCTTGCAACAGAGCCATCTTACCATGCTCACATTCCAACTGCAGTCCATTATTGTTAGTATCTGGATCACTTTACAAATGCAAACTATTACAATTATGACAATTATTCATGTCTGAAATGGCTTCTACATTTCTTGGTCTCAGCTGGAGCCAAACAGGAGCACCAAAATACTACAGGAAATGTTTTCTTTGTAGTATATTTGGGCATACACCAAAAATTTAATTTCAGGAGCATTAGACTGTTTATAAAAGCAGGCAAGCTATTGTATTCTCCTTAACCAAAAATGAGCTTGAATTTCCTTAAGGTTTGTCTACTTCTGTGCTACTAACAAAAAGTTAATTTACATGGGGAAAAAAATAAAGGTGTGTCTAAACTGACTTCCCTTCCAGAAATTATTAAGTATTTTATCTTACACAAATCAACTTTCTTAAAGTAGATCTCCCTGAATAAAGTTCAGAGAAGGTTCAAAAGAGGCGGGTGAAACCAGACATCACTCCCGTGGGATCCTGGTATCTCCATTGCACTGGTACCACAGTAGGGCTGGTCTTTGCCCAGCACTTAGGAAAGCATTGAGATCTGGACCTCAGCTTAGGAAAGTGCTCCCCACTCAGCTGTGAAAGGGAGGGAAGGATGGCCACTACCTGAAAGCACTAATTTGAAATCATTAACCTACCTTGTTTCATGATTTCAAAAATCTAAGTCTGAATGGCAAATTTGCTTTCCTTTTATCACCAGCCTTCAAGTTTCCACTCCAAGGGAAGCAGGGGCGGCCAGCCACACATCAAGAAACCTCATGCTGTCCTAGGCCATGCCAGGTCACAGCAGGCAGGAAACCATGCTGGGCTGTCTGAACCATGACTGCTTCAGGTCAGCGGGTATTTGACTTGCACATACCTGAAGTAATGTGTGCAGCATTACAATCACCCTTCTCAAACGAGTGTGCTTTTTCCCTCCACATGCATGCATTCCCAGAGGGACGAAATCTTTTTCTCAGTATGTACATAAGATCTGCTGCCAATACATGAAAGATGATGAGCAAGAAGATATTATTGTTTCGTTTCAACAGAAGAAACTATTGTTTAGTCAGCAAATGGGTAATTATCTTCTAATAAATCAAAGTGATCTTTAATGTGAAGAGGATTTACTTTAGAACAGAAGTGTTGGGAAATAAAGTCAACTTCCTCCCCACCCAAACTTTTCTGTTTTTCTCAGACTGAACCAGAAATAATTCATTTTGAAAGTTCAGAAATAGTTGATGAACTCTTGCTTCTTCCAGCTCTTCTTTGTTGTGTCTGCACTTCTGGGTTCCAGATAAATCTGGAAGTAAATGTGAAGTAATGGTCTCATGGCATTTTGGCAGGAACCTCTGGAAACCCCACAAAACAGCTTTTTCCAGACTCAAAGCTGATTTTAGGAGAGCATAACTTCAGCTATGTAAGAAATTGATTCTTTCTGTCAGAAAACTTACTTTTTCATGAGCCAGTAGGCATGATTAAAACACATCTAATTAAAAAAGCCATGAAAAAAATATACAAGAATCCAGTACAAAAACTTATGGAGACAGCTCCAAGGTGACAATGTTATATCTGAATCTAGTTCAACATTGAGGACATTTAGATACAGAAATTGAGCTTATGTAGTGGTCTTATTTCCAGTGTGAATCTAAACCAATCTTTACAATTGTTCCTACCCCCCACCAGTTAATGTATAAATCTAGCCGTGTATAACATATGTATTGCCAGCACATATATAAACTTAAGTTGCTATCACACCAGAATCTACTTTCACGTGCAAACCTAGCTTTAAAAAACAAGTATGTATCAAGGAGGTTGTCTCCTTGTGTGACAGAAAGCACTTTTAGCTGGAAATAAAGGGGCCACGGCTTTCATAGTGAAAGAGACAGTTATGTAGCAATAAAAGTCTTACAGAGTGGCAAAATAGGAGGGCCTCATGTTATGCTATCTGCCTCTGGACCACAGTGGTTGCTCCTCATTCCCTGGGATAGGGAGCAAAGACAGGTTGATGGTAGCTCACGTTGCTCATTAATCTTCTAGGTGATATAGGCATTTATGTTCTCTGAACCGCATATTATCATGTGCAAATTCAACATGATATAAATGTATTTATTTCTAAAGATTTGAAACCTTCCACATTTATATATATACTGGGATTACATATATTTTTACATTAAAAGGCCACGAGCATGTAAGTTTTTACTGATCCCCATTATTAATTTTGCTAAGTGAAAATCAAATTCTGCAAAGTATATTTTGATATGTACAATGCCTTGACTTTCTACTAATTTCAATACTCATTGTCAGTTGTTACAGTTCAGAACTAAAACAGCTCTTAAAATCATGGCTTTGTTAAAGACCAGGAGAGTTTGGTCTGGCTCAGTGCTTAATAAACATTATTTTCTGGTAAAATCTGCATTGTTTTTCCCAAAATTTTTCCATTGCTTTATTTCTGAGTATTTAAACACATGTAGATTGATTTGACCCTGCTTCTCACGGAGTCCCTAAATGTTATGCAACACTAACACCAATCAATATCAAAGCTGTGTTCTGTGCCACTGAACATTCATTCTTTCACTATATTTGCACAAAAAAAATTCTGCCACAGAAAGTCTGAGCAAGAGGAAAGCATTTGCTTATCCCTGGCAAAGGGTCCTACATGGCACCGCTTTGGGGCAGCACCACAACTCATTTTATGTGGTCACCTCAAACAAATCCTTTCCAAATGAAAATCACTGCCGTGCTGCACACTGACACACTGATCTCTAACCACAAGTAATGCTGGAGAACAGAATTCATTCTGTCTGCTCACAAGGGTGTGTTCCAAAGTAAGAGCCCTCCTGACCTATACATCAGAAAGTTAGAAAACTTAAATCAAAATCAAAATTCACTGGAAAATAAGTGGATTCAAATTTTTAAGCCGTGCAAAGCAAAATTGCAAGGCATGTTTACAGGAACCTGGATGCCAGCTAGGTTTTCTGAGTTTCATATTCAGATGTGTGATCCAATTTTCAAAAAACAGTATTAGAGAACAATGTTCACATGATGAAATGTTCAAAAGAATAAACCTGCTGTTCTGAAGGTGAAACAACACAAAGCCAGCTGTGCCTTCATAGCCCTTGGCAGGGCTATACATACATGAGGAAACGCAGATGAGTGAATTAAAAGCATATCTGTTTACATATATAACATACAAAGGGTATACTTGTCAGTAGGCTGACATTAAGGATCATGAAGGACATATCCAAAATGCACCACAGAGAGACTGCAGAAAGATCTTAAGGACTCTTGTAATAAATAAGCCATTAAGCAGATTCAGTGTCTACAGCTTGCTGATGAAAGCTGCTGAAATTATTATTCATGCTGGAAGTTCACCCAACAATAATCTACTATGTGCAGTGTTTGCAGAGAAGACAGAGGTGCCTGGATAAAAATAGGTACCCTAAAATTCTCTACAGGTGTGTAACTCTTTAATCTCCTCAGCAAAATGTCAACCATGCTATATAATCACAAAAACTCATGTGTACATAGATGTAAGCACACAAACAAACTTCCCATCCAAGAACCAGGTAAGCTGATTCACCCTCCTTTTGGGGAAACGAGCACACTCATGTTTTAATCTCTTCCTGTGGGGAGGTGTCCTGGTTCCAGCCAAGACAGAGTCAATTTTTTGCAGTAGTGCAGTAGTCAAAAGGGGGTATGGCCAGGATATGGAGGTTATCCTTTACCACCTCACATCATTGCAGGGGTGCAGGGAAAGGAGCCTCTTCAGAGGAGAAGTTCCTTCCAGTTGAGTGAGTGTGGCAGAGGGAGCGAGGGGGTACCACCAGTTCCAAACCGGAGGGAGCGGTTGGGTAACGCCTCTGGGCCGGAGGGAGCCGTGGGGGTGGTGCGGCAGAGGGAGCAGACAGGTATTGTCTATTGCCTATTGTTGGGAGTTTCCGGGGTGAGCAATAATGTTTCTTTTCTTGTACCCTCTATTTTGTTGCTCTTACCGTTCATTTTCCTATCTCACTGCTGTTTCCAGTAAATTGTTCTTATTTCAACCCATGATCTTTACCTTTTGTGCCTCCAATTCTCCTTTCCATTCTGCCACAGAGGAGGGGGAGGGTGGAATGAGAGAAATGGCTTGGAGTGATTTCAGGGGAAATACTACATTGGAGAATACCATTCCTAAACCACAACAGGAAGAAAAGAGAACTGTTCATCATGAGTGCCCAGCACAGCTGGAAGGGGCCGCTTGTGTCCTAGACAGCCATAGAAGAAGGTTCTGTTCTCTTCTTACAGAACCATACTGGCAAAGCGTCACTGTACCCCTATGGCAATCATGGTCTTCTGGTACTAGTAAGGTGTAATGACAAAGGTCACTTTCCCAGTCCCCAACCCTCCCTAGAATGACAAAGGGAATGTTCTTATCATTTCCCTCATCTCAAAATTACTTACTGTCATTTCCCCTTTCTTACTAATCAGTGTCTTCCCAGTAGATGAACCCTTAAGTGATGTAAAAAGGTTCTGACAGGAAGCCACAAATACTTTTGGTAAATCCTTCTATTTTATTGTCTTAAGCCCATAAGGGCCATCAGTGACAACCCAGTGTAACCATCGAGTTGACTCTTCCATCTCCTTTTACAGTGAATTGCTGACAAGACTTGCTTTTGCAAAAGGAGATTGAATAAAGACAAAATATCCTAAAGCTGCAAGTCCCTTAAAAAAAAAAAAGTAACCACCTTGAATTCAGTTGCTGCAAAACTGCTGGCTGAAATTATTTTCATTCATAGCCCATGCAGAGCCAATGCTCTAAAACTGGAGTGTGGAAGGGCAGGTCACTGCTAGTGATTTCTGCAGGCAGCCTAATTGCCTGGGCTAAGCAGAGACAACTGCACGTGCCTGACTGACTTTCAGTGTACAAAACATTATCAGGAAGAACATTTGGTCAGGAATAAAATTTTGGCTACTTCTTGTGTCCACAGAACAGAACAGAATTTGAGGACTTTGGTCCTGACCTCTGAGTCAATACCCATAGGCAGCCTGAGCTGAAACACCTCCGTTAACTTTGAGATGTCTTTTTTTCTCTAGATGTGTGGGGGGGTGTGTTGGGGGTGGGGGCGTGAGGTGGTGGGTAGGAGGAGGAGGTAATATGTCCTAGCAAAGCACTGTAAGGAACTTTTTGAGATTAAGAGCGTTGTTGCATTGACTTAGACAATGAATCTGGAACTGGTTTTCTGTTAAGACACAGTACATACCTCTCAGGCATGTTAGTGTTTTCAAAAACTGCTTTTCTAAACGACACAGTAGTTGTACTTTTAAAGTCTTTTTTTTTTTTCCCCAACAAAAGACAGAAACTTAAACTCTCCAATAATGACATGACTCCAGCCATTGGAGCCCTTTGCCCTGGTGTTTGTCACTTAATCCACTTCTGCATGGTGATTTTTATGGGAACTCTCTCTATGGCTAGCACTCCATCCTTAATAAAATGGACAGAGCATTTACTCATTAGAGCACATTCCTTCAGAGAAACAGTGGGAGGAAAGAGATTATCAGAGATTATGTAACCAGAACCAATTAAAGGCAATATCCTAAATTATTTAAATCATAGGACACTTTGCCATTAGCATGATTTGGGCTGTGATGCCAATCCAACTTGCCACTGCATTTTTCCTCTTCCATCCTCTTAAAACAAGCATCCACATCAGAATATCCTCCTAGAGGTCTACTGGACCTCTTCATATTGAAAGGGATCCAGAGAGCTATGCAGACTGTGTAAGTTGCAGGCATGATATAGCTCTGAGGCTCTTCACATCCACATTGCTCTTTTTCTATATATCTCAGTGAAGAGTATCTCCCCGCACCTAACAAATCCAAATCGCATCAGCCCTCACTTTACTCACAATGAAGCTTAAATTTTGGAGCTGTTTAGTTGCACCCAGCATGAGCTAAGGACTTCAGATCCATGAGTATATTGCACAGACCTGAAAGAGCACTGAGTCTTTTCAGATCAGCAGTGTGCTGACCCCCATTGTGCCAGCACTCCTGCTCACAAAAGTGCCATGAAAACATTGGTAATCACAAGGAGTCGAGGTTCAAGTTTTGTATTTCAGTCCAAGCTCACCAGAAATCTCAAAGCTTCTTACATCTCAGAGCTTCCTACAGAGCAATTTCTTTGCTGTGGGTGGTAAAAGTAGAAATTGGGGTGTTTGCCCCACCTACTGATTGTTTATAAGGTTATAAAAAATTGGCAAATAGAAAAATATCAGCAGGTGTGTTTGCCATTCAGACCTCATTATCCATGACTGTTTTGGCCTTTTGAAATGCTCTTCCTTTGCTGGGAGCAGTTTTGAGGTTAGGAGTACTCCTAAATGACCCTACTCGTGTTCTACACTAGAACGGTGTTGTCTCAGGTAATTTGTACTCTCCTGTTCTGTCATTAAAACTGCACCTTTCTTGAAACTGTGTGAATAGTTTTTATATTTTCTTCACAAAAACATGTTCTTATCATGTACATGCTTTAGCAAGGAATTACTATTTTTCCCTTCAGGCTCTGTAATGGCATATATCATTTGCACAGCAACTTCTCGCCTGGACTGCTATTCAGCTACATACCAGAATTTGCATTAGGGCTCTTACACTATAATTCCATTCTGTATCATTTTATGTAATCATGTGGTTTTTGGGGGGTTTTTTTGTTTGTTTTTTTATTTTTTTACATAAACAGAGTTTTTGTAACAACATAAATTAAACGCACAAAACTATGTTTAGAAAAATTGTTCCCTACTGAGTAGCAGAGGAGTATTTATAAATGGTTTCTTCTGATTTTTTTCTGTCTATTACCCGTCCTATCAGTGTGAGTTACCTAACCTCTGGAGATGAACTGATCTGCACATGTGAGTGTCAGTATTTAGGTGTTTTTCAAAAGGCGTATTTACTTTAAGTTATAACAGGACAGCAATTCAACTTTTCCCAAATAATGTGTCCTTTAAAGATATCTCAACATAGGAACTCCACAGATACAATAAATAGTGATATTGTGGAAACTGGTGCTTCATTCAACATCTGAACATATGGAGGAGAACAATGAAATTCTGGCAAAGAAAGACGAATCTACCTCTACTGCTACAATGCCATAGCCTTTTAACTGCAGAGAATTTCTATTCAGGAGAAATCAAACTGGGATGGTGACTACCATGAAATACACTGAGAGAAGGACTAATAGGTGAAAACACTTTTCAAGAAAACAAGATTTATCCTGAGGCCTATTAAATTCTCTTCATAGTCCTATTGTTGCTTCCCTTTATATCAGTATAATCATATTTTTTCAAAGTTACTTAAGGAGCGCAATACATGGGGCAAAAAAGACTTCAGCCAGTAATATGTAACTACTCTTTCTGACATCACAATGGAATATCTTGCATTCAATTAAACTATTAATAGTAAAACATTATTTATAAATCAGGATGGTTTTCAGTATCAAAGCAGTAAAGGAGAGCCAAAACAACATTTCTTCTTTTAGGTGAGCCAAAAGCATCTATGATGAATTATTTGACTTTAAGAAAAAAAATCTTGACTGTTACATTTTGACTATGTTTGTATTTTAGTATAAACATAAGAAACAACAGCAAAATAGAAATGAAATCTATAACTTTCCATCTGCAATCTCAAAATAAACACAAGGAACTCAAGATACTATGTCATCTTGGCTACCATAAGGTAGTAAATAATGGGTCAGTCTTGCTCCCAAACAGGGCAGTGATGGCATTTTGTTCTACTCCAGTGGAAAAAGAACAGGGACAATACACTCCAGGTATGCTGAGAAACTAATTGGTACAAGTCCTCCCATTTCAGGAGCGCATTCACTTCTTAATCCAAAATGAGTTGGGCATTTCAGAAACATCCCTTCCTTTCACCTTTGTTAAACCTGCTGGTAATATTTATTTCAGAGCTGATTAACCCTATTTAAAATGGCTTAATAAAACATGTGCCACCTTTCCTCAAAGGTAATGCTCCACTGGTTAAAAAATTGGCTTTCCATCAAAGACATCTCCTAAAATTTGTGTGTATTTTTAAAACTTGTCCTTGCCATTATGCATTTCATTAGGGAAATGTTTGATTGGCTCCAGATGCACGTGACAAAAATCCATGTGCATATAAACATTTTAATTTAGATTCTGTGACTTTTAAAAGGTTGGCTGCAGGAGAATGTATTGAACACAAGTAGTTACCTTACATGAGCCCTGCTTAAATTGTCATTCACAGGCTACGGGTGACATCGGAATGTACCACCTCACCAGCAGCATGGATTTTTTCATTTTTAAATGTTTTAGGAGAAGAATGGTCTAATGGATGAAATCACTACATCTAGGGACCCAGTGGAGTCTTATGTCAGGTCAGCCATATGTTCTGTGAACCATATTTGCTGCTCTTTTTACTTTTGTCTGTATTCCAGCAGTATAAATGGCAGGAGAGTGTTGTTGTTGCTATAGTCAAGGAAAAGGCACAGGAGCTGCATAAGACAGGCACTGAACTAGGCATGTGCTCCTGTTTTTACCTTCGGCAGTCCAAGATTGGAAAACAGGTACAAGAGGGAAGGCAGAGCTCATGCTTACTTTCTCTTTCTCTCTCTCACTGTGGGTCTGACATGGTGCCAGGGAGCTTGGGTTCCTTCCAGGGGTGGGTACCTCACCATGTTCTCCCCTTGGAGGTTATTCAGAAGTGGTCCAGATTAGCAGAGCACTGCTGAGCAGACAGTACCAAATCAATTAAAAATTGAACCTAATAGAACCACAGTGGCCAGAGTTGATTTCACCATGGCCACACAGAGGACGACAACAGCACAGAGCTAAACTTCTTGGTCAGTGGGAACCCCCCAGTGCCTGTGCCAGGGCTGAACCATGGAGCTCCTCATCAAACAAGGCCTGGCTACACAGCTGAGGAAGAGTGGTGCAGACAAATGCATCCCAGTGGTCTTCACTTTTAAACCTATTTGGGTTTACAAGTGGATTTTAAGAGGCTCGGGGTTGTTCTGTGACAGTTTTCAGCTTCATTTCAGATAGCTGCAGCTGAGGACTCTGAAGCTGGCCAAATTTCCAGTGAAACTATTTGTTAGTTTTCAGTTTATCACACAGATGATATACATGGTTATCATGTTTCTTGTGGGTTTTTGTTTTCCTCCACACTCCATAAAAATATTTTATATTTATTCCAAAAGATGCCTGAATGTTTGCAAGTTTAGAAGAGTAATCTTCAAAATGTGACATAAGAACTTACGCTTTTATTTATTTCACTCATAAAAAAAATATAGCCCTGGCTTTTGCTCAAACCATAAATGCTTCTCTCAAGGAAGGATTTATAGGACTCAAACCTAACACTTTTTGCAGCTGCTGACACCTACAGAAACCTACACATAGTTCTCGTAAGGCACATTATTTAGCAGTGATTGTGTTATATGATTTCTGACTCGGCACACTGTCTTTTGTATATTTTACTGTCTAAATAAATGAAAGTGTAGGGACTATGGGAAGCAGCACTAGGGGCATGAATAGGATCCAGAACCTTCAAGAACTAGGAGACAAAGATATCAGTGTCTCAGACACTGATAGGGTCCCATCTGCCAGAGACTGTAAGAGGTGATACAGAACTTGGGCAGAATGGCAGGAAGTAGAATGCCAGGCTGGTCCTGGAAGATGGAGAGGAAAAAGGTAAAAGAAAAGGCTACACTGGAGAACAGGTTATAACAGAGACTTTGGACACTGGCCTCAATCTAAGCAGTCAGTTCAAGTCAGTCAAATTGAGCTAGTTCAAGCACAGATTACAGAGCACAAAGTCACAAAGGAACAGTGCTTGGTGCTCTGCAAACAGATACAATTATCCTTCCTTGGGAACTAACAGAGAACTTAAGACAGAAAATATAGCTCAGGCCCATCCAGTAGTTGTTGATACTTTCAACCATAAATAAATGAAGTAGAGCTCTTAGAGAAAATGTTTCAGAAAGTGAAAAGAAATTATACTGCACTTGTGTACATTATTTACATGTATGAGATTTCTGGTCGGGTCTTACCTCAGCTGTAACCCATGCCAAGAGAGCATATGCCTTATATGATGGTTTGCTTTCATATTCCTAGTAAATTCCAAACTCCTCTTCAAATCAAGGGCTATCTGGTCATGGGAGAAACAAAGGACTAGATCTTTGCTTGCAAATTATGCAGGGCTATGTTGCTCATGAGTGTATCAATTAACAAAATGGAGGGAGAATAAATAATACAGAACATGGACTTGAACAATTTTTCTTTGTTCCCTACAAAATGAAGTTTGTTCTAATTTGGATAACATTCTGCAATATACAGCAATAAAGGAGACCTCTGAGCCATTTCACACCACTGTACTTCTCCTCAACTAAATCAGCTGTTAGGAACATTTGTCTGTAGGATGGGTAATGATGTAGAAAGAGTCCAAAAGTAATATCAAAGGAAGGGGAAAAAGTGTCAGCTGTAGCATGGCTGATAAAGTTACTTTTCAGGTGTTTAGAAGAGCCAAGGATGTGCTCTGATGCATTTTAATACATAGCAGAGACCTATTTTTTAGCCTAATCGAATTTGATGGAGTTATTCAGCTTAGTTTGGGCCAGACACAATAGCATATCTCATGGAAAGCAGCATCTGGCTCAATATGATAGAACTCTCACTATAACAAATAATTTAGTGAATGCTCACCCCTCCCAGAGGTGCTTAAATTACATAAGCAGATTAAAACTCATTTAAACCTGTTAGTGTGCCAGTCCTGAAACACTATTACAAACCAGCTGAAAATTCTGCAAAAGTACAGCTTCTCAGATGCCAGAGTTTTGATTGTGCCATTTTTTTCTGATTTCAGCATTCCATTTGTTGCCTGGAGCACTGTGTGCTTCTAGCAGGGAGAGCTTATGCTGAGGCAGAGGTCTTGTGTGATAATTTCCACCCATTTATTAAATGATCTTCATAAAGAGCCAGACTGTCAGCTGATGCACAGATTAGGACAGATCCGTTGACACAAGATGGAGCCTTTCCAGTTCACACCATGTGAGAACATGGTGGTCCATTTCTTCAGATACTTTGAAAATGTTTTCTCCTTTACCACAATTCAACAAACCTCTACTGAAATTATCACTAGCATTTTTTTGCCTCACTACTGTTAGTTTCAAAGCATTTTTAAAGTGAGAAGGACAGAAACCACCACCTCCTTCATGGAAAAGTAGCCTGGTGAAGAGGTAGACCAGGTAGCTTGATCTAACAAAAATCAACCTCACATCTGAGAACAGACCTCATGATAAAATTGTAATGACAATGTAACTATACTTCTTTTATACTAGGTTTTTGTTTCTGACTAGATCCAAGGTGGTTTTTGAGTGCAACCCTCACAGAGGCTATAAGCTATATACATCCAAGCTTCCTTTGCCACAACCCGCAGCTGTTGCATACTTCACTCTTACCCTAAATAGTCTCCCAGGCTGCCAGTTTAGACATCTGAGTCCAAATTCCCAATCATCCTTTCTGCCTTGCTGACTTTTATTTATTGTTAACATTGCATAATTACCACACTCCTTCTCAGCCTCAAATTTAGCTCTAAAAGTGCTTTACAACCCATGAAGGCTAATTTCATCTCACCTCTGGATGGACACATAAAGGAGAAGACTACAGAGAATGTGTGATATGAACTCTTTCCCTATATATAATTAATAAAAGATTTGAAAGAGAGAAACAAAACAATCTTTCCTATAAAAGAAAAAGTCTGTTTTTATGTGATAGGACAATGTGAAGAAAGGAACAAACATGTCAAAGGAAAAGATGAAGAAGATGAAGCAGTTACATAAAACATGCTGTTGCCACTGCTTCTACATGAAACAGGTCTCACAGCTCTTTTATTACCACCCTCTCACCAGCTTTCTTTTTTCCCCACAGTGTTTTCCTGTAAGCAATAGAAAATCAGGAGAGTCAGAGAAAGTGCTAAAAATGCTGATTCAGTTTGAGTTACCCATGCACATTTTTAAATGTGTATTTGCACCATTTATCTGGAGTTCAACACTTGCTGAGTCATATGGCCACGTAAGAAGCCAAAAGGAGAACAGCATCATCTCCAGTCACTCTTTTTATGTTGCGGCTGGTTTTGGCATACTGGCAGAGAGAGAAAATATCTGAGGGACAGAAATTTCCAGGAAACCTTTCCAACATGTAACTCTAGTACCATTAAGATCACTAAGGATAAAGGTAAAGTGTATTGATTCTCATTCCTGCACTGCTTTGAATTTTAAAAAATTTGCATTAAGGGAGCAATTCAAGAAATTTTACACAGTGAAAAGATACTTCCCTTCTATCCTCTTGTTCAGCCTGGAGAAGGTGACACTGAGGGGAGACCTCATTGCTGTCTACAGATTCCTCAAGAGTGGAAGAGGAGGGGCAGGCACTGATCTCTTCAATCTGGTGACCAGTGACAGGACCTGAGGGAATGACATGAAGCTGAGTCACAAGAGGTTTAGTTTGGATATTGGGAAAAAGGTTCTTCACCAAGAGGGTGGTTGGGCACTGGAACAGGCTCCCCAGGGAAGTGGTCACAGCACCAAGCCTGACAGAGTTCAAGAAGCTCTTGGACAACAGCTTCAGGCACATGGTGTGACTCTTGGGGCTGTCCTGTGCAGGGCCAGAAGTTGGACTTGATGATCTTTGTGGGTCCCTTCCACATCAGGATAGTCTGTGGTTCTGATTTGTCACCTTGTTCCAGAAGCCAGCAATCCCATGTCTCACCAAGAGATGGAAAATAATGTTGTGATTAATTTTCTCAACTTAAATAGCACCTATGGGGCTTAGGGCTATAACATATCATGAGATTTATAGGATTTAAAACCAGATGAAGTGCACCTAAGAATAATGTAGGCATTCTGATTTACATAAAATAGAAACAAAAATATTAAAGAAGGGGTATAAAACTGGAACGGCCTTCATGTGAAAGAGGGTCAAGAGGGTCTATTAGACCTCCTTAGGCAGTCTGAACAGGTCACAAGGTTGGTGCTCAGACTGGGCGCCTGATAGAGAGTTTGAGGTCATTTTTTCATGTCTTGTCTCCTATCCACTCTTCTGCCCAGTCACTACAACCATTGGTGTTTACAAGACTTTGTTATGGCCCATCTTTGCCTCTTCCTACCCAAAATCTGAGGCACATAGAGATGAATGGAGAGAAGCACTAGTATTGTATGAGGAATGTGAGTTTCCTGAGGTGTCTATTAAGAAATCTAAATGAAAATGACTCTCACCTTGCTGCATCTCTTACTTCTTTCTCTCTGTGAAACTGTAATTTATTAAATTCCCTACTGAAAAGCGTGTATAAAATACTGAGGGTGTGCAAAGGACAAACTTTTCCTGATAGATAACACCTCCAATTCTTCAATATGTTTTTTCAAGCACATATTGGAAAGTATCTGAGAAGGATTGCTGTGAAGTCTGGGAAGAAAACACTCATGCATTCAGCTTCTATAATTCTACCATTACTAGAGGGTTAACAACATTTATGCATTACTATTTCAGCAGATCACCAAAGACCAGGGATGAAATCCATTTCTGTTTTCCAAAGCCGCAATACTGAACTGTGGACTAAAGGCACAGAGATGTGGCGTGGCTGCTGCCTTTCTGTGAAGCCCCAGGCATTCAGAACGAACTTGATGGATCATTGTTTGAAATTTCACAATTGTTGTTATTGAGTAAGATGCAAAACTGTACTGAGTGGGGTGGGTGAAGAGAGAGAGCATTAATTCTTTATTCATGTATTTGTCACAGACAAGTGGACACATGAAGATGGAAAGACAATACAGAGCTATTGAGAGAGGTAAACCATGTAAGTCTCTGAACCACTGGTAATTCCAAGGAGGGAGGATTAAGTCAGAACAGCTCATTTTTCTAAATCTGCAATAAGAAGCTAGATTAACAGCTACCAAATACAGCCATCAGCAGAAGTTTGGTGCCTTGAACTTTGGGTATTTCATCACCTTAACAACTCATCATGAGCTCTGATATAATCTTGTAATAGACTGAAAAGTGAAGACGTTTACTTCCTAATCCTTCTAGAGACTCAATTTTCAGGCTCTCATCCAAGGCCTAATTTAAAGAGATGAAAACTACAATTTTTTTCCAGTTCTTAGATGTGAATTTTCTTTTAATTCTGATGTACCTTTGTTTGCTTGCTAGATGGAAATCCTTTTACATATTCCCCAACACTAGACCAGTTAAAAAGTTAAGCCTTTTTATAGCTTTTCAGCAGACTAAGGATGGGACCTTTTGTACATTCTTTCAAGTGTGAAATCTGCAGCATGATTGAAATCTCCTGCTGCTGTTTAAAAAGAAAACACCACCCACATGGACAGGCTTAGATCCCCCAAAAAGCATCTGCAGCATTTTTTAAATGCAGTGTAATCTCTGCCAAAAGGAGGTGCACATATATTAATAAAAGCACAGCTAAGGTTGCTAGCACTGCTACATTAAGCAATATTCATTTTACAGCCTTTTGAATAGCAAGACTCAGCATTTTTGCCTTTGTGAGGGTAAAGCTGTGTCACACTGAGCCTGCTACCTCTTTGCTGCTCAACCATAAGTACTTGCACTACGGGTAAAAGCATCTCCTGGAAAAATAACAAAACAGCATAACAAACATTAACACCACTGCTCATCAGGAGAGAGGCAATCTTGGAAATGAGTATGAAAAAGGTCAAAACTTATTCCCTTATTTAGGCTTTCTGATGACTGTATGTCTTGAAACTCATGTGTGTCCTGTTAGAGGTCTGTGCTCAGTTCTCCGTGCCCATGAGCGTGTTCCTGAGGGACAAGAAAGGTATAAAAAGGATGAAACCAGTCTGCAAGATATTTCTCCTCTTCTGTCCACAAAGTATTGCAGAGAAAGGGGCCTCAGCCCTTCCACCCATTTGTATGGTCTGCTGCCTAGCCTTGGAAGTGACCAAAATTTCCACCGGCAAAACAGCCATTACACACCTTCCTTTCTAAAATTATTATAATCAATTCTTACACCACCAGGAAGAGCCAATCTAAAGGCTACCAGAAGCTGCTAGTCAATGCATTTACCTGGCATTTTAAGGGTACTTGCGCTGGCAGTTCTTCAGAGCTCTTTAGGTTTTTCCAGCTGGCACCTGCACTGGGATCCCATTTTCCTGTAAATCTCATCATGATGCATAGTACTGCCTGTGTTCTTGGCTGTCATCAAACATATTGAAGGACCTTAGCAGACACAAACTCCTTACCCCATGAAACCATGAAAGCAGTTTTTTTACTGCTACCTTACCTGTAAGTTACATCTCTCTTTATACCTCAGTGCTTCACGAGATTCTTTCTGATCCTTAGAAAATCATGTTTCTATACACTGACTTCATTTCCACACTACTTGTTTGTGACTCACCAATCTTTTGATCTGGTGAAATGTTCCTGCTTGGACATCATGCTTCAGGGTGGAATTCAGCTTAAATTTGCAGCATATATCAGACCTGAGACTGAAGAGATCTTTTCCATTTGTTTATCTTACTACCAAGGCTGAGTCATGCTCTATGGCAGATTTACTATTAACCACTCAGCGCCAAAAAGTTTCTCCTAGAATTAGGGCTTTACTGGGCTGTGCACTATGCAAGCAGATGGACAGCCCTTGTCCAGGAAGGGTAATGAAGGAACA
This sequence comes from Corvus cornix cornix, assembly GCF_000738735.6. Classification (NCBI taxonomy): domain Eukaryota; kingdom Metazoa; phylum Chordata; class Aves; order Passeriformes; family Corvidae; genus Corvus; species Corvus cornix. The sequence continues at coordinate 20,510,822 of NC_046335.1, read as the reverse complement.
GTGTGCTCAACTACCATCCTGGTCTTTCTTGTGTGAATACTAGTGAAAAGCATTGTTGCTTCAGAAATCTTTTCCTCTGCCTTCCCAGAAACAGATTCAGAAATTTGCCATGATTAGAGGGCAGATTCTATAACAGTTGTTGTTGCAAAGGCAGAGGATGTATAGGCCCTCACATGACAAGCAAAAAATGACCTGATCTGCAAGAAAAAGTATCAAAATGACAAGAAAAAATCACTTGCACAGAAAGCAGTTTTGTGGGTAAAGAAGAGCCAGTGTGCCATAAAGGTCCTTACACTCTTAAGATCCCTTTAAGAGGGATCACAAAGGGTTAATTACAATGATATTACCTTTAAGTATCAGTTTCAATATTTCCTGTAGGTTGTGTCTTTTAAGACTTGGTTTCTAATGATATATGCTGTGCTTGTGTTCTACATGGTATGTTTGAGAATTTTATATGCTAGTCAACTATCAGAAATAATAGCTGAAATCAGAACTCTTTAACAAATAGAGCTTTTGCAAGCACAATGTTTTCCAAGGGAAACAGCTACTGGAAATAAGAATTAACTAAAAATCTAGATTAAGAGAGAGAATGCAGAAAAAAGATCACATTTCGGACTTGAATTTGGCATGCTACTACATACTAAAAGTTTATTCATTCTTAATGGACAGTTAATGTTTTCCTAGCCAACATTCTAACCAATTGCAACTAAAATTCCTTCTCTGATCCATTCCTAGGAGGAACACATGTAAAGCTATGCTTTCTGTGCCAATTTTGAAATTCATTTAATTTGCACTACATTACAACAGTTGCAGTTTGGCAAAGTCATCGCAGAGGTCTCTTGCAGCAGAGATAACTCATTAAACTGCAAAAGATTATGAAACTGTGGAAAAAAAACAGAAGCCATCTTCATTCCTTTCTTGTGCCTACAGCTTTTCTTCTCACAGTCACACTTCTGGGCAGTGAGAGAATGGATGAAGTATAGTTTAAAAAAAACCCAGATATTAAGAAGGAGCAAAAATAGGAGAGAGAAAAAGAAGAAAAATTCTTAACATGGAACACACATATGGGAAAAGGACACAGTAGAAACAGATGTTGATATATAACATCATCTCATCATGATGCAACTGACTAACCTCACTGGAGGTCATGCAGCGTAGGAAGAGTTTTCATTTTCATTTGGAGAAAGATAAAGGTCACCATTCAAACGAACTAGCTGCAGGAAACTTTCCTGTCTTTCTTCTGCCAAATAATCTTTAAAATGAGGTCTGGCTCTCAATCTTGTTTAAGGGTGGGACCTCCTCAAACTCTTGTCTTCTTTTCTTGTGGAGACTAAAGAGAAGCAAATAGCTCTTTGGGATGTTTTGCTTTCATGCTAAACCTTTCCCGTGTTTGCTCCCTGAAGGTACACAGAAAACCAGGGTAGATTAAATGCCCTAACAAGTGAGAATTTTCCCAGCTTTAATTTACTTAGGAGACTTTCGCTGACTGTTTTAAGTAAACCTTCCTGACACATAACTCTCACTGCTGCAAACGTATCCACCTCCTTAGGTGGACCCTGAAAAGATAACAGCAACTGTTTGCTATAGGATGCCTTTCAGCACTGATGCTCACATCTTCTCTAGCACGTGAGGGATGAAGGGAGTACCACATTGCTTATCTTTTGAAGATGAGGGTAAACAGCAGAATTATATTTGATGTTAAAAGGTTTCAGAATCAATTCATTTTACTTATGAAAAAGTGAAATTATGCAACAATTCTGCAGTGTAACTTTGACAAATACTGAATTTAAATGTATCAAACTGCATTAAACTGCCACTGAGTCTGAACTCCAACACTTATGTTAGTTTGAAAAATACCTAAGTATAAAGAAGTATAGAACTACCATCTCTGTTGTTTATTTTCACTTTTTGGTCTTTTGTGAGCACTTTAGGCCAAGTTTAACTTTCTCTATTACACTGAAAAACTTACCAGGCACAAGCACAGTGAGCCAGGTTCAGAGAGTAAATTATGAAAAAAACTATCATATTTCACCATTAAAATAATTTTTTCTTTACTTTTACTTAACATGGTCTTTTGACCATGGTAGATAAGTGACATTATAACCCACTCTCTGAACATTTTTAAATGATAACAACCCAGCTTTTCACTTGAGTCGCTTCTTGCAAATCTAGTGCAATTGTTTTCAGCGTGGTTACATAGAGTATGTGCTGAAAATCTGAATTTGTCTTCTCATATTTAGTGCCACAGTTCAGTTCCAGAAGCATTTCCAGTCAATTCTGAGCAGATGTAAATTGAGGTATCCTTTCTCTTTATTCCCCTCAGTATATCTAGCACAAGAATATACATCCCCTAAATAAGTGCACATTTCTGACCTAGCAGTTCCAAACCAAACAAAGCCCTGAGTGGAGCTGGAGTTCAGCAACACAGTAACACAGCATCTGCATGCTCAGGAACATCAACTGACTGACCTACCTACTCCTGTGAGCTTTTATCAATACACTGAGTGCAATCCACTTCCTGGTCTGTAATTAATGGAGCTTATATAGCATTAAGAGAGTCCAAAGAAGATGACAGAAGTCTTTAGATAGTATTTCTTAAAGATTGTCTTTTACTTGTTCAGCTTCGTACGTCCTCCCAGGATATTTCCAGACAAAGGATTAATTTATATTTTGTAATGAACTGCCTATATCTTCCATTATGAAGTATTGCAAGGACATCAAACTAGAGACAGGTGTCCCTTGCCTACCTCAAGTCACATCACATCCTTAAATGCCTTTTGTTTAAAGCAGCAGCAAGCAGAACTGAAAAATGAAAGTAAAGGCAAGGAGAAAATGCTATGCAATGGCAGGGCTATTACCACCTGCATTATTAGGTGCAGATGCAGCTATTCAGTCTCTCCAACTGATAGAGAAAGTGTTCTATCTTTAGAGGAAGGTTGAAGCCATAAAAATATACTTAGACCATGCTATTCCCAGGTCACTGATATCTCAGGCGGCAGACTTTGCCCTCCTGTGCTAGCAACCTCTGTGCCATAAATGTCCCTGCTCAGTGGGGAGTGAGCAATACCAAAAAAAAGGAAGAAAAAAATACCTGCAAGACAGGTCTCAAGAAAAAGCTCTCGTGTGAAAGGTATGCTGTGTATTTGCTGAGGATGTGAGGAAAGAAAATTGCACAGAATGGACTAAGCAAGAAGTATCAAACAGAAAACAAAATGCTGGTTTTTTCTAAGCTGTTAAAACTTCCATTGTCTCAGTGTAAAAGTTTGGATTTTTTTTTTATTAGGCCAATGACAAAAGAAAAGTAAATAGTTCTGTGAAAAATTACAGTGCATATCAATTCTTCAGCCATTAGCAGCAAAATGGAAAACAAAATATACTTGGAATTTCCAAGTATATTCTACAAAAAACTGTAGTAACACCATTCCACAAGACAATGTGAAAGACAGTCCACTGGGAGGATAAAATGTTTACTCTAATTGTCTCTCCAAAAGAGGGTCCTTGCCCAAAATCATAAAACAAATTCTGCCCTGATAGAATGAGTGCCAACTCTATCTGTCTAAATGGCTTTTCCTCACAACTGATGGTAACAACTGAGGAAAGCAGGGAATCCTAAGGACTGGACTTTGATAGAGGCATTTGTTTCTTCATTAGTAGGTCTATCAGTCAGAAGATTTTTTGTGAAAAGGAGGGAATTACTTTACTGGAATTGAAGAAGTGTTCTACTTTCCTACACTAATATGTTTTCTTCTTTCAAGTTTAAAATGAATAGATTACTGCACAGAAGAGAAATTCTAAGAGGATACTCAGACTATAGTAGCTCTTTGTTGTTCAGCTATTGGCAATTAAAGTATTAATGTTAAATATAAAAACAAGGAAGCACCACATGGGTAGAACTAAATATGTACAGTTAATGAGCTCTAAATAGAGGCACAAGTCAGTTTTCTTACTGAGCTTTCTAAAAGAAAATATATCCAGGGTTATGTAACTATAGAGATTGGTTTTTTACTTTGCTCTGAAGTTAATTTTTATATTCCATGTAGCAATTTTTAAAAATTATTTCACAACATTATTGGCATATGTAAGTTAATATCTAATAGGTCTAGTGACAAAATTCATCATACTATACCAAGTATATTTTTTTCTGAATTAAATCCATGAGAATCAGAAATAAAAGCAGCAGGGGATAACTACAGCTGAATTATAACAATAGAATAATAAAGAGAGTGTGTCCAAAAACAAAGTCCAACCGAAAAAAATTGTAGAAGAAGAAACCAGATTAAAAATCCATATAACAGTAATTGCCTATAGCATGATGAGCCAAATTAATCTCTGGAGTTTCATGAGAGTTGAATTTGGCTTTAAGCAAGATTCTTGTTTATGGGAAATTCCGATGATGGGAAAGAACTATAACATAGTACTATTTTCAATGAAAGCTAACATTCAAAAACCAAAGTGGAATTTCAGAATGTTACCTAAATCATGCAAGCTATCCTCATCCAAATGTTCATTTTTCTCAGATTCAGGCAGTGAAAAAGAACTATGTCTATTCATTAAAGATGCATATCCACAACTACTAGGGCTACTTGTTTATGTAAAAGTACCAAAGGAGCAACAAGTCACCTGGAGGAGATTTCTATACTTCAACTACTCATGTGCCTCCTAGATATAGCACTGCATGAAGAACAGACATGCTTTATAGAATATCTGGTGTTCTTAAATTCTCACATGTCCAGTGTATTTGTCTACCAAGGTATGTGGATATTCATCCCTATATGCTTATATATGTGCAAACATGTGCCTTCCTGTCTCTTACTCCTCCACCCCTCACAAAAAGAAACTGATCGGGTAATGATTTTAATATGCTATTTTTTTATCTGAGACAGAACAAAAGCAAAGCTAATAAACGCAGAAATAGTTGTAGGACATGTAAACGTGTAAGCACTCAGGCTTTCTCTTTTGTGTATCTCAGACAACACGATCTGTCACTACTAGGTGATACTGCAAAATAAATATACTGGGACATACATGTCAAACATATTAATTTACCTCAAAATCTACAAGGAAAGTTTACAGCCTTGGCAGAGGTAGCATTTTCACCTGTAGGGGAAAATTTTTCCTAGAGAACATACAGTGAATGAAGGTGAAGATCAGAGGCTTAAGTGTTTAATGTTGTTTTATTAAGTTTCACAGCAGCTTTTAAGTTACTCCAGCCTTCTATACAAATAAAAGGATCACATCATGCTGGAAGAAGGAGGACACAGCACTGACGCTGTAGGGAGATTTCAGTAGGAATTCCCAGCAACCGGAAGAGATTGGACCAATCATTGCATGTAAGTAGGTCCCCATTTTGCTCACATAATCAAAGAATTGGAAGACCAGCAATGGGAAAATGCAATGGGGAAAAAAACCCTCTCTCTCTTAGAGGAGATCCCCTGTTTTGATGTGCAGAAGACAACTGTAGACGGCCCTTTCAGCAGCAGCTTGTGTGTCCTGACCCAAACTTCCAATATGTTAGCTCCTCATCTCTTTTCTGGAAGCATTCCCAGCCCAGAGACATCCTTGGATCACATGGTCCCTTTAATTCCCACTAGTAAATATGTTTTGGTCTTGGTGGAGTCAGTTGTTCCTCAGAATTTCCTCTCAGATGAGAGGGAAGTCTCAGCCACCACAATACTCACAGCCATTAGCCCAGGCCAGCTGCAGTAAATCCTCCCCTATTCAGTAAGCTTATTACTGGAATAAAACATCAGCTTCATTCTATCACTCTCTTTGTACCTCAAGTGTATAATTACAAGTCAACTGAGGGTCATACGTTACCATGACACCAAAGAACAGAAAGCCTGATAAGAGCCAGAAGAACGACTCACACTGATTTTAAAGTGTTTTGCCTCAAACCTTCAACAACTCCCACACTGGAGAAGTAGATGCAGTTGTCATGATCCTCAAGGGTCGTGATGGTTCGTTTATTGATCTCAGAGTGCAAAAGGACACAAGAGATTTAGTCTTAATCAGAACAATGCACCTTTATTAAGAGCCCACAACACAGTAATGTGATAGAGGAGAGAAAAAGAGAGAGATAAGACAAAGTAAAAGGGTAGAGAGGAAGAAAAGGGGAGGAATAGCTACCAACAGATGAGACGAAGTCCTTGTGGTCTTCTGCCAATAGATTCATCTTCTTTCCATGGGGAGATCTTGTCTCAAATATTTTAGAAAGTCCCTTTATAGTTCTTTTCAGAAGCAAGGGGCAACTGGCCAGGAGGTGGGGAAATCTACAGCCATTGTTATGAGGTCCGTTGCTTTGGGAAACAGGTACAGGACAGACGTACAAGACAGGTGTACCAGAGAGGTGTATAGGACAGGTCGTTCCTTCCCGCTTCAGCGCAGTCCTTCCCGCCTGGGCAGCAAGAACAGCACAGTCCACTGTGACCTGCACTAATTTCCTCAGGAATGCGTACCAGTTCCCAGTGGGCACACCCGCAGGCAACACTTGGCAGACATCCCACCTCAGCCAGGCCAGGACTCCTGTGTTCAGTCTGTCCTTGGCGATGATCGTGAGGCAGATGAGGGATCTTTGGACCGTCTCTTACACCACGAGGATTTTGTCTCATCTGTTGGTAGATATTCCCCCCCTTTTCTTCCTCTCTACCCTTTTACTTTGTTTTCTTTCTTTCTCTCTCTCTCTCTCTCTCCTCTATCGCATTACCATGTTGTGGGCACTTAATAAAGGTGCACTGTTCTGATTAAAACTGAAATCCCTTATGTCCTTTTGCACTCTGAGATCTATAAACAAACCATCACGACCCCCGCTTGTATGAGCAGATCATGACATTAAACTGGCGTCACAGACAGGATTTCTGACAGACAGAAGGGGTTGCAAGGTTGTGTGTAGTCTGTAATAGGGGAAAGATGTTTTGCTGCAGCCGCACCCAGCCCAACACCCCGAAAAGGGTGAGCGGTGTCTAGAACGCAAGGGGGGTGACTCAAATTTCCTGCAAACTGCGCACGCCTAGGTGAAAAGCACCCCATACTCAGCTGAGGGCTCTGTCTTCAGATTTTCACAAAAGATCTCTTAGTGCAAAAGGGGGAACCATTTGTGGGGTGTGTGTGTGAATTTGGACTGCTTGGTGTAGCAAAGAGACAACCCGAAGTAATTTAAGGAGTACCTCCCAGGCAGATTTTGGTCTCTTAGAGAAGTCCACAAGGTTAAATCACAGGAGTAGAAAACAGGAGAGTGGCTGCAACTTGGACATCGTTTAGGAAGCAGTTCTTCATGTTTCAGTCTCCATTAGAGCCATGGAGGAGACATACTGGGTACTTCACTGCGTTTGTGCTACTCAAAGTATTAAGAACAGCAAGAGCAGACCCCCTTCCTGAGGGTCTTCCCCTTTCAGCTTTTCTTTCAGGTGTGACATTAACATCTAAAACAGCAGCGCAGTCACACTTAGTCTTAATTAAAGGCCTCAGTTTGGGCATCAGTGCATCTTTCTGGAGACCAGCTACTTTAAAACAGCTCTAACATGGTCATAGACAACAGTGGAATTGTCAGGGAGAGGCTACCCTCTTTATCATGTAATCTAAAATCATCAGAAAGGGACTCCTCAGCCATTCAAAACCAGTCAGAAAACTAGTATGTCAGCAAGAGAATGCATTACAGCACATATGATTTATTTGTGGCTATCTATAGATACAGGATTAGTTTTTACCATGTGTATGAGAATTTTAAACCACAGTGGTGATTAGATTTTCCCAGCAACAGCTTTAAGACTAGATAACAGCAAACTGCAGTAGAGGTAAATTAGGGTCTAAAACTACTTGTTTCACTGAAGTTCATGCTTGGTGCTAATGTATATGCACATGTTTGCAAATGGACGACCTAATCCTTTTATATTGTCTGGTACTCCCTAGTCACCCCTGAAGCCAGTATTTCATTAACACATTGAGATCTTGGTATCTTGCAAGTTTATGAGGAAAGTTCTCAACTTCAGTTCTCCACATTATACTACCTTCAAAACATTAAAAAATAATAATTTTAAAGCAGGAAGTTGAAGGTGTAATCTTTTTGCTGGCTTGACCACAAATTAAAATGAGAAAGCATTGGAAAATCATGCTTTATATCAAGCCATGGAAAACAGAGGAAGGTCAAGTCATATCTGGAAATTCTTTCAGACATCCTGCAAGGGCTGTACATGACTTAATGTTGTTGTTTCTGGCTGTTTTAGTCACTCTGGAAAGAAATGTGAGCAGACCTGGGTATACATGAACAGGAAAAGGTAATCTAGCTCTGCACCAGCATTCAGTCATCTGTAATGCGCTAGTATGCTCTTACTTGAAATTACACTAGGTATTTAAGCTGATCGAATGGGTCACATGCTGAAAAAAGTCATCCTACATTTTACTCCCTACTATCACCTGCATGGTGCCACCCAGTCTCTTGTCTCTGGAGCACTTCTGATGCTTTGCAGAGATGTTCAGTTCTGAGGACTTCAAAAATAAGCACTTGTCTTCACAGTACCCCCTTTTGGCTTGAGGTCTTTCTCACAAAACCTCACTCTCTGTGTCCTTCCTCTTTTCAAAAACATGCATCATGTGATTTTCTTTAACACTTTCTGCTCCATAGCCCTATACTGGTGGTTATTGACAGGTTACATAAAACCTCTGTGTGCCAGTTTGACAGAGGCAAAAATGTAACGTAAAAAGCTTGGGGCAAAGCTGAGAGTTAACCCCTTGCATTATTATGCTTAGCTTCCCTACACATATCCAAATCTCTGTCTTCCTCTTTTTCCTCTCTTATTTACTATGAGCATTTTGTTGAACTAGAATAACCTTCATGACTGCAAAAGATGGAGTAATATTTGGCACTATCAATATTTAGTAAATATTCTAAACATTCTATTTGTTCTTTTGTGCATCTTCTCTGGACATAAATATTTTGTCACACCTAGGAGTGGGGCATTCAATTCTATACTATACATGCTAAAGAAAATAATACTATTGTATTACCAAACCAGTTGGCAAAGTCATTCTAAAGAAAGAAACTTAAGGGATGAACTGCAAATTAAATTATCATAAATAAATTTTTGCTAATACTGTAAAAGAAATACAAATATGCAAACTTGCTATGCCTGAACAAGGTGTAACAATCAAGTGATAACACTTATCAGAGCCACTTCAGTATTGCAGAACTGGCTCAACCATTTCAGGAAAGCTGTGGGAAACACACTGAGGTCTGAGCAGTTGCAGTTATTGTGGGCAATAGACGGTAAACAGCTGGTAATCTCCTAAAAGCAGATGCCATGAACCACTAAATAAGCTCTGATGGCCAAATTCTTATTAATTTAACAAATATTTTTCATATATATACATATGCATAAAAATTAAATAGATATTAAAAATATATAGAAATAACATCTCATATTTATTATATACTTTCATTCCAGATACTTGACACTTGACTGGAAGAACCACACCTAAATGTGCTCAGATTCCATTAGGGTATCTGTTACAAGCAGTGCCCTGGTATATCTAGACAGGGAAATAAAATTCATTTCATGGTGTCCAAAACATTCCAACTGCAGGACATGGTTTATTTGTTTATTTTCACAAGTCTCACAAAGGAAATCCATGAAATTCTGCATTGAAGGGAAATCTTTCCCAAGATCTAGTTACAAAAAGAAACTCTCCAAACTGTGTGTGGCCACATTCTCAGCTGTACCATTGTTCATTAGATGTAACTAAGGAGGAGGCTGAGGATGAGATCCATGAAAAACCAACGCATTTCTCCTATCCTGGGGGCAGTTTTTCACCAGCCCTGCCCTTCCATAGATGAAAGCAATCCAAGGGCTCTTCTAATCTATACCAGCTGCTTTGCCAAAGCCTCATGTTGGTCAGGACTTGCTGCAAAACACCCAGGTCAGGTTCCCTTCTCCCTCTCCCCTGCTGCAATCTCCACATATGAGGTTGGTATAAAGCATGCCACAGGAAAACATCTCACACGGGAGGTGTGCACAGAAAGGATCACTATGCTGGGGAAACCTGACTGCTTCCCACACTCCTCTTAAAACAGCAGCAGTGAAAAGGGAATGAAAGGGAGACCAGTCTCTAGTCTCTGTGCCTATCAGATCTACTTATTCTTACCCATGGCTCCAGCTCACAGTGGTCTTCATCACACGTCTGCAGAAATTACCTCCTCAAGACTAGTAAGAACATGACCCATGAAAATATATCATAAATCACAGGCCACCACTGCTCCCCAGGGATTTTACTTCTTAAATACCTCAGGATTTATGATAATCACGAGTTCATAGTATGTAAAAGTAAAAAAAAAGTGTGCCAACTTAGCACAGTTTAGCAAATGTAAATGGTGCGGCGACTGAAAGGCTGGTTTTGTTCTGCAATTCCACAAACCAAAGTTCACCTTGGAAATAGGGGACAGGGTGGGATGGGCAAAGTCTCTCTGGTAGCCTAATGCCAAGATTTTGTAAGCCCAGTGACAGTAAAATCATTCTGCCTGCTTACAGATCAGAGCCTGCAAATCCACAGAGCATTTTTATCTCTCTGTCACTGCAATCTACAACATCAAATCAGCAACATACTTGTTACAAGGGGGAGGGAAAAAATGAAAAAGAATAAAAGAAAAATGCCAACAAAGGCACTGAACTTCTAGTGAGAAAGAAATATTTCTATACAGAAAGTTTCTGAAGATGAAAGAGTGGGAGCAAAGCCCAGTGGACCTCTGCCTGCCAGCAAATGATTTATCATCAAATGGCCACAACTGCTGCTTCTAAGATGTGATCAAAAGTTGCGGACACTACAAAGGCTTAGAAAAAGGCTTGTGGTTCATTGTGAGATCTTCTTTAGAGTACTCAACCATGTAAACTCCATCAGAAAAGTTGGCACACATGGTAAATGGACAGAAAAGAAATTTTAAAAGGTGGGGAGGGTTAAGATTGAAGTAATTTTAAAACTGTGCAGATTTACTTCTTTTTTTGCTGTCTGCTGCTGTATTGAATGTGTTGTTGGTCTCTAGTACAGCCTGATATTCCTATCCTGACACATGCAATAGGAAAATGCTGGTTTTTTCAAAAAGCAGGAAAATCACAAACCCTATATGATAGAAGAAAACAGTTCTTGCTCTTATTTGATCATTTATATTTGTGGGGGAAAAAAACCAAGACAAAATGTCCAAAGTGGTGAATTTAAGCTCACAGTAAATGCAGACTAAAAGAGAAATGACAACATAAAATTTTTGCCACTGAAATTAAATTTCCACAAAAAGTAGTCTTTTGTATCAACATTTTCTGTGTTTTGCTCAAAAAAACCCCAAAGACTCCCAAAATACATAAATATAAAAATTTTTGTAAAGCTCTCTGGTAAAAATTTGTTGATTATCAAACTTTAAAAGCTTGACAAAATGCTTTTAAAATTCAAGCTTTACTTTTTTTGATTCATTTAGTTTAGTTGTTCAAAACCTTTTTCATAGAAAATTAATACACTCACTACTACTCTGTGTATGTAGTTGTTCGTTAGAGTAATAACAGATTCTTATCAGATTCCTAGGCTGATAGAAATCCTACAGGTGTAAGAGTCTCCCGCACTGGTCATCTCATGGCTTACCTCACAGGTTAGGCTCCACAGTGACATTTAGTCTAAAAGGTTTTGCTTAGAGGTAGAAGAGCCAAGACCAGACTCCCATGTTTAAACACTGTTCATTCCATCAGAAGATCTCCTGCCAGAGTCCAAAAATAAGTCAAAACCCAATCTTTATTGGATGGAATACAAGATACATCCCTTTGTATCTCTGTGAGAAAGCAAAAATGCTGGATGGCCAAACTCAGGTACCAAGTTCTCATTATTCAAGAACAGAAAGTACAATCAAGTAGGGAGGTATTGGGAATATGATTAAATATACTGAAATCTGGATAATTTTTTTTTCTAAATGGCTGTGTACTAACTACCAATGCAACCATAATGAGTGAAGATTAAGTCATATCTTTGAAAAAGTGCCCAAGTGAATCCCATTTTATCCAAACTATGCTGAAAAGACACAAATGCAGGTTGATTCTAATACATAAGGATTACTTTATTTTTTACTAATTTTAATAAAGGAGAAAAATAAACTATTTCTTATTCCTATTGTTATCTGCAATACCCTGAAGTGAATGAACACCTTGGCTCCTGCCCAGGATCCCTGTCAAAACAAATTCCATTTGTACGTTTAAAAATGAGTACCAGGGAAAAACATGACAAAACCTGAAATGTGAAACATCAAACTTTCTGCTTTAACTATTCAGATCTGGCATGCATACATATGGCTTTTAAACCCCAGCTTATCCCTAGAGAGCATCAGAGCAGCCAAAAGATTGTTCCAATTAACACCTGCTACTATTGGTCCCAAAGGGTCATTCTGAGATCTAAGGATCTCAGTGCAAAGAACAGCTTCAGCAGCTGTAAAGAAAAGGAGACTGGACCTTACTACACAATTCTTGCTGTGAGAGGGGAGAGATCTTCCAGTGTTTGGAAGAACTGGGTTAAAGGAGGTCTTGAGACAAGGGAAGGTCACAAAATACATTTTGCAGTACTGGAAAAGTCAGGTCTGTGATATATGTTTTATTGTGCATAATGAAAATAACTGTAAAACCTTTCAGTTTTAGTAAGCTTTTTCAAATGATCCAGTCTTTGCAAGAGAGATTCCTTTTTGGAGACAGGAGAGGGACTAATTTTTCCCAAAATTTCACAGCAAAAAACATTAAAATTGATTAGCCCATTTGGGAGAAGACAGTTGAATTTTGTTGTCCTCACAAGAGCAAAAAGTAACCTTTTCCAAAGCAATCCAGGACTCTCAATTACACTAAAATGAACTTTCCATCTTCCCATGCTATATAACCACCAACCTGTGGACAAACACATTTCCGCTTAACACTCTCAATGCCCCAAGCCCTCCTCTCCCCCATAGCATTCATCCTTTGGACTTATAGTCTCCCATATCCCACCACTCAGTACTTGGCAAAAAATAAATGAGGGGCAGAAGAGCAGAACAGTCATGTGCCATCTGTCCACAGTATTTTTTTGTCTCCTGGTGATTAATGGGTCTCAGGGAAGCTCCCATCTACTGACCTCTCTCAGCCTTGGTAATCCTACTTGGAGTACTTTTATGAGAATTTTCAAGCATTTCTTTTTTCTTAAGGGAAATCTAGAAAATTAAATTTAAAAAAATATAAAGTGAACGCACTGTTATGTTCCTGCAGACATTTATCTAATGACTAATGTTATCCATGTATATACAAAGTTACACGGAGGCATAAATGTTTCAAAATCTGATCCAAGTCTGGTAAACCACTTTCAAAATCAGGAAATTCCAATGGAAAGGTTAGCTACATTTGCATCTGTATTATTTTCTGTTCTTGCTTCCATTTTTGGTGAAAATTTTAATATAATCCCAGTCCCTTAACCTAAACTATAAAATAAATAACACGCTTAAACTGTCATTGAGTAGTCTAAGGCTAATGATGCCACTCAAGCAAATAAGAGACCATGGAGAGGAATTTTGTTTGTTCATATTGAGAATATTTTTTAAAAGCTGAAGGAATAAAAAAAGGCTTTATAGTACAAGGAAATCAGACCCAAGTTTTGCAGAACAGCTGTGGTAAAGACCTCAGATCTGGGAAATTTCTGACTAAGAACCTTTCATCTTAAAAGTCCGTTTATAACAGTGGACAAGTCTGCCTTTTTGAGCCAGCCTCAATAGAGATGAGCTTCAGTACAATAAAGAAAACAAACAAAAAACCCTGAGGAAAATCAGACTGTAATGAACTATTCTTCAAGAATAACTAGTCTTATAGTACATCCAGAAACCTGTCAGAACTGAACACCGAACACTGGCTTACACATTCAAGCAGGATGCCTTTACAGACATAATTTTTAGCATATTATAAGCATAGATACATCAGAGTACTTACTGAGCTTGATATTTGGCTCAAATACTACACTACATATGAAAAGGGAAAAGAAGAAAAGGACAAAGGTGAATGAGAAGGAACAAATACTACAGAGCAGTTTGTACTTAACTACAGCTACTCTACACTTATTGTTCAGAGCCATTTTCCAGATGCACACACACCTGCAAGCAAGAGGAACTTTTCTGGTACATGAGTACACCAGACTGGCTTCTTCTGCTGCTACACATACAGCAGCAGCCAAACTATAAAAGAGACCTAGACAGATTAAAAATTTACCCCATTCAGTATTCTTAAGCCACCAGTCATTTGAATTAGCTACTAATGCTTTTTTAAGGGTTAGTAAAGATGAAAAAAAACCAAAGTTCCAGCAAGCTACTTGTATTTCATACCTCAGGCAGTACATGAATCAGCATCATCATAACTTCACATTTTTCTCAAGGATTGATTCTCAGCTAAGGAAAGAAAACTATTCTTTTCTTGCTCTAGTGATGTACTTAGTTACTAATGAAGCACATCCAAAACTAACCAACAAGCATGTTAAATTAAAGACAATTTGAAAGATTAACAGCATTCAGCTGTGCTGCTGAAGGGAGGATTATCTGCTTAGTGCCACACCCCAGCTGTGGTAATTGAAGTGAGGATCAGGAGGGAAAAACCTAGCCTCAAAAGATAAGTCCAGGTTCTGTTTCATAACACTTCCCTTCAACATCACCTGTTCTACAGATCTTAAAAAAACCAAAATCCACACACTAGGACCAGTCTCAAATAAATTAACTCAATGAAAGTTGTCAGCCTAAAGCAGTGAAGACTTATTTATTCATAGGACATGTACAGCGCAGGAAGCTGAACTGAAAGCTTACTGAATGGCTTCTTGCCAACGGCCCTGCTCCCTGCCCTGGAAGACTGCTGAGAATATTTTGGAAATAAGAACAAAACCAATTAGAAATATGAGGCATATATAGACTTTCAGCATATATATTCACCACCACCTCTCAAAACTGAGCAAGAGTCATCAACAAACAGCCTGGATTGGTGTTTACACCTTCTTTTCAGAGCATTGGTATTGTTCAGTCTCTCACACATCATTGCCGGGGACAGGGGAAGGGAGAAGGGGCTTCTTCTGGTCCAGTGAGTGGGAGGAGGGAGGGGTTGGGTAACACCTGTTCTAAGCAATCACATGTGAATCGCTTGTCTGTCTTGTATGCTTTGTTATTAGCATTTTTGCCATTACTGTTCATTTTCTTATCTCATTGCTGTTTCCAGTAAATTGTCCTTATCCCAGCCTGTGATCTTTACCTTGTGTGCCTCCAATCCTCCTCTCCAGCCTTCTGAAGGGAAGAGGAAAAGGGGAAAGGGGGGAGTGAGCAAGTGAGCTGCAGCTTGGTTTGGAGAGTCTCTGTAGAAGCACTGAATGGGGAAGTACCATTCCTAAACCATGACAGATTTCTTTGTTGGATTATGAATAAAACAACCTGATACAGTTTACCAGGATCTGATCTCAAAACTATATTTTCTCTATACTTCTCTTTCTAATTATTGCATTCATTTTGCCTTCTTCCAAACTGTACTGTGAAGTCTCTAGAGGAGGGAGCACTATTTACATATCTTTCCAGTTTTTTAAATTATAAACAAACATGCACAGCTTTTCTGAAGACATCATAACATGTCCTTTCCCTGTGAAGATTTCCTACGCTTTGAACTTCAATGCATGAAGGATATTGGTGCCTATATACCCTCTGCAGTCTTTCAATAGTACAACAGTTTTATCTAACTAGTGATCAGAATAAATTTTCCATCCAGAAATAATGAAGTTTGACGTATTTCATCTCTACCACTCACTGCTAGAAAGGGGTGTAGGATCCCTTTGCCACTGATGGCACAACTGTTTGTAGTATCTCATTGTAAACTGAGCAAGGGAAATTCTCCTTCTTCAAAACAACCCATCAGAAAAGAAGGGTGTTTTTTTCAGCCCTTGATCCAGTTTATTACATGGTCTCACAAAGACTTGTGCCAACAAAACTGAGAGAGAAGTGCCAATGATAGCGACAAAGTAGGGCAGTGAGTCCTTCGGTTTTTGTCCCATAGGGCATGGCCTTCTAGAATGAACTAAGCTTTTTAGAAACTGATTTTAACATTTGGACGGCACTCAAGTTTCAGTGAGAGCAACCACTGAGCTTTTTTAAGCACCTGGAAGCAGCAGACAAATGATGCAACATATTTTCCTCTTACATAGCTAAAGACAAGACTAAATATTAGGTTGGGGTTGTTTTGGTTTTTTTTTTTCTGTTGGGAGCTCATCCAAAAAGCAAGCAGCAAAATACCTTTAAACTCACAGCCTTTTTGTTAGATGTTTTATTCTATGTCTTAATTTGTCTCAACAGCACCACTTATATTCCATTTAAGAGTTTCTATGTTACAGTAGGTGACACTGAACCGTGCCATAAATCAAATCCCTCCTGATGGGAGAGAATTTTCTAAAAGTCCTTGCAAGGAATTTCGAAGATAAACCAAGACTTTTCCTGGAGTCTCAATGCTGCCGGACAGTTGTTTATTAAGCCTTATCAGAGGAACAGAGACACTAGCTTGACCCAGGTACAGCATAGAGCACAGAAAGCAGGAGAGAAGTCTAATTATCAAGATTTACGTGGCCTTTTAAAGATAATTTAACCAATAGTTACTAAAAACGTATATTATTTTCACTTTCCTACCAATTATTCAGTAACACGGGCAGGAACTGTGGAATTCTCTATCCAGTCATTCCAAACTACTTTTACTGCAGAACATGGAGTAGTAGAAGGAGAAGAAGGTTTAGAGAATAACAACAACCCTCCATTTTGATATTTTTTACTCTTATCTATTTACTACAAAGAGAAGCCCAAAACCTCTAAAATTTTCACCCTGTGACAATCTTACATAGTAGTCTATCACCTAATTCACACCACTGTATTTTCTAGTTCTTGTCTGATCGTTGGTAATTTTTTCCAAGGTTGGAGGTTAAAACAGTGTTATTCAGGGAGGTAAGAACCCTTAAAAACAGGCAGAGAAATATTCTCAGCACTCCGGGTTCCTACAAGTAGGTCCACTGTCTATCTAATCCAAGAGACTGGTGTCCAGAGCTTTGAAGAAAAAACAACATCCTTGTGTGTTCTGTCCATCAGAAGCAGTAGGCACTCTCACAGAGTTTTAAGGCCGCAAAGCTGTCCTTCTCCTGTTTCCAACTCCCATATTGTTAGTGGTTTCAGTGTGCAGAATAGCACAGTCCATTAGAGAAGCTTGTGAAATGAGGAGAGGAAAAGGGATCTACTCCATTTCATTCAGGACATTATATCAGTTCCTGATAATATTTTCGCTGGAAATTCATGACACGGGAAAGCCTTTCCAAAAGTGAAAGGATTTCACACATGGGAAGCTTATCTTATCTCTGCTGCTCTTCCAAACTTTGTACTATATTCCAGGAAGTATTGATTTTTTATTTATTTTTACATTTCTGGAATAGATTCAAGAGAGTCCTATTCTGAACATTGAAAGAGGTGAAGGTCTTATATTTTATCTGGGAAAAACTGGAAGGTCCCAACATTTCACAGTATTACCTTATCACTTTGATCAGGCCAGGGGCGTATTTAACAAATGTTTCATGTTTAAAAGTTTCAGGGTAGGAAAATTATGGAATCTAAACTGAATATGTTATGTTGTCAGGTACTGTAAAACTACTTTCTTTGCTTCTGATAGCTTGAGGATGGGCAATTTTTAAAGATGATTATACCTACAAATTCACAACACTAAAGTTGGTAGCACATAAAATGTCACAAATCTACAAAAACAGGAATAAACTCATTTAAAAAATGCTTCTGAGTGGTAAAGAAAAAGATCTAGCTCAGCTGTCTTCAATAGAAAATAAATGTTATTTCACAACTGACTAATCATTTTCAAGTTACTGCAACAATTAAAAACTGTATTCATATTTGTAGTGCAAAAGTGCATATATTTTATTACCTGAAGTACCTTTTTTTCTCTTTCATCTTCCTTTCCCCTCTAAAGAGTCTTGTGCAGAGGCACAGATGGCACAAGCAGCAAGGGTTTAAACACAATTCTGTGTATCAGAGAGTTGTATTAAAACTTCCTATCCATTCCTACATTGTACTTCAGTGGGGCCCAAGGCACAGTAGATCCAAAATTGAACAATGAGTATGAGGCATTTTTAAATGTTTTATATTAAAACTAAATGTTTAATGTATATAACTTCAGAACACTTATAATAGCATACAATTCTAAAGTCCTTTACTTTTAATTAAATACTTTAAAATGTAAGCATACAACCCATAGTATTTAAGCCAGAATGAACAGAAATGTATATAAGAAACTGCTTTGAATGCAAAATGGTAATTGGTAGTTTCCAGTCCCTGGGGAAATAGACCATGAAAGACAAAGTGGGTCCAGATAGCTTATCTTCATATAAAGAATTACTACTGAAAAAGGAAACTAAAAATACACAACACATACTGAAATCTGAACATGCTGAGGACTTATGACACCAATCATCTAAAGGTCAGATTGTTACAAGCACTTACAGTAAAAATATTTCATGTTGTATTATAATTTCCAATTTTTTCTACAGGTGGGACATGTGAAGTAACATGCCAGAGGTTACAAACTAATCAGTGCCTGAGCCAAGAGCAGAAGAAAAGTATCCAATTCTGCAACCTGCTTTTTAATCAGCAGACAGCATAACCATAGGTAAGACCCATACATAGAACCATAGGTAAGAACAAATACATCTCCCGGTAAACATTTCTCATTGGCTGACTTTCTATAATGCACCATCATTTTATATATAGAAGCACTGTTCTTAAATTCTATTAAAAAAAAATTAATTCTTTGGGAGAGTGTGTTGACATTTTGTTCCCTTCATTCTATGTCTGTTTTTTCATTATTTGCATGTAGAAAAATTAAATCCTCAGAATAAACAAAAATATTGACATAGGTCTTTTTTCTTTGACATTGTAAGATAGCAGAATAAAGTACTTTTTCTTCCCCACATACTTCCACACGTTTTTCCATTTTCTTTCTCAAGAGAAGCTGTATACATCCCAGTTGCATCTCTTGTATTTCCCCTATTTAATCCTTTTTTCGCACAACTGCCTCTTGAAGTAACAAGCCAAATATTTAAGAAAGAAGCACGCTCCTTGAAAGCCATTGGCCCTGATCTCTCTGTTTTTATTTTCCTTTCTTTATAGTTCATTTGTAATATTATTCAAGCGACTCTTCTAGTGAAAATGTTGACTTGCTAATAGAACTAAGATCATCCTAGCAATGGCATTTATTATAAGAGCAAGAGAGATCCATCTGGTGCTTTGGCTGTGTGACAGTCCTGAACTCTAAAGATTTGAGTTCATGTTTCTGCTCTACAGTAAATATCCTGTATGCCTTTTAGCAAAACACCATGAGCCTATCCAAACTCCATTGGTGAAGCATAGGTAACATTTTCCTGCTCTCCTATAGAGACACATCAAGATGCTTGGTCACTAGAAGTATACTCCCTTCCTCTTCACTGCTTCTTTCTTTTTACTTTGTTTTTTTCTACAGCCACTCCTCCTTTCAGCAGCTTCTAACCACAGCTTGGAATAGTCACCATTTATTGGATTCTCAGGACAAAGTAGGACTGCACATAAAGAAAGTCTCAAAAAGCACCAGAAGAAAGTAGAATAAGATCAGCTTTTAAAGTGTGAAAGCACCCCTTCAGAAAATTTCAGTGCTGGCATGCTAAGTGAAAAAATAGCACAGTAAGACTAGTCAAAAAGAAGAAGAAATAAAAATCACGGAAAGAAACTTGCAAAAGACATAAGAAATTAATTATAAGCCATCATCAACTTCTGTTCACTCTAAAGCTCTAAGGGAACTCAAGATGAAGTAGTGAGGCACTAATTGTGGTATATTGCATCTTACCTAAAATTGCTTGGATGGCCAACATGAAGCTGATTCTTTTTTGGAAGTTTCAGAGAGACCCAAGGAAGACCTCACCAATGAGCCTCACAGCCCTCTGAAATGTTACTGGAATTTATCCTACATATTAAAATTAATGGACATGTGGATGAATATGAATAGAGTTAACACTATTTGTTTCTTGTGGGTTTTTTACAGAAAATTTGTGCCTTGCAAATTTATTTAATTTCTCTGAAGAAGCAATTAAGAATGTGGACAAGGAGTATCCCTTTGATATGGTCTACTTGGAATTTCAAAAGGCATTCAGTAATGTTCCTCACCCAAAGACTCTTAAATAATCTAAACAACATGGGAATGTCCTTGGTTGGATAAAGAACTGTTAAGGAGATCAGAAACAGAGCCAAAGAACAAAAAGCCAGTGGAGTCCCACAGGGTTTTGTGCTGGGACCTGAGGCTCTCAGCGTATTCATAAATGAATTAAAGGGGTAAGAATACCAAGGTGACAAAGAATGGTGCTGACACTAAACTATTCAAGGCAATATAGAAGAGAGGCAGTTTCAGAAAAGCCTCACAATAATGAGTGGCTTGGCAAAGAAATGACAATTGAAATTCAGCTTAGATAAATGCATATGGGGAAAAACAACCTGAACTTCACATATAAACTGTTGCTCCAGGCTGGCTTATTCAAAGCAGGATGAAAATCTTGAAGATTTAGTAAATAGTTTGATGAAAACATAATCTCAATAATTTGTAACAGTCAAAAAAAGACTGTAGAACACCAGCAGTCATAAGAACAGGATTATTCCACTGCATAACTCCCTGACTCATCAGTATTGTGAAAATTTTGAGTAGGTCTGACCTCTCTTCCCCAAAAGGAGAATTAGAAGAGATATCAAAAAAGGACATGTAGCAGTATTGTAGGGAGCCCAAACCAGAAAAGCACTAATTAACTAAGGTTCCACAATCAGAAACTGAGACCATTTAATCTGAAATATAGTAGTGGTTTAAAAGATAAAGAGTAAAATGTGAAAGAATTTTTAGTATCCTTTTCAATACAATAACTAGAGAACAGCAAGATGATAAGGGCTAGATTCAAAAGTATCAGAAGGAAGTACTTCTTGATCACTGTGCTGTTTAAGCTATGGCCATAGAAGACAAAGGTCATACAGGTTCAAAAAGGGAATGGACAACCCACAGAAAAAAAATTCATCAAAGTCTTAGAGGGCTGTGTAGACTCCTGGTTGCTGGGAGAATATTCTGGGGAAATATCAGTATGCAATTGCCTGTACTTACCTTTTCTTGTCACCTTCTACAGGTACTTTTTCTGGTTTGGTTTTAAGACATTCATTGGTGCTCTCATGCTACAAATTTAGAACTGCAGATTCTGGGATAACTGCTTGTTCTTACATTTTCCTCAAATTTTACCTCAGCCTCATACTTTGCTTCACATATTAGTACCCAATGTCTGAATGCACCTTTATTGACAGCAGTTTTATACAAGGGAGCATCAACAGAATAGGTGTGGCATAGGGTTGTTGTAGTCATAAATCTTAATAGAATACTTGATCTGGAACTTTCTCTACCTTCTCCTGCCCATTGAAGCTGCTTGCTTCCATGACTAGAAATCAGTACTTGTTGTCTTGGAGTCTATGTTCTGCACTATCATGGTCCTGTGTAGGGAGGAGCAAGTGGTTTCTGAACATCCCAGTCTCAGAGATCCTGGTGCAATAAGGTTCAGGACATGTGAGAGAACCACTGCTCTGCTGACCATTCACCTTTTGAATCCTTTGCATAACTTCTGCTTCTTTTCCTGATATAAGTCCAAGCAGGAAAGGCCTAAAGTAGCTGAAGAAAGTTGAGTAAAAGTGGGAGGATGGTGAACAATGATATTTGCCAGCCTACTGTCTGGGCAGCAGCAGCACTGACTTTCTAGCTCTTTCCAAACAGACAGAAAGAATGACAATCCTGCTTTTTCACTATTCCAGTTTGACAGCCTCTTCTGTTTTGAGTATCAATTCTTTGCATCTTACTCTCAGAAGTCTGTATCACTGCTAGCACAAAGGGGCCTTGACACTTGCAAGTGGTGTTGCAATACATGAAGTCTGGTAGTCATGGCCATTCTCGGGATCTTGACCTTCTGTCCTTCTACTAATGGGATCTGGATAGGATCCTTCAGATCCTGCTCTGCTGCTCTTGATAGCTTTCCAGGCTGAGGAAGTAAAATGGGTGATCTGGCAGCAGATTTAAGGCAAAAAACAATGAACCACTTTTCACTCAACAAATCATTACAATGGGGAATCCATTACTATTCAGCACTAAATAAAAAAATAAGAAGGATTCGGGAATCAGAATAATGGAAAGTATTATCGTCGCTGAAAGTGCTCTGGATGTAGTTTCTAAACCCCTGTTCAAGGGAAACTGAATATAGAGTTCACTCACTGCATTCCTCTCTAAGCCTTTTCTGCTGGGCAGTGTCATGGACAGGCAGGTAAATTACATGGATCACTGGTCAGACAAGGAATGGCTGTTCACATGTTCTTACATTATGATTTCTGTAACTGATCGATGTCTTTAACTCCTTGTCAGGAGTTAAAGGAGATGAAGGATGGATTGACTAGTAAAGTAACCTTTGGCAGAAGACAGTTTGAAATCCTTGGATGCCATTATAAATGTCAGTCATTAATGTTTTATTGGACTGGGCACTACTAGCACACAGCAGTTAAGCTGACAGATTGATACTGAACCTAATAATATCTGCAGGGTGAAAGTGAAAGCAAGGAAGTTAAGATTATTTCATCAACCAATCTGACTGCATTAGTAAGAAAAGGTGTTTCCTACTTAAAAGGTCTAAAGGTTCAAAATATGAACATATCTATATTTCTTCACCTAATGTTGAAAAAACACACTAAATTTTTTGTTCCTTTGGCTAAATATTAGGGGAAATAATTCCTAGCTAAGAACATATTATGTTATATTAGTGTTTAGCATATGACTGTGATATCTTTCTGAGGTCTCTGCCAGTACCAGGACTGACTGTATTCACAACATGACACAGATCTTTGCTAGGGCAGTATTGCACTACAAAAGTTTTAGCCTAGGAAGGCACGTATTGCACAGAAGATGAGAAGACAGAGAAGCAGCCAGACAAAATATTTTTGTGAACTTCATATTTAAAGCCAATTACTCCCACTGGGGCAGCTGTGCACTATTGCTCCCTGTGAATATTCAGGAAGAAATGAATAGTGATACTCAAAAATGGACTGTGATCAATCATGTCAAGGTCTGGATAAATATCAATAGCACCTGCAGGTATGTGACGTTAAAGGCATGTGCTAAATCTGAGATATTAAGCATAAATTCTTCTTCCCTCAACAGGAATTCATCAGTGAGCACAATCAGATCCCTACCTACAGAATATATCATTGTGTATGTGAAACTCACGTGTCACTGGAGACCCTACACCATGTCTTAAATGAGAGTGAAAACTTCAAAACAGAGACATGATGAAGACTTTTGTTAGCATCAGAGAACAGTTATCCATTAGGGAAGCCAAGGGAAACCCAGAAAAGAAGAACCCAAAGGAAATTGGTGTCTTGCCTTTTAGATGGAAAGCATTCAAAAATAAACTCCAGACAATGACTCTAACACCTCCCTACTGATTTTACCAGCCAAGTAACAATTTGCAGTCACAGCTCAAAACTGTGCCTGCAGCTTTAAAATGACATTATGGAGTACTGTTTAATGCTAAAGCAAAGATGACAACTGCATTTGTCTCCACAGGACTGAATTCTGCAACAATGGAAGCAGACACTGTGGTCCAGATTCCAGGATCTTATGGACTCCTTTCCATTACAGGGTATGAAACAATGCAAATTAAACACAATGCTCATAAGCAGGATGTGTTCTAGCAGCTACACAGTAAAAGTTATTTTCAGCTTCAGAGTTTCAACTATTGTTCCAGCCTTGAGCTGGAAGTATATAAGTAATGGAGGTTGGCCTACAAGTTACAAAAAGCAGGTTGTAATTTCATTTAAAGCTTCCCCACACAAAGAAAATGAAGAGGAAAGACTGGTCTCCAGACTCTTACTCATTAGAAATAATACACTTGGATAGCAAAAGCTGTAATACCAATTTCTTCTGTAGAATGCAAACAAAACTATCCAGATTCTGCCACACTAATATTAGTCCCCTTGAGTCTGAGTTTTCACTTTGTCTGTTACAAAGTTACTGAAGTAATATTTTTCCAATCTTACAAGTAGATTGTACTAGTAAAAAGTAGAAAAGTACTACCTAAAGTACTTAGTACATGTTCTGCATGGAATATAAAACAACAAACATCTGTGCACCCTACCACTACCTCTTCATCTTTTTTGAGAGGTATCAGCCATGATTTTTCATTCTATTTAATTGTCCTATTCAGCCTACAGTCTTGACTGTGGCAGAGTCAGCCAAACCTCATTTTTTTTAGTAGCTCTATTGATGCAAACTTGAGGATTTTGAGTATAACTTGCTCAGGCATGGCCATTGGCCATGATGACACCTCTAGTTCCCAAATTTGCGTTGAAAAGTACATATGCACAGAGGAAACATGCCTTCAATCAGAGCTAGTTAGAAACTGTAACAGTTCCATAAACTTTCTGGTAAAGAAAGAAAATGCAATTTCAAAAAAAGTTACACACACTAGAAGGGAAATGCACCATATTTTCAGATCATAACCAATAAGAAATTATAATCATGGGAAAATAAGGTTTGCTTCTTAACTTAAAACCTTTTCATGTTCAGTGTTGACATCAAAATGCTTAGACGGTGGCCTGATTTCAACAGCAATCCATACCAGTGATTTTGATGGCAGAGCTGGTAGAGTACTCAAGCTTTCAAAGGTGGGTTGGGAATAGAAATCACAAGTGCTCACCAGTTATTTACTCAAGGTTAAAGAAATATTTGAAGTCTTCCTTTTCTGTATCTATAGCACAGAGCAAAGCTCTTTGTTTCCTATAAATATGGAGTTGCATCACTCTTATGAACTGTAAATAACAGTTCAGCTCTTTGAAAGAAGTGTCAGTTGCTGCCTCAACAGTAACAAATGATCATGTTTGTTGGGGTCCTTCCCCCCTGCCATGGAGCCCTGGGAGAGGGGCCCTGGGGGGGTGGCACAGGGTTTCCCTGCCCCGGTCAGCCTCGTTCCCCATGGGTTGTTTTGTGTTCCCCTGCGCGGGCAAGGACCCTCGGGTCCTGTGACTGTAAGAGTTCCTCAGCAGAGCTCCAGCCATGCGGCTGAAGAAATAAACATCTCTGAAACATCTGTCAAGAATCGGTCCATATATATTTCTTTTCCACGGCCCTCCTTGTTTGATACATTGTGTTACAGTATCTGCACTGTAACAAATGGTGGCTAATGCGGGCAGGATGATCCTGGATCCCTAAGGACAGCGACTGATTTGTGAGTAAAGAAACTTTGTATTCCTCTTCTTGTTTTTGTTTTGCTATTCCATATCTAAACTATGGAAGAACCGTGGAAATACTCTTGGCTCTCAGAGCCGCATATGGACATTTATCTTAAACTTGAAAAGATTCTTGAACAACGATTTGTAAATTTTAGCTTAATTCAAGCTCAAAAGGAACTGAAACGCTTCCTGGCATGGTTGTTTAAGAACTTTTTCTGTGTTTCTTGGGATTTAATTCTTACCAAAGACTTTTGGAACACTGTTCGGACACAGTTAATTTCTGAGTCAAAATATATGCCGATGGAAGAATATTTTCGTGAATATTATTTAATTACCGAGACTGTTGAGCAATGTCAGCTGTGTCCTGGTGAAGGGAAGCCTGGCTCAGGGACCGTGTGACCCAGGCCACGTGGACTGAGCCCTTTGCGAGCAGCAGCGAGGCAGTTCCCGCGTGCGGGCGGAGCCATGCGAGCCGCAGTGTCGGTGGCGGAGCGAGGCGCGGCGGGAGCGACACGACCCGGCGGTGCCTGCCCGGTCCCGTGCAGTGCATGGTGAAGTGAGCCCCATGAACGCCTGACCAAGAGGGGCGGCGCGTGGGCGGCGGCTGGTGGCGGTGGAGCTGAAACGTGCTGGAGCAGGGCGCGGGGGAGTCATCGCTCAGGGGCCCGGCCGAGACGTGGGTGCAGCGCCTGGCAGGGGCAGCGCAGCTGAGAGCAGAGGCGGAGGAGCGCAGAGTGCTGAGCGGCACAGCCCGGCCCAGCCCGCGCGGCCCCGAATGCGACCCTGGGAAGAGCGCGCAGACACGAGCAGCCCCGACAATTCCAACACGGGAGCGAGCGACAGCAAAAGAGAAAGCAAAAACGTGGCAAGACAGAAAACAGCAGCCACTTGGAAAAAGGAAAAGATCATTGCAGCTAAGGTTTTAGGAATAGTAAAATGGTATAATGTTAAACAAAATTATGGTTTTATAACGAGATGTGACAACCAGCAAGACATATTCGTGCATAGAACTGCTATTAAAAGGAACAACCCTGAAAAATGCATCCCAAGCTTGGGAGATGGAGAAGTGGTGGAATTCAAAATTGTACAAGGTAGAAAAGGGTTACGAGCATCAGAGGTCACTGGGCCTGATGGTGTTTCTGTAAAAGGCAGTATACATGCTAAAAATCGTAGTCATGTTAGACAGTATCTCCATTATAAGCCCCCCCTACAGTCTCCCTTTCCTAATCCCACCTTTCCCTTTTACCCTATATCCTATTACCCCCAGTGTATTCCCAATCCGTTTTTTCATCCATGGTTTCCCTCACAAAACCATACCTTTGCCAGTTGTTTCCCCAAATATCCCTTTCCAATGCTGAGTGGGGGATGAAAAGGGGGGGGGAAGAAATTAAACCCTCTCCTGCCTCAGTTTCCCCACAAAGCATGCTCAGAGAGTCCTGTCTCCCTTCTGTCAGCCTTAAGATGTTCCAGAGAATCTGTTTGGACATTAAAGACTCAGGAGGGTGGCTTATTTTGTTTTGAAACTGTTCTTGTTATGTTTATCCAGTTGCTTTCAATGTTAAGTTTTAAATCTCTTTTTGTTAAAAATAAATGGGTGAAATGTTGGGGCCCTTCCCCCTGCCATGGGGTCCTGGGAGAGGGGCCCAGAGGGGAGGCACGGGGTTTCCCTGCCCCTGGTCAGCCTCGTTCCCCATGGGTTGGTTTGTGTTCCCCTGTGCGGGCAAGGACCCTCTGGTCCCGTGATTGAGCAGTTCCTCGGCTGAGCTCCGGCCATGCAGCTGGAGAAATCTCTGAAACATCTATCAAGAATCGGTCCATTTCTTTTCCATGGCCGTCCTTGTTTGATACATCGTGTTACAGAATCCCCACTGTAACACGTTTGCAAGGGCCAACTCTAGACTTGAACGCACTCGATGTCAATAGAATGGATATCACGCTTCTGACACTGGTCCTATGCTCTGACGTACAATCAACAAATGGTTAATGGGTGAGTGATTAGGGACCCCAAAACAGAAGCTGCCCTTGAGTTGTTGCAGAGTAGTGCTGAGAAACACATTTAAAATCTTTACAATTAAAGAATTGTAGCATCAGCCTTAACATGCTTAGATTTGGTATCCATGAAATGGAAAAAAAAAAAAAAACAACGAACTGGAAAATCACCCACCAAAGGAAAAACAAGAAAACAAATATAAAAATCTACTCAATTGCATTCTCTTTCAAAAGTAAGAAACACATAAGACCAAGAATGTTTCTTTTAAAAACAGCTGGAAGGAACATCTAAGAGAGCTAAAACCTTTCAAGCAGTATGGTGTTTATCCAAAGGTGCCTAAAGAGGCACATGGTGAATGCACACTGACTGTTAGAAAGCCTTATGATGGAGCAAAATTATACCAACACAGCCAAGTAGAAAGCTGATACACATAATTAGTAAATTCAGAAAAATAAAATGTTGTCCAAAAACCCCAACCAACCAAGCAAAATCATTAACTCATACAAGTTCAAAAATACCACGAAAACCACAATGCTGGAGACATCAATATTGGAAACAATTTTCAAAAAACTAAAAAAACTTCGAGCAAAATAGCTACATATGTAGTGTAGCCTCTTGTTTAATATGAGCTTTGTCCCTAAGAATGGGAAGGTGACATGTTTAATGCCAATTTTTAACTAGTATTGCAGTGGAGAATACCCACCTTGTGGAAGTGCCAGCCATCTAAAAGGCTGCTTGGTTGCTCAGTGCAGACATGTATTGTTTACCCTATTCAACTACGTTCCAGGGAGCCAAACTTCTTGGAACACCACTTAAATTTGTTTCCTGCCCCAAGGGATCTCAGTTTGCTCTCCAGAAGGAACAGGACTGGCAGAATCCTCCATTAAAAGTCTGTCTCAGGAAGAGTTAATATCCCACTAACAAACAGTTGCTAACCTGAGATCATTTAAGGGAGAGTATGGATCAGAAAACATTCCAGTTTCACAGAGAGAAGCTTTCAATTTTCACTCTGAAGCCTTTAGTGTTCTGTTCCAATATCTAACCTGCTCTGTTTCTCATCAAAACCAGACAAACTAGATTTACCAGATATTATTTTCATCTAGATGGCCTCAGTTTTAGAAGATTGAAAAGTTTTTTGCATTCAAGTGCAATTCGGACCATGAAAGACCAGGTATCCTCAGTTGGCATGGTCCGAGTACATGCAGGATGCTCTCACCATCTGTCAGGCTTTAAATGTCATACTAATTTCCCAGATGCTTTGGGGCACTGGGAGGGCACTTCTGTGCCAAAGATTTAGCAGGAATTATATTGTGTTGTTTAGCTGGCTGGCTGATTTGCTTATTACTTCTCCCTTCAGATGGCTGTTTCTGATCCAAACCATATGCAGCCATTTTTTCAACCATCTTCAGGGTCCTTCTCAAAACTAACTACTCCATAATTCAAAAAAACCCTGCCATTTATACTGTAGTACAAACATAAAGCAGAACTAATAACAATATTCAGAATACCTCAAGCTACAAATAACGAATTAAAGTTTTGCTAATATTATGTGAAGTCATTCAAAGTTAGCTATACCAATTCTGCAAACTGAGTCACTCATCCTAAAGCATTAACCGTTCCACAATAGATATTAGTTACTTAGAGCTGTGAATTTTTTTACAGGGATTTTAAAATAACATAAAAGAAAGATGTATATTAATATTATAGAGTGACCTGCAAGAATTGGAACTGTGATATGTCTGAATTTTAGAAGGTTTCATGGTCAATAATTGTGAAGTTTTTAAGATAGCCAAAATTTGAAGAGAAGAAAGCCTCCTAATTTGACAATAGCTTCTAGGTTGCAGCATGAAATACTGAATTCAATGTCATTGTCGTGAGAGTTCCAAAATCCTGCCTGTATGGCCAAAGATGGAACCCACTAGTGCACTAGATCCTTCATGTGAGATCTGTCAGGGTTCCATTCTTACTGACTTACAAGAATCAAAAGACTGAGATTGAAAGGTTCCTCAATGGCTCAAGAAAAGTGGATACAGTCAAGATAAAGAAAGAGAATCCTAGTTGCTTGTCCTTCCTGAAATTGATGCTAATTTTGCAATGTACTTTACTGGGACAAGATTTCACCCATATGTGACGTCCAGAAACTTTGATGCCTGTCTTGCTTTCTTTTTGATTGCAGAGGATTTAAGTTTCTAACTAATTTAATTTCTAACTAATTTGGTTGAAGAGGGGAAGTTCTGCTTCTTACCTAGATTTCCTCGACTTCTCTCCCTTCTTTTCAAATGTCAATTATTATCCAGCATCTCAGAAACAAACTAGTGGGTATTTAAAACATTTGCCAACAGAAATACCCTAATAACAAAGTTACATAAAGTACAAGCTCAAGCACTGCCTAATCAGTTTTGATTAAGCACATCAGGTTTTATTCACTCAACTGGAAAACTAACATTTGCTCAGCTTGGGAACTCTAATTCCTTGTGCTTACTGGTGAAAAAAAATGTGCAGTTATCTCCAGCACAGTGTTTATTCAGTACCTGTGCAAGCATCCACTGCTTGGTTAGATTAAGCTGACAAAATTGCAAAGGTATTTGGAATTCCCAAAGAAAATGTTAAAACAAAAAATCTTTAATGCTTGGAAGACTCCTGTTTTCTTCTCTTCCACATTCTCTGCTGTGAAAATTGGTATGCTTCTATTGTCAGTAAAGTTTTGACCTGGTCCTATTTTTTCTTTAAAATATGCCATTGAACATGAACAATTCAGTTATTAAATGTTGCCGTTCTTTCACCAGCAACTCAACAGCTGAGGGCAAGGCTATCCTATTCAGAAAGGAAACTAAGACAAGCTTTGACTTACCCCGCTTGGGCGAAAGTCCTGCTGCAGAAGTACAGATTATATATAACCTGGAAAAGTTGAAAATCCTGTCATGCAAACCATTGTCTTTTTCTTTTATTTAGAGTGTATCTGAAGAAGGTTGGCTCATTCAGGAGCATGAGAGAAGGTATTTTAGTGTGCAAAATAGTTAAGTTTTCATTTCCAGGACAACTCTGGTTGTTGTTTCTCACAAAGCTTTCCATAAACAGCCTGCAAACTGTTTTGGTCTATTAGTCATAATCTTGCATTATCAGTTACCTGTTTGCCAATAAACAAAATCATATTTGCAGTGGTTTTTATATCTCACTCTTTTAGGAAGATAAATAAGAATCTAATTGTTCTTTTTCCTGTTCCTAATAAAGTCTATATTTCTTCCTTAAGTCATCTCATTGATTTCAGCACGCTCTGTTTGGTTTTTGACTGAGACACTGTATTGGGTCGTGCATTATATTAGATCTTAAACATCTTCTCTTTTCTCTGCATCTTACTCAACTTCAATTTTCACTTGTATATTTTTTAGCTCTGTTACTCCCTTTTCTATCACTGATAATGTGAAGTTTTTTCTACCTGTCATCTTACATATATTTTCTTGGAGTTAGCAAGGACTTCTCACTTTGGTATCGTTGTTTTCATCTCTAAATTTCTTTCCTAGAACTACCAACTGGCTACAATTTCCTTAGCAAGAAGCACAGCTTCTAGAACTACTGCACGAGCACAAGACAATGGATGTATGAAGAGCAGACATTCTTAGGTGATCAAGATGAATTTCTGTCCTCACACGTCCTTTGTCTTCTCTCATTTAGCACTCATTTTGTTCTTCTCTCATTTTCTCACTCTGCATTTGATGAATTCTTATTTCACTGTCTGCCCAGCCATCGTGCCAACAGTTCTGCTATTAACAAGTCTCTGACCCTCCTAATTCTTTCTGTTCTGTTTCATGAAGGTTCCTATATGCATTCCTCAGTGTTTGATAGCTTTATTCTGTTTACTGGACGTCCGTCTGTCCGTCCATCTGTCCATCCATCCGTCCTTCCCTTTGTCAATTTTTTTTGCCATGCTTTATTAGCAATGGCTTCAGGACAGCAGATTCCCTTGGTTTTGACTGCAGCTCTCTACTCTCTTCATACTGAGAGAGAAAAGCAGATAAAACTGACTATATTGAAAAAGGCAGGATGAGAACCCATTGCAGCCCAAACCAGTGAGTGTTCTACTTAAGAAGCTGGCTCTTCACCAGCTTCTTCTTTGGTTCAACTAAACTACAAGGCAGAAATCACAGAAATATATGGTACTGACCATTTTTTCTTCTGTATGTTGTTTAATCTATCAAAAGATTCAAATTGTACTGTTTTACACTGCAAAATAATCTCAAATTTTAAAGGAAAATACTAGACATAATGCTAGCTGTGATAATGGAAATGGAGTCCGAATCTTCAGTGCAATAAGAAGTAGTATGTTCACAGAATTGCAACAGGCAGATAAGGAATATAGTAACTGACTTGTATTATGGTCTCTACACACACAGTGTCAAACTTCTGAAGCTCATTATCTTCACAGAATCACAGAATATTCTGAGTTGGAAGGGACGAACAACGATCATTGAGTAAAACCCCTGCACCATCCCCAAGAATCACATCATGTGCCCAAGAGTACTGTCTAAATGTCTCTCGAGCTCTGTCAGGCCTGGTGCTATGACCACTTCCCTGGCAAGCCTATTCCAGTGCCCAACCACCCTCTGGGTAAAGAACCTTTTCCTAATATCCAGCCTAAACCACCCTCAGTAGAGCTTCAGGCCATTCCCTCCTCTCTTGTCACTGGTCACCAGAGAGAAGAAATCAGTGTCTGTCCCTCTGCTTCCCCTCACAAGGAAGTTGTAACTGCAATGAGACTTCTCCTCAGTCTCTTCTTCTCCAGGCTGAACAGACCAAGAGTGACCTCAGCCACTTCTCATACGACCTCCCTTCAAGGCCCTTCACCATCTTCATAGCCCACCTTTGGACACTCTCTAATAGCTTAATGTCCTTCTTATATCGTGGTGCCCAAAACTGCCCCCAGCACTTGAGGTAAGGCCGCCCCAGTGCAGAGCAGAGCAGGACAATCCCCTCCCTTGCCCAGCTGGTGATGTTGTACCTGATGCCCCTCAGGACACACTTGGCCCTCCTGGCTGCCAGGGCACTGCTGGCTCATGTTCAATTTTCTGTTGATCAGGACCCCCAAGTCCCTTTGCCTGGCACTGCTCTCCAGCCTCTCATTTCCCAGTCTGTCCATACATCCCACAAGCAGATTCCATCACCTTGCTGAACTCCACACGGTTTCGGTGACTGCCCAGCCCTCTAATTTGTTGGGGCCTCTCTGCAGAGCCTCCCTGTCATCTAGGGAGTCAACAGCTCCTCCCAGTTTTGTATCACCAGCAACTTGCTTAGGATCCCTTCCAGTACTGTGTCCGAGTCATTTATGAAGATGTTGAAGAGCACAGGACTGGGGATGGAGTCCTGTGGAGCCCCACTAGTGACCAGTCAACAGTCTGATGTCACTGCATTCACTATAACCCTTTGTGCCTGACACGTGAGCCAGTTGCTCACACACCACACGATGTGTTTATCCAGCTATTTTCATTCAGATAGTTTGTAAATGGACAGTACCATATACCTGTGAAGGTGAAAGTGATATTCAAGAAGACAGTAAGTACTGCCAACTACTTTAAACAAAGAAGTGCTCACAGACAGCTGAAACTTCACAAAGTCACAAAGGCTATGTCTACATTAGCAAACAATACAAGCAGATCTGTAGGTCAAAGCAGTGTTTTCTGAAACTCCCATGTCTCAGCTGTCTGCTTTTTATGGAATTTCAGGTCAGACTAGGTTCATTTTGGTCACTTAGAATGAAAGTGGTAATGAATATGGTTTGAAGTTGTCTCAAGGCCCAGTTCTTGCTGCTGGTGTCTCTCAGAGGCTGCTTTGCATTTGGCATGCTGGAATGAAACTTCTAATTTAATTTCCATTGAATGCAGTCTTGTTCTTATGCACCAAATAAGTGAACAAATATTTAATAAATTTATTTTAATCTTTAGAAAATTGTACTCACTTTACTTGGATTAGTGGAGTTTTGATCTAAGTTGTGGTCAGGTATAATTATCTTAAACCATCAGTCTCTGCTAGACAAGCACACCTGGAACAAAATACTAAGAGAACCATTTGCAATTCTGACAACTGAAATTCGGGGAGGTGGGGTGGTAGTATTTGCTCTATTTGAAAGATTGGTGTAAATTAGTTAACTGTGCATTCAAGAAGTTTTTAAATTGTATAAAATTTATTTCACTTTGACAACCCACAGAAAATTAAAGGAGGTAGTAATGCTAGCTAGCATCTTGTTAAATACTCATTTCTGAGCTCTGATGCTGTTTATTTTTCATGCACTCCAAAGCCTCTCTCTGAGTAGATATTTGTCCTTCATTCACAGATGATAGTCCACTTTGAGGCACATGAGAAAAACTCAAAATGACACTTAACAGCAACAGCTCCACTTACACAGTCCCTGCGGCAAAAAAATTTGGAAGCAGCATGGAAAAGCCAATGCAATCATTGTGGTATTTTAAATTACTCACAATATTGTGCAACACAAGTATGTTACACTATATTGGAAAATAAATGTTTTTATAAGGCAGTACTTTAGACAAAGGTGGATAAAGAAGGTTTTATGCAAGATCAAGATTACAACTGCAACTATCAGTTATTCCCTGCTTTTGTGTTTTTGAACCAGCAGAAATTGTATTTCTTCTTGCAGCTTTTTTTTTTTTTCTTTTTTTGCCAGGATATGTGGCAATGGAAAGTCTGATCAGCTTTAAAAAACAAATAGTTTTGTGTGGCTGCTAGTGATATTCACTGGCCAATTTTTAAGAAAGGTTAGTGAAATTTTGGGAGCCAAAAGGTAATCATTATTTTTTAAAAGTTCTAATTAAGATGTCAGACTGGGCAGTGGAATGTATTTAGAATCCCATGTAATTTGATTGTGTTGGCCTATTTAGATAAATTACTTTGGAAAGACAAATAAACCAGCTCTTAAAATGTCCAAGAGGGCCAGGCTTCATTCCAGTGTTTCAAGCAATAGCCCTTTGTAACTATCAGCTAATCTAACAATAGACATACACGTGTCAAAGTCTGATAGAAAGAATGATACAAGCGCCTGAATCACCATCACTAATAGAATAAACAGTACACAGTGTTATTTAACTGCAAATGCTCAGCTTTTTTTTGCCTTTGAACTGCAGACCTTTGGAGACCATATTAAAGGAAATGAACACCCAAAGTTTGGAACACCTGAAGCTGAGGCATCATCCTACATAAACCCCTGGGATTATCTGGGTTAGTTTAGTTCCGTTCACTACATGTGCTAAATCTGTATGACAAACATAGGATTTAGAATATTTTAATACCGTGCTATCAGTAACCTGAGACTCTAAAATCCACACCACTATCCTTGAAAATCAAAAGAGTCTGACCCAGTAATGTAGCCTTTTTATCAATTTGCACCACAAAGAATTTTACATACACTCTGTTGCCTTTTCCTTTCATCAACAGGGAGAGGCAAGGGTGGAAAGGGTTAGAAAAGAGTATTTGTTTTCCAGAGGTAGTAGCTTTGTACTTTCTTGTCCTTGCCTCCACCATTGTAGGGTAGGTTTAGGCATGGACAGCTTTCCCAGGAGGAGGCCAGTGGGCTTCTTGGTAGTCTATCCCAATGGCACACGTTTGGTGCTCTCGGAGCAGCTCTACTTTTCTGACTGCTGACTTTCATCTGCTGCACCTATGTAAAGGGCAAGATTTTTTCCAATCTTCATGATTCTATGATTTAAACGCTTGGTAGTGCTTTAGCTTCACTCGTGTTTTTGTATTTTTGTGCTGTTGATCCCAACCCAGTTTTTCCTGCCCTTTGCATCTCGTGTGACACAACCACAGTTCAGTTTCAGGGGCTTAGAAGGGAAACTGTGAAGTTGCCAGAATAGATGAAACAAAACTTCCTCTCTGAGCTGGGGGCTCAGCAAACACAGTAGTGCACTGTGGCACTTTGGCATAGCAGCAGGGGCGTGCTGCCTTCCCAGGTCCCCTTCCTGTTCTCAGACTGTACTACAGATTATGCTCTGAACTCCTTCCAGGGTAGCGGGACACTCGACTACTGTCATGCCAGGCAGCCCCAAGGAGGATAAGAAAGGTATTTGCTCTTACTTGGGCAGACCTCGATCATTCCCTTGATTTTTTTGTTTGTTTGTATTTTTTTGTTGCTGCTGTTGTTAAGGGGGGAGAGAACGTTTTCCTAGCCGGAAGGTGAACAAAACAGAAGCAATTTTGCATGTCTTTGCAGCTAAAGTACCTGTTCCAATGCTGCCTGGAGATTTCTTTGAGAGGGGTAATTTGCACCCGATTTCTGTCCCCCTCATTTGCATCTGAGTTTCCAGAGCTTAATGAAACAGAGTTATATTGAACTTTACCCTACTGTTCTTCTCTGCCTTTCTTCAAAGACAACAGGGAGAATAAGGCAATATTTACTAATAAAAAATCCTGAACAAGTAAATGCAACCATTAATTTTATGCTGGTACCTGAAGTACTAAATCAACTCAACTTCCAATTCATTAATCAGGTTTAAAGCAACAGCAACTGAGTGCTATGGCACAAAACTGAATAATCCCAAAGCCTTGGGGAACTGCAATTCACATGACAGGCATGTATAGCAGCTCTCAGCCAGGGCAGCAAGCAAATTATGTGAAATATTAGATACAGAGTAGGCCTTGGCATGGCCTACTTCCCTAGTGTGTTATTTTAGATAATTAAAATTAAATTCTTCATATTTCTTTTCTTTCCTGAAATAGCAAAGAAGGTTGGGAGCAGGATCGATGTTTCCTGACAGCTGTAAACAATCACAGGCTCCTGCCTTTTGAAGTACTTTTTTTCCTTCCGTGACTCGTGCATTTGCTTTCAAGGTCTTCCTGTGTTGATTTATTCCCAATTCCCCCAACTGATATCTAATTCTCCTCTGTACTTGGCATGGCTGTTACCCTCAATTGCTCACTTACACAAACTTAGAAAAGCAAAATCTACAGACATAATTCAAGGCTCCTACCAGTTTTAAAAAATTCAGAACTGGAGAGTAGAATGGTATCTTACATTCTGTGATGAAGAAAGTGCCACTGCACTCTTTTTCTGCTTAGCCTACTAACAAAGGCTACTCGTTAGATTATTTAATGTCACTTTTAGTGCAGACTTTTACCCATAAATACCTAAAAATATTACTGCAGTCTTTCAGATAAAGCAAGGAGACTTGGGAGTTTAGATAAACCAGGAGTCTTTCTGGTTTAGCCACAGGTCTGCAGCTTTGGCCAAGACAGTCCACATACCTGGAAATTAAAATGAAAATTCAAAGTAGATATCACTCCTTATCTACCATGAAAAACAAGAGGGCAGGTTTAATTACAGGCTTGGCATGTAGGAAGAAAAGGTACAGAAAGACTACGAATAGTAAAACATTTTGCAGAAGTACCAGCTCACTCATGCCATTCACCATGCAAGGGCTCATTATTCTCAAGTATAATACTCATTATTTTATTTACCAACCATCTCCATTGCATCCACAGTGTATGGCATGTAGCATTAACAATATAATAAATAATACTTAAAACTTCATCAAATACACAATAGAGAAGGCAAGCAAACACTAAATAGAGTAATGGAGCATTGAAAAGTAAGCTTTTATATCTCATCTCCCATGTAGCTTCCAGCATCCCACTGTGACATTGTTTCAGTACTGAAATAAATGGAACAACCCCTGTTGCGTCACCCACATCAGTCCTTCTGGCACCGTGGCGGATACCGCTGTCAGCACCGCTCCACTGAAGAACAGCCCCTCCCTGCAATAAACTCTCCACTGCCTGTAGCACAGGCATGGCTAGAAGTAGGTCAAGACTCCAGTGGTCATAAGAATCGTTAAGGAGGAACACTCCTATATTCCACAAAACAATGGACTTCCCCAGAACCATTAAGTTTGAAAAAAGTGGATCCTTCAGGATCAGACAAGGAAGAAAACACTTCCAGATAGGCAGAGATGAGAGGTGATTTAAGAGCCCAGTTGTGCGCAGCAGTGGCTGTTATTTTGCAGATTAAATTTTGTGTATGCTTGAAAAAAATTTTAGGTTTGCCTGCACTCTGTACTATCTCACAAAGGGTAATTCCTTTCATTCATCTAATAGGGAAGAAGTTTCCTTCCTCGCTGCAGAAAACCAACAGCCTCCCCACACATGTCTAACCAGAAAAACAGAGCAAAATGACAAGTTTTGGTTTAGGTTTCTGAGATACAGTTTGCAAGAAGTTGGGAGAATAGTTTGAGGAGGCAGTGCCAGATGCTTGCCTAAACTCTTGCCTAGCAATTTATTCCTTAACAATGTTGGAGACAGGGCACTGAGCTAGATGGACCTTTGCTATGGAGCAATACAGAGTAACACACACTTGCTCCCAGCCTTGAAATTAGCATGGGGACAAAAGCTGTGAATTAAACTTTGTATCTTAAATCACAGTAAATATGATATTTCCTATCTAGGAGACTGCAGAAACACCTTGTAACATGGTACATTCTGAACAGCAATTAACAAAGTTGGACTTGATGATCTTGGAGATCTTTTCCAACTGTAATGTTCCTATGATTCTTAATGATCCTATGTTAGTGCAGTCTGTTGAGATCCAACAAAAGATTACGTGGGCTTTGAATTCCAGTATAAAACAACAATCCAATATGAAACATTAATCTTCTACTGTGAGATAAAAAGACACAGTTACAGTTATTAGTCTATATCTGATTAAACCAGGCTACTTGAGGGAACAGGGAACATTGATTCTTCTCAACTTCATTCAGAAGCTCTACTTTGAAGAAAGCAGTTTTGCTATGCCCCAGGTGTCTTCTGTCCATCCATTCCTTTTGAGCATCCAAATGAGCTAGTCTCATTTATTTTATTAGCCAGACTTATCTGTTCAGCAGAACGCCTTAGTTCCTCAGAAAAAAAAAGTGTTCTCTTAAAACTAGACTGTGCCTACAGGACAGACCCTCCATCAAAGGTCACAGAATCTGTTTCACATGTTGGCTTCAAAATGCTACAGAATAAGACCAGAAGATTCCAACCTCTGTCCAGTAGCTAACAACTCCAACAGATCTTTCTTCCTTGTTAAAAAAATCCCATCCAGATGGGATCCTTGTTGCTAAAGCGCTTGCTACCTATCAGGCAGCCACAGCAGAAACTGATGACGAAAGAAACAACTTGAATCTCTTCCTTCCCACATTATTTTTAGAAAAGCACTTTTCGTGATAAAAGAAGGGTCTTCAGAAGGCAGAATTCTCTTACTGCAGTAAGAATTAGGTCACTTGAATTAGAACGTTGCAGGAGGCATATTCTGAAAGCTGACCACATCTACACTGCATGATTATGTCACAGAACTCTTTTGCTAAAAGACTCTTACAGATGATAAAATTCATACAAGTTTTAGAAGTATCAGCACAAATTCATGGAAGCAAAAAGAAACCTCAAGTCCATCATTAACTAGGAGACTATCACCAGAGGTTCAGGAATTCCATGAAATGAAAATTGTTACATGCTGGAAACATACCCTTAAAAACCCGCATCATATATTTTCAAAATTCTCAATACTTCTCCTCGGTATCTGGAGACAGAATTCTAGATTAGATGACATTTTGTTTGAAATGGTACCATTGTTCCAGGGTTTATATTCCCAAAAAAATATTGCCTTAATGTGCATTCAGGTACTTTTCCTTTTTAAGTGAGCATTTGTGTGTAAGCAGTTTGCTCTGAGCTCTGTTCTTGCCAATAAAGTATGGGGAAAGTTGGCTACATCAGGGGTTACTGCCAGCCAGTGACAGCTGCAGCCATAGCATCAAGATACTTCAACTTGGCAGTAATGGAACATGTGGAATAGCTGGAAATGAGTAAGAAAGGTTTCCTTCGTGAGTCTAACTGGCAAGACCCCAAAGGAGCTGGAACATATAATTTGCCCTGGACTAGCAAGAAGCTTCCTTACTGAGCGATTATGTGCATGTTAAGTAAGGACGTGATATCAAGAAGAAAAATCTCTAGTCAATTTGTGACTAATTAACTGCCTTCTGGTAGAAGACCAGAGTAGCTGTCTCCTCCAAGGACAGAGGCTGGAGCTAAAAACAGGAAACAGGAAGGAGAATTAGGGGACAGACTAGAATAGCTGCCAGAGAATGAGCATGAACAAAAAAATGAATGGACAGGTGCATGTAAACAGTCCTGCTGAGCAGAAGGCTTCTATAATTGTGAGAGACTGAAATGTTAAAGGTTAAAAGACTTTAAAAATTGGCCATTTGCAAAAGCAGCAGGTGCTTTGCTGAGGCCAGGTTTGCAGCCCCCAACCAAACAGGAGGAGGAGAGTTTTTGTGTGCTGTGGTAAAACCTCTGATCCGCATAACAACAGCCCAGGTGCAGAGGGGGTGCGCTCCCACCTAGAGAGGATGATCACAACAAACCAATCTTGGTTTAGAAACAAGCTGGGATTTGAGCCAGATTTGAGTGAAAAGGCTGATAAGCAGCAGATCCTTCGAGGTGGGAAAATGCTTTTTATCATGCCAATGTTCTCCCTCCCCATGGGGCTCAGGTGTAAAATTCCCCTCCCCATGGAGCTCAGGTGTAAAATTTCCCTCTCCCCACCTCTGGGAGAGGCACTGGGACATCTACACGTAAGTCTGAAGGTGTTCATCCCTTCCAATAAGGCCCAACTGGCTCAACTATGCAGGTGTGAGAAACAGCCATCATGTCTTAGAAGGGATCATAAACTACCAAAGACCCCTGAAGTGCCCCCAGACTCACTTCTGCAGCCTTCCACCAGAGAACGGAGCATAATCCACAGTGTTGTATCAGTGTAAAACTCCCCCACCAAGGCAGGAACCTGGGTGTTCCCACCTGAACTTGAATGTACTGAACTTTTGAACCCATTGAACTTTTTGTTTCATGGGCTCTCCCCACTTCCAATGGATCAAGACAGCGACCATCACTTCCATCTACAGACATTTAAATTGCATCAATCAAGTATTGTTTGTGGATCCAGGGGTTCCTCTCACTGTCTACTCTTGTCGTTTCTTTCTACTTTTCTTTTTTCCTTACACATTTTCTTATGTGCTATCTTTATACTTTCATATTGTTATATTACTATAGACAATAACCATTACCACTACATACCTCCTTTCCAGCGCAACCAAATTGTTCCAAAATAAACCTTATATATATATACACACACACACATACACACACACTGGTGTGTGTCATTTCACTGTAACACACTCCAACTAACCTATTAACAAGAATCTCAGTTACCCTGCCTCAGGGGTGGGTCCTAACAAATGTTTAAGCAAGACAGAGGAAGATTGAAAGTATCTCTAGAAAAAATTTTCTCCTGCTCACAAATGAGTCCTTTCTTTCAGGCTTGGCCTTAGATCAACAACATGATGGTTTTCTGAGATGCAGCAAATGATGCACAGTGCCTCCTAGGTCCCCAGGAATTATTATTTCCATCACTGCTCAGGTATGGTTGTGTATCTGTACTCTCCTCTCTGCAATGTCCTATTTTCAACTAATTCTGAGATCTTCCTGTCCAAGATCCCCATCTCACATATTGAAAACTTTTCTGCCTAAGCATATTCAGTTACTCCCTGGGGCAAGTCATCTTCCTGCCTTTTTTCAAAGGTTCTTGACCCCATCAGTCTCAAACAAATAAAGCAAATGCATGGGGACTACAAGACAAAAGGATTTGGGAAATGGGAGGTTGCATGTGCCCTGAGGGTAAGATCAACAGAATCAAAAAAAATTACTACAAACCTGGCTACAAAATCTGAAAATATATTCTCCTAATCTGCATTATGCTAGTAAACTTTGTTATGCCTGTATTTAGTGGATGTCTTAAAAGTTGAGTTTATTCTATTTCTACCCCAAAACAGAGTTCACCATAAACTAAGAGAAATAACTGCATTTCTAGGCAGGATATATGTGGGAGAATTTTTGGGACCATCTCTTAGTAAAGTCATAGTATAGTTTTTTCTAAGGGACTGTAAGGAAATCAAGCTGCACTCTTATCAGTGTTGTTGGTTGCAGGTCTATGCTAGATTCAGTGTTAGACATATCATTGCCTGTTTGGAATTTTTGTCAGAAAACTGACTATTGAAAATTACTATATAAAATTGACAAAATTGATTGTGGCTTGCACTTTGCTGTCAAAAGCTATTTCAAAAACTATTTCAAAATTCTCAGCTCCTGAGATAAAATCCAAATTGTAATTTCAGCATTGTCTATTGTTCTTTTTTCACAGTTTTGGGGAAACTTTTGTGGACCTAGTCTTGTACTCTGGTTTAGTTCCTATCTGAATTTGAGGCACCAGGAGGAACCCAGGGTCAGGCCAAGAAGAACCATCACTTTATAGTTCAATGGGTTCCTGGCTTAAAAAACAAGCATAAGGTAAGGTCCACACTACTAACTGAGGGCCAGCTGGGGCTTCTATCTGAGGTCACAACAAATGCATTTTTCTGAGACTACAACTAAAATTCTTACTAAACCAATTTGTCCACTCTTTTTATCAACCTACTTTCCTTACCCATTGAGAAGTGTTGTTTGAGCTGTAGTGGTGTGCATTGCCAAGAGCATCAGAGATGTTGATTGACTTGTCTTCATAGTCATCCTGTCTCCTGTAGAACCATTGATGTGTCCAGCAGTAGTTTTCAGGCAGCCTTTTCCAGACAGTAGTATGTGCTGCTTTTGAAATTCTACCCAAGGATCACATTCTGAAGGTATCCAAAAGGAGATTGGAATAAACTACTTGTTTTCACTTGTAAAGAAGCCTGTAGGGTATTTGCCTGCCATCACAAGAGCTCAATTGTCAGGGCCAAGGCTGAGCCCATCAGCAAAGGTCGTAGAGCTTCTAGGACAGCAGATTTAAGAAGGGGGGGAAAGTGTTGTGCAACAGCTGCTGAAAGAGAGGAATAAGCATGTGTGAAAGAAATAACTCTGCTATCACCAGAGTCCAGAGAAAAGTAAGTTTGTTATAAAACAACTGCAGATCACAAAACTATGTAAAATACATGCAAAACTTCTTAACTCCAAGAGACAAGGGAATATGTAATTGAGGAGAATGGAATTAGTAAAATAATTACTGGCTTTCAATAACTGATTTCTCAGTATATAAAGAAACTGTATTTTGGCTTGTTGTGAGAAACCACAATAAGAAAACTTCATTATATGGAATTATGCAATACTTTTTTTGTTGTTGTTTTGGTTTTGTTTTACTTTGTATTTTAAAATAAAATGCAAGGCTTTGTCTTCCATTAAATGCTTCCATAGAAATTTAGCTGTGTGGAACTTCCCAGCAACAATGATTTTTGTTTCATTAAATACTGTCACGGCTCAATCTCTTGTTTAACTGCATCCCATTTCACTGCCTCCAGGGGTGTCTCTTATTTTAGGTAATAAAGAATTTACCATGGAACACAGATAAAGCACACATGGATAGACACCACTCTGTGGGTGGACATGGTACCTATAATGCAGGAAATAAGCATCTAAGGCAGATGTCTGGCTCTCCTTTTTACTAAATGGAGATTTAAACAATATAGTTAGAGCAGTTCACTGCAATTTGATCAAACCCTAGCTGCTTACTTTGGGGTGAGATGAAGGATGCCACTGATCCTGTTGACTACAAAGGCAGGTTCATTTAGATGGAGGCAGATGTTCTGTTCAGACTCAAGTTCAATGAGATTAATCTTGTTCACACTCTCCAGGAGACTATAGGCACTACAGCCTGTCCTAATTAAGGGCACCTCTGGAAACACTGTCAGTAATGGCCAATGTAAAGACCTGCTCCTATTATAACACTATAATACGTTGCCAGATTTTTGGGTCCTTAATGGTAAAAAAATCTTTAACCTAAATACAAATTTTGAATACACACTTTTGAAGAAAACTGTGGTGGCCTGTGAACATACATGACAAGGGACAGAGAGTTTTCAGTAAGACAAGTCCCTAGTGCCACAAGAACCACTTTACGTTCAGGTGACCAGAAAGGCTTCTCCCAGGCTGCATTGGTCTGTTATGTTCATCTACCCCAGTTTGGATTCCCGGGTTGCCTGTCAGCCTCTGCCCCTCGTCACTCCCCCAGAGCTTCCCCATTGGTCCCCGTTCCCTGGTGCTGCCTTTTCCCCGCCTCCGGATAAAACTGTGAATTTTGGGATCACGCTCCTATTTGCCTCTGCACCCTTGGACAGTGTAGCAGCAATAAATGCTCCTGTGGGAACGCACGCAAATGCCCTTCTCAGCTCTTTGCTCCCGACTGTAACACTGAACCCACCCGTGCTGCTGTGGGGGCACGCGGGACCCCACGGAGCTGGGCAGGGACAGTGTTAGAAACCTACTTATTCTCACAATGAAACTAGCATCTTAGTTTTAAAGAAATATTACAGTAGAAGAAAGAAAACAAAAGAAAAAATCCAATTGCTCCTAGAGACAAGTTAAGAAGAAACTTGGGCAACACAATTCCATATCACACATCTATATTTCACAAAACTAAAAAAGATCAATTACATAAAACAGGCCTTTACAAAAGTTTGGCAACGTCAGGTAAATGAATACAGATGGTATGCATTGCTTGGAAAAATAATTTATTATGTTAGTTTACAAAAATGACAAGTTTTTACTTTATACTTTAAATTACAAGTACAGCTAGCAACTTTGATCCTACAAAAGTACTATCTATCTCCTGAGCTGCAATGAAGACTTGCAACCCTGCCTTCAGGAATTGCTTGGAGTAAGTCCCAAGTCAGCAAAAGTGTAACGTAGCTTGATATTTTTGTTACTGCCTCACTGGCTAACATTATATAGTCTAATTGCAGAAAGTAGGTACAAATGTTAATGTTAAATTAACATACGAACTTTCCTGGTAGAGCCTTAACCAAATTTAAACATACCTGCAGATTGTGCCAAGCTTTCAGTTTGCAGCAACATGCTCAGAGCACAAAAGACAGCTTTCATATACTTCATACTGCAATCACTTGACAAAGTCTCAGCACTTAGTAGTTTGATTGGTACTAAGGCTTTATACATGAGGCTTCATATTGGTACAAATCAGGCACAGGCATTCTGAAGTCAGAGCAGCAACTCAACAATAAAATTGGTGTTCTGGAGTGACATGAGTCACACCTCATGCGTAACCACGTACCTCAAACTTCACAGGTTGGTAAGGACTTGTACATCAAACCAACATGGTAACAGCTCCTCCTTTTATACTTCTACAATGCATTGTTGCTAAACCTGCACGAGGTGTTCTGAAAATCCAACCTGTACACTTAGTTTTTATGTGCATCCATGCGATTTACAGGAAGTAATAGTCAAGCAGTAGTTTGGTTGAACTTGATCTAGAGGGCCTCTTCCAACCTAAGTGATTCTAGGATTCTATACCTTTTTAAATTTATTACGTACTTCTCAAGATAGTCAAGTTGGATTTTTTTCCTCCTTGA
This sequence comes from Corvus cornix cornix, assembly GCF_000738735.6. Taxonomy (NCBI): domain Eukaryota; kingdom Metazoa; phylum Chordata; class Aves; order Passeriformes; family Corvidae; genus Corvus; species Corvus cornix. The sequence goes on along the minus strand of NC_046335.1, from coordinate 20,466,064 downwards.
ATAATGGAAAAAGTGGACTGCAAATACCTTGTGAAGCTATCTTGAAACAAAAATATCATAGAACAAAATAGTCAAAACTGGGTTTATTTCATGAGTCTTTTGTAAAAAAAACCAAACCAATAGTGCTGGAATTTAGATGTAAGATATAATTAGCTTCTATCTACACACAAAAAAATTCCCATTTTGGGTACTCATTGAATTACTAGACCAGTTGAAAAACTGATAGGAAACAAAACATTTAGTCACAAGTGTGAAATACAATTGATACACATTAACAGATGAACTATCTCTCCTTGGAGATGGCTTCATTATTTTGAAAAAGCTGTAGTAGACCACATTGAAGTGGAACAAAGAGCTGCAACGTTTCATAATTTTTCAAATTTCATAAGCTTGAATTAATGTTATTTAGAAGGACAATGGTTTTTATTATAGAACTAACTTAGATTTAGTCTTCTTGGAAAAAAAAAGAACCTAAATGAACTCAAAATTCATTTCTCAGATTCTGAAAAAATATAAAATATAAAAATGACATAGTGGCAGATTATTCCAAATGTTTTGCAGTTTGCTACCAAATTATTTTTATAAGAGCATGTATTTTTCAGCAAGTATTTGTTGCTCATCAGACCAACACATATTGTAGACTTGCAGACCTCCATAATGCAATGAAAAAATAGACTAAGAAAGTATTTCTCTCCCCTCTTCTAAGACAGCATGAAATTGTAACTCCACTGATATTACAGACAAGGCCTCTGCTAGCTTTACTGCAGTTAGGATTTCCAAGCATAAAAGGATTCATTTTCTTTTTGACCAGTAAAATTTTACAGTGTATGAACATGTTTATACACGTCAATGTCTATAAGAAAGAGACATAATTATGTGGACAGGATATACCTGATGCCTACACAGCTATTATAAGTCTGAACACACCTTTACATTTCAGAAATCAAGTTTGAAGGAAACTGCAATAGTTCTGGTTACCACAGTAAGATGAACTTCAACATGTATGAAGAGCTGGATTCCTTGCTAAACTTTCAAGGACTTTATCTCAAGAAATAATTCAATGTTGAGGAATTTCATTCCACTATGCTTATTTCTATTACGTTAATCAATACAATAAGGTTTAGAAGTATTAAACAGACCTTTCTGACTTCACACCAGCACAGAGACATTTCGCATCCATATAATTTGTTGAAATTCTGTAGATTCCTTGTTGTTAGTTTATACTATACTGCAGTGACAATAGCTGACTGGGAAATATGATGTAATATGTTAAGTGTCACATGAATGAGATGCCTGGGCAATCTTAGTTTAAGAATGTCCCAACCTAAATACTAGTTCACAAGAATAATTTTGCTCCAGTTTTAGGACACCAACTGCAAAAAAACCACTGTATTTCATTCAGATGAAATGAACACAAAGGATCTGGAGGAAAATGACTCATGTATCAACTAGCTTAATTAGGAGTGCTTGTAATGAAGTATCAGAATTAGATGGTTGGTTTTTTTAGCTAACCCCAAATTAAATAGAAACTGGCAGCATGAAATGGCAAAACATGTTCCAGAAATCAAAAGTGAGTAACATATTTTCTTCTCATACTCTCCAAGGCAAAAAAAAAAAAATAGAATATCAGCATTTGGTAATAAGGACATATAGAAGTGTCAGCCTCAAAAGTGATACACCTTTGAAACCTCAGTAATATTCACTGTTATTGTATTGACACTCTTACCTACAGTCTACATATTTTTCTATTTGTTGCTTTCTTCTGGCAATGTAATACCACAGCAGAAATTTGAACATTGGAGCTATTTGTTAAAATACACTGCAAGAGCCAGTATTCCATCTGTAGCACATCAGCTGTCTCTGATGGATTTCAACTTTGCTATTCAGTGCACAACACACATAACAGACTTTCCCTAAGTATGGAACACAGTTAAGTCTAAATCAAAGTGAGCAAGTTTCACACATTAAGAGATGCCACAAAGTGGGACTGATGTCTGTTGATTAACATATTCAGGAGCTTCATTTTAGTATGTCACTCTAGTGAAATTTAACAAATTACTCGCATTCTGGAAAAATGAAGTGTTTCTTGACTTTGATACTTCATTTTTCCATTTTCAGAGATTTTTTGACTATGAAATAAGAATAATTTGTCTCACTTTTTAAAACTTTGTAGATTAGTTGTTTGTTAATTCATAGACCTCTAATCAATCAATGGACAACATACTAATGGATTCACGTTCCATGGCTAGTGAGCCTCCCTGCTGATGTAGCTCATGCTGAACAAATGTTTCTGCATTTTCTAGCTTTATGACTGCACTGGAAACTGCTCCAGAGAAGACAAAACAAACAGCTCCAAGGTTTCTGATGGACTTGTTGACATTTTGTTAGTCAAAACATGTAACAAAAGTTCTGCCAGCTACATGATATCTTCATGGTTGCAGCTGTTTGAATGAAATGGTGCTGCCAGTGCTGCACCCATCAGTGAAAGCCTCAATAAAAATGGTGCACGTGTTGCACTCCATACACCAAACAGCCACAAATGCAAACTGTTCTCTTGGCCAGCAGCAAAACACAGGTCATCTTCATCGTTTTCCACATAAAAAACTGTGTCACTGGTGGTTTCTGTGAAGAGCCTCATGCCAGAAACATAAATTGGGCTGCTTCCCAGTTCCATGCTTGTTTAACAATGTGAGTGACACAGAAATCCTTTTGATCATCTTTAGCAAATTTTAGTATCACTTTTCAAAAATATTTTAGGTGTCAGCAACTGTTAATCATGAAGGTGATTTTAGGGATATTAACACACTGAAGAAATATACTTTGCAATATGAGTATTTTAGGTTCTACACTAAGCACTTAGACAGATGTCCTAAATTAGGTGTAGTCTCATTTTTTGCCTTGAATCAAAAATATTTAAGGGTTCTTGCAGCAAAGTCTGTCCTTTACCATTTCCTTCTACAAACTGTTAGTAAACTCAATGCTGGCAATCAGAAAATCTAGACAAATGTAGTAAGAGACATATACTTTGTGGAATAATCTTTAAAATTAGACAGCACGTGACCTCATGTTAGTCCATTTACTAAGCAGCTTTTATTTTAGTAAACAAGTAAGAGTGTCAGAATTCATATGAAAAGAGTTTATAAGAAACAACTGCCTTCAACACTAATGTGATTCCATGGGAATATCAACTACCAAAATTATTGACGCAGAGTACGTGAAGAAATGATGGTATGTCTTCTGACATACTAGTGCACTGTAGATGGCAGATGAGAAAATCAGTTTAAGATCAAAACAACTCTGGTCTGAAGACAGATGAAAATAACAGATAACTCAAGAACAACTGTTGTACTTAAACAAAACACATATCAAGGAGCGATGTCCCTAAAAAAAGATAGCAAAATTATTCTAAAAGAGTGCAGTTCATGTTTTTAAATGTAATAATCTAACATGTTAATAACTATGTTCCAAAAATATTTACTTCCAAATAGCACCCAAAAGATTCCTAAATAAAATGACTAGAAATTTTAAAATATCATCACTGCATATTTTCACACTACAAATTTTGTCATTATTAGGGGAAGAGAAAAAAAAATCTAATTAATTCAGCCAGAGAAATGACAGATGTGCAACTTCAGCTTTAGAAACAGGAGAGCTGTTGTCGTTAGCACAAACGATAAATGCTGGATGTTGCTGGATTTTAACCACAGCAATCTCCATTTTTGTTGTCAACATTCCCAGAAGCATTGCAGATTTTTGGAGGACTTGGTGATCAGATTCTGCTCTTTTGTACTCCTGTATAGAGCACTAAAATATTCTTCAGATTTAAAATCTAATTTAGTTATTTACATAGAAAAGCAAATAAATTCATATTCACGGAAGTCTAGACATGCCTACAGTAAAGAGTTGAGTTGAGCTAGAGTAGAAAGTACTTAAGCATGTAAAAAAAAAAATTATCCAAGATGGAATTTTATTTAGGGATCACTTTTATTCAGATGTAAATACTAGCTCTAAGGTGTTTTTTAAGCTAAGGCATCAAGAATAAAAGTGTTCTGAAATTATAATTTAATCACAAATTGCTTTCCATCCCTTCTACTGCTGCTTCTGAATTCTACAATTAGATCAAAACCACAGGAATTTGGGTGATGTCCTCCTGCACATCCATTTTTGACAAGGCTGTATCATCAGATATTGACCTGCAGCTCACATTAGTTTCAGTATCAATTACTTCTGTGGGGTGACAAGGGCTTAGAGAGAAATAAATTTGTTACTAACACACTGCAGACACGGAGAGTTTAACATAGGTACAGTAAAATTTGACTGTAACAAGCAGTGCCACAAAAATTTATGCATCAATTTTTCTGCACGTTATAGATATGAGAACGCATCCAAGTTGCAAACTTCTCATTTTTAGCCATAAAGTTATATCAGTGTTACAAAAATGCCTACTGATTTCCTTTCAGGGTAGTACTGGCATTTTCATTCATGAAAACCCATTCAGTGCTACACAGTGCAGAGACTATGCCTTGCAAGCCAGAGATGAACTGATATGTAGATTCCTTAGCTCATAAATGGATTTTAGAATAGTAGTTTCTTTGTTGGATGGGTTTTTCATATATTTTCTTTATTTACTTTGCTGTAATAGTTAGTAAAAATGTGGCTGAGCTTTGAATATCCAAGGAGTACTTTCACCATCATGGAAGACTGGCTTCCAACAAAAATTTGAGAAGTAAATGTAAGAAAATAGCTTTGTTTTGCACTGTAAAATTTTATTTTCTATTTTTATTTTGACATTTCTTGTTAGGATGACATAATTACACAATAAAAATAAATAATTTGGGCTATTTAGTAAATATAATCTCAAAAGTAATTAAGTAGTCTCAAGTCTGCTGTAAAATGTTAAGGAACTGAAGGGCATAAAATTTATAGCTTATTCATGTGACAACTATTTGATGCTAAAATAGAGGGCCAATGCATTTTTGAAAGCACAGTATTGAAGCACTGTATTTCAGTACAGCATTAAAAGAATGCCTGATACTAGCTTATAAAATCTGTATGTACTTAGAACATACATAAAAGTTTGCCTGATTTACCAAATGCTAAACAGAACAAAGAAATAAGCCATCATTTTTTAGTGTGTGTAATACCACGTTTTTGATTATTGAAAACCACTGCTTTGGGCAAAAACTGAGTAACAGGTCATTAAAGGGTTAAAGTATAAAAAAATCTGGCTACCAGAAGGGACAGCAATTTATAAAATGTGCAATATACAAAAGGTTTTATTTAAAAATTATCTGCTTTTCTACTTTAAAAACTGAAACTGTGCAGAAGAGTATTATTTCAGACCAATATGGAAAAAATATTATTTCTTAAACCACAAAGGGACAATTTCACATAATGTCATGAACGGAACTTTTGCCTTCAGTAAAGAGGAAACAAAATTCACTTTGTAATATGAACCTCTATCAAAGGTGGAAGAGAGACAAATGTTACACGCTATCTAGACTGCCAGGCCAAGAGGGTAAATTTAAGAAAGAATTTCCTGGCTTTGGAGTCCATAAGTCTACTCAGTAAAAATATTTTTTTTTTCTTTTTTTTTTTTTTTGTGTGGTTTGATGTCTCTTCTGTTCTTCCAGCCCTTTTAGAAAATTTTATAAAAGGATATAAAACTGTTGAAAACCCAGTCACATGGGCAAAGGCAAATATACTAAGCACTGAACATACTTAAAGTCTTAAAGCCAAAATTTTTCACCCAGTAGTAATTTCTGTCCTGTATAGTACAAAAAGAGATCCAATACTTGATGTAATAGTGAGGGAGATCGGACTGCTTATCCTTAGTTTTCTAACAATAAAAAGAAGTAGTGATCCTATTTTAGGAATACATATTTCAGATTTCTAAGTTACAAGTCAGGAAAAAATGTATAAATACATAAAATGGTAAGATTTTTACAAATTCCTTAGCAAAAAGAGAGGACATTACATTTCTGGTATTACTTCCCAGCTCAGACTCTTAAAGACCCATTCATTTACCAACAGGCACATTTATGTCAAAAAAACATCTAAACTTTGGTACAACAGGTAAGGTACACATTTATCCATCAGCAATCAATGCACCAGACCTTGTTACCACATAAGGTTTTGAGAGCACAAGTTTACTGTTTCATAATATATTTTAAAGTGACCTTTCTATGTTTTGGCCATAATTTGTAGGTACCATAAAGTCTGCAAGCTGGTGACATTTCGTTTTGCATTTTTTAATGTTTCAGCAGACCAAACCAGTTAAAATATTTTAAATGCCGTTATTTCCAGCTCTGCTCTTGATCTAATAAAAAAAATGAATTACAAATGTTGGATCCACTTAAAGTAACTTCAGTTTATAGTAACTGTGGCTTGAGGTAAACACTGTTTCATGACATCCACACTCTTTGTAGAGAGCAGTTTATTTGTTGATTTTTTTCTTGTCCCTATCATGGCTGTTGAGATCAGAACAGATGGATGTGCCTGTTTTGTTTTCTTGACCCTCTGAATGAGCAGATGTGCCAGAAGTCTGCAAAAAGCCAATGCCAGCACTACCATGCACAGCATAACACACAACAAAAGGTAAAGAAAACTTTTTAACCGAATCAGATTTTTTTTTACATTTTAAGCAATTTAAGTTCATGGAAAAATGAATGGAGAATAAACTCGAATATTTTTCTCATTTCTGTGTCTGATTTTGATGTTCTCAGCATGTTTTTCTGTTTGAAACAGGTTGAATACAAGGTGATTGTCAAGGAAGAGCACTGTCCAGAGCACCCACAGGAACAACAGAACACTTCATCAGAGTAGGGAAAAAAAATTTTTAAAAACCCTCTTTTGAGATGGCACTCTGTGACCTGTGAATTATGCCTGAGACACCTACAGTGCTAAAAAATGACAGTGTTTCAGACAAGAAATAGGCTTCCTAAATATGACAGAAGTCTGCAAAACAAAATAGTTTGAATGGTGTTAATGTTGCTACAGTACTCTGATAGCTTTGGCAAATCTTTTAAGGCACACTAGCAGTGATCCAGCCAGAAGTAGCTGAAAGGAGAATAAAACAAGAACTGTGAGAAACACTTGCATTTCTTTAGACAGCAGAAAATTCTTCTATGATTTGCTCTTTGAGACCACTGTAATGCAAAACTGTGTCTAATTTGTTTAGAGTAAAAATATCTGAACAAATACAAATGTGCAATATTGTATTTCCATAATATTTTACAATCAATATGACACATCTCTAACAGAGAACAAAACAGGATAAATAAATGAACACGAAACCCTGCTATTATGATTCTCACAGCCACATAGAAGTGCCTTTCAACACTTGATGCAGATGGGTGATTCAGATTCTTTAAAGTGCCTTACCAAGGCCATCTGATAAAACGGTTCTGGCGAAAAGAATAATTCTTATAACACATATATCCTGAACCTGAAACCAAGATATGAATTTTCACTAGCTTTGAGAAAATTTTGTTTTATCACTTCTTTCTTAAATGATTTTTTCAAACTGAAAGACCTATAATCAAAAATGTGTCTGTACAACACTGTATAATGACTCTCATCATAATAGGCAATTTCTGAATATTTTTGCATTATTAATAATGTTGCTAAATGTAATAAAAAAACAAGTGTCAGAACAACTCCTGTATAGGGGTAAATAAGCTCATAGCAAAGATTAATGTCACAGGTATTTCACTTCACAGTATTTCAGGAATACAATAAATTTAGTCTAGGAGGACTGCAGAAACAAATACAAGAGAATAGCAAATCCCAGAAAGCCTTTGGTGCACAAGTCCCCTAAATTATCACAAGAGTTCATCAGAATCACTCTTGGTGCTCTTTCATTTGAGTGTTTGGCAATTGCTGAATCATTAAGGGTGCATCGCTCCTATAGCAGATGGAATTACTACTGTTCAAACCCAAAAAAAGAGTGGAATGGAATTTACCACAGAGAAAACTGGTGTGGTTTTGTAAAATATTCTACTGCTTTCCTCCTTCTGCTTGCAGCTTCATTTCACTAACAGCAACACTAGTAGAATCTTCCTTGGTGGCACTTGTATCCAAAGGAACCATCCCTTTCATAAGTGCTAGAAAGAAGTCACACAAAAAAACTAATTAAGTATCTTCGGAGACAGACATGAAGTCAGTTAGACTCAATGATCATAGAGGCCTTTTTGAACCTGTGATTCGCTGATTTGTTTGACTGACCATTAATGTTTATTTAAAACATGTATTTCATTATATGATATCATAATTTATTCCACAAGTAATATGGTGTTCATAAATATTCAATATTCGTAAGGCTATGAATTGAGAAACTAACTTATTTTTCTAGAGAAATAGATTTTTATACTCTATATAAACACAGGCATAGCCAAGAGCTTTCCTATACACAAGAAATGTAGACTGCATTTACAAAAATTTGATTATTTCACTAAGACATATTTTCCATTTATTTTTTGAGAATTTTTGTTTAAATAAAATAAGACAAACTCTCAAAAATTTTGTGAAGGAATATCTTTACCAACGGCATGGACTAAACCCACCAAATAACACTGAACAGGTGTTCATACGATGTCATACTGTGTATATACCTTCACAGCAGGGTACATATATAGTGCATATTTCTAAATACATTATATTGCATCAAAATCCAGACAATATGATTTGACAAAACATCTTATGATAAAATGCTGAAGAAAAAAAAGTCAAAATATCCAAACATTTAGCAAAAGGCAGACATTAAGGGAAGGAAAGTGGCTACCAGCTTATACAACATCGCTTTATCCTAACGGCCTTCCTTGTATCACAAGCATATAAGAAAAGTGGTCCTACTGAATATCCAGAGTGCAATTTTTAACGAGCCAGTAAAATTGTAGCAGTACATAACCAAAAGTTATTTAATAAGAAGCAAGAATTCACAGTTTGGTTAGGAGAGTTTTCACTTTCAGAAGAATGAAATCTGTGTTTGGGACGTTGGTGTGAGTTCTAAGTTTTCAGAACTGGTCCAAAGCTCTGCTACTGTATGCTATGTCAGTGGTACCTCCTGTGGACAGTATTCAGAGTAAGGCGAAAAATCATAAAGAAAGTGCATTGCTTAGCTAATTCAATTTGCATTTTTCTAAGTGATGATGTCAAGTTTAGAACCCGCCATTCCAGGTTCTCATGCTTAAGCAGCCCCAGGTTTTGTTCTACAAGGGTGTCCCATGGCATAGTGATGTTGCAATGTCTTTTTACTTTTAAGTACATTACATTATTTATAAATGCCAACACAAAGAGTCTTAAGAACTTATGAAAAACTGTACACAGAGGGATAAAGACAGGCATCAGCAATACAGTGCAAGAGTTAATTGTTATGACAATAAAGCCTACATTCTGGACAACTTGGTTTTATTCAGCTGTGCGATCAGTCATACTACATACCATGTTGACACAAGAGTGTTGTCTATCACAGCTTATGAAGCCCTGGCACATAAATTCCCAACAACAATAGAAAGCCTGTAAGACATATGGTTTCTGGGAAGCCATCCAGGTTAAAATCTCGAAGTGATGAAATGTGCAAAGAGAAAGGCAGGACTCAATTCACAAAGCTAATGCAAAGCACGTGTAACTCTAGGGACTCTTGTACTCAAAAATTCAGGAAAATACAGTGGCCATTAAAAACAGTTTCTGAGGATTATTCTTTAGGTAACAACTAGTAGTGACTTTTTGGACCAACCGTTTTGGTCTGATAATAATATAGACTGCAAACCACGTCTAGTAAATGTTTCCTTGAATAAATTATTTTCTCATTTAAACTTCTTCATTTCTAAGAAAATGGGTATAGAAATAAAAGCACATTCCCTCAACATATTTTAAAATATGTTTGTAATGGAAAAGCTGTTATAATTGCAGAAATTATACCAGTAACAAAAGAGATGTTGATGTTAATTACTTTCCTTTTAACTGCTTGCTGCATTGGCAACTTTTTAGTAAACATATATATATGGAAACAGATTTTTGTTCCCTTATCTATTTTCCAATACTATTTGTCCTTCTTTCTTCAACCCATTTTAACTGAAATCCCACATCACCCTCACAGATAAGTTAAATTATATCAAATGAGTCTGCTCCCCTTCCTCGTGCTCTCTACAAGTCACAGGAGACCCACATTGGGAAGGAAGATTCTAGTACTAGTTATTGACTCTATAATAGTCTGTAAGGTTTCATGAATTGAAGAGAGATGGAATGGGGAAACATAAATCACAAAGGCTTGCAAACGGCTCCAAAAGGTAAATGAAAGAAAAAAAAAATCCATTCTTCTATTTCTGAAGAAGTAAGGAAACAATTAATCACAGAAAACAGATGACAACATGTACAGGAAGATTTATTAAAAGCTACAGTAGGTTTGGGAGCTAAGATGTCAAATTATACTTCTCTGTCAAAGTCTCAAATGATAATTAATTAATATCATTACTGAAATTAAAAGTTCATGGTGTTGATGTGACTATCATGACTGAAGTAGCTGACTTTTCATTTGTCACTCACTGGAAAATCTCCTTAATGCTAATACCACTGCAGAATTTTCACTGTCCTCAAGAACTATATCAACAACTTCAAAATACGCATTTAACTGGTGGAAATCAGTTTCAGCATAAAGTGACAATCAGTCACAAACCAAAGGCTATGGAGTAATCCACATATCTTAGTGCCATAAGCACTAAGTAGTGAATTGAATCACTACTGTCTTTTGTTAATCATTTATTTTTTTGTCTCCAGAAAGTTTAGTACTTAGTGCTGGTAAAAAACAGTTGAATCAGAGAATAAATATGCAGAATTGTTTCATCAGATTGGTATTCAGATCACATGGATCCTATTTCTCATAAAACTGCCTAAAATTTATTAAAAAGTATTAAAGTAACCAAGTCCTACCTTGTTTAATTTGGGTTAAGCAGTGTAAAGACATTGTAATATTTTAGGAATATTTATGCTGCCTTTTTAAATTTCAGTAAATTTTTGCAGTGAATCACTTTTGGAATTCTTGAGATTGGAAGGGACTGCTGGAGGCCATCTATCTGAACATGCTGTGAGGCATGGGTTACTCCTTTTCTATACCCATAACAGGCTCAGCTGTACTTTGATTTGCAAGACTTTGACAGGGATGAGGTTTGGGAAAATGGAAAAATCAACTGTGAGTCAAGGTAAAGTGTTCCTAAAGTACAGATGATACGGAGATATTTGCTCCTGTGCTTTATTCCTACTATTGTTATTCAGTATGCTCTGCAAAAAGATATTAACCACAACCCATAGATTCTGAAAGGAAGAGAAACCAATTATCTTTAACCTCATCAGATCAGCTCAGGACTTATTGGTGAGCAGTAATGTACCACAGCACTCATTCTAAGATGCAATGCTTTCAAAGTGTAATGAAGCCTGAAATAGGACTTACCATTACAATAGAATGCAACTTTCTGAATAGGTTCCCAGTACACAAACTGGTTATATTGAAAAGAAACAGAAGATGACACCCTTCTGAAGAAAAGTATTTTAGTATCCATGTACTGATGTGATCAAAAAAAACCCCCTTAAAAACCTTTTTGACACTCATGCAAAGATGTGCTTATGTACCTGGTAAGAACTAATACGTCCTATGTTTTATTGAGCATTTCCCAGCTGTATCAGAGATCCCATGACTTTGCATGAACAACACAAGTTGTATACACACAAGGGGGTAGAGAAACCATTTAAAAAAGCACAGTTGAAGTAGAATTAGCGAATTCAACTTTCACTGCGAAAATGCTACATCTCTCTTGGTCCCTCAGAAGATACACAGCTTACACAGGTATGACTCATTATGCAGAGATTCAGAACTCAAGGGCAGCCCTTTTCTTTGGCATAGGTTTGGGTGACAAATAGAATACATTGTACGTCTCAGTCAAAAAAACCCAAACGACTATCCATAGGATGTAATGAAGTACTTCCTAGGCAAAGACATCCATCCAGTATCTAAAATTAACACACAGAAGGATACTTAAGATGGTTCTAGCACTTCTTTTCTGAAGAGTAGAAAACTCTTTCAAGTAGAAAAATTTTTTAGAAGAAAAGAGTACGTTACCTGTAGATTTTTTCTGTGATATAATACTTACAACCTGAATTGGAGAGCAGTGAGCTGCACAGAAAGCTGTTTTGAGTTTGCCAACTAGAAGAGTGAGCAGCTGCTTCTATATCAGAAATTTCAGCATCCCTTTTCACATCCTATAGGAGCCAAATAAAAATAATTTTATCTGTCACTATCAAGCAGCTGTAAATTTTAACAAAAAGCATACAGTAGCACACATATAGGCACATGCTGTGATTTCACACATGCTGGAAACGACTGATTTGAGTTCTCTGAATTCTCAGTATTGCAGTTAGGTTCAAATTAATTTGCTTATGATTTTTATCCCCATTTCATCACTATAGAAGGTCTGCAAAAAACTGCTTTGCCTTGAGAAAAGTACTGGCAGCATTGCAAGTCTTTGCCACTACAGTAAGTTGAAAAAATGCTCTTTCCTGTTCACATCACGTCCACAGTTCAGGACATGTCATATCAGCAGGGCAGACATCAGCGAATGATGACTTCCTCATCAATGAATGGTTCATATTAATTCACTGAAGTTATACAAGTAGTAACAAATATTAGATCTATTTTCCCTGCCACTTAGGAAACTTAAAGTTCACTGATTTCTCATATCAAAATACCTAAAGGTGCTTTTGAATTTTTTTGTTAAACCACGAAATAAAGTCTGAAGTATAATGTTACTATTCATGGCTAAATCCATACAGCATAGCTTCTTGGTGAGGAAAGTCATTTGGTCTATAAGCTAAAAAGAGAAGATAAATTTTAAAAGGTCTTTTAAACAAAAACCCCTGAAAAATCTCTATTAGCTCTGCAGCAAGTAGACCCCAGTTACAATACCATCCAAAATAAGATTAAAAGCTTGTCTTGGTATCCAAATTACTCAATTTCTTGAAATGAGAAGAGATAATAATGAACAAATGCATCAGTTCATAAAACACACGAGTTTACCGCTGAATTCTTATCATAAACAGCCTCGGGGAATTTTCTTAAAACATCTTGCAATTTATCATTCATGCTGATACTAAGATTTGAAAACTAAACAGAAAACAAAATAAAATTCTACATTAATTTAGAGATACAATGAGCTTTTGTTCCATCACTGAAGAATGATTTACTCCTATTAAGACTAATGGGAATTATACATATTAATCCCCTTATGTGCTGATGAGAGACTTAATACCTAAAGTGTTCATAGCACAAGAACAACTTTTAAAGAATAAAAAAAGTTTGTCTTTCCATTCTACTTCCAGAAATGCTTTAGAAGAAGAGCTTTTAAACAAGAAAGGTGCTTCTACCAGTAACTGCAATACAAAATGGCTCTCTCTTTACAGAAATTTTTATTTATAGAATGCGCTTCATTGACAATTACATCTGTATGTTGTGTTTGAGAAGATGGTCGATTGTCTGTGACAGTGAAACTCCTAAAATATTTTTATCTCTGCATCATAGTATTTATCTCTAGTTTTCCTCTGTCTTTCTTTTTCGATTTTGCTTCTGTTGGTATTCTTTTTTACTATGTTATATTTATGGGGTTTTCCCCCCAATTTAACCTTTACCTACTATAATTTGGCCCTTTCTTAGCTGAAAAATCAAGATTGTTGTACCTGATGGTATTCTACCAGCCACTGGCTTACTATTATTACTGGAAATCTTCCATTTTAACACATACAAATAGAAATTACAATTTTTCTGGGCTTCTGAGCAACAGGTATTTTAAAGCCATCTGACAAGACTACAGAAGAGTAAGAAGATTGAGTGGAGACAAAAGAAATCATAAGAAAGGAAGAAAAAACCTCTTTTAGGGGAACATTCAACTTTGGTTTAATTTTTCCGCCTTAAAATGAAAAAAGGCTGGGACACAAGATTAGATAATGGCTGTCTGAGATCAGTGTTGGCAAGCAAGCTGAAACAAGTGTATTATAAGAAAGGCTAGAAAGATAAACATAACATAAGAGAAAGATTAATTCCACAAGTAATTTTATCTACAACGATTGATGTAAAAAATTTTGTAACAACCATGCATTTTCTTATCACCTATCAAATATCTATTTTGTATGGCAGGGGCACTATGTACAGAGCATGAACCAAAAATATCAGAAAGAATCAACTTTGATGTCCTCAAACCTACACTCTTCCAGCAATCAATTTTAGAGACTCCCAACTGACAATAAAAATGAAAAAAACTAAAAACCAATGCATTTGAGTTAGTTCCAAAGGAGGGTAAGAAAGGCAAGCATTAAAATGATTTTTTTTAGTCTAAGCTAGCCTGATCACTGAAATCAGATTAGCACCCGTCTGTTACTTGGTTTTGAACATTCTGTTCTATTTGCAACAGCCGTGACAGCAATGAGTACTGTATGTCATGCAAAAACCCAATTAGGCCTGACTAAATGGAAGCCATTAAATGCTCTCGGTTGTCTAAAGAAAGAGAATTGTTTTGGAATTAGCTTTGTACTGGATTCTGATTATTGAGTTCAAGTCACACAAGCTCAGTAAGTTCAGTCAGCTTAGTGCAGTGTTATGTTCTACCGTCAGCTGATTGCATTCCACTTAGCCTTTCAATGTTGTCCAAATTTCAATAGCTACTAATTTAGTAACGCTTGTGTGGAGGGAGGAGAAATTCAAGAAACTGAAGATTATCATCAGCAACAGACTGAATGCGCCTGTTTCATCCTTTCAATTCTTTCTTACAGAAGAGCAAGATGGCTTTTTCAAGTAACTTAATACCTTCTTATAACAGCAACTTAGTAAGCTAAAATATTCTGTATTTTTTTTACCTTTTCCACTTTTTAAAAGACACACTGGTAAGTATGTCCTCATTTTGCAGAAGGAAGATGGCTACAGATGAGTTGGGGAACACAAACATCTTTTTGATAGAGTATGTGATCCTTGATTTGAGCTCAATTGCTTAGAGACACAGGTATGATAAACTGCCAAAGAAACTGATTTGATTGAGATACATAGCAGAAATACTAGTATGATTCTTCAGGTCTAATCACTTATTTCAATCACTTCCATAAGAAACTGTAGTTCTGCTGAAGCAAGCCACTACCACAATGACAGTGATATAACAATGAACAAGCTAATAAGGGAAAGAAAGCATGTTAACAATTGGAAAGTTGAACTCATTACAAGCCAAGTTTCTAAACAAGAGCACTGGATCGGTATTGCAAGGAGTTAGTTATTCATGCTTAGCACTGCTATGAGTCCAGTGAGTGACCTTTAGCAAATCACTTCCCTTCTGTTTGCCTGGATTTCATTTATGTATGAAAGAGACATCATACAGAATCGTTTGTAAAGAACGCAAATATCAACTACTGAAAAATTACTACATGTGATTTATAAATTAGTCAACCTTTATATAGAGGAAACAGGTTTCTATATCTTTTACTTGAAAGGATAAGAGAAAATTGAACAAAACAATTTAAAAATTGTTGTAGACAGCAATTCGACAAAGCAGGTAAACATTTCAGAGTAGTAAGACACAGTAAGACACCTTTCTGTAAAATTTGAAAGATTTTTGGAAACTATCCATGGCACTTACAATGAACGCAACCCCTAATTCATCAAATTTCATGCCATGTCAATATACCTGCCATGCCATCAGCCATGGCAGCTATATGAAACAGAAACATTCATGCGGGATTTTAGTCTGTGTTTGTACTAGGAGTTAATAAGGTACGGTTATGTTGCTGATTGAAAGTAACTGGGACACAAAAGTGGAGTACACACAAATACCTTGACTTGGCTGACTCTTTGCTTTGAATCTTCCAGCTGTTGCTGTAAGGAAGTTACTATATCTTTATACTTCATATATCTTTCCTCAATCATCTCCCTTCGGCAATAGGTCTCCTAGAAATGCATTGAAAGATTTAGATGATTTAATAACATGAAAAGTAGTTAGAAACTCTGACTATTGTAAACACAGGTTTCGTCAAGGACTTTCACCACAGCAAGAATGAATTAAGTACTAACTTTCAGAGGCTGAACTACAGGGGCCATATAAAAGCATAATGTTCTGTACAGAAAAATAATGTTAAAACAAATGTAGATTAAAATGGAAATGGCCTTATCCTTAACTGGTGAATGATTTCTTGTAACCCTTTCTGAACTTCAGCAATATCATACCTTCTAACAAAGAAATTCTGTAATGTGAAATATTAATTACAGCACTGCAGAAACAAGCACTTGAAGAAAAAAAGGTTCTAAGGATATGGACAAAACAGTATTTTTAATAAGAAAACATAATGCTACTCACTGAACTAGCTAATGATTCGCTTGAATTAACAAACCTCCTACACAACCTGAGAAGTTTATCAAAACTTACTTCCTCTTTCGTTCTCCCTCCCGATAAAAACATTGAGGGAAGAACTTGCTAGCTAGCATTGGAGAACAATGAACAGCTTTGAAATACTTCATTCATGCATACCACTTGAGAGTAAAATATGCTATTGTACAAAAAATCCAGTATGTTATTTGCAAATAGAAACAGTAATGAAGCTCCAAACTGACATCCTTCTCAAAGTTAAGGCATAAAGCTTAGCTCTCTTGCATAATAAATTATTTCTTAAACAAAACACTGTGTTGAAAGGGACTCATCTTCAGAAAACCATCTTTAAAAAACTAAGCATGATGGAGAAAGACAGAGCCCAATTTAAACCAAAGACTTTGCATTCCACTCTCACAAATATTGGCTAAGTTATAACTAGAGCAAACCAGAAAATGACACCATAATTTCAGAGCAGTGTTAAGCGAGAGAGGGCAAGTGTGAATGAGATTGAAGATACCCCACATTCAAGCCTTTGCTTTGCCTGCTGAGAGCAAAATTTTTCCTTTAGCAGAAACAGAAGGTAAACACAGACCTCTGTCAGAGCAAAAAAGCTCTTCTGGGGATACCCGGAATGTGAAATTAAAGCTATACATCTCAACAATATTTTTCATAAAAAACCCAAACTTTTTAACCAGTATTTGCACTACCAAATCTGTTGATGATGACAGCAATAAAATGGTGTACAATTATTAACTGATGACCTTGTGCAGGAACACAATAAACAATGCTCCAAACAAGTATGTTTTGAAATGTTTATGACTACCACAGATTGAGAAATTTTACATAGCAAATAAAATGCAAATCATTACGTATTTGTTGATCTGTGGTTTAATACTGACTTAAAATTTATACTGTGTAAGGAAGTTCCAAATTCTTTTTTATTAAACCACCCATTTCATATATGTAAAGTAACTATGGTACAGGCATTTAGCCACGTAGCCACTGAAAATCTAATCTGAGGTTTATCACTCTTGACAGTATCTTACCACTACTGTCAGTGTGTCCTACTGTGTCCAAACACACCTTGATTGGATAGTGGTTCTAAGGAAATAAGTGACAAGTACTGTCATTATGTCAATGTCAACAAAACAAAAAGTTGTAAAGATCATCTATCTTCACTCATTAAGTTAAATATTGAAACTACTGGCATAATTTATTTAATTATAAAATTTTCATTTTTTAACATGTAATATCACTCAATAAAAATATTCTGAGACAGTAATTAACATATGATCAGTTATACCCAGTTATCAATGTTTGCTTACATTATGGAGCAGTGTTAATAATTAGAACTAAATTTATAACCTGAAAAAAATCTGAAAACCTGAAAAAATAGACATGAAAGTAAATTGCAGTATGTTTCTGTCTATATAATACGAACATACGTAACTGTAAATGCCTTATTAAACAACTTATCTTTACATTCATAGAGAATATTAATTAACCAAAATATTTTAGAAGTACTGAGAGAGTCAAATGAAATCTGTCTCACTCCAGTATCTTTGCAATCTTCTAACAGGCTCAGTTTCTCAGGCACAGACTCCAGGTGGTCTAAAGCTACTCGAGTACTCTGAAGAAACAGAACACAAGTTAAAACATTAAAAATTACTCCATTTTTTCAGCCATCTCACACATTAAAAACCCCAGTCTTATTAGTGTACTAGTTTAAGCTTCCTCAGTTATGGTGTTGCCATGCCCTAAAGCTCAATCCCATGTAGCTGTGGGAGTCACTGAAGCAGCCATGTCAAAGGCTCCAGCCAGGCAGACCTGCTGATGGGAGATGGAGCTCTCCAGGTCAGAGGCTGCCAGGAGTGCCTGATGCCTCTTCACGAGGCTGGAGCTGATAGTTTTTTTGAAGAAGGTGAGCTGTGCTTGAGGAGCTGGTCACCAGGTGAAGGAGCTACGGGAGGAAATGAATAGGCTACGTAGTGTTTGAACAAACAAGCAAGAGAGAGACTGATTATTTTCAGAGTCTCACAGTCTCAAGAATCTCAGGAGCCATGAACCTCCATTGTAGTGGAGAAGCAGATGGACTCAGAACCCTGCAGGGTAATTAGACAAATGACTGCTAGCCAAGGGTCTGTTAAAGATGAAGGCTGGAAGCAGGATACGGCATGTACTAGGAGGAAGGTTCCTCCACCTTCTCAGAATTTGACAGGTAGGACTGGCACCTTCTACAATACATGTGAGGCTCTGGAACTAGAAGGCCAGACAACTGATGAGGCAGGTGAAGGTCTTTCTGGGATAGTGAGGCCTCCTAAAACAACACCACCTGTACTCTGCACCAAGACCTCCTCTGTTAACAAGAAAATGAAGGGTAGTTGTAATAGGGAACACCCTTCTAAGGTGAATGGAGGGCCCGATATGCAGACTGGACCCAGCTCACAGGGAAGTCTGCTGTCTCCAGGGGCTAGAATAGGGGACATTACTGACATGGGAAGACTACAGAGATGCTGCTTGTCACTGTAGGGAGAAAATTCATGTGGCCAAAGCTCTATTGGAGTTGAAGCTGGCCAGAAATGTAGAGGACAATAAGAAGAGTTTTTTCATATATATTAATGGCAATAGGCAGTATAGAAAAACGCTCAGTCCCTTACAGGATGAGGATGGTCACCTCACAAACAGGGACAGAGACAATGCATTCTTTGCCTCTGTCTTGAACATGGATGATGGACCAAGGGGATCACAGTGCCCTGAGCAGGAGGACCATGACTGTGAGAATGATCAACTCCCAGTCGACCCTGAACTTGTGTGGGATTTGCTGCTCCAGCTGGATTCCTACAAATCTATGGGGCCTGAAGGGACTCATCCAAGACTTCTCAAAGAGCCAGCTGATGTCATCACAAAACCTCTCTTGATGTTTTTTGAGTGGTCTTGGGAATCTGGAGAGGTTCCAGCTTACTGGAAGCTGGCAAACCTTGTCACAATTTTAAAGAATGGGAAGAAGGAGGATCCCAGGAATTACAGGACTGTCGGTTTCACTTTAGTGCCTGGTAAAGTTATGGAGAAGATTATGCTGGGAAGTATTGAAAAACACCTGAAAGACAACACAGTCATTGGTCACAGCCATCCTGGTATCATGACAGGAAAGTCCTGTTATTATCAAACCCGATCTCCTTTTATGACCCCCTTGAGTCCTGTGAGCAGTTTTGGTCACCACACTATAAATAAGAAATACATTAGAGAGCATCCAGAGGAGGGCAATGAAGATGGTGAAGGGCCTTGAGGGGAAGCTGTATGAGGAGTGACTCAGGTCACTTGGTCTGTTCAACCTGGAGGAGCCTGAGCGGAGACCACATTGCAGGCTACAACTTCCTCATGAGGGGAAGAGAAGGGGAAGGCACTGATCTCTTCTCTCTGATGACCAGTGACAGGACCCGAGGGAATGGCCTGAAATTGTGTCAGGGAGGTTAAGGTTGGATATTAGGGAAGGGTTCTTCACCGAGAGGGTGGTTGGGCACTGGAACAGGCTCCCCAGGGCAAGTGATCACAGCACCAAGCCTGCCACAGTTCAAGAAGAGTTTGGACAATGCTCTTGGGCACATGGTATGACTCTTGGGGATGTTGCTGTGCAGGACCAGGAGTAAGACTCAATGATCCTTGTGGGTACCTTCCAACTCAGCTTATTCTGTGATTCTATGGTTTATTTTTTTAAAAAATAAAAATATATGCAATGAGCACTGAGCTAAATATAGAACAATCAAATTTCCATTTTTAGATTAGACATAGTAGTGTGTACTACTGAAAAATGAATTACCACTCCAGGGAGAGTTAGGGTTGGACTCAACAATAAGATTTCACATTCACACCCATCACACAAAAAATGTAGTCTGTTGCAAGCTGCAAAGAACTGAAAAAAACAAATATCATGGTTTTGGTTTTGTGTGTAGATGAAGTTAGTTGGTCATGCACAAAGAACAGTCATGTCCCATAGGCCAGATGCCTCTGCAGTGTCTCAAAGACTGCCCTTCTATTATTTGCTGAAGAGCAAGTAAAACCAGTACTGTTTGTACTTTCTGAACAACAGTCAGTATTTCCTCCACAATTCCAAAAATCACACTTCTTTGGATAAGGCTCTGCTAGTCTGGTATTCAATCTACCAACAATGGGCTTCATTAACCATATTACTGCCCTGGTACTTCAAAACAAAATCTGTAAAACAAATAAAATTCATCAATCCTGAAATCAAATATCATTATGTTGTAAAGCCTATGCAAACCGAGTTAACTTGCCCTTAACTGCAAAAGCTCTGTTGCCAGTCCTGGAAAGTCTCGATCTGACCAACATTCTGAAAAACATTCCATTTAGATCCCAGACTTATGACCTGAAGAGACTAAAAGTTTCAGTCACAAGAGGGTAAGAAAAATTAATGGGAGCCTCTCAGCACAAGTGCAATTAACTTCAAAAAGATGGAGACTAGGAGTGAGGAGTGGAGAATCAGAACTGAACAGGGTAACCTAAATGAAGACACACCATCCATTTAAAAGCAATGAGGTCTGCCTTGTTGTTAGTTCCAAACATTCAGTTTTTGAGGTTTTAAGAAATATCCATAACAAACAAAGGTCAAATTTTATAAACAATGGAATTCATTTGCAGCTAACAGGATTGAACTTGTAGTCAGTATTCAGTACCGATAAACTAAATTAGGCAGAGGATGTGAAACTCATTCTTCTGTTTCTGCAATTACATGTGTGCAAAAATATTATGTGTACAGAAATATTTCTCTATTTTCTGTAGTTAGGAAAGATTTGTACTGACAGTTAATATGCTGACAATATCAGGACATATTTCTATAGAACAAGCATACGGTTAAATCAGTTTTCTGGGTATTTGGTTGGTTTTTTTTTCCTTGTGAGACTAAAGTTTCAAACAATATCTCCAATTTTCTAGGAATAAACTTTTACTCTTAGATTGTAGGCTAGATGAAACAAGGTTCTCATCCCACTGTTACATTCTGCAGCAGGAATGCAAAATGCAGTAGGAAAGAAATGGTTGAGAATTCCCAATCTGGTGCTTTTTTCTCTGAATAATTTCTATTCTTCACACTGTGCAGAAGGGAACAAGAATACACTGCAGTCAAATGTGCTAGAACAATAACAGCTCCATTATCACAGGGAAAGAATTATTCAAGAGGGTTGGATGAATTGTTGCTTTAAGAACAATATGAAGAATAAACGACCTACAAAATGGGGTAAAAGGACTGATCAGCACGTAAAGATATTTTAGATTTTAAGAAGTACAGGAAGAATTGTCCAAAGTGAAACAGAGTAAAAGAAAGATTTGTTAGTCGCTTAGCAAGAACAGGTAAATAGAAATGAGACAGGAAAAATAATGTTGAGATCATTTAGGTAAGAACACAAACCAGAATGAGTAGTTTTGCTTTTCTTTAATACTAACACATTAATTCAGTTAGATTGATAAAAATTTACAGGAATTATACAAGACTAACTATATGAATTATGCCTGAAAGATAGGTATATCACTTCCTGAAATGGGATGCCCTGAGGATGCTCAGTACAAAAAGGTCCCTAATTGCAACATTGAACACTGCCCATGGACAAGACCTGAAAGGACAGAAAGGTGCACACTTGTGCTGACTTGCGGTGAATAAAGAAGGGCAAATCAATTTTGTAAAACTCAGATTTAGAATTAATAAAGGATTTTTCTTCCAGCAAGAAAACAGCACTTTTTTGTTTCTCACCTGGTGCATGAGAAAGGAAGTTCAGTGATTTTCACACTTACTTAGCCATGTTTGGACCAAAACTACAATCTATGGTATTATCTTTATTAGAAGTCTTATATTTCAGTGTGTAACTTAGTTTGCAACATATTTTTTTCTACTTGCAAAATTCACCTAACAAGGATTTTCTGTAACATATGGTTCTTTACCAGAAAATTATTATGGAATCTGCAGTTATATATGTTAATAATAATGTATAAAATGGATTCTTTTTCGTATTTCTGGATGTAATCAAGTAAGAGGCCTACATGTTGCATTTAAAGTGTTTTTCACAGACGATAGTGTAGAAATATTTATATAGATATAAAATAGCTTCTTTTTTCTTTTAATTTTTTCAAGTGCTACTGTACATCCTCACTTGAAAGTAAAATTGCCTAGAGGTATCTATCAATCTCTAATGTTTCCCTCTCACAAGAATCAACCACTTCACTTTTACCACAGTAAAGCAGTATTCATTCCTATTTTGTGCTTCTTTTACAATGGCTGTATGATCAGCAAAGCATAGATTTTCCACACCACTTTCGTACGATTAGATGTAACGTTTGCTGCTTCTTCACAAAGTAGCCCCTGGTATTGGTCTGTATGTATATTTCTAAGCTGAAACAACAGAGCCTGAGGAATCCAAACTTGAAAATATATATGAAAAAAATCCTAAATCCTAATATTCAGCAGTCATTCTAGTATGACACAGATTTGATGGAGACCAAGTCTGCAAAACTTTTTACTTTGAACACCAACAACTCCCTTACCCCATTAGAAATAAAATGCCTCGTCACAGGAAATAACCCTGAAATTGCAATGCCCTTCAATCTCTCTTCTTGGTCCAGCATCAAATTACACTATAAATATTTTAAGCTTACGGTATATATTACCTAACATATTTTGATAAACTATTTTACTTATGAACTGCAGAAAAATCTAAATCTGAGATGTTACATAGAATTGAAATAAAGTTTTCTGGGACACAGGGCAGACTTAGTGGAGTAGCTCCTCATCATGCTATACTGTACATCCAATTTACAGCAATTTCTTTTTCAGCTATGAAGATTTTTCCTTTCTTCCCCACCCTGTTTTAATACAGATGACTTGTGACCTGTTCTCATCAAAAAAGGAACTCAGGCCCTAGATGTAAGCCCATGCCTTAAGCCATCCCATTTTTCAATTCTTTCTCTAGTTTCAGTGCCAAGACCACATGTCAACACTGTCTGTAAGTGGATTTAAGGAAGACATTAATTGTCTGTTCTTCCAAAGTGTCTCCTAAATATATCCCCTCTATTTCATGCACTTCTTGTAGGGGGAAAAAAATAAATTAGCTGTGTCTCTGCTAGTCCTTATTAGTTACATTATTAAATATAATCCTGAAAGCAGAAGACCAGCCTTTGCGTTAGATGCCTACTCAGCCCTTGGGTTTTGGTTCTGTTGAGAATCATGTGGATAAAGAATGGTATAGTCTACTTGGATTTCTGAAAGGTATTTTAGATTCCTAAAGTTTAAATATAACTTCACACTCAAAATGATGTGTTCTAAGGTAACCATTACTAGTCAGGAAGCAGATCACGGGGTAATGATATGTATTACCATGAAGCTGCTAACACTGTGTTCAGTATCAATCAGAAAAGCAAAACCAACACTCAATATAATCAGGAAAGGATAAAAAAGCCAGAGAAAGAACATAACTGTCCCAGATTATTAATCCAGTTGCATCTTGACTGCTGAGTGCAGATGTGGATCTTTATTTCAGAAGGGAAATAGGGAGAGGTCAGAGAAGTTCAACAAGAATTTTCAAAGCCATGGAGTGGTGTTCCCAGGTGAGAAATTATTAAATACAATACTCTAAAGAACAGGACTCTTCAGCCAGGAAGAAAGATGCCTGAGGGCAGTAATGACTAATTTGCATAAAATCAGAAGTCACATAAAGATAGAAAATTTCATATGGCTTTAAGCAGAAAACTGGGCAAATTCGTGAATGAGAAAGACCATAGAATGGTTCCAAATTCACAGAAACTACATCTAAGTCTGGAAGCCTTTGAGCTTTGAACGGCTGGACTCGGAATGAGTGGGAAACAAAATACATGTCAGTCCTGTTCATACAGTCTTCCCCAAGCATTTTATTTTAGCCATTGTTGCGATGTCTATAGCTGGGCTAAACTGACCTTTGGTCTCAACCAGAATGGTTCCTTTTATATTCTAAAATTCTCACAGTCTTCCGAGCAGTTTGTGGAGGGACTTGAACAGGATAACAACTCACATGCTAACATTTTCAGGGACAGAAATGTCTGCCTTTTCCATAAAATGGATGAAAAGAACGGTACTGATGTCCAAATAAAAACAGAAAAAGAGAAAAAGCCACGTTTGTTGTTAGGGGAGATACAATAAGGAAGGTGGCAATAAAAGGATACACTGAAGAATGGGAGGGAAAGGTGATAAAAGACTTTTAGCTGGCCCACAGAATTGGTCTGGTAATTAACAAAAAGCACAGCAAGCTCAAGATGGTTCAAATGCCATACTTGTATCATTAATGACTACACTCTATTCTATTAAAAAGATAGATTTAGACACACAGATAAAATGTGAAAAAGGATGTTAGAAGCACCTGATATAGAGGGCAATTAAGTACTGTTAATTTTTTTCCCAGAAATCAGAAAGCTGTATGCCATAATGCATTACAAATAATCCTAAAGACAGCAGTCACATCTGTCTGCTTATGTATAACAAGCAACAGCAGGTACTGACCCAGTGCACTGACGGTACTGATAAGAGGAAGAAACGCCCACTGTACTGGCTGAGGCAGTATTAATTGCATTTTACTTAACAGCAGTTCACCTCAAAAGACTGAGTGCTACTAATCTTTCTGTTTTTAAAATAAAGACTATTTACTTTATTTTCAAATAAAAAGGGGCGTTCTATGTTTTCACAGAGAATAACAAAACAAATTACTTATTTTCCATGACCTAATACAAACACTGATGTTTAAACTGCATGTGAACAGTTAATCCTCCTATACTGATGTGTTCTTGGTAATAGATGGTTTCACACTGTCTCAAGGGATAGATCTAAATCAAAATCCAACATATTTTATTTTTAGTCTGAAAGCTGCACTGCTAAATGCAAATAAATCAGAGCAGGTTTGTATATAGTACTCCTAAAGTTTGCCTTTATAGTCAATATATTGAAATCACATAAACATAAACCAGAAACCAAACTTCATTGACTTTCAAGTACAGTACTCCTTTCTTTTCTGAGGCAGGTAAAAACAAATGGCTATCTGTATTGCACAGATATTTTTTTTAATTAGAGTTGGCTTAAGTACCAGTTAGCTAATCCCCAAAGAATAACCATAAAAGGATTAAATGCAACGTCATTTTAACTGACTGCAATGCATGTCAGCAGGCAGTTACTCACAATTGAAATGAAAGATATAATGTTAGAGGTGATCTAAAATGACTTGTTTTTAAAATACCTTAGTGTACTGAATACCTAAATAGCACGAATAGGATGCACCCAGCATGTTTAAAAGTATCCTTTGCCTTCCCTGTTAAAATCTGTAAAACTATGCACAACCAGCTTCAATCTCCATCTCTCCACTGATACATCATACACTTTCCTTTTACGGAAGTGGTCCTGCTTAAGAGGCCTGAGATGCTCTGCTGACTTTTATATACCAGGCAAACTCCATGATAGCTGCGACGTTCTGTGAATAGTACATTATATATAGAGAGGGAACTTTCGGACAAAACAAAAAAAAAGTACTTTGTATCTTTGTATTCCACGTGTATCATGACTCCAATTACACAATTGTTTGATTTCAGCATAGAAAGAAGTCATTACCTATACAAAGGTAGGCAACACATGTAACTTTATCAAGTTACAAAATGATATCAAGTTACATGCTCAATTGGCTTGTTTTTCTGTATTATTGTTTCATGAGTTTTAACAAGTAAGATTTTTTAAATA
Source organism: Corvus cornix cornix (assembly GCF_000738735.6). Taxonomy (NCBI): domain Eukaryota; kingdom Metazoa; phylum Chordata; class Aves; order Passeriformes; family Corvidae; genus Corvus; species Corvus cornix. The sequence continues at coordinate 20,439,922 of NC_046335.1, read as the reverse complement.
TTTCCTTAGTGTAGTTCAAAAACTACACTAACGAAAAACAAATGACCTTTGCTAACAAAGCATTGCCAATGTCAAACTACTTGAACATTTAATTTAGATTCCAGATGTTTCGCATGGGGTAGACCACATTTTAATTAAGGGAACTTAATGGATGCTTCCTTTCCTGTTTGCAATGACATGGACTGTCTTTCCTCTCATTCATGAGCACATGACATCCCTGTGCTAACTAGGGGAATTGTTTACATGGGAAAATATTAGAAAAGTATTCTATGAATTTGTAGTTGTTTGATGCATACTAGCAGCTGGAAACATGGAGGAAACTGTTGTCTTTTGGCAAGCCAGCTTTCTGTGAATCCACAGTCAGTGCTCCAGGTACTCTGGGGGTCAATAGGACTAGTTTTTGAGAATCTATTCTTTATTTTTTGCTTAAATTTTGATCAGAGACATCCAGATGTAATTCCCGGAAATTAAAACAAATATAACACAAGAGGCAGAGTGTGTAAAGTAAAGCAATGTTAGTGGGAACACATTCTTAAAAGGTGTAAAGACTTCCTTGTTGCTCATCTTCAACATTATGGAGCATTGCAGGCTAAAAATCCTTACATGTAATTTATGTTAAAGTTTTGTATGCTAACAGTATTTCATCAAGCCTTCCAGAAAGCATTACAAAAATTCAATTTTCAGCCTTCATGGGAAAGAAGAAATATCGTTCCGTTTTTCAGGTGAGAAAAACTGAAGTGCAAAGAGAAGTGATTTAAACAAGGATTCACAGCAAATCAGTGTCAGAGTAGAAAAAAAATTATGAGTCTTCCTTATGGATTTCCCTATTTTAATAAAAAGCTGCACAATAATGAGAGAAAAAAAATCTATGGTATTGATGCCTGTGGTCTTATGGTTATAATTAGATCAAATATAAAGCATTTATAGCTAAAATGAAGGATGTAGCGGCACACTGTAAACATCTAGTCAACAGTCTGCTGTCAAACAAAATTTAACTTATTTTGTGATATATGAAGCAAACCAAGAAAAATAAAGCATCTATCTATGTCTTATCAAGCTACATTCTGTGGAAGAACTCAGATACATATTCTACAGATGAAAGGCCAACATAATTCATATAAAAAGTAACTGAGGGAGCTGGAGTCGTTTATCATGGAGAAAAGGAGACTCAGGGAGGACCTTATCACTCTCTACAACTGACTGAAAGGAGGTTGTAGCCAGCTGGGGGTTGGTCTCTTTTCCCTGGCAACCAATGTCAGGAGAAGAATAAATGGTCTCAAGCTGCTCCAGGGAAGGTTCAAGTTGGACATTAGCAAGAATTTCTTCACTGAAAGGGTTTTTAGGCATTGGAACAGGGTGCCCAGGGAGGGGGTGGAGTCACCATCCCTGGAAGTGTGCAAGAAACAACTGGATGTGGCACTTGATGCTATGGTTTAGTTGACAAGGTGGTGTTCAGCCAAAGGTTGGACATGATGATTTCAGAGGTCTTTTCCAACCTTAATGATTCTATGATTTTCTGATTTCTCAAGAGAATCCTGTGGATGGAACTCATAGGATCTCTCTTTAAAATTACATTTACATACATATACCTACTATGTTAAAAAAAAAGTGAGAACACTGTATATTACTACTCCTAGTTCAACTGAGATAAATAACTTTAGGTAACTTAAGTCTTTTGCAATAAGGATTTTTCCTGAGATTTTTATTTTCTCTAATTAAAAACTGAAGGATTTTGGTTTATTAAACTTTGGCAAAAATGTTCAATATTTGCAACATGTGGAATGCATTTTCATAATTTTGAAAGGAGCTTAGATAGAGAATGTAGGGGTTGCACCAGGAACATTGCCAGCAAGTCAAGTGAGGTGATCCCTCTCCTCTCATCAGCCCACATTTGGAGTGCTGCGTCCAGTTCTGGGTTCTCCAGTACAAGAGAGACATACAAGAGTCAGTCCAGAAAAGGGCAACAAATTTTTTAAGGGACTGGAGCATCTCTCTTGTGAGGAAAGGCTGAGAAAGCTGGGATTGTTTAATGTGGAGAAAAGAAGGCTCTGGGAGGTCTCATCATTGTGTACAATACTCTCTGAAGGGAGAGTATAAAGAAGAGGGAGCCAGGCTCTTTTCAGTGCTGCCCAGTGACAAGCAGTGGGCACAAACTGAAACATGGGAGGTTCCGTCTGAACACAGGAAATGCTTTTTCACTCTGAGGGCTAGAAAGCTAAAGATGATTGTATTACAAAAATACCTCAAAGAACAAGTGAAAACCCAAATAGTAGGGGGCAGAGGATGGACAAGTAGCTGGGTATTAAACAAGAGCAATAGATACATAGGATGAGAAGACAACATCAAGGAAGAAGGGAAGAGAAAGCTGAGCATCAGGAGAAAAGAAACAGCAGGCTGCCAGCACCCTCAGGAAGCAGAAGTTACTTGGTGGTAATGAGTAGAGGAAGGACTCCGGGAAGCCCAATGAAGGGAAGTGACACACTGGCTCACCGATGAAAGGAAAGGAAAGGGCGAGGCAGGCAGGACAGAGGATCTCAAACTGCTCCTCCTCTCCTGGTCATTTTTATAAGATCAAAGAATGTCTGTGTTCCAGGAGGACCAGAAGGCCTTTGATGTAATGGTACTTTTGGCAAGACACTAAAGAATCAAAGAAAGGGGAAAAGAAAGTATTAACCCTTTGAAACAATATTTCCTCAACAATTATACAAGGAAAGCATGAAAATCATGAAATAATCTCAAGAGCCAACAGCAAGACTTATTTATTGAGGGAAGACACACTGAAAGAAACACAGAGAGGGAGAGCAAGCACCTAAAAATGGATGGTGTCAGTTAGTCACATAATCTCTCTGCAAAATGCATTTAGTATTGTTATCCTTTCAATTCTTGTTTTGAATTGGATGATAAACCAAAAAACTGATGCAAATTTGAGCCTGCTACTACAGGATAATAATCTAATAGCTTTTACATTGCTGAATGGATGCAGACAGAAATTTGTTTTACTGGTATTCAAAACCTTACTTTCACGAACATAAAAATGAGTTACTACAAAACGCATAAATGTTCATGCTGAACAGAAAATTCATATTAAATAACAGTTTTGCTGAATACTTACAGCATTACTGGGATCAACCTAGATTTATGGACATTGTAACAAAAAGTTGAACTGTGTCCAGAAAACTCTGGTCCAAGTATTCTAAGAAAATGGTAACCTCACTTCTGGGTTCTCTACTGAAAGCAACAAGCTGTTTTATTGATCAAAGGATATAGAATGCATATGTTCACTGGAATAACTTCAGGATGTGGTTGATTCCAAACTAAATTTTGCAGTCTTTTATGTCAGACTAGTACTAGTAAGGCAGAGGAATATGATTTGCAGCCTATGCTCACAAAGAACTGTATGTAGTTTACAGAAACCCAATAAAATCCCAAGCATGGCATAGTAGCAGTGTGCACCTACAAAATGCATCCTGATCTCTTTACAAGAAATAAATACACTTTCCATTGTAGCCTCATCTGAAAATACAATGCAGATTTTTTCTCAAAAAACCATACACCTTTCTCTATAAATAATACAGAGCCAAATCTTGTATGTAACAACTAAGCTATACTCAAGATTAAAGTAAATCATCTTATTTAAAGATAAATCATATTAATTCTCTTGAAATGTCAGACTACATAATTGATTACTAAAGTAATCAGGGTATTTACTTGTTAATAGCTACGAAATAATTAAATTCACTTTATTAAACAGCATTTAACAAAATAAAAAAGCCACACAAAACACATAATCTCTAGATACTCAAAACCTCAGTTTTGCTTGTACTTGTTACTCCTCTGGAACTTCTCAACAGTTGAAGGATCATTCCAGAAAACATCTTGGTTCTTCAGCTCCTTTTATATCCACTAGTGAGTCTGTCTAATTAACCTTGCTCTTCCTTACCTTCCAGCTTCTGCTCCTGTCCTGTACAACTTGCTGGAGCAAGAAGTAGTGTACCTATCTATTGAATCATACAGGAAAATTGATCTGATTGAAAAAAAAGAGCCAAAATATCCAAAAGCTTCTTCTGATGGGTACTTTTTGCTCTTAGGCTCCTTAAGGGAGTGATCAGATCATGTGTAATATCTTGAAGGAGGTTCGTAATACAGCACTTTCCTCTGGAAACAGGAGTTGGCTAAGGAAATAGAAGACCCAAGAAACTGTCTGGTACAGTAGACAGGAGATGGAGCTTCCAGCTCAGACAGACTGCTGAGAGGAGAAGGAGCTGACAGGGCTCAGAGAGAGGCAAGGGACCTCCTTGTTTGCAGCAACTCACAAAATCACAGAGTTAGATTAAGGTAAGCCTGGAAGGTTAATTCACCCAGAGCTCTGAATGGAACCTGAAAGGTTCATGTTACATTCCTTTCCCAACTTTTTTTTTATTATCTAAGTTGGCAAGTTCATCACATGGCTACTACAACAATTTTATTGGCAAGTGCAGGAGTTAGAAATGAGTCGATTGTAGAGAAAGGGAGGACAGTGGGATAGTATGATAAATAGGTTCTCCTTTTCTTCTATCAGAACAATAACTTACAAATCTTCCTTTATAAAGTAGGAGACATTGGAAGTATAAAAGGGAGAAAAGCTACAGAAAAAATAAAAATAAATATTTGTCACAAAGCACAGACTGAATTTGCAGGACACTGTAGTATTTGCAAGCAACTACCCTCTGCCTGTGTCAAAATAGCTCTGGGAGCAGAAAGGACAAGGAACTTGTGTAGGAACCCAGAGTGCAGAGAATATTTCTCTGCCTGTTTTGAAGGGTTCTACCCCCCTGGACAACACTGTTTTTGACCTTTGTCAAGGAGGCGAGCACGGAGACGTGAATCAGCGTCAATACTGTTGTTGATGCCACAGACATCAGTTATCTTTCTGTGCAAGAACTGTGGACCGAGTCTTATGCAAAAGTGCGGGAAAGTTAATGGTATAAATTTTGTATGTAAGAGTGTGGTACAAGTTGTGTTGCAGATCAGAGATTCCCGTGAGATAAAGCTGTTGAACATGAAGCTCAATCAGGTATTACACTTGTGCCTTATCATCTCACTGATTGCCTTAAGCAATGCAGCTTTCCCAGTGAAACAACCAAAAGAAAATGTCTGGGAGACTCTGGCCAATGCATCAGGCCTAGACACCATTTGTCTCACTCACTCAAGACCAAAGAATCCATTCTCAACATGTTTGGTTGACAGCAGAGAAATGGCTACCTTCCAAACATGTTCATCCAAAACTTTCACAATTCGGTTCGAATCCAATGGAAAGTTGGGATGTTGGGACCAAATCCCTTCCCAAGGCTCCTTATGAACCTCAGGAATTGGAAATTCTTGGTTCAATAAAGATGGAGTTTTGTGTAATATTCAGTTCTCCAGGGTTGAAACAAAATAAAGTCAAAGCAACAGATGTTACTCCAAATTACAAAATACATAGAAATGCAACATCTTGGTGCAATTCAACAGTAAAGATGAACACACCATCCAACCAGGCTCCATTACAATTAGCACAAGGGATGTTTCTCATTTGTGGGGACAGAATTTGGCCTGCAATCCCCTCAAATGTCAAGGGCAGTCCATGCAGTTTTGGGAAGCTTTCCTTGCTAACACTTAACGCAGAAATGATAGAAGAACATAAGCGTAGGGAGAAAAGATTTGTTGAGCAATATAAGTCTGATTGTAATGACAAATTTGCAGCTTGGAATTTTGGACAAAGGCTTACTGCAGCTCTTCTTTTACCTGGTGCTGCTGCAGGAGCAGCCTTAAGACAATTGGATCAATTGGGCTCTTGGCTAAGTAAGAACTCTCGTGCTGTCTCTCTCGCACTGAGCGATATGTTAACTGATGTTCAGAGTGTGAGACAAGCGACTCTGCAAAACAGAGCAGCAATTGATTATCTTCTATTAGTGCATGGACATGGATGTGAAGAATTTGAAGGTATGTGCTGTATGAATTTGTCAGATCATTCGGAATCCATCCATGGAAGTATACGGCAATTAGAGGATGGAATAGCTAAACTTGGAGAAGAAAGCGGATCACTGTTGAATGATTTGTTCAATTGGTTTGACCTTACACCCTTATGGAGAAAAATTTTGAAGATAGGTTTGTATGTTTTAACTGTTGTTGTAATTCTTTTAGTATTTGTGCCTTGTATACTCCACTGTGCTAGATGAGCCACAGACCAACCTGTCAAGGAAGTGGTTTTGGTTCAAACAGGAGGGGGAGATGTAGGAACCCAGAGTGCAGAGAATATTTCTTTGCCTGTTTTGAAGGGTTCTATCCCCTTGGACAACACTGTTTTTGACCTTCGTCCATGGAGAAAATTGCCTACCCTCTGGGAAGAATTAGAATCTACACTGGTGTGAATTAGAATATTATGTAAGATTGTCACAGGGTGAAAAATTTAGAGGATTTGGGTTTGTTAATATAGTAAATAGATAAAAGCAAAAAACTTCAAAATTGAGGATTGTTGTTCTCCAGACCTTCTTCTTCTTCTACTACTACTCCATATTCTGCAGTAGAAGTAGTTTGGGATGATTGGATAAAGAATTCCGCAGTTCCTGTCTACGTGACAAAGTGATTTATTGAACATTGGTGGAAAAGTGAAAATATCTTTCGTTTTAAGTTTTCATTGGGCGATTTACCTGTAAAAGACTGTGTAATCTTGATAATTTGGCATTCTCCTGCATTCTCTGCTCTGTGCTATGTCTGGATCATGTTGGTAGCTCTATTTCTCTGATAAGACTTAATAAACAACTATCTGAAAGCAGAGAAGGCTGAAGGTCCTGTTCATCTCTCGGACTCCTGGCAGACTTTAAAAACTCTCCCCCATCAGGGGAGGCATAATTATGGCACGGACAGTGTCAAACTTGCAGGCAGTTAAACTCATGGCTCATGAGAAATGGATGGCAATGGATACACGCCTGACTGGTTGCCATGTAAGCAAACCATGAGTAAGAGAAGGTTCTGATCAGAATTAATGTCCTGTCAACACCTGACAATCACACAGCACCACACGAAGTGCCAGGACACTGAATGTCAGCATTAGCTTTCTGCTTCCACAAGGCGGGTGCTGCAGCACAGCAGTCTGATTTCCAAAGGGTCTTTCATGACTGAATGAAAGCTTTTTCTAACATTGAATACATTTTAAATATATTTTTGAAATCAGAAATTGTTTTCAGAGATGCAGAGACTATCAAAAAGAATAAAATAATAATTTGCACAAATAAATTTTAAAAATTTATATTTGCAGCATTGATTTCATCTCAGTAGTGGTTTCTTTAGATGAAATTTTCTGGATTTCTCATGAAAAGAAACTAAGGACCTGATACAAACAATTTGTGATGTCTTATTGGACATTCCTACATGAGAAGAAAGAAGCATGGTTCCAAAATTATGGGGCAAGCAGAAACTCATTCCAGCTATTCCACCTGATGGACAAACTAGCTTGGGGCATCTGGATAACGCATTCACGGCATGTACAGGCATGAAGTTTTGTTCTTCCAACTTAGTATCAAATTATATTAATTAAAGACTAAAATTACATTCCTTTACGCTTTTAGTGGCAGCGTTGATATGGGCAGACGAACTGATTCTGTCTGCACCTCCCAGACCAAACAACTAAGCACACAGAGCAGTCACTGAAATATTAGATCTATCCCATGGACCTCAACCACTAGAAATGTTAGAAAAACAGCATCATTGGTAGGGATAAAATCAACAACATTTCTCTTCCCAGGGATGGGATGAGGACTGAACTGTACAGAAAAATTACAAAACTGAAATACACTGTATTTCATGTAATGAGTACACAAGTACTGTAGTAAAAATCTACACAGAGAGGTGCAGTTCAAAATTATCACATCTTCTCTTAAAAGTAAAATGACAGTTAAAAACCCAGAACTGCAATCATTAAAAAAAAAAAAAAATTTTCATAATTTAGACGAATTATCAGCAATGTCATTGTGGTAGGTTAGGAAATTAATTTAAGAAACTTACCATTTCTAAGGCCATAATACGTTCCTAAAAATGAAATAGAAGATGCCATTAGAAAGCAAGGAATATAAACACAGTGTAAGTCAAAGAATGGTAAATAGGATTCATTTTGGGTGTTTGGTGGTCACACGTACAGTTTTTTGTAAAAATCTCACTGAATAGGAACCGTTGTACTTATTGGATGTCTAACCTTTCTATACTACTCCATTTAGTAGTTTGTCCCAAAAAGAAGAAACCGCCCAGAAACAAGGTAAGAAGGGATTTGAAAAAAATTACTCCACAATACATTTTTTCAATTAGTATATTAGGTTTTCAGTATTGTTTATTTTACTCTTACGTATCCCAAAGAATGATTTCTTTTTTTGATCATCTCAGACTGTAAATCTAGCATGTTTTGGAATTCATGTCATCTTAGCATCAGGCTTAGTTTTCTTTTACACATTTCCTTAGAAAACTAAAAAGTAAATTCCGTATCATTATTCTTTCATCCAGAAATAGCTCTGAATAATGTTTTATTAATAACAGGATGACATTAGTCAAACAAATGAAACAAACTTGTGTCAGTTTTAATCCAGCACAAAATACAGAGAACCCAGAATTAGCTAATTTATTGCATATATTTTAATATTCTTCTCCCATTGCAAAGTATTTTTAAGAAAAATATGAAGCTATTAAAATCAAGATACTGTACTCTGGTACTATATCCTGACTAGGTATGGTATTTTAAGTAATCTGACAAAACACATATTCAAGTGTTTAGATGAGCCCACATTTAAAGTACGTAACCATTAAGACATTACAGGACCTCTTACCGTACTCAAATATTACTCAAATTTTTCTCAAGAAAGGTAGTATATCACATGCTAAAGTCTTTATTCCTTCTCAGAAGCAGGTCAGAGATACAGAGTATTTTTTTGTACACCAGAACAAACTTATGACAAAAAATATGCTAAAAACTCAGAAATTTTTATCCTGAGATGTTTGTTCCTCCACAAAATTGCAGTGGCAAACACTCATTTTTAAAGATTCTGAAACAAAACACACACTCATTACCATAAAAAAGATGGTATTTACAGATCTCATACATTTTTGGTGATAATGAACAACAATTCAGATATAATTTTTTTCAGTTAAAGAGGACTACTTTGAAAAAAAAGGTCTTAGAGTGAGTAGAACAGTTCCAGTGATAGAATAAATAGTGTTTTCAAAATGACTCATGCGTTAAATAAAGTGCATGGTATAGTTACCAAATTCTAAAAATATAATAAACTCTTACAATCTCACCAAACAATTTTCTGAAGACTAGCATCTAATGTATTAGGAAATTTACCATAGATAATTTATACACTACTTGACTGTGAAAGCACAGATATCTGAAGGAAGAAAAAACCACATCAAGCATTTGAATATAAAAACAGCACTACAGAGCACTTCAATTCACTACAATTCACACACTCAACCAGAACTGCCAGTTAGGGAAAGGAATAAAGCAATTTAATCAGGAACATGACAGTCAGGCAGGCACATATAGCCATACAAGACACTACTATGATGCAACTTCCTGCAGTCTAAAATTACTCCTCATTCAGTCAGAATTAATATCATTAGAACAATTTGTCAACCATAAAGCTTCACATGAAAGCAGATGCAGAACTGCTTCACATGAAAGGAGATCTTTTTACATTGATGTAACTAGATATGCACCTGTGTAAACTGCTTGCGCAGACAAGCTCCCAGCCTTGTTGAACTTGAGCTGCCAGAAAGCCAGGCCAAGATTTTTGTTTGAACAGGAAACAGCTGGATTGGTGTGTTGTGTAACTTTTGGGTCTTGCAAGTTGTCTTTTCTTACTGGAGCAAACTGTTTGTACTCTAACTTCTTTGATACTTCTAGCCCTCAAAATGCCTTCTATTTATTATATGAGAAGGCTTATCTTCAAACAAACTCCTATGGTCAAAACTCAGATCAATACATAATTTCATTTTCCTTATGAGCATTATCTTCATCAGTTCCCTCACAAATGCCCTGCTTTCAGTACACTTACAGAATGCTGACTCATTGATAACCTCCATATTGTATGTAAACTTTTTTTTATATTCATATTGGGAATTGTTTGCAGCAATTTGTTGTTAAAGATTTCTTTTTTTCTCTCTGTATTCTGAAGAATACACACATTACCCTCCCTCATAGCCTCCTGAGCCTCACAATTCAGACATTCAAGCCTGTTTTTGCTTTCTTAGCCATTTCCATTTGAAAGGAGTATGTTTTATTTGACTGTAAGGCTTAAATACTATTCCAAAGCTGAGCTTAGGGTAAATCTGACTTGAAAGTTCTTACCACAAACAGCCTTACTGCTAGAAGGATTTATAATATTCTATCAGGTCCTAGCAAATATTGACAGGTCCATTCTTCCTCAGAAAGGTGATTATGAACATTTAGTACTTCTGAGGCTTTAAATACTTACTTAGAATACTTTACTTTCACAAAAGAAAGTAATGCAGCCCAGAGAATTTAACCCAGCCAGTGAAGAAACTCAGCGGTATTACTAGCTATTGGGTCTTACTTGTCTGCATATACTTCCAAATCTGAATTCAAGCTACAAGGCAGTTCAGAAAATCATAATGCTGCAATACAATTTGGTAATTTTAAGAAATTTAACAAAAAATGTAGCTAGTTAATTGAGCAGAAAATATACCTGGAGAGCTCCCATTTCTTCCTCTCTTCTGTGTGTCTTCTCTAGTAGCTCTGCAAAATGAAAAATAGAACTTGTAAATTCAACTTTCTGTCTCATGGCCTGATAGAAAAAGCACCATGTAAAATAGTCATTGAGTTTTTATTTTACAGCTTTCACAACACCCCTTTTCAGCTGATTAAATAATAGATGAAATGTGTCAGTGATATGACTGTTTCCAAGCATGGGCTGTTGAGGTGACTAAAAAACAGCCACAAGAAAACAGAGAGACAATTTGACTGGTAGGGGAAAAAAGGCTTTCAGATTCACAAACTTTTCTATACTGAAATCAATCTTCTGGTGTATTTTTAGAACCGAATGAAAAAATCAAAGAGATTCTTTCTAAAGATTGACTAAAACAGACTGTCAAAGCTACACAATTATATATGAAAAGTTACTGTAGAATACTGCAGACTATTTTGACTGACAATAATTACCTCCTCTCACTAAAATGGAACAAATTTGCTAAGGAAAATAATTCACTGTGACAAAATATTAGAAAAGTTTCTTATAGTCTTTATAACATAAAATCCTAGTATCTCATATTGTCACATGTGACAATTATAGACATTGGCACATATATGCACATATGTAACATTTCACATTAGAAATTAATTTTGTTGGAATTCTGTGGCATATGTTGCGAGTTGCTTTTCTCTTATTTCATTCACATAGTTTTATGATTAAAATTATGTTTTTGATAAATTGCAACATATTTAGAATTCTGGGAAACCTTAAAGTTATAACCTTATAAAGAGCAGGAAAAACAAAAAACCATGCTGCAGGCTTATTACTATTTTAACTATCAGAAGTTCACTCAGGAGTTTTGCATGAGAAGAGTACTGCTTTATCTAAGCCAGAGACTGACTTTGAATTCAGATATGCTCCAGTTTGCTAGCAAATAGGAGAGTTACAAGATTATGAAACTGCCTTGACAACATCAGGACCGAATTCTGACTGTCAATTCCCTCAGTATCCAAGGACAGAACAGCTAATTGAAAGTACCTGTGTTTACTTCCTTAAAAAATAAAGTTCACTGATACTTAACATAGTCATAAAGATAAGCATCAATGATTTACAATAGTAGCTACATAAAATATTCTACTGATATTAATTTGTCATCTTTCCTTTATATCGCTAATCTTTTACTTTTCTATCTCCTTCTCTTGTTATGAAGCCTCCCCATGAGCACCCCAACCCTCTTTTTTCATAGATTATTAATTTCTGACTGCATGTAGATTGAGACTTATTTCCAAGCACCAGCCCTTTAAAAGGGATGTAGATAACATGCAAAAAACTTTAGTCAATTCTTTCACAAGCTGAGAGATTGACTTGCTATTCTTTCTTCATAGCTTCTATGCAACTTTTTCCAAATCCTTTCTTAAAATTACTAAAATTACCATTTCTTCACTTTGTTTTGGTGCATTTATGTTTTTCTGGATTATTCTTTGGTATGCTTTTCAGTCCAATGATTCAACTGACATACAAATTACTGTAGCCAAATGTGCTGCCATCAACATTAGTACAAGAATTTTGGGTTGAAAAGTAGCTGCCCTGTATGTTTTCCTTGGGTATATTCCAGTATTATATGTAAGTTGATAAACATTTGTAGTGTAATACTAGCTTTAAAAAAATTTAGGAGTGAGGAATAAGTCTATGAGAAAAGGGTGGGAAACGAAAAATTCATCCCCATGTTCCATCTGACCAAAACCCCTAAATTAGTGTACTTGACTTTGCTTTATTTTCATTCTAATGTAGTAACTAAGATTCTATTGTACAGACATGATTGTTTAAGTGAAAAGGTTGCTATTACAAGGTTCCTTTCAAAGATCTTCTACAAATGTAAAGTAAGTTGAACTAATTTCTGCCAACAGTCTCTAGATTTGAAAGTTCTGCATCTCAAATTAGGGTTATCTAGAATCCATTTACTTTATTGTTTGCCTGCCTACATCAGCTGTCCCGCAGGACGCTTCATAAAACTCTGTCCCTGGAAGGGCAGGCAGGTATTGAAGGGCAGGCAGGTGTTATTTAACTGACAAAATATACACCTGCACAGAGCCACTCTTTATGAACATATATTTAAAAATCAAGTTCTGCATTTCAACTGATGATTCCATTTAGTATTCTATCTAAAATAATGACATGTTTTCTCCGAAGCTAAAGTAAAAAAAAATTAAAATTAAAGCAATATATATTAAACAGCTACAAAAAAGCCATATATAGCATATTATATCATTCTTCTGGACATTTACAAAGATAGAATAACTTTGCATATTTGATCTGAAAAGCTCTGTTGATTTGTTTTATCATTTGTACAACACTTCCCATATTTAAGTTCTTGTGCAAACTTAAATATGTTTTATGTCATGTGCCAGAAAATAATGTTGCAATAAATTTAAGAAAGAGAATGCATTGTGTCTGCAACAGACTAGGTCACTGGCCCTAGTGGAGGCTCCTTTCATCCATCCTATGAACAGCTTCTGAGTTTCTCCAATTAGAATTTTGTTCGTAAAGGAAGTTGCACAGTGGCATGGGTTGCTACAACAATCCTGCTATCATCTTCTTTCGAGGCCTAATGTAACCACAGGGTACTTGGGGTTTTTTCAAAGCAATGCATCATTAGTCTCACAGGGCACAGACCACATCCATTTATAAATTTACTAGAAGAAATAGCATTATTGAAAAAGGCACCTTTAGGCATTGATGGCTCTTCTCAAAAGATAATACATGGAAAAAGACAACAAGATAAATGAGATATAGAAATAATGATATTCATTATTACTTTTTATTTCTAGCTAAATATTGAAGCTTGCAACACAATAAGGAACTATAAGCTAAAACTATTAAAAATCAGATATATTTCAGGTATTTAAAACTCCTCAAAATCAACAAGCTCAGGATACTGTCTGCAAAATTAGGGATCATACTTTTGGGCAGTTATACAAAAACAATTTATTTACAGTGCTTAAATCCCAAATCATTTAAAGATTATATCTCACTGAGTTATAAACATTGAGTGTCCTTGAAGTTACACTACAGTGACTTAGATTTGACTAATGAAACTTACAGGAAAAATACAGCTTATGATTTAAAACATCCTGCCAGAATCATTATCTCTTGCAGTTTGCCTGACACTGAACCACCACAGTACGCTGCAAAATAATGCAAATACTAACCTGGAGATGAAAGTTATATATTCCATCATACCACACAGATAAGTGAGGAAAAAAGGGTACGCAGTTATTTGAACAGATTTTTTTCACACAAACACCCCAGTTGTAATTTTTACTGCTGGTGAAAAGTATCAGAAAATAAATTGAGGAGCAGGTATTTACTGACTGAAATGAATAAAATGCAACAGTACTATCTTATTTTTACTAGCTGATCCATTAATACGCCAATACCTACCTAGAATGTTAAAACTCCTTCATCAACTAAAATGTTCAACTCCTTTATCTCTGTGCTGGGTGCAACAAAGGTGGGAAACAGGACATTGACTTTGTATTAACTGGAGCAGCAACTTCTTGATTTCAAACACTGCATGACCTCCCCTTTTAAGAAACTGAAGATAATGACAGACAACATTCCTCTTCACAATCTCAGAGAAGACTGACATGCCAGAGAAAAGTCTACAAACTGGACCAATACCACATTTTTACGTTCACCTTGTTCCAGCCAAGGGGATTGCACAAATACGGAAGTGTACACAGAATCAATTTTTACAGTCACTGAGATCTACTCATACAGTGAAAAAATCCTAAAATGTGATTCAGAGTACTCTGAAGTTGACACTCACACTACAATTCAGATTTGCATTCATAGGTAAAATGCTGTAAACTATCCTAGATATCTGCAGGCTGATGGTAGATTTGACTCAATACTCTCACCGCTCTGAAGCAGTTGCAGATCACACAGGGAAATACAGAACAACTCACACAGCACAAAAAATACAGCTACTATGTGGCATTAAAGCAAGAAATATAGGTTATTACCAGAAAAGAAGGGCAGTTTGGAAAAAATTGTCAGCATAATTTTTGCATCATCAAGCTAAGAAAAGCTCTTCTCCAAAACACAAATCAAGGCTTTCAGTTATATACTAGCAAAACTATTTTGGATTTCCCAAAGTTTGTAACCCTAGATATTGAGGTTTTAAGTTACATAAGTGTATACCAAACTCTTGAGAAATCACTTAGTTAGACAACCTGATAATATTACCTTTAAATTTGCTTTGATCATAAAATTGTAGGGTTTTTTTATTTCAAGTATTTCCCATTATTCTCACTTCAAATACGCATCCCACAGCTTTCAGTCATTGTTTGGATATGTCTCCCACAAAACTGCTGAACAGATAATGCAGCATTCCTGTAGCTGCGCAAGTCAGCCAAGTGGGTTTCCATCAAGTATGAAGGAATTTTCAAGCAGCTGAGTAAACCAGTTTCTCTCAGCTAGAAAT
This sequence comes from Corvus cornix cornix, assembly GCF_000738735.6. NCBI lineage: Eukaryota > Metazoa > Chordata > Aves > Passeriformes > Corvidae > Corvus > Corvus cornix. The sequence goes on along the minus strand of NC_046335.1, from coordinate 20,424,721 downwards.
TACTTACCTTGCTCACATCTACACAGCCAAGTTTTACCACGTATTATACCACTTACAAGTTCTTCCCTTCGCACAATGAATCTGACATGAAGGCCCTATTTTGGGGGTGAATCAAGATGTTTCTAGCCGAACCAGTTTAACCAAAGTGTTTCACAAGATAGAGATATAGATAGATAGATATAGATACATATATTCATGGCTAGTAGAGGCAGAACAACTGCAGTTTTTCCCTGTACCAGTGTTAGGTTGTGATGAATGGCTTCATAGTACTGTGACAACTGTCGCAGTCTAGAAACACTCAGTACTAAAGGATGTTTCAATGAGGCTGAACCTTTGTACTGTCAGGCCAGACACCACAAATCACCCTGGCACTAAAACAACTGAGATGTGAAACAGTACTGTCACATGCTTCACACTATTTTAATTGAAACATGACTTGCCACACATGCAAGCCATTAAAGGAATTTCTACATAACCATATTATTATGATCTTAAAAGAGCTTTAGTGAAATAGGTATTTCTTAGTACATTAATTTTTGCTAGTGTGGAACAAGGCCCATAAATTATTAGTATTTCAAAATGTGTTTACGTAATCCCAAGCAAGATTTAAAAAAAAAATCAAAAAACCCATAGGTTGCAAGTGATTTTTAATACTGATTAGAGCTTTCTAGTCCATTAGCAAACTGTTATATTAACATTGAGCACATTCCACTGTCTTTAAAGATTTTAGTTCCGTTTCCACCACTGCAAGCAATACAGTATTCATGATCACCAAGACCAGAACAGCTATTCATCTGTATCTAAATCAATAGTTTTCTCACCCACATTTAAAAAGAGCTCCAGACTTAAAAGAATACCATTTTAAAAAAGGGATTCCCTTTTGCAATATTCTTTGCCTCTTTAGCTGCTAGCAATTTATTAGCTACTGTAGTTGCTAGCAAGTAACACAGTCAAGACTTCAAAAGAATATACCTTACACAAAACTTGTAAGTTTTTTTTAATTCATTCATTTTTTTTATATCTTTTAGGTATACACTTGTATTTTTACTGTGTAAATTCAAAGCAGATTCTTGAAGCTACAGTAATGCATTTGCTTACCTTAACCTGAAGCAGCACCCCTAATCATAACAGAAAAAGAAATAGAAGATAGGTGTCAGAAGCTAATAGAGATAGAAACAGTTCACTGTTCAGATTCCCTGAAAGACTTAACTACCATACAGGAAACGGAACATACTCTTTTCTTTCTATTCCCTGAGGCTTAGTTAGGTCTGATGTACTGAGGCAAAACTTTTAAACATTTGCATCTCCAGTCTGGACTGGTCTATACTTCTTTATTTGCAAAGAAGATAATTACTACTGGGGAAAAAAAAAGGATAGCTTATAGAAAGGAAATGTAATCATTTGGGGGCTGTGAGGGACAACAGAGAAGTGCAACTGAATCTTCTCAGAGAATTTCTATTCAAGTCATATTCATCACTTTTAAAAGACTTCTAGGAATGAGTGATACATTACTGGGTTAGGCCTAAAATCATGCAGTTTATATCTAACTTCAGACAGAAAGCATGAGTAGGCAGGGGGATAAAAAATGTTAATATTATTTACTCTAATGGCAGCTTCCAGAAATAAGCATCTGAGAACACCTAAGCATCTGACAGAAACAGGACTACATCTGGACCATCCATGACCTAGCTGACCTCCATAAACGTGACTATTTCTTTAAAAAAACTTTAAAAAAAATATGTTAATGGCAAAAAGCAGTGCACAAATAACACTGGCCTATTACAGGATGTATCCCTCACAAACAAGGACAGAGACAAAGCAAAGGTGTTGAGCTGGGGTCCCAGTGTCCTGAGCTGGAGAACCATGGCTGTGAGAACAATAAAACTCCCGGCCAATCCCGAACTTGTGTGGGATTTGCTGCTCCTGGATCTCTAGAAGTCTATGGGGCCTGATGGGATTCTTTCAAAAATACTTAAAGAGCTGGCTCATGTCATTGTGAGGCCTTTCTCAATGATTTTTGAGCAGTCTTGGGAATCTGGAGAGGTCTCAGTTGACTGGAAGTTGGCAAATGTTATCCAGATTTTCAAGAAGGGCAAGAGGATGACCACGGCACCCATGGAAAGGGACCTGGAAGTCCTGGTTGATGGCAAGTTGAACAGGAGTCAGCAGTGCCCTGGCAGCCAGGAGGGCCAACCCGTGTCCTGCGGGGCACCAGGCACAGATAGCATCACCAGCCAGGCAAGGGAGGGGATTGTCCTGCTCTGCTCTGCAGTCGGGTGGCCTCACCTTGAACACTGTGTGCAGTTTTGGGTGCCATAATATAAAAAAGACAGGGGGGCTACAAAGATGGTGAAGGGCCTTGAGGAGAAACTGCATGAAGAGTGGCTGAGGTTGCTTGCTCTGCTCAGCCTGGAAAAGAGGAGGCTGAGGGGAAACTTCATTGCAGTTACAACTTCCTCATGAGGGGAAGAGGAGACACTGATCTCTTCTCTCTGGTGACCAGTGACAGGCCTGAGGGAATAACACAAAGCTGTATCAGGGGAGGTTGAGGCTGAATATCAGGAAAAAGTTCTTCACCCAGAGGGTGGTTGGGCACCGGGACAGATTCCTCAGGGAAGAGGTCACAGCATCAAGCCTGACAGAGTTCAAGGACTGTTTAGACAATGCTCTTGGGCACATGGTGTGATTTTTGGGGCTCTTCTGTGCAGGGCCAGGAATTGAATTCAGTGATCCTTGTGGGTCCCTTCCAACTCAACATATTCCATGATTCATTGAACATATGTGTTGTTTCGGATGCCAGAATATTTTGGGACAATGAGTTTCTATAATTGAAGCATGTATTGTGTAAAAGAAGAAGTTTCCTTTTGTTTCTAACATGATATCTGGACTGCCAGTAATTTTTTATATGTATAATTCCTGCTTCTAATTTACTTCCTTCAATAAGTCTTCCTCGTGTTTCATCCTGATATTTCTCTTTATTTCCTTTTCACTTTGATTGGTATTTGATGTAGATAATTTGCATACGAATATCTCTAACACTTCATTTAGAAAACCTCTTCCAACTTTCCACTTGTCCCAAGAAGCAGTCTAAAATTCTCATTGGTTTTATAATGTCTCTGTACCTGTCATTACCTGAACTATTACAGTGTCTGCCTTACAGTGAATTCAAAAGTTCAAGAGTGGATACATGTATATTCAAATACACAGCTTAAATACACAAGATACTTGGCTGAGTTGCTGTAGCCTCTTCTACAGTCCAAATATGATTGCATTGGAAAAGTTTTCTGAACATGAGATTAAATATATTAAAAAACCTAAACTATAAGGTTACCAATCAAAAAATTATAGGTCCCAATGTGCTGTATTTTAAGAGGCCTTTATCAAAAGAATAAGAATTTTTTTTCTAAAGCTTACATGAGATTTTTTATATCTATTCCTGGCTCCCCACTATTCCTGGGAAATTTTCTGTGCTTCATTTCAACATGGCTAAAGAAAATATTTCTCTATCTTCTGACGTGAAGTTCAAAGTGCACTGAAATCCATGCAAAATATTCCTATGAACTTATGAATACAAAAGGTGACCACAGCCCAAAACTTCATTATGTCTTAGCAACTGCATAACTTATGAGCTGGGATAGAGATTATGTCTATTGTATTTGTTTAGGACCATATTGATTCCCAGTTGAAACTACTGTAGGAGGAGTATGAGGGAGGGTTGTGAATATATATATGCAGTTAACACATCTTGAAGCACAGCTATAAGCATTCTGTTGTTTTCCTTTGAATGACGCTTATGTAGCAGCAGACATACCGTAGAGGATTCCAAAAGCTCCTGAGGGACCTTAGGGTTTCTAGTTAAAAAAAACAAATCACTGAAGAACAACTTCCCAAAACAAGCATCACTTCCTAGATACTTTAGTAAGTTCCAGTAAGTTTAATTAAGAAACAGTGACACAGACAAATAAGAAGGCTGACCTTGAAGTGATAAAATAAAAATGTCTTGTTCTGATTGAAAGACAATTTCATTATGAAAATGTAATCAAGGACCAGGTCCTCTAGCTCTGTGGGGTTGCACTTACTAAGGTGTGTATATTTATTTATCATCAAGTTGTGTACATATATATATATATATGTATTTATTGTCAATAAATAAATATACATATATTAGGGGGGTATGCTCACAACTTTTTCACTGATGGCGCACACAATCAAAATTTGGATACTAGTGCTCAGTATTTAGAACCTTGAAACAATCTCACTTCTGAAGTAAGCAGACTATGGCCGGTAGTTAGCATTCAGAATTTGATTTTTTTCAATAAAGGCATTTAGTTTTTATACAGCTGAAATGCTTTCTAGCCTCCTACTCCAAAATTCTTTCTCCTTTATACATCAAGCAGCATACACCATAATGCATAGAATTGAGAGGAAAATATCAAAGTTCAAGTAAAAGCAAGGTCTAATGAGAAGGGTGCCTATGGGAAGGGAAACTGTGTGGGAAAAATGAGGAAGAGAAGAAGGGACAGAACAAGAATGTGTGGCTTATTACTCAAATACAGGCTCTCCTATGAGCAGCAGATCATATCTGGAGACCTTACTGTAGCTTTTGAGCCACTAGCGATTGGTACCAACTAATCTTGAAGTGGCAAACATCTTCGTATCTAGAAGAGAACTGTCTGTATGTTAATACAAATCTTTACTATTTTTTATCTAGAATTATTAGTGTCTTCTCTAAACAGCTGCCACTATTATAAATTCAGAGGTGGTAACCCAGGTATTGCTTGCTCTCTAAAGCAGTGTCCAAATAAGCAAGCTGAATTCCAGCCAGAATAGAATCAAGGATCTCTTCTAGAGAGATGTTATATCACAATTAACACAGCTGGGATAGCAATACAGCTATTAACTCACAGTGAGACACAACTGAAGAGCTATAGAAAACATTCTGTTTGCATTATTTGCTCAACTCTTCTCTACAGACATGTAAAAGCATATAAAAAGCATATAAAGTCAGACCACCGGAATTTCAGGCAGACTCATTAATCAATCGTCTCAGTCTTAGCAGCCACTTTTCATTGCCAGGAATACAAAATCTCCTATCTGAGTGTCCTTGCACTACAGACTTTAATGTGCTTCACTGCTGTAGGATGATACCACCATAGCTTTTCTTATTGAAGCCTTTACTATGCCATGATTCTACTGACAAAAAAAACCACTGCAGGCTAAAATTTTCTCTATGCCTCTATTTAACAATTTCTTAAAATTTTCTTTTAATATACATATTTCACACTAAATTAATAATTTAGACAGAAATAAGAACTTTCTTCTCTGAAAATATGAACTACAGATATCAAGAATGGTACAACAACAAAAAAACCCCCAAACATGAACAGAATCATGGAAAATTGATCCAGTAAATCAAAAAGTTTATCTGAAAGGTATGGCTTCTGCCATGAAAATTAAAATGGGACACACCAGATACCAAAAATGCAGTTGACTTTTTTTTCCCATTACCTTTAATTAATGCCTCAGTTAGATGGTTTGAAAATGGCTTGGGAGTTTCAGAATGTTGACATCTTCTGATTATACATTACCTAGTTATAAAAACTATATCCCCAAATCTGCTGCAACCAGAAGGTTGATGTGAAAATTAAAAACAAGTCATACAGTTGTTGGTTGAATCTATGCTCAAATTAAATATCATTTAAATATCATTAAATATCATTAAATTATATTAAAACAACCCTAATAATTGCCATTACTCTTATCTTGTAACATCCTTTGTGTCAATACCACTTTTTTTTTTCATTTAACATGCTTAATGATAAAAAAAGTAGGATAGAATATAGAAGGAAAAGCCAGCATTGTTACCGTCTATGCCCTCCTCTTACATGAGCTAAGGAACATTGTCCTGTAACTGCACTTTAAACACAAAATCCAAATCTCAAACAATAACAACAGTGAAATCCCTCTAGTCATTATAGATTCTGGATTATGCCTTTTATTTGCAGGCAAAAAGAGCAAAATTTTTTTAAGTGCAAAACAAACTTTACTCATGGCAAAACTTTTAGTACTATTAAATGTAGTAATAAAATATTAATGTAATTTTGGTAACAGAGAAAGTAATTTCAAATTTCATCTTGCTTATTATCAAAGATACATATGCCAAAAAGAATTTGTTAACACACATACACATGGTATTCAACAGTTAAACACTAGAGTTGGAGTATACTGCTATGCTTTTCTTTTGGCTACTATCTACTGAAACATCTATCAAAAGACTCAAGTTCTTCTTTCAGACTATTACTAGGCTGTCATGACTTGACTACAACAACAGAAATCTTTGCAGTTATAACTATGCAGAATTTCTTATGAGGAAAAAAAAAAGATTTAAAACCCTAAAAATAAAGCTAATTGAGGAAATAATTGAGATTTACTAAATTTAGAAATTATTCCGACACTAGAAACTCAAACAAAACACAAGTCATAGTGACATTCTGAATTTCTGCCACTAAGCATTGTGTGATGATTATTAATGCTTCTAAGGCTTTAAATGCCAATTACTTGATTCTACTTCTAGATGAAACTGTTATCATGTGTATAGGTGTTCATTAGTCATGCAGCAGTAACACAGCCAATTAGTGCTGGAATGCAGGCAATAACGTTCCTATTAGAAACAAATCTAAAGAACAAACCTTTTAAAAAAAATGTAACATACAACGGTCGTGAATAAACGCTTCCAATTTTACTTGACAAATTTTGCTGAGAAGCCATCAAACTTCAACCCTAACAATCTAATAGCACATTTATACTACAATGAAATTCTTTACTTAAAGCTTCAAATAAACTAGTTTGGGTACTAATGAGTAAGTAATTACTCTTTGTGTCCCACAGAAGCTAGTCCAACCCAGCTGACATGGTGCTAGCACCAAGTGCTCCAGTTCCACCAGGTGTGGTCAGATCACATCACAGATGGCATCTGCAGCTGCATTTGCCAGAATGCATGGAGGTCTCTTTGCTCCCTGCCCCTGGCATTTCTCTTGCTTACTTTGTCCTGCTTTGGCAAAATGACAAACCTGGACCTCCAAAAGGTCTTAGTTCATTACAATGAGAACAGCATACTGGCAAAAAACCAACAGTCCTATGTGGCTAATATTGAGCAATATATGATTATAGTCAGGTTCAAAGAGGAGGAGCCATACAACAAGGGATGGAGCAAGTAGCACTGATGGGAGTGAGAAAAACAGAAATAAGAATTCAGCCTTTTGTCTGCAGTAATATTAAATGTCTCCATGAATGGGATACTGCAATTTGACCCACTAACTCATGATTATCTTGGATTTGTGTATGTGAGCTGTCATCATAACTGTAACACAGACCTATGTAAGGAAACCGAACAATGTTTTTTTCTCCCATAATTTTGATTAGAAAACCTATTAAATAACCTGGAAAGAAAAAAAATCAGCATTATAGAAAAGAAAATATAGCAAGAAATGTCTCAAAGCAAGGTCCTCATAATAGCTAACACTTTAAACAGCAAATACAGCTGAACACTCTTTTATCACTGCATATAATATATAATTGTTACAATTCTCTCCTGAATGGAAAAATATTTCCTTTCTGATAATGAATAAAATTTTCCAGGAGCACAAAGAAAGAAACTGAAACTTAATTTGTTTTCATTTACCAAGTGCAAGCTAGAAAAGATAATTTGTCATTTCTTGGTTTAGAAAATTATGTTGATATGTTTATGGGCATGGTAGCTATATAAAAATTATGGTATGGCATATGTAAATGACAAAACAGGAAATTGAATGCCACTTTCTTCAGCAAGCTCTCTCTCTTAATATCATAGGATTTTCTTTTTTTGATGTTTATCATCCCAACCATATTTATGCATATCAGCAAATTTCCTTTTGGCTACATCTGAAAGGCAGCTGCAGATCTTAATGCAAATATACACAGAACTGATCTTGGACCTATCAGCTAAGGAATGGTCAATGATTAAGGGTATCAAGGTTTTTGAAGCAGCTAGTGCAGCTCATTTGAATTGAAATAACTGGGCAAACCAAACGAGGCCAACAGCCGCAGGACAGAAGGCTTTTCTAGCCAAGGTCACTTGTTACCTGAGATGAGTAATTCTCCCAAGCCTAGAAGTGCATTTCTTAATTGGGCTGTTTGAAGATCAGAGCTAAACAATCCATTTGCGATGTTCACAGCATAGGAGAACAGATAATATTGGAAGCTCAAAGATACTGGTCCGGAAATTAAGTTTCTCTACCAATCTCAGAAAAAAGGGACTTTTAAGCAGCTTGGATGTCTTGTCAGAGGAGTAAAGAACACAAAAGAAGTCCTATCTCCATGGGATTCACTCCATGATAAATGCTGTAAGAAAGCTTTTAATTCTACTACATGGCCCTATGTATTCCTAGGACCCAAAAGAAAACATTTAGTGCAACCAAACAAACATACATGCACAGAGGTCAGTATGACTTGTTGACACCAAACATAATGCAGCTAGAAATTATATAACACCCTATCTATCACACCTGCTATAGAGGAAGGTGCAATAAACTGAGCTAGCAGTTATGAAGAAAGCCATTACAGCAATCCTTCTAATTTTTTCAGCTGTACTTAGCCTTTAAGTTTATTCCTTGGTGGGACAATCCTGTGGTACCGTCCCGTGGTAACTGATGCTATACAACTGAGACTTAACAATTCAGCTGGTAAACATTTCAACTTTTGGTGAATAGCACATTTCACTTAATATCTAAAAATCTATTTTGAAAATTACACTATCTAAATGCACTAACTTATTATTCCTTCTACACAGCCATCTGCAAGAATCTACAGTAAAAGAAGTCTAGTAAATTTTTTCAATAAGAACTTTTTATACATAGATTTGAGGAAGAAATCTCTCCTACACTCCAAAAGAGAAGAGAATATTAAGAGGAAAATTATATATAATATATTGTAACTGAATAGCAACATCAGAGCTTTTGTTTTTCTTTTCTTTCTCTTGTGCAGTGGAATAAGTGTAATTTTCAACTGAGACTTGATTTCTTATTTCTGATCAGTAGAATTCCTGGAGACTGATCACAAAAAACCCAAATTTACTCTGCTGTTTTCACTGAGTAAGAAGGTAAGAGGGCATTAATCTCACAATGGAGATTACATGGAGAAATGTATATCCAGTATGAGCAGTATAATAAATGTACTATAAAAATTTTATTTGTTATATAAAGACACTGCAAATCTTATTACAAGGTTGATAAAAGCTGCAAATAAATTATGTTTATTACAGAATTGCTTATCCCATTCTCTCAACACTACATAATTTCTACAGGTAGACGCATTCAAATAGCAATCAAAGAAATGGCAAAATGACTGTCAAAATCCCACAAAAATGCACTGTAAACAGGAGAATACATTGAGTATTCTACAAACCTAATCCTTTACCTATTTACCTTATAGCTGCACGTCTGTTTAATCTCAACAATGCAAACGCAAGGAATAAACTGAAGTTTGCAAAGGTGCTAAAATGTCTGATATGTTTTTATATGATGCCTCTTGCAGCCCACATTATAAAGTAGATTGACAAACACAAACTTGGAAAGTGCTTTCAATAGCTGGAGCATCATCTCCAAGGTGAGGAATGGAGAGGTACCAAGCAAACGGTGAACGTGCTTCACTGGAAACGCCCCGAAGGGTACAACAGTTATGAGACATAGGTTAAAATGTGCAGTGATCTGCTCATGCCTGTTGAGAATAGACAAAACAACAGAAAACTACTCTCTTAATGTACACCTAATGTTGAAAATTCATACTGTAAGGTTTTTACATCCTCTAGCAATCTTATTAAATGACTAAATTTCTCTTCCCTTGGATCCTTATATTACATACGACAAAATATAATTACAATCAATTAAAACTCCTCAGACTAAAAGTAAAGGTTTAAGCCTTAGGTCTGAAATATGTTTTGTACTGTGAAAATACAGTTCTAAACTTTCTTCAGAAAACAAGAAAATAACGAAAATGAAAACTTGGGTTTGCTCTCAGAAACTGTTTTTTCTCTCTTACAGAGAAGTTTGTATGCTTGCTTTTCTGTGGCTTCTATAATTTAACCCCTTTGTCTAGTATAATTTTCCTTTGCTGCAACATTTGTTGCCAGCATATTTATTTCAAAAGGCCTTTTACTTGACATAAGGATTGGAATTTTTTTTCTGTATGACAATCTACAATTTTAATAATTACAATAAAATACAAATCATGGAACCCTTTCAGTTTCAAAGTAATATTTCAAATTAATCATGCTGAGTTTCTCTGACTCTATCAAGCTTTCTGACAGCATCTTTTCCAGACCTACACTTTACACATAGTACAATGTCACAGTGCAACACACAACTGTGCTTCTCCTCTAAGTTCATTTGTCCCAAAGCACTAGCATGACCAATAACAGATTTTTCCCATTTAATAAAAACTTGTTTTACTGTAAATATCTGCTCCTCTGCTGTCTTGATGTGTATTTTATACCTTAGCAAACCAGTTTACTTGAGCTGAAGTACAATAGTATTACAATTTCTTCTGGAATAAACTCTTTCTCTTGGATCTTGTTTGCTCTGCTAAGGCAGAGCAAACAAAGCCTTTAGAGCAATTTAAAAAAACAGAGCTGTCTCTAAGGACACAGATTAAAAGCACTGCTTGGGAAAAAGAGCAATGTCAGACATGCAACTTGGAACCAGTGTACACATGCAACTTGCACACTGTGTACTTCAGAGCGCACATCAGATGAGAACAAAACACATGCAACAAATTTTAAGGTACAAGACACTTGATACTATGTTTTCTTGACCTGGCATCAAAATATTATTCATATTGGTGATTCAGATGGAGAAAGAAAACTACCCAGCTTCTGATGACGACACACTCCTTATGTAGCTCTGTAAAAATGCCCTGATCACAGCTGGCATCTGTACTAGTGAACTGACACTGAGTACTGACATTTCTTCCTGACCTGATGCAGCACGATTCATGATCTGTCCAATACTGTTACACTATTACTCAAGTAAATTAGATTATTATAGGTTAGCAAATCATCATCAACATAATTCCTAATGAACAAAACTAAATTAATTACAAAAACTTTATGAGTAGCAACAAATAGAATGCTCAAATTCAATCACACTATACCTGTACATGACCACTTCAGGAAATATGAAATGCTAATTTTGTGAACTAAAAGCATTTTATGTTGCCATTCGTATGGTACTAACAGATTAACGCATGAAAAATGCATAATCATCTATATGAATGGCCCACATAATCATACCATTGATTCTCAATTACAGTTAAGGATGGAAATTTTCATAATTTAGTAGTAATAACACTGGCTTTATTGAAAATAAATCTTTGGAAATCAAAATTCCTTCCAGATAACAGAAGAAACAAAATCTGTTGCTTACTGCAACACTACAAAATACTTACTGTTATTTAATCAGGTTACTTTACAAGTCACACACTGAAATGTTTTAAGATCAGATCAAAATAGGAGTTGTAGAGTACTGTAAACACACTGGATTTTAAAATACAATCATTTTTGAAACAGTCAAAAAAGAAATCTTAGGAAGCTTTCAGTTTTTATTACCCTCACAATGCAATATTCCACAATGTCAGAAGCCAGCTTGATGATGCTATACTATATACATATTGTATATAAGATACATATATTGGAAAGGATAGGGTATTTTTGTATTTTCAAATTCGAAATGTTTTTGCAACAAGTTAGAAACATTCCAACCCTAAAGTTGAGATCTTATCCTACTCTGCGGCTTATTTGCTAGCATCATGTGTTTCACTGTAATACATATAGACCATGGTACAAACTCATTAAACCAGTCTGTGTAGATAAGCCTCATGGACCAAGAATGAAGTATTAATATTTCTTCAGCTTTTACGAGAATAAGAATGTATATAGTAGAATATTCACATTCCACTCTTACTTAAGAAGCCACTCTAATAAAACATAGCCCAACATACTTACAATCCCCTTAATACACTCGAGAACCATCAGCTTAACATTCCCAGCTTGGAGAAGAAAGTCCCTTCTTCCTCAGACACGGGGACAATATGAAGCTATGCAAAGCAAACTTCATCTCAAGTTCCATGACATGTCTCATGGCTTGACAGAAGAAAGGCATCTGAAAAACTAAGTTCTCTGCCAATTTAAATATGCTTTTGCTAAAAAATAAACTGTTTTTTAATATTCATTAAGAACTTGATAGGGAAACTATGGATCACCAAATAGCTGTAAGATCGTTGCATTACACTCAATAGTGTCCTAACTTAATTCTGTCCTTTGAGCTCTTCCTTAATAAAAATGTGCTCCATGGATTTTAAGCACATCGCATTAGAACAAAATAATTTCACTAGGATTTTTTCATTTTATATAGTGTCTTGCAAGGAACGGAATACTGTCTGATCATTTGATTTTTCAAGTAGAAGCAGTTTTCCATACAGACAACATTCAAGAATTATTTTCAGAAAATGCTGCTCCTAGAACGTCAATCCAATCAAGAAAGTAATGTTTTAGGGCCAAGTCATCAAATATAATTAAAACCAGGGAGGCAAAGTTTTTCTCCTGGCAGCTGAAGTACGTACAACATCGATGCAGTATGTACATATGCATGAAGAACAGACATATATATTTCAATAGATGTGTTTTCTTGGGTTTGCACTTAGCTTCTTTCTTTAGTGGTAGGCATCTCAATTTACCAGGTATACTAAAACAAACAAACAAAATATCCACAACAAAATCATATGTGTTAATTTTTGTTTCACATTCTAAGTCGACAAACTTTACGTTTAAATGTTTCCACTAAACAGAGATTTCCATACTGGCAATATATAATGTTACACAAGTGTAGTGCTCAAATACTCAAAAATAAGTACTGCAATATGAACATGTGTATTTTAAAAAATAGTTCTCAGAGTAGAAAGGTGGTGCAGAATTAAGAAATTCAGCTGAGGAATATGAGACCAAGCTCAGTTCTCTCTCTTTTTTTTTTTTAATACCTAACCAGGAGCAATTCTCTTTATGACTCAGATACTGTATCTGTTTTAGCAAAAAAATAAAACTTTACAACAATGTTTACTAAGAGTGCTTAATCACTTGCAGTGCAACTCCTTGAAAATAGACAGAAGTATTCAAATCATGCCCTTGACATGTTACAACTTTATCCTAGAGACATAATAGATACAGACAAGAAAAATACTGTGACTCTCTCTGCCCACTCTAAAGATTCAGAAATATGTGCCATTATTACATGTGAATTTTTTAAATATTACATAGAAGGACTTGTTGTTTAGTAAAAACAATTAGTAGCTTGTTGCTCTGATCACTCATACTGCATGAACTGTATAGTTAATTTGCTTGTCTTGCTTGTCTCTAAAACACTTTTAAGGATTTTCCCTTTTAACTACAAAATATGTAAAGCATTCAAAAGTACCAATCACAGTTCCCATTTTCTTAAACCAAAACCAAGAAGGAAAAAAAGGTGTTAGATACATACAGTTGTTATTCTGAACATGCTCATCAGAGTAGAATATTCAACCTAGGAATTTGTCATATTTAAGCCACTAGAAGGAAAAAATGTGCAAACAGATTAAGTATCACTTATTTAATCTTTATATAGCAAAAATAAAACCAGCTAGATTTCCTTTTTTTCAAGAATTCACTTATATTGTATATTCTGTAATTAAAATTATTTTGTTGTGTACAGTCAACATTAAGAATTGGTTTTACTGATGACTGAAGCTCTTCTCAAAGTGAGGAATTTTTTGGTACTGACATAGGACTTAAACTTCAATTCTCCAAATACACAATATCATGAAGACACACTTCAGGAAAAAAAAAGATTTTAAACAGCATGTCAGCTGAAAGGATATAAAAGCTATTAACATAGCAATGAACTACACTGAAAACCATATTCTAGACAAAAAATTCTAGACAAAACCATTACACAAGCTCTAATTTTGAAAGATATTGAATCTATGATATAGCAAGAGGCAAGATTTTAACTACTTTTTTAATTTCAAGAATTTTACTATAATAAATCTTAGATAGCATTTTTTTTCCATTTCTGTTCAAATTTCCAACATGATTCATCTGTATTTTAGACTAAGATGGCTTTGACCAAGGGAATAGGTACAATAGGAGAGGAACATAGAGCCCTTGGTTCAGTTTTATTTCCTATAAGAGAGTATATTATTTAATTAAACTGCCATCTTATCAGATATTAAAGAGTTTCTTTAGGATGACATTGTTACCTAAAGAAGACTAAATGACAGCATGTTTCTGTAATGTACTTCTCAGGAAAATATTGAATTCAAGACAAGCATGGAAGTGTCTGTGTTGGGGTAGTTTTTGTTTGGTTGTTTTTTTTTTTTTTTTAATTTAATAACTGTAAATTGGTGATATCAGTCTGGTATAGAAACATAGTACATAACCTGAAAGCATGACAGCACCTTTCATATTAATTCAAGGAGTCCTGATAAAGTTGTACAGTTGATTACAAGATTCTCTTTATTATATAGTGTTAAACCACTGTTAAGCTGTAATTGTGCTTATAAATAGTCCTATGCCATCATTTCAACAGCTGTAAAAAAAAAAAAACTCACTAGTTCATAGAATACCATCTATTTTAGCTTGGTTTAAAGAAAAAAGTCATCATTCACAAAAGGAAGAAAAGATCAAATAATACATTTAAACTATTTAATATACACTGAATCCCCATCCCCAGGTTACTCTTGTTAATTTTGATTTAGTTTCCGATATGTGCAGATAAACCCAGAAGTAAAACTAACAAATTTAGTCTCTTACTGTTAGTGAGCAGTACAAACTCAGCAATTTAAAGGGCTCATCATGCTTTCCAAACTAAAAATCTGTACATAAGTTTCAGAAAATCACCTAAACTATGTGATTCAGAAAGAAAAAAGAAATCAAAGGAAGTCTTGAAAACATCTTAGCTACAGTTTGATCCCATCTCTTACCTTCTCTTTTTCACAATGGCAGCCATATTTTCATGAGTGCATAAAAAGATAATGTCAAATGGAAACGGCTCCAGAAAAATACTAGATAATTACAGCAATGCATGTCCAGTCAGATATTTCCAGTTTTCCAATTTAAAAAATTCCACAGGGTAAGATTTCTAAATGATTTGGGTTTATTTCCATTCTTCTAGGAATCTGAACGCAGGTTCATTTTGGCAAAGTTTAAAATAACTTAGAAGTCCTCCCTCCTCCTTCCCCCATCACATTAAAAAAACCAAACATTATTTAAAGGGCAAGAACACTTATAAGAAGAAATAAATTATTTTAATAGTAATGATATTTCAACTTTATGCATTTTGAAGCTCACTAAGAAAACCAAGTACAATGAAGAGTTTCTCTGAAATCCTTCAGATTCCTTCCTGTATGTATGCTTAAAAGAGTGTTCTCTCTACTTGATGCTCCCGATCACTGTTCAATAAAAGATGACCGGAAAATACCTTGTGATGTTTCTTGTTGCCACAGAAAGGACTCTTGTTCAAACAAGGGCAATATCATGCAATATATAAGAAAAAGAAAATTAATAAAAAAGAAAGAAACAAAGCTGAAGGGGCAGAATCAGACTAAGTTGTCTTCAAAACAGCATATGTATTTTACTATTAAATGAAATATAATAGGTCATAATAGAAAGATTTTAGACATTTTGATTTTCACTGGTTCCCAATTTCGTATGTTTCCTCAGTTTAATAACAGATTCCTCAGTGTCAGTGTATTTGCACTCAATGTACTACACTGTCTCTTACTTTAAATTTTTGCTCTTTCTGCTTTAGTGTTTCCAAACAAAAATTGGACTTACTGACTTTAAAGTAGAAAAAACCAGGAATATAATTTGAAATATTAGGTTTTGTCAAAGCAGAGTTTTACCTACATTTTTAATCTACTTTAGTATAACAGGCTCTTTTGAGTGTACATTATCCACAGCAAATGAGTAACAGATAATCCTGACTGAACCTAACAGAAAAAAAAGAAATTAAACTGGTGTCTTGCTTCAGGAATCACTTATCAAAATCTTTGTAAAATATACTTGTTTTCATCACAAGTGATGAAACTAGAGGTAACTAAGATTCATAGAGATGACACTGTCACTAAAGCCAGCTAAAATGTAAGTCTTTCAAAATTTGATTTTTGTATCCTCAAATCTGAGACAATGCACAATGACAAATGCATGAGGGATAAACTTAAATGCATAAAGACAAACAGCACAGACTTGTCCAGTTCAGGTTGGTACTTGTGATAAAAGCATCTAACATTAGTCTATCATAGCTCAGGACTAGAATTGTTACCTTCTTAAGCTTTACTTAGCAGTATAACCTGTAAAAGAGAAATTCTAAATGTGTAACAATTTAAGTGTGATTATAGAGTATTATCTCAGTAGACAGTGAGAACTGGTACAGAATATGTCCTGCATCACCTGGGACTTTGTGTAAAACAGCATATTTGCAGAATATTTTGAGATAAATTATATCAGTCTGTAAATAGGAGCAATGCACCTGCTCTTCTTGCATCACTACAGCCTTACTAACATTGTTTCATTAAAAAAGAACAGATACAGCCTTGCCAAATATGTCAGGTCTTATTTTGCTAAACATTTATGTGTTGACTATCCATGTCTTCTCTGAAGTAGGAGCATATTATCCTAAAACAAAAGAACTGTGCAGACTTCATGTCCACCACTATACAACACATTATGTCTAGCTTATATAAATGTCAATATATTCCAAAATTTTCTTGGAAAGGCAATTAAAGTACATCTGAGTTCTAAGACCAATGGGTGCACCCAGGATCAAATATAGACTTTCACTGATTCGAATGATGAACTTTTCAGACTACACAGTTTGGCTAGACCATATAGAAATGCAGTAAATGAAAGAAATTTGTGCTAGGTCCTGGGTACAATTCTTGACAATGGCATTAAAAAGATAATAATTAAAAAAATACTTGTTACCTAAACTAACTTTTAAATTATTTTAAGAACACCTTGGCATGCTCAGTGATTCCAGAATGCAAATGAAGCTTAGTTAAGAAACTGGAACTTATGTGTTTTATTTCCTCATACCCTTGTTAACAGATTGAATACCTAATGCAATGTTTTTGAAATAAATTTGATAGTGAGACCAAAATCACTCTAAGAGGAAAAATGGAATCCAAGTTGTTATTTACTGAAATATCTCGTTGTGTAGCATGCTAGAAAAATATATTAAGTAGTGAACTGTATCCAAAGTACAAATCTGCAAACCTGAAATCAGAACTCACATCCTCTTCAGTTCTTCTGTATTCATAAATATTGCTAGACTTCTGAATTTCTAAAGTCTCCAGCATGATACTTTTACCAAGAATGGAAGACAAATGTAGCTGATCTTGAAGCATCACCAGGTAACTCTGAAACTTCTGCTACTCTGTAAACAATCCTGAAACTCTGTGCTTCACAACTGTACTTTGCTTCATTCTCTATTCTCTCATTCATGAATCTTTATGTTAGCTTACTTGTATTTTTCAGGATAATACCACATGGACAGCCAGTTTATACCACCACAGGTACCACTGTGATAATGTTAACACTTCTACAGAGATTCACAAGAAGGATTCAAAAGCCTGCAATATCCTAGGTATTTACAAATGCCTTGGTGAAGGGTAAAGACAAAAGTACCCCATAGTTAGAAGTTTTAGTAGGCCTATTTAAGCTAATAAAACTTCCTTACACATGTTCATCAACAAAGCAGTTTAAATATTTATCCTACCTACTTTTGGTATGTCCACCATAAATCTCTATTTTTATTCTTTCTCCCAAAAAAACTCCAGGAGTAAACTACATTATCAGATCCATTGAAAGGAAATTAACAAATTAATTTCTTGAGAATACAATTTCTCTATCTCATTTTCAAAATTTTGACATAAGTGAACTTAAATTAATGGAGTATTTTCACACTATATCAGGTACTCAGACAAGTGGTTTGTGTCGGTGGGGACAGTCAACCACATACATGGATATTCATGGTTATTCACAGAATCTGGTAAAATGTTCCATCTAAAATCTGTGTCATTCCAAATGCAGCAGAAAATATTTTCATCCATTTGATCAAATTTGATTGAATGCCCATTTAATTTAGCAATACTGTTAAGGATACGTTGGTGTTTAAAAAAAATAAAAAAGTGAAGGGCTCTTTTTTATCAATTAAATACATT
The DNA here is from genome assembly GCF_000738735.6 of Corvus cornix cornix. Taxonomy (NCBI): domain Eukaryota; kingdom Metazoa; phylum Chordata; class Aves; order Passeriformes; family Corvidae; genus Corvus; species Corvus cornix. The sequence goes on along the minus strand of NC_046335.1, from coordinate 20,406,439 downwards.
CTGCCTTCAATTGCTTAATTCCTGCACCTGGGATTTGCCCAAAATTTCATTACTGGGTGCCCTAGTATTGTGTAAGTACTTCCATTTTCTATGTTTAAGAAACAAAAGCCAACCAGCATTCTGCATCCTAAATTTAAATTTTTTATCATTTTGATGGATTGCTTTCTCCTTTTGGCTTAACACCTTTTTTATGCTTTTACCTGTGTTTTCTTTTTTCCCCTCTGGGAAAGTAGTTTTTCCAATTTTCATGTTCAAGTCATTGATCCATTAAACTATTTACATGTTTACATTCTACTACTTGCATCATAATCAAGGCTGGGCTTTTCATTCAGTATGTAAGAGTATCCGTTCAAGATATAAAAGCAGTCAGATTTTGTCTTGCACCCTTTTTAAAATAAAAACAACCCTTTTTAAACATTTAAATGTATCACTTGATACAAAGGACAGTACTCAAAACTCACATTAACAGATATACATTCTATTATTTCTCTATCTTCTACAATTTCTAAAAAAAACCTGACTTGGTGTAATGAAGGTCTTAATTTTCAAATTAAAAAGAACAATCTAAGTTGACATGACTGTAAAACAAACCAATTAAATTCATGTGGAGATTGTAGCTCCATTATTCTTGCATACACTGTCACATGCTCTGTCATTTAATTAGTGGTACAAGAAAATTATGTTAAATACCAAGTCAACCTGCCGATTGGTGCACTAATAAAAAGTTCTTAAAATTTTGTTCAATGTTTGTAAACATTATTATGAACTTCTGACTCTGGCTTCAAATTCAAAATTGATTTAAAGGCAGTAAAAATAAATAATACATAATATTTCCTTTCTTGGTATCAGGTAAATGAAATTAAACAATTCCAGTGCTATTCCATTTTGCGTACCAAAAAAGCCACCAATGTTTTTAAGGCTCCAATTTTTATTATCATATTCCTACTCTTCATACTAAGCCCACTCATGAACAAAAGTGAGTCTACAGACCAGCATCTCTAAAAGAGTACCAACTATCCCTTTGTCACTTAGAGAAGCACATTCCTTACTTGAATTTATCATTCTTATATTTAATCATCACATCAGTACTCCCCTGCACAGTTGCACGTTGAACACCATACAGGTGACAGCCATACTGTGGCTTCTGCTACATCTCTCAGTTATTCAGTAACTACCAACTATTTTATCAAATTAATGACAACAGGAAGTTGGGCTCAGATGTATTTTATTTCCCTATCTCTAATTAGAATGAACACTTACTGAATTAATAAAGTCTTGAATACTATTAAGAGAAGCAGACACACTCCTGGAAGGGCTGTAACACCACAGGGCTAAAGCTGAAGAAATACACTGGTACTGAGCCAAATCATGGTAACTTCATCTGTATGCACAAGATTGCTGACTATCAGATCTAATCCAAATGGAACATGACAAAGTGAATTATAAATTTACAGACATGAAGACTATTCTTAATTGTGTATATAAATAATTGGCTGTGTAATTGGAAATACCTGCATCTCTCCTCCAACACTATTTTAATAGCAGTGCCCAAAAACAAACAAAAAAATCCCACCAAACAACACACCAAAAAACACCCTACCAATCACCACCTTACATGACCAGGTTTCAAATTATATCTCATTAAAAAAACATGGCATGTCAAGAGACAATAAGATGCTTGATAGCTGCTTATGAACACACTCCTGACTCCCTATTTCCCCATCAAACAGTAAATTACAATTATTTAAATCAGAAATAAAATTCAAAACAAAAATTAATGTTTTATGAATGTTTTTAAGTGAAGACAGCAAGGAGGATATCTTGGGAAATCCACTAGCAGCAGTCAAGGTTACTTATCTTCCTCTGCTGCTATCTTCATACCCATGTATCCTCAGATCCTGTGTATCTATCCTGATCCCAGGGTTTAAACCTAACACTGGCCTGCATTGCTGGCACTGCGTCACCTTTTTGTAAGTTGTATTTCTCATTCTTTATTTAGTGGAATTTTAAAGAATGTTTACTGTTTTCTGCTACACAGAAAACTTTAACAACTATTTAACAGTTACTTCCTTTCTCTTACCTACTTTTAACAAGCATCCACCTCTAGAGAAGACAGAGGAGAACACCATTTACTTAAAACTGCATAAGTTGTAGTATGTGAAGTAACAAATGGAACTGAGCATACTTGGAGGGGAAAAAAGAAATGGCCCTTATAAAAAGAAGGTATAAGATTACACACTATTTTTTGTGCTCAGTTAACAACATTACTTCTTACCATTCTTTTCAGTTTAATAATTGCCCATAATAACTTGACCTACAGCTTGAAATTTAAATGCAGGCTGTGAATTGTTCCACGAAGTCTAAACTAAATAAGTACAATAGAACAGAGATCTAAGTAAGGTTTGCTTTATTTCCTATGCACTTGCATTAAAAAGGCAAATAAGGCTTCAGGGAGATCATCTTAGTAGATAATTATTCAAATATAAAAACACTAAAGCACTATTAATGTCATATCAGGGTCTGTGTGCCATCTTTCTTAACAAATGAAGGACAGCAATAGAAACCTTCAAGCTTGAAAGATCAAAGCACGTTCTCTTTCAAAGTTCTTTGTAAGTGGAAGAAGAAAATTTTGACAGAATCTTACAATTCTTTTAAAACAACCAGCATTGTTCTATAAAATATTTACAAGAATGTTTTTATCTGTTATTGCTGTTGTGGTGGTGGCTTAATCCCAGTTGGCAACTAAGTACCATACGGACACTTGCTCACATACACACACCCCATTGCTGAAATGGAGAGGAGAATCAGAAAGAAGCTAAATCCCATGGGATTAGACAAAAGCAGTTTAAAAATTAAAAAATTAAATAATAAAATTTTAAAAATAAAAAAGAAACAAAAAAGAAAAGGAAAACAACAAAAAAGATAGAAATAAAAACAAAAAAACCCCAAGTGATGTAGAATACCACTGCTCACCACTGACGTCCAGCCCCTTCTCCAGCTGTGATTGGCTCCTCCCAGACAACTCCCCTGTATTTATATACTGGGAATAGTGTTCTAATATACAGAATATCCCTTTGGTCAGTTCCCCCAGCCTGGCCATGCTCCCTTGCAGCTATTTGTGCACCTGCTCACTATCGGAGCATGGAAAACTGAAAAGTCCTTGACTTAGGGTGCAACAACTAAATCATCACTGTGTTATCAACATTACTATCATATTGAATCCAAAACACAGCATGTTTCAGCTACTAGGAAGAGAATTAACTTTGTTCTAGCCAAAATCAGGCAGTTTTGTTTTTGCTACATTTCACAAAACATTTTCAATAATAAGTCAGCCACTAGAAGCTATAACTACACTTGCTAAAAGTTTACGCTTATGATGAGTCTACATCAATCAGCACAAAGTGACATCTAACAAAATAATTAAAGAGAATACTTATTCTGTCCAGTTGTATCAGTATGGAGTCCTGAATAAAGACTGGAACAAGATTTCTGAAGAAAACCTAAAAGGTGACACCTTTCTTTCAAAACTGGGGGAAGAGAATACCATGAAAGATCATACCACGACACAGCGAGCTATGCAAATAGCAGTCTAACTCAGACAGCCTCAGACTCTTGTATAACCCGTTTTGCCCGGGTCGTGCAATGTCCCAGAAGGTACAGCTGGAAAATATTTCTATATCCACTGTGCATGATGTAAACTCTTGTGTTATTCAGCCACTGTACTGGGTTGAAACACAGTTGATTGCATTTGCCTTTTTTGTCAGCGAAGGAAAACAAAAACCCACAAACCTAGCATTTTTCTTGGTTATCACTAGCACATTGCAGTTTGCAATAACTAGTTGATAAAATACATCTGAATGTGCCATAGAAATTATAATTAATACAATTTTACATTCTTTCTCCCTTTTATCAACAAAAATCAAACCAGTAACATACCTCTTTTTTCTCTGTGAACTTCTTCCAGAAGTTTTTCTTGGTTTTTTATCTGTTTAAAGAGAGACTGATGTTCAGTCTCCTTTATCTGTGCAAAGTGCTTGAGCTGTTCTCGGCTTTGCAGCAAGTAGCATCGCAGTTTTTTTTCCTTACTTTCTCTTTCCTTTACCTCCTCACACAGCCACTGAAGCTTAGTCTATATTAAAAAAACGGTACAATAAAAAGTAAAGAATTCTAATGACAATAAAAGGACGTAAATGTTCACTGAGCAAATTGTCTTTGGAGTTACAGATTACTCATTTGTAGCTATCTGAATAATAATAATAGGGGACATTCAGATATATGACGTTATATGAACATATGTGGACCTTCAAGAGACTCAAAAGACATATTTTGGTTGATAATTATATGTGAAAAGCCAATATAGTGATCTTCTTTTATATTATTGTATTTCTTTTTAAATAAGAAGCATGAATTTGCTAGGGTAGATATGGAAATTCACTTTGAATTAGTGCACACAGACACCAAGAGATAGGCCTTCCTTTCAGAATACCTTTTTCTCTCTATTTTATGTTGAAAGAATATAAAGTATTTCTCCTTTCTAAAAAAGTGACATCAATCCTTTCTAGTCAGCAAAAGTCAATATTTAAGGTTTATTCAGAGGAGAAAAAGATCTCATTGATAAGGTTGTGATCAATATAGTAAATCTAGAAGTGATCAAATGAAATACTTTCACACAGCCTGTTTAACGACAAAAGAAAATAAAAGTGGCATTTTAAGTAGTCATTCATTCTAAACTTCCCTCTGGCAGCTAAACAAACTTAGGTGAGAAATGTATGCAAAATATTACTAGGCACTCTTTGAAAGTTCTTTTTAATATTATGTCAGTGTCACTTTTTCAAGTGAAGAAAATACTTCCCCCGTAACATTTCTCCTATGATTCCAATCTTGTCTCTGTTATCTATAGTGGTAGTGTTTCTTGGTCTACAAGTCTTACCCAGACCACACACCATGAATAACCTTCTCTTACATGAAAACATTTGCAATTTTTTTTCCTTAAGTCAATTCTCCTGTGGCTTTGACCTTTCTACATGAAGTAAAAACACCAGTTGTCTTCCAGAGTTTGTGATCTATTTTGATCATGAGAAACTTACTTCTTTTAAAAGATATGGGTAAGAAATGTGCTTATGTGTGTGAGTTGAGGGTGCTAGAGGAAAGCTACAAAATGAAAGGCAAGATTTATGAGTTACAATCATCACCTTGAAGATGTTTTCAAGCATATGTGCCCCCACATTATAGGGCTTGAAAGCTTTAAAGTGGAAAGAAAAATCGTTCATTTTCCAAGAATCCAATCTAATACATTTCAGATTTAATACCAGCCTTATTTAAAACGATCTCTTGCCTTGTGATAATGCTAAAGAGAAACTTAACCCGCTGACTACATTTTCATGCTTTACTTGTCTGAAAAAAATTTGAACCAGATCTAAAGGCTATCACTGCTCTTACTTCAATGCCTTTATTTGGTGATAACAATATTGCTATTTATTTTGCTACAGAGATGGCTATATCTTGTTGATAGAAACATTCGGAAAACTATTCTGTCAGTTAAAATAACACTCTGGAAATACCAGAATTATTGCCAAAGGAATGCTTTTGTATTTTTCCTTTTACACTTTAAGTGCCATTTTAAACAGACCTTCAACTGAATCAGATCCATCCTTTCACAGACTCACCCCCTCACTCAATTGTTAGGGCTGAAAAGGACCTCAGGGATCATTTAGTACCTAGTTTCAACCCCCTGACATGTGCAGGGACACTTCCCACTACACCAGGTTGCTCAAATATTGGATATTAGCTTATTCAGTGAAATTTCAGGAGTTTTGACTATTACCTTTGTTTCTGCTAACCAGCGATGAGGATCATTCCGTACTGTTGGTGTGAGGGATATTGCCTATGGAAAAGCAGGAGACAGAGAAACAGACGTAAAACGGGAATTAGACATAGAAGGAAGAAAGTCCTGATTACTGGAAATTCATCAAACAAATACATTTTTTATCAAGGAAGATTAAGCCTAGTGTTTGACTTCTCTGAATACAAGTATTTATCCATCAAATTCCTCCTTGCTCACCCAAGTTGTAGTGGCAATTTCTTGAAGGGTGAAACTTTTTAGAAACCTTGGCAATACCTAAAGTACTGGGCAGAGGAAAAATATAACAAAGGAAGCTGCTTTTTTTCTTTTTTTTTTTTAAAAACTAACTTTTTTCGCATTAGCTGTCTAGTCAAAAATTCACATTCAGAACTAGTTTAATTTTGCCAGTGATCAAAAAAAAGGAGAATTGTACAAACAGGGATCTACAAAACTTTATCCAGAAACCAAAAACTCTGCACGAGGTGGGAAGCAAATCCAAGAAGGTATGGCTCAATGATCAAGAATCTGGCAACCAGAGCAGATCACAAAACTTAATAAAAAACCAGACTGAGCTATAAGAATACAGAGGAGAAAGCTTGTTTGTCAAACACATTTTCTTAGAATTCTCATCTAGTTTTGTGCTGCAACATCCCAACTCCATATGTGAGTGGAGAAATGGTGTCAATTGTGAAAAATTCCTATTACAAAAGCAGCCTAGCCCAGTCAAATGACCAGGAACTACAAAGTATTCTCTGTTTAAATAGCAAGACAAAAAAAGATGTAACATGAATGTACTCCGGGGTTGCAGCTAAGGCTAAAAATCCACCAGGTCAAGCACTTTTGAGTGTGGCAACGAGCTGAGTCATACATTCCGTTCTCTTTATTCTCAGAAATGTACAATGTTGATTTAAGAGGATTAGTCATGTAGAATCATACGAAGGGAGGAAGAGTGGTTTCTGAACCTGGGGAACAAATGAGAATACTCAGAAGAAAAGCTACAGGGAGACAGGGGTTGCAGGAGAAGTAGTAAAATAGTGAAAAAAAAGTTACAGCAAGCTACCAGTTTCCTGAAAATTTGGGGCTGAGTTTTCTGGATACAAGGACCTGCTCCTCAAAAGAGGACGTTTTAAACTCTTTTCATTTTCAGTATTTAGTTCTCTACATAAAAAACAAAGCATCCAAGTGATTTTTTAACAAAACCTTTCTTACATTTTCTCCCAATTTTAAAAGCATTTTAGGCCTTTCTTGAGGACTTCCCAACTCTAGACTGCCTAAGAAAACCTACCTCAAAATTTTGGCTCATAAAAGGTCTTTTCACACAAGCAAAAGGAGAACTGTTTCTCACAAAAAAAAAAAAAAAAAAAAGGGAAAAGAAAGCAGTACCAATTAATGCATGGACAGTTCTTCATAGCATCCCATTCTAATACCTAGCAATGTCCCTCTGTACCAGCTAAATATCCATAATTCTATTAGAATGATTATCTATACAACACTGACAATAATGCATACAAGTTCTGCTGCAAACTTGCATTAAGAAAATAACAAAATGTGAAGTATACTTAAAACTAGAATTACTTTGAATTTCTCCATGGAGTCTCGAGAAAAGATTTCACAAGCAGCGTCAATTTCACTTCCTATCATGGAGAGAATGGATTGCTGTTCCATTTCTAAGTGACGCAGCTGATCTTTAAACTGCAGTCTGGCCTCGCTCATCTTTCTCAAATGATCTTCTTCATTGATGATCTGCTTTTCCTGGAGAGACAGAGGAAAAACAAAACAAAGATAAATTATTGCATTAATAATGTAACATACATCATTAGCAATATACCTTTCAATCTTATAATCACACTATACTCACTCATGCTAATTTCAACTCCTTGCCCTGGAAAAATAATATCTGCTAATAGCACTTTTAAGTTCCTCCCTTGATTCTCCTTATTATCCTGTAAATCAGTTAGGAAGAAACTGCTACCAAATGCAAACTCAACAATCATAAAGCGTACCTTCAAAGTCAAAAATAGATGTTCTATTACAAATCTCCTCATGAGTAGAAAAAGAGCCCAGAGCAAATGCTCCCATTATTACCTTCTGCCTGAATCAGTTATAGGCATCTAATCTCTATCATCAGAAGAGATCCCAGAAGGATAATTTTATTGGCAGTGTGCTCTCAAAGGAAAACTACTCAAAGAATATTTCATAGGAAAGTGAGTGGCACTGAGGAAAGCATTTTATGTTATCATCTAATGTCAGAAAGTTGATTAAATATGTTACATATGTTTTTAAAATTCAGATTCTCTTCTTTCATATCTATGATAGAGCTGCCATGTAAAACCAAACAAAACTGCTGCTGGATTACACAAAATAATGAATTATGCATCATAATTAATATAGAAAAACCTATCTTGTGAAAGTAAGTGAAATTGAAACACACCTGTCTGCTGCTGAGATCAGGAGGATGTAATGCAGCGAAGGGTGAACACTTTAACAGGCACATTCCAATGCATGCAAGTTGCACCAAGAATGGTGAGAAAAGCAAGAATTTCAAAAATTTATTAATTTTTATTAATTAATTTTTATTAATTAATTTTATTTATTAATTTTTATTAATAATTATTACCTCCACAATGACAAGGTACAACTGTTTGAAGTGTATTTGATGGAAATCTGCATACATTGCTCTTATGAGACACCAGCGTGGAGTTAGGTAATGTCTAACACAAGTTCCATGAATGGGATATACATGGAATCATAGAATCATTTATGTTGGAAAAGGACTCCACGATCTTAAGAGTCCAACTGCAAACCCCACACTGCCAAGTCCACCACTAAACCATGTCCCTGAACATCACCACATCTACATGTCTTTTGAACACCTCCAGAGGTGGCAACTCAACCACTTCCCCTGGGCAGCCTGTTCCAACGTGTGAACAAATTTTTCCTAATATCCAATCTAAATCTCCCCTGATACAGCTTAAGGCTATTTGCTTTTGTCCTACCACTTGCTAATCGGGAGAAGAGACCAATACCCACCTTGCTACCTCCTTTCAGGAGGTTGTATACATATATATGTATAGGTGTTACTTCTATTAGCGAAATAGGTGTTTTTAATATAGGTGACCTACAAATGTGAGACACTCACACTTGATAAGCAGTCTGATTTTTTTCATTTAATTAATACAAAAAATACTTGAGTTAGACGGCAGTTATTCCAAACTGAAGAAATCGTAAGATTTTTACAGATGGACAGGTTCCAGTATTTCTGTACTATAAAGATGGGAGCTGAACAGTTTTGACCTAGGTAAGTATTCTGAAAGTAATAAGATTGCATTGTATATATTTCCAGTATCAGTGTTCTGTTATCTCACTATTCACTGAACGCAGTCCATCACATGTCAAAGTTCATTCCCAAAGACCATGACTAAAACAGAATATGTAAATTTATTTATTTATCTGCCTGATTTTCTGAGTGTGCTAACATTCCTTAACATTCTACACCCAGAGCCCACAGGAGAATCAAAGTCACTAATGACTCAGAAGTGCAGAAGGAAAAGGAAAGAAACCAATCACTTTACCATTATTCTCTGCTCCTCCATCTTTCATGAAAAAAAAAATCCAAGGTAGCTATAACACCTATGCTTCTTTGAATTAGTATTTGCATTAAGAACAGAATGATATTAGAAGTATTAAAAGCATGGAAAAGGAAGTATTTTGTAACACAATAAGCTTCTGCTGCATTGCCACAACTCTATGCTAGTATGAGATTTCTCAAAAGGTAATATTATTTCCCCCATCCTAACACTCCTTTTGACAAGCCACGAAACCACAATAGCAAATATTCTCTTAAGTTAACCATTAATGCAATCTAGTAGAAGTCTCCATCTGCATTTACCTTCAAAAGCTGAGACCACGGGATTGCATGCTTAAAAACTCCTCTGATCTTTTTCAATTTAGAGATAAAAGATTATTTTGGTCCAAAAAACAGCGTCTTCCCAACATTAGGTAAGGTTGGAGCTAGGTCACAACAGACTACAGAAGCCTATGTACGCCCCTATAAACATGTTTTCTTAATAATAGATATTCTAGAACTAAAATGCCAACATAGAAAAAACGCATTTTGAATTCTCATTTCAGATACTCTTTATTAGTCTGACAAGTTGAACTTCTAAACCACTTCCTTGTTGGGGAAGATGAAACAGGAAGGCCTGGTGGATATGATTGCCTGTAGTTTTCATATTCCCAAAATCTTTTGTCAGGCAATCATATCCCCAGAAACCTACACTTCCTGATAGAAAAATGTTAAACCTGGCATTTCTTTAGCTTGCTAAACTATCTCCATACTATCAAAAAAACCCCCAAAACACAAAAAGTCCTCCACCCCAACATTAGTTAGAATTTCTTTTACTATGCTTACGTTGCATATCTCCTTCAAATTACGTCTAAATTATTCAGAGCTCCACTGCTTCTTGAAGAAAAATATGAAGAAAACTAGAAGTGGTTGGTTAAACATTTGTTAGTTACCTATATTAGAGATCAGGCAAGCAACAGGATTTATATTTCTAGTCCTAAATAATATTAGCAAATCTTTGGAGGGCTACAGTTCATAACTCAGCCAAAGCACTTTTGTCTTCTTTCATTTATACAGAAACTGTGTACTATGGTATGACAGGGTATATGCTTTAATACATACATGCTGGGTTTTTTTAGGTTTACCATCTATTTCTATAATCCATCATTTATTTTAGGTATTATCAGCAGAGAAACAAATCATGGTTAAAATAAGTTAATTTTACCTTTTTCTCCAGTTCTTGTTTTACAGACTCACATTTCCATTTTAGTTTTATATTTTCTTCTTCATTTTGGGTTAATTCTTCTGACAATTTATCACACTCAACTTTTATTTTTTCCAGTTGTCGAGACTGAGTCTTAACTATGTTTTTCTCTTCTAAAAGTTCCATCTGATGGTAAAGGGAAAACAGATTACAAAGTCACTGTACTGGTTATTTTAAAACACACACAAACTCTGAAGTTTTAAATCAGTGGAACGCTATTGCCAAATGGTAAATGTAAAAAATCAAATTGAGTTAAGTTATACTAAGTGCAATCACTTATCTGAACACGAAAAACATGCATCACAGAGTAGAAGAACCATACAGTGCTTAAAAGCAGAAAATAGAAGTCTCAGATTCTGAATTTCAACTCTGCTACACTCATCAGCTTACATCATCCTGAGAAGCCTAGTATTTATGCAACTTTTCCATTACTGAAATAATTTGGAATCAGAAAGTCTAAAACTATCATTTAATTTCAGGAACTAATACTGAATTTATATTTGGAAGGAAACAACTGCAAAGACTTAGTACTTTTAAGTTCTGTAATTGTGTGGGTTTAGTGCTACTATTTTGTGCGATTAATGCTACTCATGAAAACATTGCAGAGAAAAATGAAGAAAACACAGAAAAATGAAGAAAAAAATGACTGACTGAAAATGAAAGATTTGAGAAATGCTCTACAGTATCTAGAATTTAAAAAAGAATACAACAAAGAAGCAAATTAACACACACATTACTCAAAACCAGTTTCCTATTAGATGAATTGTGGGAGAGAAGTTTTATGAGTTAATTTAAACACTAAATGTAGACACTAATTTAGACACTAAAGGGATTATAAAAACCCTTCCAAGGGACAATTTTAGAAAGAACTTTGGCATCCACAGTCTACAAAGACTTATGACCACAAAGACAAGCCTGCAATGCCCAAAACATTTTCTGTGAATATGCTTATAAAAATCAGCTTCTCAGTTCCTAGTAAAGGTAATTGCATTATAATACCTGTAGATGGAGACAATCAAAGAAAAAAAATCCCTCACCTATATTACCCTTGAGACACAAAAGAGAAAGTTAATACTTATTAATTTTCAGTACGGACAAGGCAGATTTGACTGTAATTTAACTGATCTTTATTGAACCCAATTTCAACATTTAACAATCTTCAGGAAAAGAAGGATGGCACAATTGGAAAATGTGTAGAAAACAATTAAAAAATAAATACACACATATAAACAATTTTATACGTATAGATACATATCTCTATATAACTTTAGATTAAAGATTAATACTTCAAATACTTCCATACTGTCAGATATTAGGACATTTTGTACATCATCATTCTAAGAAAAGAAGCATGTTTTTAAAGCAAATGAGGGTATGTATTAGAATTAGGGGACAGATCCATAGCTTCTGAGCATATAGCTGAATGGGGACCACTAAGCAAACCACTTGAATTCCTATGACTAATGTATCTACAATTTTAAATAACAAATAAGACATCATAGAGGTATTGGTTGGGAATCATTTAGGATGTTCTACAAGAAACCAAATTAAAAGTTTAAGTATCAGAATCTCTGTAATGAGACAGTAAGATCCTCCTTAACACTGCTATCTCAAAAACTCTATGTTCTTCTCCAGTTCTATTCCATCATACAGTATTTTTATGGTACCTTCCTTACCATCCCACAAAATCCTTAACTACCTAATAAATTTTCCATCCAGTGCCACACTACAGAAAACCAGGCAAAAGTGAGGCAAGGGAGGAAAGAACAACAAAAATCGAAAGTCACTCCTTTTTACAATCTATGCAGCAGTTAGTCCTCTAAACACAGGACTCTGCACCCTTGATTTCCTGGAAGTAACTCATAAATGCATCCTCTTTTAAGTTTAAGGCTTTGGATCCTACAAATACATTAAATTTCCCTTTACTCCTCAAGTCTCTCTCAACTGACCTTTATTTTTAAAGCTTTAACTATCTTTGGACAGGATATGTATATTCCTTTCCAAAAACAGTTACAAAGGTTGGACGCAGCTGAGACATAAATAAGGTCAATTATTACTGTAACATTAAAAGACAACTGGTTGCTAGACACAAGCTTGGCAGCCTGAAAAAAAAAAAAAGGTTTAAAAAACCCCAACTTTTTCTGTTGGATTTCCCTAAACGCTACACTAACACTAAATTTAAAAAGAAAAAAAAAAAAAGGATAAAATTCATGTTAAATTTACCTTAATTTGGAAGAAAAGTATTTCCATAAAATTGAACTCCAAATGCAATGTAATGATGAGTTCAGACAAAAAGTAACCAAATCACCTGCAGGATGACATGTTCTCATCAGATCTTCCTAGAGATGGATATGATTTCCTATTTTGTTTCATTTACAGTCACTCAGTCAAGAGAATCTTGTGCACTATCATTTTGTATACTTCTAAAACAGTTGCATACCCTAATATCTTAGAAAATTCACCTCCCTCAAGCCTTCCACTCTTAAAAAATGTATGTAGATTTAGGATTCTGGGAAAGTCATGGAACTGTAAATGAAATAATGGAAGTGAATTTTTTTAATACTCCATCTAGGTTCAACAATCAGTAACAATAAAAAGGTCCTAACTGTAGGATTTGCCATTTCATAGAAGAACACAGTCACAATCAACTTATTTTTTTCTTACCAGCATCCAGAATACACTTTCCTTCTCTCCACTTTATATCAAATATACACTCTTAATCTCAGTGTCATTACCAAAGAAAAAACCACATTTGGACAGACCAGTTAAATAATGCTATACACACTAAAAATTAAGTCCCCAGTGTTAAGCACTGCTGTCAAAATATTTAATCTTAATGATCCTTCTACTAAGGACCACCTAGGGTTTTTTTTATTGCTATCTTCACTTAAAGGTTTCTGTCAACTGTCAATTATTAAGCCATGAATGATACATTAAATAACTAAACACTAGTCCCAACAGAGATCCCTGAGGGACACCACTCATCACTGCTGTACATTGGGACTCCATACGGACTCTGAACTGTTGACCACAACCCTCTGAATGTGACCATTCAGCCACTTTCTTATCTGTTTAACAGTGCACCTATCAAATCCATCTCTCTCCAGTTTAGCGAGAAGGATGTTGTGGGGTATCACATCCAAGGCTTTACAGAAGTCCAGATAAATGACATCTGTAGCACTTCCATTGTCCCCAGATGTGGTCACTCCATCAGAGAAGGCCACTGGGCTGGTCAGACAGGACTTGCCATTGGTGAAGCTGTGCTCGCTGTTCCAAATCACCTCCCTGTCCTCCATGTGCCTTAAGACTAGCTTCTAAAAGGATTTGCTCCATGATCTTCCCAGGAGCAGAGATGAGACTGACAGGTCAGTAGTTGCCACAGTCCTCCTTCCTACCCTTTTAGAAGATGGGTACAACGCTTCCCCGTTTCCAGTCACCTGGCACTTCATCTGATTGCCGTATTAGAACATTACAGCTTCATGTATTTCCTTTTATTGTGATCATAGACATATCTATTTTACTACTTTTGAACTAAGATTTTGACCTAAAACTGGTACTGTTACATTATTTACTCTGAACTTTAAACTTTTACAATGGCCTGCAAAAACATGTGTGTTAATTGCTTTAAAGCCCATGCTTTATTACTTTCATCATTCAATGGCAGGGGCTGTGTGTGGGCTATGTGGGAGGAGGGGAGAAGTCTGACAATGGAATTCTTCATAATAAGTACCTTTAGCATTCTAATCTTAGCCTCTGCATCATCTTTTTCTTGTTTAAGGAGTTTCATGAGTTCTTGAACATTTTGTTCATGTTTGATTTTCACATTTTGTAATTCTGATCTAAGATCTGCCAACTCCTGTTGGTGAACCTCTCTTTCCATCTTCAGCTGCCTGTTAGCTGAAGTCATCTCTTCATGACTAGATTCCTGCTGTTTCTGGAGGTCTGAGAGGCTCTTAAGTAATTCCTTTTTGGCTTTCTCCTCTTCTGCTATTCTGTTTGTTAGTTCCACACGTACAGCACTTAAATTTTTTACATCTGCTTGCATTTCTAGCAGCCGTTCTTGGTCTTTTTTATGGAACAAGTTAATAGTTTCAAGTTCTGTCTTCAAGTGTTCCTTCTCAGCTTGCATTTGATTTTGTAGAAAGACCTGCTTTTTCAACTCATTCTCCAATTTTTTTACAGTACCTTGAACTTCTTCAATCTCTTCTTCAAGAGATCCCTGGTGTGACTCCATTTCATTCAGTTTTACCTCTTTGCAATGGAGGAGTTCTTCCTGCTGGGCTCTCTTTGTAAGCACATCATTCAGCTCTTTCCGCAGGTTTTCTATTTGGTTTATAGCTGAGAGAAGCTGACTTTTCAGATCATCTTTTTCTTTAAGGGCCTAGGAAAGAAGGAAAAAATCCACTGTGATCTGAAGTAATTAAAGGTAATTGTTGTAAGATGGCCTTAGACATTAGGAATGTCTATGGAACAACTAACATATGTATGTGAAAATACAAAATTTTTGCTTGCTATGAACTTAGTTCAAATGTATTCAGTGTTTCTTTAAATTTACACACAGATCATGTGCAATCTCAAACTTGGCCTTGTCCTTAAATTATCTAGCCTTCTAAGTAGGGATAGTTTTGGTTAATTCTCTGCTTCTCACACTCTCTCTTTGCAGACTGAGAAGTGTCTCTTTATTGGTTCCTCCAAATAGCAAGATGGAGAAAATAAGGTAATAGAGCAATGCAGCAGCATACAGGCAGGACTATTGGACACATACACCTTACTCACAGTCCACTCCATATGCTGATTTATTTTGTTTATTTTCTAAAATACTGCATATGAAGTATACCAGCTTTAACTTATTTTTGAAATTATGCACAGTAGATGAATTAACAGCAGTTAAAAGCTTGGTTCACATATGCATCAAAGCCAAGAAATAATGACATCATCTCCCAAATAAAAATCAGTCAAATGTAATAAAAATTCCACTATTTTCCTAAGGATCTTAAGGGTTTGGGTGTTTTTTCCAACATTGATATATTTCATGTTAAAAATACCACAGAATCACAGAATGTGTAAGCTTTAAAGGACTGCAGTGGGTCATCTGGTCTAACCTCCCTGGTCAAGCAGACTTATCCTAGAGCACAGGCACAGGATTATATCCACATGGTTCTTGAATATCTCCAGTGAGAGAGACTGTGCAATCTGTTTGGGCAATCTGTTCGGATATATCAGATTCTTTAAAGTGACTTAATAAATTTGATACTAAATTTTACTGAGAATTTTCACCAATTCAACAAGGAATGCACATTTCTTATGGATATAGCAAAATTATTTGAAATAATTCAGAACAAAAAGGCAATCAGGTTAAAAAGTGTGCAGTTAAAAATAAAACTATTTGCAATTACATCAAGAATAAGCAATGCAAAGCAAAATACAAAAATAAAAAATTGAGGACATAGACTGATGACCATCATGGGTTTTTTCAGAAAAAAACCTACCAAACAAAAAGACCTTCCTAAACCTATCCTGCAATTCTACTTGAAGGATTTGGCTAAAAAAACCCAAAACCCAAAAAACCACCAAAACCAAAACTCCAGAAAAATTTCAAACTAAAACCCGCAAGTTACTTGCTTTGAGTGTGTTTTCTACATTACATACTTAAAAGAAAATATATTTCAAAAGGCACAAGATGTTAGAAACTCCACTTTCAAACAGTATTAAGGACAACCACATGGGCAAAACTTTAACTAAATTATCCCAGTAACTCCAAAAGAATGAAACCTAAACAATCTCTCTATAGCCCATCCATTGTCTGCAAATATTTCAAAAATTTCATAATTGCAAGGTATGATTGCAATCCAATTTTGAAAGTTTTCCATCAATCCTTTGAAGTCCTCTAACAGAAATCAAAGACAACAGACTGCCATTTTTTCCTTTTCTTTATTATTTTTACAGAATCTTGTCTCAGATGTTGTCTGTATATTTCAAAGCTAGTTAAATTATATTCATCCAGTTACCTCAAGTTTATACTAAATACTGCAGCTAGATTGATTATATTCCTGTATGTAAACTGTTTCCAACTTTATACTGAGAACATGAAATATCGTCTGTACTTTTTTCTCCTTCACAATGACACACAGTTTATTTGATATTGCATATCTTCAAATAAAGAAACTTTCTTCACCAGTGACAATTACCTCAAACTCGTTGGCAGGATGGTGATGACTTTAAAAGTAAGAAAAAATACTGACGGTATTTCTTAAATGGAGCTTAAGACAAAGTTTAAGCACTGCATTTAGCACGTGAATATATTTGTCACATAAAAAGTGGTAAAATCCAAGTCAAGGAGTCTCATGTAACAAAGAAAATTTCAGTGCAGACAGTGCTATCAAGTGCCTCTACAAAGACCTATGTGCTTACATGAACAGTGACTTCAGAACCTTTTTGGGATCTACTGCTGCTTATTCACAACTCGCCTTTACTTTTTGCTTATCTGTCCATTTGATAGACACATATGAGTTCAAAATGGTTCAGGTATTCTTCCTTTCCTTACAACCTCCATTTTCTTAGGCAAGAGGTGACCAGCTTCTTAAATGTTTGAGAATCTTATTCCCCCGGACAACCATAGGGCTAACCAAGATTACTATAGAATGAATTGTTGGAGCATGGAGAGAGGAAATAATAATAAAAAGTAACGAATATGATAGGCAACTCAGGAGATAAACAGCAAACCAAGGAATCACAGTTTAGATTTGCTAGAGTTTATTAATTTCAACTCAGTAATAACCCAATTCTGACTTCTCCTGTGCTTCGACCATGGTTGCATTCATGTACCAATCTCAGAACGGAATACAGGATCAGAAACAACACAGGATTAATAGACATCCCACACTGCATCCCACACAGCCCTTGAAAACCTCAATCTTCGAGTAAGACAAAGCAGAGGATGGAGCCATCTCAAGCCCATCAGATTTAGTAAACTAAACTGGATAAAAGCCATGAGAAAATATGTGAAAAGAGAGTATAGAACTAAAAAACAAAAGCAATACGACAGACTGCACCAGCAGAGCATGTAAGTTAAGATAAAAGCTCACAGCATACAGTCTAGCACTATATTAGCCACTATAAGAACAAGCAACTTTTTACTCAGCCACTGGAAAATACAGACCCACAGACTCATTGCCAACAGAATGATGGCTTCTACCATTATTCTGATACAGGATGATAAGCATTAGCATTGATGTGAGTGCTTGTCTTTAAAACAGTGTCAGCAGCTGAACAAATAAGGGAATTCTTCTAAGTCAAAAATCAAAAAACCCATGTTTTTTCCTGAGAAACTTTAGAGGAGGAAAAAGAGAGGAATAAGTGGTCTGCCATACTGAACAAAGACAAATGAAAAACCCAGAAATTCTACACAATCAATTTTCAAATTGATTTTTCAAAGCAAAAGTTCTGAAAATTATACAGAAGAGGTCCAGAAGTTAAGGCAGAAAGCAGTTTAAGTCACAGTTTGCATAAATAAGATCCTTCTCTTCATTTCTAAAACAAAGGGAAAGGGTACCAAAAAAAAAATCAACCAATCTTACCTGACTTTTCTTGTCCACCAGTTCACTGATAGTTTGATTTTGTTTTTCTATCTCACGATTCAGTTTCTTACACTTCAGTTTCCACTGGCGGATAGTTTCCTGTGCTCTCACCTTCAAATCTTCTCTTTTTTTCTCAGTCTCCAGCCTGAGTGCTTCTGAATGCTTGTATTCAGTGAGATACCGTTCTGCTTCCTTGGTACTCTCTTCAACCTGTTGAGCTAACTCAGCAGACTGGAGTTCAGTTTGTCTACGTCCATTCTCACAAGCCTTGTAGCAATTCTGTAGCTCCTTTAGCTGGTCCAGCATTTTTTCCTGCTGCTTCTCCCTGTCTTCCAGGTCAGATGTTAACACCTGGAATCATCATAGCAAAATACGAACATTCTCTAAAGATATGCAATATGAAACCTTATCAAACAACATATAGCAACATTAAATCACATTTCTATCTAAAATATGAACAGTGCAAAAAATCTGCTTGACTATCAAGGAAAGCCCTGTTAGCCCAGAGAATCTCTGCCTCTGCAATGGTAAAGAATTTCAATGCAAGATATAAAATACATACTACTGCAATTGTTCCTCTTCTGGTTGTTCTTGTTATTTTTCTGTATTGTAAGTTTGAGATCAATCACTGGCCATATATTACACTCTACACAAAGAAATAAAACCAAATAGTAAGATATAAGGAGATTAATGTAAAGATGAGAGAAAATGAGAACTGGAAAAGAAACAACAGCATTCACCACAATCACAATAATTTATAGTATATGAGCTAGTTGTTACCCAGTTTTATGCTGGTTGCATTTATGAAAGCAATGTGCTAAATAAAGGTGTATTTGATAGCACTGGATACAAAGAGAATACAGCAGCTTGGTAAATGTTTCTAGACCAAAGTGCAAAAGATGTTTGAAAATGTAGCAGGCATATATAAGCCTTTCAATAATGAATTAAATTGAAAACACACGTTTTAAAAATACAAAGTGCTGCATTTCTCAAATTGCATTTCTCTGAACAGTCTCATAAGCAACTCAGGAAAAATAGTCCATACACCTTCTGGAAGGACATGCTCAGAAATCAGTTTTTGAAGATACACTAGCAAAATTGTATTTTACTAAGATCATCACACAGACATTCACATTAGTATTCTGCATTTTGGGCCTATTTAGACTGCTTTCATACCATTCAGTCTTTTCATTAACAAAAGATGAATTTGATAGACCTGACCTATTGTCAGTCAAACATATTATCGAGCCTCAGGGGATTGAAATACTTTAGAGAAGAAGATTAGGTTTCAGAATGACTGGAAAAAATGGCGAATGTAGTCTGAAATAAACAGCCTGCAATTCAGAATGGACAAGGGAAAAGTATTTTACCTATGAAAGAACTGGAAACTTTACAGATGGATATAGAATGACTATTTAGACAAAGATCCTTCCACAAGGTTGGGGGCAGGAGGGAGACTTGGATTTGTTGATAAGGTAAGGGCTCTCTCCTTGTCAGTTTGTTAGTTTGTTTTGTTTTATTTTTTCCCTTCCAAACCAGGCCAACACCTCCTGGGAGGCAGTAAATTCTATCAATCTCTTCAGGATAATATTTGCTGCGCTGAAAAGACAATCAAAACAAGCTCACAAGATACAACTAGCAAAATTTTAATCAAAATAAGCTTAACTTCCAATGATAACAGATTATAATACTTCTTTAAAGATAAATATTTAAATTGAGTATAGCAGAAGTTAAAAATAGCCTAATAAAATACAGTCAGATATTACATTTACCATTCCACAGATTTTCTAAAATGGGTCATCATTCCTTCAGTCATGTGATTACACATGCTGTTATCACTTCCCATTCCATGTCTTCCTGGAGACACCATAGAGGATGTCATACTAAAGTGATGTAGTACTCAACTCTGCCTCATTAAAAAATAGTTGCTTATATATAATTTCCCCAGAGTACACACTTCATTAACAGAACTACAGCCCCCACAAACATTTTAATGAACTATGAGCCTAAGCTTAAACACAGAAAACAATATTCAATTAAATGTAAACATTCATCTAATTGTGTAGAAGTAAATCAATCTCCAATTTATTGATTTACAGTATAATAAAAAAGAGGAACATTTGTTTTAGATATTTACCTTGAAGCACAACAAATTTATCAACACAAACTATTTGCATGAGGAGGAAAATTGGATTTTGACATGGATGTACCAATATAAATGTGACTTCTAATGTTTTCTTTTTACAGTATGTGCAAATAAGATAAATCTTAGCAAAGAATTTGCACTTTGCTTAGAAAAGTTAAGCCAGCACAGGCCCAACAGTTGAAATCAAGTGGAAAACAGCATCATAGCAAGTCAACATGTCATGCAGCCAACCCTGCAAAACAAGAGGATAGAGAAAGTATCTCCACACTCTGTATCTATATCGTAACAGGAGTCCCAAATGTTCTGATCTGTACTTTTGAATTCCTAGCTGACGTATGATAAACGCTTATCTCTGTGTTAACATGGATGCAGTTGTCAAAATTCTGTCTGATCTGTAAGGGCTTGCACTACTGGCATTTAAAACACTAAATAAGCAACTGTTAAGACACTGTCTGAAGATATCCTCTTCTGCTTTGTATTACTGAAGTTTGGACAAGGAGCTCCATGTCACAGCCATGACTGTGCATGTACTGAAAAGGGTTCCACCCCATACAGCTGTGCCCTAAGCCTTGCAGGATGCCCTTTCCCACCATGATGGGAGAATCTGGCAGAGTGATGCTTTCTTTAGACCTTACATAATATATCCTAATTTTCACATTCCTATCTTGGAATCACCCTTCTAGGCAATTATGAACATAAATATTTTAAGGATTTCTATGAGACAAGAATATAGAGATGTAGGGTATTTGGGAGTTAGTTTTTGGAGTTTTTTGTTTGTTTGTTTGTTTGTTTTAATATTAATCTAACTTTCTCTTTTGTATTTGTTACTGTAGTTAACGGTGAGATAATCTAGGAGAAAGGACAAGCACTGTCAGGAGGTTGCACTCATTAAAAATAAAAGAAAAAATTTGCATAATTTGCATTCCTTGGACACTTGAGTTTATTTTCCAAGTAGAAAATTACTAACCACCTGTGGTTCCAAAAAAAAATTCTATACAGATGACAAATGCTGCCTTTATAGATTAAAGATTTCAGATTTCAAGGAGCATCCATTATCTTTCTTCGGTGGCTCAAGGTCAGTCACACAGAGAACTCAGTGAGGATCTCTGGAAGCAACCGAACTGTAACAATATTTTGTGACATACATTACACCATTATGGAGGTTCTCCTGACAGAAACAACCCGGGATATTCAGAACAGTTTGTTGGTAAAATATGTTGTGTATGTATACAGCAATTGTTAGCTTATTTTGCATTGCGATTACTACAGAAAAAACTGATTGCAGCACATTGTCTCTCCTCACTTTTTACACAAGACAAGTCTGGGTCTCAATTTTTCTAACCCAATTAGTTTTATTGCTGCATTTTCACAATTCCACTGCTGACAGAATCAAGGGGAAGGTATTAGAATAAACATCTCAAGTCATTCACCATAAACATAATATCAAATACTCTCCTCCTGGCTTTAATATCTGAAGGTTTTTATAAAAGGTTAATACTTTTGTGGAAAAATTAAAAACTGTCATTAAGACTAGCTATTAAATCCTGGAGTACAGCATATTAATGCTCCAGAGATCTGAAGGCAACTATTATTTTCAAAATTGATTAGAAAGTTTGCATCAGCCCTCGACTGTAACAGCACCACAGACGTTTCAACTGAGAGACTCTGGCTAGGGAAAACATATAACAGAAGTGATTAACAAACTCAAGAACAGATGCAACATTTGCCCCAAATAAAACAGTTGTACATCTAGTTTTCTCTAGATCCAATATCCCACTATGTAATCTAGCTTTCAGTTTTCATAAGAAAATAGAAGGAGAGAAAGGGGCCAACATTTCCCAGTTATAGCCGACTTACTTATCTGAAGTGTAAACTAATCACTAGAGGCACTAAACCTGTCACTCTACCACCATTCCAGATACTCCTGCAGTTTGGACTTTCTAGTCCCTAGTTTTAACTGCACATATCATACTTTTGCCCTGCATTTTTGACACCTAGTTTAAAAATAAAACCACCCCAAACTGCAAAACAAAATTCATTCTAGGACAACAAATTTCTTCTAAGAAAAGAAAACACAATACATAGTGTATTCAGTGCAACATTCCTTAAAACTCATGTGAACATTTAAAACACAAGTGAGGACCACTCATTTGGTAGAAGTTATGCAACTAATGCCCTATGTCACTGTTATGTGCAAACATTCTATACTGATAAGAATACAGAAAGTCACATTTTACCCCACCACACTAATTATATTAATCACCTAAAGTAGATCTGTAAGTGTTTTTCTCCCTCCTCTCTTACCTGCCCTGCATCTCAGCAGTACAGGCACCAGACTGTAATGCTACATAATCATACCACTGTCACTGATAATGTTTACACCAATTAATCATTGCACCTAATTACGTCTTATTAATTTTTCCCAAATGCAGACCTCAGATATTTCGTTCATCCCTATCTGATCTGCATCTCTTGCCAATCTGAATGCATCTAAACACTAAGAACCATTAACACCAAAGATTTAGATTTTTTATACAAGCATAAATTTTGTGAATTGAAAAATCAAAAACAGATACATTCAACCAGTCGAAAAGTACACTGATTCAGTAAAAAGTATGTTGCATAAAATCAGTTTCTTGAAGTGATGCCTTCTCTGTATTCTTCCAAAGCATGGTACTCTTTCTGACAGATAATGTCATATGTAAATACAAGACACACCAAAACTACCTTTTTTTTCCTCTCAGGTTGATATGTGTTTTTAGAGAGAAAGTGTATCAAAGCAAACAGTATCTGCACATTGTAAACCCATCTGTAGCACTGTTTCAGTATTTGAACACTGGCATGGCAATACAGACTGGTCTGCAAAGGTATTGATTTCTCCTATTTTGTAAGAATATCTTTAAATTTAGAGAAGTGTTACCTATCGATTTTCAAATACCTGAATTGACTCATAATGACAATCACTGGCTAACAATTTAATTTGTAGAAGAAGTCAAAGTAAATTTTAGTGAGATATAAGACTGAAAGATTTATATTACTGAAGAATTCTAATATTAAATAAACATATCAATTTTCTCTCAGATAAACTAAAATATTTTAACAAACTGACTGCTGTACTGGACAATACTGTAAGACTACTAACACCAAATTCGAATGAAGAGTAATTAGTAAATCAAACAAGTTTATATGCATAAGAGTCTAAAAACACTTACGGAGAAAGTAGGGTATTGCATCTTTATAACTTGTGCACTTTATTTCTTAGTCATAACATTAGTTAGATTTAACATTAGTTAAATCTTAATAGTTAGCCATAACAATCCCATATCTTTATGGTTTCATGCAGAAAAATGTATTTAAGATAGTTGTATACATTTGCAAGATCTCACAGCAGCACCCTCACATAAACTACAGTAGCTGAAATAAATATTAAATTTAAAAATTAATTTAAGATTGAACTCACTTTTAAACATGAGCTTAAGAATATGTTTTAACCTTTTTCATCCTCTCCATTTGACATCACATTGTGATTTTATGGCAACTGTCG
Organism: Corvus cornix cornix; assembly: GCF_000738735.6. Lineage (NCBI taxonomy): Eukaryota > Metazoa > Chordata > Aves > Passeriformes > Corvidae > Corvus > Corvus cornix. The sequence goes on along the minus strand of NC_046335.1, from coordinate 20,382,501 downwards.
GGGGCTAAATGTACAACACACACACAACTCAAATTGTTGCAAACAATGACATTTGAATAAATCAAAAGAAATTTCTAGTATCACATGTACATCAGAAGCAAGTGCAGTTAGATCCTCCCCACTAAACAAAGATAAATTGATCTCAAGTCAAACATGGCTGGTCACTTCCAACTGCGAATCAGACTATCTGATAGGAGCAGCTGTTAGAACAGGCTTGACAAAATGCTTTGTTAGTACACAAGTTTAGAAATTCACATCCTTGCATTCCTTGATGTCTCATTAAAAGAAAAACACACTAGCTATTTTCCTGTTACTGCCCCTGTAGGAGAAAGGCAGTGGGAAGCAGATAAGAAGTACAAAGTATTTTCTGTTGAGAAAATGAGGGAAGTCAAAGATTTCTAACTCAGAGAAATGACAATGACCCCAACTGAGCACTCTTGAATGAGTATTTTCAGAGCAGGAAATTAGTATTATAAAATCATTCTGATCCTTAAGAAAGCATGTTCTACAAGCAGAAGTTCAAAATAATTGTTTTTCTGTGGGTTTTTATTCAATTAATTCATGTCACCAAAATAATTAGTTTCTCAGGCACAACAAACAAAATACCAGAATGTTTTCAGTTAGTCATGGGTTGTATTAACCAGCTAAAATACAAATGCTGATCGACACCAGGAAATGAGTTCTGTTCGTCTTATCCCCTATAGAAACACTTTAGGTCTTTTTAAACCTATTCAATGACCGAATTTCATAAAGCACATAGGAACTTATTTTGACATGGCTTTTTTTTTCCAAATGTAATTTGACGTATTAGTTTGATTTAAATCAGCACAGAAGTTTTCATGGTAAAAGAGCAGTAGAAGTAAACTGAACAGTATAGTCCTGTAAATCTATGAAAAGACAAAAAAATAAACTCCTACATTTGAATTTCCAACACGATGCAACATCATTTCAAGGTAAGTACCTTCACTAGGAAAATAAATACTAAATTTCTTGCTTACAGAATGCCAAAATACAAGCAAAATAAAATGTTAAGTCCTTGACTACTGAAATAATGCACATGGTTTTGCTAACAAACTCTTTTCTCCCGACAGTCATGGAAGACAGAAGAAAATTGATACTGTTTAGACATACTACTACCAATGACAAATCTAGACAGGAGCAAAAAATACAGAAATTTCCCATCTTAAATAAGAATGCTACTGCCTACTTAGATCTCATTTTATGGTCAAAACTAAAATTCCAGTACAAAAGGCTGCTGTTATCCTTTTCATAGAGAATCACATTAAACAGTATGTGCTTACCATAAAGAAGACTATTAATACTTATGATTATATTATTATATTGCATCTAATTGCAAAAAAGAGAGAAGTTGTGATCTACACTTGTTACTCTACTGCACTCTCTCATAGAACAAGGTATCTCAATTTTTAAAGTTGAACTTTAGTTCTGAGGAATGATGGAATGGGGAATAAGGAAGTACTACCTTATAAAAGTAGTTCCAAAAACCATTATTAATGGTAAGTGCTGATAAAATCAGATCAACTTTTCTTTCCACATGGGAAAGAGAAGGAATCCAAACCATGAAATCATGGGCAATAGAGCAAATACCTTTTTTGGTGTTACACGGGAGAGAAAAAAAGTCAGCAAATTCAAATCCCTTTCCAAAGTTATTTACACAATAAATAACAACAAGCACAACAGTTACTCAGTTTTAAAGGTTAATCCCTAATCTATCACCTAATGTTAAACAGATGAGAAATTATTGAAAAACCAAAAAAGTGCCACTTGACAAAAAGCAACAAAACCTGACTTACCTGTATGTGCATTACAAGCTGTGCTTTCTCCTTGTCCTTACGCTCTATACATCTCTTCAGTTCCTCTACCTCTGACATTACAGCATTATGACTCAGCTTTGCTTTAAGTTCCAAAATATGTTTCTCTAGATCCTGCTTCTCTCTCTCATATTTTTCAGCTACTGTAAAACAGCAAGAACAGAGGAACAGACTCAGTAGAAATACCAGCTTGTGATAAATTAATTATATCTCATTTCACTTTTGGCAATTTGCTTCTCTACTTGAGGCTACTCTACAACTGCTGATTTTGACCAAAATATCTGTGAAAAATGGTATACCTGAATCATAACCTAATAGCATTTTACTGAATTAAACAGTATTTTTCAGTCATTTTATAGGGGTTTTCCACTTTTCCCCCTGGACACACCTGCTCCCCTCAAAAAAAACCCCAAAACAACAAAACAACCAAAGCCCCAACAAAACTGAATAAAATGAAATAGAATGGAAGAAACAATGGGAAAGTCCTGGTGTAAATGAGATTTGGCCACCAGCTTCAAGGCCAAGATTTTATCTCACCAGAGTAATACCTCCTAATTTGAAAGTCACATTATCTGTGAATTTTATGTCTGAATCCTGCAACTACAACCAAAGGTTTTGATAAGAGTAAGTTATAAATTCTCTCAGAAATTCAAAGGTCTTTAGTCATAAACAACTACTAGAGGCAAAAGAAAAAAAATTTCCATTTGTCTTCTTCCCGTGCATCTTTGAAGAAACAGAAATTACACAGCAAGGTGAAACATGTGCATACATTTATATAACTTGCTATTGAATCTTAACAGTTCCAGTATATTTTTATTTTCTTCATATTTTTACATCTTGTTTCGATTTATAAGACTAATAGGAAAATTAAAACATGCTTTTATTAACATGAAAGGCATATTGTTTCAAATAAATTAACTTTTAAGCAGATACATTAGCATGACTGGAGAAAAACTATTGAAATTATTACTTTGCATTACATTTCTTAAGCTAAGCCACATAAAAAAATCCAGTCAATTTCCAGTGCTTTGAGATTTGTAAAACACAGAGTCAGAGTCCTATTTTAAAAACCAAGATAACTCAGAAGCTGAAGTACGAAAATACAAAAATACGTCATTAGCCAAACCGATTAAACATTCCCCTAGACACTGGACTTGGAGTCATTATTCCTGTATTACCTTGAGTAATATATTTCTATGTTAATAAGGAGAAAGACTTTCCCTAATGTCTTTCTGATTATGTTTGAAAAGTTTAAATACAGACAGATAACTAACAATTAATTGAAGACCTTGCTAAAGTGGTAATTTAATATGCAATCGTATCTTGAAATAGTTTAAAGTATTTGTCTTCTAAATGAAACTATTCCAACTCTAAAACGCTAGCATAGCGCAAACAGAAGCCCTGACTGCATCATCAAAATTTTCTTAGCCACTCAGGAACATGCTGCTTGAAAATTCTACCAGAAAATCATCAGCCTTATTAACCACCTAGTCAATGACTCTTGTTACGATTTTCAAGATGGCAGAATTCAAACTGCAAATGGACTGAAATGCAAGTTTTCTGGAAAATGATTACTTAAAAATAATACAAATGTGTTTCTTCTGTAAAAACACTATTCAGTTTGCTGAAATTGTCTCATTTGTTTTAACCATGCAAATCAAAATATTTTATAATAAATTAACTGTCATTGCTATTTGTCTGTTAATATTCAGGTGCCAATATTTATTAACTTATATCTGATTAATTAAATGGCTGTTTTTGTTGAAATAATAGAAGAATTAGACTGTGACTCTAAGATAAAGTTAATGTCCATGCCTACTAACTAGTTTGCAGGCCTCTAGTGCAAAACGTTAGTTGTACCTGCTCTAATTCTCCTGTCATCATCTTGTACATCCTGGTAACTCTGGTGATGCATAGCAGCATATGAAAGCTGATGTTGCAATTCTACACGGTCTTCTTCTGCTCTCAAAAGCTGGGAACGAAGATCCTCAATCTAAAATATATGCACAAGCATCAAATGTTTAATGAAAAACAGAACAAAAAAGTAAATACCATACTTGTATTAAACGCTAAAAAAAATAGTACACACAAAAAATATTTATAAATAAATCTTGAGAGTACTGCAGATGGTAAACACAAAGACAAGCTACCTCCTAATTACAGGCCACAAACTGATTATTCAAAATTAAAGGAAATATTTTAATTTATGTTGACCACAGATGAGCATTAATTTCTCTAGACCAAAAATTATATGTTGCAATTGTCTCTTTACATAGCTAGTAAAAATGTCTACACAAATTTAACAAACAATATGTTTTATTTAAACTGTGCGCCTTAAAAATACAATGTATTTATTCATAAGAAACACTGGGGCTTTTCACATTTTTCTTTCCTATCATATATAGTACAGCACTTACAAAGATGACAACATGCAGGAAAGTAAAGAAAATCCAACATGCTAAAGCTGAATTGAAGAAAAATACCTCTAATTCATATTACCCTATATTCCATGCACAATGATTTAAATTCAAAACAGTAATATAGCTAACTCAAACTTCTGCTAGATACCCAAGTCAAACAACTAAAAGATGAGAATGCCAATTGCCTCCCCTTCCCTACTTATTTCAGTCTTTTTATCCAGCTCCTCTGAAAGAAGGATGTTTAGGAGAAAGGACTTTTTTTCTAAAGCAATAATCCAAATTCCTACAAATTTTATATTTAATCATTGATACATCAATAGCTACTGTTTGAAGCACACTTTAGATAGTTTTTCAGGTATTTGTTTATTTATTCTTATTCCATGTTACAATATAGCAAATACATCTAGGTCATTGATTTATCTGATTTCACCAATTATAGCACGCACTTTGCGGAACAATGATTACTAATACAGAAGTTGCTCTAAAGCATGCTATGAAAGGAAATTTCACATAATGTGTTTATGTACTGAAAACATACCATTATTACCACTACTATAATTAATATATATGAACATATACACATAAAAGTTTGGAAAGCAGAAAAAGTATAATGAGCTCAGTCCACATATTTTAGACACTTAAACCTGTCTTCCTATACCTCATTTTTTTCTTTATAAAACAATGCTATCAGAGTATGAGATAGTAATATTAAACAAAAAGACCTCAGACACAATCTAATATGAAAACTTTAGGATTTTTACCACACCAAAGCAGTTACCTGATGCAAAAGAGCTTCTCTACTGCCTTCAGATTCACTCAACTTTTTCCGGGACTGCTCCAATTCCTGCTCAAGCTTTCATTTCAGAGGATGATGAAGAAAGAAAAGCAATATATGAATCATAATATAAAAGTGTATTTTAACATTTAATTTTGACACAAATTAATCCATATAAGCATCTATTTATAATGCGATATAATATACACAGTATTTTTATTCATCCAAAATTTAAAGCAAACCTTCATTTGTACTAAATCCCTGCAATACTTATTTAAATTACATAAAAAGAGTTTTACTTACAGTCCATAATTTTTGTACAATATTCTGTATCATATGAAGATACAAAGTCATTTATATTATCCAAAACAAAAATCACAAAAGCAAATTTTTACTGGGTTAAAAGTAAAAAATGGAAGATAAGTTTTAACAAAGTTTCAAAAACATTGTCCCTGGATTTGAAACATACTTTTAAACTCAAAATTAACAATGACTTAATATTTGAAGTCACCTTTGGTAAACACTTTATTCATAGAAGTGTTAAAGATGACATGCATTGGTAGAACTGTAATTGGTAAAACCTGTGGGGTTTCTGTGTTTTGAAAGATGATGTATTTGAATTATTCTCGAAACAAGATGACTAAAAAACTGAAGTGCCCTGAATTTCATAAAACTGGAAGTTTTCCTAAAAACATAATATTAAAAATGTGTAATCAGAAATAGTCAGCAAACTGATGACAATTAAAAAAAAAAAGAAACGAAAGCAAAAGCTACAAAATATTTTCTGACTTCTTCCACAAATAGCTCAAAGATCCACTTGGAAACAAATACAGGTTTTGACAGCAGAAATTGTTATTGTTGAGATAGTAATCTCAAGGAGGATGTTGAGAGCCTGGCAAATGGGCAATGTAAACAGGACCAGCATTAAGGGAATGAAGAGAACAACATAACATAAAACACTACATAAAGGCTTAGCATAAAGGGGTATAACTTTGAAAGATGCTAAACTTGATGCAAGTGGGAAAAAAACTGGGCAAAGCCTACTACAGCCCTAGTATCCTGCTAGAATAGAAATACAAGAAATCTTGTTCTCTATGAACAGAAAGAGTGCAATATGGCAAGAGTTCAGTAAGAGTAAATGACTATGGTGCAAAATAACCAGCATGAGTTAGTTGCAGGGATGAAGAAAAGCTGCTTTGAGCTGCTGCAAATAAGCAACAGCAGACTATATACAAATTCAGAGACAAAACAGAGAAAGAAATCAAGGATAATCCTCAAGCGATAAATCTGTCTGCCTGGCAGGATGGAAGAGTCATCAGAAGTAACATAGTATAAATAAAGAGCTTTGAAGGAGAGACACAAGTTCAGCATAGCTATACTCTCAGTGCCTCTGATGCAGAAAAAACCTCCGCACCTTGTATTCTTAAAGAGTAAAGAAAGTTTTTTTCTACTGGTTTCTCAGAAAAAGGAAGCATATATTGTAACACATGACACTATACACTCATTTAAAACCAAACAGAAAGGAAAAAATTAAGTCTTACCTGGTGCTTTTCACTTTCATATTTCACAAGTTTGTTTCTCATGAGTTCTTCTGTTTCATCTGCTTTAGCATCTTGCTTCCTTAAAACCTTTAGAGGAGAAAAATATATTGTAAACTTCATTATAAAATTTACAGAAGCCATCATTCCAAGGCTGTTAAAAATTAAAGAATCTGCTGATACATTTAAGAAAGAAGATCTAGACAAATGCTTTCTGTCTGCATCTCATATTTCCATGTAGAGACAATGTATATTGTTATGAAAAGATAAATATAAGTCCATGCATACATAAACACACCCATGCAGAGAACAGGGACAAACACAAAGTCTAACATCCTTCCGATGTATAGAGCTCCACACACTCAAGTTGACCCCAAACACCTTTAGATTCAGGTCTAAAAGGCTCTATAGATCCCCTACAGATTAGCTGCATACATATCACAGAAAAAGAATATATTCTCTAATTTAAAGTGCACATGTTATGAAATACAATGCACTGTAGTCAAGAAAACTCTACCATAAGATTGTGTCATAAGGAAAAAAAAAAAAGGTTATTTTTTCTGAATCTGGACGGACACTTAGAGCTGTAGAACTACAACTGAATCAACTGAAACTTTCCTGACCAAAGTTATCAACATTGATGTGCCCTTCTTTGACAACAATAACAGAAAATAAAACAAATCCATGGGGACTTTTCCCATTCCCTCTCAAACTGAGGTATCTAAAACCACATATGTCCATTTTCTAAACCATCTTACAAAAATAATAATGCCTTAAATATCAATTTCAAAATCTTGTCGCTCTGCAAACCAACACTATTTGCAGAACACATCACTGGCAAAGAAAGTATTAGATATGACAGATATTAATGACATGTAATATTTACAACATAACCCAAGTTTAGATATCTCAAGCCATAGCAATATCATTGGTTCATTTTAAATATCACTTAGAAACATCAGCTGAGAGAGATCAGTAGCCATATACTGATAATTTGCCATGAATTTCTGTAACTGTTAATTAAACACGGTTTTTATCTGTGCAACATGACCAAGCATTTTTCACACTAGTCTCAAATCAATTAATTAGGGACCTTAGCACAAATCTTTTACTTTTATCCCATATCTTGAAGTATAAGTAAGTACAACTATTCCTTCCATAATTACTTGCTAAAACAACAACAGAACAACAACAAAACAAATACCCCTGAAATTTGTTCCCATAAATTGTGCAATTTCATTCAGTTTTTGAATATTTTCTCTTCACTGTACACTGGAGAGGAATTTCAGTGTATGAAAACAGAATAAAAGATATTAATCAACTTCAGTGAACCCAGGCATTCAGCTTTAGAAGTTTTGACTTTAAAAGTAGTTTTTTGAAGAAAATAAATGACTATATATACTTACCTCACTCGTATAACCTCACCTCAGTAAATATAAGGGTTTCAGTATAGTTTGGATTACTCTCCTGGGTGAACAGCTTACATTAAAATCTGAGACCATGGAAGACATTAATCATAACTATGCCACTGAAAATATCATGCCACATAAAGAGTTATACTTTTAGTCATACTGATTCCTAATCAGATAATAGAAGACTGTAACACATTTAAGGTATTTTCGTAAGTATTCAGTAGAGATTTAAATCTATCATTCCAGTCAACTATAAAACTCAACACTACACACATTTTACTCAAAAAGGCTCTTGGGAGAAGTCCCAAAAAGCAACATGAACAAAAGTCTAAGATCATCGCTTCAGCTAATGCCGTTTTTGCATTACCCAAGTTGACTGGGTTTTTGCTTTATTTTGGGTTTTTTTATTAGTTTATTTTTAATGACCAGAAGTACTGGTTCAGAACAGCCTACCTGGAATACATGATGTCTATTAACTGTAACTGACCATCAGTTTTACCAGCAAAATTAGAAGCTCTGTTACAGACAGTCAACTTTATGCCAACTTTATTTTTGGCACTAAATTAATAATTAACATAGTACCAAACATGCATGTTTTCATGTGCAGATTTGGCTAGAGATATCAGAATCATAAAGAAAATATGGGCTGGATTCAGGAATACTAGTAAAATTTTCAAAGATTATTCCTGCTGAAAGCAAAAAATGACTCTGCATCAGTAGCACATCCTAACTCCCAGAAGAAACCATGGAAATAAATATGCCATTTCAACTTACTAAGGTTCACTGGCTGATATTCAGGCTATTAAATTGGAATAATTTAAAACAAAAATGTGTCCTGTACTATAACTGATACTATAAATATAACCTTCAGTTTTATTTTCTGCATATTGTAAAACTAGCCCATAGCCATTTCATTTTAAGGAAAAAACAGCTCATACATATATATAGATATAGACAGATACACCAAAGTTAAAATACTGCAAAAAAAAGTGATGTGACAGTAAATGAAACACATTTTATGTGCACTGCTTCAACTGTGAAACATGCATTGTACCAGTAGGTGCCAGGTAGGCAGTTAATCAGTGTCATTAAGAAATGGAAACATCTGGTCATCCACAGCCAGACAAATGTCAGCTCTTACTGACAATTCAGAAATTGTACAGGTCAAAGTTAATTCTGTGTTTTGCCCCCTTTCTGTACTCCTTTTTAAAGAACCCTCTCTTGTTGATTTATGCCACACTTGTTTTTTTCTCCACTAAGGATCTCTATACAAGCTTTCTATTGTGAGGGTAAAAGAAAAAAAAAAAGCAAACAAAATGTGTAAAGATCCAACTGATTCTTCGATTTCATTTGTTGTCCCCAAAGAAGGGGTTGGGGGAGTCAAATGTCAAAAATGGGAACTATGAAAAGGATGCTGAGGACAACAGTTCAAGCACACACTCCTCCCTAATGGCTCCCAAACAGCAGGCACACACTGCCCAGAGAAGCTGAAGCACCGAGGAATAGGAACAGGCCTACAGTAAACAGGATTCTCCTACCAAGTTCCTCCTCTGAAAGCACTCTAGTGTCCAGGTTGTTTTGAAGGAGACTGACAAGGAGTTGATGAGGCCTTGGAGGGGGCAGGTACAGAGGCGGCCACAAGGAGACAGAGAATTTCCCTGTGAAAAGGTCTTCACAGCATGGTTTTGGGAAGGACCAGCTAGATGTTCCACTGCCTGCCTAGGTGGTCAGGCTAGATGAACTTTGATTTGACCAAGGAGAGGAATTCTTACAGGCCTTTATAAAAGAGTTCACTAACACAAGACTGCATTAGAATACAAATGTAACTGGTATACCCCAACTGAGCATACCTCATCCACATACACAGACTATCTATTGAACCCCAAAACTTCAAAAACATAACTTACTGCTTGATAGATCAATTTTTCCTATACATGAAGAAAACTATAGGGAGGATTCTGGAACAACAGTTCTCAATCCTTCCAACTTATGATAACCTTTCAAGAGCAAATAATAACTTTTACAGCAACTTAAGCCTACAAACTTTTCTTAGGCTTTGGATTTTGGTCTTATTTTGGTTTTGCTGTGTTGTTTTTTTTTAAATAAAACCAGATTTTTTGAAAGCTGTGCACAGACCACAAACTGAAACTTGCTCTTTCAAAGTGAGACTGATCAGTGAGTTTTTCATATTACCAGAAACATACAAGCAGCCTCATGCTATAGTTTAAAGGCAGAAATGTACATCATAATCTGAATGAAAGTACTTTCCCTAACTTGCTACATTAGTGACTAGCATGGCTCCAAGCATGCTACCTAAACATAGCAGCCAGGCTGTTAAAAACAGACTACCTGGCTATTTCAGTGACAGATATGAATGAGACTTGCCGATGTTCCAAGCAAAAGACAGATTCAAACTACAATCAAAACAGAAACCATTGGCCACAGGTGGCATAGCACAGAGCCAAAGAGCAAGTATCAACAATGCACTAAAATATCCAGGTGGCTCAGAGCACAGATCAAGTTTATGTTTGTCTAAAAAGATCAGTGATAAAGATATGCAAAAAACAATGTTCAGTAACACTTTTGACCATCAGTTTACCCCAGTCTCTGTCCACCAGCTTCTTACAGTTCACTATATTTGCAGTGGGAGGCAAACAGAATCTAAGTATACAGCTGCACAAAGAGAAAGTTAAAAAATGCTTCCTGGCCTACCCAAGTTGCTAGCTTAAGATACAACTGTAGTCACCACCTTACCACAGTCAGTGGATTAAAGAAGTCCAATAAAGATGATTCTGTTCACCTAAAGCATGCAAAGCATGAACACATGGACACATTTCACCAAAATCCAGGAAGCCAAGCACAGAATTTTGTAAAGCCATCCAGGACACCCAACACACAGAAAAGCTGCCTACAGCCCATTTTCTTTTTAAGAATGATACTTGATCTTGTTTTAGAAAATAGATGCATAAATGCAACTATTACTTACAAAAACTAAGAGGTGATGGTGTCCTTATATTCAAAGAAAAAGAAGCACTGAGGAATCTCAAAATAGTTTTCATTTCACACAACAAATGCAGTTGTTAAAGCAATTCATGTATACATGTTAATACCACTGGCAAGAAGAGAATATTTGTTCTCCTTTCTAAGCAGAAACATGTTTATATAAAAATATAGAAAAAAATTAAGATACACAATTTGCATGAATTTGTTTGCTAATTTATATTTTCCAATTTGCAGTAATTGCTGTTTAAATGCGCCAATACACATTAAGGTAAAAGATACATAAATATGTAGAGAAAATAATATTTATACAACTACACACAGCACAGACAGGCTACAGATTCAAAAGAAAAATGCAAATTTAAAAGTTAAAGATGTAAAATTTTATACATCAAGTTTTCTTAACAGTCAGTATACAAATAGATATCATCTTGGTTCATAATCAGTCTATGATTATAATAATACTACAATACAAACAGGAAGTTTGCACATTATAGAAAAAAAACTCATAGAAAGAAAAGACAGACAAGAGAAAGGTACAAAACAAGTACAGATACAAAACAAATGTGTCATCATGTTCTGTTAGATCCTGAAAATATATAATTTAATAATTGCAATTCAGGAAGGTGATTCTCTTAAGACAGTAAAACACTGACAAGCAGTGGTCAGTTACAGGCACTGCACTTTACTTAAAAATAATAGCATTTAAACTTCACAAACTTCACAAGAATTCTTAATTAGAACAATTACTGATCACATGCAAAAGTCACATTTGATTTGGTTTGGTTTAAAATGTGTAACAGGCAAATTAATGAAAAAATTGTATCATTAAACAGCCACAAATGCTTTAAATAGCATTTCGCTGTAAATCATTCAGGCCATATTAAATGACAGGATTTCAAAAGTCAGTCCAAACACCACCCTCCTTTCCAGCAATGTTACTTGGGAAGCATCTTGGAGAAAATGAAAACAGAAATAGACTTCAATAGAACATTATGTCCATGCAACGATCACCACAAGACTGAGGCCACTGTCAGAGTTAAGAGACGATTTAACTCACAATTCAAATTACAAAGGACAAGAAACAGAATAACAAAGTAACAAGCTCAAAATTATGCAGAAAGATGTTTCATCCAAATAACAATTGTAGCAAAATATTTATTTACTTTAAAATCACTAGGCTATGCAAAAGTACACAAGGCAATTCAAGTACATTCTTTCTAAAATACAGCAACTTAAGCTGTATTTTAGAAAAGGGTTCCTCAGGGAAAATGACTTGCAAAAACAGAATTTCCAGAAGAAAGGATTAAACCATCTTATTAAAACAGCTGGACATCTTAGGTGAATAGGTCTAGGATGTACTTAGTATTTCATATTCATTTTGCATGAAATTCAAAAGATGAGCTACCAAGAATAAAGGTACGCAGCCTGAAGGCTCATGATGACATAGACTATGATCATTCATGTGATCTACAAAAGATCATATGAAAATTCCTTGAACTACATTTGAACTCATTCCCTTGAATTCAAGTTTTCTTTCTAAGGCAACCATGGCAGTGTCAATGTAGATTACAAGTCATCAAGCCTTTAAAAGTAAAGTCATCATCCCTTTAAAAGGATAAAAAAACATTGTTCCATGCTGCAGATAACACTATCAAATCACACCAATTCATTGCATTAGACATCCCTTCCCCAGACTGAAGGCACTACTGAAGAATCTAGAAGCAGACATAGGCATATTAAAGAGCAATGAAAACTGAAATTCAGCACTCTAGTTCTTATCACCCACTAGGACATCAAGTGGGGGGAAAATGAAACAGTAAGTCTTTCCGAAATACTGGCAGAAGGATTACAAGCCTTTCGATAAACACTACTTTTTATCTATATCAAAAAAAGGATCTCATCTTCTAAAATATGACATCTTTGAACAGTCTCTAGCTTTACATTAAATGCATAGCATCACTCTTAACTTCAGGTTCTTCAGTATCACTGCACAGTGTAATGTCTTCCAAAAAGCCTTGCTGCAAATACTAAAATTGAAAACCAAGGAACTGCTTATTTCTTCCCAGTCATAGTATTCTATTACACAGACAGAGATAACATTGCAAATTGTATCTTAAGGGGAGTGAAATAAAAAGTTATGCTATGTTAAGACACAGATTTTCCAACCAGGAGTAAAATCAGAAAAAAAGAAGTATTTTTCATATATTTTCTAAAACGTACAGGAAAAAAGCTAACAGCTGTCTCAAATTTTAACTTATATTCTAAACATTTCTATTTGTCTCCTAAATAACGTTTTATATTTCATTGGGCATTGTTGAATGAAACTGAAAAGCAATGAAAAGCTGTCTGGCCACTACAGTGGTTTTGACTGTTGAAATAAATTAAAGTGTTCATTTGCACGAGCAAGCAAAGCTTACCTTTTAGAAAACAAAATGTTTTAATTGAGAAAATCCAGTTAATGACTTGCTTTTGTTTGCTTGGGTTTTCAGGAAGGGCATAGGGGGTAGGTTCTTAGAAGATTTGTGGCCGTTACCAAAAAGGTCTAAATTATAGACAAGATAGTACAATGAAGAACTGAGACTTTACTTGGTACCATCTGGTCATCAAAACAAGCTGAGCTGGACTGAGAGCTAAAAAATGTGCCAAAGATACGAGCATTTTTGCCAGTTTGACAGGTACAGGCTCACAAATGGAACACATTCCTAACTAAATCCTAAATACATGGGAAGCTCTCATTTGCATACCTCCTGTAATTGAAGAGACATGTGTCCCAGCTGGTCCTGGCGCCTCTCTACGAGCTGTCTTTCAGCACGCATTTCTTCTTCTATCTCCTGAAGTCTTCTCTCTACCCGTTCTGATACCTTCAAAAGGAAAAAACCCATGCTGTAGGAAATTAGCGTGCCTTTTAATACATGTGAAAATATCAATGGCAAAAATGTAAACAGAGTATGGGGTGAAAAGAAAAGAGAATACATAATTTGTATTTTGTTAAAGCAGATTTAGAATGGAAGAGAAAATAACTAGTTATAGCAGCGAGTACTCCAGAAATACTCAAGCAGGCAACCAAATTGTTATCTTGCTGGCAGTATCCTCCTTTAGGTGTATGCATATTTTTCTCTACAGTGGTGGTTCTACTCAAGTGTTAAATATCCCATTATCAAGTTTAGAGCAGCCTAATGTGAAGTTGCAATACAAAAGTCTTAGCTTCTCTGTCACAAGCCTGATTAACCTCTGGAGGGACATTTCTTTCCCATCTCCAGTCTGCAAAACAGACCAGTGTTTGCCTCCTTCATGCACCAAAATCTGTGAGTGAAAAGTAGTAAACAAGAACTAAGTACATGAGAATAACTGTAACAACATAAAATAATTACATCACTTAAAGCCTTTTTCCCCAATATTTGTAAATCCATGTACAAACTAATAAAAACAACAACAGGTATTTATTAAAGCAATTTGGACTAGGAACATAAAAGCTCAATCAGACTAGAATACCAGAACTACTTCACTTCTGCAATTCATACTGCTAGCAGACAGCACCCTCTTGAGGCAACAAATTATTTTTTTTGTTAAAGAGTAGCAAGAAAAACACTTAAGTATCATTTCCTCCCTATCTTAAAACTAATTATTTTAAGCAACCACTAGAAAGCAATATATCTATTCCCAAATGGTATTTAGATAAAAAGAGAAAGACATAAAACAACATTTGACTCCTAGCTTCTGATGTATGTGGAGGTAAGTTCTCATCTTTTTCCATTAAGCACACCTCCATTAGCAGTAGGCATATAAGCACAGATAGAAAATTTTACTACGAGCAACACAGTTATGTAGCAACAGAAACACAATTAAGGCTACACTTATGTTCTGGGCTTCACACAGCTTAAACAAAACACTCTTTTTCTTTACAATAGAATACATCCCTCAGAAAACACTTCTTGCTTGTGCAGCCAGATGAATAGACAGCTTACAGTCTGGAATACTGTATTTTTTCCTAAAACCATCAGGAGATGCCTGGTACTGCATCAAACCATGCACTTTCATCTAAGTTATGAAAGCTCTGAAGTCATAATCCAGAATAATTACTTACTAAAAACTAATGTATAAAAGATAAAGACCACATCACGATGTTTGTTTTGACAAGTACTACTTAGTGTTACTTCTCAGAATTCATAAAATACTCCAGCTAACAGAAACAATGATACTATGTAGCAGGAACAAAAAAAACCACTCTCATTAAACTTGTTATATCTTTGCTCAAAACCAGGAAATAAGCTGTCATCCTTTTCCCTATACATATCTAAAATAAAGAAATTAAACAGTAGCGTTTTTGCATTTTTTAAAAAAGGTTTTGACTATATGTTTCTGAAGACAAGCTTTCTCAGATCTCTCATTTACCTTTTACAATGAAGCAAGTGAGCACTAAAGCTATTACGAAAGAAAATGTACAATTTTGACTTGACAGAAGATTCAAAAGTAACATCACCCCCAAAGATGACATTCCAAAGGAGAGTTCAGTAACTTCTTCACTGTCATGGGTCTAGCATGCACAGCAGATAACATGACACAAGGCAGCACTAGACAGGCTTTAGATTCCTGCAAACTTCTAGTTTCATTTCAAATCATCACTAACTCAGAACAAGTAAGAAATTAATTTTATGAAGTGATTTGCCTTGCCTCTAACTTCCTTCAACTCACTCCAGAATACAATTGTTGTATTATTTCTAACAACGTACTAAAAAAGATGGATTATATATCATTGTATTTGTCAGGTGCATGGAAATTCCAGTTACAGACATAATCCTCTTCAATAAACAAACAAAAAACCCCCCAGAACCAACGCGAAACAGCGAACATTTTCATGCTGCTTATAACCCCTATTTGTTTCCCATACTTTGTACATTGGTATGGTATTGGTAACACCTTGGCACTTCAGCAAGGCTTTATGTCCCACAAGAATTGTTCCATGTTTTTGTAGCCTCTCTGACCTTCCTCAGTTTGTCACACAGCCTGTGGCATACAACAGTAGGAATTAAAAAAAAAAAAGAATTAGAAACAGTTAAGTGTTAATTTATTAATTAGTACATGCAGAGTAAACTCAAAAACATACTTGTCTTCCTTTATCCCAAACGACCTTGACTCAGGACATTTCTAGCATGAAATATGTATCTAGACCTCTGAATGTTACCAAAAATCTTAGTGTAGACAAGTGGTTCACTGAAGAACAGTACAAAGAATATGGAGGCTCTAGACAACGACATGAAATACTAGCAGTAAACTGCTGCATTCAGAACATATTAGAATGTGACTTCAAGCACGCATTTTTAGCAACACAGACTATCTGAACGACAATGATGACACTAGAGCTGTGTCTCCACATAAAGCTTTAAAGGTAGCAGCAAAATCCATGAAAACAGATTAGGCTATCAGAAAGTTCCTCTCCTCCCCTGCAATTAAACACAAAGAACAGAATGTCCTTTTTAAAACCAGGGTGACATTTAAGTCATGCAGCTAAATATAATCTTATGGAAGATGCTGGATGCTTACTGTACAAAAAGCACATCCTACTTAGTGAATTTCTGCCCTGTTTTTCAGCTTTCCACTGTTACTCCTAGTGCACAAGTGCTGCTAACAGAAATCTATTGCAACAGATTTTTGCTGCCTTTCTTGTTACAACGTATTTTATCATCAATGCATACTTGAAACAGGAGTATTAAAATCACAAAAAGAGCAAACTTTTTTCAGAGCTATAACTTTAAATATTGTTAAAACTTTCCCCTCGTGACAAATGATAATATGTGTTATACCTTTTACAAGACACCTGTGCAGTACCAAAAAACCTTATACCCAATGTTCTGAAGGACAGTTTATTATCTGACAATAATCCTGGCCCTCTGAGATACCATAACCACAGTAACTCCATGTAAGATCCATTTCACTTGTCACTGCTGTCGTTTTCCAGAGACAGTCTATCATCATTTTATAATGGCACCGTCTCAATTAAGCATCTACCTAATTTGAACTAAACTGTGCTTCAATTAAGTTGCTTTTTATGTCTAAAGATCAGCATCTTGTGCTCTTTGGGATGTGCTTCTATCCAAGAGATTGCAAGAAAATATCCAAGACGGCTATCTTATATAACCATAAAGTAAGTAAATATTCTTTCAATTGCTTCTATGCCTGTCTAGCAAACATCCAAACCCTTTTCAAGAAGGAAGGAATCTCACAAAATGTCAAGTTAAGAAAGAGATTTTGATATAGAGAGAGTTGTAGAACCTGAAAGGCTTTTTACCAAAACTGCACATAGATTCTCAAGTACAAGGCCATGGAGAGTGCTCAACCTGAAACAGGCATCCAACAATGCCTGTGTCACAACCTTCAATGTCATCTGGTTTTTATATTGAGATGGAAAAGCTCTCTTTACAGGTAAAATAGTGTGCATTGATTGTGTTGTGTGGATCTTAAAGTATTCAAATTCAGCATCAAAAAGGCTCTAAGAATCATAAAACTCTAATAAAAATAAATTCTGAACTAGTGACTCAGAAGAACTGCAGTGATTTAGACCTTCATCATCACACACCTACATACAGGCAATTTTCAAACAGCCCCAAATATACCAAAGCGTAAGAATTTAGATATATGTCTCTAAAAAAAATAAAGACTTAAGGACACTGAACTGAAAAGAATGTTTCTACCATGAGTTCGTCCTGTGAAATTATCAAGATTTCAAGTTGACAATTTATTGCCAAGAACCATACAACAGAATATAAATACAAGGATGGCAATCCTCAAGGTGATAAACACTCCCAAATAAAGTCATAAAGGCACTAAGGACAAAAGTTCCTGCACAACTTTGCATAAGGAAGTTTTGAGAAAAACAGTATTTCCTCTTACCCAACTCACTTTCACCAATGACAATCAATTCTGAATTAAGCAACCTCATTAGAATTCCTAAATGCATACACATACTAAAGGATCTCAAATATCTACAATAACAGACCCTAGTTTCTACATGTACTCTAATCTCATGCTTTGCTATGCATA
Source organism: Corvus cornix cornix (assembly GCF_000738735.6). Lineage (NCBI taxonomy): Eukaryota > Metazoa > Chordata > Aves > Passeriformes > Corvidae > Corvus > Corvus cornix. The sequence continues at coordinate 20,364,483 of NC_046335.1, read as the reverse complement.
CTATGAGAGTTATTTTTATTCTTAACATCCATACTAAGTTCCTCTCTTTTGCATTTACCTCATCTCACTGATTCTGCCAGGCTCATGAGGTAATAGGAGACCACTAAGCTTTGAACCAGGGCAGAAGATCCAAACCTAGTATCAGAGAGCACTGGCAAAGCAGCAGTGCACAATGTTGCTACCACTAGGCTTTTTAAGTGTTGTGGAATTGGCAACATCGCATTAAGTCAGAATTTTTCGGCCGGAAAAGTAACACTCTGAAAAGCCTCTGAAGAAACTGAACAACCTCCCAAGTTAAAATTAGGGATGAAAGAGTAGTTAGATTTAAAAACCAAACAAATAAACACCCTACAACAACTAACAAAAAAACCTACGACAAAACACGTCAACCAACACAGACACACACAAAATAACCAAAAAAAACCCCAAAAAACAAACCAGATCACCTAAAAAGTGGCAGCTCCTCTCAAAATATATAACCTATCTGAAGAACCCCTTGCTATAGGACAAAATCATAAAGATACGCAAGTTGTAACAAACACTGGAGAAGTTTCAAAAAAGAAATCCACAGAAAGATTATCACTCAGTACAGAAAGCAGACAGATCACTTCCAGATCAAGAAGCTCCTAACTCACAGGTGACTAGACTACTACTGTACAAAATTATCATTAGATGACTTTCTGTTCTAATACTGTACACTAAATTTCCACTTTTTGGCCATTCATCATACATGGCTAGATCGTTCCTAACTACCCGTTTCTTCTGCAAATTGAACCCCAGCAATTCTTTTATCTTTTCAAGGAACTCTGAATCAGTGGTCTTTTTTATTTTTCCCCGTTTTCTTGCTTTCCCTCTCCTCTTTCCAGACTTCTTCCCATTTGGCCAATGTTCTTCATAACATCAATAATCAGTAATGAGCAGAATATTCCGGGTGAATTCTTACTATTCCTACACATAAAAATCATCTCACTGCAGCTTACTGCAGCATTTGTTTCCTTACTAAAAGAATATCAGTAAATATTTCAGTTTGCATAGCTTTATTGCATGATAATGTTCCCTCCCAATTAAGACACTTATTCTTCTGATATTCCCCTTACCATGAACAAACTCCTTCTTACACTTCACCTCTCTCATTTTTTGCTCCTCTCAGGTCAAAAGTTGTAACCTTCAATTTCACATCTTGAAACCCTACTGTAGGAGGTCAAAGAGCTAGTTATTTCTTTCATTAATGAACAGACAGTGGATGCCTGCATTCCAGAGGATTGAGGAAGGTTTGTTTCTCTCATGCAAAGGCACTGAACAGTTGTAATGTAGCCAGTTGTAGCAGCTATTCTTTTGAGAATCACCTTGGTTAAAACTTAATGAATTCGCTAATTTCCTAGTACATGAAAGAGAAAAAAACATAAGTATACTGAGAAGTCTTCTACAAGAAAAACACAGCATTTTGCAAGTATCAAGAATTCTTTAACAGATAAACTTACTTTATCCTACCAGGCTACTAGGAGAAATCAAAATTAACATTTCAACAAAGACAACCCCATCCTATTTTTCTACAAAGGCTGACAAGGCAAGTCTTCTTTCCCTAATGGACTCTATCATATCAAGAACATAACTGGTACATATAGTGCCTCTTGAATCACTGTCCAACTTAATCTAGAGTCAGGAATTTATACAAGTATGTTTATTAAGTCTGCTGGTACCAAAAAGTGGTCCACGCCAACAATATTGTTATCGGTGACAAACACATCACTAAAGCCCTTGACAGAGCATTTAGTACCAATTCATGCAATTTTAGGGCAAGATGAATCACCTATGGGAAAATAAGCATATATAACACTTGGTTTGAAAAGTCAGCATTGCTACTAATATCACAGTAAATGCTTACATAAAGCATACACTCAAGCCTTATGTGTCAAGAACTACCTACAGGATTCTCACCTACTAATTACTGGGGTGATTCTCAACTTCTCTTGTTCCTCCAGCAATATGCTGTTTGACTTTCATCTCAATAGCAGATCTCTTTCAGATTAAAGTAAAACAGACTGCAGTTAGTCTGCTTCCAGCAGATACAGGAGACAAGAAAAGACTGTCATGGCTGTCCTGCCTTCTTTGTTACATTTTGTCACCAAGCCTTCAGAGAAGAGTGCAGCCCAAAGAGACTCCTTCCATTTTGCTACATAGATGATAAGGATTGAAAAGGACAGGGAGGGAGGGAGGAACAAGAAGCAACACTATTTATCATCATAACATGGGAAAGCTTGTATCTTTCCAAAGGTATCTTCAAAAAGTATAATAGCATTCAAACCAATGTTTAAAGTTAAAAAGCAGCTTCCTCCAAGGCAGTGAATTTTGAAACAGAAAAATTCACAATACACACACCTTTAAAACACTTTTACTTAAAACAAGCACCTGAAATACAAAATTTGTCTTGCTGATTTAATTATCGAAGGGTAATATTTCAACAACCTATAGTAGCCTAAAAAAGATCATGTTCAGATACACATATCAATATGCAATACCGATTACCAACACACACATTAAACTAGAAGCCCACATTTTGCTTAGAATACTAAATACAAATAATCTCTTCATGTTAGTCACACTCACCGTTTCTTGTCTTTGGGACTCAGTGAGCTTTTCAGACAATTCTTCTAGAGTCTTTCTTAATTCAGCATCAGTCCTTCATAAGAAAATATAAGTAAGACAATATTCTACAGTGCAAAAACTAAGTAACACCCGTGATAATTTTAAGCAGCAACAACCTCCCAGAATTTTTTGCTACTTCAATTTCTTCTACAGCCTATTCATAATAGATCATAGCCTATTCATAATAATTTATAGCATAATTACAAACAAGACTCAAGGGGAAAATTCATGATAAAAAGCATTTCCATTCCTCAAGTGAAGAAACAGAGCATCTAAGTATCAGCTAAGTATCAGGTCAGCAAGTACAAAATTATGGGCACATCCACACAGCCCTTTTGAACAGTACTTTCCTACTAGGAATTAACAGTCTAACTCCTGTTATTGCTGTTGAACAAAGCACGACATGTCGAGAAAGTATATAGATTATGGCCTGCAGGAGAGCTTGCCCTGAAAGGACTCCAGTAAAAAGAACAAATTAGGAGCAAAGATGTAATAAAAGAAATTCCCTAGTCCTTGTTGTTTTGTGCATATTTTAAAAAAAAGCTGAGGAAAGCCTCATATACTACACAAATTGGAATTGATGGGTGTTATTTACATTTATAAATACTGCAGAAGATGACATAAAACAAGCAGTTCATAATCCTGCTTTCATCTATATGTTGCACAATCTCCCATTCTCCCCAAAATTATTTTTTGAAATAAAAGAGTTTAAGAATTATTTTCCACACTGTTCTTCACATGAAGTTATATTCTGTTTATACCTATTTCTCCTTGAAAGCTCACGACTGATGTCATCTCCCAGGCGAACTTGTTCACTGCTGAGATCTCGAAGAGACTGGTGAAAAGAATGAAGCTGTAAATAAAAGTACACAAATTAAGCTAAGGCTTAGGAACCGTTTTTTTCTGTGATATTCCAAAAATACATATCTAGACATATATACACTTTTTAAAATAAAGCAGACAAAAATAACCTACAAAATAGTAAAACTCCATGAACTGTAGTTGAGCCTGGATGACTGGATGAGGCTTGCACACTTCTATTTCAATCAACCCTTCACAATACGTGCTCATTGTAGTTTAATTTTCAGTACTTTATTTGCTAAACCAAGTTTCCTAACTATGCTTTTTTTCTGTGGTTCAGAGCTTAGACACTGCACCACCTCTTTACGCTAATGCAAAGCAAGTTGAAACATCTGAACAAGTAATGTTCAGGAGAGACATATTTCATGTTAATAGATGCTAGTATAGCTAAAACAAATTCTGCCCAGCTATATATGCTACTAAAAATAGATGACATAGGAACTTGAAACAGAACAAGCAGAGCGGTATGATGTCTTCAGGAACTACCAAGAACAGGTATCGCCCAAGACTTTACATGCTCTTTTTTCAGATCTTGGGAAAAAAAAAAAAACAAAAAAACAAAAACACACATCTACTTTCCTCTGTAAAATCTCCCACCTTCCCCATTCAGCAGGCTCCCAACTTATCATCAAAGTTTTAGGGAGCAAATAAAAAAAAATGAATAGGTCATTCAGTCTTCATGGGATAGAAAGTGACAGTTAATCCATCCTAATGCAACCTATTCCTGTCAACAGTTCCATGGCCAGGATTATCGTTATTAATTTGTAATATTCCTTTGGTCTATGCCCTAAATTTAAACCTTAATCTTCCACAACCAAGCTGACTGCCCTCAACATTCAGACACAGGCACTACTACCTCCCTTGTGTGATTACCCAGAAATTTCAACCTGACCTGAGAGACTTTGAAAAATTGAGCATATTTTCAAAATGTGTGTGCTAAGAAGGAGAGGGACTTAAATGTGTCAAAAGATTATTCGGCTGAAAAATTACTTCAGCTAGGAAAAGTCAGAATGGGAATAAAGAGACACCAGTTACAGAAAAAAAGAAAACGCCACAACTTTAGTTAAGCAGTACTGCTTTATCTCTGGTCTAATTTCTACCTATAATCATGATCAATGACTACTTGTAGTTCATCATTCCTCAAAGCACTATACTCTTCTTACAAAATAGTTAATGAAAAGAAAAAAGCCATATTCACTCACTGAAAAGCAAGAATAAGGAATAAACCAACGGTTATCATCAAAACTGGAAAAAAAGCTATTTGCCTACACACATATTTAATACGAGGAACTTTGTATGCATTGCAGGAACTCCTTTGAATAAAATTTCCAAGATATTTATAGAATATCTAGAAGTAATCTAAAATAGTCCTAAGATTTTTTGATGGTTAGAAGGGAAGATTTCCACATAACATTATTTCCTTCCAAGGATTATTTTCCACTCTTACCATGGGGGAGGAAGGAATGGGGAAAGAACTAGATTAAAAAGATAATGAAATGGGGTTAAATAAAAGTCTAGGAATTTCTATAGCTTCCCAAAAAGTCAACTGAGAAAACATATTGTAGTTAAGTTTAAAATTATTTGGAAGCTGAGACTGATTTAATAAAGACTGATTTAATGAATACCTTACAATCAGCTTCTTTAATATTAGTCTACACAGATTCACTCGAGCAAGTCTAGCCACTCTGTCTGAAAAAGCAAAAACAGGTAGTGAAATCTCCTCTCTACCTCTAGGATAACAGAAACACTTTAATCTTACTCATTAAGGTAATTAATTTATTTTTTCTGAAGTCTGCAAGCAGACACAAGTTAAGGGGTATGAAAATTACCAGTGGCAAACACATCCTCTCCTCCTCCCATCATCTGCCTGAAGTACAGGGTCAAATTATCCCACTCACAGGTCAGACCAAGAACTAAGATGAAGAACTAGTTGGATCAAAATCAATCTAAGCTACACTGAAGTAGAAGCAAAAGCACTAATACCCTATGCCATTAACTAAAGCAGAATAATCCCCTTCACAGCCCCACTGAACTTCAGCATGAAGGTGAAAGATAATTGGTTGGAAGGGACCTCTGGAGATCATCCCATCCAAGCCCCCTGCCAAGGCAGGGTCACCTAGAGCAGTTCCACAAGGCACTCGTCCAGGTGGATTCTGAATGTCTCCAGACAGGGAGACTTGGCAACCTCCCTGGGCAGCCTGTGCCACTGCTCTGCCACACTCATTGTGAAGTTCTTCCTCATGTTGAGGTGGAATTTCCTGTGTTTTAGTTTATGGCCATTGCTCCTTGTCCTGTCACTGGGCACCACTGAAGAGTGTGGCACCATCCTCTTGACACCCATGTTGAGATATTAATATGCATTACTGAGATCCCCTTTCAGTCTTCTCCAGACTAAACAGGCTATTCAGACATTATTTTTCTTTGTCATTAGATGGCCTAAAAAGTAGGGAGATTATTTTCGTATTTTACTTTTGATATCACTACCATCTGCATCTTTTTTCTCTATAATGATTTGCATGAAAGTTCATGACAGATACAAGAGGTGACTGCCTAACGAAAAATAGCAGGTAACACTGAAAGCACAAATCATAGCTGAAACATTCTTAGCTGCATCTTCAGAATCACCTCATTTAATGTAAAAGCAAAAAGTCTGGTGACCACATATTGCCTATGTGGGACAGGAACTCCCATTAGTGTTCTGTACCTGGTCCACATTATCTGCCTCACTGACAAATCGAACACTTGCAGATCTAGACCTTCGATGTTTATTGCCCTGTGAGTCTCTATAATCCCTGAGAGGAGAAGTGGGCAGGAAGTGGCGGTTCCCTGTAGGAGATATGAGATTAAAAGAGTAAGTAGGAAGACAAAATTTTGTATGGGAAATTTTTCATTTTGCTTCATGACAAATGCATATTTCATCCTGACAATGTCCTTCCAGGTCACGTTACAGACAAAACAACTACTAAATTACATAACATCCATGTGATTCTTTTAGCTCTTCTCTTCTTCAATTTAAACATTTCTTACTCATGACATACAAGTATTCCAGAAAGTAGAATTGTTTCTCCAAGGAGTGAGTAGTTTTTCCTCAAATTTTATTTGCCCAACCAACCACTTTTTCCTCCACATAAACCCATTGGAGCTTCAAACTATTATATTTCACAGCTTTGACATAGGAATGAAATTTTTAGAGCTTTCTACTAGAATATATTAAGTACCAGCTCTGGAAGGAATACTCCTCCCAAACATACCTTTTCCTAAAATACAATGAATTTTCTGAGACATACAAGGAAAAAAACCTACTCTTCTGTGGGTCATAAATTACTTCTGTTTTTTTCTTTTACACTGTTTCCAAACATCCACAATCTCATGCATTTAAAATTTAAATTCCCTTTTTGCTGTGAAGCAAGCTTCAGAAGCTGCAATATCTTTTGGATTTAGCTTTAACTTGTATGTACCTACAACTCATGCAGTGGAAAATTTATTTTCTCAGCTGAAAGAATCAACATTTCATTTAGATCTCTTGGGATATCAGCAGAAAATACTACGTAACAGAAAGCTGGAAAAATTTACCACATAAACAACTGCATAACTTAATGCAGGTCTCCCAAATTTTTGAACTGAATTTCTTTCATGTAATCAATGATGAGTTTCCATGCCACTATTTCTACACATTTTTCTTAATTTCCTCTTTGCATAACACAGCAATATGACATAATTTAAGCATACTCAAGCCCTTTAAGTATTTTACCTGATGTTCCTTCTCCATCCAGGTCACTGGGATATAAGCTTGAGAGAGATGCACTTCTCATCCCAGAGTTTCGCATTAGTCGCTGGCTCCTTAATTGACCTATAGATTGTTCCAGTGTTTCTTTTAACTGCAGAAAAGTTATAATTTATTGAAGTATGAACACAGACTTATTTTTTAAAAAGCATGGAAAATATTATTTATTTAAAAGTCATTAAGAGAATAAAAACTATTTTTAAGCCAAGTACAGCTAAGAATTAATAACAGCTTTTCTTCAATATCTCATATATCACATTCCTGTAATTATAGCAAAACATGCTTCCAACATTGGCAGCTTAAAATATAAAGTTTCTTAAAACAGTGGTGCACCACATGGTGCATCACCATGAAAACTCAAAAGTTTGTGTCCTACAACCAAAATAAGACCTATTTGCCAGCAATGCTCATTAACAGTCCTGCAAAATGCAGAAAATAACTTCAAAGAAATTAGTTTTTACTAGAATTTTTCTACCAGCCCTACCTGGAATCAGTTTTACATATGGCTATCAAATTTCCCTAAGCAGCTTTACAGAAACCCCTATTTTCAGAAGTTTCATTTCCAGGAAAAGGAAGACATTCCCAATTTAAGAGTACAGAACTAGCTATATTCAAATATTAGTTCTTCATTTTTCAAACTTGCATCTCATTTTCTACAACTGCATTTGCTAACTTTGGTTCTTAGCCACTTGGTTTGTCACACCTTTATTTTACAATCCACAAAACATCAATTTCTAAAGGTTCTCCTTTTTCTAAGAGAAGCTTGTAAACAATGGTTAAATTGATGCTTTACTCCTGCAGAATTATACACTGTGTTGGATCTCTTTCTCTGAAGAAAACAAGCTTTCTTTTCTACGCATTTGCTTCTTCACTCTCTCTATCTTCACATGTAAAATATTCCTATGTAAAATGTTCCAAGGCAGCACCTGCGGCAGCTTGTTTGTAACCAAATTGTAAACCTCTCTTGCCCTAGCAGCACTAACTTGTTTTGCTTTCTCTAAGACACCTGTTTTCAAACTTGTAGAAGACTCATTTTAGAATTTTCACCCTTTCTGTAGTTTAGAGCAAGCTGGTCAACAGATCCAGAAACTGTTGTAGAATGACAGGAAAAAAGCTGCATCAGTATGATCCCAATCCCATTCCCTGCTATAATTCAGCTTTTATCTTATCACTTATTCATGCAAAATAAACATATTCCCTAATAATCTATTTCAGCTACACATATTGTACTTGGCATAGCACCATAACATAATCTACTGGGTGCTTATAAACCAGAAAAGTAATGAAGCCTACAAAACCTGTCATGGTTTCATTATATAACACATTACTATACTATGATTTAGATTGCTCAAATAAATATGAGAAGTTTCTGTTTACAGCTACTTAACTCCTTATATATTCTGTCCATTAATATCAAGTTTTCAGCTATGAATTCTACTAATGGAAAAGACCTAAGAAGTTAAGATAAACTGAAAGTTGCTCACAGTTGTTATTGCTTTGGTTTGTTCCTTGTTGTATTCTCTGTATTGTCCTAGCAAATGGTCAACATGTCTTAGATTTCTGTTGGTATCCTTAAATAAAAAAGTTTTAGAAAAAAAAAGTGAAAACAGAAATCTCCTCTAACCAAACATTACTGTTGTCTTTATCCTTCTTGATTTCTAAGATTAAATTGAAAACATAAGTGCTTTCTAAAGGGTCTACACATTCAAAATCCTATTCAAGTAATCAGAATCTGAAGTGGTACAGCAGGGCTAAAGGAAGGAAAATAAAGAAAAAGGAAAAAACAAAACCAAATGCTATCATTTCAGTACAACAGTAAGTCCTCAGTTTCAAATAAAAAGTTTTTTCAAGTTTCAGCCATTCTGTAAAAAAACCTTTTTAAGCCAAAGATCTTAACATTATCTGCTTGTAGAACAGAATAGTGATCTGAGAAATAACAAGTTTTTGAAGAACACACTAGGTAAGGTCACTGCGTGAGCATTCTCTGACCAGATGAGCAATTGGATCAGACAGGAGATCTGCTGAAAAGCAGTCCACAAAAAGCAGTTAGCTTAAAATCAGAATTTCAGAACAGCAGCTAGAAAGATGTTAAGACAGAATCAGGAGAATACCAAAGAATCCCTTTTAAAAAACAGTCAGACTGTATTCTTACTAACTTATTATCTTTTTTACCAGATTGATGTTTATTTTCGAGGTAAGAAGCTTTGAAGTTTAAATTTACCATTCTATATTGATTTTTCTCATATTTTAAAAGGAAAAAAAAATACTTCTGGCCAAACAATAAATAATAAAACATACACCCACCCACTCTAGGTATTCAGAACTGTCAGCTAGAGAAGAATGGGAACAAATTCTCAAGCATTAATAGTGTCAGGATAGCTAAATGTCTCCTCCCACTTGCAAAAAAAAGTCAGATATTCCCTCTGCACCTTCCACTGAAGAAGAAGGAATGAGATGAACACTTTTTCTTGCTCAGGTATGTGAATCTTACAAGTTTAGAAACAATGCTTCTCTCCATGCTTTTTCACATCTAGAAAATATTTTAAATGTAAGCTCTATCCTGAAGGAATTGACTGCCTACATATTCATCAGAAATCTGGAAATTTACACAGTACAAAGACAACCAAGACAAGGCTGAAACTTTCTCCTAGAAAATTTAATGCCTCTTGTGAGAAACTAAGCAAGTTGATTTGGCCCTATTCAGTTTCCTAACTTTATAAATAGTATTCCCCAACACGTGGCTGTTTCTAACAACATTCTACTACTGTCTGAAATAACAGCTGTATAAAAGTCTAACAAGCCACACACTTTCAGTTCAAAAGCAGTATGATCAATTTCCCAAAACCCTTTTTGGTTTGCACAGAAAGCAGTATTTCCCATCTGTACAGTATACTCCACAACTTTAGAAATGAAAATTTGACCCTGTGTTACAGAAATGCAGGCTCTATAAATTCTTTAAAACCATATTTTGTAAACAACCTGCAAAGTGCTTGCTAAAGTATGGATCTTCTCTGTAACTTCTTCAGCACCATAAATCTGAGCTCTGTTGTGGGATGCTCTCAAAGGCCGCCTTCCCATCCGACCCGTAAGAAAGTTGTCTGAATCACTGGATGAATCTGCCATCAGTATCTTGAAGCCTAGGCAGGAAGACCAGAAAAATTACTTATGTTAATTCCTGAGTGCAACTGAACAGTCTTGCACAATATTCCCAAAGCAACTTCACAGACTCAGATTACATTTACATTAGCCTTTCTAGTCTGGGTCAGCAGGATGTACTTTTGAAGCAGATCTTCCAGCCAATCCTCAATTATTACCTTTGTTCACACTATGAAGCAGCGTCAAGATGCAGGAGGCATCTTGCTCTTAGAAGCAAATTAAATCAAAATAGGCACTCTCATTGCTTCCAAATGTTCAGTACTCATACAATCATGGCCCAAAGCAAATTCTCCCCCCAAAACATACAGTGGAGACATCAATGCTTTATCAATCATCCTGTTCTGCAAAACCATTCTCCTCTACCTCCCACTACTCACTAAGCTGTATTCAGAATGGAGATTGCTAAGTCTCAAGGATGGCAAGAGAGAGGGAAAATAGGTCAACAATCATCAGACAGGGGAAATTATTAAAAACTACAGACAGCTATGCCTAGTATAGTAAAGTTACACAGTAATAGATTAAAATAACTCTCAAAACGTAGATTAGATCAAATTTTTTTCTTAAATTATTACACACTGCAGCTGATTGCCTTAAGGTCATGGAATGACTTGACGAAGAGAGACTGGCAAACTCTTGAACACCCTGTAGTCAACAAAAATAAAGTCACAGTAAAGATATCATTCTTCTAGCTCCAAGAGCTGAAATTTCAAAAAGGAACCATGGATGGATTCAAATCTTACATTGTATTTTATATGTAGGCAATTTGATATTTTTCCAGATCCTTGTATTTAATTTTTAAAAGGTTGCAAATTTGTGTCCCCCAGACTTGGATAGAAACCTATCCAATAGGAAAGGAGAGCAAATCAATGTGCTCAGTCTGTGCTCAAGTACATCAGTATTCCTTATATTTTCTGAACTGGTGAATTTATCTCATCTTTCCTCTTCTTATCTCACCTCACTAAAGCACATTTTTACTAATAGTATCAGAATTCATTATTCCAGTGCCTCACTCTAGTCAGCTGCAATGAAGTCTTAATGAGACTGAAAAAGCACTGTGAAACAGGAAATATGGGATATTTTCAAAGACAAAGAAAAGCAAAATAAATAAAACACTGGTAGAAATAATAACATGGAATAATATTGGTTTTTACTGTAATTTGGAAAAAAAAAATCAACAAAACCCAAAAAACAAGCAGACCCAACCATAAGAGCCCCAACTATTGAAAAGCAAACACTGGGAAAAAAAAGGGAAATAAAGATTTACAGCAGGAAAGATTAATGGGTTTATTTTCAGCTGTCCAAAAATAGGCTCATTAAAATATTTATTAGGCAAAGCACAAAAGAAAGGTCAGTAATCAAGGTAGACGCAAAAGAAAGCAGTCGATAAGGAGAACATTTTGTCTGAAGAAAACTTACAATTTATGGTTAAGCATTCCTCTCTGTTCTCATGAGCAACCTAAAAGGAACCATAAGTACTTTTAAGGTAAAGAAGTTGTTTCATATAAAGCGACATCCTCATTTTTAAAGGAACTGTGCAAGTTTCACTTTAGGTTAAAAAAAATAAAAATCATAAAGTAGAAATTTGTAGAAATGTTCCGTATGCACATTTGCCCATCAATTGAAACAAAAAATAAAGCTTATTACTTTTCCCAAAAAGCTACACTAATTTCAGCACATGATCATATTACATACTTGACAATGAGAATCATTCAGCTCTTACTGGTTTTTAGTGCTACCCAAACAGATCATAACCTTTGTTGAACTGATAAAAAGCATCAATACTCAGTATTTTTCTTTCCTGTAGAAAACAGAGCATTTCAGCTTCACTGAGGACTCTCTTGTTAAGAGATCTGCAAGGTAAGAAGTAGAGCCGACAATCTAAACGTCAAGTTCTCCAGCTCAAGTAAAAAAAAGATAAAGTCAGTGTACACAACCTGATTATTCCTCAAGTGTTTTATTTGTTCAGCTCCACACAGACTCATCTATCACTAGGTAACTAACTTAGTGTTAAAGGTATGGTTGAAGCCTTACAACTAAGACAGAGCACGACCAAAAAAAAAAAAAAAATTATAGCCATTCCAGAAAGGAACAAAATGACACCTGAAAGGCCCTTTCCTTCAGTGCTTGTATTTGAGCCCGGAAAAAGCCAGGAAGGTGATCCTGTATGGTGACATTTCATCATCGTGCCTTCAGGGATCAGTACCACATTTTACTGTCAATTTTGCACACCGTGCTCCCTGCACTCTTCGGCAGCACGACACAGAAAACGAACCCTCCACACTGTTCGTACACAATGCCCTCTGCAAACCCTCCTCCCGCCGGGCACGCAGGGAACTTCACTAACAGCCGACCCCAGCTCTGAGAGTCTCCTGGTTCTTTGGCCCAGACAGGACCGTGGAAGCCGAAACGGCGCCGGGCGCGCCGCCGGCCGGGCCTCCGCACTGTCCCGAGGCACCCCGCGGCCGCCGCGCCCCGCGCCTCCCGCCGCCGCTCCCATCCGCGCCCGCCCTCCCGCGGTGCTCCGAAGCGGGACAACCGCCTCCCGCACACCGCCCTGGCCGCGGCCCCGGCTCTCCCTTCCCGCACCCCCAGCCCTCACCGCACAGCGCTCCGAGGCGAGGCCGCCCCGTACCCGGGCACCTTCCGCCCGCCTCACCTCGCCGCTATGGCAACTTGAACTAGCCGCCCTGCCGCCAGCTGCCGGGGCCGCGGGCCGGGCGCCGGGCCCCCGCAGCGCTACATGGGACATGGAGTCCATAAGCGGCGAGCCCGCCATAGGAAAGGCAGCGTGCGGGACTTCAACTCCCGAGAGGCTTTGCGGTAGCAGCGCGGCGGCAGCGCGGAGAGGGACGGGCAGGGCCCGCCTTGCCGGGAGACCGCTGGGCCTACGGGGGGCCCCGGCGGGCGGTTCCGCAAGAGCCCTGGTGTTTATGATGAAGTTGTTTTGTGAAACGCTAAATTTTTACAAAATACACATTGGTGTTTACAAACATGTCAGCTGAACGACTGCGAAGAGCAGAAACAAAAGCTGTTGCCCTGGTAAAGCAGACGAGTCTGTTCCGCTTCCGAGCAGACGGCTGGCACGCTGGAAAAAGGCGTGTGAGCTACGGAGAGCAACTGTTCTTATAAGGAGGCATCTCCCTTCCTGTTTGTTGACTTTTCCTTGTTTCCTTAAGCCACGCGTCTCCCTGTTGTGTCCATTACCCTTATGTGCAGTAAAAACGACCAAATATTACACACTGCTACCCTGACTGGCCTTGAAGAGAGAAAAGCTTTTCATGGCTTTTTCATGAAACAAAGCAAAAGGAAAAGCACAAGAATTCCTCAATGTCCCGTAGCCATAAAACTCAAAAACTACCATGAAATAGAAGACAATTTTTTTAATATGGACATGAATTGTCAAGAACCTAGAAAAAAATATTTCATATGGCTGTTCAAACACTTGATGCTGTGTCAAAGCAGTGTGTCTAATGCATTTTGTTCTGACAGGCCAGAAATTATTTGCGATACTGAAATAGAAACAGGTAGGAATTGGTGTATCTTCCAAGTGTCTAGTATGGCAAAACATGTTGGTTAGTCAGAAAAAAACCCCACCAAGTCTTTTAATCGACTCTTTACTGATTTATTTTCCCGGTTTAAATATTTCCTCATGCAGATATTCCAAGATGTGGCTGTTGATATCTGGTGATCTATATGGAACACCAATTAGACCTAATTGCTTCTTTGTTAGAACCCATTGTGGTTTATCTGATTAGTGTATAAACCACATAAGCAGTGCAAGGATAACTGACAAACCACATCAGATCTGGCAGATGATAATAATGTTATTTTTTTCAGAAAGCACCACAAAAACAATGGAATTTGGAGCCTTGCAGTGCTTGAGATGATATGTACTAAGTGAGAAACCATGGCTGTCACTAGAGGGAGTGCCTGTAAAAGTGGAAAAATATGCTTGTCAATTTTTGCTGTGTTTAAATTAATAGGGACATGCGGGGATCGTAGAAAAAGCACCAGAAAAAATGATCTGCAACATACTGTGATTTTAAAGTGATTTCCTTTCCTATTTGTTTGTTTGAATCAGAGAAGAGGACAATTTAATTTATAAAAATTGCTTAATTTCTCTAGCCTCAGGGCATACAGGATTTTGCATGTCTGTTCTTAGGATTATATTTATAATTGTGGATGTACACTGGTTGGTGATACTTTTAATACATTAACTGGTTTTAGTGTATAAAAGAGGAACATTTATTAATAGTCTACAGGGTTGAAAAGTTGCCAGTCACTCTAAGCTGCTAGATGCCATCGTTTTTCAAAACTGATATGGTCAGAACTATTGATTATTGTTCTTTTTTACAGCTTAAAACGCTTCCAGTCTTGACTAAGCTAAGCAACTGTGTTCTATCATTCCTTCAATACAGGTCATGTTTCTAAACCTCCCATTTTCCTTACTATCCTGTGAAGAATCCTGTTTGTCTACTTCTTGATGATAAAGTATTCCAGACAACTCTATAAATGCGAAGTAAACTGGAATAATTGCAGCATATTCCCATATTTCTGCCATGCAGGGTGTATCTTATTTCATCTTATTGCATTGCTACCTGTGTTTTTCTATTCGGAATTTACATTCTGATCTAGAGTTCAGAGACCTCCCTAGCCTGGGGTTATCTGTAGACTTAGACTCTTAGTGCCCCATCACTGGGCCTATTCTTGAAAAAGTTGAACAGAAGGACCAGGAACTGTCTAGAAGAAGACAGAGCATGGCAATGCAAGGCCAGCAGCTCCCTCAGGGCCAGGCACCAGGAGCCACAGGGTATCCTCCTAGAGCAGCAGACAGGGCCTGGCAGCCAATTCTATCCCACCAGTCCTGCCAGGGTCTGGGCAGCTGGTGGCTTTTGGGGCAGCCACAGCCCCAGGTACTGTCACCTCCTGAGGGAATTGGGACAGGCTAAGGCAGGGCCAAGGTGGCAGCCATGGCCAGGCAGGACAGTTGGAGACCAGCCCCAGTGTGGGGGTGCTGGGGCAGGGACTGATAGCCCTGGAGGCTGACACGGTCCTGGGCTTTGTGCAGGCTGGGGGAAGGTCCTAGTGGAGGCCAGGGGGAGTCAGGTCCATCAGTGCTCTCAGCTCTGACAGGCTGCTCTAGGGAAGGACTGCAGGCTGTGAGCCAGGTGTGGCCACAGCACAGAGAGTGACACAGTCCTGCAGCATCTCAGCAGGACTGGGTTGGTGATATTGACAGTCACAGCAAGGCAAGGAATGAAAACAGATCCAGGATCCAGATAGGAGGAGCAAGAGACACCTGGAGACAAGACTACAGTGTAGGTCCAAGGTCTATCAAGGAGACAGGACTGGAGAGAAGACCAGAGACAATGCTACCTTTCACATCGGTCCCCAGGAAATGCAGGAAAATGAGTCAGCAAGACAGGGCTGCACAATCTGGCTGGGAATGAATTCAGTGTTTAAATATCTCAGTCCTGAGCTGACCCAGAGCTGTCACAGAGGGTACATGGTGCTGGGGTGGGCAGGTTGGCCAGGACAGAGCCCTGACAGAGGGAAACAACTGAATGGTGATTGCAGACTTGTAACCAGCAAATTCCTTAAACATGCTAGAAACTACAATGCAAACATCATCTTGCTCTTCCGAGCGAAGCCAGTGCCCATGGAAACACCGTGTGGTTAGCAACAGTCATTTTTCTCTCTGAACTCTGTTGATGTTCCCGGTTCAGAATGTGCAAGCCAAGTCTTGAAGCACAGAAGGAGGTGCATCCAGACCTGGAGCTGTTCCCAGGCTGAAGTTAAATGTTCTGTCCTGTTTCCTTCAAGACTATCAGGCCTTCAGCAACAGGAGTCCCTTGCTTCTCTCATTTATCGTTCAAGCCCAGAAACCATATATTAAGCAGTTCTTATTTATTTTAGAATCTGTTCCAAACATCTTTGTGTCAGCCTTGCCATTTCTTTGGTATACAATCTTTCACAGTTTCCATTTTTGATCCCTTAGAAATAGCTGGGAGGATACTTTTCCTTCCATTAATTCTTTCTGGACTATCACCACTGCCACAGAGGCATTGGCATGCCAAAGCTTCTGATGCCAGTATGTATGTGCATGCTCTTTTTCCCTATAAATGAAAGATAATTCAAAATACTTTGCTCTCAGTGAAAGAGCAATGAAGCAAATTACCCTTCTTCTTATTTAAGAGTCTGAAACACAATTATGATGGAGTAGTTAATGCAGGTTACCCTATTAGTAAAGGTAAGTATGCCAGATGAGTGAGTAGGATTTGGTTTATGATGTGAATGACACAAATCTTGGGACTACTTATCTTCCCACCAGTAAAACTATTTCTCCTTTATTTTGTCCATGCACAGTGATACATAAAAAGTAACTCTGAAGTTGGAATAAAAGTGGGAAAGGGGCGGGCTGCCAGAGAGTACACACAAGATATTGTAACAAATCACTCCAGCAGTACTGTAATTAGAGATGTGTCTCCCATCTCTGGTCTTTTCTGGCAAATGAGGTCATGTTGTGAGAAGTAGGAACTCCTCTGTTATGCTCAGAGTCATACTAAGTCATCAAAATTGGTTGTGAGAAAACAGAGATTAAGCTGGAAGAGAATTTTATGCTGCTTGAAGCTGACAAATTGCCTCTGGACAGTGCCAGGCAATATTGTTTGCTGGATGAAACAACTATAACTTGTACCCACCACACCTGGAAATCAGGTGTAGAATGGGCTCATGACAGCTAAGAGATAGGTCCAAAAGACAACAGAAATTCCTTTGATGATGCATTTGTTTTGCTATATGGTTTTGTATGCTTTGTGTCAGCCTGTGTCAACCCATATTTCTTTGCCAAAGCCAAAAGGAGCAGAGATTTTCATTTCTTATTTCTAATATGGTATACAGTGTCCCTGGGACAAGCTGTTACTTTGGCAGTAAGAAGCAGAAAACCAGATGAGAATGTTGATATCCTGGAAAACCCTATAGGCAGGTACAGCGCTGCATGATTTTTTGTAACATGTAACACATTAAGTGAAGTTCATTAAGTGGCTGATTATTCCCGTTGGATAGAGGATCCAAGGCAAGCCTAACTCCACTAAACTTTTATGTTTGTTTGGTCTCTGATATATTTGCATTTGATTTTTAAAAATTATGGCCATGGAAACCACAACAGCATGAGAAGAAAAAAGAAGGCAAGTCCCACAGATCCTGGCAAAAGCCTCCCTGCAGTACAGGTGGGCACTGAGGTGATGTTTCCAGATCTGGGAAAGATCAGTGGCATTGAATGGAGCACACAGTAAGGAACCCTGAGCTTGCACTGCTACCCCATTCTTGTGATTTGCCCTCAGAGATCAGTAAGACTTCAAAGTATTATGAAATAATACAATTGTGTCCCACAACTGATATAATAGGTGGATGAGAATTTTTATCTTGTCTATGGTTCCTAAAACAGGAAGACAGGCTATGCCTCATGAATGCCAGGCAATATTACTCTGAGTGTGTTGGACAGCAATACAAGTTTTGCAGATTGTAACAACTGTGGTAATGTTGTACTTGCTGACTCTCAGTTACTGTGCCAAACAGGATATGGCGCATCTAGCTTCCAAAGAGGACACAATGGGTGGCACAGGACCAGATGGGGCAGCAGCACAGAATTAGGTGTGTTTCCACTTTCAGAACCTGTACTGCTTTGTGGCTTTCTTCTTCATGAAATGTGGCGTTAGCTCTTGGCTGGGAAAGAACATGATCCCACTGCTGAGAGATGGCAACCTTGAAAACCTTGGTAGCAGCCTGGAGCAAGCCAGTCTGGCTTATGCCATAGTGGAATCTGCTCCCTTAGCACTGAGCAAAGTGGTGAACAGTTACAGAGCTCCATGTCTGACTTGGCAAGACTGAGTTACACCTTTTGTCTCATCTGTGCCTCTGTGGAGTGTGTATCTCTCTTGTTCATTTGCCTTGAAATTCAGTGATCTGCCTGTGGCTTCGTTGTTATTTAGTCAGGTTGGTACAGACACCAAAAAATGGTGGTGGATGGTGGCTCTTAGGGCTGCAAGTGAGTTACAGATGTGAGCAGTGTGTCAGAAGGACATGACTGAACAGGACATAGGGCAGCCAGTGTTCCTAAAGGAATTCATGCAATGCAGTGTGAAGTTGTCTAGGACACTGTTGTGGGTGCTTCAGCTTGTCCCCTCTCTGGGACACCCCTAAGGATATCCCATCCTAAACAGGAATAAGTGTAACTGATGGGATCCCTCACGTACACAAGATCTAACTGCTTAACATAGGCCCTTAAGATCAGAATTTATGTTATATTTCTTTATGGGCACAGTATCATTTGCTTACCTTTAAAAGATGCAGTAAAGGGATTCATTACATTTAGGAAACACATACTGGTCAGCTGACTTAAAGTACTTTTAAAGAGTTATATCAAAATAGTGTCTGATGTGTTGTACTCAAAACATTGGAATAACTCTAACATAGCTGGAGGGGAACTATTTATCCAAGAATATTGTAGTCTAATTTACACTGTCCATAGGATACATTTTCAAGTTTCCTCCTCTGAAGGTTACAAACATTTATTTTGGCATTTTTCTTGTTGTGTACCTACTTAAGGTGACAATAATTCCACTTTATTTCTGTCAAGGTTAGATTTTTTTCCCCCCATTTTTTTTCTTCAGTGAATGGATTTCATCTTTTCTGATAATGTGGAAAATGCTACTCTGTCCTCTTTTGCTCCATCCTGTCATTTTCAAAATCATTAATTTTAAATTTTCAGTGCTTTTTTAACTTCTTTACGTTTAGCACATATCTAACTTGTAGTCAGTGAATTTTTGCTTGTCGTAGAGGTCTGCTTTAACTTCACTGCTTTCATAGGTGAGTTAGTATGGCTCTTACTCAACCTCTTTCCTTCTGTTTCTTTCTGCAAAGATGCCAGGAGGAATGGTCGGGGTCCGACGTTTCGCCGCTGCCTTTGAAAACGGCTCGACGGGCCGGTCCCGCTGCCGGCGTGAGTCTCGCCCCGGCAGAGCAGGGCTGGGCTGGGCTGGGCTGGGTAGGGCAGAGAGCCCGCTGTCCCCACGCAGTCCCGGCCGCCCGCGGCAGGCGGCCCCGGCGCCCCAAGGCTGCGCTGGATCCGCCGGCTGCGGACGAAGCGCGGGGAGCGGCGGGGTCCCGGGACACGGCGGTGAGAGCCGGGGTACGGGCGCTGCCGGGGGCGGGCCCCGGGGGACCCTGCGGGAGGGGTGCGGAGGAGCAGGGGGCCGGGTCCTTGTGGGGCGGCAGCGGCGGGGAAGGATGGCCGGCGGGGTGGGCGCGGGGCCGGGGCAAGGAGAGGGACACTGCCCTATGGCGAGGGCGCGCAGGGCTTGCTGAGATCTTTCCTGACCCCGCTTAGGGAGGAGGCGGCGTTGTCCAACATAGGTGCCGCCTTTCCCCGGCAGCTTGTCCCGGCGGGGCAGCGTTGTCTGCCCCTGCAGCTCTGGAGTCTCCTCGTCCCCTCGGAGAAGCGAGGGGCAGAGCGGCAGCGGACGGCGAAAGATGCTGTGCGTCACGGTAGCCTTTCACTTGCTGCTGGTGCTGGTGCTGTGCAGCCAGGGCATAGAGAGGTGTCCTTCAGACTTCTGCGAGTGCTCCGACTGGGAGGACTACAAAATCACTTGCAGGGACATCCACTTCATTCCCAGCCTTCCGGAGGATACCCAGACCCTGTGAGTACATTGCGATGGTTTAGGGAAGCAAAGTCGTCATACTTTGCAAGCAGGAGATGCTCTGAGCTAATGTCCTGTGAGATGAGGAAGTGGCGAGAGGGGAGACGTGCTGCAGATTACCTGGGCGGTACAGGATAGCGGGAACGGCAGTGTGCACACTCTGCGTGTGGCTGGAGGAGGTAGGAAAAATCACTCTCAGACCTTAAAGAGCTGTGAAGAGATGGTTGTTCATTGGATTTTAAGAGTTCTGTGTAAAATACTGGAAAATTAGTAACTGGGCTGTTTGTGGGCAAAGTGAGCACTAGGCTGGATTCTGTGTAGCAAGTGCTTAGCAGGTGAGGGGAAGGAAGGGTAGATCAAACAAGTTTTGTGATTAGAAACTGGTAGGGATTGGATGTGTCACCTCACAGAGTTCCACGAAATCCTCTGTGCATTTTCAGCTTCTTTGTTAAAGCTGGAAAAAATAAATAAAATCCATGAGAATTGAGAATCCAAGTATACTCTCTGGGAGATTGAGTACTTCAGATCAAAGTGTGGAGTGTGGGATAAAGCAGCAAATTTAGAGCTTGCCAAAGTGATAGAGAATTCAGGTACCTAAGCCTAAGTGTTTGGTCCATTACAGGCACTGTAGATCTTGTCTGAGTTCCTGCTGCCAGCCCAGATGAGCATCTTATGTCATATCTGTCAGTTAAATACTGTAGTGCAACTGAAATGGCACCTGCTAGTTAGTTAAAACTGAGCAGATAAATCACTCCTGGCTTTTACTTTGTTTCTTGAGTTACAAAATGTTTCTAGTCTCTGTGGGAAGGTTCTTTTGTAAATATAGATTACTTTCTGATAAAGTAAATGAACTCAAACTCAGTTGATTTAATTGCAAGATAAAACAGTAACAGATTGATTGGTTTATGTCTTGATAATGATTCTCAGGACTTTATTTTAGAATACAAACCATTAAGTTACTTGAACTTATTTGAATGCTGCTCAGATTTTTTAACACTGAAAGTAAAAGCTTAATTTGATCACTTGCCTAGAAAGAAAGAAAAAATTATTTATTTCCATTATTTTTGCTTGCCTTTAATTTTTTTGATGGTTAGACTGCAATATTTCAGTTAAGATTCTAAATTATACAAGTTTTTTTTGTTATTATACTTTTATATACACAGTTTATTTAGGTTGAAATTGCAGTGATGTTACTATAGTATGTTCTATGAAATCTACCAAGTAGTGTGTTCTTTGAAATCTACCATGACAAATTAGAAAATATAGGAGTTTCAGTTTATAGAAGCAAATGCCTTTGTACAGACATTTAAAAGAGTTAATAGAAACAATGAGATCACATAATGAAATTTGATACTTTCCTTGAAACATGCTGGTTTGATGGCTGAGAGGTACCTCTCTACATACAGCTCCAGAAATAAAGCACTCTGGCCACTAGAATTCTAGTGTTTTAAATATATGTAATAATGGGGGCTGTAAAATAATAAGCTATTGTTTTGAAAAGACAAAAACACACAGTGAAGATCTTATTTCCATGGGAGAAATAATTAACAAAAACAAATGAAAAATATTTTTCTGTTTATTTTGGGTGAAATTTAATCATGTGCACCAACTAGAGTGACCATTGCAAACTTCTCAAGACAGGTACTCCCTACTGTATCAAGAAAATATTCCAGGTAATGACAATTGTGATTTTATAGTGTAGAACATGCACTGCAATAGTCTTTTATTTGAAAGCAAATGGGAAAATTATCTGAGGAAATAAGGAAACACACAACCCCCCCCCCAAACAAACAAACAAACAAAATACAACCTAATCAACCAAATAACAGCAACAAAACAAAAAAAAAAAAAAACACCCCTCTTTTTAACTTCAGTTTGAAGTTTCCTCTCTGGGTGAAGTGTGTTCATTTTTCTTCTGTTCTCTTACTTGAATTGCTGAAGTCTGGTGGGCTGTACGTAGTTCTGTAGTCCCTTGCTCTCTGTAAATGTCTTAAACTTCTTTACCTCCATATGTTAAATGGGAGCCATAACAGTTACTTATGTGTGTTTGCTGCTTCAGTTTGCAGTTCTGAGTGTTTTCAGATGCTTCAGACTGGATTATTTGCACATGGCAGATAAAATAACACACAGAGTTTTTGTGAGAGATTGTGAAGCGTGTTACCTTTATTCCATCATGTTTTCATCCTTTTGCCGTATAATAGGCAATAGTTCTGAATCAAAGACAAAAGATTCCAAAATAATTGAAGTTTCTGTTAAACTTAAGAACAAATGAACACTTCTTTGAGAATTAATATGTAACTGTACACATCTGCACATTTTATGTTGAAACCCTCTACAATTTTCCTTAAATCCAGCAAGTTTGTTACTTTAGGCAAGTAATTCTGCTTCTTGGTGGTAACATGTGAACCTCAAGATTGCCGGTTTAAAAACTTTTTTGTGTGGCTATTCAGTTTTGTAGGGTTTGTAGGACTAAGAGACTGGTGAGTCTAAGAACACTTTGCCAGCTTTTGGAGATGATGAGCTCTTTTCAGTGCACAGGATCTTGAAACTCCAATTAAAGTTTCATTCTGATTATTCAATCAGGACTGTTCTCATTTCTCTACCCTACTTTAAGACAATGGGGCAAACCTTTATTTAAGAAATGCTTATAAGAAATTCCAATAAATGTTTATTTCTAACTCTTTTAGAGAAAAGTGACATGAACTTAAGCCAGAAAAGTGTGTTTATTTTAAACTGTTTGTAATGTATTTATCCAAATATAGTTAATGCAGGTGCTTATCCAGAATGCCTGAATGCGCAGAATTGATCTTGGAGATGTCCTTTTTGCAACATAAGATTTTTTTTTTTTTAGTTCCTTTTCTGGGAAATTAACAAGAGAAATAGAATGAAAAAGGTTGTGTATATTATAGGTAATTCTTGTCTTGTTGCCTGAAGTTAAGGATTATATAATCCTTATATAATATATACACATACCAGACTTTGGCAGGGAAGCCATTCCAAGTGGTATGCAAATTCAGTACTAAAAATATGGAATAACTTATCAATTATTTTGTCATATCTATATTTTTATGCCTCTCTCTGAATAGCTGACACCCTGACTTGGTCTGTTGCCATTTTACCACCTCCTGGTCCTCCTTTGCTTCTGCCTTTGCCTATCCTTGTCTCCAGTCCTCCATGCTATGACAGTGGCAATACATGCATGGTAGTGAGGAGATCTCTGTCCCAGCCCCTTGGCTGGCAGTGTTTTTCTCTTCCACCAGCAAAGTGCTGGAGCAGAGCAACAGTTGGTGCTGTAACCTCCTCTGTGTTGGAAGGAATATGGCAGAAGAGATCCTGGCCTTTCAGTGCAAGCAGTTCCACTAGGAAGTGGAGGTTAATGACTAGGAAGTGGAGGTAAAGATTTACTTACACATACAGATCACCAAAGCCCTACTGAACATTTGTCCAAAGATATAATTGCATCATAATGCTTGAATTATTGTAATATCCTTCTTGCCCTCATTATGATGACACGATCAGATGGTATCGCTATCACAGCATCACCTCAATGCACTTCTCAATGCTTTTCATTTTATAAATGTATTTTTGTAGCTTTTAATTATTTTTCTTTTGACAGTAAAACTAATAAAGTCTTTCTTCTTATTTAGTGTGCATTTCGTCTCCTGCATTCACTTACTTAAATAACTTAATCTCTCTCTTCTCCCTTCCCTTCCCTTCCCTTCCCTTCCCTTCCCTTCCCTTCCCTTCCCTTCCCTTCCCTTCCCTTCCCTTCCCTTCCCTTCCCTTCCCTTCCCTTCCCTTCCCTTCCCTTCCCTTCCCTTCCCTTCCCTTCCCTTCCCTTCCCTTCCCTTCCCTTCCCTTCCCTTCCCTTCCCTTCCTTTCCCTTCCCATATTAATATGGTTTCTATGCTGTACCCAGGTGCTGTTTTCACATCAACACAATCAAATTTGATTGAAATTGAACAAGAGGATATTAGGCAAGGACAATGGAACTGGTAAATAAATAGACACAAAACCAGTAGAGTTGTCAAGAATATGCTCTTTACATCTGGTATTAAGCTACAATTCTACATCTGCTCCAATATATTGGCCATAGGTAGGA
This sequence comes from Corvus cornix cornix, assembly GCF_000738735.6. NCBI lineage: Eukaryota > Metazoa > Chordata > Aves > Passeriformes > Corvidae > Corvus > Corvus cornix. The sequence continues at coordinate 20,340,233 of NC_046335.1, read as the reverse complement.
TACTGCCTTTTGACTAATGCAAGGCAGCTCACCCTTCAGGGATAAGGAACCCTAATATGTCATGTTTACTATATTGGCAAGGGTGAGCATGTGGATACCAGGCTAAGATGTAGTGAATCAGCTGGTGTATTTAGTTCCCCATGCCATTGTTAGCTTTTAATAAAGGACATACGGAAACTGTGCAACGTTTTACACATTTAAAATGTGATATTTAGAAGTAGCAATGATATGTCAAGTGCTCATAAATACTTATTGATAAACATGGTTTTTTGAACTGGAGAACAAAATATATAGGGACTAAACAGTTTTACCTGTAATAACTGCATCACCAGCATCCACATTTTTTATTTGCTTAATGTGTAATTTAGAGCATTTTGGTTCACAGAAGCTATAAGTAGTACTGAAGGCGATGATGTCTCTAATTTACATACAAAATAAATTACACTGATTTAAAATATTTCCCCCAAACCTAAATCTTAGGAATTGTCTGAAATTCAGAGATATTGTGATTTCAAGTAATTCTAATAGTTATCTTTTTATAGACTTCATTGCTTCAGAATTAAGTACGGAGCCTCATAAATGCATCTTCACAAGACAACCCTGCAACCTAAGCACATAATTATTATCCCTATTCTAATGCTGAAGTACTGAGAGTCTAAAAAAACATGAGGAACACTGACATGCTTAGACAACGGAAGGAAACTATTAGGTTATCCTTCAGAAAATGGAAGTCATGCCCAGAAAAGGAAATCTTTGGAAACATGAAGTAACACAGTAAAAAAATACTTTCAAGAGAAACTTGTAATATCATAAAAACTCAGTATAGTCTTTAAAACATATCAAATGCTTATCTCGAAAAACTATCAAATTACAGTGTCAGTATGAGTTTTGTTTGAAACGAACTGAAAAAATTGAGTAGATTTAAATTCCCTGAACCAGATATACTTGTGTTAGTTCCATAGGCAAAAAATTGCTGCATTACCTAGTGTAGTATGCAACTTACTGTTTAATTCAGCCATGGTGACAAAGCAATGGAAGGTCAAGAGTGTAGCATAATTCTTTTTAAAAATGTTTTAGGGAATACCTTGGGAACTAAATGCTTGTTGGTCTGTCTTCTCTGAAAGACTCTGAAAAACAGGAAGGACTCAAGCTGATAGATAGGGTGTAGTGTTTGCTGGGTCAGTGATGGTCAAATGATGGGATGGTCAGGCCCAGAGAGTGGTGGTGAATGGAGTTACATCCAGCTGGAAGCTGGTCGCAAGTGATGTTCCCCAGAGTTCAGTGTTGGGGACAGTTCTGTTTAATATCTTTATTGATGATCTGAACAAGGGAACCAAGTGCACCCTCAGCAGCTTTGCAGTCAACACCAGGCTGAGTGGGAATGTTGATCTGTTGAAGAGTGGGAAGGCTCTACAGAGGGATTTGGACATGGGGCACGAAAAGTCCATTCAGGCTGAAGGAAGAGTGGCTGAAAAGCTGCCTGGAGTCAAATAACCATATATTCTGTATATTCTGGAGGTAATATAGAATGGCAGCACTTTTTGAAATAATGTTTTAGTTGCAATTAGTTCATTTTCCAAAAAATAGTGAGTTATTTTCACTTGTAGAAGTATTTAACTATTTCTGAAGTAAAAACCTGATTTGAACCTTCTTAAATTTTTTTTTTTTTTACCAAACACCATTATACCTACCAAATCCATGAAATTGTTTTATCAATTGTCTTTCAGGTAATGATTTAAATAATTCTATGTACATACTGCAACATAAAATGTTTTCTAAATACTGTATTTTACATGAAACTATAGTTTCTTGTCAAATCTGATGCTTGTTATTATATTTACCTACATATTTTGCTTAGAAAGGCATGGTATTGCTTCTATAATCCTGCTGTTAACATACAAAAATCCTGCATTTGACATACAGTAGGTCCAATATACTAGGTTGAAAAATTAGTGTGTGTTATCATCGCAGTTAAAGTGAAATGTTAAAGTGAAAGGATTTGTTCATAATCACAATGGTAAGTTGAAGCACTGTTATAAGGGTTCTTGAAGTTATTTACAAACTGTGCACTGCTTTACTGTGCACACACAGGCCAACTCAAAGTGAGCAAATGAAGAACAGGAATGAGTGACAGTAAAGGAGCAGAGAAACTGCTAAAGACCAAAATAATATCTTGTAAACATTGAATACAATATTATTTTTCATTCCTTATCAGTCATTGTATCAGTAGCATTTCTTGTACATTTGGAGCATTTAAATTTCCTGTGTCGTGGCACAGAATCCCATCAAATGCTGGGAACTGTACAACCTCAAACCAAAAAGCCATTGCCATTCCTAGTAGAAACAAGCATTACTTCAGCATTTTTTAACTGCACACCAAACTTGCTCAACAGAAAGCAGAAGGATTGCAAGTAGTTCTTTTGTAAATGCTGTGAAGAGCTTAACCTCAATGAGAATATCACACATTTTTACAGAAGACACTGGTGATAAGGCAGTAGAAATTCATTTGTACCATTTCCTTGTCCTAGAAGATGACGAGTTTTGATCATCATAGTAGCAAAAGAGTAGTTTATACCAGAGTTAAAAAAACTCTATTTTTAGAGTTGATTTCAACAGAGGTTCAACAGACTGATTCTGTAAGTGTTACACTACACTGAATCTTGAATTGCTACTGTAGCCAGTTTTCATTACAGTGTTTTCTTTTGACATAAAATTTCCAATCCATTACACTTCAGAAGCACACAACAGCCTTCTCTTGAATTGGGAAACAGAGCTTATTGATATATCTGTAAAAGAGAAGAAAAAGCTTAAATTTTACCAAAAAAAAGAAAAAGAAAAATTCATGTGACTACTAAGGGGTAATTTACAGATTTTTTTGCAAATAGCTAATATCAGTTAAGAGGGCAACTTTTCATGAATCTGACTCATACAGACTGTTTATATATTTTCAAAATCAATAAATGTTTGATGTTTTCCTTAACATGGGTTTACAGAACCTCAAAACAGTCTATAAAAGGTGATTATATTTTGAAAACTGGACTGTCTCAGGAAGTGTTTTAAAAATGTCTAAATGATCTGCCTTCATCACCAGGTGTGACTGAACCTTCCCACATGCAGTTCAGAGAGACTACTGTGAAATGCTAATCTTCCAAAACAGGAATAAGAAAAATGAGGTACAGTCTCAGTTCCTCAAAAACTCAACTTTAAACATGCTTTGGTTGACCATACCTAGGCGACTACTATGTGGTAGCCAAAATTTGGAGAGTAGAAAAAGTAGCTTATTTTACTCAAAAACGAGAAGTGACCCATCTACAAAAGGCCATTTTATGTCAACAGCTTCTATTCTATTCAAGATTGTGCAATCCAGCCTGTGCCCTGATACCTTACACAAGTCAATGGGAAATGATACTCAGGATTTTGCAAAGTGCAATGCTATGGACTCAAGTTGAAGCAATGAGAGCAACTACATTAAACATTAAACATTACAATTTAAGCATCAATTTAGGCAATGAGCTGCTGACACATACTAAAAGAAGATTAGTTCTCTCTTGAACTCAAGTCAGTGAGTGTGATCTGTCTGGATCTAAAGAAACAGGTATTTTAAATGGCATTCTTTATGAAGAAAGGTTGAATCACACAACATGAAAAGTTTGAGCTATTTTTTTCTCAGAAATAAGTAGATACATAAATATGGAGGCTGAAGAACCAGTCAAGGTAATTGAAATGAAACCTAATATAATTTAGCATAGAATTATTACCGCAGGCCTGGTTCCTACGGTATATCACCGTGTCCCGCAGCCGTAGGGAGGAGGAGGAGAGAAGATCCAGCAGGCAGGAATTGTGCAGCAAGATTGATTTATTTAATTATTTTACAAACTCTTTTATAGACTTTTTTCTTCATAGTCTAATTGGACAAAGGACCAGCCACCCCTTGGGGGTGGTTGGCCAAAATCCTAAAACATCCATTGTCAAAATATTTTTCTACTATACCATAAACAAGACTTTTCAAGGTTGCAGGTGGCTTGGTTGTTTACATTCCCTGCTACCTCTTCTGTGAGAGAGAAAAGTCTCTCACGGACTTAGAAAATAGCAAGAAAATCCTCACTAACAGCATAGAATCATACAATAGTTTGGGTTGGAATGTACCTTTGAAGATCATCTAGTCCAACTGCCTCTTCAAAGAGCAAGGGCATCTTCAACTTGATCAGGTTGATCAGAGTACCATCCAGCCTGACCTTGAATGCTTCCAGGGATGATTTATCTACCACCTTTATGAGCAATCTGTGCCTGGGTTTCACCATGTTCATTTTAAAAATGTCTTCTTTATATTTAGTCTGAATTGATCACCTTTTAGTTTAAAATCATAACCCCCTGACTTATTGCAACAGGCTCTACTAAAAATGTGTCCCCAGCTTCTTTTTAGAAGCCCTCTTTAAGTGCTGGAAGGCTGCAATAAAGTCTCTCTGGAGCCTTCTTTTCTGCAGGCTGAAAAAACCCAGCTTTCTCAACCTTTCCTCATAGAGAGATGTTACAGCCCTCTGATCATCTTTGTGGCCCTCCACTGAACCTGTACCAGCAGGTCCATATCTTTCCTGTGCTTAGTACTCCAGAGCTGGATGCAGTACTCCAGGTGGGGTCTCACCTGATCAGAGGAGAGAAGCTGAATCCCCTCCCTCACCCTGCTGCCCACAGTGCTTTGGATGCAGCCCAGGACACGTTTGGCTTTCTGGGCTGTGAGTACACATTGCTGGATCCTCTCATCCACCAGCACCCCCAAGTCGTTCTCATCAGGGCTGCTCTCAATCTGTTCATCCCCAGCCTGTGTTGATACCGGGGGTTGCCCTGACCTAGGTGCAGCACCTTGTGCTTGGTCTTGTTTAACCACATGAGATTCCCATGGGCCGATTTCTTGAGCTTGTCCAGGTCCCTCTGGATGACATCCCATCCTTCAGGTGTGGCAACTGCACCACTTAAGCTTCGTGTCATCAATAGATTTGCTGAAGGTTCATTCAATCCAACTGTTTATGTAATTGATGAAGATATTATTCTCTGCTGGGCACAAGACTTGTGTACTTGCCCACTACTGGGCACAACACTTTTCACTGTTCTCCATCAGGACATTGAGCCATTGACCACAACCCTCTGAATGTGACCATTTTCAGCCACTTTCTTATCTATCAAACAGTCCACCTATCAAATCCATCTCTCTCCAATTTAGAGAGAAGGATGTTGTGGGGCACTGTGTCAAACACTTTAGAGAAGTCCAGATAAATGACATCTGTAGCACTTCCATTGTCCCCTGGTGTGGTCACTCCATCAGAGAAGGCCACTGGGCTGGTCAGACAGGACTTGCCATTGGTGCAGCTGTGCTGGCTGTCCCAAATCCCTTCCCTGTCCTCCGTGTGCCTTAGCGTAGCTTCTGGGAGGATCTTCCCAGGAGCAGAGATGAGACTGACAGGTCAGTAGTTGCCACAGTCCTCCTTCCTACCCTTTTAGAAGATGGGTACAATGCTTCCCCGTTTTCAGTCACCTGGCACTTCACCCAATTGTCATATTAAAACACTACAGCTTCATATATTTCCTTTTATTTTGATCACAGACATTCCTGTTTCATTACTTTTGAACTAAATTTTGATTTTGACCTAAATGGTACTGTAACTTTTTTTACCCTGAACTTTAAACTTTTATAATGGCCTGCAATAAAATGTACTCTACAGTAGAGAAGAGCCATGTTTCTGAAATATTGAGCTAAAAGTCTATAAATGGCTGCAAAGAAAGTACAAACAGGAACACAAAATTTTGAAAAGAGCAATCTGAAGAGGTTCACTTCCTACAGGGAAGGAGAGTAAGAACAGGCTGTAATTGCTGGCTACTATTGTGTTTAATCGGAGAACCACTAAGTGCCTATAATTGCTGCCAGCTGCTCAGCAGAGGTAAAAAAGTGAAACTGAATGTTAAGAATTATTAAGATAGAAATATAGATGAAAGTAAAGGAATATGTTTTGCCTCTGATTGCGTACATAGCACCTGCAAAAAGGACATTCAAATGTATAAAATTACTTGCATACAAAAAACAACTGCATAGCAGCCACTAGCCTGTGTTTCCTCAGATCCTCCTTTTTGCCTCACTAGAAGACATGCAGGCTGCTTTTCTTTTTCAGACATAACTTCCCTTGATCACTATGATCTTTCAAAGATGATAGGGTAGCCTCAGAATGATATCAGCCAGCTCCCCCATTGCCCTTAGGTGCAACCCGTCTGGTCCCATAGATTGCTGTATGTCCAGTACCCTTCTGTGCTTCTTTAGTGTATCCTCTACTGCAGGTACTGCCCCATTTCCTTAGGCTGTGCTGCCAGGAAAAGGACTTAAGAGGCCTAGGAGCAAATTAAAAAAAACTAAGTTACAAAAAAGTGGCCTGATTTTGGCTGGAATAGAGTTAATTTTCTTCATAGTACCAAGTGTGGTGCTGTTTTGGATTTGTGCTGGAAAAAGAGTAGGTAATTCAGGGATGTATTAGTATTGTTGGCAGTGCTTAGAGAGTCACAGCCTCTTCTGCTTCTCACACTATCCCGAGCTGGGAGGGGACACAGCGAGCATAGATACCATCTTTATTTCAACCCCAAATTTTCTCACTTTTACTCTTCTGATTCACTCCCCCATCCTACCCTGGGGGGAGTGAGTGAACAGTGTCTGGGGCTTATTTGCCAGCTGGGGTTAAACCATACCAAGAAGGAACTGGGGTCTTTTCCATGTCCTTTGTCACTAAATCCCTTGTGCCCCTGAGTGGTGAGCCCGCAGTTTCTTTGTTTTCCTTTCATGGACCATGTACTTCCAGAAGTCCCTTTTGTTACCCCACACATACCTTGCAGTTTCAACTCTGTCAGAGCTTTGGCTCTTCTAATATGATCCCTGTATATGAGATTATTCGTATCTTGTGCCCTGGGCAACTGCTTTTGGTCAATGTTCAGGACAGGATCTTGGGTGAGATGGAGCTTTCTTCATGACCCAGTAAGATAATGTTTAGGTTTTCATGCTCCAGGACACTCCAAAGATTCAGTACACACACTTGTTCCCCAGTAACTAACAAAGGTCATTGGAACTAAGATCCATTAGTCAGAAAAGAAACACGCACCAAAATGGTTTAAAAGAGTCCATGGCAAAAAAAGGCAGTTTTCTCCTTATCCATTTAATTAGTGAGTTTCCACAAATGGCAATATAAACTAAGAATATATGAAATATAATTTTCCTGCAGAACCTCTCTGAGAGGTAACATTCCTCTTCCTTCCTCCACAAGGACTGATGAAAGTTAGGAAAAGGTAAACCTCTGTCACAGGAGAGTGAACAAAGGTTAAAAAAATGAAAGTCTAGAACTTAACCTAGCTATTAGAAAATTAATTCTATTCCTTTTGATGGGTAAATTAAGTTCCAAAGGAAAAAATGATCTGACTTCCTCAGAAACTACCTCTATTACAATGTTCTGTCAAGTCTGACCATGACCCACATGCATTCAGCTGAGCCTTAGCCACTCCTCATGGCAATTTTGAAATTCATGTAGCTGAAAAGGAAAGGTTTGCTTCTAATATAATTCATAAAATGTGTATCTATACTCTTTGCAAAATCCCAACTCTAAGTGAAGAATTATCTTTTTTTCTGGCTGTCAGGAAGAAAAGAGGATAATCTTTACCCTTTCCACCAAAATGATGTCATATTTTTCTTCTTAACCTTTCTTTCTTTCTTTGTATTTGCATATTATTACTTTTTTTTCTTCTTCTTTATTTTGTTGTTGTTTTTGTTCATTTTCTTGATTTTTGCATGAGTCAGACACATGTATTACACAGTTGTTGGACTATAGAGGCCATTCTCCCAGACTGAAAATGTTTCAGCAAGTCCTATTTACACTACAGACCACTTGAACCATGTCCATTTAAAGAAATTTTTAAATGTTTATTTGGGAATAAGGAAGGAATTTGATTGGAACCTGACTAACTGAGCAGGGATTATAGAACAGCATGCTTTAGTTAATAGTATTTTTTACACTGAAAATGTAAATGAAGAAATTTCCTGCTATTCCATTAGAACAAAAAAAGCAACATCTGGTTTTGTGAGACAAAGAAATCTGAGGTCATATGTGACAGAGAGGAAAGAGGCTTTAAAAGCCTCAGAGGCCTTTATAGAACAGTCTCAGACAGATTTTAAATTACAGAAAGATCCCTGAAACCTAATTTTTTGTATATAAAAGGCACATAAACTACATAGGAAGTTGCTTCAAGAGTGCTTGAATTTCTACTGAAAACACACACAAGCAGTAATTCTGGTTTCATATTCACTTTACTTAAATAACTTTCATTTATAAATTACAACAATGACAGAGCTCTGGCTCAGGGAAAAGAAAGCAACCCTATTCCAGAAATGGGTGTGTATTATGTATGTAAATATATAGCTTTCTACTTCTCATGTTTATCTATATCTCTCTGCAGTCCTACATTACATTTGGAGGCAAGAACTATCTATGTCCTGTCCTCCTACAATGCCACAGTTACAGGGTTTTGGTCCATGAAGGACAGATATATAAACAATGAATGAAATAATTAATATAAGTTTCTTGATTTTTTTCCTATATGAGGAATGTAAGGAATGACTTGGTGTTGACTTGTGGTGATGACAGCGCAAGTTAAATACAGGCAACTATGAGAAGTGTATCTGGTATGCAAATGGACATTCAATATGTAGCCTCTTTTAAAAGGTTCCAGATTAGTACTAAAAATCCAATGGCTGCCTGTCAAAGGGTTTTTTTTCTCCCTGTTAGATTGTGTAAAATCCTCAGTGAAGGATGAGGGAAACTAATAAATGCTGATACAGAAATCTGGTCAGCATCCCTGACATTTCTATTACGAGTAACCGAAGCAATGGAGTACCAGCTGGTATTTCAGACTGTACAGCACTTAAGGTTTAGAATCTTAGAGAAACTGCCAAAGATAGCAGACATGGTACTGGAGTACTATGATAAAGCTGTTAATATACAAGTAAATAAATCTAAGCTTTGAGGTTGATCAAAGAGAACACATTCTGCATATGTTTGTATCTTTACTCAGATCTTCCTTAAGAAATAGCTTTCACTGTTATTTTCTACCCAATACAAATGTTTATGTAAGAATCTTGTGTATTAAATATAAGTTAATGCAGTTACCTCCTCCTCAGGGAGACACTTCCATATACAGGGAAAATTTAGTTCTTTGTTATGGGGAAAAAAAAGTCTGGTTAATTTCCAAGGTTGTGACAATCTGGATAAAGACTCTCCAAAAAGATTATTTATTAAAAGTAGGAAACAAAGGAGAAGAATAAAGGAAGTTCCACAGGGATCTGGGTAAGACCTTAGGATGTTTAATATACACTTATAAATGACCTGAAAAAAGGGGATGAACAGTAATGTAACAAAGTTTACTCATGCTAGGAAGTTATTAAGGTAGTAGTGCTAAGAGCTGACTATAAAGAATTTCAGAAGGCTCTTACAGGACGTAGTGGCTGGGAAACAAAATGGTAAATAAAGGCTGGTGTTTATAGAGGAAAGGATTCAGTGGGAGAACCATATAAAGATACATATACTAAAAATGACAGATTCTGAGCTCATAATTTCATCAGGAGGAGATCTTGACATTATGTTAGATCTTGGCATTAGTTCTGAATTCATGTTTAGGAAGAGTCAAAAAAACCTGCAACAAACCCACACAAAACAAATAATCATTAAGCCAAAACCTAAATCTAATATTAGAAAATACTGGGAAAGGAACAGATAACATACTTTTGTCACTCTACAAATTTAGGGTTTGCCTGTACCTTGAATACCTTGTAGAGCAGGTATTGCTACTTGGGGTAGAAGATTTACTTAGAAATGGAAGAAATACAAAGAAAGCAGGAAGGATGACCAAAGGTATGGAATGGTTTCCAGAGACATACAGGAGGATGAATCCTTCCCTAATCCTGCTGGCTACACTATTTCTGACACAAGCCAGGATGCCATTGGCCTTCTTGGCCGCCTGGGCACACACTGGCTCACGTTCAGCTGCTGTTGACCAGCACCCCCAGCTCCTTTTCCATTGGGCCACTTTCCAGCCACTCTTCTCCCAACCTGGAGTAGCGTATGGGGTTGTTTTGACCCAAGTGAAGGACCTGGCACTTTGCTTTGTTGAACCTCATACAGTTGGCCTCAGCCCATCAATCCAGCCTGTGCAGGATCCTCTATAGAACCTTCCTGTCTTCAAGCAGATCAACATTCCTGCCCAGCTTGGTGTCATTTGAAAACTGACTGAGGATGGGATCATTCTTTCCTATAAAGTCATCTTTTTTGACTCAAATCCAGTCATAAGCAGTGGGTGATCACGAATTGAGTAAGGATAAGCTCCAACATTGTGGATTGGTGTTTTTCAAATTCAGTCATAAACAGTGGGTGATCACAAATTGAGCAAGGATAAGCTCCAACATTGTGGATTGGTGTTTTCTGTTTGCTATAAATTAGCAAGTAACCAACCTGAATTCTTGCCTGTCAGTCTGAAAGTGTCCATATGTACCTCAATTTGTAGGAAGAGGATACATTAGCAGTAAGAACTTCCTTTCAGTACCTAATTGTCCCAAACACTGACCTGTACACTTTCATTTTGAAAGCATCTATTATTTAATTTCTTAGGGCTGGGCCAGTTTTGAGAGATACTTTATGTTATTCTGTTGGACTGATAGTTAATTGTAGGAAAGCAGCTATATAGTCTTCTTGCATATTCAGAAGTGATTCCCCACTTTCAGAGTTCCTTTGCTTTGTTAATCTTTCCCTCATTCTTACCACATTGGTAATACTAGCATTGGACACTAGGTGGCTGGTAATCATCTTCTGGTAAGCTCAGCATGAATTTCACTATGTGAAATGTCTTTTCATAGCTATTTTTGCACCACTGAAAGACTACAACACATTTATTTCAGAATAATTAAAAAAATATATTTTTGTGTGTGTTGGATTTAATTGGATATAAAAACCTAGAAACAAATGTGTCAACAGCTCTTTACCTAGCCATTACTTTGCTGTCATGTTTATTTCTCCTATATAAAAGCTGGAAGGTCATTACTTGTTATAATTTTCTCAGAAAAAAGAAATTAGGATGTAAAATTTTTTACTTTGTTTCAAATTGACAAACTCTGTTTCATATTGACATATGGTAAATTTCCCCCCCTGTATTGGTGGAGGATAGTTCATTAAAATACATATAGCTTTTGTTGACATGATTCATATTATAAACCATGTAATTTCAATCTGAAATTCTTTGGGTGGTCTGTATTTACTTATTGTGTTTTGTAGATGTGCATTTAAAAATTCTTTAAAAATGAAGAGACAACTACATAAAATATATATATACTTTCCTAATATATCTTACTGAAGTAATATCACTGATACTGCTGTGGATGTTAAAATAATGTCTGTAAGGTTAGACATATATTTATATATTTCTGAATATAGAAAATGTGAAACAATTTATGTGTGAGGAAAATACTGGTTTCACATGGATTTTTCACATATTTGCCTCCAGATCCTGTTAAAAGATAATGTCCTCTCGACACTGGCATGGCCTACTAAGTGCTTTTTGCTTCCTTATTTATCCAGAATTTCCAGGCTTATCTGGCAGGATGTGTAAATTTCAAGATTAATGTAAGATTTCAAGATTAATGGGAGCTCATTTAACCTAGCTCACGAATGATGGGTCAGACTCCACTCATTCATGGAGTGGGATGATTGTCTGACATAAGAGCAGGAGGTCAAGAAGAGACCTAGGATGATGTTTAAATTCTTCAGTTTCTAGAAAATGGAATTATTTGTAAGTGGTAAGTTAAGTAATGTAATGATTGGGGATTGAAAGTAACAATGTGTGGATCAGCATTTTTTAGGTGAACAGGGGACCAGAGGTATATAAGAGGGATTAAAAGTGAGCTTGGATAGTCCAAAGTGACTTAAACGATATTTTTCTTGGCTTTTGAGCTCTAACAATCTAAGGTGGAAGCCTTAAGACTGCTTTCTCCTCCTAATGCACCTGGGTTACCATTAGACTTATTTGCAGCAGGGGCACATTGCTGACTGACATTCAACTTGGTGTCCAACAGGACCCCAGGTTTTTTTCTGCAAAGCTGCTTTCCATCTGTTTCCTCCCAACAGTGTTGAACCCTGGAGTTAGTCCTCCCCATGTGCAGGACTTTGCACTTTCTGCTTGGTGAACTGTGTAAGGTTCCAGATGGCCCACTTCTCCAGCCCATCAAGGTCCCTCATTCTCACTATTTTACTTTAAGACCTGTTAAAACCTGGCTGAAACCAGAACTTCCACAGTAATTATTGTCAGCTTCCTCAAAGGCCTGGAAATACAGACAAATGTTGACACAGAACCACAAAATCAGCAGGCTGTGCTGGACTATACAGAGGTTTTCTACAAATATTTTGTCTAGGATTATGATAATGGAAGGAAGTAGTGTGTGAAGTGGAGGAGGGAGAAGGATGAGAGAGCACTGGTATGGGTGTCACAATGCTATGGGTACAGGGGAATAAGCGATAACCAATTGACATTCCACCAGTCAGGGGCTTGGCTGGAGCCAGGTGTATTGAGGTCAGGAGAAACATCAATTCACTGTTGGAAAAGTAGAAGTCTTTAGTCATACTTGCAACAAGTATATGGAGTGGAGAAGGTACACTTGGGACATAGATTCTTCCCTTGGGATTATAGGAATGTACATTCTCTTAATTTATACTTTAAATTCAAGATAAAACTTTTAAGAATTTCTACAGATATTGTTATTATTAAACTCTATTTCTACAGTTTTATTTCTTGTATGTAAGTTCCAGAACCTTGATAAATCTCAAGATGATAATATATTTGTCTATGTAAATCAAATACAATTATGGTAATCAGAAACTAAACAGAATCAGGAAATCATACTAATTTGTTTATTTCTTTTCTCTTTAACTGTTGTTAAACAGCAACTAGGGGAAAGGTTTATCATTTGTTCTTGATTATTCTTCAAATTATTCATTGACTAGAAATTCTGTAAGTGTGTTCCCAAACTCTATTGGAAAACCAAGGATTAACAACAACAAGTTGTAACTACAAGTTTAACAGACATTGTAGGCTGATTTTCCAAAGCATTTCCTCCTTTCGTGTTTAGAGGAGTGAGTCTGCTAGAGATTCATCTGTTAAGAGCTTGGCTGTTGATAAGTATCTCCCTTAAATATTGTGGGTTTTTCTGAAATCTCCTGCAGATGGGTAAGGTACATGCCACCCCCCATCAGAGGTCTGGAAGAAGAATGTAGTATTAATTACAAAGAAAATAGAGAATTCTGTGGAGATAGTATGTAATTGCTCTAATTCAATTTTGGCTGATATACCTGAATTTCTTGCTCAGAATGAGGGATAGGATATCTTTGTGGAGCCTGAAATGATGAAGAGAATGCTTATTATCTTAATACTTCATTTACTTCAATGAGCAAATATGTTTTGCTGGTCATGCTGTGGACCTTGAAAGGTCCATCATCACCACTGACTGCTGAGTTCTTGGGAGGGATGATGCATAAAGCTGTAATTTAGATTGATGAAGCACAGCAAACAAAGCAAGCCACATAATGGAACAGGAATAGAAATGAGGCAAAGATGGCAACACTGGGAAAAGGCAAGATAAGAACAAAAAATATTGGAGTAGAGCTGAAGCTGTGGAGGAGTTTTTAATGTTAAATTGTACTTACCAAAGGAAATTAACTGCCAAACTTTTATTTCTCTAGGAGGTTTATGGAGACTCATCTAAGAACAATTCCAAGAGATGCTTTTTCCAATCTCCCCAACATCTCTAGGATGTAAGTTCTCTTCTTTTTCTGATACTATTCTTTTAAATTTTTATTAGGAATCACTCTCCTTCTCCAAAATTCTGTCTTTGTGTATAAAAACTTAGGAAATGAAAATATTCTTGTACCTTTGCATCCTCACCACTTTCATTTTAGAACCGCAGGTAATAATCCTATTGTTTATAACCTGAACCAGCTATAGGAAGGCATTCTAAGCATTTGTGAACAAGACCACTCCCCCTTTATTGAAGTCGATGTGATAAATAAAGCTATAAAACTTTGTTTTAGTTAGCAAATTACAGGAAATCATTTCACTCATAAAAAATTAACATATTCAATTGCTGGTCCTGGCTAAAAATTTGTTTCCAGCTGCCAGCATGATTTGTAGCACATCTCATTGGAGACCAGGGGCATTTCTAGACCAGAGATGGACTTTCACCAAAACATTAATATTTCCATGATGTGAGAGAGACTTCCATTGTGTCACTTCCTTTGTGTGCAAACATATGCATGGATAGAGTCCATGCAAGCAGAACCAGCATCCTCTATCTGTTTGCCTCACATCAACATTTGTCCTGTTGAAGGTAGCTATGTTAAGGAAACTTGCCTGTCCGACCATCCAGGAGCCACTCTGACAGTCATGTTCACACCATTACCAGCTCGACCGACCATTTCCCATAGCAGAGTCTCAGATGTCCAGATCTTTCAATAGTTTAATCTTGATTCAATAACTAAATAACAAAATAGCCCAAGCTTGGTGCCTCCAAGCAGGGACCCTGAACAAAGGAATCTCTGGGCTTTTACACCCTCACAATCTAAGTGCCCCAACATCTGTGGTCATTGGCTCCTGCTGTATCTCTGAGTGTTTCCCTCACCTGGCTGGGCCACAGGTCCCTGGGTCCTTTGTTATGCAAAAGGTCAGCAGTTCATGGCCCCTTGCTTCAGGCTCCTCCCACCCAGAGCTCAACCTGCAGCTCCCACTGCAGCTGCAAACCAAGCTACCTGCACTGAATGGATTCCTCAACAGCTGCCCTTGCGCTGTACTGCTCGTTGATGTCAACAGTCTTGACAAAAATTTGTCCCACATTTGTCTGTTCTTTGTCGCTGGCCCATAATCTGTGATCTTGTGCATGACTGATGCAGTGAATTTCTCTGCCACCTCACAATTCACTCCCTAGAATCAGAGCCATGTAATTTAGAAGGGACTTCAGGAGGCCTCTAGTCCATGATCTGCTCGTACGATCCAATCAGAATGCTTAGGGCTTTATCAATCTGGTGCTCAGCTTTATCTGTGGCCACTGTTAACTAAATAAGCCACCACATTCAGCAACAGGCCCAATTTTTCTTGTTCAGCTTTTTATTACTTATGCAGCAATAGGAATTCTTCTTCTTGCCCTTGATGTTCCTTGCAAGTCTCAATTCTATATGAGCTTTGACTCACTAGCTGAGTATTACCATCTAGGAATTCATGAAAAAGGACTTTGGGGGAACATAGTCTGCCTATTATATTCTATAGGTTCATCCAGATATATTGAAGTAAAGACTTTCTGTAATCATTATAAGTAATTGTTCTTGAATATCTGCAGCCTCATTTACCATCAATTTAATCAGATAGATGGTATATTGTTTGGGGGTTTTTTGGAGAGGGAGAAATATCCCTCACATGATGTATGGTATCGTATATAGAAAGGATAAACTTAGTTTAGAACAGAGATTGATTCAATATAAAAGGGTGTCAGCTCTTCTTTGGCTCCAAAAACTCCAGTTGGCAGTTTAAATTTGAATACTGTCAATGCCCATCTGGATATTTCTTATAGCATTACTACTACCACAAAACACGAACTCCCACCTTCTTGATATAAACTTCAGGTTAAGGAATCAGTACCTGTATTTTAACTGCAACTCTTATGTGTATGTCTTGGCCTTTAATGTACCACGTCTCATTTGCCTCTCCCAGCCTATAATTTCCGTGCAATGAAACTGTGCAATGAAAATTTCCAGATCATTCCTGGTTTTGCAATTTCATCTAGAAAATGTTCTGAAGTGTCAACAGGGGAATATATACTGTGTTTACTCTTCCAAATACAGCAGTTCATTTTGCTATATGGTTTCTACTATATGATTTGCACAAATAAATACGGATTTTTTATCTGTACTGAGTAGAAAATTCAGTTGTCCTCTTTATGAACCTTATTTAAACAAAAATTTTAGAGCTACAATTTCTCTTAAATTAATGCATGTCTATGTATTCTTGATAGCCAGAAGTAGAGAATTTTTCCCCTGTGCTGCTTTTCCACATGAATGAAAGAAAAAGCATTTTAATTACATGCTTAATTGCAAAGCTAATTGCTGTCAGAAAGGCGTCACTGAATAAAAGAGTTTTATAGGATATTCAAATGCAAAAGAAATTTCTGGTTTCCACTGTTAATCATGCAAATACACTAAATCTTGGTAAAACGACTTCACCTGCTGTTTTCTGCCGACTTAGGGACATATTGAACATTCAGTATTTTTAAGGTCAAGGATAAGAAACATTTTTCCTGGGCTTAGCATGATGCTTTGGGGTCACATTCATGAGTACCTCATAAACACCTGGTCTGTAGCTCCTTGAAGTGTTTTCTCCACAGCTTCTCTACACAAAGGAGCATCCCAGAGTGCCCTCTGCCAGCAGCCCCATGTAAAGCACGATTCCTGTGCACCACTTTTCCTGCGCAACACAGTGCCTTTCGCACCCTGTGCACACTGCTGTCCCATAGCCAGTGCCACCACTCAGCTCCCCTCACCTAGCATGTTTCTGCACCTCCCGTGCTCCCCAGTGCCAGCTGATACAGCACAGCCTCAGCTCAGTTTCCATTGCCTTACCTGCTCCTGGTTGTCCTCTCCTGAAGTGCCCCATGTGTTACCAAGCTGGTCTCAACAGCGGCAGAGGACAACAGGGCCAGCTGGTGGGCAGCAATACAGGGGATGCTGAGGTTGGAAAAAAAGCAAAGAGAGGTGGAGAGAAGGAGAAGGAAGAAAATAAGGGCTGGGAGAGGGCTTTGTGGCTGCTGCCAAGTGTTGATCTGATCCTGTGCTCTCAGGCTTTCTGAGTGGGCAGCGGTGATTAAAGTGTTATCTGCAAACAGACTTCCTCTGAAATTGTGCATTTGGTGTTCAAGCTATCTCTGCATTCATGATGAGTGTTGAAGGCATTCTGAAATCCTGCAAATTAAACAGAGCCAGTAGGGAGAGGAGGTGCTGAATTGTAGCTTGCCTTCAAAATGGCAGTTTAAACATGCTTTCCTTTTTCTGATGCAACTCCTTCCAGTTATGATTGCTATGATTTTTATTTCTTACATTTAATGTGTTGTGTTATCTGTTCATTAGGCAGAGCCCAAAGATTCTTGAGGCACTCTGAGCACTTGGAAGTAAATGTTTATGCACTATTAGTACAAATTTCTGTTTGACATTCCCACCTCAGACAAGATTTTGAGTGTGTTTGTGTGGAGGTTTGGGTGTTTATCTAGATGACCCTAAAGCAAATAAAACTACTCATTTTCCTGTCATCAGTGGTGGTGTGGTTTAATTAATTTACACAAATACATATGCTTGTAAAGTAGAAGAGCAAAGGTCAACACATGAAGAAAGTAAGCCATTTCCTTCCCACTGTGTACCAGAATTTTAAGACATAAAACTATACCTCAAATGGGTCCCAGCCAGACAACATATAGTAAAAATGTGACATGAAGCGTGGTGGGAAAGTACATAATGGCTGCAGGGGTGAGAGAGGGGAGAAGGAATCATCTTCTCTGGTTCTTCTCATACATGGGAGAAAAGCACCTGCTTGCCTGATGTAAGGTGACTCATTTTGATCATGGAGCACACAGAAAGTACTCTCCTACTTCCTAGCTTTTACAGGAGGATACAATCTTAGCTCATTATCTGTTTTTAATTTCATTTTCTGTCAAACTGATTTTTACATATCAATTTGCTACATAAAGAAAAAAATTTTAATAATATGTTATTAATACAATGTATCTTTTGGTGCATTAAAACGTAGGGTCTTTTAAAGTGGAATAATCCATTTTCCTTAAAGACTGAAACTCCAATTTCCTGGGAAACAGACATTATGACTTACAGGAAAACAAAATTAAAGCATTTCACATAAATATCTAACTCTGCAACACTAAATTACAGAGGCAGAGACTGGACATATTTTCTTTATTGTATTCCTCTTTTGTTACCTTCCTTCATTTTGGAAGAGGCGAACACCTTTGGAAAAGCAGTATTACTCTAGAAAGAGACTCTGATAGTCATGCAATCTCTACTTGTTACTTGTCTTTCTTTTCAAAGACAGTTGAATACATCTCCAAAGTGACCAATACAAAATAGATTTCATGCTCGATGAGTTAAAATTAATTTGGGTAATGTGCTTTTAGCTCCAGTCTGGAAAGGACATCAATTCCCCCCCAGTTAGTGCTATTAGTCATCTTCTGGTTTTTAAGGCATGCGCTGGTCACAAAGTTTTCAGTCCAATTTTTTAAAGCATTTAAAATATTTTTTTAACAGACATTGAACAAACAAAGATTTTTATTTTCTAAAATTTACACAAAAATTAGTAATCTGATTTATAACTGATTGTATTAGAAAGCCTTCCTTGGTTAAATGATCATATTTTAATTTATTCTTTACTGTTACTACTCCTTATACTATCATTGGGAAAAATGGAATGTTACAAATCTTCTCTCTTTTGTTTAAGGAACACAACCCAATTGCAATTAATGTAAAATAACAGATATTTTTTAAATTATATATGACTCTAGGTCTTTGTAGGTCTGCTGATCAACAAGGAGGAAAGCCACGTGACACAATATTTTTATTATTGTTTTTTTTTTTTTGACATCTAAAATTGATGTCTATGACTCATCTACTCAATTTAATTTTGTGCACTTAAAATACTTATCACGTTGCTCAGGGTTTGTGTAACCATGCAAAATATTAAAAACTGCATTAATCAATTTTGATCAAGAGTATCAAAATGTAGTACCTAAATATTTTACCCATAATTATAAAAATTTATAAGGAATTATTTTTAAAGAAATATATACCAATTAGAAATATGATATAAAATACTATTAGAAAAGTAAATAAAATACAGTGATAGATCACTTAAATCCTATTCCAGTATTAATACATTTTAAAGCTAAGAGGTATTTTGAAAGACAGAATCAGGTAATTTAAACTAAAGAGCAATAGATCAGTTACACTGATAATCAGCTCTAGTTAGTTGTATTACAACTTTATTCACACTTCAAAGTCTTTGATAATAGTTGCAGTATTATAATTCTAATGATAGTGGAGAGGCTGTAGAGCTGTTTTCTCATCACATTCCATGGATCACCAGCAGTGCAAATGATAGTCTGAACTGTGTACAAATAAATATTTCTTGTCCAGTTTTCTTTCTGAGCCACCTTACTCCTTTATGACACTCATTGTATGGCTAGAGTTTCTCTCTAAATTCATGTTATAGCACGTTTTACTCAGCAGTATCAAAGTAGTGGTTGCCCTGATGACTTGTCTCTTTCCAGAGAAATTGCAACAGTTTTTACAGCGATGCCCCAAAGGTCATCTTTGTTTCTTTCCTTCCTTTTTTTAATTCTTTAGTATAGAGAAATATGCCAATTTACCTGAGGCTTAGATTCACCTTAGAAAACTCCAAGGTGATCTTAAGTGGGGAAAAGGGAAGAAATATGATGCTGAACTGTGAAATACTGGTATCCACTTTTGCTGCTTATTAGCACTGCTCTGTTGTTTTGGTTTGACTGTGTTCTCCAGTACAGTGTGAATCTAAAGCATCAGTCAAGATCAAGACCCTTAAAAGGATTTTAAAAGTGTATCCTTCAGACCCTGTTCATGTGTCTGGCAGTGTCATCATAGCTGGGTGAGAAAAATAATGAGATAAAAAATGAAGTGGCATGATGGGCATGGCTTCTCAGTGTCTGAGACCTGTTTATTTTTCTGTTTGCTGGTGTTTAGTTACATCTCTATAGATGAAACACTTCACAGTCTGGAGGCCCATTCCTTCAACAGTTTAAGCAAAGTCACTCACATGTAAGTACTGTAATTAAATTAATGAACGCAGTGATGAGATATATTTGGGATGTGTGGAAATAACATACATGATGATGTTTGAGTTTTCATTCCTGTCTCCTTTGTAGCTAAATATTCCTTTTCTCATTTCCTTTCTCCATAATGTAGAGTGAGTAAGTCTCTTTTTTGAGCTTATTTTATTGTGCTTGTTTTCCATACATCTTTTTGGTTCCCTTGCTCTTCTGTATCCTCCTATAGAAATGCAGGTAAATGCAGTGAGAAACTAGTGGGACTTACATCATGAGCTTGATGTAAAGTTGAAATAAAATGGCAACTAAGAATTATTTCTCTCAATTTACTGCAGGTAAGCGTAAAACAGTAACATAAGGATCAGAAATAAAATCAGAAGGACCAAAGCACAGAGCAAAATGGCACTAGCTGGAGACATGAAGAATAAGTAATCATTCTGAAAGTGCACTAGTAGAATGAAAAGTGTTTATATGGTTATTAAATGGAACAACAATAATATGGAAAAAGGCTTCTGGGAAGTGTTTTTACACCTTTTTTTTCTCATGCTCTGACCAATCCTCACCACTAGTGATGCACTAAGGGCAGTTACAGAACTGGTAGGATACCTGCATCCAGAGAATTCTTGTCATTCATCAGGACCCTGTCAAAATGAGAATGTAATGTATTGAATAGAGAGCTCCATAGGATCCATCCTGTATCTGGTACTCTTCCATGTTTTCATTACTGATCCAAAGGAGGGATTGGAAAGTGTGCCACAGTTGTAAAGCTCAGCCAAATTACAGTTTGGCATATTTCAGAGATTTTTGTTTGCAGAGGTGCCATGGGAGAGCACTGTTGGTCGCCATGGATCCAGAAAACATTGTCAGAGAGGAAGGTCTTTTGTGTCCAGAAAGAAAACGTGCCAGAGGCAGATCGATTTTTTAAGGTTGTTGCAAGAGGTGCAAGCTACCACCCATTTTCACACTAATCTTTGAAAAAGAAAAAGGAATAATAACATTAAAGTAGATTAGAGGAGATTCGTGTCAGACTCTAGGAAATGTATTCGTATGGCTGGTATAAATAAACACTAGAATTGTTTTCCTGGAGACATTGTCTCTACCACTGCAGACATTTAAGGCTGTATGATCTCAAAGTCCATAGATCTATTTAATCTTCACTCAGAGAAAGAGATTGAATTAGATGATCACTTAACACTGCTGTATTTTCTATTTTTTTTTTCTTTTACTTTACACAGTGTGAAACAGAAAGACTAACAAAGTTACAGGAGAAAAATATAATTATTGTTAATGAAGATAAAGAGAGAAACTAATGCTGGAAAGTGTCAGTGACTCCTCTAAGAGAACCTGAACCTGACTAGCATATCTAGAAGCAGAGTGCAATATCCTGAGATCTACTTCAGGCCAACAACATGCTCCAATAGTATTCCAAAGAGTTTCATAGCAAGACTTTGGTGTGATATCAGTACTTACCTTTGGTTATAATGCCATTCCCTATTCTGTAGATGTTTTTTCCAAGCCCGTTGTGTCCATGTTCTCTCTTCCTCTTTCCTAGTTCTTGTGTCTTTAGAATTTCTTGTTTAACACAAATGAACATTTAATGAAACATTTACTGGCAGCACATTTTATAAGCAACGAATAAAGCATCTGCCACTATGCACTACAAATTCCTCATGTGATACTTCTTTGGTGGTTCACTTTATTAGAAATTAAAGATAAAATGCTCCAGAAAGCTCCAAAATCACCGCATTGTCACACCCACTCCAGCCCTCAGGCCTGGATGTGTTGTCCATGACCGGGAAGCTGGAGGTCTGTGCAGGAGTCAGCGGAGTTCACAGGCACCCACCCTCATGTCACCTCTGGCACGGGCTGTGGGGAGGGCACTGGGGGAATGTTTCCTGCTCCACTATACAACGGTATGGTAGTGTGGGACCCCTTATATTTCTTGCAAGGCACTACCAAAAGAGAAACTGTACACAGACATACAAGATATACTTTTTTTTTTTTTCTGCACAAGAGCCAAAAATACTACCCAGGAAAAGACATCAGAACTCTGCTCACAAAAGTTACAGGAGAACCCCAGGCCTTTGCAGATAGCCCACAAAGAAGGGCAACCTCTACCACTCAAAAGTGCTTACCAGGTTTATAAAATCTGTTTGGAAGTTAGGCACATGTATGATTTAATCAGGGAATATCCAGGCATCTGGCAAGTTACTTGCATATAAGCTGTGAAAGAAAGCAATTTATAGATCTGATAATTTTTATGAATTGTTTCCATAACTTCTGATTTGTTAAGACTTATCACTGTTGAATTTGATTTACTTTCCAAACAACAGGATTAAACAGGGATAAATTTGTGTCTTGTGCTATGCATTTATTTAATGTTCTCCATTTACACAGTATTTTTAAAGTATTATTGCTAAAATAATACTAGGTTAAGATTATCACAAAATATTTTAAAGGTGGTTGAGATTAACATTTTGAAAAGTCATTTCATGGGGTTTTATTTTTACAGCTTGTTTTTCCTTGAACTTTCAAAAAGTACAGCTTTATGTAAATAATCTTTTTACCCTAACTGAAACTTATACACACAGTTTCATTTTCAAAACATTTCTTTTTAGACGTAAGAACTTCTTAGGAGAAAATTTAGTGTTTGTGGAAGGGAGGAACTAATAGTTTGGCATGAGCCAAGTGTTACGTGAATAAGCATCCTGTGTTCATCATGATCTGTCTGCCAAGCTTGTTAGTGCACTTCAGCTTTGATCTTCACCAACCCATTTTCTCAGTCCTTATTTGGTTCATGTGCCTCTGTTCTGACTTTCTGTTCCTTCCAGACTTCAGCTCTTTAAGCATAGGCCATATTTTTATGCATCCATGCCTTTCAAGTACTGAGCAACTTCTGCAAACTAAGGATACTGATCACCTGCTGTATTTTAATGAGCAACATCTCATTTTGCTGGTAATTAGTGGCAAAATTTCCACCCTATGAAGATGTAAATAAGGAACAAGCTTTTGCTAGGTTTTTTTTTCTCCCCAATTGTGTTAAATTTGTCTCACAATGGTTTCTTGTTTCCTCTTTTTGCATTTACATTTTTTAAGTATGTCTGTTTAAGAAATCAGAACTGTCTGTCTCATACAATTACATAAGTATTTATTTTTTGTAAATGTAATTGTGAAAGGGTCTGATAAGCAATCAGTGTCTCTGTGTAGTTGCCTTACTAGTAGAGCTGAAGCTTGGTAACATTACACGAAATAAAAACCTGTTGTAATTAGGTCTGTGTTTCTCAGGGAAACATTCCTGTGAATGGAACCTCAGAAAAATTCACTCTTTCTTTTCGTCCTTTCTCTGTGTCTTGGCTCACCCTCCCCTGCTCTCTCCCTACTCTCTTCTCCTCACTCATAAAGCATTCTTCTCTTATACAACCACATTAAAAGCCCTCTGAGCATTTGGGAACACAGCCAAAGGTTATGGTTCAAGTGGCTTGTCCTCATATATGTGATGTCATTTGGAGAGCAGGTGGGGGACCACTCTCCAGCTCTGCAGTGAGACGGAGCCAAGGGCCAGGGCAGCCCCACCATCCTCTGGGCCAGGGCTGCACTTCTCTTGGACAGCTTGTGATGCCAGGCCATGGGATACAGTGCTGCAGAGAGAAGAGAGAAGCAACTGGAGAGGAAGACTGAAGAGATTTGTGGAGGAATGCTGGATACCTGCAGTGAATTTCAGAGCACTGGGATAAGTGCTGTGCAAAAAAATCTTGTTAAAATCTGCAGTCTGGAGGTAGGGAACAGACTGTTGGGAGCCTAAGCCAGTTTTCTGGTGCCAGTGGTGCAAAGGCTTAAAACAGGTGCATGCAGATGAAATAACATGGATACTTTGGCTGCAGAGGGAAAATAAAACATGGAAGTAGATGTACAAGTGAGAGAAACTAAGGTAGCTACAGACAAAGTAAGTCTCAGAAGGTAGAGGGGGGGGGCCCAGGTTATTACAAGAGAATTAAAAAAAGGTTATTTAAAACATTTCACAATTGCTGACCTGGATATCCTTAGTCTTTGTAGGTATCTCAGCATAACATTGATTATATTGCTACTCTAAGGCTAGATTTGCAATTTCTGAATTCTGGGCCTAAACAGACTCAAGAATGTGTCAATATTGCAAGGCAGGTATGAAAAGCATGTCTGGTAAATGAAATTTAGAATCCACTTAAATATGTAAATGTTTGTGCTTTTTAAAATGTTATTAAATTCAGATAGAATGTTAAGTAGCATATTAACCCTTCTGAAAAGTTAGCTGACAAACATATGTCTCAATTAATTAATTAGCCTAATATTTGAATAGTTCTTACTATTACTTTCATTTTTAGATTCATTTGGATTTGAAACTAAGTAGTTATATCTTTGCAACTAAACATAAGTTCATAGCTATTTTTAAGTCTTCACGCATATCTTTATATCATCAAGTGACTTTCTCTGCACATCCATTCTTAATGTGATAAAGTTTTTTGTGTATTTTCATTAAAAAGGAAAAGTGAATTGCTGTTCTTGGACAGTCAGGTGGTGATTCGATTGTAAACCTAGTACATTTTTAGTTCCTAGTCTGAGTGCCAGAACTAAAATTTCAAACATCATTTGTCTTTAAAGCACAAATAAGCCAGTTTTTAAATGGTTTCTGTATTTTCAAAAATAAAGTAGAAGTTGAATAGTTTGTAAAGTAACTTTGAATACTTTTATAAATACCCCACAAATAACTCTCTTAGCTTGTGGGTAAGTAGCAGCATGCTTCTATCTTATGAGCATCTCTCCGTAATTTTAGTTAGGACTGCAAAGTGAAATGTTTTTTCAGGACACCTTTTGCCTTTTGGCATCAATGGTCCCCAAAAATGCCTCCTAACTGTCTCAGGTTTTCTTATACCTTAAACGCACTGAATGCCCAGAAGGACTCAGAATTGTAACACTGCTGTATGCCATGATTAAGTTGTATTTGTAGAGTGTGTTGAAGTTTCATTTCAAAAGTAATTTAAAATCAGCTCTCATAGACACTTAGATATCTGGGAACTAGCTTACTAGGCATTTACAAGTACACTCTTTGGCTTTATCTGCATTTTAGGCAGTGAAAACTACTAATGGTTTTCCTAGAGCTCCTTTTCAAAGAACCATAGCTTTTTAAATTCACAAGTTTCAATCTTTTCAACTCACCAATTCATAAAAGATAAATTATGTAAGTGCAAGCCCTGCTTAATGAATTTACTGATAACCAACTTGTTCTTCTATCTTTATGGACCTTTTGGGATTAATATTTACAACACAGCAGTCTTTTGATTACAGTTTGAAAATTAGGATCATATAACATTTATGTGCCTTTGAGTGTATTACGCATGACTGATTACTGTGAAAGAAATTGTAAAATCCAGTTTGTCCTGTTAACTGATGAGGTCAAAACAATTCAAATATCTTTCCTCCTTACAGGCTTAACTTCATAGGCTCCAATATCAATGGAGCAATAGATATCCTTTAAATCTGTGATTTAGGGAGGAATTCCTTTCAGTACTCTAAGACTAATGATGTTTGAGTGTTTAAAACAGGAACAGCAGCACTGTTCATGAATGGAAATGAATTTGAAGATCTGTGGGGAGGAAAGGGTTGAAAAATAGAAGATTGGCAAGAAGAGAGAAACATAAATTGGATTAGAATTGTTTTCATTCAGAGACCAATCTTGCACCGGGGAGATGTTAGAAAACAGTGTGCGAGAATTACGTATTTGTGTTTGTTTTGGTTGTTTTTTGTCTACTAAAGAAGAAAAATTTTCTGACAAGATAACATAAAATTGTGAAAGACTTAAAAGCATTCTTCCTATAGGCTTGGGGCCTCTTTGTAAGCAGGGAAAGGAGATAAGAAGTTCAGAGATTGTAAAACACAGCCTGGGGAAGGTTTGCACATGTTCCAGGCCCGCTTTGATATGTAAGGCAGGAATCAGGCCTCACTGTGTTGTGTCCCTGCTAACACAAGCCTAGCAGTCTCTGTGTCTCTGCTCACTTTTTTTGAATCCTCCAGCCAGTGAGATGATGGAATACATCTACTCTTTGCACTTTAGCTGTGTGTCCTGGTCATCTTGGTGTTGCCTAAATATATCCAGGGCACACAAGATCTTCCTCTTTTTCATGCAGATAAAGTAAGAGGCCACATATTCAGGCCAGTCAAATGCAGGAGGCACATTTAACTGGACTAGAAGTAGGGAAAATTTGATTCCCGTCCTCATTTTTTTTCTTAAGTGTAACATTCACTTTTGTCAAACCAGCTTTTATTTTTATACCTCTCTCATCTATTTTGACTAGACACTTCTAAGCCTGTCTGTCTGCTCCACAATGGCCCTTTTCTTCCTTTTGGGCTTTAAGACACCTCTGTAATACAAAGTGTAGTGTGAAACGCAAATATAAATACAGTATATATTAAAGCATACTTCTTTTTTAATCCCAACACCACCAGTTCAAGAAAATTGAACAGCTGGGACATAAACCTTTTCCCAACGTTTAGTTGAATCATATTGACTCCCTCACTCACATTATTTAGGATTTTCTCTCATTACTGTGCTAAGTGTCTCATCTGGCTGTTTAAAATATTTCATTCTGAGATTAATTAGTTTTTCATTTGCCTTTTTTAATCAGCAAATGTCCTCTCATGGCCCAATTACTTAATAAATCAAAATCGTATCTCATTACATTATTTTGCTCTTTTAATTTTAGTACAATCTGCTGATTTCTAATTCTTATTTTCAGTACCCTCATCCAAATAATTTATGCAGAATACTATGAATAGCAACATGCCAAAACCTGATGACTCTATGATACTCCAATGCATTATCCATTTCCAGGCTAAAGGCTGAACTGAAGACTCTCTTTCCCTGGAATATACTTGGTCCACAGAGGAGTAGATGGCCAGGAAGCTCAAGAGTCCAACATTCTGAAAGCAGTCAGTGATGGAAAAAACATGTCAGTTAATGTTTATGAAGCTAATTCCACTGTTGGGAGTGTGATAGCTACATAACTAATAAAATAACTGGAGAGAAGCAAGAAACTAACACTGAGAGGATTTCTTTTAAGTACAGAAACACAGCTACAGTTCAAAGTAGCTAACAGATGTGGAGAACAGTTGAATGCAGCACTAGAGTAGCAGTACTATAGCTATTAATGACATGAGTTTAACATGCAAGTAAAAGGTAAATCCTCATTTCCCTGCAGGGTTTTAGTAAACAGAGTGAAAACTGATGACTTGAAGGGTGAAGCAGAACCATTTTGTTACTACAACAATATATGGAGAGGTTGAAGTTTTTGTACCAGTGTCTACATAGTGATTTATCTACTAACTCCTGCCTCTTTTTCCCACTTCTATTTCTTAGACAACTTGTCTGGGTTGATTTTATCGTATTAAAGCAATTCCAGAGGTAGAGGTAGTCTTAAATCCCAATTTCCTGATTCTTATATTATATAGGTTACTTGGCACAGTTAGGCCATGGTAAATTAAATACTACTGGTTTCTGCCCATTGGGTCTCTGTCCAGTAGCAGCACTTTGACTGACTTAAGGCTGGAACACCACTGACGTAACCTTCACCACCGTGCCATCTAAATCTGTCATCTTTATCAAATTTCTCTATATAAGTAGCCAGAAATGTTTTCTTCAGGCCCATTGCTCTACGGCTAGTATCAGGAGGAAGCCTGGCACCATTCTTTCTATATGGTTCCTATTTTAAGAAAGGCTGAGAGTTATTTCAGCAGTGTTATGAGACCAGTGTCCAGAGCTGATTTAAGGTAAAGAAATAGAAGCAAACATGCAAAACCATCCACATCTTTCTGGAAACAGTAAAGAGTCCAGGAAATGAAATGTCTATGTGTGATGGAGGAGGGCTTTTTTTAATAAAAGATGAAAATTGGTAGTTCTATTGAATCTACCTCAATAATGAGAATTTTGGCACAGTCTGACTGGTGCAGCCAGACTGCTGGCTGTTGTTATAGATTAAAAAAAAAATAATCTGCTAGAAAATAGAAGATTAAGAAAGATTGAGGGGAATTGCATTAAGGGAAGAGACAAATATTTCAGAAAAATGAGGAAGAGTCATGACCACCACCACTCCAATGATGGTGGTGGCTGGAGGGGCAGCAGCCCCACCAACACACCTACAGAAAGCACCATCATGGCCACAGCTGTGATCAGGCTGTTTTTTCAACATGTGCAGACTAAAAAGCCATTTGCAGACCAAGCTGTCTCCTGGGTAGAAGTATTTAAAGACGTAACTGTGGACAGAAGATGTAAGGAATGAAGTTTGTGTTGTGTCTTGCCTCATTATATAGCAAAGAGATACGCTGTCCTCTATACTGCTGCGCATGGCTATGTAGTGAATGGTGGGTCCATTTCAAGTCTCAGAACAAAGTTAAGTGACTGAGCCATCTCTCAATGAGTTCTGTAAAAGAGACAGGAAAAAATAACACAGAATACTGTCAGACACATGAAGATAGTAAGCAGAAAAATAGTACATAAAATAATAAGGTGCATAGATGGTTGTAACTTGATAGGATTATTATAAATCCTGAAGATTTTACTTTTCTTCTTTTTACTGAGCTTTGCAGACACAAAACCCTCACTATGTTCAACGTAATAGCCATTACCACAAGGTATTTGTTTTGATTTTAGGACCATGCAGACAAAGGATCCATAATCAAATCTTAGGTACTTCTTACTTGCTTCAACAGGCCAGTCCCCAGGATGGCATCTATCCAGACGATAATGCATCACTGTAAGATTGCTCTGGTCTTGAGCTAGTGCTGGCCAGTACAAAAAGCTTATTGCAGGAATTAGGTCCCTGAAATTTCATTTTAACATTGCTGATTTCTGTTGTGATAATTAAATATTAATTGTCAGTGTTCCTCCCTTTTTACAGTGAAATTCGAAATCTTAGAAACTTGGATTACATAGATCCAGATGCCTTTAAGAACCTCCCGCTTTTGAAATATCTGTAAGTATTTAGTACCTGTAACAAATTGGTACTTAAATTTCACAGATGACTCTTTACTTTATAGCAGTTTTGTTAGTTTGCATTTAATTTTGGAATTGATTGCCATGCTTTTGCCTGTTGCTTTATTCTAATGACAGAAAGCCAGCAAAGGTAGGGGTTGGAACTCTTACTACTTTTGTGAGAAAGGAAAACATGTTCACAATTTCTTCAGTAGTTTTCCCATTTGTCTTATCCATTAAATATCTACAATACACTAGTGTTCCTTGGCAAAATTCCACAGCTAGCTTTTTTTCTTATAAGTGCTGCCTTACTCTATTTTTGTAGGAAATAGTGGGAAGAAGGGACACAAAAAATATATACACGTCTTTAGTATTTACGAGGCATTTATACAGGGTTTTAAAGCATACCTGTCAGCCAAATGTGAAAAGCACACCTATAAACACCTGATTTCATATGACCTCTAGGGCAGAAAGAAATCCTGAAAAATGCCCATGATTTTCTAAAGAAACTTCTATGATTTTGAGTAATATTTGGAAGAAAGGCCTCTTCTGTGTGTGTGGGTGGTGGGGGCAGTGGCAAAGAGGAAAGATTTGTCCAGGTTTTTCCTATAGATGTGAAAGCAATAAAAAGGAAAGTAGTAAAAAATTCCAATTCAGGAGAATAGTTTTAAAAATTGAGAACGATATTTTCTTCAGTTATTTTCACTCTACAGAAGTTCAGAAAGAAGGGGCTTTAAGCATTCCACATTTTAAGACAGTATCCCTTTTTAGAGCTATATGAACAGCTCTTAGCCTCAATGAAAGATAGAGGATTCAGGGGCCCAGACTATTAAATGAAGCAGCCTTAATCTCTCAAGTTAAAATAAACCAGAGTTTTAATTATTTTCTCCCTATCAACCTCACAAGCTACTTCCCTCTGCAGATCTGCCTAGCTGTCTTTTTAGTCTGTGTTTCCATTTTTTAGATTCTATAATTTATCATAAGTCTGGTATTTTGAATTTTTAAAATTGTTCTGGTATCCTTCTATTTTGAACAGTTGATTATAAATTAGTTGATTGACTATAGAGAGCATGCAGTAACCATCCTGTGCTATTTAACACTTTAAATGCACTGTTCATTGTTGTTCAGTGATCCAGTAATTCTTTCTGTTTCTCCTCTCTTTCAGTGGTATTTTTAATACTGGACTCAGAGTATTTCCAGACCTCAACAAAATCTATTCATTTGATGTGAATTTTTTGCTGTAAGTATCTGTCCTCACAGCTGGTTAGAATATTGCCATCCTTGGAACACAAAAAAAAATGTATAATGAAGGTTTCTGGTTTTGAGAAAAATATCATGTAAGTCTGACAAAGCAGTTTTCCTCAAGTGATATTTCAGTGATCATTAGCACCAAATCTGGAGAATGCCAGGTCACCTAGCACGATATGTTTGACCTGAATTTGAGACATGGACATGCAGCACATTCACGATACACAACTTCTACAGGCCCTTTGCTTTTATTTTGTTTCTGGGTTTGCAATGGCTGTCCAATACCTAAATTAATCTGAAGTCAGAATAGTGTGACACAAAGGACTTGAGCTGGCATACATCCTGCTAACATCAAGTCATCCTATCAAAATTCTTCTAACAGTTTTGAGCTGGCATGGTGAAGCAAACTGCAGAACAATTTCTTGAAGAAAGAGAATGGGAATGCAAATAGGGGCAAGGAGGTCTCCCACTATTATCCTTAAAGGTGTTTCAGAAACAAAGAGTTCTACTTTGAACTCTAAAAATAGCAGGTGTTTCTCAGTATTTAAAAAGAAGAGACAACATCTACCTGTTTAATCTATATTAGAATTTTGGTTTGTAATCAAGTTAAGGAGGAAGAGTAGCTCAAATGAAGACTTGCAGCCTGATACAAGGTAGAAGTATCTTGGTGACTTCTTGGTCCCAGAGAAGAGTTAGAAATTTTATATTGTAGCAGTTTTCAGCTGGAAGAGGCTTGAATGCTGGATGGGCTAGGCAAAAGGCAATTAAAAATGAGGACTATTATGTTAGAAGGTGACTTGCAAAGACATGATTGATGATCTACTGCAGCCTTGTTTCAGTGCTGCTAAGGGGTGTTTTTGGTCAAGAAGGGTCAGTTCCCACTGCATTCATGGTCTGCCACTGGCAAGATGAACCTCAGAGCAATGTAGAAATGCTGCTTGTTTTGCTAGAAAGTGTAGGAAGCAATGAGATCTTCCCTTCCGAGCATCTTCGAGACCAGAGATAAGCCTTGTTCTAAATCATAGATTCACCTTGGGTGTAGGCCTCGAAGATTGAAACCTGAGTCATTCAGAGCCCTGAGTAAGATATAACTACATCTTAAGAACTATTAGGGAGTTTCTCAAAGACCAAAAGGGCTTCAGCTTGGAATGAACTCTGCTAGATCTACTTGTACATAGTAGAGAAAACCAAGAATTAAACAGGCTAGATGAAACAAAGCAGTTTATACAGCCATCTGTGTTCTTACTTCCAACCAACTCAGTGCTTTTCTAAGTGGCAGAAAGCCAAACATTGTTTGACTTCTGCCTTGATTTTTTTTTTGACAGAGATCACTAACAAAAGATAAATATAGGTCTTATATGCTACACAGAGTTTTTAAAGAATAGACCTGTACTTTCAAGGAAGATAGTTCTATGATGTATATTTCTAAATATTGCTATTCAGTGAAAGACTTTTTGTTTCTTCCATCAAGAAAAAAAATTATTTTGAAAAATAATAGGTTTCTAAATAATGCATAAGGTATAGCTGGGGAAAACCCATCCATTATATTACTATTTGCCTTTGAGGTCAAGCAACTTACAAGTAAACATTTATCTAGAAAAATGAACCAATCTGCAAAACGTCAAACTCAAATGACTTGTGGTGGAAACCACCTATCAGTGAAAATTACTTGGAATGAAAATGGTTGTAGTACTGTTCAGTGTTAGCACATATATATGCACAAATGCAGCACAGAAGAGGAACGAAGTTATTTCTGGCACATGGATAATTGCTAAGACTTCTCAGCCCACGGACTTTATTAGGCCGTACCTAATCCACAAGCTGAAGAAAAAGAAAAATTTGTGCAAATTTTCACAGACTATAATATGATTCAGGAAAAATCAGAAAAAAGGCAATCAGAGACTTTGTTCTGCCCTCTGTTTCTACCAGCTTTTTTTCTCTCTTCTTTCTCCAGTTTAGTCATAGTAAATCTCTTTAGTTTTCATTTCTTCCTTTTGTTACAAGAGAATTTTGGTCTGAAGATACATGGTATTTATTAAGACTGCAGAGTAGGAGTAAAAAAGTATTTAAGAACTGAGTAGTGAAACACTTTTTTGGACAAGAGGTGAGAAGAATCAGTAAGTTCTTCCACTTACTAGTGAAAGAGATGTGCTAGATGCACTTCTGTAAAGTAAAATGCCTCTGTCCTGAGTAATGTGTTATCTGATATCTTATCTGAATTTGGAGAGCAGGATTTCAGCTCTGAAGCCACATGGGTTGTTCAGTTGACACTGCAGCTAATGCTTATTCACTCTGCTAATTCTCTGGCTCCTGAGGCCAGGGTCCTGTCTGTGCCATTAGCCACTATTATCACACAGGCTGGCACACCTCACCAGAACTACAAAACCCATTTACCTCACGAGCTGTCATCCTGGATGCTGGAACATGCTCAATTCTTCATCCTACATGTATCTTCTGGCCTTAGATGTAACTAAACAGGGTATTCTTTTAAACTTATTTATTTAAATAAATAAATTTACATTTATAATATAATAAACATGGAAATTTTATTTATTTAAATGATATTAATATCATAATAAAATACATTAAAATAATTTATTTAAATAAATTTATTATATTTTAAACTTTATTATCAAGGCAGAGAACAATTAGTAACAAAGCTGTTCTTGAGATGCTCTGTTGGGCAAATGTTTGATTGTGATATTTTGTCTCCTTTTGCAGTGAAATTGCAGATAATCCTTATATGACTTCAGTGCCTGCAAATGCCTTCCATGGGCTTTGTAATGAATCTCTAACCCTGTAAGTTCTTCCAGTTTAAGTCACAAGGCAATTACCTCTCTAGTAATGCATATGGCAAAATGTTTATAAAAAAATTTTTCCTGTCCTACTCTCTAGGAGTCTGCAGCCAAGAAACACCATAGACAGACAGTATCCACACTCTAGTTTGCATAAATTCTGTACCTTGACAGCTATCCGAATCAGTCCTGCTCTTTTCTTTAAACTGGCTTGATTAATGTGGTTTTGTTTTTCTATGACCCTAGTGCCAGTGAATGGTTATATTTGAAAAAAATCAAAGGAGAAAGTCTGCAAAGTTCTCCTCTTGTAAAGCTACAGCAGGGTTAGAACTGTGTCTAACTTTTTTGCAACCTAAGTGGCACATACCATGGAAACTAATGGATGGCAAACATCAAAAGAGTCATATTTTAAAGAAAATTGTTAAATAAAATTCAGTCAGTCAATGTGAGCCACAAGATAGAGCTGATGGGAGTGAAAATTACTGTAGTGAGTTATGACCTGAACTGGGAGGAAGAGCATTAGAATGCAAACAAATGAATTCTAAAGAAATTCTAAAAAAAAATTCCTTTTGCTCTAAGGGAGGATAAGAATGAATTCTAAAAATTTAAGCCAGGCCTGATAGTAAAATCAGACCTTTTTTACTAGTTGTTAGCTCCTTTAGCCTTCCTTAATCAATCCTAGCAGGATTTTGCTTCCCTGCTTTTAGCCTAAGGGTGGGCAAATTATAGCTAAGTGTTTTAGTCTACCATTGCTGTAAAAAGAGGTGAAAGATGGCACACCTGCCACATGGTATCCTTGACTCAGGTGCACTCAAGAATGCTCCTGGGCATTTTTTTGACCTTGTGCAGTAACTACTGCTTCTTCAAGAGATTAAAATTAACCCATCCATAAATGTGCCCTTGCAAAGAAAAATGATCCATAAGATGTTAGGTATTCATGTATTGAAGCAGCCCAAAATACACGAATGTAATTTTTTTTTTTTTTTTGCCTGCAGTAAACTCTACAATAATGGTTTTACCAGTATTCAAGGCCATGCTTTTAATGGGACAAATCTGGATGCGATGTAAGTAGCAAGTCATTCTCTTCTTTCAGCAGAAAAAACCCAAACTTCTCTGCTTATTTGAGGCTCTAAAATACATATTTAATTTTAATTACTTTTAAGGAGCAAAGAGAGGATATTAATTTCAGCCAGCAATAACAATATCATTGCTTAATGTCTTTTGCAGTGTGCTTTCATTTAGTATATGTATTTATAGCTCAGAAATAAAATCATGGCAAGTAATTCCAGTGTGAGTTTTGTTCTGGTTTGAAGCTACAGTAAAACTTTGTTTGACCAGGAACTTTTCTAAGATGATTTGGAAGATAATTATGCTTTTTTTTACAAGACTGTTTTGATTTAGTAAGTGTAGCACTGATAATGGTAGCAGCTCTTCCACAGGTATCTCTTACCTGCAAAAAAGAGGGTGCTGTAAGGTGCTGGGAGCAATTCAGAGGAACCAGCCACTTATACTAGAAATGAGATGCACATCTCAAAAGCATGAATCAACCATTTCATATTTCCCTGCAACTTCTTACTGTATTTTCTGAAAAATTAATATTTACTGAGTGAATATCCTTTTTACACCATACCCAAAATCACCTGCCTCAATCATTAAGACAGAATAAATATCGGTTCTAGAGACTCCATTCACTTTGGCAGAGCTTACTCTTGTCCTCCAGAGGCTTGACTGAAGAGTTTGTCACTCTCATGAGTAAAGAGATTTCTTCATCATGAGCTCTTAAATTAACCAGAGAGACATGAGGATAGATATTTTTAGTACTTTAAATTAGGCTTAAATTCTATAAGAATTCCATAAGAGCATCCTTCACATGGTCTTAATCTTTCCAAACTGCCTATTTTACCGTTGCAGCTAGCTAAACTTCTTAACGTTTGAAAGGTTTGAGTTAAACCAAAAATCTGAAATAGATCTGATTTTATTCACACTGGTTCAGTTACTTTAAACTTTAACATGAAAAAGGAAGTTTTCCATGATGACATAGTGTTTGTACTAGTGCCCACAGAAATCAAGAGATATAAAACATGGCAAAATAAATCCAGTGTCTTGTCTGAATCCCTCTTAGCTGCATGCAGCAATACTCAGAACCTTTTCAAGCCTTAGCCAATACATGAACTGTGTTGGTTCTTCCATTTTGACAAAACACGGGTTGGACACTATTTTGTAGAAATTTTTCTTTATGCTTCTCTGATAGTAGGCAGGTGTTATTGCTTCTGTCCTCTTTGGAATTTCCACGATTATTAAAGAATCAAGTGAAAATGTAGTTTTAGAAGATATGGAGTCCTAAACATCTGCTTTGTTGAACAGGGAAGTAGAGAAGCAGACAACATATACTAGCTTCTGTAGATACTGTTTGTTTACTTTTAGAAAAAAAAATTTGTAATTAGTATTCTTTAAGGATATTTAAGTATTTTTTAAGGTCAAGAGTAGAGGGCTTTACAGAGAGATCCGGACAGACTTGAGAGCAATCACCAACCATATTCAATTTAACAAGAACAATTGCTGGATTTTCCATCTGGCACAGTATAATCCTGGTTATACATACAAAGTGAGAGGCTGGAGAGCAGCCCCATAGAAGGAAATCTGGGGGTCCTGGCTGATGGCAAGTTGAACATGAGCCAGCAGTGCCCTGGCAGCCAGGAGGGCCACCCGTGTCCTGAGAGGCATCAGGCACAGCATCGCCAGCCAGGCAAGGGAGGGGATTGTCCTGCTCTGCTCTGCTCTGCACTGGGGCGGCCTCACCTCAAGTCCTGGGGGCAGTTTTAGGTGCCACAATATGAGCAGGATATCAAACCCTTAAGTGTGTCCAAAGGAGAGCAATCAAGATGGTGAAAGGCCTTGAGGGCAAGACTTACAAGGAGTGGCTAACCAGGCTTGTTCAGCCTGGAGAAGAGGAGCCTGAGGGGAGATCTCACAGCAACCCACAGCTTCCTCAGGGGAGGCGGTGGAGGGGCAGGTGCTGATCTCCTCTCTCTGGTGACCAGCGATAGGGCACAAGAGAACAAAATGAACCTGCATCAAGTTCAGATTAGACATTAGGAGAAGGTTCTTCACCAAGAGGGTGGGCAGTCACGAGAACAGACTCCCTAGGGAGTGGCCACAGCACCAAGACTCTCAGAGTTCAAATTGCATCTGGATGATGGTCATAGTCATGCTTTTGTTTTTCAGCATCCTGCAAGGACCAGGGAGTTGGACTCCATGACGCTTATCAGTGCCTTCCAACCTGATATGTTCTATGATTTATAATCCTAAGTGAATCCTTCCAGAGACTGGCTATGAGGCACAAGTTAATCAAATCTAAAAAGAAAAAAGAAAACAACCAGCAGAGTAACTAAAACTAGACTAAAAAACTAAAAGCTAAACTAAAACTAGTTCATGGGTTTATCTACCAGCAGTAAAAATGGTTAATTACAATAAACACTTTTCTCCTAATTAAATCATATGACATTTACTTGGAGCAAAGCACTATTCCAGATGTGCAAGGCAAACTAGGGAGCTGAACATCCTTTCAGTGGTAAAGTGGTAAAGCCTTTATCTCTTTGATAGACTACACTAAAATTTCTAAACTAATTTTCTTAAGTAGTTCGGTTACCATATGACAAGATAAAGTATAATTTTGCTAAGTGCAAGCTTAGAGATTTGTTGTTTCTAGCAGCAGCATTAAGTTAATGCAAGAGGCAAATATTTAATTTTCTCAAATCTGACATTTATAATTTGAACTCTTGGTTATCTACCACTGTACGGTGAAGGAAGTACCTGTTTTTGTCTGGGTCTTATCCAAGAGCCTTTGAACTTAACAAAAACAGGAGCAAAAATAAACTAATAGAAAAGGGTGAGAGAAATTTGAATGGTTTTTGAATTATTATCTCAAGGACAAAAATAAGTAACAGAGTAAGACAAAAAACAATAGTAAATTTTTGGCAAATTATTCAAAGACTTCATGTTCCACCCACAAATCAGAAGACATTTTGGTAATCTCAGAGGACATCTTCTACTATGCCTTATGCCTTTCTACCACTCTTGCAGTATTAAAACGCCTATGTAATTAAAGAGGGTCAAAAAAATTAATGCAGGTATAGGTGAAAAACCATGGATAAATGGTTTCCATTATCACACTGAATAACAGCACTACCTAGTTGATCTTGTCATCCAACAAGGATCTGTGTTTAACAGCAAACCACAGTATTGCTGTGTAAGTTTTACAAGGGCAGGGGAGTAAGAAACCAGGAACGACAGGCTGAATGACACTTTTACTGAAAAGCATTCATCTGACACTTGAATCCCTCATCTTAGCCCATCATTAAGGTCCATAAACTGCATCACTCCTGCAAAGTGGTGCTGCTGCACCAGTATTTATTTCTGTAAGGTAATTGGTGAGGAAAGAAGAGTTTTTAAAAGATATTTTCAGTGAATGGCAAAATATATTTGTGATGAGCTTTTACAGAACTATCTAAATTACTGAAGCAGAAAGTGTGTGATCTCAAAATCTAATTACAAAAATAAACTCCAAAAGAATATATTTACTTTGGTATACAGTTTCAGGGTTCACTTACAATGCTTGGCACAGCTCAGAGTTAAGATAAACAATTGTGTGGAAAAATCATATGATGAATCCTTAGTACTGCTCACTTACCAATGCATCTTTTTTGCCTGTTCTCCCTTTCTTTAACCTCCATTTCATAATCCAGCTGGATGCATAGATACATTAACGTGTCTCATGTTCAGAGCCCACTTAATACTATAGTAGTGATACTGAAATATGTGTCCAGCATATTAATCCTGTTCTTGTTTTTTATTCTCTGCTGCCTTATTTTAAAACTAGAAGCTGAAAACAAGGTGCAGACAATATGTAATTCCATAAGTCCGTGAGGTGTTCCAACTAGGATCTTTGGTAACTTAACCTGATTTTTAACTAAGTGATCCTTTGTAAGAAAATGTTGCAGAACCTCCCTTTTAGCCTAATCTATCTGTTCATTCTTATTCCATCACTCCCTGCACTGATAAAACTGGACTGCAGTAAAACCTAATGAGTGAAATAATTCAGCTTTAAAAACCACCAAGAAAGCTGTGTCCAGCTGCAACATAGGGCATGGCACGAGTGACCTTGTACTATGAACAAAGAGAAACAGAAATCTTTCACATTTAAAGAAAGGTATGTGGCACTATACATTAATTAGTTGAATAGCTGGTCAGAATTTTTCATTCACATCCTTTCCCCCCAGAAAAAATCAAATATTTTGTAAATTTATCTTCAGACCTTACATTATTATTCAGTTTTTCATCTCAGTTGAATATTTTGAATATTCAGGATTTTGGTTTTCTTTTGACAAATCTCACTTTTGATATTTGCTCTGTATCTCCAAAATGGGTGTCCCTAAAGAGCTCCCAGAATGCTCTCAATAATGTAACCTTCATACTTTTGTTCCTTACATATATATACCTATACATATCTATATCTATATCTATATCTATATCTATATCTATATCTTTCTCCTTTTTGGAGACTAAGCTGTGTTTTCTTCTTCAGCTTTTTTGGTCCTTGAGAGTTGCTGAATATTAGTACCTGGTGGTTGCTCTTCTAAAACAGACTTGAGACACTAGCATTTTGAAACAGAGCATGCATGCCACTCAAGATGAAATAAAAGGTTGCTTTTCCTTGTGCAGACTCTCTAGTCCGTCACTTTATGAGGCATGCATTGATACTGTCTGAATACTCAGTATCTCTGTCATGCCCTGACCTTGTCCTGTTTTACACAGCACTTGAAATGTTCTGTTAGTGTTTTGTGCCCTCAGAAGGTCCTACTCAGCATGCTGCAGTCATGGTGTTTTCTGGTGGGGTTGAGGCTTAACCCAATATTCTTCCCACTTACCCCTGGACCTTGAGTCCGTAGAGACTCTGTTAGACACAAGTATAGTTGGCTTACTGATGTGACTGGATTGAAAACGTGAAAAAGGGCCTTCATTTACTTACATAGCACTACAAAAACATCAGCATCTCCTACTCCAGATTCTGCACTTACTACTACAGATTTCCTGCACAGTTCGTACTGAGGTATTCATGTATCTCATTGCCATCCACCAACTCTACAAAATTATGATTATTCTAGTGTCCCCACTGCAGCTAGATATTACACATCAACTATGTGATTTCTAAAACTTCTAAGATTTGTTTAGACATGTTGATATCACTGTTCTGGTTTTCTCTTCTGCAGTGAATTTAAATGACATTCTGCATCATTTAGCTATCAGTAACAACAGGATTAATGGCACTTTCAGAAGGAACCATACTGACTCTACTTAAGCTTTCTTTGTCAAATTAGTATTTGCCAAAGCCTTATTCTTTCCATTTAAAAGCAGTACCTATCAAAATATAAGGGCTTAAACAACTGAAATCAATTAGCAGCAGGAAATTATACATTCTGATGGGCCTGACTCATTGATATGAAAACTGGCAGCTAACACCATAGCCCCTCCTTAGTAACACATGGTTCTGTACTTCCCAAAGCCTCTAGCTGTTTCTATTAGTAACTTTGAAGATTTTTATCATGTAAATCAGCTATTATATTTCAGGTTTATTACTCACTATGGTACTCAAATATCAGGGGAAAATATTTCAAAATTGGACAAGCAATTAACTGGTTGTATAATAGTGTCTAGTTATTAAAGCAGACAGGTTTTATTAGGTTAAGCAGGTTTTTGTGTCCTTCAACACTACAATCTAGATGTTGAAATCTTGGATTAATTCTTAACTTGGTTGCTCTGGTTGCTCTGGTTTGAATTTTTGTATTCATTTTGCAGACAAAATCATGAGGAAATTTGCACACTAAAGGCAATGTTCACAACAATAATGTGCCATTTCCAGAATATGAAAATCAGTTCTCAGAAAACACAAATGCCAGGTGATCCGAGAATGCCATATATTTATAAAGAATGAAAGCTTATTTCAAACAACAACAGCTGAGAAGGTGATGTAAGCTATTTTCCCCTGTAAGAAACAAGGCTTAAGGCATGAGTGATGTCCAATGAATAACATGCCAGAAGCGTTATTTGGCTCCCTAAGACTTTCTGTTGTGTAACCCAGATGAAGTGCATTTACTTCTCATTTCTCACCATGGTGATCAATATAAGCTTATATCCAGTGAATGTTATGAAAAATTTGCCAATGACTTCAACCAGGACTGGATTAGAATATTTCCTTAATTTTTTCCACACCATGGCTTGCCAGCTGGGCAAGGGAGGGGATTGTCCTGCTCTGCTCTGCTCTGCACTGATGTGGCCTCATGTGGAGTCCTGTGAGCAGTTTTGGTCACAATATAAGAAAGATATATTAGAAAGTGTCCAAAGGAGAGCTGTAAGGATGGTGAAGGGCCTTGAGGGGAAAGCTGTATGACGAGCAGCTCAGGTCACTTGGTCTGTTCAGCCTGGAGGAGACTGAGGGGAGACCTCATTGCAGTTATAACTTCCTCAGGAGGGAAAGAGAAGAGAAAGACACTGTTTTCTTCTCTGTGGTACCCAGTGACAGGACCTGAGGGAATGGCCTGAAGCTGTGTCAGAGAGGTTTAGGTTGGATATTAGAAAAAGGTCCTTCACCCAGAAGGTATTTGGGCACTGGAACAGGCTCCCCAGGGAAGTGGTCACAGCCCCAAGCACTGACAGAGTTCAAGTGTTTAGACAACAGTCTCAGGCACATGGTGTGACTCTTGGGGCTGTATTTTGCAGGGCCAGAAGTTAAATTTTGGTGATCCTCATGGGTGCCTTTCAACCCAGAATATTCTGTGACTCTGTGAACTTCACAGACAACCTCTGACATCTGTTGTGACCACCTTCCTATTGCACTTTTTATCTTACTAGCTCCATCGCAAACTAGCTTGTAAATGTTTATAATGGGGTACCAAACATCCAACTCTTTCCTTGCTCTTCTTATAACAAAACTTTGCTCTTAACTTTTGACCTGTATATGGAAACCTCCACCTGACTATGGAGATTTTAAAGCATTTAAAACTTTTATTGAACTCACAGCATGGAGGAAATTATTTTCCTGTTTGTTCATTATGTGTTCCATCATGTGATTCCCCATACCTCATTCTGATGAAAGAAAACAAAACTATTTCACCTCATCCTCACACATATGTACTTGAAGATACAGTGTGTAGGCACATGCCCTTATGTGTATGACAGAGAGAGAAAAAGAATTTGGAACAAAGATAATAAATAAATAACTTAGCAAAATAAATTACTCGTTGAGAAATTTAATTTCTTTTCAAAATAGAAAATCTGTATTTTGTTTCTTGGGTACACAGAAAATGAAGTAACTGATTATGCTTCAATATGTCATCGAGAATGGATGGCCTTTAAACATATTGCTTTTGTACATCTGTGCAGGCAAGTAAACTCGGGATCTACTCTAACCTATGAATAGCTACTTCCAAATCACTGTGTTTTGTTTGTTTCTGCAGCTATCTGCACAAGAACAAATACCTTGAAGTTATCAATGATGATGCATTTCTGGGAGTGCACAGTGGACCAACTCTACTGTAAGTAGGAGAAAATAAAGTCGAGAAAGCTTTAAAAATAATACCATTTTAGTTTACAATTTCTTTACAACCATTAGCATCAGAGCAGCAGGGACAGGAATGGCATGTTTACAGAAATAATGCCAGTAACAAAACCTGTGCTTTAGGGAACTGATTTATGAAATGCTTGCATCTTACATTATGTATACTGTTCCTACCAATTGTTCTTCTGGAAGATTCTGTACTACAACCTGTCTTATGGCTGCACAATTGTAACACAAAAGAAGGACTCTTGTACCACACAGGTAAAGGAAACTGAAAAAGATGAAAAAATAATTTTAGACAGAAAAATAGTTACTTCTGAGGCTCTTCTTTTTTCTCCTGTTATTTGGCTTCCAGTCTGATTTTATAATCCTCCAAAGAACTTTTCACTAAAATTAGGAATCATAATACAGAATGAAAATAAAACTTTAAAGAAGTTAAGAATTTCCAGAAGAATCACATTCCCTGACTTGAATTGTCTAGTATGTAATGTAGTGCCTATGGCTGATCACAAGGAGAACTGAAATACTGAAAGGGGAATTTCTTCCTCCACTGCAAATCCAGATGGTGTCGGCAGTGCTCAGTCACTTTCTGCTCTCCAGGAAAACAGTATATTCATAGCAGAATAACAGTGTATTGTTCTTGGAAGGAATCCTAGTAGCTACCTGCAATAACAAAAGGTGCACAAGTCATTATTTTTCCTTCAGAATCTTTTCAGCTCCAGAAAATCAGTCTGGCTCCAGCAGGTGAGAGCTTGCAGAAGCACAGATTTTTGACTCTTGATTATTGTGGGTATTTAAAGCATCAGTGTTGTTGTTATGCCGGACAGGTGAGCAAGTAATGGTGTGCTGCAAGGGGTTGTGGGTAGTTAACTGTATGCTGTAACAGCCAGATAAGCTTCCTGAGCAAGGGCTAGCTTTGAGATGTGTCAGCTACACAAAACCTCTTGGTTTAGGGGC
Organism: Corvus cornix cornix; assembly: GCF_000738735.6. Taxonomy (NCBI): domain Eukaryota; kingdom Metazoa; phylum Chordata; class Aves; order Passeriformes; family Corvidae; genus Corvus; species Corvus cornix. The sequence goes on along the minus strand of NC_046335.1, from coordinate 20,297,664 downwards.
TAGAGATGCCTTCCTAGGATATGCATATCTAACTGTAAAGAACTTCCTTTTTACCCTGTGTTTTCAAGTTAGATAACTCAAATGACTTGAATTTTTTCTAGTCTTCTGTAACTATTGTGCTAGCCCAGCTACCACTGATCCTTGATCTCAGGACATGTTTTATACTTGCAGTATAAACAGCCCAGCTATCCATCTCCTATTAGAATTATATACCTTCATGCCTAATAAGATTCCTAGCAGTACTTATAACTAAAGAGAGACGTGGTACTTACTACAGTGCCATTACCGAGAGAGGTATCGCTTCTCAAGGGCACAAGGCCAGAAATGGCACGTAAGCACAGTAAATCAACTGTGATTTTAAAAGGCAGAGTATTTCACATCATGATACTTTGATATGCGAGTCCTAAGCTAAAGCTCCTGGGATGGTGTCACAGTTTAACACTAGCCTGCACCTCAGCTCCACACAGCCGCGTATTCGCCCCTGCACCCAATGGGATGAGGGAAAGAATTGGAAGGGTAAAAGTGAGAAAATTCATGGGTTGAGATAATGCCATCTTAATAATTTAAAAAGGGATGTTGAAGAAAAAATCAGAGGGGGAAGAAAACAAACGAAACCCAAGAACAACAAGTGATGTAACAAGAACAATTGCTCACCACCAGCTCATTGATTCCCAGCCAGTCCCCTGGCAATGGGAGTCCTGGCAAACTTCCACCCAGCTCTTACTGCTGAGCATGATTTGACAAGGTCTAGGATATCTCTTGGTCAGCTGGGGTCAGCTGTCCTGGCTGTCCTCTCCCAGATTCTTGTGCACCTTTGACCTCCTCGCTGGTCACATGGTGTGAAAAACAAAAAATGCCTCGGCTGTGTGTAAGCACTGCTAAAACATCTCTGAATTGTCAACTCTATTTTCACTCCCAAATCAAAAACATAGCCACATACCAGCTACTGTGAAGAAATTTAACTCTATGCCAGCCAAAACCAGTACAGAATTAATAATTCAAGTTATTAGCTTTTAATTCTACTTTAATGTAATTTTATTAGCAGGTTAGGGAGGACTTGTGGTACCCACAGAAAACCAGGAATTATTCTGCATGTGTGATATAGAAAAGGTTTGCCACAATATGAGCAACAATTTAAAGTGGAATCCTTCCACCTGGACACATCTCCTAGCTGACCTTCAGGAACTAGAACTATTTTAACAGGAACAAAAGAGCTCCTGAAACTCCCACATATGCATTACCTTAAGAGGGCTGAAGTCAAAAAATGAAAACTGAGTGACAACCTCATATGTGTTGTTGTCTCATGTCAAAGGCCATTAACACCTCCCACAGGAGACAAAAATGTCCTTGCAATTGGTGCCTTAGTATATAACCCCCACTATACCATCATGACCAATGAGTTATTTACAGAGACCACAGATTTGTTAACTTGTGTAACAGTCTGAAAAGTCTGACCAATACAGCCCCTCCATATTCCCTTGGGCAGTGTAAACAGCTTGTTATAAGAAATAATTTGTTACATCATTTTTGGTTCAGGCACCTTGGTATTCTTAGCTGGTCGTTGGATCTTCCTCAAAAAGAAAGTTTTACTTACAAAACTGTTTCATCTTGAAAATTAACTCTATGGAAAATGATTGTGAGAATATTGCTTTTTTTCTGGGACAATGAATGACATTGCTTATAGTGGCAGCACTATGCAGAAAGAAAATTTAAAAACCAAACCAAACCAAACCAAAACAACCCAAAAAACCAAAAACATTTATAAGGAGCTCTAAAGAGAAATTCTGTCTTGCCTCTCCACCAAGCTGGCAGAACTTATTGTTTGGAGTCCCCTATATGCACTCAAGTGAGATAAGAATTTATGGTCATTGGAACATGTTCCCCACAGATTGTGCCTTTTTTTTGGTCAGGATTTCAGCAGCAACAGTAACTTAAAGGCTGAAAAACAGAACATGGATCCACCCCTAATAGGGTAAGGTTCCATTTTGGCTTTAAAGAAACCAAATGAGATTTATCTACAAAGAATTGTGCCTGACTATATGTATGTTGTGTGAGTTTGGCCATGCTCTCAGACCACCTAAACTTAAGTAAGTACTAAAAAGTTAGTTAATTTTTTTTTTTTTTTTCCAAATTTGCACAACAGCAGAGGAAGCAAGGATTGTAATCCCTGAACAGAGGAAAACAGATGTCAGTAATTCTGGTTCCTTTGTCACGGTTGTATACTCAGATGTATGTGGATGTATCCACAGATTGCTCCTTTTAGAAAACTAATTTAACAGTATGATGACAGTACACTGCTCTTCACCTCAAAATGAAACCTTGGCAAGGATTCAGCAACTCAGTGGACCTGATTTACTAAATGCAACAAGAGCTGCTGCCTAGAGCAAAAGTTCAACAGAGTACAACAAAAATACAATCAGGCTCATTGTTCAATTAGCTTTTACACAGCACAGTCCAAGCTGAAAACGTTACAGTCACGCAAGATACATGTGAGTAGTTAATTATCTCTAGAATGCAGAATTTCTCTTTAAAGCATCATTTCCCAGTCTAGGAATGGTTCCTGCCATGGGACACAAGCAAGTCTTTGAGCAAGAGGAGCACTCCATATTTTGCTAATCAAACAATGCTAATTTGTAGATTTAAAAAATCCTTCAGTAGAATTAAAATAGTATCTGTAGTTTAAGTCCATCTATTATATATTTTACACATTTTAAACTATTGCAGTTCTCAGAAATTTGTATATGATTAGGTAAAAATTCTCAATTGTACTATGATGCATTCAATCTCATTTTCTTAATTACCTGTCTTTTAAATTATTGCTATTACTGGATTTCATACTACAATTGCATGCTTCCAGCAATGAAAAGGCTTATTGACAAAAGCTATTATCTCTTAGATCTAGTTCTGAAATTCTGACTTCATAAAACCAAAAAAGAATTGGACCAAAATATAATAATCCAGGAAAAAAGAAAAAAATCTGAGCAACTACATATCTGTTTAACACTTCTACAATAAACAGTTGTTTCAGAAAACGACAGCTCTGAATTCATAAGCTATGTTTTATTCCCACATTTATCTGAACCTCTCCAATGTCTCTTTAACATTCAATATAGTGTGTAAATTTCATCTGAGATAAGCAACAGCCTAGAAATGTCACAAGAGATTTATAAGAATGTGAGGACGAAACAAAACCGCTACCAGGCCAAAATGTTGAAATTGGTTGAGAGCACTTTGGTTGCTGTTCCGTCTCACTGTGTAGAACTCTACGCTAGCACTCCCAGTACCTCAGCAGGCTCTAGACCACGGCTACTTAAAAGCTAAAGTCTGGTCTGGCTCTAGGCTAGCAGTGAATGTTGCTAGCCTTTTCCATAATCCTGAGCATTTGACACCTTCCACAAGAGTTTGTCTGCCTGGTTTGTGTCTCAGCCTTGTGGGCATTTGTCAAAAGCCTTGTAGAAGTCCCGGGAGACTTTGAGCAGATCATAAGTACAACACTCAGAGAAGTCTGCAAGGCAGGACTTATTTTTACAAAAACCCCTTACATGCTGACTTTCCCAGGTTATATCGTATTTGGTAGTGGCTTGTTTGCTGCCTTTCAGCAGGAGAGCTAAGCTGAAGGTTCCATGACTCTTACCAATTCAACTACTTCCTCCTTCAGCTGCTTCAGAACTTTCCTGGTGAAAACCATCCAGTCCTTGTGACTTGCTATCATTCATTTTATCAGTTTCCTCCCTAACCTCTTTTACAGTCACTTCAGTTTGAGACAGATCCTCTTGACAAGTCCATCAGACCTCTTGTCTCTCTTGTGTTTCCTTAAGTGTGCCAGCTACAGTTTAGCAGTGCCAGCAAGACACTCTTACATGCAATGTAAGCACTGCCATGTTTCAACATCATCTTAGGCATCAATATTATTAGATGTTAATGAGGCAGACATAACTGCAGTCAGTTCCCATTTTTGTCAGCAGACCAAAATCAGGACTGATACTCCCTGACTGATTGGGACTGACCATACTTGACTGATCAGGGCTTGGTAAGAAGTGACAGGACAAGAGGAAATTGCCTCAAGTTGTGACAGGGGAGGTTTAGATTGGATGCCAGGAAAATATTTTCACAGAAAGGCTTGTAAAGCATTGGAACAGACTGCCCAGGGAAGTGGTAGAGTCACAATCCCTGAAAGTGCTCAGAAAACGTGTGGATATGGCACTTGAGGACGTGGTGAACATGGTGGTGGTGCTAGACTGATGGTTGGACTGATGATCTTAAAGGTCTTTTCCAACCTTAATGATTGTATGATTCTGTACACTGGCACACAAATCATTCAGGAAAATGTGTCTCTTGTCTGAATGCAGGTGTCGCTGTTGTACCAAGAACAGCAAAAATGACACAAGTCTAGTTTCGGGTTAAGTGGCCAGAAGTGGCTATATTTAATTGTCTAAATCAGCTTATATAGCTTTGTTCGCAAGGGTGGCAGAACGCTATTGGGTGCTTGACTATCTGCCTCTCAGAGCGATTGGCGGAATGCTCTGACACCATTTTCAAAATATTTTTCTCAGTGTGGAAAACAAAGACACAAACAGCCTGCACCTGTGAAATAGTTTACAAAATCTCAAACTGTTTCCCAGCTAGTTAGCGTGAGAACAGAGACTTTCACAGGCAGCTGTAGAAAGCTAGAAAATTTCTCTGCTAGCCTTTTAGTATCCACATGCAGGCACAGATATTACAGTCTTGGCAACTCCAACTACTTTGATTCACATGGCTCTGAGGATTAGTAATTGTTTATAAACCTTTTCAATCTAGTTTGAAGACAGCTGCTATGCTGCTTGAAGTAGATTGTGAATCTGATTAGATAATCATCAAGACTAGATTTGTAAGGTAAAAAAATCCCTGAGAACGCCACACTTTCCTCTTGGCCAGCTGACACACACTTTGTGACTAGCGAAGTGTGGGCCTACGTAGAGTAACTAAGAAGTTACCTTCCACTGCGAGACAAATTATCACCAGACTCCCGGGAAGCTTTTTGATTTGCAATAGCAGTGGTACAGAGAGGTCACAAGACTTCTTGGTGGCAGACACCACATAGCAGCAGTTTAGGGACTTCCCAAACTGGGATTTTGGAAACTTCCAAACTTCTGAGCCATTGTGCTTAATACGGCCTATGGATGGGGCCAAGTATCTATAGGTAGCTCTACAACAGGATTAATCCTAAATCAACAAGAACTTCAGGGCATCTGTGCCTGTAACTTTTCACCAAGCTCCCCAGTATAAAACAGAGTGTTTGAAAACAAAACCTACAATACTTGTCTGCTTAAATATATACCCATAGGCACATACATAAAAGGATTCACAGGATTTGGTAAGATAGAATAGAAATGACAGTCTTACAACTGATTCTTCCAAACCCTTTCTTCTCACTGAACAGATGTTTCTTTCACACTTTTTAACATCACTTGGTAACACTCTGAGTTGCCACAGACTTTGCATGTTCACCTCTCCTCCCTGGGAAATTGTTTCCACAGCTGGAGCCCTGGGCTGGCTACTCCCTTCTGTTCACAGCTCTCCAGGAGCTGCAGCTCCCTTCCCTGTACATCCAGAGAAGCTCCTCTCAGCAGCTGTTTCCAAAGCATGAGCCCTTGTCCCCCAGGGTGTTCTTCCTGAGCCAGCCATTTCTGATGGGAATGTTACACAACTGTGAATAAAACCCAAACAAAAAGGTATATTGTCCTTTTTGTTACTTAGCTTTTTGGCCTACATGATAAACCATGGCACTGATTTTCACAATGGAATGATGCAGTTCTGTGTAAAGACTATGCCTTCTCTTATTTTTAAATCTCTTTAAATCGCCTCACATTCTTAGGTGTTCCAAAACTTATCTCACAAGAGTGAATAATCATTACCCATCACCTTCTTTACAATCTGCATGGCACTATAGCCTTACTGCTGTTTCCAGACATAGCTTTTCCCAAGAGGAAAGTCCTTATCTGTACCTTATTACTTCATATATAAACAACTTGATACTTTTATCATCCTAGCTGTAGCTTTCCATGCTCCTATTATAACTGCATTTAGTATTTTTAGAACTGCATGTAATATTTAAGTTACAGTCATACTAGATTTACAAAGTGAGGTTTTTCTGCTCTATTTTCTATTTCTTTCCCAAGCATTCTATTCCCCTTCAACATTACTAAAAGCACTGACCTAGAATTCACAGAGGACTCCAAGATCTTTCCAGAGTGCTAGCTAAATTAAACCCCATTGTCATCCATGTAAAGTTAAAATTGCTTTTTCCTAAATGTACTTTACATACATTAATTTTGAATCATATTGACTATTTTCCTGCTCAGCCACATACTCTTGCAGGAGCCTTCTGCTTTAGACAATCAGCTTTAGCTTTCACTACCTTGTATTACTTTGTGCCAGAAACAAGCTTTGTTGCAGCTACTCTCATTTCCTTCCCATCCTGTTTAGGAGTATTTCAGTAGCACCAGCACCAGCCTGGCCTCTGTGGGCCCTGCTGCAATGACCTGTATATTCAGATACCAATTAGTTTTCCATTCTTCCTCTAGCATGAAAACTTGTCATCTGTTCTCAGGCTTTCCCCCAATTCTTTTATTTTTCAATTAATCCAGGAGAGACATTCCCCTTGCCACACAACAGATTAGTTCTCAACAGCCCTTGATATCTGATTTTGTCAAGGCTTGTCAGAATTCCCAATTCATTGCACAAACAGGATCATCTTTCTCCATAGGTTTGTGCCAGTACATCTTCAAAGAACTCTCAAATGTGTGTGAGGTGTAATTTCCCTTTCAAAGAGTCTTAGCATCTCCCATCACGCAGCATTTAACCTGCTGCAAGATAGCTGCCACCACCATGAGCACTTGATGGAGACCCATGAGGGTTGCTGAAAGGCCAACTTTTTCTTGGTAAGATCTATCCCAAGATCTAATTTATCAAGATGTTTTACTGGAGAAGAGTTCTATAAAATGTCTCAAAGGGGGAAAAGGACTTCGCTCAGGACTTAGCAGGGCTTGTTATGGGAGTTTTGAACTACATTTGAAGGGAAATGGGGACACAGCCAGGCTCAACAGAGATAAGGTGTGGAAAGGGGATAGCTATAGCAACTGCCCAAGGAATAAAGGGAGACTTAAGAGGGGCTGACTCCAGTAAATACAAGCAAAGATATAACCACAAGAAAGGACTATGGGACATCCCTTTGCACCCTCTCTGGGATATTGACACAATACAAGCAACACAGCAAAACATAATCAGTCCAGGAGGTTCCTGGAAAGCACTGATGACAACTTCCTCTCACAGGTAATGGAGGATCCCACATGGAATGGTGTGCTGATTGGCCTTATACTAAGAAATATGGAAGGCCTTGTTGGAGATGTGAAGGTTGGGTGCAGGCATAGCTATAGTGACCATGAGATTGGGGAGTGACTTGGATTAAGAGGCAGATGCCTCCTCAGTAAATTTGCTGATGACACAGAGCTGATACCCCAGGGTGCTGTACAGCCCTTCAGAAGGACCTCAACAGGATGGAGAGATGGCCAGAGAAGAACTGCCTGAAATCCAGCAAAGGCAAATGCAGGTCCTGCACCTGGGGAAGAATAACCCCATGCACAAGTACAGGCTGGGGGCTGACCTGCTTGTAAGCAGCTCTGGGGAGAAGGATGAGGGGGTCCTGGTGGACAGCAAGCTGTCCGTGAGCCAGCAGCGTGTCCTGCCTTGTGGCCAAGAAGTCCAGTGGTATCCTGGGGTACATCAGGAAAAGCATTGCCAGCAGGTCAAGGGAGGTGATCCTGTCCCTCAGCCCTGGTGAGGCCACATCTGAAGTGCTGTGTCCAGTTCTGGGCTCCTCAGTCCAAGAGAGACTTGGAGCTCCTGGAGTGAGTCCAGTGGAGGGCTACAAATATGATTAAGGGTCTGGAGCATCTCTCTCACAAGGAAAGACTGAGGGAGCTGGGCCTGTTCAGCCTTGAGAACAGATGACTGAGAGGGGACCTCATCATACATATGAAAAAATTTCTTTACTATGAGGGTGGTCAAATGCTGTAACAAATTGCTAAAGAGGCTGTCTCCTGTCCTGAAAATGCTGAGAAATTAATGGGGACAGCTCAGAGCAATCTGCTCCAGGTGACCCTGTTTTGATCAAGGAGGTCAGACTGGATGATTTGGAAACTCAACTATTCTGTGATTCTTTAGAAGGTAAAGTGATAGCAGGCAACATTCAGACTCTTCTAAGAGCCAGTTCAGGCTGTTGGTAGAAACACCTATTGAAAAGAATTTTATGTAGTTGAAATTAATTAGTTGTGACATATTAAAAAACATATGATAGCAAGGAAGTTTTTAGAAGTGAAAAAGTCCTCCTACAAAGAGGAGCAGCATTTTCTAACTCAATTTAAAACCAAACAACTCAAAAGGGGAGAAAAAAAAAAAAAACACTGCAAACCCCAGTGTTTTAGACATTTAAAAGTTGCTTAAAGCATAAAATTAGTTCTAATTTCCTTTTAGGTGCAAGAAACCAGACAATGAGCAAGACTTCTAGAGGGATAAGAAAGTGTAAAAAAAAGCTGCATTATTTATTATGAGGGTGTTCATAATAAAACAGTGCTCAGAAAATGTTTCTACACTAGAACCCTTTTTACAGGTTCACCTCTCCACAGACAGTAACTCTAAGAATATCTTGACTTCAAGTGTCACTAGAAGAGGTTTTGGGACAAAGCAAAAACTGAGCAGAAAACACAGGTGACAGGCACCTGGCAGTTTGAAAGGAAAAGCCACCTCCTCATCAACTCTGCATCATCTCTCTCATGAGTCCACCTCAGCAGACAAGTAGAAAGCAATAAACATAATACTCAGTTTTCTGAGAGATTCAGGATGGACTAAGACAGAAAATTTTAATTTCAGTATATAGATAATATATAGGAATTCTTTTAGGAATTACAATGCTTTCTATTAAAGTGTGCCAATAGGTTACAATGAATCTAAAGAAGTCTAAGGGAATATAACTCTTCCAATGGAAGATGTGATTTCTTTAAAGAATTTTTAAAACTTTGTGTTTGCATATGCATTTGTGTCTGGTTGGCTTTAAAGGTATAATTTTAAAAGTTATGATATTTCATTATAATTCATATTCTGTGCTATAAGACATTAAAAGACAAGAGCTTTAAAAGACAGTGAAAGTCACAGAGAAATGAACAGCCTACTTTAATTTGAATGGTATCAGAACTTAGCAAGGCAATATGGAATCCCCACCTCCTCTGGATTTGATTTTTATTGTAGAACTCTGTGAAACTCCTGAAGAACTGTAACAATCTGAAAAAAACATCTGATCCAGTCATCTTTTTCTTTACTTACTTAGGGACATCTCCAGAACAGCTGTTGCCAACCTTCCAGCCAAAGGATTGGAAAGTGTAAAAGAACTAATGGCAAAAAATACGTGGGCTTTAAAGAAATTACCAGCTGTAAAGGTATTTCTTCAGCTAATGCGGGCTGACCTATCATATCCAAGTCACTGCTGTGCTTTCAAGAGCTGGAAAAAAAAAAGTGGGTGAGTTTCACTAACTGGCATTTATTTTTAAAGTATGTCAGTGAAGACAATGTTTTCTTAGTAATATAAAAATACATCTATTGGCACTTTTGTAACTATTTTTTCTAGGTATAGGCAATGTCCTTTGAAACAGATTACAATTGCAAACTGACAGAAGAATTTTTTGTAGGACCTTTTGCAGCAGTTCCTCCTCTTGTTGAGCCCATAATTAAAGGGAAAGAAAAAAGAAAAGGGTAATGTGCTACAGCAAGGCCTGGGAAAAAAGTGTTGGAGGGTTTATACCCTCAAGTCTTGTATGTTTTCTAATTGAAAAGCTTTTGACTACTGAAAATTTTTTGACTGCAAATACAGCTGCATCACACCATGAGGTACAGGATTCCAAATTGCTGCATTGCTAGTTAACTCTAAAGAAGCTACTGAACAGAAATTAGACTGATGGAAGTTCTGGGACAAATGGAATTGTGAACAATAGTGAAAAAGAATGTAATACTGTATGTATTATCCAAGAAGTTATAAACAGTAGGTAAATGTCTTCTTACCTACTAAGAATGTAGATTCCAAAAAAGAAGATAGATTATGGATGCCAAACAAGTAAAAATACTACTGAGGATAAAATTTTAAAAATGCCAGAAATGCTGTCGTACACTATATGGTCTGTTAACAAAAATATATCCAATCACATTTTTATAGCTACATTTTTATTCAGGATGATTTGCTTTTGAAGCATTCCCTTTGTTTACATGCTGTGTGCCAATCAGACTGTAAATGCCAGCAGTGATTTCCCCATCTACTCTTTCAGGATCCTGGAGTACCTGATGTGTAACCAGAGCAGCCACAGCTTTCATAAGAGATCAGTCAAGGCTATCAGAGACCCGTTTTACAAAGATTATGCAGAAGAATACACAGACCACACCGATGCTGTGTATGACACAAACACCAAGTTCACAAATTTTCATGAAAATTCCCATTATTACATTTTTTTGGAAGACCGTGGAGAAGGAAATTTTGGCTTTGGCAAAGAGCTCAAGAACCCCCAAACAGAGAATGTCCAGACCTTTGACAGTCATTATGACTATCCTGCCTGTGGAGGCAATGAAGACGTAGTATGCACGCCAGAGCCTGATGAGTTTAATCCGTGTGAGGATATAATGGGATATCAGTTTCTGAGGATTGTGGTGTGGTTTGTGAACCTGCTTGCCATCCTAGGCAACATTTTTGTCCTTTTCATCCTTCTCACCAGTCATTATAAACTGACTGTACCTCGCTTTTTGATGTGTAACTTGGCCTTTGCTGACTTCTGCATGGGGTTATACCTCCTTCTGATTGCTTCAGTGGATCTCCACACCAGGTCAGAGTACTATAACCATGCCATAGAGTGGCAGACTGGGCCTGGCTGCAACACAGCCGGGTTTTTCACGGTCTTTGCCAGTGAACTCTCTGTGTACACCCTGACTATGATCACTCTGGAGCGCTGGTACGCCATCACCTTCGCCATGCGCCCCGACCGGAAGATTCGTCTCCGTCATGCCGTGCTCATCATGCTGGGAGGGTGGCTCTCCTGCATCCTGCTTGCCCTTTTGCCACTGGTTGGTGTCAGCAGCTACAGCAAAGTCAGCATCTGCTTGCCTATGGACACTGAAACACCAGTGGCTGAAGCCTACATTGTCTTCGTTTTAATATGTAACATTATTGCTTTTGTCATCATTTGTGCCTGCTACATAAAAATCTACGTAACTGTGCGAAACCCCCAGTACAAGTCAGGGGACAAAGACACCAAAATTGCCAAGCGGATGGCTGTGTTGATTTTCACGGACTTTCTGTGCATGGCTCCCATCTCTTTCCATGCTTTATCTGCCATTATGAACAAACCACTGATAACTGTCTCCAATTCCAAGATTTTGCTGGTACTTTTCTACCCACTCAATTCTTGTGCCAACCCCTTTCTTTATGCTATTTTCACCAAAGCTTTCCGTAGAGATGTGTTTATCCTGCTAAGCAAGTTTGGGATATGTGAGCATCAGGCTCAAGTCTACAGAGGTCAGACAGTCTCAGCCAAAAACAGCAGTGGGTCTTACGGGCAGAAAATCAGCCGAGGGATAGGTCAGATTCTCACAAGCATTCAAGACCCAGTCAGTGATTATCTTCCTGCTGTGACAATGCAGAACCAAATTCTCATGGAAGAATGCAAGCAAACTGAGCTATAACATCCCAAAGTATCACAGCCAAAATCTGGTCAAGGGGTGATTGTGCATACAGTGAATCAAATGAGAAGATAACCTTGTCCATATCCTTTTTCCCCAGAATATGCTTAGCTGAAAGTACCTCCAGAGTGGTCTTCTTTTGGACAAACCACTTATTTGAACCTCTTATCAGTGCAGGGCAAAACATACGGTCCTGATGATAATTCTAGAGGTAGATGTGAATGCTCTGCCTAAATAGGAAAATTTATATCTATAAACTGAGCAAATATAAAATACACCCTAATCTAAAGCAAAATGTAAGAAGCAGGAGACCAACAATAAGACTTTGGGGTTCTTATATGACTAAAAAAAAAGGACAAAGTTTGATAATTAAAATCATATTAAAATAAAAAAAAGGTTAAAGTTCTCAAACACCTACATGTCAGAAGGTTCAGTTATTTTTCTAATAGCAAATTTCTGAAACTTCCACCAGGCCTAAACTGGAACAGATTTTTTCTCATTCTGTCATCCTGACCTAAAACAAATCTAGTCTTTTGTTTGCTGTTCTTGGTTTAGTTCAGTGAGGTGGGAAAAGAAGCTTCTTCTTCATACTGCTTTTATTTTGGTAGAAGGAAAATTATCACTGATTTTGCAGCTGTTCATAGGATAACAGGTAAGAAACATTAGGGCATTTGTGTCCCTCACTATCACTCTCTCACTTTTTGATAAACCTATTTAGGAGCTGGTTTATTTTAATTTGCTTTGAAGACCAGGCTACCCAGTCAAGTTAATGACGGTTGTTTGGGGTTTTTTTGGATGACTGATCCAGTTTTTACCATAGTCCAATGCTGTTTAATCTGAGCATGCTTATTGCTCCGAACACCCTATAACTCCTGTTTTCTTACCACTACTGCTGTCCCTACTTACCTCACTCTTACAGGGTAGAACTGTCCTTTTAGCACTTTCTATGTTGAGCTGCCTCAAACCTAGACTTAGACCAAGGGAGTAGATCATGCCTTTAGGTTACAGTTTACTGCATTGAAGGCTGACTTTTAGCTCCTCCAACATGTTTTAAGAACATCTCTCTATCTTGTAGTGAGATCTGTTACCTGACCTTTGTAACATTTGCAGTACAACTACAAGAATCACATAGTTACCTTCTGGCTGGCCACAGCATGGCTGTAATTGGGACATACATTCTCCACAATGTGCTTAAGGAAATCCATGCTCAGACACAAGGAACAACCCTCAGTCTAAACCACTAAAGCATCCTTCTACCATACCTGCTGCTAGATGAGGTCAGGCTTGGCTGTGCTCAGCCCATTCATATACCACAAACAAATGAATGGAGGCCTGGCTCTCTACACGTCCTGCAGACATCAGGACTCGGGGTAGGAGCTGCTCTGCACCAGCTGCATTGTTAACACCTGAGTGGCCTGAGTGCCTGGCTTTACTGGCAGGATCACACCTGTTCCCAGCCAACTCCACAGACTGGCTCTGCAGAACTGCTACCAAGGTTACCATGGATCACTCATCTATTTGAAAGCCTTGGCATAAGAATGGAAAATATTGTGTGAATATTCGCCCTCAGGTAGGTATTTTTAAATTCATTTTGTAATATCTATGCTGGTTTTCATGGAATTATAGATTAATGATTAACTATAATTAAATTAATCAGACAATAGTCAGGTCTTATGTAATCTAGGCTAGTAGTGTCCAAGAAAACATAATGATAGAGCCCTTAGAACTGCTGGCTACTACAGCTGGAAAACTGAGTGATTGCAAATGCCATGTACATACTCTATTAGAGTCTGTATTTTCCAAATATTTAAAACTCAATTTGATTCTGTATTTCTGAATATAAATGAAGGCTGCTTCAGTGAGCAAAAGCAAGGGCCTAGATTCATGAATTCCATGAGATGGTCTTACACAAAATAAATACTCTCTCATCGTTAAAGCCATTTAAAAAAACCTACAATATTGCATTATAGATTAATTTAGCTGCTTATTTTGAGGGAGAGGCATGTTTCCATTTTAGGTTGATTCTCAGCAAACTCTAAAAGCAAAACTGCTGAAACTCATGCGAATAATAATTTATGACCTCCTCTTCTGTAATCTGGACTCGTTCAGTGTTACATCAGAAACAAAGACAGCTTCTTAAGTGTGCAGATCAGCAAAATTCCCTACTCTTGAAACAGCTGTGTTTGTAATGATCTGGCCATGTCCGAGAGTCCCATACAAACATGGGACTTTTGAGATGCAACACCCTCCGGCCAGGTTCTGCCACCCTTCTGATACTGGCATAACCATTAAAGGGAGAAAAAGTTGCCTGAGTGCCTTTATTTACTATCTCAGCAGCAGCAAAGACAATCAAGTTCTAATGGACATTTATCCTACAGACTTCACAGACACTAGTGTACCAGAGGAAAAGAAAATTCAAGCTTAAATCATATTCTTTTTCAGAAAGAGAAAAGACTAAACCAAAATTGATGTTAAAAGTGCTTCTAAAAGTATGTATCGGTTTGGCACAGCCTGGTTTTACATAGCAGGGGGGCCACAAAGGTGGCTCCTGCGAGGAAGCTGCTGGAAGCTTCCACCGTGTCTGGCAGAGCCAATGGCTGATGGCTCTGAAGATGGACATGCTGCTGGCCAAGGCTGGACCAATGAGAGAGGTTGGTAACACCTCTGATGACATATTTAAGAAGAAAATCAAAACAAAGTCACAAGATTGTGTGGGAAAACATGTGAGGGAAAACAACATGGAGACACCAAGGTCAGTGCAGAAGGAGGGGCAGGAGGTGCTCCAGGCGCCGGAGCCGAGGTTCCTCTGCAGGCCGTGGTGCAGACCATGGTGCAGCAGCTGTGCCCCTGCAGCCCGTGGGGATCCACAGGGGATGCAGAGATCCACCCACAGCCCGTGGGGATCCACGGGGGATGCAGAGATCCACCCACAGCCCGTGGGGATCCACGGGGGATGCAGAGATCCACCTGCAGCCCGTGGGGATCCACGGGGGATGCAGAGATCCACCCACAGCCCGTGGGGGAGGTGCCCGTGCCGGAGCGGGTGGATGCCTGGAGGAGGCTGTGATCCAGTGGGAGACCCGCTGGAGAGAGAGGGCCCTGCTGCCAGGCTGGAGCAGCCTGTCCTTGGGGGACTGCACCCCGAGGAAGGAGAGAGCCCCGGCGCAGCAGTTTGGGAGGGCTGTGGGCCCGTGGGAGGGGCTCACGCTGCAGCAGGGGCGGTGCGGCCGCTGCGCGGGAGAGCGGACCCACGCCAGGGAAGTTCAGGAGAACTGTCTCCCATGGGAGGGACCCACGGCCTCACAGGGGAAGACTCCTCTCCTGGAGCAGCAGAAGGAAATCTCAGTGATGAACTGACCAAACCCCCAGGCCCTGTCTCCTGTGCTGTCGGTGGGAAGGAGGGAGGGGCAGGGGGAAGGTGTTTTAAGGGCTTATTTTACTTCTCATTATCCTCCTCTGATTCTGTTAGTAACAAATTCATTTTACAGCTTAAGTTAAGCCTGTTTTGCCCTTGAAGTGTTTCTCCTGGTCCTTATCTCACTCATGAAGTGTTTGTTAATTTTTTTTCCTTTTCCCTCCCCTGCCCAGCTGTGGCAGGGGAGGGTGAGCGAGCGGCTCTCCTGGGTGCCTGGCATTGGGCCAGTGTCCAACCACAACAAAGTAACATGGATCTTTCCAGAATATTTATTTCACAGAAACTAGTAGGACATTGGAAAGATGTGGTATGTTGGACTGGTACAGGTTCTTGTAAATTAATACAGCTGTTTGCTGTTACTAATGGATGATGGATATATTTACACGTTATTCAACTTTTCTGTCTCTCATCATTGCATATACATTATGCCTGTTAAAAGAATTCCGAGATACTGCCTTTATCAATGAAGTTTGATATTTCCAGTTTGTCTTGCATATTCCTTCTTGTGTTTACCTTGGTAAAAAATATTTTAGAAGCTCTTGGAAAGGTCCAGGAAAATAGAATTTAAATATTTGCCAGATCTTTTATTGTAAATGTTTGTATCCTATAGATATTCTCTTCCATTTCTGCTCTGATCAATCCCTTGAGACATTTTTGGGTTTGTGCACACCTTTATGTAATACTTGATATTTTAAATCTGTGTGAGCAAGTTGTATTATTTCTGGCATTTAGTATATATGTTCTCTAGAATACTTCAGAAATAATGCAAAGCATGGGAATAAAATGTTTTGTTTGAAATTGGAAGAGGCTCAACAAGCTTTTTTGGGAAATCTTAAAATATTTTTCCTATAAAAGAAGTTAATACTGTTTCTCTTGCATTCAGTGTCATTGTTCTCCTTGGCTGACCTACCCCATGACACCCTGTCTGATGCAGTTTTGGGGTTTTAGCTCCATCACTAGCTGTGAGAGGGATGTCCTAAATAGCCATTTCAGACAGTGTAGTAGGGATAGAAAGGAACAGCAGTAGTACTGCTGAGCTCTGGGATTCTAAAACCATCACTCATTACATCCAAAAGAATCCAAACAACCACCTAACAGCCATGGGGTCCTCTTCAAAAGACTAAATCTGGAATCTGATCTATTCATTCTCCTTTTTAAACCTAACATATATGGTCAGCTGCACTGACTAAGGATTGAACAGTTCATAAGAAAACACTTCATACTATGAAGTTTGTGTGGTGGAGAGAGACTACTGCAGGAATTCTTGGAATAACTAAATGAATCTTCTCATCTGCTACATGAAACAATATCCCTCCCCTCCCACTAGGTCTCCCCTCAGGGCCTTCCCCTTTGGTCGCCAAATTTTATGTTCAGTAGTTCTTATCAGTGGGGGGGATGGAAGGGAGAAGTTATCTTTGCTATATAGATCCTTGCATTACCTGAAAAAAACCCAAACAAAACACTTGAGTGACAACTCCCAGTGCTGCAAACTGTCAAAGCAATCAAATATCAGTTAGCTCTTGACATACCCTCCCTGTCCCAAAAATCACAGCTGACTTCAGTATCTGTACACTTTACCACTCCCTGTAATGGTGCTTCTCACTATATGAAGTTTTAGGGTGCAAGGAAAGCACAGCTGGACGAAGTCAGGAGTAGCAGCTGACTTACTGAAACTTGTTGTTAAAGGTTGCTGTGGGTAATAAAGTTTACATAGGTTTATGGAGAGACTGAAATTTCACAGAAGAGAAAGCTGAGGGAAGATACTAAACCCACAAAACCTGTATGACTGGGGATGCTTCTGAACTGCAACTACATGGCAGAAGGGAGGCAGTACTCAGGGAGTGTATCACATGTACTTGCCAATTCTCCTATTCTTCGCTCACCACATACTGTTAGCAGCTATCACAGTCAGGACTTTGGCACAGGTGGACTTTTGGTCTGTTCCATGGCAGCCACTTTTCTTCTGTTCATGCAGTTCCCTATTCAGACTGCAAAGACAGCTTAAATTCCATCTTCCTTCAGTAGGTCTGACCTCAGAGCTCAGGTAGGTAAAAAAATCCATCTGGGTGAAGAACATATTCCCTGTTCACAGCACTGCCTCAATTAATTGACCCCTCATGGCTCAAGTGCTTTCACATGAGGGCAGAGAGTAACCACCTTCTCTCAGAACCCTGCACAAAAAATGGGAAAATACAATGTTACCATTCTTTGGAACATCATATGGCTCTGAGATTTCAGATTGGAGGACAGAAAATCCTGATCTAGGGTGGCAGATAATGCCATTATTTTCTCTACATAAACTTCTGTGATTTTATCTGCATTATGTGCATTACATTAATAACACACCATGAAGATTTCTTCATTCTTGGACAACATAGGAAAAAAGCTGGAAAGTTGAGCTGGAGCCGTAGTTACAAACACTTGGAACTTTCTCTAAACAATTTAACGGCTTTAGGTGACCTTTGTTAGTCTCCTCTCTCTCCAACAGAGAGACATGTGGGGGTTTTTCATAGAGTGGATATTGGTTCTAGATGACATCATCTGCAACAGATCATAGTCGAAGTAAGCACACCCTGCCCTGCTGATGGTATTTGGATTCTGAAAATAGCACAAGCAATCAAAGATAAATTTCACATCACTACCATAGCATTTTGGTTTATTAACATAAATGCCCTCTTGCTTCCTTTCTTGTGGGATAAATAAAGTATTAATGCTCACAGCACAGTCTTTGGAACCAAAGACTGTACCAAAAAATGTCCTTAGAAAAAGAAACTTGATTTGAGTAGGAGCCCTATGCTTATGTGTTAAAATGAACCAAAGCCTCCCTCCCAGGCTCTTTGGGCAGGCTGATGAGTAATAACAGCATAATCTGTATTGTTTTTCTAACAGATACCAGGCATCTGCACTTTAAAACCACTCAGTAATCAAATGGTTTCAGGGTTGCTGTTAAAATTGGTCAGTGAGGCAGAATTTTAGTTGCATATTATGCCTTTCCCTTATGCATTCTCTTCCTCCTTTGTAGGGATTCTGAAAACATATGACATTATACTGCACTTACATGTAGGCTTTGTGGACTAAGGCACGAGATGTTGAAGGGCCCTCATCATGCCCTGGAACAGAAGATGGTTAAGAGGTCTTAGTGACGCACACCAGGAGATTCTGACAGCATCGCCAACCTAGAATTCACACTGGTCAATAACACATCTCCAGAAAGCTGGAATACTTTTCATCTGTTTAGTCACTTCCATCTGACCAGACTTACTTTTGTATGACTGGAAATCATGATGTGAAAGTGGACAAATGAAGGCTCTATGAGGTCAATATACAGAGTATTTCATCAGAACCCATCAGCTCTAACTTCCTATTCCCATCCCACACCTGCCCCCCCCCCCCACGTACACACATTGGTATGAATTTCCACAGTAACCTAGTAATTTCTAGGTTCTTAGCTTAGACAGGATACCAGTCCTGTGTAGTTTTGTAACTGCCTGGCCTTACTTTCCACCCTGAAAATATTGGGTAACTATTCCAAAACGTGGAAAAGTCTCATGAACTGTAGCACAGGACTTGGATCTCACTGGGACCATCCTGAACTTACTCCTTCCAAGAGTTTAACTTCTGTGGGATTAATATAATCAACTTGAATCATACCCCACCTTTTTGGGAGGACTTCTCTGCACCGTCCTGATTATATGCAATGCCAGGGCTTGTACTTGTGGCCATCTCAAGTCATGCTGCACTGTTGCACACCTGTGCAGTTCCACTGAAGCTTGTGAAGCTTTGCTAATGAGTTCAAGAAGAAGGTTCACACTCATTACAGTTCTCAGCTATTCAATATGCAGCTGTGATGAGCAGTCTCCTTTGGGTTCTTAATTTTTCTTCTCTCTGAAGGAATGAAATCTGTTGTGAACTGAACATCAACTTCATTAACAACCTCTATTGAAGAGCTCATTAAACAGTCATTACAAAGTGACTGAAATTGTTGGATTGTTACTTGCATATATACTGTGATACTTTTTATAAGACCTACTTTGCTGCCAGGAAGAGACGCTCTGTTTCGAACACTGAGACTGTTAACTGGTGAACTGCCAAACCCATGCTGGTTGTCTTACAGTTTCAGCTGAAATGACAGTGGCTTTTCTTTGAAAAGTGAAGAAAAAGTACAGTACTCATGTCTTTTATGAAGGCAAAGCAGCAACAAATTAAACCTGAGCAGTAACATGAGTTTTACCAAAATCTTTCTCACTGCAGGCTCTGAGGGTGTTACCCGATGGGGTCTTCCCCATGGCTGGCTGCTGACATATACAGGATAGCATCTGAAATACCAAGCAGCACCAAGGCTTTATTTGTGCTGGTTTCAGTTTGACTGTAGTGAGAATTCCCTAAGTTATATGTGGATTACTGCTGCTGCCTAGAGGGAGCTGCGGAAACAACAGATGAATTCTTTTTTAGCCAGCTACAGATTTCTGACTATACCCTGCAACTGTCAGTATAAAACAGCAAGAGCAGTATTTTCATTAGAAAGCAAAGAGAGCATGTGACACACTGGCACATGCACTTTGCCCATGAAAAGTTCAGAATAAAAAAGGGGGTTTTTGTTTCATACATACACTTCTCCTTTGACAAGAAAGTATGCTTGCAAACTCTCCTTTTGTTTTTTTAAAGGCTGGCTGCATTATTTTATCTTTTCCTCTGTACTGTTTCCTCTTTCCAGTTTCTTTTTACATCTCCTTTCTCTGCTATGGCAAAACCCTACGCTCTATTTGAAGAATTATTTTATGTTTCCCACCTACTATCTAAAGTGATTTAGGCTACATGGCAACACAGGAACCTCAGAGAGAAATAAAGCTGTTTAAGGACGTGAAAATCATTCAGGGCAGAAAATGAAAGCTAAAAGATACTCTGAATAAAGACTAACAGCAATTTGATCTGCTAAGTTTAAGAACTGCTCCACTTTGTCTCTACCCCCTCCCAAAACCAACTTAAGTGATACATGCGAAACCATCTCAGATGTGAATATACTTCACCTTTAGCTACCTGATTTTTAACACCAGTATCATCATCACACTTATCAAGCCACGTGCCAACTCTTTATACATACATGGTATTTCACTAGATGCTGCTTTAAGACTAAAACTACTTAGTAAAATCAGACAGACAAATTCAGCCCACAAAAACCAGGATGTCAGCAATGTTATTCCCAGCACTAATGCTTTTTCTTCGTTAAGAGCATGAACAAGGTGAGCTCAGCAGGAAAAGGCCTCCATCCTGCAACAATTTGAATTTTCTGAAACAAAAGGCAATCTGTGCCAAAACAAAACCTACAAGCAGTATTCCCACCAGGTGAATTCTGCAATAAATCCTTTTTTAGAAATGCTGTACTTCCACAACTGTATGTTTCCCAGAATACATTACCTGTTGGAACAAGACAGCCCACCTAGACTCAGCCAGTTGTTCCTCCAAGGGGAAAGGTCTGTATGAAATACTCAGACGCTGGTACAGCAGGACACATGAGGAGCCCTGTCTGCAGGGACCTCACATCAGGATTCCTGGGAGAAATTGGAAAATTCAGGCAGCCAAGAGCTTTAGCAGAAAGGACTGCCATCCGTATTTTGCTGGTCAAAATGGTTTTCCACATCACAAGCAAGGAAGGGCTGTTCTTTACCTTGACATTAACTCCAGCAAGCTCCAGTACTTGTAAAGCAGCGTCCGGACTCTTGGGATTCCAACTGTCTTCTGTTCCAGACATTCAGAGGGATTTTTCCACAACACAATTCTTCATTTGGCTCCTCTAGCAAAGGAAAAACATTTCTACCTTGGCAGAATCACACATCCACACAACATTTTTTGCTGTTATGAGATTATTTACTATTTTTATAATTTAATGATAGTCCTTGTTTTGGATTTGCTACTGAAATATACTTATCCAAATTAAACACCATGTTTTCAATTTCAGTAAATTTTTATTTATCAACCTGAACTAAAAAGGAAAACAAAAACTAGATGTATTTTTAAATAGTTATAATTGAAAAGCTTATTAAAATAGCAGTTCATGAATATCCATCTTCAGAAAGCAGTTTTTGACCCATGGAAGTGAACGGGCAACTCAGTATCATTTGTAATGTAAAGCACTATTTTCATTTATTCTCTCTCCACATTATCTATTTCAGATAACCCTCTTTCAGGTCACATGACGGCATACACATTTATAATATGTAAAAAGGTGTAATTGCACAGGCACTTCACAAAAAATAATTGAGAAAGTCTTCACTCTAAAGAAAAAAACTGCCCTAAACCTATTTTCTGAATATTATATATCCACACCGAAGGTCAAACGTGGTTGAACTGCAGTTTATCTGACTGTACTACAGATGTCCTTACCTCTGAAAGGATTAGATTTTGGCATAATCCCATTAGTGGTAAAGAGTGCTGAAATCTGCTCTGAAAACAAGGGGCAAGTCTTTAAGAGTATTTTACAAACAGAAGTCTGCATTAGAAAAAACAAAACACATACTCAAAAGCTGATACAGTTTAAGACAAGTTGTAAGGAATAATGTATAGTTGAAAATAAACAGGGATATACTGAAAGCTATACTAATGCACTAAGATTCTTATCCTCTCATACCTCTGCAATGACAATAATCAAGCCATATAAAAATCAGATAACAAAAAATTATGCATTTTTAAATATACTTGATTTTGAAAAAAAAAAACATCCTTCAATACTTTGCTCAGCCACAGCTGGGAAAGCACACTTAACGTTCAATTATAACATTCTCATCTTTCCTCAAAGGAATGAATTTTTTTTGTGTTTTAACTTAAATTTGCCATTAATTTGTTTTGCATTCTGCTTTGCCTCCTCTTTTGTCAGGGTCCTTTTGGCCAAAATAACAGGCCATTTTTTTGACCTGTTTGTTTCTTACGTGGTGTGCAAGCTACAACAGCAATGATCTCTTTTGGAAAAACACTGGATTTCTTAATAGTTATTTATCCAGAATCGACTCCAACTCCTTTTCAAGTAAGGAAAATATTATCGAAAAAGCAGTATTGTATTTTTTTAGATTTGTTTAAGTGTTGAGGGCTGGAGAGTAAAGAGGAGTACTGGGGGATGGGGAGGAGGGGATCCACCCCTGAGTACTAGCGAAAAAAACAAACCGAAACACACCACTCCTCATGAGTCTTGGTTTGCTACACATTGATGCCACTGTAGATAAAAAATTAGTTCAAAATCACCACATCCTAAAATACAACCCCCCCATACAGGCAGCATAGCCTACATTTTATTTTCTTTCTAATTATTTTAGAGTTTCAAGTTCAAAATTTAGATTTAAAAATAATCACAAGTTCATGTCTCAAGATACTGCTTTTAGACAGGAGCTAGAAAGGTATCACCTGCTTATGCCAGAAAGCAGTTCTGTCAGAATAAATTAACTAATGAAGAAAAAACCTTATTGATCAGCCAATTATCATCCAAGCACTCTGTATTTTACTTCTTGGTATTTTCTCGCATTTCCACATACAGGACTAACATCATGATGTCACACAGAATCATTAGGGTTGGAAGAGACCTCTGCAGAGCATCCAGTCCAACCCCCCTGCCAGGCAGTGTCACCTAGAACAGGTGACACAGGAACTTGTCCAGGTGGGTTTTGAATGTCTCCAGAGAGGGAGAATCCACGTACTCCCAGGGCAGCCTGTGCCAGTGCTCTGCCACACTCATTGTAAAAATGTTCTTCCTCATGATGAGGTGGAACTTCATCATGTGTTTGGCCATTGCTCCTTGTCCTGTCGCTGGGCATCACTGAAAAGAGTCTGGCACCATCCTCTTGACACCCATGTTTGAGATATTAATAGGCATTAATGTGATCCCTTCTCAGTCTTCTCCAGACTAAGCAGGCCCAGCTCTCAGTCTCTCCTAAGACTGATACTCCAAACCCTTGGTCATCTTTGTAGCCCTTTGCTGGACCCTCCCCAGTAGCTCCTTGTCATTCTTGTACTGAGCAGCCCAGAACTGGACACAGCTCTACAGCTGTGGCCTCACCAGGGCTGAGTAGAGGGGGTGGATCACCTCCCTCAACCCACTGGGCACTGTTCCCCAATGCAACCTCAGGAAACCACTGGCCCAAACAACCAAGTTTTTCAACCAATCTTGTCTTAACACCTAGCCTTAGGTTACCATGGGGAGAAATCCTTAAACAAATATCCAAGTCTGGCCTCAAGATTAAACTGTGAATTTTTTTTATAATACTGTGATGATATTAAATTGAAAGTCTGCAAGGCAAACTCAACTAGTAAGTGACAGTGAAATTACCTGCACGTGATGAAAATAATTCAGAATCTTCAACATTATTATGGATTAGTAATAAGCCTTACATATGAAACAAATGCACATGCAAGATAGTAAATGAAGTGGCAAACATTTTTAAATAACATCTTTAATTAAAGTTTTTGCAAAGGCAAAATATTAAACTTAAAATAGGTCTTAGTACATCAAAATACTAAGTTCTCTAATTGTATTCCAAGCATGGCCTTTGAAACATAATATCCTGTATATCACAGAGGAGCAACCTTGATCTGCAATTGTACAGAATGAATTTTACAAACATAATAAATATATTTACCCCCTTACACATAACAGTATATGTACAACAGCAGTTGACAATAGTAGCTCAGAACAGCAAAAAAGGATAGTCCCCCCACTCCATAATCTATTGGTACCCTATGCACTCTGGAACATGTCTCATTGGATGACTGTACATATAGCTAACCCCAGGTAGTTTTTTCCTGTTTCAAAAAGCTCCTTTTGTTCCACAACATCTAATCCACCAAATAATAATTAAAAAACACACTGCATGAACTGCCTGAAAAAAGTAGACGACATGGAAACCAATGTACTGGTTTTTACACATTTCCCAACCAATCACAGCAATGGGAAAACGAGACTTTAAATGCCAGACACCAATACAGAACAATATGCAAGTTTCTTCATCTTGTATAGTCGCTGATCTCAAAGTCTGAGAAGAACTCTAATCTCAGATGGGGGTACATGGGTGGTGTGGGATGGCACACAGTAAACCCCACGGTGCTGTGTAAGGCAGCCCAGTATCAATCCAGTGTGCACTGCCCTAAAACCACTGTTCATTTCCTGGACATCTTATTGCATTCTATTAGGAAGCTTTTGCTTTGGGGGAAATTTTGGGGGGGCTTTACTGTTTTTAAAGGAGCTTTTACAAATTGAAGAGATTAAATCAATACGAACTTTAGTTAACAAGGTCTCTAACTCCTTCACTGAAATTAAGAAACTTTACTCTGGTAGTGTTATGTGGTGACATAATTACTGCAAACTGTCAAGTGGTGAAATTATTTTCACAGACTCAATGAAGTTTACTTTAACACTTCTAATTGTGCAGCAGAAAGATAAGAAAACATTTATTTAAAAAATCAGTTACATAACGCAACATGTTTTTTGCTTTCTTCTAGAAAATGTGCTTCGGAATCGCATATCAATCTTGGAAATAAACTCGGACCACAACTGTCACTTTAAATAGTGTTTAGGAAACTGAATCATGTTTAAATGCAAGTTGTAAGTACAATGCAGGAACAAGGAGTATGAAGTCTCAAAGAAATCTTGTTGCTAACTAGCAACTGAGGGGGAATAAAAACATATTTTATTTAAATAGTCCAATAAAATTCCTTATGTGACTAAATTCTCTATTATCTCCTTAAAAGAAAATATTTCAATTTGTTTTCCACTTAGATGGTTTTAAATGATTGCACACACTAAAACCCAACAGAATTAGCACAAAAAAAAGTTGCTTTTCTGATTGAAGCACTGCAGGAAATTTACTCTCTCAAGAATCATTGTCAGACTGGCAAAACAGGTATTCTGCAACTGAAAAGGCACAAGACTCAATTTTGCCCAATTGCCCTACAAGTTTCCATCAGCCATCATGGTTGTAATTCTGAAGTTATCTTCCCCATTTTTTTTCCATCATAAAAAAAGGTGCTCCGTTATCTGTGCAAATTTTAACATAAGCCCTCTTGAAACCATTAATTGTTTCCATAATACTGAACTATTTAAATTGGGAGAAAAAAAAAAAAGCTATTTCTAAGGGGGGAAAAAATCACTTATGAACATGGGAATCCCTTGCCCTCTGAAAGGAATGGTTTCTTTTGAACCTAATGAAATGGTCTGTTCAGTTATATAGTTAAAACCATGATTAAAAATTCAAGTACAATAATAAAATTAAGCAAACTACATTCTTACAGCAAGCTGCTACAATAAAATGAAATTAAAACATGCTTTTTGACTTAAAAAAAGGAACACTTGATGTAGCAATAAGAGCACAGTTTGGTATGTGCATGGTTTGACTGGCTTTCCCAAAACTTCACAGGTAAGTTTTGTCTTCAAATACAAATATCTGAAAAGCATACCATACAATTAGCTTGCAAGAGGCTGTGCAAGTTCAGAAAGCTTCTAACATCCTTCAGAACAAATTAAGCTTAATTACCTTTAAAATTCAGCTACCCCTTAAAAATAAATAGAGAGGCTATGCAGCTTCTAGTATATGTATGTGGGAGAGAAATATCACTAAGTTCTATGAAAATGAAGTGTTGCACAAGTAAACTGGGTTCCAGTAGTATAAAAAGGAAACTATAGCTAAAGGGATGTTTTTTCCTTTTGTTGGTTTGGTTGTGCAGCATTATGGAAATTTTTCTGAAGTCCACTACTTAAGACTTACTGGTAACAGACATGGAATAGGTGAGGGAAGGAATTAGTTGGTACATTATTGATTTCCTTGCAGTTGTACATAGAAGTGTCAACAGTGGTAAAAAAATAAAATATCTGCCTTGTTCAGAAGAAAGCAAACACCAATCAGTTTGAGATACCTTGAAAGCCCCAAGCTAAAAATGCACTCTAAATGATGATCCCATTATTGAAAAATCAATCAGAAAAATCATCAATTAACTTTTCATAAAATTTATGAATGTAGACTGCTTTCTAATAACCATATGGCTCTAGACACGCCTACAGGCAGTTTTAGTCATTATCAATGAGAGCACAGGTGTACAAAATCACAGCAATAAAACCTTCTTTACAATTCGTCGTGATTTTTCTATGTACTACTGACTACAAATGCACTTGGAGGCAAATAAATCAGAGAATGAAAATTAAAGCAGTTGTTACATACTGCTAAAATACACTTGTGACTTTGTTAAATAATGTTTAAGATGTCTCATTCTCAAGCAAAAAAATAAAGTCAGAAACCAGGTCTGCTTCTCATGGTCTTCCCTAATTTAGTTAAAATTATCTTTGCTGTGTCCTTTTTTTATAATCTTTTCAAGCACCCAACAAAATGCAAAATTTTGAGCCACATGAACATTCCTTCCTCAACAGTTTCTGAAGTATAATGCCCATTCCCTCTCCTCACTCAAAAGTAACTGCATTTCCAAAAGCAGGGTTTGCAAGAATGACCTACGCACAAAGAAAAGTTGTTCAACTTCTGAGGTGAGAAAGGGAAGGAGGGGGGAATAACTTTGTTGCTTTTCACAAATCGAACACAAAAAACCCCCAAACAAATAAACAATAAAAAAGGCAAGTGAAAAAGTGACTACACAAGGTTTAGTGCATCTGACTGCTTGATTTGCTGTTACCGAGACAGCCTAAAGATACTCTAACAAAATTTGTGTTCTCAAAGCTGTGCAGCTCTGTTCATGAAATTACATGCCATCTGGAAACATTAGAGACATTAACTGCGGCAGGTAACTTCTGGCTACACTTTTTAGTAAAGCAGATCTTTGATTAAGAGTTGCAGCTAGGATGTTAGAATTTTTATGTGATTTTCTGTATTAAAAATTTAGTCATTCCTGTGGTCTGTTGAATTATTTGTGGGTGTCTGGACTACATACATAGTAAGCAGGTAAGGGAATGCATCTATTATGGCATTACCTAGGTATTGGATTCAAAGGGTCTCCAAACCCTTCAAATATGGGGTTTTTTTTTTTAGATCAATGGAAACTTACTTGTTTCAGTTCAGTGATGCTGAACCACCACTAAATAGCAAGAATGCAATTAACAAATTAAGTAATCTGACTTTTGTGGGGGATGAGGTGCTTCAAACTTGAAAAATGCAGCCCTAAATAAAACCTATCACATGAAATTAAAATAATTTTGAAATACAAATCATCATTTTACCATTTTGTGACTGCTAGGAACAACCACCTGTTTATGGGGAAATGCATTGAAAACAACAAATAGATATAATAATTAATGAGCGTATCAGAATTAAAAATATTTTCCTTATACGAGTTATTTAAAATTTAACACCTTAATTCTTACCCTTCTGTACAAAGCTTGCACGCAGTTTAAGTAAGATTCTGACCATCCTCACTACCAAAAGGAAGTGTTCAAAGCAAAGATTTGTACACACAATAAGCATTTTCAGATTAATAATCTATGAAAGGGAATAGTTCCTTCAATCAGTGGAAGAAGTATTTTAAAATCTTAAATCAAGGGCAGGGGGGACAAAGCCTTACATGCTAAATACCAGCTGTAGGTACCTGTATGTAGAATTGATAATTAAGGTATTCCTAACACACAAAACCAGCTCCCAGACAATGCTATAGCTGCTACAGTCCATGGCTTGCTCATCTGAAGTAGTGTCTTTGTTGCCACATTTTACCTTTGTTCCAATACTTTTGTTTATTTCTGATGTGCAGATACACATTTTGATTGGAGTATACATCCAAGTCTCAACCTTTCCTGCTTTTGTTTTGCTTTTTTTTTCTTCCTTTTACAGGGAGTTCTTTTGTTTTGTCTTTTAAAACTTCACCATTCTGCGTCCCCAATGGCTTTGGAAAATACATAATCTCTTCCATTAAGATTCATGATGCCATCTTTGAGATGAAATTTCCATTTGTTTTTACTTCTGTGAATCTAAAAACAGGGCAAAAATGTTAAACTATTACTTTGCCTCAGAAATAGGTAATAATGCGTAATTATAATGGCAAGAAAAATAACTATTAGACATACATTACTAAATTATTAAAAATACTGAGTGCCACATCCAGTCTTTCCTTAAGCTCCTCCAGGGACAATGAGTCCACCACATCCCTGGGCAGCCCATTCCAATGTTCAACAACCCTTTCTGTGAAGAAATTCTTCCTGATGTCCATCCTATTTGTGTTATTTAAAACTAAAGAAAATTGAAGAAATTTCAGTCAAAAGGTAGAGGAGTAACCTTTGGAAAACCTAAAAAAACCACACCCAAACAAAAAACCAACAGAACAAAACCCCCACCACATACTGCAAGCACAGAGCAGACAAATACTTGCAGTCTATCAAAAATTGCATCTGAAAGAGCGAAAGATCACCAGATGACCAGATACTCAAAGAATACAAAGACTTTTCAGAAAGCTGAAATGCTGTCCAAAAGGAAAGTCTATCATAAACTTTTGCAGATGGAACAAAGATGCAATTCTAGATCAAAGATGATCGAGAAAAAGTTAGAATTTTACGTAAGTCATAAACACAGGAAGCCCTGCTGCATTTTTTCCATTTTTACCAAGCATAGGAAGTCTCACCATCTACCATTAGTGCTGTAGAAACAGTAACGTAGCACCAAAACAGCTATGACCATATCACTCTACTAATTATTTGCAGTACTGTTTGGTCTGTTCTCACTTAAAGCTGAAAAAAATACCATCAGTGGCAAAAGTCAGCAAATAAATGAACAAGGAAAGGTCTGGCTTATATACACTACTTGCCCTACTGAATTGCATTCCACAATAATCCCTGATCAGAAACATTTTAGCTGCTGTGAGGTTAGAAGGAGGGTCCTCAGACGAATAAATAACTGAATAAAGATGGGAAAACAAGGGTAAGAACACAGTTTTTACAACAAAATGAGTTCATTCCAGCTAAGATTTGTGCTGGTTAGAATCTACAGAGTTTAAGAGCTCACAAAGAATCTGAAACATGACGAAACGTACTGATCATACAAAAAACCAGTTACTGAAGAGCTGCAGAACGATGTTACTGCCCTAACTCATTGTGTAAGAACACAATGGTGGCATTCAAGGCATACGAAGACAGTAACAATGGGGAAAAAAATCAATTTCAATTTACATGGACAATAAAAGTGGTGGGTTTGAATTAACAATTACAAGCCAGGAAAGAGATTCCAGTGTTCTAAGACTTTCCCATGAGAATATCAGCTCTGTGTTCAGTGGGGCCAAAAGCATACCAGTGCAAAAACTACTGCAGAACATTGCTACACCAGTAAATAAATTGAAGTGTTACCTGTGTTCCTCCCTAAACCATATCTACAGAAAAATAAAACAGATCTGGCGAAAGAAAGTAAGAGCAATCAAATGTTAGAACAGTTGTACAAATAACAACAAAGTGCAGCTCTGATTTCAAAGATATGACTGAGGAGGGTTATGACGGTCTGCAATATCATAAACAGCACAAGAAAGCAAAAAAGAAGATGCTTTAGAACTAGGAAGTATCATATGAAACTAATGGGTTTAAAAACTAGGTGATCCTCCACACATCACACAATGCATTTATGAAACTTCTTTTCAAGGATTCAAAAATAATCAAATCGATTTCTAACAAGTAGAGGAAAAAATCCTCTGTTGGCCATTTGAGAAGGCACTCTCTCTTCCTCAAGAGACAGTTCAGAGGATGGTAAAAAGGTCTACATGAGCATTACTACCTGTCTGCCCATGTCTCATAGTTCCACCACCATCAGCTGATGGAGGACACAGCAGGAGGGAGCTGCTCAGATCTAAGCTGAACCTATGTGTTTTACAGACAAACTGAACAATGATTGGTTGAAAAGAGATTAAGTCCTTTCAGAGCATGTGGCACTGGAAGTTAATGACGGGCACTGTTTCCTACCAAGTTCCCATTCTTAACTTTTAAGAGGATGAGGATTTCAGAGTAGTTCCTGTTGCTCAGCTTCAGCAGCTCCCAATAAGCTTTTCTGACTGCTGTTCTGAGGTCCCTCACTATTCATTACAATTTGCCTCAAAACAGTTTTGGATTACAGTCTGGAGGAGACAGATGGCTGGATCACTGGTAGATGGATGGCTGGTAGATACTGATACCACTTCATCTTAAATTTTGTGTTGAATCCGATGGCAAGTCTAAGCAGAGTCTGAGCATAACCAAAGACTTGCTAACACAGCCATTCTTTGCAACGTAGGAGCTTTTATTCAACAAGCTTATAGCTTTTTTTTTCTGCTTTAAAAATGATACCTATTCATTATAGTCCAATTAATCGAGTACAGGAAAAGAAAAAAAAATCCACACTGAATAATCTGTGTACTACCTCAGCCAAAAGGTTCTGATATCATCTAGACACATTTAAAAAAAAAACCAGCACAGATGAATCCTTGCACATTCCAGGGAAAACACGATCCCCTGTAACGACTGAATTCTTGCAAGACCATTCAGCAGAATTTAAAGCAAAACAAGCACAAGCACTCCACACTGCCATTTCATATAGCACAATGCATAGCACAGAAAGAGCCTTCTCCTCTGGTAATTATCCTATCACTCAGAAAAGATACTTTTAGTGATCAAGGAACAGCTTTCCACAAGTCTAAATCCTGATGACTACTTTTCCTGTTCATAGCCACAATAAATGTACAAACTTACAGTAGTTCACCTCTCCTGATCCCAGAAGACTGTCCTTTTGTTAAAGAGCACAAAAAGACAGGATGAAGAAAAATAAAATGCAGCCAAATTCTTCTAAGCTTTACTCATTACCAAGTTTAGTACAAACATGGTACACAAACCTGTTTTAAAAACAATAGGTAATTCCTGTATTTCCATTCATATTATAGTCTGTACAGATCTATCTGTACTTAACAGTCACAAAGACACTACTTAAAAATTATGATCTGATAGGAAGAACAGAGAAAGTAGAACTCTTGGATGGTTTTCTGTAGAGATTTACCTTATCATACTGGCACACAACAACATTTTCTGTATCGAACAGTTCTTGTCCTTCCTCGTCACTCACATCATCTTCACTGTTCAGAGGTTCCTGAAAGAAACACATGCAAAAAATTATGATGTTTGGCAAGATTAGAGCTGTTACTTCGATTATTAACATGAGGCTACAGTGTTGTCTATGAATACAGGACCCAAAATGCAATTGAGGTGGGGAATATTAGGCTTTCCAACAGAGTGCTGATGCTTCCTACCCTCCATCTGGAGAAGATAAACTCTTATGAATTTTAGTCTGGAACTTCTGTCCAGGCCAGATTCTGAGCACTGCAGCCTTGTGTTCCTGCTCCTTCACTGCAAATGTTCATACAAAAGTATGCAGGTTTTCATTTTGAGAAAGCATCTAAGCAGTGGAAAGGTGACATCAAATGTGAATAAGCCATGGAGTTTAATTTTTAAGGGCACATAAGGAGCAATGTGACCATAAAAATAAAACTCCATGGCTTATTCACATTTGATGTACCAAAACTGAAAACAAACTTCAACACACACGCTTTTATGTAACAAACACTTCAACAGCTAAAACAACCACTAATAAATGCAGAACAACAAATATACTCCCAAATATATATGCTAAGTGGACTAGTTGCTAGTGAGAGAAGAAGGTGTACTAGAGGTCCTAATTCCATTCAAAGTAATGCTATGTTTAACTGAGTTCAAAATCTTTAAGGAAGTGGTCCACTCAAAGCAGCTGCTGAGGAGCAAAGGAAGCAAAAAATAAAAGATTTCTGACATGCTGATAATGAAATCTTGGCATCTAAAAAATTCCCTCCAGAATGCTAGCATTAAGGTTAAGGAACACTCAGTATTTTAAGAATAATGACCTATACTTAATAAGGCAACTATTAAAACATTCAAACTGACATGAATGCTGAATGATATAATGGAAAAGTGATGTGAACCCAACCTGTAATTTGTAACAGAAAAAATACTGTTAAGACACCACTGTAAATGTACTACAGAAAATCTGATTATTTACAAGTTTTACCTGCCTATCTTGCATGGGTGATACAGACTGTGAAACTGTTCATACTGGCATTTTAAATGGAATCTAAAATAATTGGAAAGGCTGTAGAGAAGTCTGGAAGCAATATGGCAGTTCAAAATGCATTTTAGGGACAGATTTAGGGAGTACCAAGCTTCCTGTCTGAGACAAAGTATCAGTACTTTTAACTTAGTAGTATTCCCCCACCCTCTACCCATTTTATACAATTTCTTATTCTTGTGGGGCTTTTTGGTGCAACACACCAAAACTCAGTAAGAACCACTGCCTGAAGTCCAAAACCAAGCCAACTCAAAGTCTAAATCAAGCACATACTATTAAGAATGCAACAACTCCATCCTGTTCCTGTCTCTGTATTTTATTAAATCAAGGTCAGATGTGTTTCTAGAAGATGCTTTATAATCAAATTTGAGTTCTCAGCTTGTTCCTGTGTAACAGAAAGCAATGGAATAGCCAGTGACATACAGGTAGACCACATCTGTTAGTGCTATCAGTGAGCCAAATACTGCTCTCCTTTTTATCAACCTTAACACCCTGCTTTTGTATGCACTTGGTCTCAAGTGAAGTTGACTATTTCTGTTTGCTCATGAAGGTTTCATGATTTCATGATTGACCTCTCCATAACATCAAAAATATTCCTACTGAAGTTTGTTAAATGGCGCTGGTCACAGCTAACTTTTGCTGGGTCGCCCCGCATCCTCCCCAGCTGCATTTCAAGGTGCTCTGCTAATACACACCATTTTCACAACTTCAATATTAGAAATAAACTATCTGAAGTACAAAGGGTAAAAGTTATATTCTCAAAATTATTGAAACATACTATTATTTGGAATAGACAGTTTTCTTTAAAATACCAAGAAAACAACTGAATTGAAACACAACCATAACATTACGTTTACCTCTTCAACTTGGCCATCTTCACCCCCATCTTTTTCTTTCTCCTCCTCTTCATCATCATCATACTCTTCTTCCTCATCATCTTCTTCTTCAGATGATGTGTCCCCTGTTCCATCAACTTGGAGAACAAGTGGTGCTTGTGGTTGTGCCTGCTGTTGCTGTGGCTGCTGCTGACCGGCTGCAGGAATCTGTGCTTGAGCTGGTGTAGGGGCAGCCACTGTTGTAGGTATAACTTGAGTTTTATTTCCTGTAAACAGGATCTGCTGAGGCTGAATAATCACTCCTGTCTGCTGGGAAATCCCTCCAGGGAGAGGAGCCAAAACCTGGTGGAATATCATTGTAAGTACTGTGGCTGCTAACGACACAGACTACCACATCACAGCCTCAAAGAAAAAAATTAAAGCATATCAATCTGGTTTGAACGAATTACTGAAGAGTTACAAATATTCCACCTATATCAGGTATATAATTTTAATCACATACCTTCTTTTACTACTTGATGTTCATTTTCTGCATTTTGCATTGCTAAATTTAAGAAAAAATTTTAAAAGTCTATCCATTCTAAAACATGAGCACTACCACCACACCTGAGTTCCAAGCATAGCACTGGAATGTTTTAATTCAAGTAAAAGATGATTTTTAAAAACCTTCTTTATAAAAAAAATTAAACTCTACATATTGTTAGTCATGCTTAAACTGTATAACTGTGACACTATGATAATGTGACTATGTTAAATTCAATGCTAACCCAGTCTGGACAAACAGTTGACCTTGTAGCTGAACAAAAATCTTTCTAAAACATACTGTATTCACTACTAAAATAACCAAGGACTGTGAGTTTTAGGTATTTTGTTCTGTGTGTTATGTGACGCAGAATCATTTCAATTAATTTACAAGTATGTAGACTAGGATTATGCACATACTATAACTGTCATCAGGAGAAGCACAAAAGAAATTTTAAACTGCAGTCAGTATCTGGCAAGAAAAAAAGTGACATTAAAAACAACATTTCAAGATTGTTCATTAAAAAAAACCAAAACAAACAAAAAAACCCACCAAAAACCCCCACCACACTTGACACAACTTTCTCTTTTTTTTAATTTTACCATTTCTGACTTTGTGTTCTAGTTCAACTTGCTCACAAAAACGCAAGCTTCTTTAATAATTACTATTATGGTTTTTTCTTCCAAGTGTTCCTATTCGAAAAATTTCCTTTACCTGCTGAATAACAGGTGCTTGTACCCCGCCAGGCTGCATTTGTGGTATAACCTGCTGCTGTAGAACCACTGGCTGCTGTGGTTGAATAATATACTGAGCTCCATTTGCAGTTCTAACTACTTGGAGGATCTGGCCTGTAGTAAAATAAGGATCAAATTAATCAAATGTACAAGTTCACTTTTAAAACTATCTTAGTTTAGAAGCTCGTTTCCTGGAAGAATACTAGTGGCAATTAAAAGAGAGAAACACTAAAACGATTCACTTTCTTCAGTGAAAAGATATTACGCAATTGCAGCTGTGCCAGAAACAAAGAATAGGGTTCTTTACCATCTAAATATGATAATGAGGTATGCAATCCAAAAATAAATTTACCTTTGCAGGCCAGAGACTAATCCTTTAGCACAGCACAGTATTTTAAATAATAGCTCCCACTTAGGAGCATACCTCCTGTTTCAAAAGACAGATTTTACAGCCGGAAAGACAAATCAACATAAACCAAAACAGAAATACAGATATTCACAATACAAAAATTCTATCCACTGCCAACACCATGGTATTTCCAGGGTCCTATGAAATGATGACCTTTCCTCAGAATTTTTCCCTTCTGATTGCCACATTTCAAGTAATTCCTCTGTCCATAACTTTCTTTGCAGCATTATTCGCAGGTGTTTTTTTGGGGGGAAAAAAAAAAAAATCTATCCTTACACTTATTGTCCACCTCTCCTTTCTGTTCCCACAATACCTGCACTTGATTTCCTTTTGTTATCCTTTAGCTTTACCATCTTTTACCCTTCATCACTTAACAAAATATGTCCAAGACACAAACAGATACTTGGAAATAGCCTGCAATACTGAAAAAAAGCAAGAGCTAAGATATATTCCAGCATTAGTTTTTCACATTTCTTATCAGAAAGGTGGAGTTAAACAGAGAAGAAATTAAATTAGATAATCCTGAACTTTATACATTGCCCTCAGAGATGGATTTCTGTTCTCCCTCCACAGCAAAATGCAAAGCTCTATTTACTGAAAGAGCTAAACGTGTCTGAAAGAAGGGACTACCCCAACCCTAGTCTAAGAAATGACTATAAATGTTCAAAACTGAAGTATTACGACAAAAGTAACAAATATGGGCTGCAGATTATTCTGTGCCATAACAAACATAGATGTGCTTCCTTAAAATTGGGAAGATTTTGATTTTTAGAACAGCTGCACATTTAAATTTTATGTCAACTATATACCATTGAAGTTTTTAAAACAGGAGGGTTAAGTCTTGGGTGATTCTGAGCATACTAGGTGAACTACTCTGGCAAAAGCAGCAATAGATCTAGAAAATGAGATTTCTCAGGCCTTTCTTTATTTTCTATGCAATATAGATCTATAATCAGGTTTACAAAATCAACATAATATAAAAGTACATTAAATTATCAGATATGCTGCTCATCAAAGTAACATTTAATTATATTCTGAATGCATGGGATAACAGTATTTAGAAACTATAAATAAGAAATAAAGTTAGAATTGCTAGAAAAGTAAGAAATTCCACTTTGCATGCTTAGCAGGTACAAAAAACCTTAAGACATTGCTCTTCTGAAGCCATGTGGTGTTGCTTTCATAATGGGATCTGAAGTTTCTGCACAGAAATAGCGATACTGCTTTTATACCCAGCACAGTACTTCAGCTCGGATCATGCATCACAAAGCTCAAATGTACACAAAAGGGAAAGACATCAACACCAATCCTTGTGCTTGTAAGTGGGGAAAACTTACACAGACTCTAACCTACAACACCATTAGGGCAGAACCACAAGGTTCATAAGAAAGTCAGGGAGCAAAAAGTACAGGAATCAAATAAAGAGATTGCACTACCTTGTAAGGGTGGATTCCCAGACTCTGCTTTTTAGCAGTAAATAACAAGAAGTAAGGCCCAGAATGTTTCCCTCTTAAACCCCCTTGAAACTATGGTTTGTTCTCAACATTACAATTACCTGAATTTGTAAGTATCTGCTGAACTGGAGTAACACCAGCGGGGAGAGCCAATGTAGCTGCAGTGGCTGCAGCACTCTGAAATACAAGAAGAGCTTTTTAACCAAAACCATAATATTGACAGTGTTTCATCTCACAAGATTCTGCCTGAACATACCTTTTTATTGCTGTTTACAGTGTTTTCACACAAGCTCCTGCAGCTACTGAAATGCAGGCATTTCAACTGTACATAATACTACATATAAAAATTATTTTATTTTCCTTCTTTAATAGGAAGAAGACTGAAGCAAAATCGCTAAATATCACACCCTAACCCAATTCCATGTGGTTTCTTTGTTTTTCTGCAAGCTCAGCAGATAAACCTCTGCCTTCTCTGCTGATTTATTAATACAGTACAACACTACATTGTTCATGTGGCAACTTTAGTTACACTTTTTCAAAGCAGCTAAGGCTATGGGCCTACAAATCCGAAGAAACATAAGGTACTGAAGCAATGATTATGTTCGCCTGTCTTGTTTTCACAAGGAGTAGTAATCGGGTTTGCACTTCACTTCATTCTGTAAGTGATTTGCATTTCAAGTCCCTCATCACACAGCTCCTTTGAGTGAATCTACACATACTGTGTACTGACTGTTCCCAGAATGACTAATTTTTTCTCTCAAGACAGCTGGTTCGAAGAGAAAGTGGAACTATCAGTGAGTAATGATTTGAACCTGCAAGAAAACTGAATTCCAACACAATTTTGGGAGCTCCAAACACAAGAATCTGTATTAAGCCCTTAACTTGCAGGGGGTGATAGACTTCTGTAGAGGCCTCTCCATTTCAAGGGTCCAACTTCAGCTGCCTATGGAAAAGCCTCCCTTCCCCTACTATAAGGGAACCATGGCCAATTACTCTTTGTTACTGTAAGGAGTTAAACTTTATTACTGGCTAGAGTGCAGATTTCCCATTTAGAAGAAACAGGATCTCCCCATCTGTCTAGTCAATATAACAATTACAACTTAAATGTTTCTAGTGAACACAAACAGTATTTACAGTTGATTGTAACTCTTTGCTGAATGGTAGTTCTCTGTGGTATACAATTCATCAACATTTTGACAGCAGTGGAGTTTAAAAAGCTTGGCATACTCATTTTTTTGATACCCCGAGATAACCGAGACAGGACAAAAACACATATAACTGTTGGATTTGTGAAGTTACAAATCCCATTGAAATGGCTGTCAAACATAAGAAAAAGGTGAATGTTTATGTGCTCTTGGCTTGTGGGTAAATCATGCTATTCAAGTAACAAAGTTCAGGCTCTTTTCTGTAGCAAGATCAGCAGGTAAGGGGAAAGTAAAGGCTAAGAAGGCTGTTCCAGCTTCAAAACTTGTTGCATCATAAAACTTTGATTTATGGGCTTTTATCATAGAACTGGTAAGAATGCTATGAATTATGATCATAATACACATATTTAACTTATATTAGGGGTTGTTTTCAAAGCTTTGCAAATAACTTATTTTCCCTTAAATTAAGCCAGAGCATTTAAAGCAAGATCAGATAAGCAATATTAAACTCTAGAGATAGAGAGTGCAAGAAAACTGTAAATGACCAGACTCAGTTCTATATACTGTTACATAATTAGTGAATCAAATTAATGTGACCAGCAAAGATCTTTGTGAAATGCTAAATTATCTCTCATTCAATGTAAACTTTAGTTTGAGCGTATTTAATGCTTTTTCCTGCATCTAGCAAATACCCTATGCTTGCATCACTTAATGGTGGGGTACTGGTACATAAGCACATCATCATGCAGATTCATACCAGCAGTATTCCAATTTCTGATTTTAAAAAAGTTTTGGTTAAACATATTTAAGGTAAGTCTTAGATTTGTTATCAGAACTGAAGTTATAGATTGCTGTTCCTAAATTGCAGTAAGTGCAGCAGCAAAACCCAGAAAGATGGCAGATAGCTTTACCAGTGTGTCTTAAATTACTTTTAAGCATCTGATGACTAATATCAGATTTGTGTTTACTATTTAATCAAAACAATTTACATAATGACAGTGTAAGCCTGTATAAACTTCTGCTTCTCTTACCATGCCTGATGCATTCATATGTGGTATCAGCTTGGAATCTGGCACAATAACCTGCTGCTGAGGAGCTAGAAACAAAAAAAACCCCAGCATTTAATGAAAAGTACACAATCTGCCCAAAATAACATCCAAGCCAGAGCAACTTAGAAAGACTATCACTCAAACATCAGTTGAGCTTCATCACAAAAACAAATAAGCAGTCTCTAGCATTACTAAGTTTTACTCTCAAGACAATATTCAACAGCAGCTCTGAGGGGTGATATGACTACTTTGCCTTTACAGATCTTATTTCAAGGGCTTCATTTACCTATTCTGAATCTAGGTAAAGCAAGACTGAAAATATATTTCTGAAATTAAAGGTATTAGTGAAATGTTGATAAAATTGATGATGTCCAGTATCAGAGTTCTTCAAAAACAAAAGTAGTTAACTCTTAAAACAGACTTAAGCAAGGATTGTTCCAAGATGAAAAGTAACAGGATGCTGCAGTTAGCCTGAGCTATGTGCAGTCAGCACAGATGTACACTCATGGTCTTCACTGTTTTTCTAATGCAGCAGAAGCAGATGAAATGTGATAAACCACCTGTCCCACACAACAAAGCAGTTTTGGTGTTCTAAAGGAAAGAGACAGCTAAACTGTACAAACAACCTGTTGATCATCTCGAAGTGCATGTGTCCGAGTCTATGGAACAAGCAGGTTGCCACTGCTATTATCAGTGACAGTAAACTTGAAAGTGACAGAGCAATTTGAATGAATTAATCATTGACAAACTATTGTCCATCCAATCCTTTAAACAAATGACACTTAAGAATATTAGGAATAAGAGTTTCTGGGAAAGAGTCTGGGGTAGGAAATCTCACAACCTTGTACAGAGATCTGAGGGCATCTCCAACTTTCAAGGAAATGAAGGAGGGCAAAAGTTTAAGGAAATCTCATGAACCTGTGCCAGGACCTGAAAGGACAGCAGGAATCACCATGACAACCATTCTGATCCCTCCCTGGGACTGCACCAGGTCATGTGAAGAACTACTATACCATCTCCACCATGGAACAGGGAAATCAAGTAATTCACGAAACTGCACCTCTGCGATGGAAGTACTTTGATATCCTAATTTTATTTGGTCTCCATGCTGTCATTTGGTCATAAGCCAAAACACTAGGCAACAATAAATCAGCTTTAAGCGTGTTACCCCGGGAGCAACCTCCATGTTCCAGGGCAGGGAACGCGGTCACGGAGCCGCGGCTGCTCCACCAAGGGGCCGCCAGAGGGCGCGGTGGGCGGCCGCCCCTGCGGAGGCCCCGAGCCTTTGCAGCCGCCGCGTTTATTGAGACGCTTTCATCTCAAAATTAATTTCATCCCAACGCACAAAACTGATTTATGTCTAGCCAAAATAAAAAGTACTATAAAAGAAAATAAGCAACCAACACGATCTTTCCCTCCCCCTCAAAAAAGTGCCCCAAACCAACCACAAAAGGACAACCAAAACGACACCATGGAAAAACTAGTCACATTAGTTCTGTACTGTGTTCAATGTATGGTGGTTGGGTTTTGGCTGGTTTTGTGGGGAAGGATATCAACCCGTATCTATCTTCTGCGCCTATGACAACACAGGTCCTCTGATCCATGAAAGTCAAGAAGACTGAAGTCTGTGACTACCACAGAAATATTTTAGGTCACGAACTTAACACACTGAAAACTCAACCAAGCCTTTCATATGTAACAGATATGTTTACTGTGCATATATGCAGTAAAATCCAGTAGTATTTATCTCAGTTTTCAAATGAAATTATAACTGCTGAAAAAGTTTTTCATTAAAATATTAATGAATACTCAAGACAGTAACTACAGGAAACAATACCATTATTCCTAGCTAAAACATACCTTGTACATCCACATCTACAGAGTGTGCCATCTTTTAAGACAAAAAAAACCCCCAACATATATTCAGACTATTGTACAAGTATTTTTCATGTCCTAGCATTGAGTTATGCCAACCAATAATGGTTTTCTGAAAAAAGTTGCTCCTGATGACATTACCACCTCATGACTAAACTGTCAACTGCTTATGTATATATTGGTTTGAACTTAGAGCTGCTAATGGAATTTTGAAAGTCATGCACTCTGAAAGCATGTTATGTTGTAGGAGACCAAGAGAAGAATTCAGCTTTTTCAAAATCTTCTAAAGAATGTGACTTAAAACAAATACCAAAACACTTTTCACCAAGACAGCTTTCTTGACCCATTGAATAGAGAGGCCAAGTAGAAAGACAAAAAGTTAACCACCAGACAAGCATCCTGCCCTAGATTTAGGATATGCTAAGGAGCTGGACTAACTTCAGAGTCTTTTGCCAGAGTGTTTAGAGATTATGTCTGACCTTGCTGAGATGCTGGAATAAGGACCTGTTGCGGCTGAGACTGCTGCTGCACAGTCTGCTGCGGCTGAGGTGTGTGATGGTGGTGGTGATGATGCTGCTGTTGCTGCTGCTGCTGTTGCTGTTGTTGCACCTGCAATAAAAGCTGCTGCTCTTCTGAATGGAAGCCATCTACAGCCTTAGACTGCATCAGCTTGTTCTCCCACAGCTAGTTTGGAAAAGGAAAGAGAAATATCTGTGTACGACTTTTACCCAACAGGATTTGTAACGATGTAACAACAGTACTCCAAAATTGAGTTTCTTTTCACTGTTTATTTTGTGCAAAAAGCCCAAAAAGCGTTCAGGCAGATACAGACAAAAGGTAACTCCACAGAGTGAAGAAAAGAAATTAAATATCCCTTGTCAGCCCAAGATTAAGCTTTAACATTCTTTCTTTCTTCCAAGTGTGGAAGATTCACAACAACCCTAATAGAAGCATGAATTGAGATAAACTAGGAACTTTAAGTAAGACTTCAAGTTTTCCACTTCCCTATATTCATTCTTTCTTACCTCTTTAATCACAAAAATAATTCTTTATTACAACTTTCCTCAAGCCATTTCTTCTTGGAACTCCTCAATAAAAGTTGCTTAAAGACCACGGCCTCCTAACATGTTTCAACAGAAGCTACCAGTATACCTAAGATAATGCCTCTCTACAATCATTTATAGTTTCTACCACAATATCAAATTCAGCTTCTCCAGCCCTACACTTCTTTATGTCAGCTGACATATCACCAAAGGACAGACGCAGATGCACAAGTGCAGCTCTTGTGAAAATAGCAACACAAGTATTCTGTAATACATCTGAGTCAAAAAGACTACGGGCACCCAGGACTCATGATTTCAAAATCTGCTTAGGGCTCCCTTCTTCTTCAATACTTCATTTTCCTTCTTGTCTCTTTCCTCATTAATTTTTTCTGACATCATTTGCGGAACACATCTGTGACACAAATACCAAAGCACTTTTTTTATAGCGCTTACTGTGTTTCCATCAAGACAGGTCATGGTCTCATGGGAAAAGTCTTCACCTGTTTCTGTCTAGTCAAACTCAATTTGTTTCCCACTCCATCTATTTTTTAATACTTCAAAAATACTGTGAATGTGGAATACCACGCTCGCTGAAGAAGATGAGACAAGATGTCACCTACTTTCCCAGTTTCCTTTATTTTTACAGTATTGTTTTGCCTTTTTTTTTCCCCCTTCTTTTTCTCTTCCCCTTCCAAGGGCTTTTTTAACTCATGAAGAATTTGAGGAAAGACATAGGAGACTCACTAGAGCTCAGGTTAACATCCTGCCTTTATTTTGGACCTTTGGTTTTACACTCCACGTAAAACAATTCTGAATCAGAGCTTCAGGCAAGTGTGGTGCATACAGTGTGATTTATTACGTACCGACCTCCAAACAACAATACTTTTGCAAACAACAAACCATACATACAAAAATCTGAAAATGCATCAACAATGCAACTCCTCTTCAAAAAGACAAAAACATCAAGCAGTGCAGACATTTTATTCTTCCTGCAGAGAAACACTAAGAACTGTCTGTCTCTAAAATAAACATATTTTTCCTTTTTAAAGATGCAGTGTTTTGGGGATCAAAGTAACACTGCATTCAGATGACTGCTGATATCAGATTAGGGAAAATAACAAGGTGAGCAGATCTGTCTATATAACAATTCAAATGGTATGGGGGCTACAGATATGCAGATTACAGTGCCTAATCAACTAAAAATTAGTATTTCTACTGTGAACAACAGCAGCCAGATTTGGAAACTAACTGCTGTATTGGTCTATTAAAAAGAACTTTTAAGTTCAACTTACTGTTTTGAGTTCCATGAGAACTTGTTCATCCACTCCTTCATCCAGAAAAACTTCTCTGACATCATTAATGACATCTTCAATTACAGACCTGTACAATTTAGGCTTTAAAAAAAAAAAGTAACTAGTCAGCACTGTTTTGAAAAAAAAATCTGTCACTTTAACATTAAAATAAGATTTCCCCCCCAACGAAAAACTGCATTTCAGAATACACCACATGTTTCCGAGTGACTGAAATATCCAGGCAGGTGTAAATCAGGAAGAACATCTCAAACAAGGTGAAAAGGGAAGGGACTGCTCACTATCCTTTGTGACGTAACTACAGCACAAGAGTTACCAAGCCATGAAGAGCATAATTTAAAACAGAGAAAAGGAGATTGTTTTCCATTCACTCAATTTGTTTTCTGCTTGTACATATAGATCCTAAATACACAAAAATGCTTGGTAGTGTGCAAAATGCATTAAAGAACATTCAAAGTTTGAAAGTATATTAAAGACAGGAAAAGAAACCTGCTAGCGCTTACTACTTCAACAGGCACCAAGATCAGAATGATCTTGAGCTGAAAAAAAATTGAAGGCTCAAAAAACTGGAAG
This sequence comes from Corvus cornix cornix, assembly GCF_000738735.6. NCBI lineage: Eukaryota > Metazoa > Chordata > Aves > Passeriformes > Corvidae > Corvus > Corvus cornix. Next base: position 20,254,481 of record NC_046335.1, on the reverse strand, counting down.
GATTCATGTGAATGTCCTGTTCTTCCTTACGTATTTGTTTTGAGAAACTCTTGAAGACTTCTGTTTTCCATCAGTACTTATGCTTTCACATTTCAATTTTTTCATTTTAGGGAAATACTAAAAATATGTTATTATTACACTGCTTTCACACCTAAACGATCAAAAATAAAGTGAATTGACAGTTCACTTTAGGTTGCCAAAAGAACTTCTGGAGCCTCCATTCCTGGAGGCACTCAAAAGCCATCTGGACATCGTCCTGGGTTCTAGTTGGCCCTGCTTGTGCAAGTGGATTGCAAGAAGACCTCCAGAGGTCCCTTCCAATTTCAGCTATTTTGTGAATTTTAAAATGAAGGTACAATTTAAAACAGAGAATGCAAACACTTAACATCAATTAAAGCACAAAACTTAATTCACAGAACCACACGAGAACTGTACTATGCACATGCTGTACCTTTTAAACAGTACAGCTTGGACCTCGCTTTGTATGTATGAACCTCAATGGGATTTTGGCTGGGCTTAAATATCTGTGCCATCTAATTGCAAGGTAGCACTACAAGCTGTAAATTATGGTTGATCAGTCTTGCAACCTGTGAACCATATATACTTCAGTGACCAAGACTGCTCCTTGGGCTGGGAGTACACCAATTTTAAACTGATCAGAAAGCAGCCGCAACTTTCTCCAAACTGTCATTCCCCACTGCCCAACTCCCTTAAGCAATAAATCCTGAATGATGCCACATACATCAGACACGCTGTATATATGCAAAACAATCATCCTATACTGGTGCAGTGGGTTTGACACTCCAGGAAGGCTGTACCTCCAATGCACACACAGGAAATCTGCACCAAACACAAGTAGTTAGCCCAGAGGTGCTGGAACTACACAAATTTACTGCATGCATTGAAGCATTTATTTTATGCACGGACATTAGCTTAATGCATTCCAGAAGTATTGAATTTGTTGCAGACATGCTAAAGAGTATATTGCACACGTTATGGAACTGTTACACCTAAATTATGGAATAATGTAGGGAGACTAGTAGCACATGATTTACTAATCCACTGAAAATGTGAGTGGTCAATAAAGCACAAAAAGGAAGCTGAAAATCTTTACCTTTAGATGCAGGGAGAAAAAAAAAAAGGAAAATAAAACTTAAGAAAATGCATTAAGATTACAAGGGAATAAAAGAACATATTTGGAACCTGGAAATAAGCAGTCTGAGGGCTGCTTAAGGCATTATGTCCTTACTGTTTAAAAAAACCTCTGCACTGGGGCATGCTCAAGTTTGTTGGTTTTTTTGGTTTTTTTTTGTTTTTGTTTTTTGTTTTTGTTTTTTTTACAACCGCCAGCCCAGTCCCTCCCCCAAAAAAAGAGAAAGAAATGCAAAAATAAACCAAAAAACCCCAACAAAACCCAACAAACCACTCTATGTTACTGATCACATTTCAGATTTAAAACATGCTGCTGCAGATCAAGGAGCTGAAATGTTATCATTTATCCTTTTGTTACCTGTCTTTCAAAAAAATACCACTAAAAATTTCTGGCTTCAAGTCACAGGGTAAGTTTGCCATCCTTAACAACTACATTTACAGCACCTATGTCCACAGCTTCTCCAAAAGAAACAAAACATACCATACTGCATGCTCACTTACCCAGGTTTCAAATACTGCATTAACTGAGCTTATAAACATTGAAACAGACTTTCAAAGCCAGCCTTGAGTGCTAGTATTTTAAAACTGTGTAGTAACTCAAATACCAAGCACCATTAACAGGATTATTTTTCCACTTAATTCGTAACAGATGCAAAAAGACATTCTACTTAATAATATTAAGTCCTATTATTTCTATAATTAAACAAATTGCATGAAGCTTATACGATTCACTAGCACGGAAATACTACTTAACCTATTCCATATATTGTTCCTTATTATATTAAAAGCATCTGTTCCTTAATGCCAAAACCACATTCTGCAAATAAACATGCTTAACCTCAAGCATGTAAGTTACTTTATTTAAGTCAAGAGAAGTACCTGTGTGCCTCAAATTACAATCAAAATTCCTGCAGGATGGAGGGTGCATTTTCTCCTTTAATCCTCCTCTCCCTAAATTACCTCTTAGGTCTACTTTTCTGATAAATGGGATTTTACACAAACAGGCCCTAAAAATTTCCACCAGTAGATACTTCCTCCTATCTCCACAATCAGGTATTTCTGTCAGGTTTATTTACAAAGCCTTCTGAGTCTATAAAGTCCTGTAAGAAAGATACCAAACTGACTCTACAGCCCAACAGTCTGCTTGGAAATTTCCTTTATTCCCTATGTAGGTAAGAGAAAAAACAAATTAAAGCAGATACTGGTTTCTAGCGTCCAGCATTAGTTTAGCAAGACCTCAGAAAGGCAGGTTAAGAGCACATATGTTTAATCTGCCACTGCTGACACAGGATCCTTCTGCATTACTTCCAACGGTCCAAGCAAGTGGCTAAGTTCCCCAAAACAAGACAGTCCTGCAGGGGTGAAGTGAGCCAAGGACCGTGCAGGTTTACAAGCCCACCAGCAGTCTGCATACGCATGCATCCCTCTGCATGAGCCTCACAGTGCACTGGATCTCAAAATGGGTCAGAATTTTCAGACACTGTTCTAATCACACAGTAATATACACGGTACACTCATGGCTCTGTGATTAGGAGGAAGAAAAGAGAGAACAAAATATTTGCATGCTTATAATGAAGCAGTATCTGTCTGATTTTATCTATAAACATTTACATAATACTAAGAAATATCCTGTCCAGTTGAAATTCTCTTTTGTACACTCCTACTGAACAGCCAGCCCAGGTGGATGGAACATCTCCCACGCTGGGGGCAGCAATGCCTTCAAGAAACATTTACAGTAGAATTTTGAAGAGCATCACAGAATGCTCTTTTCCTACCTCAAAAGAGCATATCCTGTAAAATTACAAAACAGTCATAAGTTCCAGGCTTTAAAAGAAAGGACACTGTATTGTTTTCGACATACACTAAGTGTTAGCTTTAAGCATTATTTATATGATGCTGAAGCTGTTTATATAAGCCATCTAAGACACTGGAGTTGAATGACAAAACTATTTTCATACACTGCTTACTCAAAAAATAAATACAATTCCTGAATAAGTCTAAAGATGGGATAGTAGGTGAGCTTTCCAACAAGTTTCTGCAGTAAGTCAGAGAAAGCAATGAGAACAAATGGAAACTTTAAAAATTGCTATTAAAATAATTGTGCTTTCATCTGGTTTATATTAAAGTGTCTCCCTCATAAAGAGTACATTGCTGTAAATGTCAAGCTCTTTTAAGAGCAAAATATTCAAATCACTCTTCAATAAACACTATTCCAAGCACTTACTACAGATTAAAGACAACAATTAAAATTCCTGATTTATTAGATACAACCACAAACACATAGAAAAGATTTGGAATCTACTATTTCCCCCTCCAGGAACATAAGGGAATGATTATATTTTACTTTCTCTGTGCATCTTGTAAAGAAAACTCTTGAGTATGGTGACACTGCTACACACACACTCCAAATCCAGGAGCAAGCAGCAAGCTATTTTAAGAAATGCCACATGCCTTTGGGGGCTTACACTTCCTACATTCCTTCCGCTTCAAGGGTACAAAAACTGCAATCCTTTGTAATTATTATCACAACACTTGGGATTTCAGAAGTTTCGATTTCTAATAACCAACACATTATGGAGAGACAGACCACAGCATGCTTTGTACATTTGAAAACAGTTTGATCCTGGTTGCTTCTGCAGCTGTCCCTGAGACACTGCTAATTTTCTCCCAGACGTGCAGTTACCACTGTAAGCCAGCCACATGCAGCCAGAAGGGCACACCGTAAAGGTAACTACTTCTAGTCTCAATTACATCAAAGATGTGCATAAAAAAAGTAACACAAATAATCTACATTGTTATGTTGTTGTAGACTTTTACAAATAAATTACGTTTATCCCCTGTAAAATCTTATACTACATATAACTGTTAACATCTAGTACTTGTCCTTTATTGCAGAGAACAGATTTCTAGCAATTTGGATTTGATCAGATGCTGACGTGATGCCATTGACACATTAGGCTCCAAGTCCAGCTTCCTAAAGTCACATGGGTTGCAGCATTTCAAAATGTTCCTACTCATCTTTGGCAACCCTTGGGTAAGCTATGTATTTCTTGCTACTGAATGAGACCCAATTCGACAAAATTGTAGGATTTTACTACTTAATTGAAAACTAACCTAAAGCATACCTATTTGAAACATGCTTATTTTAAGCTTGGCTTTTACTATTCCAAACATTGACACCTTTCAAAAAGAACTTCCAGTACAGAAATACAGTGAAAGAAAACGAGTTGTAGTAAATTGTTGAGTCAAAAATATTTAGAAGTACTCTGGAGATTATTCAACATATATATTTTTTGCTATTCAGTACCCCCGTGGTCAAGAGAGAGAAGCAAAACCCCTAATTTGTTACACAGAAATAGATCCTTTTCTTACAATCAAAACACAAAGCAAGAAGTTTATAAACAGAAGGACAACTAAGATTCAAATCACACACATTCAGTATGCAGCCTGCTGAGTAACTGCCCTCTGTGTAACAGCTGACTACTTTCCTAGAATTTTCTGATGCAAAAGCTGACAAAATATCAAATCAAAGATGTTTCCTTGCAATTGCATAAACCTAACTGACAAGCAGGTCTGTAAAATTTCAGATTTGGAAAAGAAAACTAAGACACTTTGCATTTTCTTTCATATATTTTGTACTACACCAAATATTGTAATGAAACCGAGTAGTGAAAATTCCAAAACCACTGCTCTGGCTGGACTGCACTAAAATATTTGTAGACTTTAGACACCAGAAAGACACAAATCACTGAGTAGCATCTGCAGCCCATGACCCATACATAAAACTTGAATATTAGCTTCACTTTTGGGGAAGACAGCTGTAGTCAGACCTTGGCAAAGCACCATAAAATAAATACCACGACTCTCCTTGATACACTGGGAAAGAACCGTTTAAATACTCCTTTCCCCACGCAGCAGAAAAGCTACTTTGAAGACTTTACAGGAGCACAGGAACGTGTGCGAGCCGTATGCCAGGGGCAAAAAACCCCAAACCCAAAACAAACAAAAACCCCACACCAAAACCCAAAACCAACCAAGCAAAATAAAAAATATTTTAAAAAATAAAAAAAAAAAAGGAAGGAAAAGGTAAACAGATTCAAATGCACGAGGAGATGAAAACTGTCTTTGTGCAATGCACAGAAGCAAAGGAAAGCCCATTGACACAGGCTAGGAGACACCTTCACCCCCGCAAAGCACCACCGCTCCGCAGGCCGGTGGCGACGGGGGACGGGCGGCGCTGAGGGAAGAGAGAGCGGTGAGAAAGGCCGGTCGGGATCCGAGGGACAAGCCGCCCGTCTCCCAGCCTCCGCCGCGGACGCATGCACCTCCCAGCCCGCGCTCCGCGGCTCGCTCCCTATTTAAAGGCTGATGTGGTGTTTAAATGGAGAGGCGGTGACGTGGGGCTGGAAAGCACCTTCCCATCCTAGCAGAGTCTATATTAGAGAGCGGCAATAGCGCTATATAAACAGGGCAGCCACAGGGAGGAGGAACACAAGGAGCAGGGAGGCAGAAAGGCAGGGGGAAGCCATGATGGATCTGAGAGCCACAAACAAGGGGGCCGAGCCCGCCGCCGGGACGCCGGGTTTGTCTCCTCCAGCGCTTCGGGGCGGGGTCGCGGCCGGGGGCGCGCCGGGGAGCGGAGCGGCGGCCGTGGGGGCTCGGTGGCAGCGCAGGTCTGTGTGACTGCTTGTTGCAAACCTCTGTGAGTACAAGTGCAGCAGCGAGCCACCCGCCAAGGTGCAGAAAGCACGAGAAGGGAACGGGGCAGAGATTTGGGGCTTTTTCTTTTTTTTCCCCTTCTCTCTTTTAAAAATAAATACTGCCTCGCTCGCCAGAGTTGAGGGCTTTCGCCTGGCTTAGCCGATCCGGTCGGACTGGGATAAGTGCTTTTCAACCATCGTCTCCTTCTTACAAAGCAACATAAAATGGCTCCAGCGGAGCCCGGGCGGGCTTCCCCGACACCGCAAAACCGAAACCTGGCTCGGGCGCCCCTTCCCCTCGCCTCGGGGCGGGCGTTAGCGCCCGCGCTCCTCCGGCTCTCGCCCCTTCCCCGGGCGCCTCCCGCCGGCGGCGGCGGCGCCCCCCGCCCGACGCCCCTTCCTTCCCTTCCCCGCCGGACCCCCGGCCTCCCCGCGGGGCCGCCCCCGGGCCGCCGCCCCGCGCCCCCGCCGCTCCGCTCCCACCGCCTCTCTCTCCCCGCCGCCGGGCGCCACAAGTTGGCTGCCGCCGCGGGGGGCGAGGCTGCCCCGCGCCCCCCGCCGCCCCTGCCCGCCGAGGGGCCGGGACCGCCCGAGGCGGGCGGCGGGAGGGAAGGGAGTGCGGGGGAGGGGCGGCGGGCCCCGCCGGCCCCCTCCCTCCGTGCTGCCCCCGGGGCCCCCCTCGCCCCCCGACCCGGTCCTTACCACGGGGTTTGTGTTAGTCGAGCTCGCCATGTCCCGAGCCCCCCGGGACGCCCCCAACCGCGGGGGGGGAGTCGCCCCTAAAACAATAAACCTGCCCGGCTGAGTCCCCCCAGCGCCCGCGCGTCCCGCCCCGGCTCACGGGCGGCCCCGCGGCCTGTGCCGGGCTCGCTCGCGGCCCCGGGGCTGCAGCCGCCGCGCTGCCGCCTCGCCCCTTTATATAGCGCGAGCCGAGCGCTGCGCGAGCGGCCGGCGAGCGGGGGACGCGGGCGGGGGAGCGCGAGGCACCGCGAGAGCTGCCGCGAGACCGCGCCGGGCCCGGAGGCATCACGTGGGGCGCCCCGCCCCTGCCTCCATGACAGCTACCGAGGCGGAAGCGGGTGCGCCGGGCTGCGCGGCCGGGCCCTACCGAGGCGGAAGCGGCTCCCACTCGCTCCAGGGCGCTGTCCCCGCCCGGCGCGTGACCTCACGGGGCGCGCGCGGCAGGCGGCGGTGGGGGGCCGGGCGGTCCCTGGCGGCGCGCGGGAGGAAAACGCGGAATTGTTTAGTTTGGAAAGACCTGTGAGAGCATGGAGTCCAGCCAGTGACCGAACACCCACCACCGTGTCAGCTAGACCAGGGCACCAAGCGTCACGTCCAGTTTTTTCTTTAGCACCTGCACGGATGTTGACTCCGCCACCTCTCTGGGCAACCCTTTCCAACGTCTAATCCCTTTTTATGTGAGGAAATTCACCCTCATGGCCGACCTGAACCTCCCCTGTCTTCCTGTCACTGGTTGCCTGGCGGAAAAGGCCGATCCCCACCTGGCTACAATCTTCTTTCAGGTAGTTGTAGAGAGCAAAAACGTGCCCCCTGAGCCTCCTTTTCTCCAGGCTAGCCAACCCCAGCTCCCTCAAGCTGCTCCTCATCAGACTTGTGCTTCAGACCCTTCACCAGCTTCGTTCCCTTCTCTGGGCACACTCCAGCACCTCAATGTCCTCCCTGAACTGAGAGGCCCAGAACTGAACACAGGGTTCGAGCTGCAGCCTTACCAACGTCAAGTGGAGGGACACGATCACTGCCCTGGTCCTGCTGGCCACTCGATTGCTGATACAGGCCAGGATGCTGTTGGCCTTCTTGGCCACCTGGGCACACACTGCTGCTGTTGACCAGGGCCAGATACGACGGCCACGCCAGGGCAGAGCGCTGGGAGCAGGGCTGGCAGCCCTCACAGAGGAGGTGGCTCAGGCCCTGCTGTCCATGCTGCTGGTCACAACTGGTGCCAGGCTTCACAGAAATCAACACGCCATGCCTCACCTCAGTCCCTAGGAGGTTGCTCCAAGGCAATTAAAAACTGCAAGTAACCACTGCAAGGCAGAAATGGGTCTTCCTGGCCCACAAGAAAGGGGTCTTGAGCCCTGCTTGGCATTGTGAGCACTGGTGCCTTTCCTCTCAAGCAGTTGCTTAAAGACTGCCTGGGCCAAGGTGCTGCTGTCATAGGCAATGTGCTATTACTTGGGCTGGTAACTGAGGCTGGAGCTGGCCAGGAAGCGGGAGGCAGCACAACCTAAGAAGTTACAGATGTCCTTCCTCAGGGGCTTGTCAAGGCCCACAGGTGATCACTGATCTGCAACATTGCTGCTTTTAACAGTTCTTCACCGAGATGGTGACAACAGGATCTCTCAGCTGTGCAAAAGGTTGTCAGAGCTCTGCCAGCTGGCTTAACTTCCATTTTTCCCTCTTTATTGTCTTTTCTTCCATTCCCTCTTTATCCTTTTTCTCTATGGTAACCTATGAGAGGCATGTAATACGGGAAAATCTTCTCAGCTCTGAGTATTGTTACGTCAGTGTTGACCATTCCCGCCTTCACTCAGTCCTTAGCACAACTTTTGAACTCCACTCATCCCTTAGATCTCCACCAATAACTCACCTGTATAAAGTCCACTCAAGCATATATGAAAAATAACATTGAATTCTGACTTGGCGTACACAAGGCATAGTAGGTTATAGCTCTTCAACCATTATGGTGATGTAGACTACATTTCTTATGTAATCTTCAGCCTGAAGTCCTCCCCATTAACTAGCCCTAGTAACAAGTTCAGGAACTCCTGTCTGGTGTCTTCTCATGGGGAGGAGTTTGTTAGTTGGTATAGTGGGTACAGGAGGCCTTCCCCTCTGATTCCTCAAAATCTTTAATTTCTACAGTAACAAACACTACCTTCCCTGATAGAGTGCAGACTTTGTATAGGGGCATGACTGGTTTAGAGTGGGTCAGCTGATTAAGTCACTATTCACTGTGTACATTGCTGGAGCCCTGGCCAAAAGAATAGCATAGTTTACAAAGTTCTACCATTTTCACCTGTCCAACCTCACCTTTTTACTGGAGTTTTCCACCTGCATAGCACAGACAACAGGACTGAAGAGGATCTGCCCACTCAGAAGCCCTAATTCATGGTCTGTTGAATGAATTATAGGGATTGCTTGAGTTGCTGGTGTTACTTGACTTCTGATGCCTCTGATAGGAAAGCAGTAGTATCTTGCAAAAAGTTTGTACTTCACTGTGAAACAAAAGTGCCGAAATGACTGGCATCTTACCAGGAAGGAATCGGGTTGCCATTCATACCCCTTTTCTTTTCAAGCCAAGGCATTGCATGGCTACAGTTTCCTACCCTGGAGCCTTCTCCCAGTTTTTCAGGGTGGCTATTTAGTTAAAAAAAATTTCATATGTGGGCATGTTAGCAGTACTGCCTCGGTCTGGTATCATGCTCCTTCCCATATTTCACCAGACTGCCTTCCCAGAAGGCAAGACCTGTGTGCACAGCCCTCTCACAGTTTCTCAGGCACAACTCCAGTTGTGGCAGAGCACTGCAAACCCCTGAGTGCCTCTGAAGAGTATTGCTGTGAACAAAATCAAACCCTCATGAGAAATGCCCCATTGAGTCAGACTAATGGTCCATTTAATTCATGACAATTCAGCTGCTGCTTGGGGAGTCAAGCGAGTTGGCCGCTTCCTGAAGTCTGTTCACCCTGGCTGCCTGCTGTATGGATGTTAAGGGATTCTACTTCATTTAGCATTTTGTTAGACAGGAGTAACATACATGCTTGTGTATAGAGCAGGAGCAATGCTGATAGTCTGGGGAGCATCAGAAGGCGTAAGCTACATATCAGCATTACTTTTATAGTTATCTGTATTTATCTGCCAGCATTCTCCTTTGTTTGCTGGGCAAGCATGAATCTTACTAAGTTTGTGTGTTACCCTGTCTGTCATCTTTCTCCCTGAGGTTTCTACCACTGACAGCTCAGTGGCTTCACCAGGTTTAGCAATAACATAGCTGTACTGTTGGGTGGGCACTTCTATTTTAGCTATTGGGCTGTCTAGGCTTGAACCCAATAGTGAAGACAGACATTACATCAAGAACAAAGATGATAACATTTGGGTAAACTTTCTCCTTCAATGCAAAAATCGTGCCAAATATGGGATGGTGTAGGGAAAAACCAATTTGTGCACAAGATCAAAAGCTGATCCTTGCTGTGTTAGAGAAGAAAATAAAATAGAAAAGGTCCCACTCAATTCTAGACGCAACCATATTTCTTTCTCTACCAAATGTTTGAGACAAAGACAAACTGTCTTTTACAGCTACCGTTTTGCACTCAGATACACACAGTCTACATTGAGTGCCCTGAATGATTCCTGACCTGTCCAGAAGCATCCCTTGCTTCTCCTCAGCAGAGCAAATGACTTACCACTGCAACAGTAGCTAAATTAATACAAAGGGTCTAGGATACGGGGATATTTGTAATTCATCTTCTTTGTAGTCCATCATGGAGCTACTTCTTTTAGAATAGAGATTTTTGAACTTGTGAATAGGAAGCAGCAGGGGGTGGGGAAGAAAGAAATAAATTTTCTTCAGTATGATTTCTGGGTTGACCACCCTTCCATTTTAAAGTTCTTGGCAACTACTAATGGGTTGTTCTACACCGTGTATCTTTCAAGAAGACATTTGCAAAGGAATAACTGATACATAAGTATTTGCTAATGGGGGAGGGACAGGACACGCTTGAATATAGAAAGTCAAAGATGCAAAGTGCCTGTGATTGCCACAGAAAACCACCAGCTAGCAACTGAGCTGGAAGAAAGAACCACAAAATCTTGATGCTAAGTTAAAACACACTCAATGTAAGTTGCAATCTTAATTTCTATTTGTCTGCGTTGTTTAGTTAGTTTTTTTTAATTGAGGTTTTTTTGGATCATCTGAAAATTGTAAAAAAAAAATAAATCTGAAACTACTCTTCTGCCTCCCAAGAGCAGACCATGAGTATGCCTGACCTCCAACACATGGAAAAATCACTACCGGAGCAGTATCAGCATGCACTCATTTTTCTTTGAAATAATTTTTGATCATACAGGGAAGAATAGAGTACCTAGTATGAGGTGTTGCTGACAACAGTGGTTTTTAATTTCCTAGCTCTTGCAACACAAAACTTGTTTTGTTGATGGCTTGTGATTATGTCTACTGACATAATCTGTCCCCCTTCCCTCTGAGGGGGAGTGGTCGAGCAAGGAAAACAAAAATTGGTCTTACCTATATTACAGGATGACAGAATGAGGCTCACCGTCAGCGCACCTTCCAGATTTGTCATCATTGTCTTGTCCACACTACCAATCTGCTCTTGAACTGGCAAACTCTACTTCAGGCATGGAGACAACATACATTTTCACCCAGTATATTTATTACACTCTTACCTTAAAAACAAGCTAAGCCATTGAACACTTTTCAGAAGGCTTTGGCAACACAGTAGTATTATTAGTCATGGAATTAAACCTTCTCACCTAATCTCTGAAATGGCATGTTTTCAGAACACTTTTAAACTTTAAATTGCAATAGCATGTGTTAAAGGATAAAACAGGAACCTACACAGAACTAAGGCAGTCTAAAAAATGTTCATAATGGGCAATGCTTCTTGAAGTTATGTTCACACATTGTGAGAGTAGAGCTTATTTTCTCCTCTCTCTCACTACTTCCATTCACTGTACAAAAGAGAGAACATAACCTTAAATAAAATTTGAGAAATTTTGTTTGTTTGTGAGGGGTGGATTTTTTTGTTCTTTTTGTTTCTTTGGGGTTTTTAAGTGTCCATGCAGAGCTAAAAACAAAAATAAGTGGCCCAAGCCACAATCCAAAATGTTGGGCACAAGCAGAAGTTAACAACAGACACATCATAGTGAAGCTTTTCTGGGTGCAAGGAGCCCTCAAGAGTCAGAAGGGATGCTGACACATAGCAAAACTTAGGTGACATGACTTTCAGTGTTCAGGTATTGAATAAAAATTCCCTAATTACATGGTATAAATTATATATATTAATTGACATTCTCCTAACAGCCTGCTCACCATTATCTAGTTCCTGGAAACCAAAACCAGTAAACATGTCCCTCTTGCTTTCAGCAACAGGCTTTCCAAAAAGGTTTTTTTTTAGCAAGGCAGAAATGGAATGAAATAGCTCACATCACCCTTATTGCAAGGTATCTCTATTCTTCCTTCCAGTTGGATTTACTGTCATATCTAGAATTTGAAGCACAACAATATGCTTTATCAAAGTACACTAACACCAGTTTTAAGGGTCTAGTATATGTACAATTCAACAGCCCTCCTCACAGCCCACAGAGAACTAAACCTTATCCTACAGCAGTGTATTTTTGCATCTCATGATCTTGCAGAGGCCAGGCAAAGTTTCAGTGAAGTCTCATCTTTGAAGTGCTAGAGCAGGCAAGGCCTTCAAGAAATCTTTAAAAAGTCCCTAAAATTCTGAAGGTTAGAGCTTCTCTGAAAGGGTGTGAAGTGAAGGAATGCCTCTGAGTTACACATTAGCTTTTATTTCATTGTTAGATTTGTAGAGGCTCAGGCCTGCTCTGCTCTTACCAAGTACTTACTGAACCAAAGTAGGAAACATGAATAATTTTTCTTTAATAGAGACTGTTTACTGTCAGAATACATAAGAGTTTTTTGAAAACAACTTATATATACACCTTTCTCATTAGGGCATGTCTAAACTGGACGATAAACCTATGAACTTAGTTATCCAGTTGGAGCCACACAGCTACCAACATAAGAAAGCCATCTTCCCTGCCCCAAGCAAAATACCCAAGTTGCAACTTCACAGAAGACTACATAAGCAGGTGACCGGCTACTATTCATTACTGTAGCTCCTTCTGTCCCCATCTGTTTTCAACAGATCTCTCACCTCTTCAAACACTGGAGAACAGCACCACAAAAGCCAGGAGACCGATCAGGCATTTTCTTCTGAAGCTGCCACTAAGAGTTGCTTGACCCTTTCCTGTCAATGCCAGGATTTCTCTTCTTGCAGAATCATAGTTCCCTATCTAATTTATACACAAACTCCATGTCAGATTTTGCAAAACTATTCCTTTTCTAAGGCCACTCGTGTCTCCTCTGCTTAGGAAATTGACTTTCCTGAAGGAATCATTTCACAGGTGTGCACCCTGGTCTTTTTAACAGCTGTTTCAAGTAAATGATCAGCTACAGCTGGAGGAGACAAGTAGGTCTTTTCCAGGCTCTTGCTATGTGTTGTATTTATTTTACACCTTAGCAGAGGTTTTTACCTCCGTGGATTTTGTGGATCAGAAATTGTGGGTTTTTTTCCATGTTTCTAGTTGACAAAACTACACTTAATTTGTAAAGGCACAACTTGAGATGCTGACTCTGTTTTTCTCACGACCCCCAAGTATTCAGTGATAATGAGGATTTCAGGCATTCGTACTTCCTTCCCATACCACTGTGTGCTCGTTCTGTCTCTGTGCCACCACGCTCTGCTTTTGCCGTTGTGCCAGTTCCTTGCTGTGCTTTTTTTTTTTTTTTTTTTTTTCCCCTCCTGTGCTGGCTAATTTTTAACCTGGATCAGTTTCCTGATCTGGTTCATAGGGCAGCCCTACAAAAGACGTGTTAGTGCAACTGAAAGAGCTGACAGGAGTAGAAATAAGTGACCAGGGGAGGAAATGCTTCAAAACAACGTTGTTGCCAAATGCTTTGTCATGTAGAAAAGTCTCCAGGCTTCCTTTTATTGAAGAAGAATTGGCCATTACTAAAATGCACACCCTGCTTGCTGTAATCAAGCTCTCATGCTTGTAGCAGGAAGATTACTGGTCAGAGCATAGACCACCCCTTCATTTTTCACATGTGTGCATGATTGGCATAACGCTGAAGTCTCCGCAAACTGAATGATTCATAATTTGAATACAGAGTACTGATTCTTAAATAGCTAAAAAAAGTCCCTAAAATTCTGAAGATTAGAGCTTCTCTGAAAGGGTGTGAGGTAAAGGCGTGCCTCTGAGTTACACATTCTGCATTAGTATCTTGCTGAAGTGCTTTTAAAGTAGTAACATTATTCACTCAGACAGTAACTGTTACGAATCACAGCTACTCAGCTGTGATGATGTTCCAGTAACAGCCAAAATATTGCTGGCTCTGATCCATGAAACCAAACAACAAAAAAGTCAGATAAAAAAAGGCAGACTTAAAATACCAATTATTCTCCTTACACGCAATGTCCTACTTTACCGATCCAAAGCAGAGCTGCACCTAGCGTGCTGATAAATATTTTTACTGATTACTGCCATATATTCCAGCCAGCAGCTATGATGTGCAAAGGTCCAGAGCAGAAATGAATTAACTTCAGCAAAGTTATTCCTGATATATACAAGCATCAGAGGATGAAATATCCATAGAAAAAAATTTGCAGAGTGACCTATATAGTGTGCTGTTGGAGGCCTTACATACCTCAGGCTCCACGTGGTGCCCTAAAATAGAATAATTCACCTGGGTACGCCAGAATACAGATAGGCAGTGTGTACCTATGGCATGGTGCTGGTCAGTGTGAGTGATAACCCTGTGATTCCTTTGGGAGTGTGTGTGTGTTTGTGTAGCCTCAGCTTCCCTGGCACAGCTGGCAGAGTGGGAGACGGCACACAGCCTACTGCCACCAAGCAGAGATGTGCTGGGGTGTATTTTACTCAGTGGTTTGTCCCTCAGCCACATGGTTACATGTCTGCTAAAAATGCTTTTGTGCAAGGCAGGTTTGCTCCACTTCGGATGCTCACTGCCTCCCACTTAATACTTCTGTTCCTTTGTGCCCAAGTGAGTGGCCTTGCAATCCACACCAGCTTCTGGGTTGCTGAGAATTTTGTAGAGCTCATTTAAGGGCAAGGAGTCCTACAGCTTTCATGGAAAAATCATGGGTGTGCCCTACACTTTGCAGCCTGTTCAGAGGTGATTCTATGTCCCCTCTGGGACCCAGCATGAGAGGCATCAGACAGACAAGCCAAATTTTTTTTTTTTTCTCTCTTTTTCTTACCTTTTTTTTCCCCCTTGATGAGTCCTAGGGTTGTTTTTCACAGGACTGGGTGGAATTTGCAGAAAACAACTCCAGTTCAGTTTTGTCTGAATTCAGTCTTTCCAGTGAGGAACAGTGAGCATAAACTCAGCTATGGCTTATGAGTAGTTAATGTGGAGTTCTCATTCTGAGGCTAATTATCTAACTGCAAAGCTGCACTAGTGTGAGAACTGCTGGGCAACTGGAGTCCCTGGCTTTGAGAGAAAGGGAAACAGCAGGCATGAGCCAACCCAGTTCCTCCTGTAATGGAGATACAGGGCTCTAGGCATTGACTGTCATTCCTAACTTGTGACCCATTGCCAGAGCTCCTCTCTGCTCCAGTCTTCATGATAATCTATATAACCTGTGAGTCTTTGCCATACCAAGATTTTGACAGCTGTAAACATGTTCAAAAATGGGAAGCTACACTTATAGACTGGAACTCATATTTTCCCTCAGCTGCTTCCTGCTCCCTGCCTTGCTGCTGTGGACGAAAGGGAGTTTTTCCATCTTAAGCATCATCTTCCACTACAGAACTTCCTAGATTTGCAATATAGCCTACTGATATCAGCCACCTCATTTCTCCCACAGAGACTCTGGGCAGATTAGTAGTCAGTGTGGCTGTGTCTCTGTTGAAAGAAAATATTTCTAGTGAGGCATCCCATCACATCTGCAATACCTGCACTATTTTATAGTATGAGCAGAGCACTTGCTAAGCAGAAAACAGAACTTCCAGTTTATAGAGTTTTCAAGCAGCTGCATTTTTGCTGGAGAGACTGACCCATGCTCTGACCCATCTGTTCAGATGCAGACACAGTGTTAAGTTATTGGGTGAGGACCCGATGCTGCCTTTATTGGATGTGGTCTGTAGGCACAAGGGATTATTTTTTCCAAGAAGTTCTAGCTGTCACTGCAGCCAGCTCCTGGTAGTCTGAACTTTGAGCTCAGCTGGGCTCAGCTCCCATGAATGTTTTCACTGGCCAGCTGTCAAGGAGGTGCTTATGGGTACCATCTAATGTGAAGCAAATGAGAGTACCTTCAAAGCCAGAGTGACAAGATCTCTATCCACATCATCTGAACATCATGTAAATATATGAGTGGTCAAAGCAAGTCCCTTGCCCTGCTGCCAAAGCCATATGAAATTGGAGATGAAGCTGGAGGACACAACCAAGCGGTGTGGAACTAGAAAGACACTTTTAGACCTGACAAAGCAAGATGACCAGCAGTAGTGTCTGAACTGTGCAGCTTAATCTCTTTCCATTACTCTAGACTTCTGCTGCAAATGTTCATGTCCCTCCTGCCCACTCTATAGCTATGGCTTTCAAGATAAAATTCACATCTCTTTCTGAATGGTGTGTCAGGCTGTAAAGTGCTATATTGTATCAGTGTAAATTGCAAAGGAATGAAGGGCACAGAGCAGGCACACTCAAGGCCAGTCACCCTGCAAATGCCGTAAGTCTGTTAAGGACTTTGAAGGGAGAAGATGTTCTTCTGGGTTGGAGAAGCAATGGAGGGACATTAGATCTACATTCAGCTGGGCCTCTATCATTCCAAGGCAGCCATTTAATGCTGTCTTGGTTTTCCTATAATCTTAGAGGTACAGTCCTTTATTTAACTCTTCAGATAGCTTGATTTCTCAATGTTTGAAAAGGGCTACGTAATAAATGGAAGGTGACAGGAAAGAACAAAGTGATATCCTAAAACATACAAACCATGAGTTTTTGCATGAGTTGAAAATATGTCTCCTGAAGTATAAATTAGTAGCTCCTAGGTGGAGCTCTTACATTTGGCTGAGTTGAATCCAAACATTCAGACTCAATTACAAAATGTGACCAGCCTGAATTACTACTAATTTTATCAAAAGTGTTCAGTTGTTCCCACATGAATGTGAAAAAGAATCTCTCTTTCAGGTAGAGTGGGGGTTTTTTTGTTTGTTTGTTTGTTTTTTGGGTTTTTTTTGTTTGTTTGTTTTGTTTTGTTTTGTTTTGGTAATGGGGCTTTTTTATTAAACTCAAGGAGGAGACGTATCAGGAAGGCAATTATAAGGAACTCTGATCATGGCTACACTGTGAATGTTTCTTTTCCAAGTTGAAAATAAAAGAAGTAGCCACAAGAGGGAGGCAGAACTCCTATGGCAGTATAGTAACCCCAGCAAAAAAACAAATCAGAGAAATACACTTTCAAATTTTCCTTCTTTGAGCTAAAACTGTCCAGTAGCCCTTGCATGACAGCAATGATTGTAACACCTACGAAAGTAGACTCAATGCATGGTAAATACTAAATGGCTACTGTAAGCTGAAAATTAGTAACTAATACATAATTTTCTTAAAATTTAGGTAAGAAACTACTTCAGGAGAGATTGAAACTAATTGTCATGTGCTCTTTTGTGGATGGGAAGGAAAACTGCCCCCGTTCTTCAAAGGCATATACTATTTGTGCCAGGCTCTAATACAGAAAGATCCTTTTGTTGCTGGAAGAAGACTTTTTATAACAATTTGCTTCTTAGAAAATATATCACAAGGATGTATTTAAACACTTCAATTTCCATAGCACCTCAGCAAACAGATAAGGAACTAGCCTCAAATGGTGCTATTATTTATCCTACTAAGTACTTTCACTGGACAACAGGCCTTCTAGATTCAGTGAGTTCAAAAGAGAAAGCAATTTGGATGGAGGGAGAGGGTAGGTTTGGTGCCTAATTCCTGCTCCAAGGACTATTTCCATAATACACTCAATGGAACTTCATAAACTGCAGTCAAGGATTGACAAACCTGGTCAGTACTCTAAACCCTCAAGGTTTTCAATCCTTCTTTCCAGTCTTGAATTGTCTCTACCTCTGTACTGACCCTCTATGTAGCCTCAAATAAGGAGGAGAAAGGGATCCCAAACCCCTTTGCTTCCCAGCAGCGCAGTGTTCTGACAAGTGCACAAATTTATAGCACACAATGCTCACTGTGAGCACAGCAGCAGGAGCAGCAGGTTGGAATCCTCAGGAGAGGGAGAGTAGGGGAATACTTGGCTTGAAAACCCAAGCTGGACTTAGCTGTATAGAACTGTGGTAGTTTGGGTCACACACAGGAACAGTAGGAGTTTGCAGACATCTTTCATGCAAATTTATGAGAGCTTCTGGGAATTTAGTACTTCCAGAATGAGGCAGCAGCTGCATGGGGGTTGACCAGATGGGACTAGTGGGCTTGGCTGCCTGGACTTGGACTGAGCCACAGTGGCTTACCTCAGGGTGGTGAGGGGTGGCTGTCTTTTAAAAAAGTGCCCAGAAAATAAAAAAGTCAAGCACTTTTGTTGAATTTTCTTTCCATCAATGCATTCTTGTATAGGTCCTTGCATGCCTATACAACACACACATATGCTTTCATTTTTTAATAGACAGTAGTTAAACATTATCCTATTACAGCATTTTTTGTTGGAGGTATTTGAAGTGCTTTATGGATGTAAATTTAAACGGAATATGTGCATGACTGTGCAGACAGGTAAGGACTACTTGGGTGAAAAGGCTAGTCAACACCACTGAAAAATTAATTTGTCTGTTATCCTTTTCTCAGCTAAACATGGAATCAGCTGAAGCAGTCAACTCTTACACCCAATTTTGAGATCCAACTGGTTTCCGACGTGCCAAATTCTGCATAGTGTTCACAGTCTTGAAAACCAGTGAGACCTTGTGATTCATTGAGGCTGCTTGTGCAGCAGGTCAGTAGTCCAGGCAAGAACCTGGCAGTGACCACTAGAGAGCAACAGTCCCTTCACTTCTGAGAACCCAGGGAGTGTGAGCACGCAGCTAAATGCCCTGTTGCTCCAATCTGTGGTTCACTTTTCCAGGTAGGGCCCATACCACGTACCCTAACTTAACAAAGAGAAATGTCAGTCGACTCACAGTTTCATCATGCTGCATCTGCTGGTCCTGAACAATTTGGAAGTTGATTTTGACAATGTGGTTCAGATCCAAATCTAATTCTATTCGTTCAAAAGCCTTCCAATCTTTCGTAACATTCATATTAATTTTTACACTATCCATTCCTTTGTTCCCAAGATCAGTGTTTGTAGACTGGGACTCCCCAAGTCACATTTTTTTGCATAGTTCCTGACTTGCCACAGGACTTCATGAGGTATTAGCACACATTTTTCTCTGCTGAGATTGTAACTTCAGCATATCCCATTTTGCCACCAGCACTCTCCTTGCACCGTCACTTCCTGACAGCCACGGCAAAGGGTACCTTTAACAGCTTGGGGAAAAAAATCAAACCAACCTGCTGACTCCTGCTGAGAAGCAAGGTTTGGATAAAAAGGAGATGGGCACGGGGGTGCCATAGCAGTTGAACTCTATTAATCTCAGTTGAAAACTGTCTGCAATTTTGCTTTTGTTTTGCTTGACCTGAAGTCATAACTCTGCCTGCATCTGTACACTGGTACGAGGTTTTCCCACTTCATTCCCTTTCAATGTGAGCACTCTCTGTATTAGTACAATTGCTGAACTGACCATGCCCTAACAAATTTGTTTGCTTCCACAGAGGAGTTGAGCTCTCTTTTTCAGTCCTGCATCAGAAAAACCTTTACAAAAGAGGCTCTCAGTTTAGGGAGTTACTTTCAGCTGCATTCAGCCTGTATTCAGCCTTTTCCTTCAGAAGCTCTTTAGGCTGAGCTGACTGCTCCCAGTTTATCTACAGCCTCTGGGATAGTAACAACTGGGATGTAGGAGGCCCCCAACCAGGGAAGGACCAGTCTGCCCAGACCTCCTGAACCCCAGCATGTGTCTGCCACTTGTTGAGTACCCCAGTACTACCGAAGGCAGTACTACAGTCACCCCTGTCCATTTGGCTTTGCTGTCCCATTATTCAGGGTTGAGAAAGACACTTTTTATAGCTAGTGTATAAAATAGTATTCCAATTACTTTCTTATATACAGCAGTTGCTGTTAGGTTTCTGATACTGTGACCAAAAGGACAGGAGTTTTTTCTGGGACTGGTGCACTTCATGTTTCAGACACGTGCTGTGACCCACACCAGCACCTAAGCTGAAACAGTGAACTGCTCCTCCATCTTTTGCTTCAGTACTACTCCAAACATCTGTTACATGGCTCAAGCTCTAGGCCTGCTCCATTTCCTTTGCAGTCTGTTGCTCAATCTGTATGGTCAAATGAAATAATCTCTTTTCTGTATGTAGTCCCATAACTTCTACTTTATGTTGTCCTTTATACCATTCAAAATATTCCCTTTCCTCTTCTGAATTCAAGACCTCTGATTTATCAGAATATACAGCACTTACAACTTTAATTTCACAGTAAAGATGTGGATATGCTGTTTCATCTTAACATTTATTTAAATTTTCATACAGTTTAAACAAAACATGACATCCCATTTCAACTGATAAAACAAAAAGAAAAAAAATAAACCACTTCTATGAAGTTAGCCAGTGTATAGACTTATTTTACAAAGTAAGAAGGTAAGAACATGTTACAAAATAATAATTAAACCAATCAATGTCAATAGTGCAAAGAATGAATTGCAAGTAAGAAAGAGAGAGGGAGGGAGGGTAGGACGGATGGGAGGATGGATGGATGAACGTGTGAGTGGGTGGCTGGCTGAACAAAACAGGAACATCAGGAACAGTTGAGCATGTTATCACACAAAATTTTGTATCTTAGAAAAGTAATGATGTAGATTTCACTTTAGTGGCAGAAGAGGGTAAGTACTTAATCCGTATCCGTAAGTGATCTCTGTGTGCTGCAAATTCTTGTGCTGGTCAGTTCTGGAGATTAATACAGCTATGCACACAAACTGCTAGGAGTCACTGAAAGAAATTTTTCACCATCTAGAACACAGGTGACCTATCAAGGGTGTGACTAGTGCACTGAAGGGGCAAGGAAATTACCAAGAATTTTATGCAAGCAATAGAGTCAGCACTTCCAGGCTGAACTTTGTACACTTTTCCCACTTGCTTTCATGCTCTTTTGCATGCAGTTGCTCTCTATCCTGGGAGGTGACTGTTCAAGAGGGAGTTTTAGCAACCACTAAATATGGGGACAGGTGTTGGATATCCTATCAACTAAATGTCAGCCAGCAAGCCACCAGCAAAGGAAAATTATTTCTGCAGTTTCTAATGATGCTGCTACATCTGACTCCTTCATACGATGACTAAATTTGAGTCTAAATAAAAGAAAGAACAAAAATAACATCAGTCAGTTTTAGTATTCTCAGCTGAATTTACTCATTTTCCTTTTCTAGCAGAGTGTCCATAGTTAATAAATGTAAGAGACATTAACTAAAATAAGCTCAGCTGCCTGGAGATATTATTCCTCTTTACCCCTTGTGATCAGAGACACTTTATGTTTCTAGGCAAATTTCCATACAATACCTCAAGTCTTACCACAGTACAAATATTAAAACTGTAATGAGAAACAAAAAGAGGACTGAAAGTGAGAAAAACTTCAGGGAGTAAATGTATGCTTACCTTGAAGGCACATTTCCTGCATGGAGTGTTTGAGTACTACAAAGCTTTCAAATATACCAAAGGACAGTGACTGCATCTTTCTCAAAAGAAGTATTAATCTGAAACTAGTCAGAGAGATTTTTCCACATGATTAAAAAAAAAAAAAAATCATCCCCACTACAGGCATTGCTTGTATCTAAATGATTTCTGCTACTTTCAAACTCACAAACCTCTCAGATCTTTTCCCTTCACTCCAATCAACAGTCTGTTCAAATTACTACTATACTCACACGGGTGAAGAGTATATGTACATGAAGTATGCATGTGACAGTGTGTAACTGAAAAATTGGCACAATTTGATCAATAAAGAACAGTGGAGACCTCAATAAGGGCACTTAGGATCCCAGTGTTCAAATTCTCAATGCTTGTAATGGTGCTGGACTGAAAAAAGAATTTAGTTGAGACACCTGGTGACACCAACACTAGACTTTCTAAAGATTTTGGTTATTAGCACTCTTTTGAAAAATCAAACTGCTTACTACAGTCCTTTATTAGGAAATAAGATCTTTTGAAACTCTGGCTGAGGTATTCATCCTAAACTCTTGAAAATTCAGTGGCAGGTACATCTAAAAACACTCTCTAGAGATCAGAATGAATTAAAATAGCTTTCATATAAACGAGAACACTTTTCCAGTTTTGCCTGCTTAAATTCATGACGACTGGAAGAGATACTTATGTGTACAACTAACTACATTAAGAAAGATTAGAGTCAGGTTTTTCATTCATTGATTCTGAATTTGAAAAAAAATCATTGATGAATTGGTAAAGACATTAGGTAAATCCATAAATCTCCAATACGTTTATCTTTCAGTTTCTGGAACATAGAATATTCTGCGGCACAAGTATGATAGAGGCTGAATAGTTTAACAATTCAACAGTGATGGAAAATTATATTCCTTTTATTTTCTCCCCTCTTAAGGGGTACAACTTAACTTTGCTAACTTGTATTACTTATTTGTGTTTCCACGAGCTGAGGGGCAATAGGTGAAAATTCAGACACTGAGCCTACAGGTCAGAGCAGAAAATCTCCATTTCTTTCACAAAACTTTCTCACATTTCCTCAGCAACATCTCAGCACTGCTTCAGCTTGGATTTTTTTGATTTCTTGATGGTGGGATTTCAAAAACTGTACATTAGGAGCTGCAGTGAAAAGCAGGAAAACCACCCAGAAATTCTTTGACTGCCTTTGAACATAAGAGTGAATTTTGTAGAGAGGAGTTGCCGTGCAACTCACCACAGCCAGCCTGTGACAGAGCTGAGAACCAGTCACAAATTCAGCCCCGTGCTCTCGGATATTTCTAAATCTATACAAGTGTTATCATTAATAATATCAGAAATTTTAATCCATTGATCTCAAAATTCTTCATAAAAGTTAATAGCATTCTTCCATTTACAAAGAGATGTTGTAAATGCTTAGTACTGACTGGTGTGCTCCAAGGAGCATCCTGGGCCCAGAAGGGCTACCTGCAACAGAGAATTACAGGGTTATTAAGAAGTCCTAGAAGGACTTCTTATTTACATATTTACAGCGCTCTACCTGTGTCACTAGGGTGATGCAGGCTTGAAATACAGGTGCATTTAAAAAAGGCATTTGTAAGTTCCCTACAATTTGTGTTAAACTCTACCTCTACCAGTTTCAGACTCAATGAAATTGATTTCATGTTTTACTTCGGATTTTAATATTGTAGTAATTTTTATAGGAGTCACAGTGAAAGTAGTAAATCAAGGGTGTATTAATTTTTTTATATCAAATATAAAATGAAATAAATTTATAAAAAAGCTTTCATTTTAATTCATTATGATTTTAAATTACATTGCCAAAGTTTTCCAAATGTGTATTTTAAAGTCAGTAGTAACCTTTCAAAAGCTAAATGATTTAATAAATTACTTATTTTACATTTAACATTATGTGACATAATATTACACAAGCCATAGAAAGTACTAAAAATGGGTACTTTTAACACTGTTTTCTCTGAAAATATGTGTAAATGAGTGATTTATGTCTTCTGCATTTTTATTTAGAAAGAATTTTTAAGACTTGCTACTGCTTCCAGCTAAGTGGGGATAAAAAATCTCCATGACAGAAGTTTGTTGTTAATTTTTGGAAAGAGATTTTGGGGCCCAGTTAATGTGAGTAATATAAAGATACAAATTACTTATATTGTGGGTTCAAGATAGAACATGAAAATAATATTGTGCTGGACAGACATTCAAGGATTTTCAGGAAAACAACCAACATTGTCTGTTAGAGTAATTGTGTTCTGACATTTTCAATAACCACCCATTTTACTCATCCAGGAAAACACATAAAAAAACCCCAAACCCAAAACTAAACCCCCATGTTTTCCCCTTCAATATCTTTCTAGGCAGGAATGATCTAATCTTAACAAAGTCCCTCCAGTATCTCCACTACTGTAACACACATTCCCTATTGCTAGCAGCCATAACCATGTTCAGTCAAGATACCAGAACGGCTCGGACTAAAAAGTAAAAATTTTAAGCAATTGCAGAGACTTTCTTGTAACTTGTGCAGACTCCGTGAAAATCTGCACAGTGTCATTTGAGGGATGAGACAGGAAGGGGTGAACAGAACAACAGCTCTGTGATCAGCTGTCCTGTCTGTAGTTCATCTGCTTAAACACAGAGACCATTCTCTTTGTTTAGGATGCAGGGTGTGTTGATTCTCCAGAATGATGCTCAGGGTTTTCACTCTGTGGACCATTTCAGAAAGGAGATTTTATATAATTTTTCACTTGATCCTTCCTGAATTTTATTTGCCAGTTCAGAAGGAAGAGACTCAGTCAGTGACCAAACCAAAAGGCATTGAAACAAAATGCTTAATGTGGGAGGGCAAGATTGTGAGATAAAGGCTGTTTTCTAGTGTGGCTGTGATGGTTGCCAGACCATACTTGAGTGCAGAACCTAAGTGGTGAAAAGGCAGAAAAGGCAGGCTTGACTGTACAACTGTACTTATATTGTTCCAGCAAAAGCCCCTGGATCCCACCCAAACAAACCACTGACCAGCTTCTTCTCAAAGTACGGATCATCACGAAGAAAAAAAATGATACTCTTCAGAGCATTATTTTAAAAGTAGTAGTCCATATTTTTTTTAAAGAAAAATACCCAAACCCTGCAAGTCCTTTCTTCCTGGTCTGTTAATCTGACCACCCGTCTTGGGACCTGCGGACTGATCTTCCCTTACTGTGTAGCACATTCATTGACATTTGCAGTACTTTCTCCCTTCAGATCCTCATCCAAGCTTTTTTTCTGCTCTATTTCAACCTGGTAGAAGAAAAAGAAGAAGAAAATTCGTAACAAGAAAGGAAAACAAAAAATATTCAAAAATCTTCCTCAGTGGTGGTTCTTGTGCTCAGGTGAAGAAACTCTTGGTGAACTGAGAGGGTTGTGAGGACAAACAGACTGAGGATCAGGGAAAATTGGATTTTATTTACTATAAGGATTTTCAGTCTAATCTAAGCAGTTCTACAATTCAACAGTGTCATGAAATAATTTCCAGAAGAGATAAAGAGAACTCACATGATTTTATATTCATTATCATTCCCAATTGTACTCTGAATACAAACCCAGAACCAAATCTGCAGATGATAGGTAGATTCCTAAGTGACACCAGAAAACCAGCCTTAATTATAAATTCTGCAAAGACTATGTATAAAGCAAAGAGATTAATTTTCTAAATGATCTTGAGTTTCAAGGGACCCATAAGGATCATCAAATCCAATTCCCTGCTCCTTGAAGCAGTGCCTAACACTACCCCAAATATCAGCACACTCCCTGCTGTCCTCAGGCTCAGAGGTGCTTTGGCCTACAGATACCAATTTGTATTGGGAGAGGGCCAAGGGGATCTATGCTTGGGTTTTAAATTTGCACGTCTCTGAAAACTCAGGAATAATCCAATGTTTTAATTCTTAAAAGGGATACTTAGGAAGATCAAATACCATCCCCAGGAAGTTTAAGTAACCACTAAAAATGTAATTACAATTACCAGTAAAAATATTTTCCATAAGAGTCTTTTCAGAATCTTTTATCATTGCTCTTAAAGAAGGCAGGTAGGATGCCAATTTCTCTGCTGAGTATTCAGCTAACATGCAAATTTACTGAGATATTTTGGCAGGTATATACATAGTGTACTTTCCCATCTGCTTCTCTCCTTAGGGCAGGCAGAAGGAAGAAATATTTCAGCAGAGAAATAACATGATCCTTTTGTCTGCAGTAGGACTCCCACGGTAGCACTCCCACTATAAAGAGCAGTAAAACTCCCTGTTCAAACTCTCTCCATAACAGCTAATCCCCGGGAGCTGGCCATGTGCATGCTCTTCCACAGGCAACAGCAAGCAAATTTATTCCATCTTTGCTGAGGGATAATCCACTGCTTATTTGCCATGAATCAATAGCTGCACATGGGTAGCTACTGCACACACCATGGCATGTGCCAAATTCCCACTTCTTTCGTCCATGGTATTTTATTTGTCTGCCCATAGTTTTCAAGACAATGAAGCGTGCAAAGTAACCATGGTCATAACCACTGCTCAGTTTTACCTTGTAACTGTAGTGTGCTGAGTAGTTGACCCACTTCCTCACATTGGTCTTGTCCTCGACAGAGATGGACCGAACAGTGGCTTTGGACGCAGAAGTGGTGGGCATGTCAAATTCCACATCTACATAGCGGACGAAACTGGAAGGCACTTCCCGGTCAGAGCCAAGCTCTAGGTGGCAGAAGAAGCAGTGAGGATGGCCAGAAGCTGGAAAAAGAGAAAAAACAGTCATCCAATAGGATGAAATTAGGCAGTCTTTAGAAGGCTTAGGCATTGCAACATCCCACTTGACCTCTGAAACAGAGATGGAAAAAAAATGCCACTTGGTGTGAGTCTGGGTAAGAATTTAATCTAGAGTCAGCCTCATATTTCAAAACAGTCTATCCAAAGTTCCCTTACTGCTGGAAGGTTTGTAAACTAATGTGTGTGCAGCAAATCCAGTGAGAGGCTGTGCAGTTCAGCAGAGACCAGGGATATGCAGTACCATAGCTGGAGCCAAGTTATGAATGAATGGGTACAGTATCAAGCAGATATAGAAGCTCAAGTTCTGCAAGCATTAAAATACATCTCCTGCTTTTCATCAGGATTAATTATCCCAAGTAGAGTACTCACTCATTTGCCCTGGTTCTGGAGTAAGCCAGGATCTCTGTTTGACAGCCCTTCCTGGCTTTTCATACATGGAGCATGCTTTTTCTGGATCAAAAGCTGTGGTGCACAGCAGGCCTTCCTGGTGGTCCTGCCCACCACAGGAGAGCAGCAGCCCTAGGAGCTCTCAGGGAGATCACCATGCCCTCCAACACTGCAGTGCTTTTGCTTCTGGCCAGTTCTTGGACTTGGCTGTGGTGGGCACAGCCATGGTAGCAGCGCACTTCAGCATCTGCCATGGGGCCCTTGGGTGACACAGCACTGCTCTCTGGTACTGCATTATGAAGATGCCTAAAACTGGCTTAAAAAATCTGTGTTCAGCACTCAGTACTGGAAAACAATCCCCAGTCTCAGGCTCCCCATCCGTTCATATCTGTTTCCTCACAATGTACACTTTCAGCAGACTCCTCATTGTAATTCTTCCTGCTCATCTGCTTTGCAATGCTTTTCCTCTCTAGTTTGCTGTGGGTTGCTCCCTCCTTCAGACTGGAGACCCCCAGCAGCCCAAGAGAAGTGGCTCTGTGCTCTGGTGCAAGCCACATCCACAGGTGCGGAATGTTCAGCTTGTGCTGCTGCACTCCTGAGCTGGCATGTGCTCAGCTGCTTTTGGGGTGAATGTGTGTGAAGGTATCACTGGGAAGTGTTTAACTGGGCTTGAGCACACTGCATGCCACGTGCTTTGGAGAGCTGAGCTTTTAAACTATTCATAATTTCAACTGGACACCTGGAATCAGCAACCTCTTTTAACACACCTAAATGTGGATATTCAAAAAAGAAAGGAGGGGGAAATGAGAGGCAAAAAAAGGTGACACTATCCCCAAATGCATAAAAATTATGGAAGTTATTAATTTAAACCAGCTCAGTATGGTAAATAACAAGGCAAATGGATTATGAAAGCAACTTCTCCACTGAAGCTACTGCAAAATTACCTAGCCCATCAGTGCTCACTACTGCCCTGGGCATGAGGCTCATGAGACACCACCTCAGCAGACTGTTCAACAGGCTCATTCAGAGCTCTTTCTCTAATGGACAGGTACACTTCTTACTAAAATCAGAAGGAAATCAATACCCTGTTTTTGTTTTGCACCTCTTGTTTCCTTGAGCTACTAATCATTTGTTCTGACAATCAAGGATCTGATAGTATAATTCATATATATGTATGTGTAACTGTGATTGGAGGGAGTCTGTTCCAAATGACTCATGACACTCCAAATGTCCCAACACGTTTAGATTAAAAGATTTAACTTACTCCAGAAAGTATTCCAGGCAGCATGCCTGGGATCCACAACCAAACTAGAGAAAAGTTCAAATCCTGATCCAAGGCTCTACACAGATGCTACATCCCTGCTTCACAGAAAGAGCATTTTCCCATGACTGAAGACTGTTTGGATGTTTCCCTAGTATTCTACTGGTGGATTAAAAAAAAAGAACATGTGAAGCCCAGCCAGCAGCAACTGTAGCTGTAAATAGCTTGCAAATAGGCTTTCTTTATCAACTCTTTTGATCATATTAACTTTAAATATAAGAAAGGCAATAAAGATTACCAAGCTATTTTGGACAGGACTTCAGCAATGTGCTCAGTAGAATACAGTCTATGTTTTTTCCTTAGGTCAAATCATAGTCAGAGTATGCACTGTCCTTCGTTTGTCATGTGCTTTTCAATGTTCAGTCATAAGCAGATGCTTTGGCTACAAAATAATACAGACAGTGCTGATAACACTGTCTCCTAGAGTGAGAGTGCAAAGAGCCCCATCCCATTAGAAAGCGCAAAAAGAAAACATTTAGATAAGTGAGCAAAGCTGCTGAAATAATTCTTAACAATTTGGGTTCTTAGGACACTACAACCTGCACACAAGCAGAGAGCTTTGGTAGGGACATGCTCTCCTGTGGATGGCAGGCCTGGGGGTCATGCCACTCACCTCTACACAGAGACTGCACCAGTCCACATTTGGGGAATGGAGTGAAGCACAGGAGGTCCAGTTGGCTATCTGGAGACCTCTGGAGTTCTGGGATTGTGTTTGCAAGGGATTATGTGTCAGAGCACACAGGGTGGATGAACAAGAAGTCCCATAATGTGTACCTGCATAGGGACTCCTGGGAGCATGTCTGGCAGACAGGCACATGTGCTGGAGCCATGCAATGCATATGCCCCGAGTGGTGTGGACCCATTGTGGGGCCTCTGGAAGCAGGTGGAGCTGCAGGCTGTGGCCACCTGCAGCACTTCCCTCAGCTGCAATGTAATGCCACTACTACTCTCCTGCCCTGGAGTCCCAGGCACCAGAGCAGTTCATTACCAGGCCAGATTTTACAGAAGACCCAGAGTGCTCTTAGAGGTGAGTTACAGGTATCACAGTAAGAGACCATAAAGTGTGAGTCAAGGGAGGAGTTTTATGTTTAGCGCTTGAGAACTGCATCATTTATAAGGACTTTGCAAATATGAGAAGTTGGGTTATTATTTGACTTGTGGATAGGGCTGGATACAACCAAACGTGCACAAGGCTGGCATTTAGATCCCACATCAGTATCACTTGGACAAAAGCGTATGTGGTCCATCAGGCAAATCTTAGAAGGAGTGGGAATGAATGCTTCTGAGTACCACTTCTATACCTCTTTGTTTGCCATATACTTTGAGAAAAGAGAACCATAGGATGAAGTACCACCAATAAACAGAAATAGTCCCTGAAGAGCAAGGTCAGATTTAAACTACACTTGGCCTGCCCTGTCATCACTTTGGGATTCCCTCCCTCTCACATACCTCATGTGTCTTGGCCAAGACAGTGCTTCCAAGGCTCTTCCTTTCCCTGAAATTACATCTGATCTGACCGGAGGGGTGAGGACACTCTCTTCCTCTCAGGATGTAAACAAGTATCAACTGCCCTGTGTTTTGCATGATGACACTGATGGATAGATGCTCTGTGGCAGGGGTCCAACAGCAGCAAGAAATCTGTAATGTATTTCCCCCTGTCACAGTGTATATACAATAAAGAGTCACAATGGGAGAGAAGGAAACAAGAGGCACAGATCAGTATCTCCCACAGAGTAGCAATGGGTAAGGCAGCATCACATTGCAGGAGGCAGTAGAAACAGGAGTTTTGCCTCTTCTCCTGGTTTGGTACTGGCATGTTCTGTGATTGTGTTAAAGTCTAAGGGCTTTCGTTTCCTCAGCTGTAATGTCTGTATGGTACACTGAGATTTTTGGAGAGAAGACGCCACAGAAGGCCCAATTTCACAGCATCTCATTCTCAGAGCTTGTGCAGATGGCATATTGAGATTTTCCTCACAAGCATGTTACTGCTCATAAACAGTCTGAGGTTAATTTTTCATTGCTATATTTCTCTCAAGTTTCCAAGCTCTGTCTCCTTATGCCTCACACTACAGGAAACATGGAGCCTTCCCTTTTGTCAGTGATATCCCTCCAAATTTGTAACCTGCGGTGTAAACTAGTGTCCTTGGGCTGAAACGTGACCCAAAAGATTAGGACACTTGGATCACTGTTTTGCTGACACTATAACTCAAACTCAGGAAAAACATATGTCCTTAGAGAGTGCCAAATCTGGTACTACAATGAACTTTCCTTCAGGAAACACTGAATACAGAAACCCTCTCAGTCACCCAGATGCATTACTACAGCATTAATACCGAAAAGTCCATCTCATTTGTGGAAAGCTATTCTAGATCAGAGAAGTCAAGACGTAGAATTCACTACAAATAAAAATAAACCTGAGTTGTCCAGCTTTGTTGTGCACCATGGATGACAGGCAGCAAATAGAATGACTGGTAGAAATGGCCGAAGGGAACAGTAGCTTGCCTACATTAATTGAATGTTTAATTATGACCATGTTACTAGAAATACAAAGACTTGGGATAAAAATACAAAGTGGGTTTCATGCTGGTATTCCCTCTTCAGGTTTATTGCCTGTCTGCACTGATTACAGAAACATAGCCACAAAATGGTGTTTGGAAATTTCTCTATTTTTTTTTAATGGTTGAGCAATTTTTTCTGTTCTCTTACAATCCCTGTTTCAGAGAATTTATGGGCATTAATTGTGGCATATACATTGAAATATATAGCACTGGCCTAGTATGCTTGGCAATACATGGAAAAGATATCAATGCAATTTATCTGAACTACAGCAATTTATCTGATCCTGTCATTCAGCCCCATAGCACAGAATCTTGCTTTTGCAAGTTGACTGAAAAAGCCCTGCTTCCCTGAGCACACAGTACTGAGCTGGTGCCTAGGTTTCAAAACCAAAGAATCACAGAACCACTTAACTGGAAAATACCTTTAAGATCATCAAGTCCAACCATTAACCTAGCACGAATCTAGTCTACCACTAAATCATGTCCCTAATTACCACATCTACACCTCTCTTAAATACCTCCAAGCAGACAGAGAACACATATTTTTGTATCTAGAAAACCTTGAACTGTTTCTGTCATTAGCTATATTTGTAGTATATGTAAAACTATTGCAATGAAGGGTCAGATAAATGTTTCATGCAACTAACTTATGTCTTTTGGTATACTACAAAGGATGATATATCTCTCACCATTTAAACTCAGTATTTCCTATCTTTCAAAACACAGAACTTGTTTTAGGTTATTCCTGCGGAGATGGTATGCACCACTCACCTGAGTTTTTGTCAGGCAGTCGGTTTATCCTCCATACGATGGAATTAAAGGCATGCTCATATTTGGCAGTTCCCAAAGTTACTCTCATTACTGGCTCAGAACCAGACAGACTGGTTGATCCAAAAGTGGCTCCCTTGTTCACCTTGGCTTTCAAAGATTTCTCCCCCAGGACACTCTCCCTGCGGAAGTTCTTCACCCACTCATTTGGCACAGGGTAGCGGATCATCACGTTTTCACAAGGGACCTGAGTTAAAGGGTCATGATTGGAAGAGAACCCTGTGGACATCATCAGCCAGCTCTGCACCTCCACCTCAGCACCATTGATGCTGGCAGCTGTCCTCAGAGTAAAAGGCAAAGTTTTCTCAGCAAAGACAGTCCTGAATCTCATCAGCTCAAACCGGCAGGCATCCAAGGGGTTGAACAGGATAATACGGGAGTTATTAAACACATCCTCATCCACACATGAATGGAACCGGCAGCTGTATAATTTAATCCACTTAGTGGTAGTAGTGGGCATAATATCCTGCCTTGCAACTATTTCATTCCCTTTGATCAGGATATCGTTAAGGCCCAGTCTGCATTCTGCCAGGCCAGAAAGGAAGCTGAGAACATAGATATGAGTCAGCACACTGTGCTGGAGAATCACACTATCTCCCTTGCCCAAGACGCCATGAAACTCATCCCTGACATCCACAGTGATTTCTTCTTCTTGATAATTCAGTCCCACTGTGCTCAGATCTGCTGATGAAGCTGGCAAATTCATCAGTGTATCTTGCACAGCAGTGATGAAGCTAAGGAAGTCTTCATAATCTGTAGTCCCAAGCTTGATAATTTGCTCTCTCTCTGCAGTGTGTGCAATGGCTGGCTTAGGCTGATACTTCTTTTTCTCCTTGTACGTCGTACGATCCAACCGCACACTGTGTATCCTTCCATTCTCATCATAGTTCTGGAGTTTGCGCTCTGAAATCTCATGATTGATTTCAAGTTTGAGTTCCCGGAAAGGCTTCTCTAGTCCCTTCTCATAAAAAAGCTGTATACATCCACTCTTGGTCAGCTTGACATATATTGGTCCCCAGTGCCTGGATGACATGATGTTCTTCTTCTCTGGGATTCTGAGCATCATTGGCCATCCATCCTTTGGCTGAGCTGGTGCCAGGTTAAATAAAGCTGCATCCAGATCATATGGCATCATGGGGTCATCATCAGGCAAGGTAGGACTACTCACGTGATCTGGGTCTCCAATCTGGAGCTGTTTGAGCTGCTCTAAAGCATCTGTGTGGGTTACAGTTTTGTTTGCCTCATGGAAACTGATGGCATCAGGCTCTTGATGGAGAATAATGAGAGAATCTCTTTGGTTTTTGCCTGGAGCACTGGAGAGAGAAGAGCTTTTGGAACGCCTCTCTTGCTCCTCAAAGAATGAGCTGAATGGATTGATGGGCGAGGGTTGGACATCTCGAAGAGATTCATCCAGAAAGGGATTAGTAGCGCTCCAGGGTGGTGTTTCAACAGAAGGCAACTTGGCTAAGGAGGAGAGATCTAGTTTTTGAACTTTGGCGAGGTCTCCCAATGTGCTTTTAGGACGTTCTCTTTTCTTCAAGGATGCAGTGAGATTAAAGTTAACATCTGGAGCCTGTGCTTCTGCAGGTGGGGTATCTGTTTTCAAGGGAGAAAGGCTCTGTGGTGAAAAACTGACTTCATTGTCATCAAAAGTCACCCAGCTGGGAAAGCGAACTGTGGTTGGGGTAGATGAATGGCCATTCATGGAGGTGTTGTTCAGCTGCCAGTTGACAGCCTCCATATCTATCTCTTCATCTTCCTGGAGAGACGAGGAATTGTCTTTAAAAAAAGAGGGGAGGGGAGGAAATTTCAGCTAATTATTCTGAAGTTACCTAGTTCTCTCCTCAAAAAAACCCCCACAGTCTGCATGCTCAAGGAAGGCCTATTCATATGTCACGCAAGAATAAGATAGTCAAAAGACTTGGCTAAAATGCTGAGGAGTCTGACAAGAATTAATGAAAAAATACACAGTTGAACATAGAAAAGGAATCCAGAAAGAAATATTAAAGGAATGACAGCAATGATCGTATTGATCTCATCCCAACATAATGACCTAAAGGAGAAACCATGTCATGGTGGTTTTTTAAAACTTCCCTCTCTGAACTTTCAGGATGCATTTCTTCTCTACAGGTATCTTTTGTTCTCTGCCTGGAGTGTTCCCTCACTCTTATTATAATTTTTGCCTTTTCTGTCCCCATACCCTTTGCTCTAGAGAATAATCCAGTAGGAAGAGGAATGAACATTGAGGAAGAGCACATCTCCAGTCTGTCCCCACGTTCTTGTCTGTGCATTTGCTGTTACCACAAAAACACAAGGGGTATGGTGATGGCACTGTAAAAGGTGCCTAGGTGCGGTTTTTGCCCAGGATGTGTTCAGTAAAGAAACTGAACACTACCCAGTGTGCAAAAGTCTGACAGTCCTTGGATATATCTCTGAAACATCTCTCAGAGAAGCTGTGATCTAGGCATATATGTTAGGATAAGGAAAAATATATTTTTGACTTGTGTTGTGGAAGCTGCCCTCATTCTCTCTCAGGACACGGCACCTTTGACTGCTCTTTTCCTAGTCTCAGGCTCTGTCAAGACACTTTGTAGAAAACTGTATCACAGTGTGCTGTTTCAGTCCCAGCTCTTCCCAGGATCACTGCAGTGGTAATAAGGTGTTTTCCAAAATGAGCACAAATCCTCAGTGTTCAGAAATTTAATGACTTGCCTCCCATTTTCTTCCCACTGAGCTAATGAATCAGAGTGCTCCTAAAATGAGCAGCCAGCATGAAATTATACTCTGTAGTTGCACTGCAGGTTTGCTCTACATGATACAGCAGGGCTGGCATTTGTGCTTTTTGCTTCTCCCAGACATCCCATGTTTTACATAAGTCACTGTTCTTCAGTACAAGCGAGTAGTAAGTGTAAAATGTAGCACTGTGGTATAGCTGTGCACCTGTGATTTGAGCAATATTTACAACAACAACAAACTATTTTAAGTAATTATTTAAATTGCCACCAGTTCCCAAAAAAGATGAGCTTGATTTCCATTCTGCCTCAATCATAACAGACAATTTGAATTTTTATTTCAGTTACCATTTAGAATATGAAATAGGGAATATTCATGCTAGCCAAAGTGCTGCCATGAGCTCATTATAATGTTTTGGCTAACTTGATATTCTGGGCCTCTCATTCCAGCAATATGCAAGTTTACCCAACCTTCTGATCTAAGGACAAAACATATGATCCAAGTTCAAAGGGTTATTACAATTTAGAATTATATATGAAGGTTAATGATACCAATTTGCTTTTCAAGCCACAGTAATACAAAGCAATGACAAGAACAGATAGGTTTTACAGACTACCCATGCATTGCAAAGTGTATTTGGAAAGAAGTGCCATTGTCTCAGTTTCTCAGGTTTTCTTCTCTATCCTGCCATCTCACTCCCAGCTTTGCACAGTGCCTGTCTGTGGCCCCTACTACTGTCACACCACCAGGTGCAGTGCTGGATTCTTTATCTGCTAAGTACTGCCACAAGGCTATAAACAGATTTGGTGGGGAAAAAACAACAACCCAACTGACTGTTATCCACAACCACACTCTGAGTGAGAAAGTAATAAAGAACCCACCAAGAATAATCTGATATTGTTCTGATCCTCAGTCCACACCAATATGTTATCTATGCTGTCCCACATCTTTCCAGGACTTTGGTCATGCAGTGTGTAGCCCCTTGAAGCAAAGGTTTTATGGTAGTTCCGGGAAAACACTGCCTGTTTCTTTCAGGACTTCTAAAATTCCAGTGTTTATAAGATGTGGGTTGCTTAAGAGTAGACCACCTCTTCTCTGCCGGCAATTATAATTTTCTCCCTTCCTGTATCTTAATCTTTGAACTGCAGAAACCAAATGTGATTCCACAAATAAAGTATTAAAACCTCTGGTAAATTTGACAGGCAGGTGAGAATGCCTCCTTGACAGTTCATGTGAAAACCACACAGAAATCACCTGAAAAATTTCTTTCTAAGCTGAACAAGTTTTGTAATATGTATTGCTTTCTTTGATCCAGATGCCCAGAAACACAGTAGAATCATTAACAGATTCTGGTTTCATATATGTAATAATATATAGTTTCATATGTAATAATTGCATAATTTTTATTTTCTAGAAAAAAAATCTGTAAACTGTTATTTGATTTGATATGTGAAAGTGTCAAACCTGGGAAATGAAATATTTCTTTCCCAAACTAAGATCAAACGTACATTCTACTGCTGCCAAAGCACCATATGGTTGGGTTTACAAATGTTTGAAAAATACAGAGGTGGTTCTAGAAAAAACAGGTTTTTAGCTTTGTCTGTAAGAGAATGACTAAGCCAGGAAGATAAAAATACCAATATGCTAATGAGCTAAGCAGCCAAAGAAAGTTACTGAGATCTAGATGAAATAGTGAATCCCAAGAGAAATACTGGCACCTCTGCTGCAAATACAGCATGGTAAAAAAACTTGATAATGTTAGAGGATGGCTTAGATGATTACTTCAGATTTTTCCCTTCTTGACTTTTGATGAGTTCCTGAACATGGGTGCTAAAGTTTAAAATGCACAAGTCCTTCAGTTTGGCAGCACTCTTGTAAGTCTGGGAGATGACACTTAAGGAAACAAGTTCCTAGACTAATTTCTTGCTTTCATACCTGCTCTCAAAATTCCTTCCTACAGAACAATCAAAATATGTAGATGTGGCACTTAGGGACATGGGTTAGTAGTGGACTTGGTAGTGTTAGGTTAATGGTTGGAATCGATGCTCTGAGAGGTCTTTTCCAGCCTTAAGGATTCTATGATTCTTAGAGGAGAGCTTGCTGATGGGGTGAGGACAGTCCTCAATCTAGAGTGACTCCTGGCTGATAAAGACTAGATCTGCATAAAAAAGGCATAACTGATCAAAAGAAAGCACTTGTTTTTTCCTTCTTGACTTCCTGACTTAGCTTTCCTAAGCAAATGACTTTGATAAGTGTTTACTTAGCAAAATTAAAATATCTTTTAATTGTGTGACCTTGGCAGATTCCAACCTGACAGGTAGCTCCAGCCAGCAACAAAACACAGGAGCAGATTTACAAAGGAGGTGAAAGGGGCAGCAGCTTGGTCTCCTTTCCCAGAGACACCTGCAATGTGAGCTGTGGAGGGAGCAGCCTTGAGCTGCCCACACAACTCTGCATCTCTGCATTCATTCC
Source organism: Corvus cornix cornix (assembly GCF_000738735.6). NCBI lineage: Eukaryota > Metazoa > Chordata > Aves > Passeriformes > Corvidae > Corvus > Corvus cornix. The sequence goes on along the minus strand of NC_046335.1, from coordinate 20,217,971 downwards.
CTTATCTATGTGGTGCCAGCAACCAGCACTGGCTGCACCTTACTGCACACTGTCTGACCTGCATTACCAGGCCATTAAATAATTTGGACAATTAGATCCCCAGTCAACAATAAAAGGCCAACTTGCATCATAACTTTATTTTTCCTCCACAGGCCTCTTAAAATTTTGTCTTTGTAAGTGTTCAGTAGCAAAATGGTTAATCATTTCAGTATGATAAACTGGAAGACATCATTGTTGCAATGGGTGTAGAACCTCTCATTGTGATTAGCCTCTTGTGACTGACATGACAAGGAAAGAAAGCTTCGGTTCTCTTTAATGTATCATCTTTTTGTTTTTCTATTTGGCTAAACCATGACTACTTTGGCCAAAACCACCAGGCAGTATCATATTACTTGTGCCTGGGGGAAAGGCAGCCATCCAACTGCTAAAGGACGTTGATATTGCAAAGTGTTTGTGATCAAAACTGTGCCATGGAAGTAGGAAGAAGATCTGAGGGTATTACACATCTTTCAAAAAAGGCAGACAACAACTTTCAGAAATGGATCTGAGCAAATGTCTGAATTTTCACATTTCTGAGTACTCATCTATTTTGCCTCTTGAGAGAAATTAGCTCAGAGCTTCATGACGTGACTGTTTCTGTTACCTGAATATATTAATTTATGTATAATTCAGATAGCTCTTTGAACTTTAATAGCCTTAATATGTCACACCTTCCAAAGGGGTGCTCACTTCCCTGATGTAGCCTACACCAGTCCCTCAGACAAAGCAAGCACTGCTAAGATTTCTGTTGGCATAGCTGGATCTCTTCTAGGACTCTTTACATAAAGTCCACCAGACACTTGTATACAGACCTGGTCTTTAAAGATAAGCCAGGTCATGAGGATGCCAGCAACAAAACCTGTGGTTTCTCTGTATAAGCAATTACAGAAAAGCAGAAAATGGAGATAGACAGAACCTGGAAGAAATCAAGGACCAGGCTGTTGCACAATTATGTCTCCATGACAAAGGCCATACTTCCACATAGTTTCCGTGACATCTGTATCTGGTCATTTTCTTGCATTTCTTTCCCATATCCAGGTCACTACAACTGTGTCTGTGCACATTTTTTGGGGTGGTCTGTCATGATTCTGATCTTACCAAGACAGATGGAGTAATTTAAAAGATATTTAAAGTGAATGGGCCATCACTCTGAAGTGATACAACTGGACTCCTATTTCCAGCCTTGGCACCAACCTCTCATGTGGCTCTGCGAAAACACTTCATCACTATCACATCACATCACAGCTTCTGGTTCTCTTCCCACTTTTTTCTAATTTCTGACTGTAAAAGTGTCACAAGTGGAACACTGTCCCTCTGTACCTCAGTATCCAGCACACTTCCAGGACTCTCACAGAACACAGTGTAAGTGGTTAAGTGTCACAGAGGTAGATATAAACCTATAAACTAACTCAATGAATAGTCCTGTTGCACCTACACACCAGAAAAGACTTTCAAGTTTATTACAAGCTATGAAGCCAGGCCTGGTTTTGTCAGCTTTCCTTTTATCACAGCTCTGTTAATGGTAGAAGGTCAAATCTGTTTCTGCTGCAGACACCAGCATAAACATACAGTAGAAAAGTGCCATGGAAACCAGTTGCAAGAATATACAGCTCAAAGCACAGAAGACTTCTTGTCAACAGGAGGGTACCACCTGCTTATCTTGCACAGAAGAAATCCCTGTGAGGATAGCAGTTATTACCTCTGCATGCTTCCTAGGTACCTTTGTTATTCGTTAGTGAGTGGTAACATTAAGGAAATACCTAGAAATGCCCTCTCACAAGCTTGCAGGACACTTTCTTCCCATGAGCTTCAGAACAGATTTTGGAGATGGAAGAAGATGCATGCACCTTGCCTCTTTTCAGAAAGATTAGGAGAGTGGCTGGAAAACCCCAAACCTCTTGACCACCAACACCCATCAGGTTGCAAGATAGGTTTGTAAGCATTCCTCAGACTTTTGAGCATCTCTGCAAGTTCTGGCATGTAGAAGAGGTGACTGCTCACACAGTCCATGCCTTTTAATCTTGCTACTGAACACACCGCATACAAAAATTTAACAGCAATTTAATTCTCCAGCATGTTGAACTGTTAGTACAAAAGTTACGTTTTATGGCACAGCTAAGGGACATTTCAAAATCACCACAGACTAAGTAACCAGCAGGAGAAGGTGCAAGATGAAAGACTGAAGTCACGGATCTTATCTCTGCGGTTCCCTCTCTTATTCATACCCCTCCCACTTGACTGACTTCTCATGTCATGTTGAATGGATTCATCCTTAGGTAACTTCTCAATTCATAATACTCTGCCAAATCACAACATCTCTTCGAACATGATTGTCTAAATTTAGGCCATGTAAATCACTGGCCTGCTTAAACCTAGTGTAGTTGAATTTCAAATCCATACTGCAGTAGTACTACATAGACTGTTCCCAGCAGTGGGTTAGGAACTACTTAAATACAATGCCTGTTGCTTGGTTAACTATTCGAAATTCATCACAAGTCCTAGAAGCTTAATTGTCAAAAGAATTTAAATCATCTGAAGCTACAAAGAAGTTATATCACAGAGCTTCCAGATCTATTTAAAACACAATGAATTTCATCTAGCTTCAATTAATTTATCCCCATAAGTCTCTATATGAACTGCTGTATTTCATTTTAAATGTAAGCCATCATGGAGGTACTAAACTGAAGATGAAATACAAGAAAATGATGACTCAGCCCTCACAGCTAGGTTGCAGCAGCCCTCACACTGCAAGAAAAACTGTTGAAAAGGACAGTCCTCTACATACGATCTTAAAGGACCCCAGAAGCTTTTTTGACTTATTCCATTGATATTTTGACTTTTTCTTACAGTTCTCTATCTACACAGAAGTCTGTGTTTTTGGGAAGGTAGGACTACTGTATTTCAGGCGTTTGTGCTTGCAGCGCTTCATTGCCCAGAATGATTTGTCTCGTGTCTCCTCCACTCATGCCACCACTTGCTGCTTGGAGAAGGAAAAGAGCATCTTCCAAACCATTAAGACACTGGTATCAGACTACCAGAACAGTGGTAGTTGCAGCTGTAAGTCTCATTGCAACCAGCTATGTAGGAAGCTATCAATTTCCTCTTCTCTGTTTATCTTTATTCAACTGGAGAAACTAATTAATTCAATCACGACCCTTTCACTCTTCCTTGAATAAAGAAAATGTTCAAGATAAAATTAGTTTACAACACAGAACTTTCCCACATGATTTAATTTAAAAATACTCAATATTTTTATTGTGTTATGTTTATCGAGTAGTTAAAACTCTGGTTCATAAAAAAAATTCCATACCACCAACATGTCAGATGTGGTATGGAATAACTGAAAAAATATTTCAGCAATCCATAGTCTGTGTACAGTGAACTCCCTTTTTCCTTGTACAGATCTTGGCTGCAACTACAGGTTTGTAAAAGTTCCTTACATGTTCTGCAGCGTGTGCTGTGCAGTGTCCTATGAAATCAGAATGGATCTAGCTAGTCTTAAGACAAAACCAGGCATCTGTAACACATTGTGCACAAATCGGATAAATTAGATTTGTGCAATTTGTGCAACAGATGTCCATATTCAGAAAATGCTCTTTCCAGATCTACTGCTTCGTTTTTAGCCTGTAAACACTTAGAAGTTAGTGTACTAATATTCCTAGACAGAACTGCAGTCAAGAACAAGCATACAACCTATCCAGAAATCACCAGAACATTGCAGCAACCAGAGATATATAGCTTTGAAATGCAAGTGCCTGTGTGCCTGTGTCTCCAATTAATACCAATTTATCATTTGAACAGTAGACTCCAAATTTGACATAGTTCATGCAAGTAATGGACAAGGTTGTTAGTGTCTTGGAGAAACTCTTAGATCTTCACGTCAGGCAAGAATTACATGGTAGAGGCAGTAACTTTTAAAAGTAATAAAATTCTCCTAGTCATAGCTGGAAAACATTTCATAGTAAATGTTTTCTAAGTAAAAGCACTGTTTATCACTTAAACACAGCTTTTTTTTTTTTTTTTTTCCAGTAAAGATGGCTACTCTAAAAAGAAATTGAAGTAAACACTTTTTGTTCTCTTAAGATACTTAAAAGAGTGGAGTTCTTCTCTTGTGTAATGCAATGGTAGTGACTGGGTCCCACAACTACTACAGAAAAAAAGGCTTTTTTGATTTAGATTTTGAGAGTCACAGACCTAGAAAGATCCTGAAGATCAGTTCATGTGTTTCCATTAGCTGGCCAGAAGGTGGTACATTAACACTGATATAATTGGAGGAAGTGTTCCAGATTTTTACAGGATTTAGACAAGACTATGCCTGTTCAAAGAATTCACATGATACATGTGACATAATACTATTTATTTATAATCAGAGCCAAGTTGTGAACAGATCTCACATAAGTGGTGGAGAAAAGATTAAAACCTCCTTCTTCTACCTGAGACCTTGCTTCTATTAAACAAACAGGTATATTTATAAAGTAAACGTCTTAGCAAGCAAGCACACCTACATGATTCATTACCAAGCACCTTCGTTTCTACCCCTGAAGACATGGCATAGATAAGACTGACATATTTTTACCACTATGTCATCTAACTGTGTTCTCAGCAAGGTGCGCTCAGCCCAGACGTTACCAAGACAGTGACTACACCCTAGACTTAAGTCATTATTACTGCCATGGGAGTACTTACACTCCCAGTTTGGGTAGGCAAGGCAAAGCCTGTGTGTGAAGGGACAGAGCAGAGCCGGAAAACACAAAGCTGAACCTGTTCCAGCAGAGAGATCAATGAGAGAATGACAGATTCTCTGTAGAAGAATGAATCACGCTACTTCATCTTTCATCCACAAGGAGAACAAGGAGCAAATGAGAAGAACAAGACGTGCACGACGTTTTTCGAAAGTGGTTCCTTTAAAAGTACTCTGGCAAAGATAAATGAAGTCAGCTTTCCTCAGAGTAGTTTGTACTTTGCTTCTCTCCACAGATGTCTGCCTCCCTCTCTGATTTTAATACACAGTACATACAGCATATCCTTCAACAGTGGAACTGCCACTGAGATGAGACTATTGACCTCATGAAGAAATGAGACTGAATAAGGAAAGAGAAATGCTTCTGCAAGCCCAGGATGCTTCATGAAGTTGATATTCAGCTAGCAGAATAAATCTGTAGTCAGCCCTATAAATGCAAAGACAATCCCACTCCATCTTGGAGGAGCTGATGCTACCATCCATTGAACAAGCTCTATTTTGCAAAAGGAAATTACATAAATGCCTCACACACAGACAATATGTTACTTCATTATGCCATAATTTTTCAAGCAATATATGGTGGACCAGTAACAAAATACAGAGGTTTGCAGACCTTGTTAGTTTTGTCTTGAGTGCTTGAGGTAATACCACATGGGATAAGCCTGACATTTGCAGTGCCAGACTGCAGGTGGAAATGTGCCAGCTACTGGATCCGCTCAGTATCTGGGGTCCCACTGAGCAGCATAACCTTTGACTGCAAAGCAACACTCTGTGGTCCCATGCATTGAGTTACGGATTCAAGTGGCCGCTGCAGTACTGCATAGGTGTGGGGTCTGGCCCTGCTGAATAAATGTGAGAAATGTTCCCATAGCCACAGGAGAATCCAGAGCAGGAGACCATCATGTGTGCTGAGTGGCTGAAACACTCTGGGTTTGCTACTGTCAGTCCATCAGTTCAGAAACTGTACTGGTAATGACCACAAATGGTAACATCAGCTGATGACAACTTGGTAGTCAATGCAAAATAACTGGTTTTCTGATTCCTAGGTGGGCAGTTCATGCATGGCTGAAGCCAGTGTCACCCTAACTATCTGCTCAGTCTTGTGCTGACTCTTTAGCAAAAAAAACCAAGTCAGTACACAGGGATGTTGCATAAGCCTGTACCAGTGCTCAATCCACTGCTTACAAAAATAAACATTGCACATCATTTAGAAAGAGACAGGATATTTTACATCTTCAAAACGCACTACTGCAAACAGTTCTGGCTCCTCACAGCATTTAAAAATAGTAGCGCTAACTTCCTCATTCCTGTGCCCAAGGCATTTCCCAGGATCAAGTTTTATATCATATCAAGTCAGCAGCTCACATCCTGTCTGCCAGATATGTCCACATATCTCAGGTCATCCGGTCACAAGGTAATCTCATATTGATACACTACCTTTACCCTGAGCAGTATCAAAATGATTTACAAGTTATGTCACTGGTGATATTTAAAAAAACCCCAAAGACCCATTTAGGAATTTCTAATGTAAGATCCTATCGAAACTTCAATTTCAGTTATATATTTTAATAATTTAGTTACCTGGTGAACTGTAAAGACAAATGTGTTTCATAGTCAACACACTTGATACATAGCTATAAATTATGGAAGATAGCAGTGCTCAACTTTTGCCTAATGCTAATACTTTTCACCCCTGTAGCTTGTTATGCAAACGTTTCCTGTTTAAAATGCAGAGAAGACCATGTAACTGCAGGAGAGTAACAAGGAGAGTAGCCAGTTTGGCCAGTTCTTCTTGGCTCAAAGCATATGTGAGCTCCAGGCTACAGGGGAGTTTTATGAGCTAGCAGGTGAGGTGCTCAGTGCAAAGGTGAGAAGATCTGTAACAAAGCCACGTGTATCTGAATTTGTTTTGTTTTTTTTTTTTTCATTTTGGAGGGGCTTTTGACACATAACACAAAGGACTGAAGGCAACTGGCCGGAAATAGTATGAGAAAACAGAAAGGACAGCCTGATCTATGTGCAATGCCTGACCCCCACAGCTATCATTGAAGATGCACCTGCCAGCTCAACACCCACACCCTCAACAAAAAATGTTAATTAAAGGTGCCTGAGAAGCAGGATGATGCAAAGGATATGACACAGGAATGGGCTGCAAAAGTCTTAGGTGCTAATCTGAACCATGTGATTGTCTAAGTGACCTTCAGCTAGCAGTTTATGGCCTCTGCTCCACAAGTTTTCTATCTGTAACAAAGCAAAAATACTGATGTAATAGGAAGGGTTAATGGCTGTTGTCACGTGTGTTTGATAAATAGGCTATCATAAGTCATGTGAAAGCTTGTGGGCTTTCTAGGAACCATACAGGATAAAGGGGATAAGCAAGGAAGCTCCTGTAGGGAATAAAATAATTGGAGACAGTAGAAGCTGTGGCCCTTGGCTGAGCAAAACTTACCTCGTGTGTCAAGGCAGCTCTTTGTGCATTGGCTGTTGCAAGCATGTGTATCTGGATGAGAACAAAGAGGAAGGTGGAGGAACTGGAGTAAACAGCTAAGGCTCAATGCTTAAATACCGGCCTGGCTGTGAACTCCAAGGAGAAATGCTGGGCTCTTGCTTCCTCGTGTTTGTTCCTCCCACAGGCTGAGAAACGGGGTAGTGCCCCCATTATTTACAGGCAGGGAGGATTCCACCAAAAAATATTGGAGGCAAGTGAAAAAGTCTTATCAAGACCTTGGAAAGCAAATACTTGCAGCAACAGATCCTGAAATATGCTTGTTACACTCAGATAGGCACCACTTTATTTGGTTATTGTTCTGTTATTATCTTCAAAATTCATACTGGGCTGTTGCTAAGGTGGTTGCACGGTGGAGTCAGGGAGCTGCATTGCCGGTTTTCACCTCTTGAGGCCTTTAAAGATGTGTTTTGCATATATGTTGAGCAAGACAATTTAGAGACAGGACACAGTAAGAAGAAATATTCCCACTATTGGTAACCAAACTTCAGCCTCCTTTACAGTGACACTGATCTCAGTTTTTGCCCACTCACAAAAAAGTAATGCTGCAGGGGTTGTCTTGGAGAGTGTTAAGAAAAGCATGGCTGTACAGTCAGAGTTCGTGTCTGCCCTGCCAGTCTGACAAGCACAACCGTACCATCAACAACTTCAGCCAACACTGGAAATTACCAGAGTTAACCCAGCTCACCTGTTGTATACATATAACAAAAGGACTCCCAAAGAGGATGGAACACAGAAAACTTGTCAGCTTGTTCATCCAAAGACATTTTAATTAATGGTCCTGCTATACAGCCCTTGCCCAAGTCTGAGAGTCTTGTTATCATTCCCTGGTGTTATCAGCATGTCATCTCCAACGTCAAGGCAGCTGTTGACCAGCCTGGGAGGCTGCTATGACAGAATGGCTCGTTTTACAATATATTGCTCTGATTGATGAGGCCATTCCCCCTTTTCCACACTTATCTGTTCCAGGCCTGAGACTCCCCTACTAGCACTACCAGTCCAGGCTCCCACCATAAAACCACAGCTGTTGTGCAGCTATTCACAATTGCAGGAAATCAACAGAACCAAATACTGGGTTGTTGCCTATCTTATGTCATTTGGAGTTTTGTTTTTCCTTTTTGCATGTGTGTGTGTAGCCACCACCGTATGTGGGATTGTTCAGGGTCACTGCACAGAAGCAGCCAAACAGAAATGATCCAACAAGCAATTTCTTCCTTCCTCTCCTGGACCACGCTGGTGTGATTACAGTGAACAGAAAGGTGTGGGCCTCTGTTAAGCGTGAGAGTTTGAGCAAAAGAGACCTGCACATGAAGAATGGAAAGATGTAACTCATTATGTTATCACAGCACTGTGGTGAGAAGTGAAGAAGAAAGCTATACTTCTGTCCTCTGTGCTGATTGTAACTTCCCATCCTTCCATCTTTAACAGGCATCTTCAGTCCCAGCTACGATTCTGGCTGGGGGCAAAACACAAGAGTATACAAGGTCCAAATTTCTATATGCTAGTCCTGAATAACTTCTCAGATGCACTGATTTCTTTTCTCATTGTTAAGTTTTAGCAACCCTCATCATCACCTAGTCTTAGCTGTGTGTCCTATTTCATCCCCAAATGATGTTCACCATTCCTCTGATGGGAATGCAGAGTGGGGAGGAACAGGGAATCCTGAAAATTTCTGTCCTGAGGTACTAGAAGTAGAAATTAGGCAGGGTACAACGGCTGGACAGGGTGGAGCTCTGACAGTGTCAGGACAATCCCTCTACAAAATACACCACAGAAAGCTAAATGGAAAAACTTCTGCATTCTTGAAATGTGGAAGGGACCTAACAGATCTCTTCAGAGTACAGGACAAGATTAGGGAGGAAAAAAAAAGGGGTGGACAGTGTGATAGGAAGCCTTACTGCCTCTATCACCAAACTACATAGCTGGTTTGGTGGTGGCGGAGAGACAAGAGCTGAGCACAGAATGTGACCAATGTGAAGGAAAACAACAGGGCCCCCACAGCTGCTGTGCCCTGTAAACAAAGCTCAGCTTTCTGAAGGGCCATGTGAGATTTTGCAGAAGAGTCCTGAAAGAACTGAGGTCTGCTCAAAGGAAACAACAGGGATTAGAGAAAGAGGAACATGGGATAATAAGATAAGGACTTTATTGAGCTTAAACAAAAGGCACTCAAATTGTAAAATATCTATTTTAATGTATTTCTACAAAAGATCAATGAACATTCAACAGATAAATGGGCAACACGTAACGAGTAATTAAAATACCCCAAAGCAGTATCTCACATAGTGGCACTGATTGGTGGAGGAAATTTGACAGGAGTTACCTAAAAAGAACAACATTGCTATGGACAAGAATTACTGCTCAGTTCACTTGTGAGCAGTCTATTCTAACATTTCAAGAACTAAGCTGATCATGTCCTAGGAAGAGATTTTTTTTCTTCATGAGATAATGCTGCGAAATTGTTTCAGTATGTTATGAAAATGGGGGTGGGAGAAATGTTTTTTGTCCACTGATCTATTTGGATATGGTGGATAAAATACTTATATAAAGTGTCAGAAATAGCTGTCAGATGAGAAAGTACCACCAGCGGACTTCCACTAGGTTACTAAGTCTAGAAGAAATATCTAAAGGCATTTAGGAATGTAATGTATTCTGATCTTTTGCACTGCATCTCTCCAGTTTGCAGATTTGTACCGCTCATCTAGGCCACATCAAGGTCAAATGGTGGAAACAAAAAGGCCAGTCATGTGGACAAGGATATGCACCCTATGCTAAGGTTTGAATTTAACTTCTCACGTGGAATGGCATTTCTGGTAGCCTTTGTTCAGAAACACACATATGAGCACTTGAAGTCATGAAGAATTATTCTGCCTTCACATTGGCTTAATGAAAGCATGTTTCTGCTTGAGACAAGAAAAGAGAATGTACTGGGAGTGTGTTTATTTGAACCAGAATTTTAAGGCTCTAGAAATGCTGACAGCTTGCAAGATTAAATCCTGTATTTACTAACTCAGCAGTATCCTCCCCCCTAAATTTCTCCATCATCACCACACCACAACATAAGGGGGAAGCTCTAGAAAACAAGGTATCTATTGACACTTGGCAAATCTGCACTTGAGCTCTCTGAGCTGGATCTGAACAAAACTGTTTCTTGGGGTCAGCTCTGCTGATGATTTTGGATATGAAAATTGGTTCACGCATGAAGCAAATTGAAACTCAGATCTCTCATTACACGATCTGAACAGCTGTCAGATGGCAGCAGCCCGACTGTGCAGGGATAAAAACCATGCCACAGTCCTGTGGGCGAGCCGGTCTCCTTGCAAATAGTTTCAGGATGCATCAGGAAGCAATTATCAAATCCCAACAAAACCTAGTTATGACCCCTCTCCTCCTTCAGGAACTATCCCTTAGGAGAAGCCAGAATTATTTTTCTCCTCTCTCCCCTACAGTTAAAACATAAATTAAGGGGATCTTTTTCCCCTTTAAACTTTTAGGCCTGTTCAGTCTCTTTGTGCCGAGCCTTTTGTCTTCGGGAAGAGGCTATTCCGCTGGAAGCCGATGGAAAGGCAACTGTCCGGCAGACAATGGAGCTGTCTGCAGAGCAGGCGCTCCGGAGCGGGGCCCGGGATGGCTGAGCCAGAGGCATTCCCGGCCCGTTGCCACAGCAGCGGGGTGAGCGGGCTGCCCTCCCCGCCGGGCTGCCCCTCCCCGGCCGCGGGCCGTGCGCGCAGAGCCCGGGGCTGGGTGGCGGTGCCGGGCCCGAGGGGTCCCCGGCAGCCGGGCAGGGCAGCGCCGGGGCCGAGCGGCGCTCCGTGCGGGCCGGCGGTCGCGACAGGCTCCTCCGCAGCACTGGCTTGCACGGACAAGCCTGGGCGCTAATTACGGAATTTGAACTAGATCGAAATAACGTGCACCAAACACGTTAAAAGCATTGCGTGCCGGGAACTGGCATCCTTCGGGGTCCACCAGAAATAGTGGGGAAACCACGGGAGGTCCCTGGCTATAGTCATTTCACAGGAAACTCTGGCTGATCAAGGATGTTGAGTGGAAGGTTTGCAACTTTAACATAAAGCAAGGACTTATTCTATGTATTTTATCTCCTTCTCCAGCACAGCATTCTACGTAGGGAACCATTAGAAAGTCGTTCAATGGAAGTGACAACACTTTCCCAACACAAAGAATAAATACACACATCACTGGTAGCATTATCCTCTGTAAACACAGGGTAGAGTTTAACAGGAGGGCAGCTACTGGAATCCTATATGCTTTCACCAACTTTTGGCTCTCAGCATTGAGTCTCTGTATATACATGTAGCTCTAGAGTATGGAGACTTTAATAACCCACACCTGAGTCTCACTGTCCAAACTGAAAAGTTCTGGTTGCTTTTGTGATAGGCAAGACTTTTTTCTCAATGGTCTTTGATGGAAAAAGAAAAAAGATCAATTATTATCTTCTTATTTCTCTTCACACCTTCTTATTTCCCTTCTTATTCACTGTAATGCTTGGGTACAGAAATTGAGGAAACAACGTCAAGCAGACAAAGCAATTCCCTTTTAAGCCAAGAGCAGCTTTACTTTTGAGTTGGTTGGAAGAACAAGGATCCTGCCTGCAGCAGCTGTCCACTCCAACAATTTGTAAACTGTAAGTTTATATAAGTACACCAAAGTCTGAGTGTTCTTCATTGTCTTTTTGGCCTGCAAAGCAGGCTGAAAATTTCTTGAGAAGAGGAGCACTCATGAGAATATATTAACTTCAGGTCAGGACAGAGAGACTCCTGGATCAGCATTCCTGACAACATTTCAGCGATTCTCTGTTGGTCCCAGCTGGAACCTGTACATGCTGAGGCAGCTGCAAAACAGACAATAAGCTCAAGTGAACAGCTTCCAGCTTTGGTAGAGCTCTGGAGTTCAGCTTAAATTTAGGAAGGAGAAAGTTCAGGTTGATTCTTTTCATTTACATTACTTCATTCATTTCCAAACAACGGACCACCTGGAAAGGGGGTATCGCCCTGCCTACCCCTGGATGGCCACATGCCAAGCAGATTTCACTGCTGAGTGAATATATTCCTCAGATGTCTGCACTTGCACGATGCACCAGATAAAAGATATGTAAAGCAGAACTCCTGTATCCTGCAAGCAGTGATTTTGCTGAAGTGGCAAAAGGGAACCTTTCTTGCTACATTGAGCCAGTAGGAGACACTTTTAGATGGAAATAATTTTGTACACCTCATTTACTGTTGACTGTAAAGGTGTTTTACCATAAATGGTATGTTCAGTAGTATGTACTTAGGGATAATGAGGCATTTCACTCAGGTAAGGAGTGTCAGAGGGAAGAATACAACATTATGGGATGGATGGCACCTTTGGAAGCAGTGATTCTGGAAAAGATTTGGATGATTATCACCTCTGATGTGATCTGGAGATTAAAGGAACCAATGTAATATTAGTATTTAGGAAGAGAAACATGAAGGAGAAGGGAAATAATTTCACTTGTGTATGTAGTATGGGTCTGATTCCTGGTGGAACCTGATGTTTTGTCCAGAATTCAGGAACACAGAAAAACTGAGGACTGTTCAGAAAAGATTCACAGCAATATGAAGGAATAAAAACTCTACCACACAGCAAAAGACAAAAGCTCAACCTATTTAATCGGCTCTGCGTGAGATTCAGGAACAACCAGTCTGTAAGCACCTACACAGAAAATTATAAAAGAAAAATTGCTGTGATCTAATAAATGATTTGTGGTAGTTGGAAGGCAACATGGAGAAACTGAGATTAAAAACCATGCAGAGGCAATTAACCACTGACCTGATTTATGAAAAACTCTGCTCAGTGAAGTCACAGGAGTGCTTTAGGCAGGTGAGATTATTCTAGTTCTCACAGGAATAAGTCAGGGTTGTGCTATGGTTTGTGATATGCAGAAGCTCCAGCTATCACTTTAAAGCTTTTTGAACTTTTAATCTGCATGGGAAAAAATATAGCAATGGTTATTTAAGCACCTCCATCTCACTCCCCTGTTGTGTGATGAATTTCAAAACAGCTGAATGAATTTTAGTGCTGCTCCCTCACAGAAAAATATTAATAAAACTAAATTAGGTGTTGATATCAATTTGAGCATCTTGGAACTGGCTGTAAAAAATGAAAAATTCAAGTTACAAAGAAAGCCAGACTGATACTCAGGTCAAATATAAACGTGTCTGCAAGGATGTCCTCACACAACCTGCTCTCAAAGTACTCAGACATACATGATCCTACACATATTGACATTGCAGTACCAAATGATGTTGAAAATAACAGAGGAAATAAATTTTTTTCCATCAGATTATCCTTTCTTATAGAGCACAACTTAGCTGAATTTTGCTTTTTTGCACTTCAAAACTCGGTTCCCAATGTACACTTTCGTGTAAATCCAGCTGCTTATTCCTGCATACACAAGGGCAACGCACTGCTTTGTGCTTTCAACAAATACCGAGGCACTCAAGTCCCCTAACAAAGCAGCCTTGACGAATCTGAATTGCTCACTCACCCACTGAAATTCTATACAGAGCAGCTCAGAGCTGTTAATCTCACAGCAAAACCTGCTTCCAAACCTTCCCTTTCTTGAACACCTCAGCGGGCACAGACACAGATTTCCATTATCCTTTCAGCAATATTTGGAGAAGATTAATATAGCTCTTTTCGTATGTTTCGTTTTATCTTCTACTACAGAGAAACAGCCAACTTTTCCTCCGCCTGATCAGAGGAGAAATAACCTCCCACGAAAGTTCACGAACCAAAGCACCCTCCTCCCCCACATCCTCCTCAGCTCTACAAGACGGCGCGTTCGTACCAGTGCAGTGGGCGCTATGAATAAAGCACAGGAGGACATCAAATGCCGATTTAGGTGCAAACATACAACTTACAATTCCCTTTTTAATCACTTGTTCTGAGGGGACGAAACGTCTACTCTCTGCCTCATCCTACCAGTAGCGCTCACAGCATCAAACTCTGCCTGTAAATAAAACTTTCCTAAGTCAATGATATCGTGTTGGAGGTTCCCTTGGACTTCATGTGTTGGAGACGTTTCTCCCAATCTCCTCTCTCTGTAGTATCAGCCATCCCTCCGCCTGCCCAGGCGCGCACCTGCCCCGCTGCTGCAGTACCTTGCTTCTGAAAGAAGTTTACGCGCTCCTCCTCCTCCCACCGATGCAAAAAAACCCTACCCCCAGGCGGCCGAGATGAACGGGTTCTGTCCTGGCTGCGCTCACCCGGGGGTCAGGTCCCTCCCATTCGGCGCTCGGCGGGGCTGGCTGGCCCCCGATCGTGCCCGGCTGGCCCCCGGTCGTGCCCGGCTGGCCCCCGGTCGTGCCCGTGGTCCCGCGGCTGCGGGCGCCGGGGGAGGAAGGCGCCCGCGCCCAGCCCGCCGGAGCTCAGCCCGGCTCCCGCGCCGGCCAGCCCGCCCCTCTCGGCTGGGCAGGGCGGGGAGGTGGGGAATGTGCAGGTTGTGGGCAGATCTGGCACACCCAGGCAAGCAGGAGGTGGGAGATGGACAGACAGGCAGGGAGCAGCCGGCGAAACGGGAGCGGAACTTCGGCGAACAAAACCCCCAAAGTTTTGGGTTTTCTTCCTCCGTAAAAAAGAGCTGCATTTTTTTCGGCGAAACTAAACCAAACTGCCAAACATTTCAGCTGATCACCTCGCAGAAATGCAGCAAGCTGCTCCCCGTGTAGCAGCGGAACCACGGTGTCCCGTTAACTCTTCAGTCACCAACTGCTTTAGGATTGGGATTTCCTCTTGTCCTCTCAAGTGAACTGTTTTGGATTTACTCCAGGCTGGGTAAATACAGAGATAACTTTTAAATGCAAAGCACATACCACATTTTAAAGAACTCAGTCAATCAGCCAGTCATTTCTAATCTCCTCGGAAACATTTTCCTATGTTTCTCATTCACAGACATGAGTCTCTCTCAAACCAAAGGACAGAAATTCGAGCGTGGTTTCCGATCATTGGAAGGATACGAGATTCCAGTGCAGTCTTACAGATGGAAAATGAAAGGAATAAAGCACCTGTTTTTAAACACCAAGCAAGACAAATTTATGACAGCAATAACAGGATATGTCTATTTCTGATAGCAGGAATTAGACTTAATGATCCAGGAAGTTCTTGCCGGTTCTTGCCATAAAAAGAGGGAGAAGGAGACCCAACTTACCTACCAAACAGCCAGCTCCACCAACACAGAGTGTGCCACTTGCCAAATACACCTCTAGGTATTTCCAAATGTCCTGCTTCAGCCTGTATTGTTTTCTTTCCTTGCCCTCACCTCTGCCCCTTACTAGAGGGATATGTTTGTGTTGATAGGCAAGGAGTCAGAATGGTGGTTAGTGGTTAAATGTCTTTCCTCAGAAAAAAACAAAACAACCAGTAAATTAGGAATGGCCACATGCTGTCCTTACTTGTGCCAGCCTCTCTGTCTAGGCCTTTGCAAATTTGAGCCTGTACTAGTCATCTGAAATTAGATAATTAATGGCAGAGCCGAACATTTGTTTTGTAATCGCCCCCCAGTCTGCCAACCGTGAAGCTGTCCTTTATGCAACACTGCCATGCCTCACTTCCCTCCCACACCTTGTTGTAACAACTGCATGTAGCAGACAGGGCGTTCTCTATCAGTGCAGGAAAAAGCTTCTTTCACAGAGGCTAAAAATTCCCAGGCTTATAGCAAGTTGAGGCTAAAGCAGAACGAGATGGAGAAAATAGCCCAAGGACAAACTGCTTGAACAAAAACTTTTAAAGGTGTGGGCTTAAACAAACATGCTGGCTGGAAAGGATGAAAACTGAGAGCTGCTCTTGTGACTTTCCAGGTGAACAGGGTTCCTTTTCTCATTTTATCCTTCCTCTTAGCCAAGGGAAAACTCTATGTAGATAATTTTGTTTGCTGTTCTGTCTGTTGCCTCAATCTTTTTGTGTGGCACAGTAATGTAAGATGAGCAGGGAGATGAAGTCATCTTTCCCTAGACTCTGTCTTTTGTTTCTTGTTCCCAATTAGGGTCCATAATTAATCTGGCCACGACGACAGAGCACTGCATGGGGTGCAGGGATGCATAGACATACTGAAGCAAGCTTGTTTCTCAGGAAACAGCTTTTTCCTCACGAGGTGGTAGTCCCTTGACCTTTTGTCTAATACAAAAAAAATCTTTTAAAATGTGCACATTAATTAACTCAAATTATGGATGGAATCAGATTTGTGGGGAAAGAAATAAAATCTGCTTTCCAAAAAATACATGCACTATAGAGCTGTTATTATCTCTAAGCTGAATGTCTCAAAAACTCTCAAAAGTCTTTGTGAAAAATGTAAAGGATAAACTCATTCCAAAATGCCTGTTAAGCTGGTAACTTGGCCTCTGCTTGGCTGTGGGAAACTTAAGTTCAGCTCTGTTCTTCTTTACACAAGAGCTCAACCAGAGTTTCATGTCTCTCATCTTAGAGAAGGATCCTACCCACCCTGCTATTGCCAGTTTGGGTCCAGTCTGTCAAAACCCCACCTTGGACCTTGATGGAAGCTCAGTCAAAATCCACTGTGGTCACAATACCTTTCCAACAACCCCTACAGAAAAACTAAAACCAGCTGATAAATATTGTGTGTCTAATTCACCACTTCCAAGACTGTCCCTTGGATGTTTGACACCTCTCTGGCAGATAGTGTTGTACATAGCTAACCAAAGGACCTTTTACTGCTGGGGCCTGTTTGGCAGCCTAATGGATCATTGCAGAGCAAATTGCTGGGGAGTCTCTAAATTCTGGGGACCTCTCTAAATGAGCAGGTCTAATTTTCATCACACGTCACATTCATATTTCTTTTATTCCTATTAATCCTTACAAAATATGAAAGCTGTATGAAAGTCTGTTTCAACTCTTTCCTGAGGCATTTGAAGCATAGATAACAGATAAGGACTTGCTCTTGAGCAGTATCTTGTCACTGCTGGCCTGTATTCATCCTGCAGACATTGAGAAAGACAGAAGGAACCAAGACCAGGCTGAACACAATCCTCGGTCAGCAGCCTTTGGCTTGTGTTTATCATTTATCTTGCAACCACTGAGTTCTGGTCAGTTGCTATTCCAGGATCCTTTTCTTGGGAGGAAAAGATGGCAAAATTAAAGCTCAGTAGTTCAGAATGGGTTTCTGGAGTATCATCCTGGCAGGACAAGATTGTTTAGGCCAGGATATAATCAAAGCAAAAATAACCACATAGAGAATGAAAGGCATCAAAATGCATAAGGAGAAAAGATTAACTGAAAGGCAGATACTCCTCAGCTATATAACACATGGCATAATCCAGGCACTAGTCAGAGCTAAATACAGCTTCTCATGACTGAAAATATGAAGAGCCAAACCCACTGATACCTGGGAAATCTATGAGACATGGTCTCCGACGAGTTTCTGCTTGTTACATATTTCCACATGCCTGAAGCAGCATTTTGCCAATAAGCTTTTAAGGTCTGTGAGAAGAAAACTGTGTAGAGAAGTTCAAAGGTCACAGTCCACTGTCCCACTGGTCCAGTTCTCGTGCTGAGAACTCTCAGATGCCTCCTTCACCCCTAAGGGTGTTCTAACCATGCCTGCCATTTAAATCCATTTGAAATGGATCCCTTCAGATGCATCCCCTATCAGAAGTGACCAAGCCCTTCTCTGACTTCGAGCTGGAGGCAGGAGCTCTGTGCCCCAAAGACAAGGATGGTTCAGAAGTGTCTGAGAATGCTGTTTTCCTCACATCCTGGTTGGATTCCAGCTAACAGAAAACATTTCTCCTGCTGCTGCGAAGTAATCTGTGCTGTGGGCTGAGGAGACCAGGATCTGTGTGCATAGAGAGGGATGGATGGGGTGGGTAAGGAAGCCAGGGGGAATGCAGGGCACTGTTAAGACCTGTCTGACTGAAGAGACACTTTTTGGGTTGGTCTGATGTTCACCCATCCCTTCCAACAAAAATAAACAACTGAGATTTTTGTTTGTCCTGCAAGAATTTACAAATAAGAGTATATATACATGCACACCCACACATATATAGAAATATAGATAATTATATGCATAGACAGAGAGAGCACCCTGGTTCACCTGCTGACCCTTGGGTT
Source organism: Corvus cornix cornix (assembly GCF_000738735.6). NCBI lineage: Eukaryota > Metazoa > Chordata > Aves > Passeriformes > Corvidae > Corvus > Corvus cornix. The sequence continues at coordinate 20,199,585 of NC_046335.1, read as the reverse complement.
GGTCACCTGCTGCATTCTTCCACTGCCTTGTGACTTTCAGGCACAGAAGAGAGAAAGGCTTCAGCCAGTGCCTGAGGCAAGAAATCTGAAATCCTGGCCATAATGAGTGGAAATCCTACCACTTCTCCAGTGCAGTAACACTGAAGAGAACAGAGACCTAATCTGAAGAAGCAGCAAAACCAGTGCCAAAGTAAATGCATGATCCTCAGGATTTATGAGGGGGAAATACAGCTTAAAACTCTGGCCTTTCATTCTTCTGGAGCAAAGCAAACTCTGACATGCTCAAGGAGTTATGTATTTGTGAAACAGCTCCTAAGCCTTTAATAACTATTACAAAAAGCTGTCTCCTTTATTTGTATTATTTATAATAACTTTATCTTCAAGTGGAAGGTGATTTTTAATGAAAGGCTCGTGTATTCTGCCATGTTACACAAAAGTCACATCTACTGTAACTTACTCCTGGTTGAAAAAAGAGGTGCTAAACATCTGGACCACAGTGTTTCGAAGCTGAGAAAAGCCTCAGTCACCTTAATGACAGACATATTGCATAAGTCAGTTTCTTTACACCAATTTAGAGGAAATTTTGTCCAGTTACTTCTCCTATTAGATTGCCAGCATGGACAGTACAGAATGACTATGCTAACTGGGTCTAACCAGCTTTATCCTCATCTGCCACTCATTTCCATGGGATTGGAGTTACATGGTTAAAATCCCATTCTACTGAATCACTTGAGGAATGCTCTGAGTGACTTACCTCAGGACCAGTAGTTACAGCAAGGGACAGCATGACTCTACCTTGGCCAAAGGGATGAGTTCCAGAGCTACTAATTGTGTTAGGAACGTGAGAAGCCAAACAAAGGCTTTTCACATCTGAGGCATCACGGTTGATTTGTCCAGGTCATGGTCTGAATGGCTGATGGAGACAAATAAATTCTCCAGCCCAGCAACATGCAGTTTAATGAAGACTTGTTCAGTCAGCCTTATTGGCAAGGAATTTTGCAGTGTCTAAGGAGGAGGGGTTGTTATGCTTTCAATAGGACACAAAGGGTGCTAATTTCTAATCTCTGCTCCATTCTTTAAAATTCATAGCCAAATTATAAAGTATGAGAAGCTGAGGGGAAAAAAACCCATGCAGTTGATAAAGGCAGCCTTTGTATTCAAATTTCTGTGGGAGAAAACACAGAGTAGAAAATTATGTTGGAGGATCTTCACTGTTCCCACCATTTTACCTCATCACAGGGATTAAAAATTACTTTGTCCTTATAGTCCTGTCATTCATCACAGAAGACAGAGAGCACAAAACATGCCACAGCCATAGTTCATTGCCTTAGTGATTCTAGCAGTTATTTTTAACAGCAGTTGTATTTTCACCATTTTTACCATTTGTTCACTGTTTTGTACAAGTGTTGACTTGAAAATTACTTTAAAGTAAACTGTACTGGCAGATGCAGCATACAACTTGGAGATCATTTCTGTATATTCACCATAGTGTTTTCCTCTTTCTAAACATCTCCCCTTTTGGTTGTACACAGTCAATGTGGAAACGGACTTTATTAAACACATTGCAAAGCCAGCTCCACTTATAATGAAAAAAATACAAAATATTGCATTTGCCAAACAGAACTGTGATATTTTGTGTTGAAGGCATTTGAAACAAAAAACTAAAGGAATATATAGGGACTGTTAAGTTCTTAAACTTTTCAGGAAAGACAGTGAGGAATATTTACTTCCCGATGATTACTAAGCAAGTAGATTAAAAATGGCACAAGAACATATTTTACACTTTCATTTCAGGTAGGTGACAGGCTTGGTGTGACTCTAGCAAATTTGGCTGTATTATATGTCTTTCTAGACTATTGCATGGGACTCTAGGTGGTTATGATGTTAAGCATAGAGACCAGTTGCCTCCAAAACTTGTTTATCAACTTGAGTGGCATTTTCCCAATTTATGCTAATTTAAGTGAGGACTAGCATCATAATGTTGGAATATAGAAAATAAAGATTTTTTTTTTTTGAGGGGTGGAGGAATGATTTAATGAAGTTTGAAAAATGAAACTATCCACAACATTTTCATCCATAAAATAGAGTTTTAAAGATAATACACTTTTTTTTATGCAATGGTAGAAATCTAGGTATAAGAGTCAAACTCCTACCATACAAAATAGAAAATGTCTAGGGAAATATTGCAGCTTCAGATTCCTGTAAGGTGCAAAAATTATCATCACTGATGAAATTTAAATGAGACTGCAGGGCACCCCAGAAGAGCATTAGCTACTGCTAGAATTGGTACGTGTTTTCTCAAAGATTACCATTACTTCATTACTTTGCAACAGTGCTACTTCAATTATCCAGTCAATAAAGAGAAATTTAAGTTCTGAAGTAGATTATGAAGAAATTCTTCTGCATGCAGAAGGGCCTTCTGCTAAGTAAAGGGGAATGACAGTCCCTTTACCCATTTTCCCTTCCCTGCCAGAAGGGAATGCAGGATGCAGCAGGTCACCCACTAGAAACAAGGTGATGTCACTGGCATCAAAGCTTTTAATAATTTATTTTAAATTGGAAAGAAATAGAAGTAGAGCAGCACCCATAAGAGAAAATATGGGCAGGAAGTGAGAAAATCTAAGGTGAAGGAAGGGAAAAGGGACCATGTGGGTTAAAGAGCATTTCTTAGCATACTGGCAGTTGGGAGGCTCAAGAGCCACCTTGAAACTTTCCTGTAAAGCAGGAGATGGGCTGGAGCATGGGGATTAAAGCTGTTGACTAAGAAATAATTCAAATGCAGAAAAAGTATAGGCTAGCCATCCATCCTTTTATTTTCTTCCCCCTTACTTCTTTCCTGGAGAAAGATACCGGGAGGCACATGAGCTGGGTTTCAGGTCTAGCAGGAGAAGCCTCCTGGGTCCTGCTCCCATGCTGTTCGATTTGAGAATGATCCAGGAATTAACAGGTTAACATCAAGTGCCTTTGCTCACTGAAGAGTGACTCTTTTCCCTGGCATCTGATGAGGGATGTGTTGATTTCTACTGACCTGCTTTTCTTTTTATCCAGCAGACAAGGAGCTACTGGCTCTGGCAAAACCCTTCTCCTTTCACACCTGTTTGCTCCATTAGTTCCGTTTTGGGTTGTTCAGACATGTGAGACAAACTGGTTTTATTCTGTGGATGCAGCTGGACTGTCAATCTCAGCAGAGCACAGCTCACCCTTTTTCCCCAGCAGTCCCCCAGCCTCTGCCAGACCTGTAGCAGCTTTGCAGAGGGACAGAGGACAGGGCTGAAGCCTCAGTCACCACTCTTTAACATATGAGTCTCTAGGCAACTGAATCACCTGGAGAAAATAGATCACACTCAAAACACCTGCTCTGCATTTCCTTAACTCCCTTGCCCTCTCAATAGCCCCCCACTACCAAGAGCATCACTGTCATGGGAACCCTCATGTACATTGCCTCTGACTGCTCTGAGATGCCATCTGGTGTTGATGCCTTATCTGCTGGAGAACTGACCTCTCTTAGCTAAGCTGCCTTGACCTTTATGGGAGATCAGTTCATCTGATGCTGTCCATCTCTGGACACATACATGACTAATCAGGAAATCAGCTGCTCTTTGAGATGTTTTAACTGTGCTGTGACACATAGGCTGGTCCCTGCAAGCCCGGGACACAGAACAGCCAAAGGAACTGAAGCTGTCCTGTAATTTCAAACCAAGCAGAGATCAAAAGCATACCTGCAGAGTTTGATCACATTGTGGGGAAGCTCTCATAACACTTGTTATATCTCAAGAATTTGCAGTGGCATTGATTTTAGCAGAGATGTATGGTCTTAGCAGAGCCCTGAGTACATACTCACGTTGTTAATCTGTGTCACTGTGTCTTCACTGCCTTTGCAGCCATGCTAAATCAAGGAAAACTGCTCATGCATGATACAATCTGTATTTATCTTAAGGCCAGATTTACCCTGAAGGCCTGGGGCCATCAGCAAGGGCTGGTCTGTGTGCTCAACAATAAGTACACAGCTCTGCTAAAACCCCTTCAGCTAAGCATGTTTTCACAGACAGCCTTTAAAGCAGTGCAGTTTGGTGGCTTTACCAAGAAGAGTATAATCTACTCACTGAGACGAAGATGCAGAATGAAGACTGTGCAGTCCAATTACAGCATTTGCCAAAGAGACACACCAACACTCAAAGAAGGGGAACAATGCACATGCAACTGCATCAACAGAGCGAAATGCCTTTGTGTCTCTCCCTCCTTGGTGATGAAGAACTCAGAAGATTTGCAGGGAATCCTGCAGGTCTCCCAGGATACACCATAGTTCGCACTAATAATGTGTTGCTGGAGGCAACCAAGCCTGAACAAGCAAATCAGTCCGGGGGAGGAGGAGTGGTGGGTTCATGAAAGCAAAGCCTCCACGAAAGCCCCCCTTACTTCTTTTAAGTAAACTTTCCCACCCAGATCCTAGTTCTGGCTGGCTGGTGAAGGGCCTGCTGCAGACGAGGTGCAGTGAAGTGCCCTGGGCCAACCTCGTGTCCCACTTGTGGAGCCGACTGCCTGTGCTGGAGGCAGTGTTGTGCAGCCCTGAGGCACAGGAAGCGATGAAGCTGGAGCTGTGGCTGGCGTGACAAATGCATTAACACCCTCCAGTTTTCTGCTCTGCCGGGTGCACCATGTGCCTCTCTGTACACTCTGTGCTGGCATGTGCTCCCTTTCCATCCCAGCCCCTCTTGAAGACTCATGCCTACCACAAAGCATACAAATGCATGTGTAGTGGAGGCAGGACATAGCAAGCACAAACACACAGAAATCCTTATGCTTTCTGCACCAGATGAACATTTCTGTTGGGCTCCTCAGGAAGAGGTCCAAATTTTGGTGAAGAGAATCAAGAACATTCTTGGTACTTATGCAAGAACATGAATTTATTTAGCTTCATTCAAAACTGACACTCTTCTTACCACATATTTCTTTGTAAGAACGTGCATATCTCACCACCACACTCACCATTATGCAACCAAAATTTTTTCAGAAAAAGAGGATTAATTTTTAATTCTAGATTTACCTTTCTGCATATGGAAATTGGCCTAAAGCTTGGCAGCTGCCTGAGCTAGGTACATATTCTTTCTGTACAGAGTTGCACAGATTATTTTAACTAGTGTCAGATGGCTGCACTTAATGCCAGTATGGCATATACCCCAGCTTTTTAAAAGACTCACAGATCCACCAGATCAGTCTGAACACAGAGTCACAGCTACCCTGCTCCCTCTGACCATGTCAGTGTTGTTGTGAAGAGTCATTTATTCCCTTCACGTTGCCAAAACCCAGAGTTTTAAAGATGCCTGTTCTGAGTGCCAGTATGCATGTTTGTGTCTACATATATAAAGGCAGCTAAAAGCAAGATGAAAAAGGTACCCAGTGGTACTAGACTGCCAGCTGTGGCAGATTCCTAGTTGCCCTGTGCCAGGGATAGAGATTGGTTGCTCTGCCTCCAGCAACTGATTCTTACCTGCTGCAGCCCTCTGGTCCTCGGCCCTGTCCTGCCAAGGGTGCGTGAGGTTCTCCTGCAAACAGCAGTTCCCACACCCTAAACAGCACCAGGACCAGAGAGCCTCCGCCTCCTGCTCTTCTCCTTGACTTCATAGTCTTGCTTCTTCCCTGCAGCAGAAACAGACCTTGGTCCCAGCTCCTCTCCTGCTCCCACCCTCCGCTATGAGGAGCCAAGCATGGGAGGCTGTGGAGACAGGTCCTGTGTTCTCGGGCGTGGTGAAGCAAAAGGCAGTAAGAAAGGGAAGAGCAGTGGAGGAAGAGTGAAAAGGGACTACTGACCACACCCACAGCTCCCTGGCACATCACGCCCCTCATCCCCATGGAGCCCTGCTTCCCACCATTGGATGCCCCTGCCCAGCTCCTCTCCACACATTCCTCATGTGACCAGAGCATTCAGGTTGTGGAAATATGGTTGTGCCACTGCACTAATATAAGTGCTGAAGATTTATTTCTTCCCTTCACTGCCACAAATTAGTTATCATGCACACAACTAATCAGAACATGAATCCAACAGAAAAGGACCTTGCCCTAATCTTTGATTTTTCAAAGCAGCTTTAACTTCATCCCTGGTCCAACATTTAAGACACCAAAATGAGAAGTATTTTTGTTTGTTACAGATATTACTTATTTTACCAGTCTCACTGTTCTGCCCTACAACTAAAACTCTTATTTAAGATAAAAGGTAAATGAAGCCAACACAGGACCAGTTGACCTGGAAAGCTGAGTCTCAATGGGCCCTACCTTTCTCAGAAATAATCTTCAGTGGTAATGGTACATACTGGAGCAAAACCAAACCAATATATGCACGTATAAAGAACAAGGAAGTGGGGATATGGTGATAATTAAGCATTAATGCATGTAGACATTGTGCCAAAGCTAATGAATATTTTGTCCTGGCTCTTTAATAAGAATAGTGATGCAGAGCAAAGTGATAAGGTCCCAGGAGCCAGGCTAGATAACCAAAAGGAGGGAGTGGAAATGTAAATTACCATTAATGAGGTAAGTAAACATATTGGAGAGGTTACTGTGCTCAGATGAGGAGGGCTGATAAGGTCCCTCCCTAAACTCTGAAAGAACTGACATCTGTAGTTACTGGCATCCCAAGGATTTGAAAGGAATCGATTCAGATGAGAATGGCACTGTACAAATGGAGAAGAGCATATATAGTAACCATATCTTTAAGGGGTAAAAATTGTTCTGGAAAGTACAAGGCTGAAGTCTGACTGTAGTGGTATGCAAGATTTTGGAAGGAAAAATTGAAAAGCATCAGATAATACAGAGGATGAAATCTAACTTTAAAAGAGGTAGTTTGTTCCAGCCAAACCTATGAGGTTTAATCAACAACAAATTTTCTAGATAAAAATGTATTAGAAAAACCATTTAATGTGGTGCCACCTGGGAAGGAGTTAAAATGGAGACTGATACCAATATTAAGATGGCACTAAAAACCAAGCTAAAAGGAAGACAGCCATTGAGTTTTAAGTGAAATATTAGGTTAGAGGAGCTACAAGTAAAATTTCTTGATTAAGTTTACATGATTAACACTATGTTTATCTATATTTTTAAATAATGATCATGGCACAGAAATGAACAGTCTAATGTTATTTGCTGAATACAGACAATTAGGAGGATCTGGGTATATAAAAGAAAATCTGAATGTCATACTGAAAGGAGGGATTCATCTTGAGTGCTGGAGTATCAGAAATAAGAGGAAATGTAGGAAGCAATATAAATTTCACAATCAGACATTTAAGGACAATACATTTGTTATAAGGAAGGAACTAATTAATTACATATGAGAGAAAGTGATCTAGGATATAACAATCAATTTGAATATAGTGCAAGGGTACTTGCCTGATGCACTGGCACAAAAGGAAGTAAGATCCTGGGATGTATCAAGGCAACAGTTCTTGAAGATGGGAAAACTAGTATCTTGGTATCAGGCTGTGGTGAGACCTCAGTCTTGCACAGTTTTGATCACCACATACCCAAAATATTTATTCAAACAGCAATGTGAGCTGAGAAAAGCTTTCTAGGATGAGGAGGAGAATGGAGAACCAGAATACTAAAGAGCTTGTCTCATTCAGTTTAGCAAATGAACACAGAGAGATAATTACCCTGTATAAATATATTAAAGTGCTTACACTGGAGAGGGCAAAAAGCTATTTGAAAGACAATATTGGCACAGGAACACACGGGTAGGAAATGGTCATGAATACATTTATATCAGGGTCCTGGGAAATAGATTCCATTCCTATGATCTTAAGTGAATCATGTTTAAAGCTCTCTGAAATGTCTACATGTGAAAATACAGCAGCTTCAATAAACTGTTGAAAGCCTGTAATGGGCTTGAGAACACGGAGCTACAGGACATATGCTGGCAGGATCTCTAATCTCCTCTTAGACACTAAATTAAATGGCTAGATTTGGAGAGGAGCACACTGAGCTGAAGCTGTTTGGAAATTTTGTTCAGCTGTAAAAGGAATAGCTGGGACATGAGAATCTTGAAAACAGTTTTAGGTGCAAAACCCAGATCTGGACTTCTTCACAAAAAGTACTGAGCACTCTTAATAGTTTTAAAAAATTGAGTCCTAAGTGATAAATTCAAATTAGTCTCCATGAAATATACTGCAGTACCACAAGGGTACTGACAAGTCAATTGGACTGGCATCCATGTGACAAAACCCAGAACTGCAATTCTCATTCTTGCTAACCAAGATCAGAATGAAGAAATAGCATGAAGTCTCCTCTTCCTCTCATGCAATATGCACAGTCATAATGCAAATACCAGTTTATATAGGCAGAGGATTTTGGTCTCATCTCTCAAACATAAGGACACTTAAGACCAAATTGCTTCTAATAACAGATGAGCATGGTTATTAAGTAAGATTCATGTCATAATCTGTGCTCCAGTATTGTATGGTTTGATCAAGGCTAGATGAGGTAAAAACCAGAGATATTGAAGTAAAGACATAAATCAGCAATCTCCCTAGAGTACTGGCATCCAGCTTTGCTCATTTCTGCCTTGAATGGACAGAAAGTGTTACATTTTTTCCCTAACACTGGGGCTGAATAAAAGAAAAAAGGCATCAGTCCTGATAAAAATGGACATTTATCACACGTTTCTAAGTGAGCACGAGAAAATAAGTTGTCAGCATAGAAGCTGAAGGTTTTGGTTAAATGATTCTATCCACTATTCATGTTTTTGACAAATCTGCTTCCCATTTTATCCCACACTGTTCTTTGAGGAGATTACTCTATAACTGATCCCCTACAGGCATTCATCATCACTTTTCCAATTCCTGTGCTGCGTAGTCCAGTGATCCCCTGAGCCTTTCTTATGGTTCAGATGATATCACAGCAAGAGAGAAACAAGCAAATCCATGCATTTGGGTATTGCAAAATTTCTCATTCTTACTTGCTCTCTGCTGCTGCCAGCTTTTTCACTGGCTGTTTCACTCTGCCAGTTCCATTCAGCCCCTTCATAATCAGACAGGAAATTCCACACAGAACTGGGATCTCTAATCAAGAGCACATGCAATGATTTACAGCTCATGTTAATTGGTACTAGTGCTGAAGCCTTGCTTGCTTCTCTGCCATGTAGAATCGAGGGTGGGAAATGCCAGTTCTCAGGTGGGTGACTCCTCCCTGCGGTGAATCCCGCTGTGGTTTGGGAGCTGTGGAATTGTGTTCCTTGGGGTGCAGCCAGTGCTGTGGGGCACTGGTTGTGCTGCTGAGCAGCACGGAGCTGGGACAGTGCTTCTCCAGAGCTACTCTATGGCTACAGTGCCATTCCTGCCTCCTGTCAGCAGTACAGCAGCATGCTGCCAGGAACTGAATGCAGCAGGCAAGGGAGGGAATGTCGCTGAAGACTGACACTGATGTTTTCCACTTTGAAAGAGCTGGATGTGGGGAGATATCTTGGTGTTCTTCTCTCCCAGCAGCTTTAAGCTTGGAAGCCACTTAGCATCCTGCAGAATTGCTCCAAACAAACCAAGCTGTTCCTCTGTCGACACAGCCATCACAGATAGCTGTTGCACTTAAGCATTCCATCTCCAATTAAGCATTCCATCTCCAATTAAGCATTCCATCTCCAATTAAGCTTTACACTGAAATGTCCTGTCCAGCTGCAAAATCTCCTACTGAACTCCTCGGGCTTATCACATCAGCATGTGGGTTTCTGCATTAGAGAGCAACTGGGGCCAACATAAACACTCTGGCTGAGGAATCACAGCCTTACAAACAGAAATAAAGGGCTTTGTACCACCTAGTCTGCCTCATGGGCCTAAGACAAACTACAAAGCATCTCCTCACATCTATTTTCTCGGGATATTGCCTATATAAAGGGAGATCAGAAGGTCAGTCCTGTGACTGGCCCTGGACTCTCCCTGCTTTCTTTTTAGCTGATCTGACTACATAAAAACATTAGTGAATAGGTGTGAAAAGAGTGGAATCCATCAAGATTACCATGTAGGCTCAGCACTTAGCTCTTCAATAATAAAGATAACCCTGCTACAAGTCCACAGTTACTGTACCGTGCACTTCCGAATAGCCATGAGAACAAAACTCAGCACCTGAACTAGGAGATGCTCCTTTAGCTGTTTGCAGCACAGGGCCAATGACATACACAAGATCAGAACTGATTCTATGCTAGCATGCAGACAAGAAAACACTCAATTAAACAGCAAATTTTATTACATTTTTTAGTATATATCTATTTAGATAAAAACTTTTTAATTAAAACATTTCCAAGCAATAATGAAAATGAGGCTCAGTTCTTTCATGCTGTCACCTTCTCCTCTCATACTTTGCCTCCTCCTTGTCTTAGACTTGGTTTTCTTAGAATGTGGAGGAGCAAGGAAGGACTAATTAATTCACAGGGGTAAGCAGCATAAGACTCAGCCTAGCAGGCATTAGTAGGAGCAGACACTTCTGAGCTTTCTTCTAACTCCTTTTTTACTCTAAGAGCAATGTTAAATCCTGTCCTCCTACACCCTGATATTTCGCATTGTTCCTGAAGAAAAAGCAAGAATCTGATAGTCCTACAGCAGCATCAACCACTCCTTTGGGAGGCAAGGTAACAGAGCAGATAAGTAATCATTGTTATTTTCTGGGGCATAGTTGAGGCAGATATTGAACCTTTTGAAGTTAGCAGACTACATTTAGCCCCACAAGAGCTGGCAGAGCTGAGCTCAGTGACATCTCAAATTTGCTTTAAGTGTTATCACTAGGAGAATCCTTTCTAAAAATGAAGTTTTAAAGGGATGGAAATGGCTGAACAGGGGCTAACTTTGCTGCAGTTGATGCTAATCAGGACGATATTATGCAAGTATTTTCTCAGGATATGGTAGTATTATAGAATGGCTTGGGTTGGAAACGACCTTAAAAATCATCTTGTTTCAACCCCCCTGCCATGAGCAGGGACACCTTCCACTAGACCAGGTTGCTCCAAGCCCCACCCAGCCTGGCCCTGAACAGTTCCAGGGATGGGGCATCCACAGGTTCTCTGGGCAATCTCTTCCAGTGCCTCACCACCCCCACAGTAAAGTTTCTTCCATATTGCCAGTTCATGTTGAGCTTCTCATCCACCAACACCCCCACATCCTTTTCCTCAGGGCCGCTCTCAATGCATTCTCTGCACAGCCTGCATTGTGCTGTATATTTCAAACTGAATTTAGGGGTTTGGTGCAGAAATGACTGGGTGAGGTTCTTTGGCCTGAGACATGCAGGAGGCCCGACTGGACAATAATAATGACAGCACAGTCTTCCTTTCTGACCTTAAAGTCTATGACTCAGATGACTGCACACCAAGATTATTTTGTAATTCTCTCTACTGAATTGATAGAAAGAAACCTTTGTTTATTGTTGTACCTGTTCTTTCCCCATTCTAACACTTCCCTCTTTCTCCTGGCAGATTTTCTGTGCCTTCCTTCCTGCCATAAGGAGGGACTGAGACAGTAACTCTGGTCCACTGCTTTTAACTGCAGTCTTCATCAGAGCATGACTGTCAGTCTATATGGCAAAAGCCATTTCTATTTCACCTAGGTCCAGCTTGCACAACCAAGCTGCAGGCTTCCCCACTGAAGAACAGGGATGAGGACTGAACACTACTGCAGAGGTCATTGGGATACTGTGGCCAGGAAGCTTTGAAGAGTAGCTAATTCCCAGTACACAGGTCTACTTTGGGATCACAGCACTTCTACTGCTATGAATTATCTAGACCTAGCTTCCCAGATCTGCCCTGTATTAATCTTAAAGAAGCTAAAAATGCTTCAGAAAAATATGGGATGACAACTACGATATGAAACTCCTGAATTGCTAGTTGGTATTGGACATGAAGAATAAAAAAACCCCTGCCTCTGGTGCTGAATTTAGCTCTTACAGGTTGGAGTTGTTTAAGAGTATATTTTAGGTGCTATTTGTTCATGGTACTCTGGAGTCCCCTCCTCCTTGAAGCAAGGGTTGGATGTTCCTCTCTGCAGCCTCTCCAGCTGGCTTTGGCAGGCTCTCATGTGCAAGTTTTTCATGAGTCTGGAACTGGGACACCAACACAAGCTGGTTAGTAGTTACACAGCATAACTGAAGTGCAGTTCTGGATGCAAGGTGGTAATCATCAGCATATATAATTTTCCCCCTTTCCCTGGTAATTAACATGGAATAACTTCAGAGCTTGTAGCCTGTTTCTGACATTCAGTGCAACCACATTGCATGGCTATATAATCTGTTCAAAGCTGCTTGTTTGAAACTCACAGAACACCATTCTTGCCATCATCATATCAGGATTCAGTATCTAGCTGGCTGCAGTTACAGAAGAAATGCATGTAAGAAAACTACTGCAGAAAAGCATTAGGAAAAGGTTTGAAAAGTTACTACTTGCCCTCTATTACCTTCAAGAGATAGCTGGAGCTGAGCTTGTCAGAATTGCCATTTCCAGGTTTTGAAACAGAAGCACCAGAACCCCCTTAAACCATGTGTTTTACTTTGAAAATAACAACATTCTCAGAATTAATTTCTTGTGCTATTTATTAACTGTCTGGATTTTGAGAAGTTAGGGGTCACATACACAACCTTCTATCTCCAAACATGCAGATGTTCTCAGAAAATAATAACATAGCAATTTCCTCAGTATCCCAGTAGTCCCAGAGATTCAGGAGAGTGCCAAAGAGAACAACTGGTCAGCAAATTGAACTGTTAACATCAAATGTGGCTTAGCTGCAGCTTTGCTAAGATACGAACCACAACAGAAACAACACAACTAGCAATGATGCACCTAAAACTGCTATGAGGAAACTTATGCCTACACACAGACATACACATACTTTATTATATGACTTTATTATATAATACAGATAGATTCTATTATATATTCTATTAAATTTGTAATAGAATATAGTTTATAAGCAATGTAAATATAGATATTATCTTCTTTATTATATACATACTGACCATATATAAGTATTTATATTTTGTATACAATTTAATTTCAATTTATATTAATAAAATTATTTTAAAGAAGAATGGTGAAATGCAGAAATATAAATCAAGTTGTTAGGGTATTTGGGCACAACCTCAGAACAGATCTCGGTGCTTCCAGATCTATAACCACAGTTACAAGAAGGCCTCTCCCTTGCTCCTCTGACTCGCAGATATTTGGCCTTTTCTGAAAGCTGAGACAGGCATCTGCTACAGAAGGAACAAATACTTGTATTGTATCAGTAACAGAGATGTCCTGTGTTACTTATCTTGCAGAGCACAGCACAAAGGCCAAAAGTTCCCACTTCTTTTCATGCTCATTGATCCAAGCTGAGCGACACGGCGAGGCATGGTAAGAACTCTGAGGCAAGGGGCCACTTCACCAGCACCAAACACAGCTTCACACACACTGAAACCCCGGCTGTTGCAAAGTGCTTGCTGTTGCAACCATGTAAACATGCCCACGTTAAATGGACAGTCTGCTATCACCTGACCCACATTTATTGGCTAGCTGCTGCAGGCTAAAGAGCCCCTCATGCTGACAAAGATGAGGGCAATATAAAAGGCTTCTTGGTGCCAGAGTTCAAACAAGCATAGGCAATGAAGTGCAGCATCTCTCAGCTGCACTTTGATAGAAAAGCTAATCTTTTTCAGTTCTGCTCATGCAACATTTACCTTCACCACTGTGAACATTGCTGCCTTTACATGATATCACTCTGCTTATCCCAACTCCATCAGTCGGGAGGTTTTCTGCAGTCCCCTGTAGCAAGGGTAGACTTTCAGGTTGGGATCATTCAAGTCTCTTCTCATCTTTTTCAGATATTCTCAGATATCTTCCTAAGCCATATCGTGCATAAACATAAAGCTCAAGCCCATAAGTTTTACACTCAAATCTTGTGTCAGTTGTGAAAAAGTTAATTCCCAAACAATTTTACCTGCTTAGACACCAAGATACACATTCTTATGGCTGGGACTTGTCTCTGTGTAGGCCTGCAGTCAGACCTACCTCAGGCTTTCATCTGCTCCCACACAAAACCCTGTGCCCTGAACTATCACAGGCAGTTGGTGTTTAAGCATTTTGCATGCAGGATAAATTCAAGACAAATGGTGAAATTATGGAACAGAGTATCCTTTCATCCTGTTCAGGCAATAAAAATTCACCATGGCTAAAACAGTTATTTCACTTAGCATCTGACCACAGAGTGGAATTTTTCATGCTTTTCTCAACACTAAGTTTTTCCCACTTGAAACAGTATTAAACCCAGACTATTTTATAGACCTGATTCTTCACCATCACGAAGTAGATCAAACATTGATTACTTATTTTCATAGGGTTTTTCAGCAATGAAATTAGTCTGATATTTTTTTCCCTTCAGCAAGCTTGACCTTGGAATCAACATCCTGGCTAACAGTCAAGGTGACTTCATCATCACACAGAGCACGAGGATTCCTCTCTTTGCCTTCATGGCAAAAATACATGCCATTTCATTGCCTTGATGGAGCCTTCAAACTTCACTAGAGACTGAGGCAGCCAGTCTTCTGAGGGGAGAAATGCAAATCAAATGCTTGAATCAAGTCAGGTTTAAAGAACTGAATTTCTGGAGAGGGGCAGAGAGGAAGGAGAGAAGAAATTGATCACACATTTTTTGTCCACTGTGATGGTGGGATGATGGTGGACTGAACAGAAAAGCAGCAAGAACTGTACAACAATTCCATGGGCACTGGGTCCTCAACTTCCCCACTTCCACAAACCTTCCTCATGCCAGCAGCCAGCTCAGCGAGTGGGCTGTGAGGCATGCCAGGAACAGGACAAACATGCACTTTGTTCATGCTGCCCTTTTGCAAACTCCACACCTGGTGATAGGAAGACTCAATGTACTATTTCATACTTCAAGTACCAGTACCTCTAAGGTACTGGAAGTGTATCTTATGTTTTAGGTATCTTATGTTTTAACTAATAGCACAGCCTTGCTTTATCTTACCTACTTTTTTACTTCAAAAATTTTTAAGGTGACTGGAATGTGTTTTTGTACTCATCTTGCTAATAAATATGTCAGTTTGTGACTGACTGAGAAAGAACTAGTAAGAAGGTTGCACACAAAGCTTTTACTGAAGTATCAACTTCACTTTGGGCCATATATAGGACATAAAGTCCCATATGTGTGCCAGGAATATACAGCAGCCCTTTTGTCTTTGACTTTCCTATATGATGCAAAGTTACATATGGACTGGGCATCCCTCATTTCCTTCGCTCAGATGGAGACAGCCCCAGTGACAGCAGCCTACAACAAATCAACAAAACAGAAATATCCAGCACATACTATGTCTTGCCTATTCTACCTTTCTACCAAAAAGTGGTTTCCAAACGCAGAGGTACAGAGAAGCAGTGTTCTAAAATAAAAATGGTCACACAGATTTGTGGTAACTTCATTGTTTGAAAAAAAAGAAATAGCTCTACTTATCCAAAGTAACTACTACTTCTCCACAAATCCTTTGTCTAAAGTACTGAGCCAGCACCTACCATGTTGCTGTTTATAAACTTGCCCAGAAGTCTAACCCAGCTTCTCTGAACCACCAAATAATACTCTTTGCAGGTGTTACATGTATATATTTCTTATGGAAGGGACATTTGACTTCAGCAAGGCTTAGGAAGCCCATTCTCACAAAACAGATCTTATTTCCAACATATTTTTACATTCACCACCTGAGAGAAAACACATTAAATATCTCCCAGGTCTGAGCTATCAAGACACTAGGGAATCAATTTTCATCACCAAACTGGCTAGCTACTGACCTTCCTCAGCTTGGGTTGAACAGCTTCCAACATACTGCAGGTGCTTCCTCCTGGAGCTGTGTATTGACTTTTTGTGTCCTGACATGTCAGCTTTTTTCATGCACTGTGAAAGTCAGCTTTGTCATTCAGGAGTTTCCATTCTCCATGGCACGACTGGCACCACTCTGCTTTATTTCTCCTGCTTCAGAGATTACCCAGAGTACAACTGAGGAGCAAAGAGCTACAATGCCATGTAGCATACCTTTCCACAATCAGGATTGTATCTGAATAGAGCCCTACAAGGTCAGATATAAGATCCTTAAATGGTTAAACTCTGCTAGTGAACCATCCTATGTCATGTCTTACACTCTCTCTGCATTACTGTTCAGTAACAGCGCAAAGCACAATGCAAAGAACGCATCCAGCAAACTGGATCTGTGTCTTGGCACTCACTGAAACAGAGAGGGCCATGCAAAGCTGGGCCTGCCTCAGCTCAATACAATGTTAAGAAAATTTCTGCATGGAAATTCAGGAAAGGCATCCAGCTTCTCCCACAACATACTAGTTCCCAGATCAGCTTAAGCTGATGTGGCACGTGAAAACCAAGTCTATCAACAGGTACATAGTCGCATTTGGCTCTAACTTCAGGAGCCTGCACATGTCAGGCATGTGTAAAATCCAAGTGTGATTTTTTTGGAATTGGAGTAGAACAAAATGTTAGTCTGCCTAATCCTTGAGTTTGTTCTGCTTTGGATCCATTCCCTGAATGGCTCAGTTCTGAACAGTGAGTTTGAGTAGCATCAAAAGGATCGAGATGGAAGCTTGAAGGCTTCCCTCTTACCAGCTGAATCTGCTGCAGATGTTCTACCACTGGTCAAGTCCTCGGTATTAAGTGACTGCAGGTCTGTGTAGGAGGGGGCAATGCTTGGGCTGCTGGTGTCCTCTGAGTTGGTTGTCCAGCTGCTCTCTGAGGCACGGGCTTGCCTCTCAGAAGAGTTGGAAGAAGGGGAAGTCCAGCTGGGTGCTTTTGATGCAGACACTGATTGCAGAAAACAGGTATTGGTTAGAGACATATAGGGCAATCTACCCAAAGATCACAACTATTCCAAAGACATGCTAGATCAGTGTACTGAGGCTCTGTAAATATAAATTCCAACATCCACAGCAACACAATTATTTCATAACAAACACAGAGCAACTTAACCAGTGCCAGGCACTGTTAACCTCCAGCAGTACTCAGCTATCTTGCCTTAGATCCCATACTGCTGGTAGCCATATGCTTTCCTGTTGCTCAAGTATTGGAGAAGCTGTGACTTTTCAGAACAAAATTTCATGTTTCTCACACTGCTGACAAGACCTGAATATGTCTGTTGAGAAACACAGAGGAGTTTTTACAGTACCACAGATTTTTTTAAAGTGGTTTTATTATACTTAATTAAGCATTCCCTATTTGTGACACCCACTCAAATGCAGTCATCAACTCAGGAACGCTCCACATGTAGGGGTAGCATAAAAACAACCAGAAATTGACCTATTGATGTGCACTACGAACAGCTTTTGTTTTTGAACATGCGGAATGGAGAGTCCCAATCAGAATACACTACATAACATTTCTGCTCAGTGTAGACCAAAAATCCTGTTCTACTCATTTGCCAGACTTGCATGTCAAACAGTTAAGTCCTGCCTAACCACCCCCTCAAGTTCAGAACACAGTCATACACATCCACTGCTGTGAGTCTGTATTGTGTACTCTTTCTATTGCATACTCTTTGCCCACAACATCACTTGAATGGTAGGAACAATGGATGACTCTAGTGAGGAAATAATACTAATAAAAAGAAAGTTATGGTTAAAGAGTCTTCCTGAACTATGGAAAACTGTACAGGTAGAGACTAGTTCTAATTTAATATCAGCATAATAGCTATTTTCTAAGTTAGTACCTCTATATTTAGCTGTTACACCAACAGAGATCCTCATGCACCCCAAATCTTGCAGTTACTGAACAACTGCTGACACAGAGATTCTCTTCTCAGCGTGTAATAAATAAACAACCCTTACTAGGTTGACAGAATTTTGGAAAAAAAAGAAAAATTAACGTTAAAGAAGATTTATCTCTCTCCATCCAAGTGATGTGATGGGGCACTGCCTCATTATGGAAACCTTGTTGTGCGCGCAGACGGAATATCCTAACAGTGCTCTCTGCCTTGCCTCTTGAGAAGTGTGAATTTATTTTGTATCTCTGCACTGACGGCTTCAGGTAAGCAGGCACTGGTATTTTTATATGTGTACAGCTGTGAGCCTACATACTGAGAGGCTTCTGAGTAGAGTCATCCCTAAGGATGAGGAGCTGAAAGTCAGATCTGTCTCCTTATTCCACAGGTTGACAGCTGTTGTGTTAGACACACAACCAAAGCCCACCCCTCCTCCCTCCAGGAACTGTGCACTGCTGTGCTTGATGCCTGTAGAGAAAGGATGATGAATGTGTGATTATAATGTCAGTCCCACTCTCAGTCCTTTTGTTAAACATGGCATGAGGAAAAAGCCATCCTTAAAATTTCACCTGAAATTGCTTTGACAGACAGCACCTTATTTGGATGTAGAGGACAAGCTGAAAAACTGAGCTCTGTATGTGGATCACTAACAAGAGCCAAGTTTATTTTAAAGTGTGCTTTATATCCTAGAAACTGTGGAATTATTCTATTAAAAAAAGATCTTAGATTTGCAGTATTTTTTTGTTTTAAGTCAGTCACAGCAATATGAAAAACAGGCTAATTTAGAACCATGTAAGATATAACAACTTATATACTGCCAACTAGTTTTGTGCTTTCCAAAACCAATTTTTATCTAATATGGTGACTGACTGGACTAGTGTTGCCAAATACTTCTATTTAAGGGCAAATTAATTTTATTCCAGGTAAATTGGGCCATCTTGAACAAATAGAATAGTTTGGTTTTTTTCTAAAAAGAGTCTTGTACTTTGGGAAATCAAAACCACCGACAGCTTTTTCTGCAACAGGTGTTCTTTAAATTTTTACTACAGTCAACTTCTACCTGTGACTGTTCTAGGTTCCCCAAAACTAACCCTTGAAACTAGCAAAAGTGTATTTTCCCCTATGCTGAGCCAAAAGGCTATTTAGCAATCTCAAAAAGCAAGACAAGCAAAAGTAAACATCTACACATGTTTAAGATCTTTCTCCAGATGCTTCTGCTGCTGCTTTTCAGATTCCTGGAAGTACTGCAGCCAAATTCCTACATGAGGCAGGGCTTTTTTGTAAAAATTTTGAATTCAGTCTCTAATGCCAATAGTTGGAGAGTCAGAGCCTTTCTGTTGCAGGAATTTCTCAGAAGTCTGTTTGTGTTGAAAGACCAGTGCCAGAACTATCCCTAAAATGCAAATTCTGTAGCATGTGTTGGATACTGAAAATCAACTCATTGTTTCCCAGACCAAAAAATGTTTCCTTCAACATGCATTTTACTTTTCTTGACATCTTTGTTCTTAAAACAATGGATTGGTTTTTAATATGCAGATTTACCTTGAAGCATTAATTCCTCTTTAGTGTTTTGAGGACCTGTTCCTTGATCCCTACACTGTATTACAATAAACCATGTTGGTGTAATTTCCTTTCTTATTACATAGGACTTCAAATTTTTCTGATTTTAGGATAGCATCACAGTTTCTAGTGACAGGTGTAGTTTCTGGCTGCGGATCTTGTGTTGCAAATATTGCCCACTTTCAGAGAGAACAGCACAAAGTAGTTAAGCTCAGATATGCTGTTGGATAGCCTCTCAAGAGGCATGGTAGGAGTCCAAGTTATTTGAGCCATTTAAAACCAGACAAAGCTCTTGGGAAGAAGTGAGACTGGCTGTGTGTGTAGGATGGATGATGTAACAGATCTTGCCTTAGTCTAATTTTGGTGCTCTGCTGAATACCTCATTGAATTGAAGAGTGCAGCTAACACTGACAGAATATGAGACTGTGAGCCAGAGGCCCATTGTGTAACAAATGCAAATGTTTTGTCACCCGCTGGCTGTGATCATTTACAGATTGTGTAGTGTTCATGATAGGAGCATTTCGGTCAGCCTAAAAATCTCATTTTTCACTTTGGGAGCAACAGTTTGACTAGGCTGATAATAACCATAACAAAAATCAAATTTCTTCTTTTCACAGCAAAAGGAAAACAGAGAAGAGGTCACCACAATACATCATTTCTGTGACTAAATATTTCTGTAGCCTCACCCAAGAATTTTTGCTGCTCAAGGAGAAATCCACATGATTTGGCAGCTGTCAGTTAACTATACATAAAGCCCAAATGCAGAAATATTTTGAAACAAACATTTTGCTTAGCATTTACTCTGCCTGAACCTGGTAGAAGGAAGGGTTTACAAGAACATCCTAAATAAAGATAGTTCTCACTGTGAGGCTTACTATGGGCGCTTTTCATTTCTGTACCTCAGATTTTGACCTTTCTTCTCATCTTCCATATTCTTTGCCTGTTTGTTCAGCCCTGTTTCTTGCCATCAATCCCCCTGATCTCTGCTCCCCCAGTAATGTCTTCACTTTTCCCAAAACAACAAGGGTTCAGCATTAGCCTTGGTTTTCTTTCAAATTTATTTCCTATAGGACAACCACTACATTCTAGCTGTCTTTATTGTCTTGCTATTTTTTTAGACTCTGAGCAGTTTGGGACAAATATTTGGTTTTGGGGAAACCTGCACCAAAATACTGTAGCCCTAATGTCAGAGTAAGACAGCATCTCTCTCTCCTAGGACCCATCCTCTTTGCTCTCACGGCACTCTGGAAATCCCACTTTCCAAGCCCTTTTCAAAATGTGTTTCCAGGCAGCCTGGCCATCAGCCTGGGTAATTATCTAGTCAGCTGAGCAGCTGCTCAAGCAGGGACAGACAGACAGACGATTTCCCAACAGCGCTGGAGCCCTGACAGGAACGCGACCGGAGGTGCTGAGCCTCCAGGACGTTGCTCTTCACAGCTGCCTGCACAGGAAGCAGATTTCAAATGTGTCCATCCTTCTCACACCAATCCTTCTGTTTGTACTCGGCCTTTATACTCTTCCCCCCCTGCCACCGCCCCAGTCTGGGTATTGGCTATTGTTCTTATGCAGAACGTTTGCTACTGGAAATGAATAATTACTGTCACCACGGGCTTTCCACGGAGTGTGTCAGCGTACACAACGTCTCCAGCTTTGCTGCCGCCCACAGAAACAATCGTGATCTGCACAATAACAGAGAATAACTAGGCTGAAGTTTACCCTACCTCTTGTTGTCAAATGTCCCTCAAAGCAAAGGGCCAGAAACAAAGAGCTGTCATTTCTTCTTCCCTTTAGAGGCTGTCAGCTGCACTGGTCTGGCCATTTATCATACGCGGTCCAGAATAAGAGTGGGACCAGCTCATAAGCAAGCATTTTAAAATATCCTTAGGAAACACCTCCTTAGGATTCCTATATAGTTCATAGAATAAAAGCTTCCCATGCAAGAATTACATGGAGTACATCCTGGTCTGACTGCTAGGGGAACAACCCTCCTCCATGAATCTCAGTCAGATGCCAAAGTTAGCGTGTAACTATCCTCCCTCAGTGACATGGATCACACAGGACAAGCCTCTACAGGGGCACAAATGAGTGTCTTCAAAACTGCAATGCTTTTGGAAAGTCTATTCTACTCTCCTCATCTCGATATCCTAGACCTCTGCCTACAGACTAGTATCCCCTGTGACTGAAAACACACACCAAGAGGCAGTGCTTTTGCTAAGCACATAACTTAACATTGGGCCACATCCCTCTACGCGTAGGACATCAAGTAATATACCATAAAATTCATTTTATGGAAGTCTCTTTCTTAAGATTAGCTTTATTAAGGTTGAGCAAAGATTTTTATTTTTCATTTAAGAAGGTGCATTTATGAGTTTTTCAGTTAACAAGGATATAACAACATTAGGAAGGAAATACCAAGTCAGAGCAACCAACAGCCCCATTTGAAAAAGTATGTGGCTGTATGAGTAAGCATAAGGATCACATAGCCATGAAACTAGAGAGAGAGGTAGAGCACCTCAGTTTTACATACTTACACTTCATGGGTGCTCTTCCTTCTCTCCACATCACAAGGATCAACAAGTATTTACAACTAAGAACCAACAAATAAATATCAACATAAGAAAATCAGAGAAATATCTTGTAGCCTGAAGATTCTCCTACTTCTGTACAAAGGTCTAACCACTGTCTCAAAAGGACTAGTCTGTAGGACCCATCAAAAGAGCAGATGGAAAACCAGATGGGGTTTACCCAAAACCCAATCTAAAGCTGACAATCCAAGTTTTCTGACAGAAGTATTATTCATGTTACAAGGAATATCTGAAGGACTCAGTGAGCAGAGGAAAGCTATAACTCTTTAAACTGTTTTAATAATTAGCAATCATAAAGTGGAATTAATAAGAGATAATCTCACTGTAAACATGAAAAAGTAAACTATTATTTTCTTGGGCAATTACTCCACAACCTCCTGCAAGGAAGGACAGAAGTCTGTTCATGCAGAAAAGCAAGAAGCTCTTATAGCCACATCAGTTAGCGTAAGCTGATGAGGCAAGCCAGAGGATTTGCATGCATGTTTAAAGTATGTCAGAAAGAACTGCTACATCTGAAGAAAAGTGTACACAGTGCTGGAATTAAGGTAAACTTCTGTTGTCTTTGGAATTCTGCAGCTGCTAAATCATAGCATCAAAAGACAGCAGAAAGTACCAATGAGCACTAGCACAACAGTTATTGGTATCAATAAGCTTCTGGCAAAAAAAATATGGGAACTATGAGCAGGTAAAGAGGTGGTCACCATTCTTTCAGCTCCAGATTACAGAGGCAAATATGGCTCAGACTTTTTTGATGGCTGTTCATACCTCTATATAAGAAATGTCACTACTGAAAACACTTCTATGCTCTTTCCCCATGAATGCATTTTGGCAATCTCCAAGACCTAGTCAAGACACAGGTAGAGCGAATCACAGAAGGCTTTCATTTTCTTTACAAAAAGAAAATATTTCTTGTTCAATCCAGAAGAATAGTGCGAGCCCTTTTTGAAACTCTGATAACATTTATTGGGTTAAAATAGTACAAACAGTACAGTACAAACAGTACTGTACAAACTACTCAAAGTACAACTTTGAGAAGCCAAAGAACAAGACAAAAATCTTGTATGCTCTCATTGTACTTTGTTATCTTACTGGAGCAGACCTTTTCATTGCTTTTGCCTCACCTGTTTGGGGGTGGGTTGATGAAGCACTGGTCCACGGTGCCTCTTCAAACTGAACCCAAGCACTGATGGATGATGACAGATCAGTGCTTGGACACACGTGGTTACCAAGCACAGCAGAATCCACCTTGGGTTGGTCAGGTGCCTCTTCCAGTGCTGTGCAGAAAAGGTCTTGAAATTCTCCATTTGCATTGTGGTACTCTCCTGAGGATGTGTCTGAGGAATGAAAACATTTCACTGGAGGATCCCCAGTGCTACCTAAAATAGAGACAACATAGAAAGATTTACAGGATTGACCATTATTTCATTGCTTTTTATTGAAACATCTAAAATTTGCCATTAAATGTAGGAAATTTTCCTCCACCTAATGCAGTTTTTCATTAACACTGGGAAGTCTTGCACTTGATTATAACAGGTGAGATTTCCTCCATGGTTGGTTGGATACTGTCTTCCATTTTGAAGGACAGCTCCGAAACCTGTAGTAGATCTACATTACATCACATGAGGAGGGTAATTTGCCTTTTTGACCCAAATTCTCCTATTCCATAGGGGTAACAGGAGATAATTCAATCTCTGCACAAACTGCTTCCATGTAAAAGGCAAGCTCTCTAATGTTAGATATATGACAGTAGTTGGTCTAAATCAAGCAAAGAAAGTCTCAAGTTTCAAAGAAAATCACAAAGCTTACCTCGTGGGTTAACAGGGAGGAGCAGCTCATCAGTGAAGGACACCCACTCAGACTGGTGGGAGGCAATGACACTTGTCAGAGATGTCATATTTGCAGCAGGTCACTCATCTTCACTTGGGGATTGTAAGGAGGAGGAAGCCGAATGGGAGAGGTACGGTGAAGATGAGCCAGTAGAGGGAAACACCTCCTCTGCACTTTCTTTTCAAGTGCTGTTAAGACAAGAAAGAAGATGATGTCTTTTTAGAAAATGAAATGGGAGAAACTACTGCCACAGTTTTTTATAATGTACAATGTTAAAGCAATTTATGTACCACAGTCACAGTACTGTCAAACCACTACTGCCTTTGAGACAGGAATGGCACCCGTGTCTAGGGGAGGGCTACACTTGAGCAACTCCTTAATATAAAGCAACTGAGGGTCTCCAAACATCTTCATGTTACAACAGTCCAGCACCAAAACCAGTATTTTAGTCCTTACTCAAGGGGCCATGCCTTTCATAATCCCAGCAAGAGCAGATGAGGAGATTCTCCCAGGTTTAGCAAATTTTGATTATGATGCAACTTAATCCCTTCTCCAAGCTGTCAACATGTCTTTGCCCACCTTACTGCTTACAATGTCTAATCCCTCTCCAGAGCAAGCAATAAATTGTATGTTTCATTATCAAAAACATTTATGTAGCTGGTTCTGGAATGAAGATGAGTGGCCAATGACTGTTACCATGGTCTGCGTACAGAGAGATGCCCTCTCATCAAGCTGCACTTTCAACTCTGCTGCTTGACTGGAACTTCACATTTTAATTTTGAAAACCATCTTAGACCTTGTCTGGAGTTAAGCATGATTTTGCTGTAGGTCAGCAAATGTTTTCACAGATGTGGCAACTGAATTTAGTAGGGCCTCCAATGGTATGCACCCCACAAAGATCTGGGAATCTGCTAAATGGAATGGAGCACTGCCAAGTGCTCTGGTTGTTCGCTAGTAATTGGCAGGGTCAGGTCCAGGCAGAGAAATTCTCTCTGACAGGCACCCATGACCACCTCAGATTTGCAAACCACTTCAAAACTCTCAGAAGACTCCTCCTAGGGAAGTACGCTAATTCTGTCCCCAATTTTCTCAAGCATTGAAGCTCTTGTTGCCATGGTACTGAAGTACTTGAAAATACTGAAGCTCACACACTTGACTATTTGAAAGCGCTTTAAGCAGCATTTCTTGGCCTCCTGTCTGTCACCTAACTAAAGGGCTTTTCAGGGTGAAACTTCACATTAGTGTACAGGAACAGATACCTCACCGAGACTTCTCTTCACCCTGTATTAACAACAATTGGGCCTAAAAAACAGACGTATTTAAATGCATTCAATCTTTAAGTATTTTCTGAAGGAGGCAGATCATCAAATAGCTTCCAATATGATTATTCTACTCAGGGCCACAAGGTCATTTGTCTGCTGAAGGCAGATCAGCAATCCAGAAAGGGCTGAAAACTTCAAAAGTTTGGAAGTCACCAACCTGCCTGACAACTAGAGAGAATTCATGTTCAGTGTCTGAAGATTAATCTTTTTGAGCAGAATTGAATGCAAAATGTACAATTTCCTGCAAACACAAAAAAGGATTCTTGGAGATAATCCTGATGGTTAAGTGCAACCTGCCATAAGACTGATCCCCTAGCCACAGACTTTCCAGAGCCTATGGCACCCTGACAAGTCACCCTGCATATTTTTCCCTTCTTACACAACCAATTCCCTCCTGCAGGAGGAACAGCAGCGCTTGAGCCCTTCTTCCTCCACTGCCATGGCAGGACGCCTGTCTCCATGCAGTGTGGGCAGGTACATTTGCCTGCCTTGCACAACATATCTTTTGGATACTGTTAATAGAAACTACAAAGCTAAACATAGAGGCAAGCTAAGAGAAAAAAAAAAAATCAGATGTTTAGGGTCACTTGGATGCCATATGAGGGAAGGAGAGGATGACCTTGGCATCTTGTTTTCCTCATGTGACCAATTAAGCTATTTGTTTTGGGCTTGTTTAAATATCTGTAACTAAGTTTTCTTTTCCCAGACAACTGGATACTGACCTGCCCTTTCTCCTGGAAAAGTCCTGACAGAAGCATGAAGTGGCAGGAAATGAAAAAAGAAAACAGTTTAGCTTGCTCTTGATGCACAGAGACTGCAGTAGAGCTCTTTTTTTTTTTTTTTTTTTTTTAAATTTCAAGGGGAAAAAAGATATGAAAGGAGGCAAGAAAATGGAATGTTTCAGGTGTGCAGATATATGGGAGAATTATACCACTATTTTAAGATGGATTTCCTCTAGAACCCTACTGCCCTGTGACAACCATAATTCTTAAAATCCATTTACTACCAGAGAGAAAAACTAGCACTTCAAAAGGGACAGTGAGGTCTATAAGCCCAGAAAAGCATCAGAATACTGTGCATTGAAGGTTATAGAACTTCCCCATGACTGGAATTTTCTAGAGATTTCCTAGTTTGGTAAATGAAAGAGACTGTGTTGACTTATCAGGGTTATCACACCTGCAGCCTGAAAGAGAGGAAAGGCAGTCTGAGCAGCTAATAACTTCAAAGATATTCAGAATAGAGGCATTTTGAGGATGCATATGTTAGGTTAAAAAAAAAAAAGAAAACTATAGACTTTTGCATTCTTTCAACATTCACAAAAAAGCCTCAATCCCTCTCCTTGACCTAAATGCCTGTACAGAATTATGAATCATGTATAGCTAATACCTGTGCAGACTGTGTGGAAAAAATACTTCATCCACAAATTATTTTTCACCTCTCATTCCCTCTCCAAAATCCTCCTTAGAGAAAGACCTAAGCCCATCCCACTGTGAACCAATGAGCCTCAGGCAGCCCAATACCAGTGCCACTGTGCATTCAGTTAACACAACGATGCTGCCATTAGCAGAACTACTACAGAGGTAGTAATTGGCACCTCCAGAAGAACCATCTGAATTGTGGATAAACCTGGATCCTCTCCATAGCAAAGCAGTCAGCACCACTATTTAAACACTGCAGCAAGTACTCTGCAAGTGAATTTCAGAGTGCTCCTTCCTGTTCTTCAGACTTCTCAAACATCTCTGGTTATTCGTAGAGGAATTAATTTTGGAGCCTACAAGGACTAAGAACAAATAAATCCTTTAAACTCCAAGTGAGCTACAGTTAAAGCAAAAGTTCATGCTGCACAGCCCAAACAAGAGCAGATGGAAACACATTTCTTGGAGCAAGATATTACCAGGCCAGACCAGCATTATTTCTCTCTACATGAACAGGATTGTTTAGATTGTTACTTCTGGATTTGTGCAATTATGTGCACTAAGCTTTTGGTGCTGAACTGGTTTAAAAAAAAAAGTAAGCTAATTTATCAGATTTTTGGTAAAAAATTGTGAATTAGAAGTTTGCTTGTTTATTTGATACTATCACACAGTAAATACAAAGTAAAGCAGATGTTATACCTGCTCACCCCAATGATTCTTACCATCAATTCCAAGGCAGTGACTTGACCATGAGGCAGAAAAAACCCTCTAAGAAGCTGAAATTTCTGCTTCAGGTGTCCCTTTTTCACATTACAGTTTCACCGTGGTGCATGTAAATCTGACTGACAAGTAGGTGACAGTTATTTCATTTTCCAAAAGGTAGAGATCATAGAGCTGGAAAAAAACTCCTTGTCTCTTTAGTCCTCCTAGTGTTTTGATAAACCCCATTACACAAGTCCTTTTTAAAACTGATGAAGGTTCATTCTAAAATGACAAAACTGCTTTGGTAACTACAAGCCTCTCATTTCAAAACTACGTAAATTCAGTCTACAGCCATTCCTTCTTGTGACATGATTACCCATCTGTCCTTTTGTACAAGTCCCCTCTAGCAACAGATGAAAAGGGGTATCATTGTTCCTCTCCCTTTATCTTGGTACATCAAAAACATGTATTTGAGAAAGACACATAATTATCCTGTGCCAGAAGTGTGACACCCAGCACCTTGTACAATGAGCCCTCACTTTACACACTGTGGGAGTACAAACACCAACAGTAGTAATGTTGATATGGAGAAATGCTTGTGGCTTTTATTGAGGTTTAGAAGTATCAGAAATATCTGTAATGGAATTCAGAAGTATCCGTAATTGCATGATGTTTTTGTAAACATTCCGTTCAAAGTATTTAATTACTCATGTGCTTGCACAGTAAACTCGAACACTGTTTCTCAGTAGATTTCAACTCTCCTTAGAAGAAACAGCTCAGCACAATTAATATTTTTAAGCACTAAGGGTCATTTCTCCAATTGCTTCAAGTTACATCCATATGATGCAGGCTGCAGTTGGCTCTCTGATCACTACCCAGAGTTACTAGGTTACAGTTATATGGGAAAATAGGAAAAAAAAATCAGAATAAAAATACTGAGAATGAAATTCAGTTGTTTGCTTTCTTGTTTTCCAAATGCAGTATCAATAGGAAGCTTGTGCTAAGTGTATAGACTCTAAATATATTGCCTTACAGTAATGGCAACACTATTGAAAAAAAATCCTGTAATCCATACAGCAATACTGTTTCTCTTGCTTATACATTCCCTTACAATCCCAGGAACTGAAACATTAACTGGTTACATTAGTTTGCATTTGGTTTTGTAGGAGACCATTAAGGGAAAACAACTAGACAAGCTGTTAAATTCCACACAGCAGAGAAAAGAAACTACGCCAAAGGGACAGTAAGGAAAGGAAAGACTCTGACCAGGGCTTTTCTCGTAACAATCAAGCTTCTCTCCCACCAGGAAAGCCTCAAGGAAAAATAAGTAATTTTATCTTGACCATGTGTTTGGCAAACCTGTACAGATGAAACAATTCTAGTAGCATGAACTGAGGAATGATTGCTGCCTTGGGCAAATTTCCAAGTGAGAAAGAGCTCATGGCTCTTCCTCTCGGCTTGGCCTGTAACAAACACTGACCATCAGCACATCATGATCTGAATAATAAACAAACTCCAAATTGGAACTCTGTTCTTGAGCATCAAAACCAAGTCCCAAGTACTTCAAGGTGCAACGGCATAAAGAAAACACAGTGCTAAACAACAGGAAAAAAACAAAACAATGAACTTGAGAAACCCAGTGAAACAAAGGAACTGGACTTGGATATCATTCTTACTGATAAAAATAATTTTACCAACCTCTGCCTAAATGCCTGAGGTAAGATTACCTTATGAATGACCTAGATGATGACAGGAATAAAATCATATCTGGTTGAGTATTGTATTTTTAATATTGACAATATTTTCTCCATGTATACAGCCCCACCAGCTTGTAAATTGCCCTGAGCAAGTCTCTGGTAAAACTCTGTTTTAGATCTCAGACCAGTTTTACCTACTCTGATATATGCTTTTATATGAGTTCAGATGTAGCTTAACAAGTTCAGTCACTATCTGGTGCATTTAACACTCACACAAAAGCTGTCAATATGAAAGGAAGAATTAGGGCCCCAAGGGAGACATGCCTTATGAAACTCCTGCAGCCTCTCTGGAAGAAAGGATGGCTTTTCCCGTTATGGATTATACCAAAGTGAATAGTAACAAGAGTCTTGACAGTGCTGTGTCTGCAGAGCCTGGGCAAATCTACCTTGTCCCATTACAAGGTAGGTCATTACTACTGTCTCCTGGTGATTTTAGACAGAGATGGAGTGGGGCAGAGTGTGGCACTAAAGGTGACATCTGGCACATTGAATGACAGAAGAGCAGATTGGGGGTCTTCCTGAGCCCAGGGCCCAGTGCAGCCACACTAATGACCATTCCCAATTAGTCCAACAGCTATGAAGTGATCTGCCTAAATCCACACTGCAAGTCCATGGCAGAAGCAGCGTTAAAGCTGAGGTGACCTGGAATGACCTTATTTTCTCCAGCACAACCAGCACACATAAAACCATATGCCACAAACACACATCCCAACTTTCCTGGAAGCTCACATTTCAGTGACAGTAAGAGAGGAGAGTCTGTACAGGATGCAGTGGTAAGAAAGTCATAAGCATCTCCCTCAGGAATATTTGCGTCAAGGCTAACATCTGAAAGGTCAACAGCTGCTGTTTTCCCTACACCAAAATTTATCTGCCACAGAAGCTCCTCTGTTTTCCACAGAGAGAGAGAAGACATGTAAGATGCCCTCCTGCAGGCAATACCAGCAAATTTAGGCAGTTCAGAAGGCAATAATATCTCTCCTTCTGTCAAGGCCATGCCTCAGAAATACTTCATGGATTCTGGATGCCTCATAATGAGAGACAGGGATTCAAAGTCTGATGCTGGAGAAAAATTGTACAGCCTCCTCTATTACTTGTACTTCTAAAAACTTGAGAAATGTACAAAGACACTGTAGAAGACCAGCAGTGCAAAACAGAATAGGAATTTTTAATTTTTAAAAAAAAGTTATTTTTACGATTAGAAGTAATATACAGCAGGCAAAAACCAAGGGAGGATGTGAGACAAAATGTTTGACAGTGATAATTCACATCACCAGTCACATCAGGAAAACAGAAGTTCTGCATTTCAGGACTTTCAATATAGTTCACTCTGGGTACATGATTCCTTCAAAGTGTAACTGAAGCTTCCAGGCATGTAATTGCATGGGAACTTGAAGGACAACTTCCCAAACTGCCAACCTTTCAACTCAAACTAGAATCTGAGGCAACAATTAGTCAAATGCTTCTCTTACCATATAGAGCAACAGTGCAATAAAACTAGACTGGGACAAGATTACAGGAAAGAGGCAATGTGTCAATTTGTTTAGCAGAACATTTACATCTCTAAAATCTGGCACTTTTATTCCCCCAGGCAGTATTGTACAAACAGGAGAAAAAATAGAAGAAAAACCACTAATTTCAGGTTTTTCTTCCCAAAGACTAGAATAGCTCAGATCAGGTTTTACTTTGTTCAGCAAA
Organism: Corvus cornix cornix; assembly: GCF_000738735.6. Lineage (NCBI taxonomy): Eukaryota > Metazoa > Chordata > Aves > Passeriformes > Corvidae > Corvus > Corvus cornix. Next base: position 20,168,956 of record NC_046335.1, on the reverse strand, counting down.
ATTCTGTTGGTAGTAACAGTAGGCAACAGGAAATCTAACTGCAGTAAGGGAGGAGAGGTTGCTAACATTCCCTTTGGTGAGGGTGAGTACATGGTCCTTACTACTCTTCCTTGTTTTCTCAAGGCCTCCACAGGGCAGAAGTCAAAAGCAGCATCCTGATCCCAGACTTCCACACCTGCCCATTGCATGTGACACAGATTTTTCTCTGCTTCAGGATGGTGAATTTGCAGTAGACACAACTATTGCATGACACAATACTATAAAACTGATGCTCCAATCCACAGTATGTGCAGGGAACTGGGTTTAAAAATTGATTTATTCTTTCAAACCTCAAAAAGTTTACATACAAGGAACGTGTTTCAAAAGAAAATTCCCACTGAGCAACGTAGTTTGAACATCTGATATTGATGCTTTTGTATGTTCTTATTTAAATTCTGCACAGACGAGCTACCCAGATGTATTCCATTTACCAAACCCTCCAAAAGTTCCTGTACTTTATTTGCTGTTGTGATGATTATCCAAGTAGTTTTTTGAAGTTATCTCACTATTGCAAAAGGCATAATGTTCTACAATTAATCCCTCTAGAACCAACTATGCCATCGCAGCCTGACATCACTCAAGACAGCCATCAAGAAGTAAACACAGATAATAAAATCCTATCTACCTGTCCTTCTTCTATACTGGGACTAATGACAAAAGAAACAGGGAAGTAAGTGATCACAAGTTTACTGGAATATCATGCTGGATGATAAACACTCTTTTAGAAAACACACAACCTGGCTTGTGTGAAATGCCATCCTGTTCTGACAGATATTAACTTTCTAGCACTGCTTATATGCACTGCAACAAATTACTGCATTTCAAGTATTCACTGTACAACTCAAAAACTGATCCTGCTTCCATCAGTAAAAGGAGAGCCAGCAGAATTCCCCCTGTGCCTCAAGTTTCAACTGCACAAACGAAACGAGGGCTTTATTTTCTGATTACAAGTAAGTTAAATGCTAGAAGATGGGTGACAACATCTTCACTGAAGATGGTGGGTATATGTGTTTGCCATCAATCAGTATCAGTTAAACTCTCATTTTGACTAAGAAAGCTAGGGGAAGAGGAAAAAAAAAACCCAAACCAAAAAAAAATCCAAGAAAGAAAGAACTCAAGCCCTCAAACACTAGCCACATTCAAGACAAGAGAGGAACTGAATTCTGTAGACAGAGAAGCTTCACTGGAAGCTGTATGCCTACACAGAGGATGGGCATTGATCTGTCTGAGCTGTGAGTACGCACAGAACAGGAGAACAGATTCAGAGTGAGAGAAAAACACAGAATCCAACTGCGAAAGCATCAGGAAGACAAGGACTATTGAGGAAGTGATGCAGCCCTGAATGAAAGCAAAGAAGTTTTCTTGTGCTGAATGTTGGCTCGAAAGGGGGATTAGGAACACTGAGAAAGTCATCTTCTGTTCAAACCTTCTCTGTATTTCCATATAGCTAACAACTATTATATGTAAATAATTTCTATGTAATTGTACTTCTATGTGACATCTTTTGTAACTTCTAATCTGTATCGGCACAACCCTTCCAAGGAAAAGAATTAAACAGGGATTTTTGTTATAAAGGAGATCCTTCTCAATTGTTATAGATAAAGGCAACATTAAAATGTGAAATTGTCTCCCAGTTTAAGGAAACCCTGCTTGATTATTTAAAGCCAGGCAAAGTTCTGGAAGAGATGTCACAGGGAACAAGCTTGCTCTAGCAGAAAATTCTTTCGATGATCCAACCAGTCTTTCCTCATTTCCAGTGTCTGAAGAGTCAAATGCAACTTAATGTGACGCCAGGACACTGCAGCCCTTCAGGGCAACCCATAAACATCATGTTTGTTGTCACTCTCTATTTTAGACAGCCTAAATATAGGCCCATTAGACTTGGTGTTTCTATTCCTTTAGCATGGCCACTCCTGTTTCAAGAGAATGAAAAACAACTCTAGAAAAAAAATGCTTGTGCAAAGATTGAATTTAAAGGTACCCAGTATTTTATAGAACATTGCCAAAAAATTTATCTGAAGTAGAAACAAAGTTCTTGACAAGTCATATTCATACACAGTACAAAAGAATATGTTTGCAATGGTACTGTCTAATGCATTTGTGTCCAATTGTATTTGTTTAGTTGTCAAAACATAAGAATGCATGGTATACTAGCATGATGTAGAACAGAGGGTATGAGAAAATCCTTCATTTTTTCTTGTTTGGTTTTATTGAGGTTTTGGGTTGTTTAGTTTTTACTAACACACACTAATAAGTGGTACTCTATGGTAGTACCCCGATGATAGTGCCTGTGAGACAGCAGGCAACCTCGTGCATTCCAAAAGAGGAATTACTGTCAAAGTAAACTGTCAGAACTGGAATAGCAGGGAACAGTGCATACTGGGTGCATGACACAGCTGTGCAGACACCCTAGGGGAGGTCCCCGGAGACCAAACCCCTTGCTGGGGAAGCTTCTGCAGTGGCACCTTCTTGTATGCCTGGCTTGAGCCAGTGGGACACAAGTGCTGTAGGTGTGTGTACATGCACAGGTTACACAGAACCAAAAGTAAGACCACTATTTATAGGCGCATGGAAAAAGATAATCTCCAGTTTCCACACAGACATAGGAATGTGGTTCAATCTTTTGAAATTCCATGTTTTGAGGAGAGAGAATAATTTAGTTGGATACACCAAATCAATACTCAGAAAAAAAAGAAAGAAAGAAGAAACAAAAAGAGAAAGGGAAAAGCAGATAAATGTACAGCAAGACACTTCCCTGTTCTTTCCTGTGCAAAAAATTAATGCTTCAGTTTCAAATAGCTGACTTATTTTATCATTTCATCATAGAATCAAAATGTTAAAGCTTGAAAAGGACCTTCAAGATCATCTAGTTCCAACGCCCTGCCATGTGCAGGGACACCTTATCCAACCTTGAACACTGCCAGGGTTGGGGCATCCACAACTTCCCTGGGCAACCTTGCAGTGCAGAATTTCCTCCTAATGTCTAACCTACATTTCCCCTCTTTCAGTTTGTACCCACTATGCCTTGTCGTATCACTACAGTTCCTAATGAAGAGGAAATCATGTAAAGTTTAACTGCAGCAGGTGACCAGCCATTCTATATAGTTAGAACTGTGCTCTCCTACATTATGCATGTGGAAACTTACAGAGTACAATGAGAGTCCCATGGTATGACAAGTGAAGTCATTAACATATTCCAACTCTCAGCTGAGCTTGGGTAATGCAGTATCCCAAATTTTTAGACAAGAATTTAATTCACGTTCCATTTCTGAGTGCTGTCAGATATTCTGTAACTTTCTTCTTTCTGGTTAATGCATGACCTCTTCTGCGTTATGCAAGTGCTTTAGTAGAGCAACTGTGTAAAAAAACCCAACAAAATATAAAATCAGAAGTCACTAAAGAAACTCCAAGGCTCCTTTTCCATCCAAGCCATCACAAGTTTAAGACAGGTTTATTGTTGCCTTGAAAACTCTAGCGTGTAGTCAGGAAAACAAAGAAAAAAGTTATGAAGACTTCACTCACTTCATCGAACAAAACAATGTAAAGCACTGTAGATGGATGCTGGGCACTCAGGTCATACCAGCAAGGCCTTTCTCCATTAAAAGGTTTGGAATCTGAATACCCTGCCTGTGCAACCCCTCCTAGGTAAGACTCCCAGCAGTGCAGTGTGTTTGACAGCATGGCTGCTTTCTGAACCTGCTCTGGAAATGGAAGCAGTGTGGTCGGGTCACCCCACCTCCCACCCAGCCTTACGCAGCCCAAAGTGACCGTGGTCATTCTGTTCCTCAGCCCACAGTATGTCTCAGTAGCACAGCAGCATGATTTTTGGAAATGCCAGTTCAAGGCAATGCTACTGCAGTGTTACTGCTCTCTTGCCCACTCTGGGGAGGCTGAATCCAGCTAACCTTTGGCAAGGGCTGCCATATCCAGTGGACAAGTTTTGGTAGTGGGATGCAGACAAGTAGATTTAAAAATATTTGAGGCATTTACTTCCTCTTTCATAAAGGCACAGGCCCACAAAGGGACAGGGACACTCTGTTACCAAGACTCACTGTGTCAGAGTTGTAAATTTGACACATAATTCACACAGACACAAAAGTATGTTAGAAACTATTAAAAAGTAGCTGAATAAGAACTTTTTTTTTTCAAGACAAACTTCCTGAAAAGAAAGGATTATCCCTTGAAAGTTACTGTCGGTTTCAGTGTCACTGAAGAGCTAATGTAGCTGTTTGGAGCTGTGGCTCCCAAAGATCTGTGGCTACCCTCAGTCAGCCTTAGCTCCAAGCACATTCATATCAATAGCCTGGATTGGACACAGGGAGAATCTGCAAACTTTTCTGGGAAAAAAAGGGTGAATGCTGGTGTCAAACTCTGAGCCCACATGCAGTATGGTGAACTATTACAGCAGCCTTCATTCAGAGAGACCGGACGATTAAACTGCAGAGGTCAGAGATGTGTTATTTAGGAGAAGAAAGACCACATCTGCCAAATCTATTCTATCTCAGTTTTATCCTCTTCACTGACATTTGAGATTCTGGCTGTGAATGCCCCCAAAGTAATCCATGCACCTATCAACTGAGATCTCATTCCTCATGCTAACTGATGTACTGTATAATTTGCATGCACCTGATGTTTTCACCATGTATAATTTTTATGCATACAATATAAGTTTTAACCAGGTAAATACTTGAACTGTGGTGAACTTGAAACAACCTAGCAAGGACCAGAGAAAAAGAAGCATTTCTGCTGGCAAGTTTCTGTCCTTAAGAACAGCTGGCAACTAAACAGCCACTAATCATTAAACTTCATAGGCCAAATTCTTCCCTACAGCCATTCAATTGAAACTGCTCTATTAGAAAACAAACTGGCCTTGTGCTGCGGAGCTTGACCAGCTCTAGTTTCAGTTCTGCAGCTAGTAATACTTTTTCTCTTCAAAAATGCTTAGTAGATGTTTTTTCATGCATTTCCATCACCCACACAACCACAAAACCACCACAAAATTCTGTGAAATAGTACCTTCTGTTCACCAGAGGCCCCTGATTCAGATGGCAAAATTACTGTATCATATAGCCACCCCCTAATTCAAAAATAAATTGAAGATAATTCTTTCATTTAATTTCACAGCTGGCAAACTCAAGAGCACACAGAGAGAACTGGTTTCTGTAAATATTCATGTCTATAAATGCCAACTAAAACTTGGCCTAAAGGAGCATAATGAATCAAGAAACCGCTCAGCAAAAAGACATCCTTTCTCTCTAGCTCACCAGGCAGGTCTGCTGCCCTTGGACCAGGAGCTCCACTTTGAATCTCAGCTCTGGAGCACACTGTCTGCTCTTTGAATAGCAGGAGAGTTTTGAACTACTAGGGCACCTCTGTAGGATCCTGAAGCACACTGGTCAGTTCTGCCCTCTGTTTCAAGCTGAAGGAATTGTGCTGAGACATTTAGCTCAGTTACCTTAATAAAGCAAGATGAATCACACCTCATTTAACTCCAGACACCCAGCCAGACATCTGAGATAGTCACCTGATGCTCTGTTTATAGTCAATAGAAGGAACACAACACCTCCAGAGGATCCTTCACCTGATCTATTTTCAAGTGAGGTGAATCCCCCTCCAAGGAGATTATGGTAACTAACTTGGACTTGTATGTCTTTTTCACACCTAGTCTTACACATATTTTTAGACATTTCACTACAGCTGACTGACAAGCCTTAGTATCACTGCTGAGACATATTTTCAATATTTTGGGAATTACTTCCTGTCAAAAAAGCACCTATTGAAGGCATTTTGGGATTGATGAGAGCAAAAGCTCTTCAATTTTATGGCTTCCCTTCAGGAACTGTATCTCTATAGAACTGATGTATAATAAAGCTATACATTTCAGTAACCTACTTCTTTTAAGATTATTACCTATTAAAGAACGCACTATTTGTTTCTGTGCTTATCTAAGCAACACATTGTCCTAGCATTGATGTCTCCTCTTAACTCTTTTAGCATTTTGCTGTGATTTTTTTTTCTGTCAATATATACTAATGATTATGCAAAATTTAAAAATGGGTTGTCAAGTTGGTCAACAGACTGTATCCTAAGTTTACCCTAATAAGCAGCATAAAACCTTACCAGTAGGAGCAGAGTGGTGGAGTGAAATACTTAGCATTAAGGGTACAGCTCTCACACTACCTTTTTTATGGTTTTTACTTACAATTATCTCCAAAATGATCCTGTAGACTTAATTTGCATTAGCACTTGGAGTACATTAAATGAGCTCTTCCTTTTGCTCAGTCTTATCCCAAACAAAATCAGTTTATGTGCTCCAAGATGCACATTGAACTGCAGAAATGCAGGTGATCAGGACATTCATTTTAAAAGTGCATTCCTGCCCTAAATAATGTGCTCATGTATTTACATCCATCCAGTTTTTCCAGAAGAGAAGAGAATCCTGGAACACTGATGTGTGTCCCCTGGTATTTCCATGGGACTGTTTTTTCAATTTTTTGAATCACAATTTCTGAAATTTTACCCCCCTTTCAGTTTTAAAAAAACCAGGACATTCCACACTGTTCTACTTATTTGCATATTTAGAAGACAGTGAAAATTGATGGCAGAAGTCTATAGGGGATACATAATCCCTACCTGGAAAGCAATCTTACCCATATAGACACCTGTGGATGGATTTCTGGCCCTGTTTAAGGTCCTGGTAAACCTTTCACCACCTACAAGTAGCAAAGATGTAATCCCTGGGGTTTCCAGATGTACGAGCTGAGTTGTATGGCTTCTAATTTCCTAGGACTCAAATTCTTGTGGCCATAATTGCAGCTATAGTTTTGAAGACGACACATGCTCATACCCAACACATACAAGGACAGGCATTCCTTCCTTGAGGTTAACCACTTGTGAAGTTATTACATCCATTAGCAGAATTCACAATTCTGTAAGAAAACATCTGTCATGTTAGACTCCAAAGAAACCTACTAAGGCATCTGAGGACAAAATAATCTGGTTTTGCAGTTGAGTATTTTGTCTTTTTTTTTGTAATGCAACTAATAGTTCAGACAAATTTGCCAAGAATTGCCTTTTGAAGGTCGCCCTTTCCTGGCTGACCTGCAGAGGGAGTTTAAGTGATTTTCTTAGATAAACACAACTTTCAGATGGCCAAGATTATGTTAGACTGCCACCACCACATGAATCCTTAGATTCTATAGCTTAGTTCCTAATGATCTTTTTAATTTTCCAGCTTTCAAACAGAAAGCTGATGGTATTGCAAAGACGGCCTTTAACAGGACTTCAACAATTCAAAACTGATTCTGTTAGCTTACTGCACAAAGCCTCAGTGCAATACCTGGGTTAAAAGCTGCATGAAGAAAGGGTACTACCAGGAGCCAAGTGTCAGAGCAGGAGAATCCACAAGCCATGACCTTATAGCAGATGCCACCTTGGAAACTGTCTCCCTGACTGGAAAAGGCACTGCTTCCGGGGCAACAGAAGCCTTGCAGAGCAAAACATCTTGAGAGGTTTGTAACACACATAGATACCATTTCTCATCTTTACTTGCTGATGCCAGACTTGAAACAGCTGAAAATTACGGACTCTATAAACATGATGTATTTAGCCCACTCACAATATGGTTTTAACCCACTCACAGTCTGGGTTTCTCAACCAGGGAACTGTACCAGCTACTAGTTCTTAACAAGATAGCTGGCAAGGCAGCACCAACAAGGACTTGAGATGGGGAGTTGGCCACTACTGAGATGTAGCTGTTATCTTTTTACCTTGCATCCCTTGGACTGTAATCTAAACCAACCACACAGAGTATTAATTATGCCACTCATGTAGTGAGGGATACAAGGAACTCAAATTAAGGAAAGCTCTGCAGTTAAAGACCAAGATATGCTATTCTGTTCTTAATGATAATGAAGGACACAAATTATAAGACAGTACAACTAGTCAGAACTGAGATATCATGTGAGAGAGAAAAAATCTGACCCTTTTCTCTTACTGAAAAGTTTAATGGTCATGCTCCTGATGACATCGATATTTTAAAAATAATTTAAAAGCCACAACTATAAAAGAGCAGAGAGCTAAAGTTGCCAGCTGTATTCCTATATATAAGGAAACCTGTATGTTAGATCTGCCAGGGAGTTACTGCTACGTGCTATGTACTTTAAAGCTAAATATGAATATACTGAAAAGCCTTTAATAGTATACAGAAAAGGTTGAAGATTTACCTGAAAAAAAGCATGGCATAACAAAGTAATTCACTGTAAACACTGCTGTAAATTATAATCAATCAAATCTGAAAATTCTTGGAGAAGAGAGAACCTACCCATTAGGAAATTAAGTATTTAGGAAAGTCCAATGCATTGCATAATCCCACATAATTAATCTCATACAGATGGGGGAAATAGCTCTTCAAGCTTTTTGGTGATAACACAAACTTTATTAAAACGAACCTGTTTATCTGGACAATATTAAGGCAAAGTCCAGATCTCACTTGTCTGTGTAATGCAGGATATGTTTTGATCACCTTGGCAGAGAAAAAACTAAATCAGAGTCACATGCCAGAATTAGCAAACACAAGCATTTTCCAAGCAACCTGTAGGCTGAAGTTTACTTGCCCAGACTAGTAAGTTTGCAAAATTTCACAGAAGACAAGAATGATTCATATCTGATTCACAGGTAAAGAAATGCCAATGTTTGCCAAATTTTTGCAATTTGGCAATACTTGACAATACTAAAAGTGCCCTCAAACCAATACTGCAATATAATCCTAAGGATATTTCCCAGCAAAAGGCGCAACTAAAGTACGAGAAGACGTGAGTTGCAAAGCATCACCTGATCTAGTCAAGCAGTCGAGCATTTTTAAACTTTTGTGTGTCTGGAAACCTGAAGTCTCAAAAAGATTAAACCATGGGAAAGAAAAAAATCCAAAAAGCTGAGGCTGATTACAACCAGTTAATCCACAAAACGATTAACAAAAATCAATACAGAAAAATAGAGCTGCAGTACAGAAAGAATATTTAATGTATGAACTAAACAGATAGGCAGAGAAAAGGCTGCCTGGTCGTACGTCAACACAAAACTCCACTTCGCATGGAAATATGTAATTTGAGCTTTTTTAACCTACAATTTACATAGCGTATTGAAACGTGACAACAGAAAGAAGAGCGAGCGATTTTTGTTTGCCTTGCAATATCTTAACCGCAGAAAAACGTTTCAAAGGCAGCACAATTCAGCGGACCCAAGCAAGAAAAAAATCCAAACCGTGAGTAATTCCATGGAGCAGCTGAGGGGTAGGTGGATACAAGCAGCTTTCCCGTGCTGCTGCTAATGAGCGTTAACCCTTCCGCAGTCGCAGAGCCCCGACCCGCTCGCACGGGCACAGCCGCGCATCCCCGAGGGGTGCATCCCCGGAGAACGAGCCGCGCATCCCCGGAGAACGGCCCTGAGGGAGGCTGCGAGCACCGAGGGGAACAGGTCCACACTCGGTACAGATACTCGCGGCGGGAGCAGCGCCACGACCCCGGGCGGGTAAAGGGCAGGAGCGCGGAGGGGAACCCCGGTCCCGTCAGGGCGCGCAGCCGCGGGCGGCCCCGCTCCGCAGGCACCGAGGGGCAGGCGGCGGCCCCAGCTCCGCCAGCAGGGCCACCTGCCTTCGCTTTAGGTTTCCTCCGCTCCAGTTTCTGATGTCCTCCGCCCGCGCCAGCGCTGCCCGCCAGCCCCGAGCCGCGGTGCCCCTCTCCCGGCGCTCAGAAGGCAGAGCGCGGGCCGCGCCCCCTCCTCCCCGCGGGCCGCAGCCGCCCGGCCCCGCGCACCTACCGGCGGCAGCGCTGCTCCGCGGGCGCGCTCCCAGCGCGCTCGGCTCCGGCTCCAGCCCGGCCCGGCCCGGCCCGGCCCGCCCGCCAGCGCCGCCGCCATTGGGCGCTCCCCGGCGGCCGCGGCGCCGCATTGGCCGGGCCCGCCCCGCCCCGCCCGCGCGGAGCCGGCCCCTGGCCCCGCGCCGCCAGCGGGCCCCCGCGCGCAGGTGGCGGCGGAGGGGCGGCTGTTCCGCACTCTCGGTATTGAGCCCTTCCAAGTTTCTCAGGACCGTTCTAAATACGATTCAAAGTCAACGGACTTTGCCGTCTCCGCTCACCCACGGGCAAAAATAAATAGCAATGTGCAAATAAAAATTGATAATGCAAACAACTATCCTTCTGTTCGGGGTCATTCAACGGGCATGCTTAAATACAACACTATTTATTTGTAACTGGTGAATTAGTGTACCCACTTTGAACACCAATTAACAGGCACCTCAATTCTTTTGTTGCACCCTGATGAATTTCACGGATTATGTATTAGGCAGGTATAAGAAAGTTAATACAACATCTATGAACCAAATTGTTTTTAAGCTGTAATAGTATTATTATCCTAATAATATAAATTGCATAGTAAAGATTAATATTAATCTTATTTCTGCTTTTAAATAGTTCAGAGAGGAATTTGCATATGGAAATGTCTTTATGGAGGAATTAACTTCTAGCCCCAGTACAATTCCTATACTCCAGCTGAAAGGAAGCTTATGCAAAATGAACATGTGCATCATTAGCCCAAACGTGAGCACAGATGTGTACATTTACATCCATTAGTAGATTCAGAGAATGACTCTGGAGAGCTGAGGGAGTAGCAAGCCACCAAAGAGCTTCCTAGAAAATTGAACCTTGCAAGCTGAGAAATGTTAATGACCTTAACATTAGCAATAAATAGTATAACAGCCTTAATTAGTAATGGAGACTGACTGTAAAAAAAAAAAAAGTTTAATTCTTCTCTGGTTGAACAAAGAGTTTTAGAAAGTGTAAAAACGCTGGGAAAATCTCAAATGCAAAGTGCAAGATGCAACCATGTAATTACAACTGATGTTACACTCAGCATCTTAGCGTGCCTGGTGCACCTGATTGTTTCGAAGGGGCTTTCAAAGAAGGTCGAAGGTTTGCTCCTGGTGCAGAGCAATGTGGGGACACACACACTACAAAGAACACTCGAACCAAAGCTCCTGTGGCACAAGCGGAGGACATCGCGTGTCCCAAAGCACCGACACGAGTGCCAGCTAGAGGTGGCTGGGAGAAAATAGCACACAACTCGCACATTCACAAACCAGACTTGCAGATCCTGTTTGATGCAGCAGTAGAAGATGTTGATTGCCCAGACAAAGCCAGTCACATGGAAGATGTTTAGTTGAATACGCTGCCTGTGGGCCCAAATGGGTTTAGGCTGGGAGTCAGACTCATTTACACGTGTACAGGGTAAATTCAACAAGGACACGGACAGCTCTACTCAGGTACAACTGGTGTCTTTGTTTCTTCTCAGGATTGTTTTATGAGCCAAAAGAACTACAGATTAGTTTTCCAATTGTTTCCCTTTATCTTCCCCATCTTTCATAAATCCATGATCCAGAATAACATTTTTGACCTCTGATGTACTGTGAGAGATCCTGGAGACTTGAAGGCCGTCAATCCTTCCCTGGTTTTGGTCAAGTCCTGAACCCCATTTCTTGTTTTGCCCTTTCCCCTTCTTTGTTTTCTGAATAAAAGTAGAAGCCATTACAGAGTAACTTTTCACAGTAGTATTTGAACTTGTAGTCACAAAGGCAGCTACAAATGCTGTCACAAACAGTCCAACAGTGGCAGTAGTTGCTGTGTCTTGCATTGCTAAAGCACACAGCATGAAATGTCATCAACCAGGTTGTAAGTAGGACTTAGCACCAGAAATATATTTTCCATCTTTGCTTTCTTTTCACTCCAGAGCATATTTACTGATAGCCTTTAGGTGGTTTAAAGGCTGAGGAAATGGATGTTTCCTCATTTAAGAAATCATTAAAGGAAAAAGGCTTGCATATAATACATTATCCTTTTTAGCACTTTTTCCTCCTTTAAGCAGATTACCAGGCTTAAATTTGCTCTAGCACCAATTACTTTTTCTGATATTGGGCAAATTGAAGTTCCTGTATTAAGGGGGGAGGGGGAGAGAGGTGGGGGGAAAGCAAAGCCTCGTTTTACAACATTTGATTTTCTTACACAATTTATTCCATCCAAGTTACTACATCATTACCACATCAGACAACTCTGTTCAGTACTATTATTCTGTTTGGACTTGCAAGAAATTTTTGCTTTATATTTCTGAAGTTCTTTTACTAGTAAGATCTGGAATGGAAGGAGCAGCAGATAACATACCTGATACAGGTTCTTATATTTTCTTGAGTCTTCTCAGAATCAAAACCACAGAAAACACTTTTGGTCAGCCCTGCAGTGGTCAGGCAGCTAATGGTTATTATAGCTCCTTTCCACTGAAATATTTTTCTACATCAGAGAATAAAACCCAAAATTATTCTATTTAAATAAGTATATTCCATTTCCAGTTGAACATTGTTGTTCCTACAACAGAAAGAGAAGTTAGAATATACTTGAATGTTTATCCCCCCCAAAGTAAGGACATAGGGGAGAAAAAATGAAATTAAAAAATCAAACATACTCCAGAGAGTCTGATTTGCCTACTTCACAAAGATTATATTCTTCCATTTTCTAGAATATGACAATGTTACATATTAACCATAAAAATACAGCATTCTACTCTTGGTATTCTGATTGATGTTAAAAATGTATTTATGGTATGACTACAGGGTTAGAGCATGTGAAATCATAACTAGAAACATATACACTGAGTGACTAAAGGTTAGAATGATCCCACTTCTAATTTATTTTGAATATACACATCGCCTGTTTTTGTTCTTTTAATTTGACAGCTAACTAGGGTTTTTTATGTTAATATTTCATTATAAAGATATTAATAATTCATTATATCTTGGGAAATTATGCTATTTTATTCCACTACAAAACAACGATTCTCATGCAGGCTTTTCTGCAGATTTAATTAAATTTGTCAGTTAACAGAATTCAATACATTTCATCATACTAAATGAAATGAGGTGGAGTGGCTTAACCCTTAGTGATGTGCCAACAGAGGCTCAATTCAGAAGCATACAGAAGCACTTTGAGATTTTCTTTACCTATCTGGACCTGCTTCCACAATTAAATGTGTACTTCACATATTTCTTTAGACTTTATCACAAAGTACAGTCTCACAGGAGTGATACTCCTCAGCCAGTGAGCTTTTATTGACTCAACACACAGAGCAGTAGGACAAACGTGTAGTGCCAGAAGATTTGCTTAGCTCCCTTGCCTGGGACCATGTACATGCACCTGAGGGGTCTTTGCTCCAGCCGCCACTGCCCAGCCTGGAAGATCGCATACTTCAGGAGAGACTTGTTTAACTGCACGTCTCAGTAATGACAAGATTAGTTTAAAATGAATATTGCTGGGACAAAGGCACTATTTCTAGCATGGAAGGCCATCACCTTCACTTCCCTTTCACAGACTGGGCATTTTCCCCACAGAAGGACATTTCTCAATGACCAGACACCTTGTTTTGCCATCTAGCAGCGAACCAAATTAACCAGTATCCACAGAGCTTGTTCTGCCTGCAATCTGAGCAAGTGAAGAGTTTGCAGAATAGCAGTGCCAGCAGTGTAATGGCTAGTGGAGAAGTTTGGAAGCATCAAATGCTTAATGTAAGCATAGAGGGAGCTAAAGGCTTATCAAACATATTCATTTTATGTAATTTGAAAGCTTCCTTTTCTGTAACTGCAAGAAAGCCTTTATGATTTGGCATTTAGAAATCCCACAAAGACAGTGGAAATGAATATTTTATTTGTTGTGTTTAAATAAGGAATAGTATTTTAAAATGATGGAGTCTATTGTTTGTTCTAGCACCTTTCACAGTGCTAAATGGGATAAATGAGACAACTAGATCTGAAATATTAAAGGTGATTTATTTTTAGTTTACTTTTCTATTAATTTTCAGTATTTACCATAGAGTTTTTCAGTTTTCAGCCAAAGGATTATTTGCAAACTGTTTACTCTGAACATGAGAGCTGTGTTTTATAATGCTGAACTAGTATCACCAGAATCATTTAGAAGTATTTTGTATCAATCTATCTTTTGGAACTGAACTGAGAATGACAAATATAGTAAAGAATAAACTCTTTGGGGCTTGTAAACCCAAACATAATAATTAGGCCAGTGTTTTGCAATTACACGTGCAAAAAACCTGAAGTATTTTTTGTGTCTCTATGGAGCTATTCACTGAATATGAAAGATAGAGTAGGCAAAGTTAATATACAACGATTTGTTCAATTTGTTGAGAGATTACATCAATGAAGAAATCCTTTCTTGCTCTGTTTTGAAAAGTTCCTACCTACTTGCACCCTTTGCCTTCCAAAAAATAAGACTCCTAGTAGGGAACCCAGTAAGGCTGTTTGTTTAGCAAGGAGGCAGGAAAAGCCAACACAGCTGCGTAAAGTGAGATCACCACATTTATCTCACTGGGTCTGAATTCTCTTACTAGAGTCACCTCCCTTCTGTGCAATGTTTCCCAGATTTCAACAACCAAGTCAAACACAAAATTATTTGTAAAAAATGTGAAATTCTTTAGTTATCCAGTTACAGCTGAACATTAACGTAACACCGGATGCCACAATAAAATGCATACATATTTTGGTGTGCCTATTATTCCTAATGAACTGTCCAGTCCTATAATTAATGTGATGAAAATCAGAGATTAAATTAAATACAGCCTGAAAAGAATTAACTAGAGTCCTCCTGACCTCACAGCCCCAGTAATGAAGGTAACTAAACCACTTTGGAAAACTCCCCAACATGTAGATTGCCAGGCCTTCAGCCTTTGAATTCAAAGCTGGATGATTGTTCAAGAAGTATCTTTTTTATAATGCAAAGTTGTAACCCTTAAATGGGAACATTCCACATACTTCTTCAGTAATTTTAACATCAGCTATAATAATGACTTTAAAGTCTATGAAGAATATTTTACTTTATCCCATATCCCTTTTTAATACTAGCAATGCAAATTGGCTTTTCCTTTAAAATTGCTGTTGATTAGATCTGGAAAACTTTCCAAATAGTAGTAGTAGTAGTAATAATAGTAATAATAATAATAAATTATTTAGAAGCACCTAGAGTGCCATTAAATAATGGAATTTCATATATAGCAAAGTCTAGAGCCTAACAAACATTAAAGTAAGATTGGACAGAAACAAATAATGTAAAATATTTTAAATTACAGTTTTCAAGCTATTTGGATAGCTCAAATAGTGCACCAGATGGTCCCAGTGAAAGAGTGATTTAAAAAATACTTCTTCATCACCTGTTGCTAAACATTTTCACTTATTTTAGTGGGAAAGATTTTGTACTCTAAGAAAATATGGATTTAACTTTGCAAAGAGGCCACTCTCCTGGAAGCCACTCACATAATATTCCAAACAATGTTTCAAGACAGACTGGCACAAGAGGTTAATGGATTTACATACTAAAAAAGTTTTAATAGTCATGGAAAGGTAATTCTTTGCCAGGTCTTACCAGAAGCTACAGTGTATTTTTAGTTTTGAACTTTTGCTCCACAACTATGAGAAAAGTAAGAGTACTGAATTATTTAATTTTGTTAAGTGAGTTTCTGAAGCTCCTGCAAACAAGGACTTCTTATATCTCTATGTATGTGTGTGTATATACACACACACACACTCATAGATACACACACATACTCCCAAGATATGACAGTGACTCTAAGGGTGGAGACTCTAAAGGTCTCAATCTTTGAGACCTCAAGTATTTAACAAGTCCAAGTTGCCAATATTGTCTAATATCTCCTTGTGGCTGCAAACACATACTCCAGGTACAACTTCTTCCCCCCCCCCCCCCCAACAGAAGCAGTTAATTAGATGCAATAAAAAAAGTTGGTATGAATCTTGTACAGAAATGGAGCCACATTTATAACAGATGGGAACTAGAACAACTAATTTTACAGAACAGCCTGTGTTTAGGAGGAAGAATGAAGAAAAGCATATAAAAAATAAGGAAATACAGAAAATTATTGACAGCACAATTGAAGTGCTGTAATTTCAGTACTTTGCAACACAAAAAATTGATGTTCTTCAAAGTTATTTTCAAAAACCTGGAATCGCAACCCATGTTATATGGAAAGCTCAAAAAGTTGGATACCAAAGAAGTAAAAACGTGAGCAACCCATCTCTGAAGTGCTGCTGCCCTCAGAAATCTTACCAGATTTAAGTAGCAATGACACTGATACCTTTTGGGGTTAAAATACTTTGCCTGAGGCTCACTACAAGATTCAGGTACTGTGCTGTAGAAGCTCAATCACATCTATCTCTCTTACTACCTGAAGTGCAGTTATAATGGTGCTCCATCTTCACTTACTTTTCTTTCTGAAAATAAAGTATAAGACTGTATGTTACAGTTTTCATTACCTGGACAGATGGTACACTGCCCTCCCTCACCCTTGGCTTTAGAAGAAGTTGATTACAGTTGTCTGAAGATTTTTAACAACAAGTAGGCTGGAGTGACTTTTTCCTCAATTATTCTTTATAAAACTAGGAATCAAAGTCATGATTCAGAAAATCCATTAAGATAATGATAATTTAAAGAGGAAGAACATTTTGTCATTATACCAAGTAACTAATGAAATGGGTCTTATAGGTTTACAAACTATGCTAATAATATTTTAATTGGTTTTAGTCTCAAGACTAAAATATAGAGAATACAGCAACATAAAAACCAAAACCAAACAAAATACACTAGTTTGCAATGAATATTATTCTGTGGCGTTTTAAAATAAAAAAGCAACAGAAATCCCCAACATTCCCCACACCACATCATATATATACCTGGTGCTCAATTAATTCCCTCCACAGAACACAACTCCATATTTTACCTATAGCCTGTAGTCAATAAAGTATCTATACCTGATCTCACCTCAACTGAGTATGTCAGCAATCACATCTCAAACAATGGACTTTTTTGGAAGGTGAGGTATGACCTCACTAAGCTTGAGCTTTGTTAGTTGAACTCAAGCTGGTTTTAGTACCCGTCGTTCTGTTTTTACCTGCAACAAGTGCTATTGGCAGGAGCAGACAACATGGGAAGCCTCCAAATAGTTCAGAAACTATGTAAGTTGGGCTGATGCACAGGAGCACTTATCTATTGATGCCTTTCCTAGCCATTAACATTGCTCCCCCCCCATCCTTACTTTCCTTCTCCCCAGTGAACAAGCACACTGGAAAGCCAATCAACTCAATGCATTTACAAGGGTGGACTTGGTCTCAACAGGTGGAGCCTGAAGGGATGAATGGGTCAAAAATGGCCTGAAAAGCAAACGGATTTGTCAGCTTGGAGTAGTCCCTCCCCTCCCCCAGTATCTCTTTCCAACTCACTGAATTATCCCTGTATCAGTATTGAAAATGCAGTAGTAATTCTGAAGTTACTGGTCACGACTCTTGAATCACACAGCAGTTCTGTGTCTACCAGGCATGGTACAAATGCTATATACACTGTCACACACATATACACAGCAGGCAAGTTTCTAGCACAGCTGAAGACAAAATACATAATGACCCATTCCACCTTCTATGCTCCTCCTACGGAATGGAAGTGAAAGAAGTATGACAATCTTTATAGGAAGGGATGCATTTAACAGTGGCATATACCAGTGCATATGACCAGCAATTCACATCCTCTGTTATCATAACCACTGTGAACACTGAGGGTAACCACACAGGTGGTATCTTTATTTCACAAGATTAAAGATACAGTACAAAATGAATCTGTACATCTTTCTATTAACAGAATTTGTTTACACAATTATATTACATTTGACCAGCCTTTATACTGATTTTAAATACAAAATAAATTTACAAAACTCCTACAAGACCCTTTAAAGAACTGTAGCTGATAAAAACAAAGGGTTCCCCCCAATAGTTCCTATTTGCCATACGCATTTGCAGTAGTTCAAATCAAACTAAATCTTTTCAGTTTAATATTCTCTGAAACAAAAATAGAATTTCAGTTCATTGTTGCCTATCTAAAAGGAAAGCAACTTGCAAAGGTGAGTGTAATCCCCTTTTATAGGCCAAAACTAGCATATAATAGGTGGAAATTAAATAATGCATAGTCTTAAAGTCCTTTCACAAGCCATATCTTAATGCTCTTCCTCCAAATCAATAACATTTGATAGTTGTGTTTTTTTTTTTTTTTTAGTAAGAGCAGCTGACTTACAGAAGATGGCTAAAAAGTGAGTAAAACTGTCGTAAGTGTCTCATGGGGATGTTTGTATCAAAGGCCTTACCTTTTATTACACTGTCCCATGATGGACAACATAAAGCAAGAAAATTATTTCAACATATAGCTCTGGGACAAGTTTCACCAGTGATGAACTAAAATCTTGTTTTCTCAACAGTTCAGCATTTCTTTGAACTAGCAAGAACAGCTAATGTCTTTGATTAATAATCTGAGATGCAGAACAATGTGTCTCTCCGTATTTTCGCACAGCTTTCCTACATATAGAAATCCCACCAATAACACTTACTGCTCTGTGGTTCCATTTTCTGTGCAGGGAAAGAAGAGCATGTGTCTGGGAAGGTCAAATAGGCAGGCTCTGGCCTATGTTACTACACACAAAGAATACAACTTTTCGATTCAAACCATGCTGAACACACCCAGAAAGGCTTCTCTTAAATCAAGTTTCCCTTCTAAAATACTCCTGCATATAAACTATAGGATAACCTGTGTGCTACCAAAAGGAAAAAGTACTTCACTGCATTAAACTGAGCAACTCAGCTTCTTTAGGAAAAAGATGCTTGATTAACTGAGTGCACAAGGAACATATTGCTAGTAAGAGTTAAATATACTTTCCTCAAAATGCAGGTTTCAGAACAGAGTAGCAAGGGATTGTCATAAAAACTTAAGTCATGGTGTAGATAACTGATTTAGAAAACTTATTCATTTCTTTAATCCCTGAGTTAACTTGCCATTATTTATGGTAAGTACCTTTTTTCTTCTACCACTGCATTCAAATGAATGTCATCTGAAAAGTTAGTGGTAGTAATTTGGTGGAAGGGAAAAAAGCAGGAGAAAGACTTCCTTATTGCTCCTTCAAAAAGCAGTTTTTTAAAACGAAATAGCTTGCTGATCTTCAATTGTTTTCTTCTGCTGATTTCTTGGATATAAAAATGCATCAGATTCACTGGAAATCATCTGTAAGACTGTCTTATAGCAGCAGTGATGAGAGATTCTCATGCAAGTAGGACAGAGCTTTTAGAATTTAGTTATAATAGATCAAACAACCAAAACATTTTAATAATGCAGTAACAAAATTGTTAAATTGCCTAAGAGACCAATACCAATGAACCAATGGTATTTAACTGAAAAACATTTTCCATATAATCTTTAATTTATTCATGCCAAGCTAAAAAGAGTTATTAAGTGACAGTGGCAAAAATATTTCAGAGGGAGTGTTCAGAAGTCACAGATATCTTAGAAATGCAGCTGGGAAATGCTGTACATATAAGACACTATATTTAAGTTCAATACTGTTTCATCTGCTAATGATGATTAAGACTGAACAAGACATTCCTCTACCACATGCTGCAACCCTCCATACTAAAATTAAAGATTTGTCTTCATATGACAAGCATAATAAACATTGAGAAGTACTGAGAAGTTCTACCTATAATACTAGTACCTTTAATACTAGTCATCTGTGACATTCCCATTTACAAAAGAATGGATTGCTTATCTTCTATCCCAAACTAGAGATCTATTGTGCAATGATCTCCTTGCAAATGTACCAAGTATGAAACATACCAAAATCTCAATTCTAAATGAAGTGTATTGATATGTTGTTGCCAATACACTGGAAAAACATTTGCATTAAAAGAAGCCCTTAACCCTTTAAACACAACAACTTTTGTCAGAAAGCAGCTAAAGCCTCCTCATTTGTATTCATTCAGCTTTAAGATGGTATATTCAGAGGGTTTAATGCTAGTACAGAAACAAATATTTAATTACCATTGGTAAAAAAGAACAGACACTTCTGCATTTCGTGCTTCTAAACTACTCCCCCACTGCTTCCCACCCCCAGGCCCGGAAATTATAGTTCAATGAAAATCATCACTAAGTGAAGATTCCTCTTGCAGTCTTAAATCATCAGTCCACAGGTCATATTCTTTACACTCATTAAAAGGCCTTTACATTGACCTGGTGGCATCAAGAAGCCATAAACCACTAGTCTTCTTTCTCTTTGGATTTTCTTGTAACAAGAGGTCCTTGAGATGGCACAGCCAGAAACATTACTGTAACTTTCATCTATGCCAGGTACAAGAGAGGTTGGCTACAGCCAGAGCACCCCTGTAGCTTTGGAGTAGCATCGCTGGCATAAACCCATGCCCTTTTGTAGAGAGTATGCATTTTTGTGGCTCATTTTTGTAGATGCATTAAGCAGATGCATGCATGAGATACACACATTTCTTTCTTGCAGTGCAAATCCCTAACAGGATTGTTGAAAATTAAGCATAGAACTTCCAACTCTAAAAGCAAGTCAGCTAACTCACTGAGATATCTGGCTCTCTCCTTTCTTCAATGTGCGCAGTAATACTGGTGCTTTCTGCAATCTAGACTCAGCCTCTTTTTTGTAAAGACAAATTTAAATTTAGGAACACCACCGATATGGTTTCATGTCATAAAATATTGCAAAGTACACAGGCTCCTGAAAAGTTTTAGAAGTATGTGAGATCTGGGCGCTGTGAGGACAGTTTTCAACTGACAAGCTGTACAGATCCAATCTGTCCCACTCCACCTCACAGGCTACATACTGACTGCTGAGAGCTGTCTAAGGGGAATGGAGGAAAATACTCAAAACAAAAAAGCACAAATGGAGAGTGGCATGTTTGCTGGCTTATTTTTACAGGGTTTATCAATAATCTATGTTAAACCATCCAAGATAGCATAAAAGACCAAAGTGTAAGAAATACTAAAAAATAATGAAATAAGGACTAGAAATACTTGGGATGCAGATCAGGATTTAAGTTCCTAACAGCTCTAATCTTTTTAGAATTTGAATATAGTTCAGCTTCTTAGACTTAAATTGGCCATAAATGTACTATTATTACTTTTATAAAGGGCAACTGCTATCAAGCAGGCGAAAACCTTCCACTGCTATCCTTCTGTCTCTCTGGGAGATGAAAAGGACTCTGAATAAAGAGGAACTAGATACAGCAGGCAACATTTTTGTAGTAGCACTCTTGTGTTTCCATGAAAAAAGCCATAGTGTTATTCCATTGGCACTGAAATAACATTCAAATCAGTTTCAAAATAATTTTCTTATCCCTGAAAAAAGGCATCATTCTAAGCAGCTTTCAAACTTTTTTTTAAACTTCTTTGCGCCTCTTTTGGGGGAGGGACTGTTGATCCAAAGTCCTAATTCACAATGAAAATTGTTCCTTATGGAAAAATCCAGTTCTTTCACTGAGGCTCTTGTTGCTATTGTGGTGGTTGATGCTCTGGGGGTGGTTCTTGTTGAGGCACAGCTGGCCGCAGTCCTGCTGGTCTGGGAATTGCTTGGTGTTGCCTTTGTCTGTAAGCTATAATTGTTCCCAGGAGCAAGGCGATGATAGTCATAAGGTAGAGGTCCCACTCAGGCCCCAGCAGCTGGTCCATATCAATACGTGAGAATACCTCCCTTATCTAAGAAAGAAGAAGTCCACATCATCATGTCAAAGAATACAAATGGGAAGTTACTTTGATTTTAAATTTGACTTGTACCACTTTTAAAACTTAGTGGCTCTTTTGCTCTCTGAAAAATAGTACCACATCAGTGACATTCTTAGTTTCCAGGAATTAAAATACCACTAAGACGAAGAGCCATGCTATATAGAATGAGGTATTCTATTTTCTCTTTTAGAGACTAACGTTCTCACTGTGGAGTTTTGGGGCTTTCCCATAAATGATAGAGCACTAAGCCCCAGGACACTTGTGTGGTACAATGCTGAGGTCTGTGCAGGTAATGGACAGGGAAATAAAGTGACTTACTGTTAGTTTTGATTGAAGTACCTTTTTGTAAGACTCTGTTTGCGTAAGCATTAGCCAATATGCACTTTTCTGCTTTGCTACTGTATTGGATGATACTACAGTCAGTGCCAATTTAAATCTGCATCAGCAGACTTAAAACTGGGAAAAGCTGTGTTCTGCACACTAGCTTCTGTGAGTCCTACATGGGTATTTGCCCAATTGGCTGAAGAATATTTTGACTGTCCACCCCTGAAAGTCCTCAGTCTCAAGACTACTACATTTTGGCGAACTTTGCTGAATGGCTTGAAACTACATTTGCTCTAAGTGGTAGTAACTTCCATATCATTTTAATTTATTAACTAATCCACAAAGGCAGTAAGATGTCAGAACACTGAGAAATATTGGAAAGACTTTAATTTCAGACAAATTTTTTTCCAGGGCCATCACACAGTAAAAACTCTACAAAACACCTAAACTATCTAACACAAATACATTTCCCCCCCCCCACATAGATCAAACACAACTCTAATGGGGTTGGTTACAGCTGAATATAAAATAGCATGAGAATTAGGGATATAAAAAGTTTTTTTTTTCCCTGAGCAATTATGTCAGTTAAATCTACTTCACTTTGGTAGCAGATGGTCATGGATAAGAACAGTCAAACAGTTTTGAGAAAGTCTCTTCAAGGGAAGAGGAGCACAGAAGAGCACTGGCTGTACACGTTTCAGTTTCAAAGAATTGAACAAATAGGAATCAAAGCTTCAGTGACTTTCTTAACATGCAACAACAGAAAACAAATCTAAGTTTGCAGAAGGCTCAAGCAATACTTCTACTTAAGAAAGATTACAAATTGAGCTTCTTTTAAAAATGGAAAACACATTTGCTGTGTTCTTTTAATTCTGCATTACTTACATTGATTTCTCGTATATACTGCAAGGAATAAATCACTCCAAGCTTGCAAAGTGCTAGGAAGACTGGAACCTGAGCATCTGGGCTTGCCTCAGCTGCCATGTCATAGAATCGTTTTGCAAGATGAATATCCTAAAGTTAAGAAAATTCAAAGCTCAGTTTTGAAAAGCTTGAAAAATTAACCATAATTATTTTTTCCTGAGATATGTTTACCTTTGAATATGCAACTAAATGGAAGCTTCAATTTGAGATGAAGCTATTTTAACTGATGCTAGAATGGAAGTTCACAAAGAGATTAGTAGTAGCATATTCAACCTATTCGCTGTAAACCAAAGCAAATATTTAGGTAACTCTAGTACACTCTAACATCTTCAATACCACACAAAATATGACAGACTAAGAAAACTCAAGTTCCAGAGGAATATGCAGCAGCATTTCCTTTTGGTTACACTACAGTATGCCTGCTGCGTAGTGCAGCTTCTAACCACTCCTGCCCATATGCACAAATTAGATTTCACTATGTCCAAAATGCACATAACTTGCATTAGTGCCTGGCAAAAGTATGAGCACAAACAGAGCAACTTAAGGAAGAGCTTAACTTAGTGCTCTCTTTGGTGGCAATTGAAACAAAGTGGTGACTGTAAGGACTGAGGGTACACGTACTCAATAGCTTAACTTTCCTTGTTTGTTCAGTGTTTTTTTGGCTCTGCTACAGATACATACTGTGCAATGTTAGGATATTTGGATACAAACTGGCTGTGTTCACCCAATGACATGAAGAACAAGCCTGGGTAAGACTTGCCTCTGAAAATGTTCCAAGTTGGACACTCAAAATAAGAGAAATCTCCAGGACTTCACATCACATGCTCATTTTATAATTTCCTGATGGTGAAATACCATGAAGATTTTCTGATCATTGATACAGCAAAGCTTAGTTCCATAACACTTGGGGAAATCACAGTATGAAAATCAATACATTAAATGAATGAGATGTAATAGCTCACGTTAGTATTTTAATTCAATAGAACAACTTTGAATACTCATTGAGGCTGGCAAGTCAATCTTCTGTATAGCTATTTAAAAGAGCTTCCTTACCTCCTTTATACTGTGCTAGTGTTGGTGTAAAAGGAGATCCTAAATAATGGCTTGTTTTCATTTCTAATTAGCAAGCACTTCATTCTGCTTATGCATACTTCACTCTTACTTGACAGAAAAGTGCAAACCATAGGAATCTGAGTTATAACATACAAATAGCACTGCAATACCACACCAAATCTTAAGACCATAATATAATTAACATATTCTTAATTTTGAGCAGTATATGGAAACAGTCTTCATTCTGACATGTAGCCTCAGGGACTGGACAGCATTAAATGTATGAAGAGTGTCTAAGTGTACATGTCTGAGATTTCTGAAATGGCTTAATATTTGGCATTGACCTGATCTCAGTTTGAAAACCATCTTGGTACAGGAAGTGTAACATAAAATTCTATATGTAAGAAAAAGACTATTTATTCAATAAGTGAGAATAAGGCAAAAGCTGTTTAGTGGGGAAAAAAAAATCCCCACATTAAGAAATACCATGTTTATCCAGAATGAACAGTGCCCTGAAGTTGTGCAGGCCATCTTATTGGAACATTCTCCCGAACTCTGGAGTGTTTGCAATCTTAATGACATGGATCTAGGTGAGGAGAGATTTAAAGTACACATTCCTTTCATCAAAGCACTAACCCCCCAATTTTGTTATATATTACAGTGCTACTACAGTTTATATGTCCTATCCACAGGCCTCTAGTGGAAGAGCCTCTAGTAGTAGACATCCTACTGCACTAGGAAATATGATTTTAATTGTCAGTCATTTTCAGAGGTGCTCATAATTCAGCAATTTCCAGTCTGTGAAAGGAAAGCCAAATATTCTGCTTCAAGCAAAACTCAGTCTTAGCCTTTTCCAGAATATCCTGGCCCAGCCCCATGCCTTATCTAGTCAGTCCTAAATCTCCATCTTCTCATCTTACAGTTGTAAGGTTTTGGAATGCAGAAAGCAAAGGACATTACATATCCAGAATTACTAAGACAGGTTTTATACATGCAGTTTCCTTGCTTAGACACTCTCAGTGCTCCTTTCCTATATCTAAGTTACCTATTTTCCTTGCAATTCAACTTTTCATTCCATAGTAGATCTGAAGGAGAGAAAGTATTACTCCCCTGCATAAAGGAAGGCTACATATGCTCATCACGAGCCTCTGTGCATGCATTTTAGCTCTCTGTGTGTTGCCATCTCTGCTTCAGGTTGGAGAATACTCTGTGCAAATGATAGCATTAGGAATAATTTTTCCCATCATGCTGAACATGATGCAATAATTTTTTCAAACTTTTTTATTATTTGATCTAAACTGTGTTGTATTCAAGGCAGAAGCAAAAGAAAAAAGTCCATGCCTGAAATAATTTTTTTTTTAAGAAAACCTCCAACTTTAGCACTGTTGCTTTTAGCCACAGACTTATTTTCTGAAGTTAACTACTTTAGAGGGCTCAGTTACAAAGGGAAAACAATCCTAAAGCAACATTTGAAAACAAACTTTAAAAAAAATGCAGTTTGTCTACTGTATTGTCACTCCTACATCTAGGTCATTATGCATTTTTCAAATGTTGATTGCCTGATGTTGCCAAAGTAACAATACTGACCTATGATTTGCTCTGCTTTGTTCAGATATTTTCTCAGGAATTTACGGGAAAATAAACAAAAATTGCTCTTTTAACAGACCAACAGAATAATTAAAAGGTGCATATGTAGATAAAAAAAAAGTTGAAGCTCACTGAAAATACAGAAAATTAAGCCATTTCTTACAGTTTCAGGTCAAGTTATTATTAAATTCATACATTATGCTAAGGTAGGCTGCTCAAAATTAGTATGCAATTGCCAATTACATTATTTTGACACATACAGAAATATGTTGCTCTGGATCCCATAAGAATTAACTCATGGACAGCAACACACCACAGGGTTCCTAGACCCAGATACACTGTCGTCTTTAGGTGATGTAGTTTGCTTAACTTGAAAAACCACATATAATTTGGTCGTGGTTATGCTTTGTTACCTTGTTTTCAAAATGTCATGATACAGGAAACAATTTAACCAGTGTTTCAGAGGACGAGAATAATCCTGTACTAAAATGCCACTAGCCTGGAGATGATTTGCATTCACTTCACTACACTTCAAAGTCTTGAAAGCATTACAGAAGCATATGGCACTCATTTTGCCAGTATTCACAGTTTTGGGCAAATGTTTCTTCCCTGTCTATGCATCATTACTTCACATAGTTAAGTGTGAAGTCAATATACTTGTCCATTGCCTATTGGTGAATGTACTGGTAGATATGCTTATTCCAATTAAGTGGTTATATAGTACCCAAAGCCCAGTAGTAGTAACCAAACATTAGCAAATGTACTCTAATGAAGGAGACTCTCAGTCTACAGCTTACTCACCTGCTTGATGCCCAATCCCTTCTCATGCATGTAGCCCAGATTAAACATTGCTTGAGCACTGTGCTGCTGTTCTGATGCCAGTCGATAGTGAATAAATGCAGTTTCATAATCAACATCAGTACCAAACCCATAAAAATGGTAATCTCCAAGTTTAATTCTTGCAACAGTATATCCTATAAATCAAGAAACAACAAAAATGGATAAAACAGCTAGGCAAAGAAACCCTTTTGGCGTCCTATGAAAATGCAGTAAGAGCTTTAGTATTACTTTTCAGTTTGTACACACTGTTTACCTCTCACCGCTCCCTCACATATACAGCTTTTATTTTTTAAATTTGGTTAAGCTAACCAAAACACAACCAATTTCTATTTGCAGATAAGATCTTTTCCTGGTAATCCTACCAATATTTTTATTGCTGTGAAGTGGTATCAGCTGAAAATCCGTAACATGTTCATAATCTGTCACTTATTACAGAAAAACTTTTCATTTGCTATAGGGCTATTAAAGGATTCAACTTTGTTTCAAAAGCAGTGACACTGGAAACTTGAAAAATAGTGTCTTATCATCCATGTCATCATCTCAGTTTCTTAACTTTCAACTAAAAGCCTTGGAAGTCTGAATTAGGCTCTATTTGCATGATACTCCGAAGTAAAAAACTAGTACACAGATACTAGTGTAGATGCACCCATTAGGAAGTTAGACACCTCAAGATATTTCATCATTAAGTTCACTTTTGCTTATTTTAGGATAGGATCACGAGCACCAGAGTTTCAATTTGTGTTGTTTGGACATCAAGGCTGCATTCTTCATCACTGGACTCTGGTTACTTTGAATAGGAAACTGCATTTCTTATAAATGATGACTATTAACAAATTACTCTTTAGGATTTTGGATCTATTTTTCAAAGCAGATATATTTTTAGAAAAGCCAGCATAAACATTGCTAATGTTGTTTAATGCTGCTATGTATTCCATACGGAACGGCCAAAGAAACACACGGTACATTTGTATTTTAGTCCTTCTAGTCTTCAGAATCACAGAAAGGCTCAGACCTGCAAGCATATTGCAATGACACTATAGCTAACAATGGAACAAAGAACACCATCTATCCTACCTGGGATACAATTTCTGTTGAACAGAAGGAAGTAAACGTTCCCTCCTCACAAGTTTCATAACAAAACCTGTGAAATTGGACATTAATGGCTCTACTAAATGTTAAGGAAACCTTCCTGTCTGACCATTGGGAGGCACTCAGGCCATCACACTCTCACCACTACATATTGTTACTGTGGGGACTGAAGCCCCTTCCCTCTTTGCAGTGGGTGGCTCCAAGAGCTGATGGGTACTTGACTCCCTACTTGTGTCACTCACACAGTCAGGCAAGCTTTCCTTACTGGTTCGACCCTGGGTTTCCAAGAGCAGAGTCTCAGACGCCTGAAGCTTTTAAACAATTTCATATTGACACTGTTAGTCAAAAAACAGCTTGAGCTCATACTTCCCAGCAGGAACCCTGAACAAAGGAATCCCTAGGCTTTTATACCCTCACACTCTGCTCATACTTAAGTCTGGGGTCCTTGACTCTGCTGTGTCTCTGAGTGTCTGGTCACCTGGCTGGGCCACAGGTCCCCAGGACCTTTGTTATGCAAAAGGTCGGCAGCTCATGGCTCCTTGCTTCGAGCTCCTCCCACCCAGACCTCAACCTGCAGCTCCTACTGCAGCTGCAAACCTACACTGAATGTATTCCTCAACATAAAAATAAACTGATTGGAATTGTGAAGTAAAGACATACCTTGAGAAGCTGCTCTATTCCAGTGAAGCAAAGCTCGAGGATAGGTTTCATTTTCTCCTACTATGCTGGCTTCTTCTAAAAAAGAAAAGAATCCAGTTAAATAGAACCATGGTATATGCACCCACGACCACAAAAAGCCCCCTGCTCATCTTCAGTCTGCTGAAATAAGTAAAAAACTTGAAGCAATCTATGTTATAGAACAAACAAGATTCAACCCATCTGAAACTTATAAAAACCCCTATCATTCATATGGCCTTTCCATTTATCTGCCCACAGAAGAGCTAGGAACAAACTATATAATTTCACCCTGAACTACTGCTTACCAAGCATCTCTGCCATTCCAGCTGTAGGAGATTCTGATGCATACTTGAGGAATGGCAGAAGATGCAAGTTTTAAGAGCACATAATTTGGACTGTGACAAATACAAGGTTGAAGTATAACCTGTTATAGTTTGGCCATCTGAAACCCAAGACTAGCAAAGTAAAACAAAGGCTTAAACTCCTTAACCAGCCAGAGACTGCATGTTTTACACAGCAGTGCTTCAGCTACTTCAGAAGTTGCTCATGCCACAATTTGAGGGTTCATGAACTATCAGAGTTCAGACAATTCAAGGGATTTGTAACCTGAACTTCTAGTGTAATTATGGTTTCAGTTGGACTATCTCACAGCTGACACACAGGTTTTCTGTATAAAACGTATAAAATAATTTAAAATCAATCTTCAGCTGAGATGCAAATACAGCTGAGTAAAAACAATCAGAGTTTTAACCCAGGGAAAAATGCTATTTCTTTGCAAGCATGCACTTCCAGCCAAGACTGTCATTACTGTACCTTATCTAAGGATGATTCACTCAGACACCTTTGAAAAACACAAACTGGAAATTAAGATGTTAGATTAGCCCATCAGCCACCAATAGGTGCTTTCAATACTAAGATATAAAGCTGGCAATGAGACCTAGATTTGGTATAGAGAAAGTTTAAAATATTGGGTTTTGCAGTTTCTAGAAAGCTTTGTCATTGTACTTCCATTGTCTCCCTATGACTTCAAACTCTAATAAATTCAAATTCTAGCCATCTAGTTCCAGTAAGGCACATGGGACAAGTTTTTTTCAAATCTAACAGAACCACCTGTGCAGCTCCTCATCCCTGCTTTAAGAGTAGCATCAGTAAAGTCACACAAAGAAGATGATGCTGAGAAAATGAATTACAAGAGAAAGAACAAAGGACACAGACATGCATTCACAGTACAGGCCAAAGGTAAACCTAATGCAATTCCTACTTTTACAACTGTGCTTAGGAAATCCAGAGAAGAGAATTTTTAGCACTGTGCAAGTTTCTGAAGACTCTGCCTAAGCCATTTAAAAACCCTTATGTCAGAAATTAAATTTTTAGTCTAGGAAGTCATCCTTAGAAGAGACAATGAAAACTGATTGCTTTCCAGTGTGAAGAGCAGGAAAGAGGACAAGAGCTTCATTTAAGTTCTAACATGCCAACTCCAGAAAAACCCTTTTCAGTACATATGCAGATTCTTACTCTGATCAAGTATGAAAGC
This sequence comes from Corvus cornix cornix, assembly GCF_000738735.6. Classification (NCBI taxonomy): domain Eukaryota; kingdom Metazoa; phylum Chordata; class Aves; order Passeriformes; family Corvidae; genus Corvus; species Corvus cornix. The sequence continues at coordinate 20,139,223 of NC_046335.1, read as the reverse complement.
AGCATTGCTTTGTGCAACTTCATAGCCTTGTTCTGCCAGAAGAAGATACTGAACCACAGCAGAATTTGAATCACCATCTTTATAGCTGTTGTAGGCAGTCATCAGTCTTTCAGACCAACGCCCCCGTTCACATACGTTCTTAAACAACTGCAGAGGAAAAACGAAGGGGGAGGATACTGGTTGTCAGGAACTTCAAAAATTTAGGTTTTGCAAGAAGTAAACCTTTAACATTCTGATGCCTGTTCAAAATATTTATATTTCACATGAAAAACATGACAGGCAAACTCCACTGTTTAAGACAGGCTTAATTTAAGATACAAGTTGCTAAGCAGATAGATGCTTAGTAACGTGTAAGGTTCCTGGTAAGTAAAGATAGTAACTTGTAAGATTCAGATGCTTACTCAGAATTATTCTTTAGCATTAGTTTTTTTGTTATACTTAAATCGAGGTATAAAAGAAGAATTTGGTACTTATAAAATACTGATGCTTGCTTTGTATTACATTCTTTTGATTTTCTTCAAAGTTAATAAAGCAAATACAAATCTGACATAACACAAAAGCCAAAGATTTTTCTCATGAAATACAAGCAAGTTTGCTAATATATCACTTTCCCTTTTGATAGCCTTGACTCTGCAGTCACTACTGGAAATGTCCTATATAGGCTTATGTGGTTATAGCCAATTTCTTGCAAGTCAGTATTATTGACCTTTATAAATGGGTGACCTTACCTCAACAGCAGTATGACAGGACCGCATCACTCCAGTGCCAGTAGCATGCATCTGAGCCAGATTATAGAAAGCCAGAATGTGGCCACCCTGGGAGGCCAAGTTAAAATATTTCAAAGCTTGTTTATAGTCTTTCTTGACTCCAATGCCATCTAGAAGAAAGATTAAATCATTGCTATTCATTCCTCTTGAAAAGCAGTGTTGTATGAAATACAGTACTTTTTAAAATTAGTCAAGAAAAGCATCGTGAAAATGTTAGGAAAAACCAGAAACAAGTTCAATGTAGTAAAGCCCATTCTACATGCAGTGTATGCACACTTCTGCCACCTAGTGAACAGTGACTGAAAGGGCAGGTGCTTAGACCTGCAAATCGTTTTGATGCCACTTACTGTAATACATGGAACCTAGCTGAAGTTGTCCATCAACCCATCCCTGTTCTGCAGCCTTCTGGAAATACTTCAGCGCTAGCTCATAGTTCTGCAGGAAAATTTGGTCCAGTCATTAGAGCCTTGCAATACACCAAAGTTTAAGAGAGAAAATATGCAATATAAAAAAGTTTAAGAGAGAAAATATGCATGTGCCTACGTGTAAGGACAGTTTTCTTTTACAGAAAAATTACAGCAAGATTTTCCAGTGAAAATATTCCCCTGTTCAAAATTTGGAAGCAAAAAATGAAATAGACTACAATTATATTTAGCCTGTTGAAATTCTGCAGCTATCTCAAAGCTGGCATCCACATACAGCATTGCTATGAACAGTTATGCTTAACAGAATGGAAGCTCTGTTCTGTTTCTAGAACACCTATTTACTTCCTAAACTTTGGGCTAATTCAACTTTTGAATATCTGTTTGCACAGCTAAATATAAAACATTTGACAAGAAACCCTCCTGTGGGAAAAGAAATAAAGCAAATGAACTAATTAAAAGTTTCAAAGTGTTCCTCCACTCCCACCAGAGACACAAAATGGGGACAGTTAGGATTTGTTTTATTTCACAAGAAAATTATAGACAAGCTCAAATCTCCTGCTAAAATGCACACTTCTATGCATTTCTAATAGCTTAAGCAACATTTTCAAACTTTTGAGAGGAAAATCAGGATGTTTCTTTCATAGCTGCTAATTTCATAGCGCATTTTTTTACATTACAGATTTCCTCAAGGAATTTTCAGCGTAACAGGAATCTTCACAATTAAGCCTTCTACGGTACTTCCCTCCAGAAAAAAAAAAAATCTATTGACAACAAAAAGTCACACAATCACCTATGATTAGAAAGATGATTGTCAAAAGCTTACCACTGGAACACCTCTTCCGTAGAGGTAAGCCATTCCTAATCCACTCTGTCCAACCGGATTACCCTGAAAACACAGAAAAACACTTCTGCAAAGAAAGGCAAAAACCTACGCCTACATCTTTCAAATCTGGCATGCCTTTAACATCACTAAAGCATACAGTACTAAGAGAGACTTATTTTTTACTCCTAGTAATAGTTATTTAGGGAGGAAACAGCATCTATGGTAACTTTTGTTCATGTATGGTAACTACACAGATGATGAATGGGGAAAAACTTTCAGTACTAGTTATGAAAGTCTACTGTGCACTTCTACAGTGTCATAAAAGATGTAGAACCCACCACCCTAGAAAGACGGGGCATTAATAGCTTACTTTAGTTTTTCTAACTTCAAAATGTTTTGAATGCTACAGAAGTTCCCAAATCAACTCCAGGAACTCTAAGAACCTGTCTTAAGGGCAGAATGGTGGCTGTCCTGTGGGCTGCATTACTAACCCCTGCCCCTGCAAAAGCAGGCACTATGGCACTCCTTCAGTGCCAGGACAGGCAATGGGACACATCAGAAACCTTCAGTGAATGTAGGGAATGAGCACATTAAGACATCCTCACTTTAGTACACAGATGTGAAACAGCATTCTGATCGTGGAATGTAAGAACCATGAATGCAGTTCTCTTACAACAGTCCCTTCAGAACTTGATCTACTGTATTTCACATGCTAAACACCCTTCCTGGAGGACTACTCACGCTTTAACTGTACAATCACCACCATAAAGGATAGGTCAAAGACGGATACACGGGATTAACATGATCAAAAAATGTCATCCCAGAAAACAAACAGTCCAATGAGATGAGAGATATAAAACTATCATATATTCACAAAACAGAAGCACTGTAAATTCCTGTGACGAGACAACTTCAGATTAACAAAAATTAGCACTTCACAGAATTGGAACTATTTAGGTGGACAGTATTTCATATTGATGAAATAGAGTTAGACTCTATTCACGGGAGTTAGACTCCTTATGCTGAACACATCTTCATGAAGCACCATGGCCAGAGCAGTTTTTGACATCTTAGGCAAGCAAGATTATGGGCTAATTAATCTGGGACAGAAGCTGGGAGTAGGCATGTGCACATGGAAGAGCACATGAAGCATTTCCAGCATTTCAGAGCTAATCAACTTCTTAGTGCACATGCTGTAGTTGCAGCTTACAGATAATCATACCATATCAGCAGCTTTCTTGAAATACTGAAGGGCTGTTTCATTGCTCTGAGGTACAACATCACTTCCTTCTGAGTACATCTGAAAGAGAAAGCCTTTACTGAAGAACAGCCAAAGTAGTCAGCTGAGCATGAAGACCATGAAGCATCTTCATTTTACATATTGTGAGGGAGTCTATTGTACTTAGATTATTCTGACTATTGCATTACTGAATAATCAGTAAAACTTGTCCAGAAGCAGCAAATACATCCCTCTGCTGTAAAATTCAGAGGGTTTAACTTTCTAATGGAAAATGAACTGCCCATAAAATTAAAAAGTTTTCATGACAGTACCCTTCATTTTTAATTTCTACCACAGTGCAGTGAAAAACATGTATCAGGCAAAAACCTTGAGACCAGTGGAAGTCAAACTGTATTGGCAGTCAAAATACTTTGCGAAAACAAAGCAAAAATTGGTTATTAAATATAGTACACTTCAACATGTATTAGTGACAAAACACTCAAGCAATAGAGAAAGCAGGAACTGCAATTTCTTCTGTCAGGTGCCTTGAACAGCACATTTAAGGACATGAATTTTGCATCCTCTACTGCAATGACAGCCTGAAAAAGATGAGCTAGAGCTGGTGCTTATTGTAGCCTAACCTTAGACGGTACTCAAATGGAGTAATAAGGATTTAGTTCATCACAGGCTGAAGGTAGTCTGCAACCCAGATCTCAGACAAGTGACCTAAATACCTTTCTAAGCAGTAATGCATCATCATCACTGCCAGCAGCTTGCCAATCACGTATTAGACTAAAAATCACAGAACAGATTGGGTTAAAGATCATTTAGTTCCAACTACCATGCCATGGGCAGGGATGCTAGCCACTAGACCAGGTTGCTCAGGGCCCAATCCAGCCTGGCCTTCAGGAATTCCAGGAATGGGACACCCACAACTTCTCTGGGCAACCCCTTCCACTGCCTCAGCACCCTCTGAATAAAAGAGCTTCTGCCTAACATTTAACCTAAAGCTCTCCTCAGTTTAAAACCATTCCCCCTTGTCCTATCACTATCTGTTGTGCAAAATGTTGCTCTCCCTCTTTTTGTAAGACCTTTAGGTAATGGAAGGCTGCAATGAGGTCTCCCTGGAGCATTCTCTTCTCCAGGCTGGAGAACCCCAGCTGTCTCAGCCTGCCTGCATTGGAGACGTGCTCCTACCCTCCAATCATCTTGATGGCTCTCCTCTGGATTCACTCCAACAGGTCCATGTCTTTCCTGTGCTGAGGACTGCACACCCGGACACAGCACTCCAGGTGGGGTGTCATGAGGGCAGAGCAGAAGGGGAGAATCACCTCCCTCAACCTGTTAGCCACTCCTCTCTAAATGCAGGCCAGGATGCTGTTTGCCTTGTGGGCTGCAAGTGCACATTGCTGGGTCGTGCAGCTTTTCATCCATGAGATCCCCCAAGTCCTTCTTCGCAAGGCTGTTCTCAATGAGTTCATCTCCCAGTCTGTACTCATTTTTGTACAGGTGCAGCCCTCCCATTTCCACTTGTTGAACTTCATGAGGTTCTCATGGGTCCACTTCTCAGGTTTGTCCAGGTCCCTTTGGATGGCATCCCATCCTTCTGTTGTGTCACTGCACTACTCAGCTTGGTGTCATCTGCAAACTCGCTGAGGCTGCACTCGATCTCACTGTCTGCGCCACTGGTGAAGGTATTAAAGAGCACCGGTCCCAAGACAGAGCCCTGAGGGACCCCACTTGACACTGGCCTCCACCTGGATATCGAGCCATTGACCACGATTCTCTGGCTATATCCATCCAGCCAATTCCTTATCCCCCAAATATTCCACCCTTCAAATCCACATCTCTCCAGTTTGAAGAGAAGGATGCTGTATGGGACCACGCCGAAGGCCTTACAGATGTCCAGATCGCTGACATCAGTCATTCTTCCCTTGTTGACCATTGCTTTCACTCCATCACAGAAGGCAACCAGATTGGTCAGGTAAGATTTGCCCCTAGACAAAAAGGCCTTAAATCTGAGAAAACTGAAACAATGGTGTACCCTGCAGACAGACTCAGGCTTCAGCATAGAGCAAGTACAGGCCTACTGGCCATTTTTACTCAGATGCCTCAATTCTCTACATAGACTGAAAGGGGAAGAATGTCCTTCCCATTTCCTCTCTCAACTTATTATTTCCTACTGGGCAAAGTTTTGAGAAGTGTAGCTTTTCCCCTCACAATGTGTGGGGAAGAACTGCCTATTTAGAGTTTTGAATTCCACCGCAGAAAAAGGACATTGAGGTATTTAATTATTTGATTTTAAAAAAACCCCCTCTCTAGTTCAAGCACTATTTAGAAAAAAACAAAAGGAAAGGAAACTTCGACAAGAAATAACAGACTAGAAGACTCAAATCTTGCAGAAAAATTCAAAACAGTAGCAAAAAGTCAATACCTAGATTCCAGAATTCAAGTTTTAGACTGCCTGATATCAGAAAGTAGGAAACATATGCTACTTTTCATTACAAGGCAGTCAGTTTCCTTATTTGAGGGTGTTCATATTTTACCTTTCCTAGAAAAGCCATAGCATGGGAATTGCCAGCATTAGCTGCTTGATTGAAGTATTCAAATGCTCGCTGTAGAGAAGAAAACAAATGTTTTATCTACCATGACTATGATTTGAGTAACTTTTCTCACAAATGGAGCAGAGACAGGTAGATTGTTTGCCGAATTACCAGGTTCTTCTGGCAATAAGAGTTATCATTCCCACCTAATTTAATATATGTAACAGGGTTCTTCACTCAATCTCAACAGTAAGCGGCAATCCCTCTAATAAGTGTATTCCAAAAAGCAGAAGGAAAAAAACCAACAAATTACAACTGCTACTATGCGCAAGCTACACAGGTAAATCTTAGTTTCTTATTGTACCATCAAATCCTGTTTAGAATAGGTGAGATTTGCCAATTCCTATTCTACTTTTACACAGAATTTGGTTATAGCTCCTTCTGACCACTCACTATCATCTCTGAGCCCTTCTGAAGCAGTCATTTTGAGGTATTTTAAATATGATGACCAGTAAATAATTTCTGTTAAATAATTACTGTATTGGATGAAATAATCCTCAGGACTGCACATCCTTAGCTCTCCATTTTTTCAATACATACCTCAAGACAAGGTTAGCTATTTTAACTCCCATAAGCAGAGTAGCTAGGTTGGCTTACATCAGCAGAAGTTCTATTTTCTATGCACACTTAATATCTTTAGTATTTAAAGTTGCACTGTTTTGTCTGCAGAAGCAAAATGTTCTAGACTATCATCACTAATGCATGCTCACTGCATCATAAAGACTGTCAAAAACAAGAACTGTTCTTATCAGGTAGCACTGGAGCTGGCTGAGCTTTTGTACATGTGATAACATTCTCATTTCTGAGATAGTTAAACTAATTATGTAAAAAAATCAGTTCCATTTTCTAGTCACATAAAGATTAAGTTTTATTGAACAAGGCTATTGAAATCGCTACATACCATACAGTGGCACTTACACACTTTTGCATCACTTGTTTTGTCAGTTATACTTTCTCCCCCTCTGCCACGTGTAATATGCATCAGAGTTATAGAGAAAAGGTACCTGATGATTTTGCTCTACTCCTCTTCCCCCATGCAAGTGCAACTGTCCAAGGCCAACCTAAAAATAAATTTTACATTGCAAGAAAGTCACTTTTCCCTCAAGCCTTCCTTTTTCTAGCAATACAGATACAGGTGAGCTAATTACATGCACAATGACAGACAGTATCAGAGTTAAAAGACGCCACAAAGTTTGAAGGCACAGATTTGCTTCAATAACTACAATACAATCCTACTTTTTCACACTAGCCTAAAGGGAAATTTATCCTAGATAGAAGTGAGATACTGTCCTAGATGCAAAGTAACAACAGTTCATTTGAGTCCTGCCTACCTATGTCTTAAGTCATACGTGACCAAGTTGGATTGTAACTATTTGCCTCTATTAGCATCCTCCCCACCTGCACTGTGTGTAGGAGAGGTCCAGCCTGCAGAAGTCATGCAAGAGCAGAAGCAGTGAGAAACTGAAATCCCCTGTCAAGGCCAGTTTTTTCATCTAGCCTTCCTCCACAACATCTGAAGTTATCCTTGAAATAGTCTGGCTGATTTCTAGTGAAAGCCAAGACCTCATTCCTAAGCTGCTTAAGTTGCAATGTTATGGACTTGTTTTAAAAAAAAATTTGCATTTTCTGTCCAAGTTCTACCTTAAACACACTAAAATCTAAGTCTCTTCACATAAAAACTAATGGGGAAATAGCATTCAGGTTGATTCAGGATGAAGAGAACACTAAAGCTCCAATGTCTTTCTGCATTTCATAAAGCTGTTCCTGTAATTCTTGAAAATGTCTGAATGCCATCAGGGGAAGTGAATCTTACCTGTGCCTGTACATCTCCTTTCTCTGCTAAAAACTGGTAATACTGGATCAAGTCTTCTTCTAGCATCCCACTTGCCATTCCTGGATTTTCTACTTCATCTGCTAAGCGAATTCGCTGAACCACTGTGCCACCAGTCAAGGAAATGTCACTAGCAACTGGAAAACAGATGAGATAAATTTTCACATGGGTTTTTTCCATACAGAAGTTACACCATAACTTAGTAAAACCAGATGTCTACAGAGCTTCAAGCTATTACTCAAGAGAGAATTAATTACTTTGACACCCTCTAAGACATTTCAATAGAGACAAAAATAGCATATCATGATTCAGAGCCAAATGGATAACTTGTTTAATAGCAGGAATTCTCTGTTTATACTATCAATGTTAGGAGTACTTTAGTATCCTCTAGTTGGACGATACAGCAGTACGCACAAAGTCAAGAACGCTACCCTAGTAAAAGGTTTTTACCATGATTAGCTACAAGTCGGTAGTGAGTGAGAGCAGATTCACAACTCTGAAGGACTCCTATCCCAGCCCAGTAGCGGTAACCCTAGAAAGGAAAATATAAAAATACGGGATTATCAGTTACTTGAGAACATAGTGCTTGCTGTGTTACAAACTTTTTTCACATTACTTGAGCAAGATTTGATGAGACAATAGGCCGGACAAAGGCCACGAGTCCATTGTAGCTACAAAAAAAGCAAAAGACGGACACTATTAAAGGTTAAACATGGCCAGTATAGTTTGGATATTACTCAAGAAAAAGCAAATAAGCAGAATGATGCTTAAGGGTGAACATGTAAAGCCTTTTACTTACATATGCACTTGGTCTTAAATCTCACAATACTGATTAAAACAGCATCTTCTGTAAAGATCTCTTTCATAGTCCTCATTAGATTACAAAAATGTTAAGTCTGACAATTCTGATTTAAGTCAAGAGATATAAACATAGTCCATCTAAATTCATAGTGGCATATAGCTTAAAATGAGCAGACTCATCCTTACATTAAAAATGAATAATGGGGAAGGTATTAGTGCCCACCCAATGCATGTAAAATGATCTAATATTTGGACAGGGTATTCATATGAAAGGAAATCTTAACACTGAAAATGTAGGCGTACACAAACACTCTTGCATATTTAAAGTTATTAACCATCTTACTTACCAGGATCATATGAGCGATCAGATTTCCTCCTAAAGCTCCAAAAGTGTAATACACCAGGGCCTAAAACAAAATCACTGGTTATTTAACATCTGCCGTAAGAGAAAATACAAGAGCACACACTGGAAATTTCTAAATTACCTTAGCTTGACTAGAATTGACTCCTAGGCCAGACGCATACAGAAATCCAAGAGCCTAGAAATAAAATAAAGTTTGTCAGCATACCCTTTGAAAAATCAAGGATCAGTTTTCCTGGAATACATAGGCATAAAGACTCAAAGATGCAAAGAGTATGCCCAGCTCTACCTTCAGTTTGGTAGTGCCTCTATCTATGTTCTTCCCTGCCCCTTTCAAAGTATGAAGTTTCTAAATTACTCAGTTGTTTAGGATGCTAACATAAATTACTGTTTCACCAGAATTCAGATGAGGAAATTGAACGCAAGGAACAAACTACTAATTCCCTGAATGTCAAGTATAGATCCAAAGGTCCTAAAGAGTGAAAGTATCCCAGTTTAAAGTTTATTATCTTTATTGAAGACAAGCAGTATCTGTCAGGTTATTTATGTACCAGTTTGCCTCATACACCAGTGTAAACATACATGAACCACAGCCTTGTCTAGAGGGCTTGTACTGTTTGATTCACAGATCCTGTGAATTTACAGTTTTGCATCTGTTCTGCCACAGGATAGTTGCAACTGTGACTATAAACAGTCAGAATGCACTGAGCTGTTTGGCTGAGGTTCTTCCAGAAGTTATTTTTGCTCTCAAGATTTACATAGTTATTGCTCTACCTATCACACCTGTTACAGCTGGTGGCTCAGAATAGAAACTAGTAGCACAGAAAACGGTATATATATAGAGATGTCTATATTTCACAGTGCTCTAGCACTATTCTAGGCAATCTGAAAGCATACACAAAAATTATGTCATGCAGACAGTATTGAAACTCTAGACCAATAAAAGTCAAGGTCATCATTGAGAGATAAAGTCTCTATAGAGAACATGTTCCTGCTTTCTATGGTAAATCCGTATTCTACCATTAAACAGGGAACAGCTGGTAGCCAAAGAGATAAGAGAAAATTAATAGTTCATTAAGAAGCTGACACTTCCAAAACAAGAGAGAACTAAACAATAAGTATATGCAGATACTGAGACATTAAAATCAAAACCACCCATATTTTATGACGTGTTGTAACAGTAAGTATGAACCATTCTATGTTCAAAGGCACACGGACAAAGCAATCCAGTAATAATCTAATTTACTAATAATCTATTTACTAATCCAGTAAATAGCTGTCAAGATTCCTAGGAGTTATTTCCTAGATTATAAATTGGTGTGTATATCTGCCCATCTCAGATTAAATTGCAAATGAAAAGGCACAACATTGCACAAAAACCACATAAAAAGTACACAGTTTCACAAGGTTTGTCGGCTGCAGTCACCTGTATCTACCTGTTTTTTGACTTATACATCTAATGTAGTCAGTCATGTAACAGGAAAGAAATTAAATTAAAAAACCACCACCATCCCATATTACCAGTAGTTAAACATTTTTTCAAAACTCAAAGAGAAGATATGTTTGTGTTTACTTTGAGGGTGCAGGAGCCATCTAAAAAAGCACCTTAGAATAAATACAATCTATAAACAATTTGTAAACCTACAGAAACACCTGTAGAATCTAAGGATATACATACCATTTGTCCTTTAGGAGAACCTTCTTCTGTTAGTTTTTCAAATAGTTCTTTTGATGACTGGATGTTCTGCTTCAAGTAATCCCCAAACAACAAAGCATAAGACACTTTCTCCATGGCCTTGGTATGATTCATGTCAGCTGCTTTCAGAAGATACTGATATGCCCTTAAGAGAAAACAGTTTCTTTGTCAACTTGAAGCAAAGAAGCAGATTCCATTCATAAACCTGAAGATTCTGGAGAGGTGTTTTGTTTCTCTGTTTTAGCCTTTATTTTCTAAAAGCGCATCTACCTACAGTCATTTCTTCCAGCCTCAAATCATCAACATAAGCAACAACGCATGATTTAGTTAACGGACAAGCTGAATTTTAATGTTCACTCTATTCCATAAGCAAAGCAGTATGCATTTCCTCCCCTCTAACATATACAAGAAATTTAAGGTCAAATGCTACATTTTAAATTCTAGCAACAATTTTAAGTTCTGTGCCAGGTATCCAGTAGAACCACTCCCGTAACAGTCTCGTAGATCACATTAGAAAGAAGCAGCCTGAAAAAGACTATGGAGTCTCTCTGATTTGAGTACAAAACCACTCCAGTGAAAACACCAAGCTTTGGGCCCAAGACAACTGCATACGTGATCAATTTTGTGATGAAGTCATGCTAACAACGAGGAGGATCTCTGGAAGCTCCTCTTTCTGTTTCAGTCTCAGAACTTAAGGTAGCCCTTCAAAGTAATTTCACAACAGCTGGTTTCACAGCAATTAAAAACCCCTAAACCTTAAACATGCCTGCTTCGGCTTGTTTTCAGAGACCTCTGACAGCACTCCAAGACTTTTATTTACCTCTCCTCTTTTCTACTCTCAGCCTCGTCCTTGTTCTTTAGGACAGAGGCATACATGATTCCTCACAGAACTTCATCTTCTAAGAAAGTGTAAGGTGTACAAGAGAACTAACACCTAATATTGTTTTACAACTCTTACACTATTTTATACTAAAAAATACTACTCAGAATCCAACAGATATTGTCTCCCTTTGTCTTTGCCAAGGTGCAGACAACTTTAGATGTGCCTCACTTTCTCTGACACAAAGTAGAAATGCACCCCTTTATTTCCACAAACAAATTTAAAATAGTAATAAGTCCTCACATATTAGTTGGCAGAAGTCACTACTTACTAAGAAGTTATCAACATGAATAAGATCTAAATTAACCTAGCCATTCTAAATCATACTGGTAAAGCCACAGCTACTTAATCCGTAATTGGATCCATACAGAAGAGAAAGTAGAGACAAGAATGAATAGTACACTAATTTCTTGTTATCTGTTTTTGTCTACAAGCATTACCCTCTTCCTTCTAACAACATTCATTATCAGAATTTTAATGATTTGTTGAGCTTAAGTGTAATACTATTTTTATGGTGACCAAAACCATCAGAAAGCAGGAGATAAAACAGAGCAGGACAAGAATTGCCAATTTTCCCCACATCGTTTTTGAAGCGGAATGAGAACCAGACTGTAAGAAACATCTGAAAAAGGACAATTACCTCATATCATGCTCTCAGTTTTTCTCCTGGGCAGTTGCCATGTAAAACTGGGACTAGAGAACTGCAGCATCATCTTGTATTAAGTCAATGTTTTGATGACACCCACTCTTCAGAAATTAATCATACACAATTTTTACTGCATTCAAAGGAATGCAGGCATAAATTTTTCTAAATACCCTGAATTTACTATTTATTTTCTATCACTGTATAGTTTGATGTTGAATCCAATAAAGCTTGAAATCTCAGGGCAGCTCATTCAAGTTGTTTTTGAGTTAAAGGAGAGTGACCAGCCATATCATCCTTCTCCTGTGGGGGTGGATGAGGTATACTTACACTTTCTTCTGAGCCTTTTTACTGCTTTCATTAAGAATTTTCATTCCAATCTGATAAACATCCTCAGCTTCTTGCATCTGCCTTCTCTTATTAGACTGCTCTTCAGCTAAAAAAAAAAATATACATTAAGAGCTCCAATTATACCACTCAAGACTATCCTCTCAAAATTCTTATTGGTTCTAAAGGGTAAATACAGCCAGAAACATGTTTTTGAAGACCAATAAACAAAGTGATTACAAAAAGCTGTCTAATGGATGTGTTGGATATATTCATAGATAATTTCTTCTTGTGGGACGTCTCTCATGTACAAGTTTGCTGATAAAATTCATTTCATTCATTGCTCAAAAGCAAGCTGTGCAGGTTCCTCCTTCAGAAGGACATTTCCTAGAGAAGGGTTGCTTTTGTACAACAAATGATTAAGTATAATGGGCAACTGTCAAACCCCTACCCTCCTACAGCCTCAGGAACAGAGTTTTACAGATGCTTTCACTGCAAGATTTCCTAATCAGCTTTGGGAAGTGGCATTTGCATTAAAACTTCTTCCAACATGAAAACTTTGCCTTCACAACTACTTGTTTATCATGGTATAAAGTGGCCAGGGACTTCTACAACCTGAAATAAGGAGTGTTAAGAGGACCGAAAACACTACCTTAAAAAAGTATTCCTTGAACAAGAACAAGACAAAGGGTTGCTTACATTCACAGAAGCCCCACTTTTGATCTTTCTTGTAATCATAGGTTGTTGCACACCAAAGCCTGCCATCTTCCCTCCCATCGGCAGTGCACTCTGCATATTCCTTCTCCATAAACAAAAACGGAAAGTGGCAAGGTTCACCATCTGCAGTGCCTCCAATAGCTGTCAAAACTGAAAGTACACACCCAGCAATTAGACTACTCTCCTTTATGCCCAAATTGAAATCATGTATTACAACATACAGAAAAGTGCTCCTATGTTGGTTTTAATTTCTATGAGCTACCATTAATCAAGTTTCAGTAAAATTTCTAATTTACAAAAGCTTGAAAAAGCAGTTTTTCTAAATAGCACATGAAAAATATAGTTCTTAGTTTTAATTATGAAATGAAGCAGAAGGTATGTAGTTTCTTATGTTCTTAGTTCTAAGCAATTATTGTTTTGATTGGAGAAGGGAAATCTCAGTTACATTAGGGCCTACCAAAATAAACAGTCTTTCCTTGCACTTTATCTTCTCTGCAAAAGACCTTGTAATGCACCCTTGAAGTGCATTACAGAGCACATTCATTTTAGCACCAGGGTTGGACACAATCATGACAGAACACCGCACATCACGAAATGCTCTTCTGAAAGTACTGGAATGTCAGCAGGGAGTACACTTGAACATACAACTATATGAAAATACATAAGGGAAATCACTACGATGTAGATGAAAAGATTCTCATCACTATGAATCTGGTAATTTTCTACTCTTGGAAATACTTAGATTAAAAGCATTATTTCATTTTGCCAGTATATTTAGTTGCATTCAAAATAGCTTTGAACAGCACAATTTATCATTTCTCCTGCACTAGAACTTCAAAGGTTACTGATTACAATATCACAATATTTTAAAATAAAATCAATCTTCTATGAAGACTAAGAATTCTCTGGGTTTTGAAGATGGGATTATTTCAATTAGACATTTACGAAAGTTTTCCTCTTTCACTAAGCTAAATCCAACAGTTGGGTTCATCTTCATTTGAAAACATTTGTAAAATCATGCAGTTGACAATGTCAATTATACAGTTTTTTCAAGTTAACTTTGTAATTTTTGTAATTATAGGGAAAACTAGTTCTTTTTTTGAGGGTCTATAATTGAAAGGCCTAAAGACTATACTAGTTTAAATATTTTGTGCTGATTTTCTGAAGCAAAAAAAAAAGTCTTCAGGTATAGCTGGACCTGTTCAAATTTCTCTCCATAACTGGATGCCTTGGCAGAGGTTTCACCACATCACTCCAAGTTAATTGTATCACAAGAGGAAAACTGTTATTTTCAGTAACTTCATTCAAAATTAATGTGTTAAGATGCAACTACCCTGGAATAGTTTCAGACATCTGTTAACTACAGAGTAGTATACAAACTCCTGCTAAGGGTTCATGTAACTACAACTTATGGGACCTCTCATGACTGTAATTTGAACAAGCTCCAGGTCTGGGATTTTAACACTACTCAAGAACTCAAGGTTTTACTTGTATTGTTCTGTACCTTGTCTCCAGTGTGGAAAGCAGTTTTATGCAGTGCTCTGCATGAGATTTAGCTGCATACTAAAGTTATGAAGCTCTGCCCCAATGCTCCCCTTTGCATTTTTTTAAATTCTAAATTCAACCATAATGCTGTTTCTGCTCCCAGATAGTAACAAAGACTAACCCCAAGAGCAACACAGCAAGACAATCACAGGTTAAAACGCTTACCACAGTTATTTATGTAAGAGAATGATAAATACAAAGTGAGGCAAACAATTTACCCAGAGGATAAATTAGCTTTTGTCAAACCAAGTGCTCCAGAAGCAATTTACTTCTTTACTATCTCTGAATAAAATAAGTGGTATTTCATTATATTTTGTCCTAATTTACTTATGTCTCGTTTCATACTTTATGCCGCAGGAAGCCCAAATATAAATTACTTATAAGTATTGGCAATATTACTGTAAGATTCTTCCAAATAGGAAAATAAATGCAACAGGAATTACCAGCTCTATATAAACTTGTGAGCAGTTTTCAGCAAAAATTGTTAGTATGGAACTTTAATAAAACCCTAGAACACAAAATAGCAATAACTAAAAAAACACCATTTTCCTTACACATAGTCTCCTCACTCATCAGAAGAGAGCAGGACAACTTTCTAAAAAAGTTAAAAGCTTTACTAGCACTAATTCTAAATTACTGATTTTTTAATATCCAAATCCTACAAAATATATATGGAAACATGAAGAATATACTTTTTTCCCACACAATCGCATGACCATACACAGTAGCTAAACTGTTTTTAGAAAAGCTTTAATGTCCCTTAATGCAGCTCTGTCACCAGTAGCTTATCTGGGGGTGTAACATCTGTACCTCAGACAGATGCTCACCTGAAGAGTTTGTCAGTAAAGCTGTCTTTTAGCGCTGTTTTCTCCTGACAGAAAACAAGTACTTTCCTTTCAGAATTGCTTTTTTTAATGAAAAATCCCTCCATTCACACTGCTTATTTAATTCATAAGATGTTCCAAGAACTGTGCAAGACTTAAATTTATGGTTTTTGAAAGTCACTTGCAGTACGTTGATAGGTATAGTTAAAAATCTTAGCTGCCAAGAAGCCAGTCATCTGGATATATTTTTGTATGAGATTAAAAGTATCTTAAAATTTACTTTTGAAATAGACTGCACTGACTAAATATGGTGCTTAGCTCACTGTTTTGTGGCAGAAAGATATTTAGTGGATTTTATATACCTTTTTCCTGTACAACACAGCATCAAAAGCAATTGTTAAGTCTATTACTGAGTTTTCACAAACTGATACTAGTTCTGCTCTAATAAGGAAACAGCTTATTAGAAAACAGTCAGTACATTACAGAGCTCATTTAGTAACTCCTGCTTTCTTTTGACATTTCAATCTGAGTTGAGAAGACAAATACCATTAGTGCCACGTAACTGTATTTTCAGTAATATTGAAGATTTCGTTTTCATGGACAAGTGAAAAGTCTGCTGCGTAGGTTAAGGTACTCAACTGTGCCATCTAGTTATCTACTATTAACTGCAAATCAAAAAATCATGAAATTATGTGGTAAAAATGCCACATTAGAATTTCCTGGGAATTAAGGCCCATGACATAAGGTTTTACCTATATTTAAAAACTTCATGAAGTTTACATGCAATTTAGATGCTGCTGAGACTCTCAGTGCTGTTCTAGGAAGCTTGTCTTTAGATTACTATTTATTCCTTTTCTGTCAACTGACTCACCAGGCAAACAGTCAGGGGATTGAAAAAGACTGATGTAAATTTCTCTTTGTATTGCCGGTGTACATACACAGAGCACAGGATCTGTACTTGACTTCTATTTGAAGAAATCAGGGCTTTCTTTATTTGATAGTTAAAGCCTTCCAGCAAGATGGAAACAATAAGAAAAATGGAAAATTCTTTCAAATGCATCTGAAAAGAACTACTCAAGATTTCAATTCCAATACATTTTGATGCTACTTTCTAAAGAAAAAGGGAGAAATTACCATTCCATTACAGAAAGGTTAAGACACTAGTTATTCCATATGTTCAAAATTACTGTTTGTGTTCCCCACATGCTGGAGTTACTCAGATGCATCCTTGTTGTCACTTGCTCAAAAGTCTGTGAGCAGTTACCTGGACTCTGTATTTCTGCTTCTTCCAAATCCTTATTTAACAGATTTGACATTTCTAGAGAGTTTAACTCTTCCAGTGAATTCTCTTTTTCCTCTTCTCGACTGTGAAAGTTCTCTTCATTCTCTGATTGAGAGTCTGATTTCCCAGATTCAAGGAAGATCTGACCTGCTACCACCCGAGTTCCTGCAGAATGATCCTTTACCTGGTCCTCCGCAGACAAAGTCTGAAGGAAAGCAGCCACATAATTTAGAAGATTAGAAATTGAGAAGCAGCAGCTGGCTAAACACTCATTTATAAACTTCTTAACAGATACGGATAATTAACTTAAACAGAATCAAAAGTAAGCTAAGCTACCTCTATCAGCTCTCATTGCCTCTATCCCTTTCAGGTCTTTGAAAAAAAATGTTTCAAACTTGTAACACCGTATTAATTTCTCTGATGCACAGAAGAAATTAATGAGACAGCAAGAGCTACAGAAAAGCTTAAAACCTAAAATCAAATTATTGTTCTGAATTTCAGACCTTTGCTCTCACTCCACAGGTAAAAGAGAATGACTAGAAACTTATCTGCTCACCTTTGACTCCAGTGATTCATCTTGATTTCCTTCTTCATCTAGAAGATACATTTTAAGTCAGTAAAATGCTTTTCCATGAGTAACTATCTCAAAAATAAAACTTTTAGTCACAATATTGTACTGTGGTACTGAAATATTCTAGTGTACTAAGTCAACTAATGCACTTCAGAAAAACCTTATTAGTGTGATGAGGAGAAATCAGATGTTTCACAGGTGATCCTCTTAAATTATGCCAACACAACTGTGCGTTCCATAGTGAAAAAAAGTGTGGTTTTTCTAAACCCAAATCACAGTCTGAATGGTTCCAGTCCAATTAAACTACTTAAAAACGTGTGCATCAAGTGAAAAAGGTCTATGGAACATAAGGTTTTTAGTCACCTAATCAGCTTTAGTATGAACAGCTTCAGTTGTGACCAGAAAGTTATATTAATACCCCCATGCTTGTAATTAAACATTGTCCTTTATAGAATGCCAATTCATTCCACCTGACCAGCATATTCAAACCTTTAAACAGCGGTTTCTCTTCAAAACTGTGAGGAATTTTGTCTTTAAGATACTCTTCAAGAGATGCAAGTCTTGTTTAACTGTCATCTTTTTTGTCTAAAAGCTATATGATATTTGATTAGAAAGACAGGAAAGAGAAGAAATTGTAAAAAAGAAAGGCTAACAGGCAGACATCTAAAAGAACACAAGTGAAAAGGCAAGGATAATCAGAAAAGCTTATTTATGACAGCTTTACCATTGTTTTTCAGAATTGTTTCTGCAACAACTGTTTTGTTCCTTTAACTAAAATGGGCTACTCACTGTGCTTCAAACAACTTGGTCTGTGCTATCATTTTGATGGGAAGCCTCTAAAATTAGCATCACTGAGATGTGACTGTTGACAGTTATCAGTATCTGTTACCACCTCATTTCAGCAAACCCCCCTACCTTTGAAAGAAAATGCTACAGGCCTCCCTCTCTCTGGTACACAACTCACTTACATTGAAATAAAAGCTCAAAACATAAACAGACCACTTAGCAAAGCTGCCACTAACTCCTCCCACATTTAGAAATCCCCCTTTCTGAGGCTCTGAGGTGCATAATGCCCTGTACCAGTGGCAAAGCAATGACAGTCTGGAGGCCTGCACTGTGACTAGAAAAAGTGTCTAAACTCATAGAAGTTAATGCCCCGTCCACGAGATACATTTCATATGTTACAGTTAGCTATGAAAAACTATCTGCACAAACACTTCAACAGTTTTATAGAACTCTGCTGACTCCTGTAAGCATTTAGCAGCAAACAAAACTTGCATAATTTTCATTCTCATGCAAGTAATGTGACTTAGCAGAGATAAACCATCTCTGAATGACAAATTCCAAACATGACACTTCATCAGTTCATGTTTTGAAGCCTACTACCATAACCCTTGCAATGAAAGGCTTTATCTTGGAAATCACTTTCTGGAATCTAGATGCCATATTGTTACTTGAAGTGTAACTTTTGATTGGAACAAGTACAAAGATGATGGAGAATTCAACCTTAAGCTGTAACAGCATAATAGAAATTAAGAAAAAATGCTGAGACTTAAAAGTGAAGCTGCAAAACTATGGTGATAAGATGATTGAGAGTGTAACTGAGACATATAAATAACAGCCTGTTGAGGATGGTGAAGAGGATGTAAAGCTCAAAGAGTTTGACTGCCAACAGACATGGAATTAAAAAGGATCTAGAACAGTTGATGTGGGTAAACAGCTGTACTCTAAAGGTCCAAACATGAAAATGTGTAGAGAACTTCAGAAAAACTTGTGGAGACAGCAAAGAGCACTCCAGATGAAACAGACCCTGCAAGGAGCAACCAAGACAACATAAGAACAAACACCAATTTGGAAAAAAAACCATTACGAGGCATAAGGAATAAACAAGGCTAGCTGCATTTTTGGCAGAGACCTCAGGGCTTAGCAGCTTGAGGAATCTAACAGATAAGGGTGATTGTAGTAAGTCATAAGAACTTCTACCACTGAACTTCGACACTCCAGATCATGACATGACAATTGGTCTTTA
Source organism: Corvus cornix cornix (assembly GCF_000738735.6). NCBI lineage: Eukaryota > Metazoa > Chordata > Aves > Passeriformes > Corvidae > Corvus > Corvus cornix. Next base: position 20,119,879 of record NC_046335.1, on the reverse strand, counting down.
AATTCAGTAAAAGTACACATACATTTAGGTTACTTGCTGGTGTTTCTATTTTCAAACTACAAAAGAAGTTGGAATTTACCACATTTCCCACATATTACATTCGATTATCCTAAATAATTTTGACCTAAGACCACACACCACCTTTAAACTTCAGAACTTGTCAGGACATCCAGACATGCTTCTGGAGAGCAGGAAAACTAAGACAGGGTAACCTACCCAGTAGCTTGTATGCTCCTTGTAATATATACAGAGCACTTAAAAAGTACCTTCTATTACAGTAGGAAACATTATGTTTATTTTTTTTGAACAGCTACACCAGCCAAGGTGACTGTTTTTGTCTGCACAAAACCAGCCTATATGCCTGACAGCTCTAGAGCTTTCTAATATTTTGGTAAAGGCTTCCCTAACTGATTTCAATCTGTGGTAAGTTGACTTTATATCAAAAGACCACACAAGACCAAATATAAATAGGTTATACTATCTGTGCACACATATGAAAGGACAGTTTTACTGTAACTTCATATGCAAAGCAAAAGGTTTACTAAATTGAAAGGCAAGAGATACCTGAGCAACATAAGGTAGAGCTCACAAAGTATTTGCTCTTCCTCCTTGAAAGTAAATAAACCTCTTTCATTTCTATTGCATCATTTAAATTCTCTGTGAAGGAACCAGCTTTGTTACTGAGAAGTTGTACTCGAACAATTGTTTTCAAACAGTGGTCCCAAATTGCACTAAAGCAAAACCAAAATATTAATTTAACTTCTCTTAGCTCTGAGACTACTTTCTAAGGTAGGCAGATGAGGTTGCAGGGGTAATGAATAGTGTGACTAGAAGAGGGATCACTTACAGCCTTGTTGTTTCATGGAACTGCTGACCAATATGCACCCACTACTTATACCTCTAAAACAGTTAAAAAAACTGTTCTGAAAGTGTTAATGAAAAGTCTGTGGAAGGTCACAGTTGGGCCTAAGAACAGTTTATTAGTCAAGGCTGAGCTATTGAACAAAGTCACAGATGTTATGTTTGTGCACCTGCTTCAGAGATTAAAGCTGATAGTTTAGCTTGTTTTTCCACACTTCAATAAAAAAAAGTAACTTACTTTTTTTTTTTTTTTTTTTTGATTTGGATCTGTTACCAAGGCTGTCTAATTCTATAAACCTCTTCTAAGAGGGCCAAGTGGAAATTAATCTCAACATCTGTTAAACAAGTTAGGGAGATGCAATAATATATTAAAAGGAAAAGGTAGGCAAAAATACTTGTGGCTTAAGTGGGCAGCTGACAACATTGTACAGAATACTTCACTTACAAACAGTGCTGAGATGTAGACATTGCTGGGTGCTCCCATGCCCAGCTAGGACTCTAAAGCACTTCACAGAGCTAAAATCTTATTTCAACCATCCACCACTTCATGGATAATTAAAATCAGCTTTAAAAAGTACTCATTTTTCCTCAATCAGAAAGGCCAGTGTTCAAGCATGCTACGTAAATATAGCAAAAGTACTCTGGCAGCCTACGTTAGAGAAAAAGATCCCACCATTTTGTGAGAATTACTGTTTTCAAGAGAGCACTAAGGAGAGAAGGGTAGAAACCAAAAGAGCTATGCAGTGTAATTCAGCAATAACATCATTAGCTTGAGTGAGTTCAACAGTTCCAAAGTTTTGCTGTATTAGAAGATCAACTGACATCCCATAAAGCTAAAGGGCTGCTACTACCAGAGAAAAAATACCACTAGTTTCAATGTTAAAATGATCACTCACAGCCAGGAAGTAGCCAAAAATTCAGAAAGCAAAACAGTCTCCCACAGCGCTGATGAATCCCTAACTGATTACTGTAGTCAGTTTCCTTCTAGTTTTTGCCAAGCTCTTCAAGCCTCAAACACTGTAACAACAAAGCAACTAGTGGGATTCTGCTGAGAGCAGGGATCTCCCACGTGGAGCGTGCACACCTCAGGGAGTATGTCAGACAACGTGCAGGGGCTGCAGGAAGAAAATACCTTTCATACTGTCAATACATAAAACTTTTCTTAATACTGTGGTCATTCCACCTTTGTTTCATTATTTTTTCATTTGTGTTTTTGTGCATGTTTTATGATGTACATATTATGTTACGACCAGAATACATCAATGTTTAACTTACAAAAAATACATGTAAAATGCATGCTCAAAAATCTTTCTATGGAGAGAGGTGCATGAACAGAAATGGTTTGGCAGTGACTGCTTTAGAGCATCCTTGAGAGATTTTCTGTGGTATTTTTGGCAATTTCTTTCAATGTTGCTTTTGTGCAATTAACTAGATAGACATTGAAAAGGAATGCAAACTCTGTTTATCCAGTTTTTGCAGGAAAAAAGGAAATCTTAATAAAAAAAATACCTCAGACTGCTTTTCATCAATTTTTGACTGTTATATTCAGCACAGAAACAGACTTGATAGCATAGATACTATTCCCATTACACAAAGTTTTAAAACATGCAGTGAGTTAAGTAAAATCCTTAAGTGGCACCTACTCAGCAAGAATAGTTCCAAAGTATCCTTGGCAGCAAGTAAATTGTTCCCAGCTACAATCTGTGCAGCATATTCATTTTAGTGCAACTAGAAGATTGAGATATAGGTCAAGCCTCACCCTGAATAAAAAACTTTTTTCCAGTGTCCTTGCAACTGCTGGCTACCTAGTTACAGAACTTACTCTCCAGCAGTTCCTCGGCAGGAACTGAGATTCCCAATCAAGCAACAAGGTAAATAGTTTAGGGAATGTTTTTCAGTCAGTTAAGTAAAACCAGAAAGGTCAGGGAAAACCACTGAGCTCTGTCTTACAGAAGAATACGTTCTGAGGTTCCCTACAGGTAAATGACTGTGCTCAGTATGAAAACATCTGCTTATCGCTGAAGTCAGCCATGGAACATGCAGGATAGTCAGAGGAAGCATCACTTACTCTCTTCAAGCAGAATGAGAACATTTCTACCTCTTAGTCTTGTGAACAAGAGGAAACAATACTGGCAATCACAAAAAAAAAAATTAAAGGGATTTTTTCAATGTTCTCAATGACTGATCAACAGGGGAAGGCCATCACTGCTGCGATGAGCAGAAGACAGCCAGTTTTGTCTGGAGAACACACACACGCTTAGCATTTTTTAGCTGATTTTGGAAATGCTTCTTATTATCTTTCCCCAATCCCAATTTCAAACTCCTTCATAATCTGCAGTAATATCATATGTTTAGAAAAAATACAGTGCCCATTTCTTTAGGCCTGAATTTTCTCGTATTCACCTCAAGTTTTCAATAAATTGATTTAAACAAATATATATTTAAAATACCCACTACTAAAAAAATATCCTCACTAAAAACTCCTCCTAAAGTCAGGAAATGTAAAACTTGAACCATTTTTACTCATTCTTCTTAAAACCCCTCCCAGATTACTGTTTCCAGACCACACATTAGAAACAAATAAGCATTCAAGGAAGCATTTAATACACAGTCCCAAGGTTTATACCAGTCTCTCCTACAGAAAGACATACTGTGGGAAATCAAAGCATGAAGTGAGGACAACTTTCTTTCAGAATGATTCTTGTCAAAAATTGGAGCAAGAAAGGTATTCCTCTCATAGATTTCTGCCAAAGATGGACTCAGAACACCCTCTCCTAATTAATTGTGGATATCAATGAACAGCTTGGCATCACAGTAGCAATTTAAATTTGTAAACAGCTCCTACACCTACATTCACGTACTGTGCTTTCTTCAGCTTGCTAATTGTATTAGTTCAATCAACTGTAAGCATATTGTTTATACAGGCTGAATTAAACTACCAGAACTTCATACTCACAAATAATTTTGTGATAGTGGACAAACAGTCAAGACAGAAGAGCTGTGTGGTAGTACAGCCACTGCTGCACACTTGACCAGCCCTTGTCACCTAACTTCCACGTATACAACAGATGATTCATCTGACATTCACAGCCTCATCTCACCTTAGCTTTTTCTTTATATACACTATAAATGAGAGCACATAATTCAAAAGCTTGGCTACATCTCTGTGGTTTAACAGAAATTGCATGTATCTTTTCTGTAACTTGGAAAGTGGCCTGCTGGCTTATAAAGTGACCTACAGAGCTCATATAATCCGAAGTCAAGTAATATTACTTTAAATTTAAGTAATATTACTTTAAATTTCAACTTCCTACTGCATATAGGAAAATGACCCCCAAACTACTGAACTTACCAGTAGAGAAAACGTCTAGTTACTTTCCTGAAATAGTGTAAAAGCAAATCCCCAGTAGCATCGCATATGGCTGTCGTTAAGGTAGTGGCTTCTCGCTTTATAAATAAATACATTGCACATCCCCCCCACCAGGCCATGGTGGAAAGAAGGATGTGGGAGGTAGAAACCCCAGGAAAGGAAGTAGATGACAACATATGAGAAGCACACAAACCCCGAAATGCATAACAACAAGACAGGGATAGGAAAAAAGCATGGGGACCTAAAGCAGGATGCGTAAGTATTCTCTATATATCGTGATGAGAAAGCCATTCTGATAAGGCTGAAAGCAGCATTATCAGCGCCTCGGGGAGAAAATCCGTTCTAGGGAGAAAAAACGCCTCACTTCGCTTTTAAGCGGTGCAAGCAATCCAAAGTGGGCTCCTAACGAGCTGTTTAAAGGTAGGCACCGCACTGAGCAATGTATCCTCCCCTATCAGGCCTACGGAGCAGCCTCGGTGAGGCAAAGCTCAAGCAGCTGACAGGAGCCCCGCTCCCGGCCTCCCCTCCGCTCCGCCGCCTCAGCGCCCCGGCGAGGTCGGCGCTGCCCCCACGCACCCCAAAGCCCCAGCGAGAGCACCGGGTCGCCTCCCCCGCTCTCATCGCCTCCGTGCCTCGCTACAGGCGCCAGGACTCGCAGAGATACCTCGGCGCCCTCCTCCCCCGCCGCAGGCCCCGGGGGGCGATGCCGCCGCAGCGCTCGGGCCCAGGGGGGCGTAGGGAGGCGGGGCCGCAGTACTCACCGGCCGCGGGAAGCGCTCCGACCGCGGGCAGCACTCCGGCCCAGAACGCGGCCAGGCACAGCATCAAGGCAAGCCAGAGCGCCCACCGCCCCATCCCGCTGGGCTCTGAGGGGCCGCGCCGAGCGCCCCCGACTCCGGCTCCCTCGCCCCGCCCGCCGCGCCGCCGCCACCAATCGACTGCCGCGCTGACGGCCGACTACGGGCCGCTGGCAGCAGCACACGCAACCCCGGGGAACGGCTGGCGCTACGTGGCCCGCTCCGATTGGCTCGGCGGAGGCCTGGCTCGCCCGCCACGCCCTCCCGTTCGCAAATAGCGCCTCACGTGTGCCAGCCAGAGCCGCTGCGCGAGCGCTTCCTTCCGAAGCGGCTCCATCCATTGGCTCGTGCGCCGTTCCTACAGCACCCACAGAGCCTTGCGAGGGCCGCGGCGCCGCCTGGGAGCGTGTACCTTTAGGGCCCGCGGCGGGGCAGAGACTACGTCACCCATAACTCCCCGCGCCGAGAGGGGCAGCGAGCGAGCGCGGCGTCACCGCCCGCAGCCCCGCCCATTCCAGACCGCAGAATTCCCGGGAACCGGGTACGCTTTGTTGACTGGGAGTATGGGGAGCAGCAGTAAATTAACCGTGTCTAAACCAGCACAGATGGAGTATGTGAAAGATGAAGAGTTTAGTAAAACTTTATCTTCAGAAAGGCATCAGTTCTGGAAAGGGGTTGAGCGCTGAGGGACACAACTCTTCGGTTCTCACAGGAATTGGGTCAATTAAAAAGCAAACGAGGAAGGGAAGTAGCAACTCAGCCTTTAGTGGACTGAAACATGGCTAGGTGGTAAATGCCACCGCCTCACAGGACTGCGCCGTTACACAGTGCTGTTCTAAATTATAAAGTGGGTTTTTCCCACACTGTCTCAATAGTGTCAAGCCACCTCAGCCTTACAGCGGTACACCTGGGATCCCTGCAGGGCGAGAGTGGCCACCACCGGCTGCCTTTCTCCCGTGGGACACAGTGGCAGAAGCTGTGGCAAGTGCACTCCCAGGCCAGGGCTGGCTGAAGGATTTTCTGCCCGCTGGGGCAGGGTCTGCAGGCAAGGGAATGCCTGCACTGCTGCAGCCAGGAGGTGTCTAAATAGCATGTAAGCGCCTTGGATAGAACTAACGAGTGGTTCTGATTCTAAGTAGGAGAACACTGAAGTACCAGTCAATTTTTTTCTAGCTACAGTACAGCTAAACAGCACACATGGCTAAACAGTTCGACAACACGAAGCTGCACAGGTATGGGAGTGCCGTTTCGGAACAGGTCTGAAGGGGTTTCACCGGGGCGCTTCTCTGTGCCCGGATCAGCCCTAAGTTTAATCTATGTGTTGGTAAATGGAAAAGCATAAATCCACGTGCCTGTGAATGTCACCGCCTGGGGCGGAGGACGGGAGCCCGCCCCGTTTGGGGAGCGGCGTGAGCCCCCTGCGTGGGCGGTGAGAGCGCTCAGGGGAGCGGGCCGGGTCAGCCTGCGAGGCAGCAGGAGGGGCCGTGAGGTGACCCTGAGCCTCGGCCGTACCGCAGGAGACGGCTCCGGCCTGCCCAGAAGGCATGAGGGCAGGGGTGGGTGGGGCAGGCTGGGGTAGCCATGGGGGGGCTACAGGGGTGGCTTCTGTGAGAAGCTGCCAGAAGCTTCCCCCTTGTCTGACAGAGCCAATGCCAGCCGGCTCCAAGAAGGACCTGTCGCTGGCCGAGGCCGAGCCCGTCATTGGCAGTGGTGGCACCTCTAGGGAAGGGGGAAAAGTTACTGCACAATGGCAATGGCTGCGGGACAAAGTATGTGAGAGAAAGAGCTCTGCGGGCACCAGTGTCAGCAGAGGAGAGGAGGATGTGCTCCAGGTGTGGAAGGTGAGATTCCCCTGCAGCCCGTGGAGGTTGATGGAGGAGCCAGAGATCCCACGCCGGAGCAGGTGATGCCTGGAGGAGTCTGTGACCCCGTGGGAAGTCCATGCTGCAGAAGGCTCCTGGCAGGGCCTGTGGCCCACTGGGGAGAGGAGCCCACATTGGAGCAGGTTTTCTGGAAGGACTTGTGACCTTGTAGAGGACCCACATTGGAGCAGGCTGTGCCTGAAGGACTGACCGTACTCTGTGGAAGGTACCCACACTGGGGCAGTTTGTGAAGAACGGCAGCTTCTGGGAAGGAGTCACGTTGAATAAGTTTGTGGAGGACTGTCTCCCATATGACAGAGCCCATGCTGGAGCAGAGGTAGTGGGAGGAGTCCTTCCCGTAAGGAAGAAGGAACAGCAGAAACCACGAGTGATGAACTCAGTATAACCCCCTTTCCCTGTCCCGCTGCACCACTAGGAGGGAGAGAGAGAATTTGGAAGTAAGGCCTGGGAAGAAGGATGAGGCTGGGGGGGAATGTGTCTTTAAGATTTGGTTATATTTCACATTGCCCTACTCTGATTTGATTCATAATTAATTTTCCCAAGTCAAGTGTGTTTTGCCCTGACAGTCTGACAATAATTGGTGAGTGATCTCTCTATGTCCTCATCTTGACCCTCAACCCCTTCCTTATATTTTCTCTCCTCTGTCCAGCTGAGGAGGGGAGGCTTTGGTGGTCACCTGGTGATGAGCCAGGGTCAATCCATCACAGCTGTCTGGAGCACTTATGGTACTCCCAGCCCATAAGTTGTTCAAGACTTCATTGAACAAATCTCTCCTCAACTTGACCCAATCAGCCTTCCTGCAAGCAGGGGTTGAACAAGATGACCTCTGGAGATCACTTCTAACCAAATTTATTCTACAACAAAAGCTCTGTGTGTGGGGTTAAGTGAACTGAAGGAACAAGAGGAAAAATATAATGGGGGAAACAGATTTTGTTTTTCTGAATTAATTAATAACCTTCCAAACAAAAAAATTAGATGTTGCAGACTGAGTTAGTTCTGATTAATTTAGTATATGCTGTAAATTTATTACTGTGGTTCCATCTATGTGTGCAGCAGCCATAAAATTCCCATTAATTTTCTTAGCCCGTTTTGTATTTTTTTCTCTGAAGCTTTAAATGGAAGCTTAGGTATTTTTGCAGTGTTCTTCCTCTCTATTCTATGCCAAAATGTCGTGGTCTTTTATGCAGCAGTCCAAATGACCAGACAAATGGTAAGGGCTTAAATTGCATCCTCTGTGTTTTAGGTACTCGTAGGTATGTTTTCTCAAACTATTATCTGATCTAAATTTTCAAGAGATTTTAAAATTTGACCTGATAAGTGCTGCCTAGCTTGTCTGGCATGATGTAATTCTAGATGTTCTCTAGCTAGGAGAATGGAAGTGTGGGAGTTAAGTTTGGAGTACTTTAGTGATATGCATTTTTTATGATTATTTCTCATACCCTTTTTCTTGTCTTCTGTCTCTGTAGTTTGATCATACAACTATCTGTGTTGTACCAATATTACTTTTTACTTTGATTGTAGAAACTTTCTTGTATTTTTTAAATGAAAACTGCACAGGTGGGAGATGTATGAAGCTTGGTAGATTTTGAAGAGCAATTTCCCGAGAGCTGCCCTTGCAGAATGTTCTCATAAAGTTTTTTCAGCTTGCTTTAGAGAAATTAAAAGGAGAAAGCTTGAGACGCCTCTCAGGGAAGATTTCTGTCCTAAAATACATTGGCTTTGTGACAGATTTTTCTGACAAAAAGATATATTATTTCTTTCTTTTTAAAATTAGTGTACAAAATGTATAGTTTTAGGCACACTAATTTTCATAGTTTTTAAATGATTTTTTAAAAACTTTATTTTAATATGTGTTTTTAAAGCTTTTGGATGCTAATTTATGAGGAAACAATTACAAGGAGAATAATACTCTTATATCTTCAGTGTTCATGGTAGTTGGAGGGTTATGATTCTAGCAAGGCCTATATGCAAACTAAGAGACACAATACAGGTGTTATTTAAGCAAGCTAAGGGAGAAAAGGTGAAAATTGCTATGGTTAATATCACCTGCTCTGTAAAATCAAGTGCCCAGTAACAGGGAGTGAGGGAGAGAGAAGGCAGTGATGGAGAGAGGAAAGAAGTCTCTTGCAGTGTATGTTGGAAAAGAAGTTGTTTGCAAGGCTTTTGTGAAGACTCTGGTCAAGATGAACAAGAAGGATGTAGCTTGAAGAGCTGTCACCCAGTCTAGACCAGTAACAAGCTGCAGAGGTTAGGCAACACTGTGAACTACCAGCATTCGCATAAACAGAAATGCAGATAGCCCAGGCCTGTTTCTCCTCTCCAAATGGTTAGGGCTGAAGCTCATTAGTGAAAACATCAGCCCTTGCTTTCTAGCTTCCCAAATACACCAGCATTAACAGATCTCTCTAGTATCAGTGTGGGCTCTAGTATCCATGCCTAGACTCATGGCCCTCACCCATTATGTGGGGCCTCCCCTGCTTACCAGGAGAGTCTGGCTTGATCTTCAATAGCAGAACAGATACACACACTCATGCGCTGTTCTCACAAGCACACTTTCTCATGCATCCCTCAGATACTGGCTTCTCACTGGGGGGTGATCCAATGTCCACGCACACACACTGTGTCCCTTACCTAGCTGCTGGCTCAGAGCTGGAGTCTTTCCAGATACAGATCTTCTACTTCATGGCTAGTCCAGCTTAAGGTTGGCTAGCAAAGTATATGTATGTGTACACACGAATGTGCATGCACACATGTGTATGCACAATTAAATTCCCTAGGGAAATATAAACAGTCTGGTGTCTCCAACTGCTGGCCCTTAAACATATGGGCCCTGTGAGCCACAGTTGCTGGCATTTAGACCCCAGCAACACACATGCTATTCCCGATGGCGAATGATCCCTTCCCTGTTGCTAGCACTCAGATCTCAATTGCATTCTTGTATGGATCTACAACCTGGTGAACCCGTGGTATGTTCTCCAGCTGCTGGCAGTTGGACATTGTCCCACTCATGTAGAACAGAGTGAGATTAAAAAGGCAAAGTCAGTAACAGAATTTATTAAGAAGAAAGGATACACTGTGTTGATCATATGTTTATCATGTGTTGATCACGTTGATCATGTGGCTCAGACAAGTATCCTATGTTTTTCCTCTACTATCCACCCATATCTCTATCTTTCCTTACTGTTTTCACTTCCCATAAAGAATCTATAATGTTTACATAACCCCCACAAGTTCTTTCAACTTTTCCATGGTTTTGGTACACTCTCACAAAGACTTTCAAATACACCATCATACTCATGAAGTCTTGATTTCTACTCTGTTCCCTCTTTTGCTCCCCCCTCCCCCTTGCCCTTGCCTATGTCTGAGTAGTTCCTTTTAACAGCCCATCAATCAGTGACTGAAGAGTTCTGGTCTTTGTCTACCTTATCACCTGCTCATTAATGTTTGTGTGTATGTTTGCTTTATTGCTTTCCTTGTTACTCGTTACTTCTATTACACTGAATGGTCCTTAACAGGAGAGCTTAATGAACCAGATGCTCTTACAGTCTATGTACTCTTACAGTGGCATAGAGGAAAAATACTCTTGTTTATTTAAGATCCTGGAATCATGCTGCTTTTTGTATTGGTTCTGATTTTACCTGTTATTGAATTACTGTTATCACTTGCTTTTTTTCCTGTTCATTTTCTCAAGGGAAGAGCTCCAGTTATCTTCAGTGAGATTTCCTACAGGATTTAATGACACCTGAGTATTACATGCTTACCACAACTGTAATGTTAGAGTCCCAGAGGCATGAGTAAGTTGCTTGTATAGATTTCTTATGGGTACAAATTGTGCTGAGAACATCAGCTCGCTGCCTAGTGTGGGAACCCTCCAGCAAGAACAGTTGGTGTGTTTGCACTAAAACTAATGTTACCCAGTTGTCTGTGTGCTCAATGTCCTGTCTTTAGATGACAATGAATAGCAAACACAAATGAGTTTGCAGGTGTTACAGCATAACAAATGCAAGCCTACTCTGGAGAAAAAGTATAGTGACATCAGGCTGACCTGTGTACAAGTCTGGTGAAAACGTAGTATTTGTAATTTAAAAAAAGTTTAAATTATTGTTTTAAGGCTGTGCAAAATCAGTAGAATTGTATTCTAGTCCCTAATTTTTAGAAATTGGACAAAATGAAGAAAAGAAGAGGCAGTCTAACTGTTAAGTGTCTATAATTGGAAATTGCAAGTGATGGTCTGTTCCCTTTCTGTACTGCTGAACAGAATCACAGAATTGTTAGGGTTGGAAGGGACCTCTGGAGATCATCTAGCCCAATCCACCTGCCAAGGCAGGGTCACCTAGGACACGTGACACAGGAACTTGTCCAGGTGGGTTTTGAATGTCTCCAGAGAGGGAGACTTGGCAACCTCCCTGGGCAGCCTGTTCCAGTGCTCTGCCACACTCATTGTAAAAATGTTCTTCCTCATGATGAGGTGGAACTTCCTGTGTTTGGCCATTGCGCCTTGTCCTGTCGCTGGGCATCACTGAAAAGAGTCTGGCACCATCCTCTTGACACCCATGTTTGAGATATTTACATGCATTAATGAGATACCTTCTCAGTCTTCTCTTCTCCAGACTAAACCAGCCCAGCTCCTGCAGTCTCTCCTCATAGGAGAGATGCTCCAGACTCATCATCATCTTTGTGGCCCTTTGCTGGACCCTCTCCAGTACCTCCTTGTCTTTGTTGTACTGAGGAGCCCAGAACTGGACATGGCAGTCTGGATGTGGTCTCACCAGGGCTGACTAGAGGGGAGGATCACCTCACTTCACCTGCTGGCCACACTCTTCCCGATGCACCCCAGGATATCATTGACCCTTCTGGCTGCAAGGGCACAGCCAGCTCATGGTCAGCTTGTCATCCACCAGGACTCCCACGTCCTTCCCAGCAGAGCTGCTCCCTAGTATGACAGCCCCCAGATTGTGCTGGTGTTTGGGGTTCTTCCTCCCCAAGTGGAGGACCATGCACTTTCCCTTGTTGAACCTCATTAGGTTTCTTTCCACCAAATTCTCCAGCCTATCAGGGTCCCACTGAATGTTAGCACAGCCTTCAGGTGGATCAGCCACTCCCCCCAGTTTTGAATCATCAGCAAACTTGCTGAGGGTTCCCTTTGCCCAGGTGTCTTGGGGTGACTTTATGATGTGTATCCCATATCGCTGCCCTATGCCCAGAAATTAATTCTTGTGCCTTTCTATGCCTCTAAACTGAGCCTGAGGGGGAAGGAAAAACTGAGCAAAACTTTTTCAGAGCAGTTTGCAGCTTGTCCAAGGTCACGCAGAGACAGTGACTGTTTTTTTCCCAGCTGCGGCAGGGGAGGAAGGAGGCACCCGGCTTGCTGCTCCCGGGTCAGTTTTTGGCCAGTTTCAGTTTCTTTTTCTCCAGAGAGAGACTGAGAGTTGAACTTTTTTTCCTTCCCTGGAATTTTGGATTTTCTCCCTTTTCTACTGGACTGCTTCAACCTCAGAACGCGTCAGGAGGACTTTCCACTGAGCACAGAGGGCCTGGCCCTGGGCTAAGCCCCAGCTCCGAGGAGACCAAAGGGAAGACTCCAACACTTTCCCAGGTTTTTTCTCCACAGTGAAAGATTTTATTATTTAGCATTATTATCCTTTTCCTGTGTGTTTGTTAAATAAATAATTTTTATCTCTTTTACTTTCCTTTGAGGAAAATTTATTTTTTCCCGAACCTGGTGGGGGAGGGGTGGTGACCTGCCTTCTCTCAGAGGATATATTTCCAAATTTGGCCAAACCAGCACACCAGGCTATTGATAAACAAGTTGAAACATGTACACACATGTGAATTTTGATATATTAGTGTGTTTTTCACATGATTTCCAGAGAGGTGTCTTATGAGTTGCAGTGCAGACAAAATTAAAACTAATGCTGCCCTCAAGCTAAAATTTTCATGTATGTTGCACTTCAGTTGCAGTTATGGATTTAGCAGTGTCCGTTATTTTAGTGGGAATTTCTAGAGTAGTCTGAATTACTTAAAAGTAAGAAAATCTCAACAGGGCTGAAAGCTTTCAAGGGAAAATAGGACAAGATAACAAGTACAGCATGGGAATGGGTTCAAGGGTAAGTGGGACCTGGTTTTGATGTTTTTCTTCCCAGCTTGTGAGCCCTTTTCTTGAAACTTTTTGTGCTGACTGCAGGCTCAAGACCAAAGCCAGAGCTCTGCTCAGTGATCAGACAAGCAGCAGGATATTTATTATGGGAATAGGGCTGGGTATTAACTGTGAAACATCTTTAGAGCTGTAATTCTGGGAGGTACACAATGCCAAATGAAGAAAAGTGCATCTCTGAAAGCATCATATTTTGCTATATTAACTGTCCCCTAGCTTTCTGTGAACTCTCAGGTATCTAATTTGTGTTTATGGTATGCCAACACTGTTATTTCTTGGGCTTTCTCAGAGTTAGCTCTTAAATATGGGTAGTTACTATTTGTAATGGTTTGCTTAGAAAATTTGACTCAGGTGGAAGAACAGAAAACAATCACAAGTTTTAAACTATCAATCATAAATAAACAATCTTGGCATTCATGCAGAGTATAATTTATTCAGAAAAATGGTTCATGAAATACTTGTGAATAATGAACATACTTGGAGTTTTTTTTGTTTAGGTTATTTGGGAACAGAGAATGGTAAAAGTTATTAACTGTATATATTTGGAAACATGTATGTAGAAATAATTTACATGTAAAAGAATCTAATACTTGATATTAAAGTATTCAGAATGGATGTCAGCCCATGCAAGATTCTTTGAAGCACATCATCAAAGAACTAACTTATATAAAAAATGGGACTAGTAGAAAGCCAGGACTGAAGTGTGTGGGTTGGGCTCTGCTCCTCAGGAATGGAACAGCACCTTGCCACCAAATTATACTGTCACACTGATTCACACAAAATCTCCACTGCTATCAGTTTCATTGTGTTTCTCATGTCAGGCCCTTGATGCACTAACAATGGTCTAGTGATCAGATGTCTAGAGAGAGAATAATGGGAAAGTATCAAACCTATTTTATTTTGAAAATATTTGCTTTGGTGAAAAAGCTGTTTCCTATAATGGTTTATCTGCTTCTGTTTATGGTTTTACTGTACTTAAAAGTGTAAGCTGCAAAGTGAGATGGTCATGCATGCAGTGTGTGAAGGAATGAGAGTTGAGTTTATACTGAATTTGACATTCATGAACTCATATTATCTAATACAGGTCTAAGTGGCTTCATTTTCACTGCATGCTGTTCAAATGCTTGAGAGTCAATTTTACATACTTCTTAACCAAAAAAGTCTCATGGGAGAGAAACAGAAGGCTCAAGGACAAAAGATAAATCAGTAATTGAACAGGGAGACGAGTAAAGGAAGCAGCAAGGAAAATTGGAACAACAATTACATTTTTTTTGGGAAGAAAATGTGCTTGAGGAATGATTGCAAGAGCTGGAACAACATGGAGGGAGATCACTGTAAAAAGCTCTTAGAGGAGAGACTGCCCAGATGTTCCCATGTGCATATTTGTGGTGTTGGTGGGGAAGATAAAATTTACAGATGCTTTGGCTTTGCAGAAGATTTGGCTTTCCCCAGCTTGGCAAGTGTGCCAGAAACTCTTGTGCCACTCACAAACTGCCACAACAAATATGTTGCATTTTTTGGCTGTAGCCCTACAACAGTCTTTGAATTTTCTTTGATAGTTCTGTGAATACGTCAGTTTTGTGATCGGTAATACTAAGACAGAGGGAACATTCAGAATTCCTAGGAAAATAATAGAATAAAAAAGGGAGTGTATGTCCAAATCATTGCGCTGTTCCGTTCATTGTATCTTAAAGATTACATAACAGAAGTTAATAGAAGATCCACACACAGGCACTGAGGATGTTCAGAAAGATGGACCACCTTCGATGTGAGAGGAAACTAAATGGACTGGTTCTTTGTTCCTTGGGAAAGAGGCAACTGAAAAAAAAAACCAACTTGTTAAATGTTTATGAAATCAGAAGTAGTATGGGGAAGATGGAGAATTACCATTTCATAGAGTCATAGAATCACAGAATGGCTTGGGTTGGAATGGTCCTTAAAGATCATCTACTTCCAACCCTCCTGCCATGGACAGGTGTGTCACCCAACAGACCAGGTTGCTTAGAGCTCCGTCTAACCTGGCCTTAAACACCTGTGGGGCATCCACAACTGCTCTGGGCAACCTGTTCCAGTGCCTCACCACACTCACAGTAAAGAACTTCTTCCATATATCTAATCTAAATCTACTCACTCAGTTTGAAGCCCTTCTCCCTTGTCCTGTCACTACATGCCTTTGTAAAAAGTCTTTCTCCATCTTTCTTGTAGGCTCCTTTCAGGTACTGGAAGGCTGCACTTAGGCCATCCTGAAGCCTTATCTTTTCCAGGCTGAACAATCCCAATTCTCTTAGCCTTTCCTCATAGGACAGGTGCTTGATCCCTCTAATCAATTTGGTGGTCCTCTGGACTTGTTCCAACAGGTCCGTGTCCTTCCTGTGCTGAGACCCCAGAGCTGGATGTGGCACTCCAGGTGGGATCTCACCAGAGCAGAATAGGCGGACAGAATCCCCTCCCTCCCCCTGCTGCCCACGCTGCTTTGGATGCAGCCCAGGACACGTTTGGCTCTCCAGGCTGCAGGTGCACTTTGCTGGCTCATGGCCACCCTCTCACCCACCTGTTGGGGTCCCTCCTCTGCCATGGAGCCCTGGGAGAGGGGCCCTGAGGGGAGACACGGGGTTTCCCTGCCCCTGGTCACCTTTGTTTCCCATTGGTTGGTTTGTGTTCCACAGGGTGGCCAAGGACCCTGGGGTCCCGTGACTGCGGAGTTCCTGAGCAGAGCCCCGGCCATGCGGCTGGAGAAATAAACATCTCTGAAACATCTACCACGAATCTGTCCATATATACTTCGTTTCCATGGGACTCCTGGTTTGAAATATGCTTGTTGCTGCAACACCCACCAACACCCCCGAGTCCTTCTTGGCAGGGCTGCTCTTGATCTGTTCATCCCCAGCCTGTGTTGATAACAGGGGTTGCCCCAAATCAGGTACGGCACCTTGTGCTTGGTCTTGCTAAACTGCATGAGATGCCCATGGACCCATTTCTCGAGCTTGTCCAGGTCCCTCTGGATGCCATCCTGTCCTTCAGGTGTGTTGCCACATCACTCAACTTGGTGTCATATTGTTTGCATGTACTGGACTTGCACTGGTGTCTGAATAAGGTAAATAATGCACAGATGCTTTTGCCTGTTGGAGATTCACAGCTGCATCACCTACCAAGCAAATGGTTGACAACATTAATGAGTATGTGTTTCTAGTCCATTTTAATGGGCTGTAATGTCTGTAAAAAACATATTACTTTGGACTGAGACACAGAATCAGGCTCATTTGGTATATTCAGTGTGTTCTGAGGAGACAAATTCAAACCAACTGAGATCTGGATGACGTGTAACTGTGTCAATAAAATACCGTGTTTGGCTTCATAAGCCCAGTCATTCTACTATGGTAACAGCTCTCTGCTCCTAAGTAGCTCATATTTCTGTTTTTCAAAAACAGAATTAGATGCTATTTCTGTAAAAATGGCAGGGAAATAAATTGGAATTAATTTTGGTTATTGCTATGTATCTCATAAATTTTGTACCTTGTTAAAGGACACACAGGTGTCACAGATGGCTTCAGAGTTCTGGCACTCAGGTTAAGGTATTGCCAGTCAGATGTGATTTAAGGCAGGTTATTCATATACTGCTCCAGGAGTCTGAGCTTTCGAATGGATTGATTAGGGCAAGCATCCATCAGTTCATGCCATGGAAGGACAGATGATTCTCACATTGGCAAGGAGACAGCCTGCACTTCAGATTTTTTTTTCTCTGGTTTGATTGTGAGTTTTAAATGTTTGGCATATCAGTCTTTTTTTACTCCATAACATTCCCTCAGGACACTGGTGACCAGCTTACTTCTCCTGTGATCTCGGGTTTTGTCTGCTTAGCTGGTCTGTAAGCCATAGCACACAAACAGTTTTGATGGAGCTCAGTGTTCAGGTTGCAAACTTCAGTACCCTCGGCTATAAACTGACTAGATTAGAGATCCAACTATCCATTTGTTGTGCAGGAGGAGTTCAGGCTTAAGAATAATTTTGACTTGAGCAGAAAGTCTGTACTACTGCTGCTCCCATACATGTCACATTCGGATTAGCAACTGGGCATTGTTCCTCAGCAGTGCCTGTTCTAAACACTGGAGTAAAATCTTAACAATTAAAAAAAAAGTGCTTGAGATGTAAATTCGATTTGTCCTGAATGTGTGGTGGTCCTCTCTACTATAGAGTTTCCTGCTGGGTACTGACTCAGATACCTCAAAGCTTCTGAAAGCTGCGACAGTTGGACGCTGCAAGCGGGATTTTAAGGTTGTTGATATACATATAGGTTATGCTATGTGTGCATATCTATATGTTCCACAGATATGCGTGCCTACAGTGTGTGTGTTTGTTTGTGAATGTTTGTTTGTGACCTTTGCCTGCAGCGCGGGTTCCCCGCCCGCCGCCCGTGGTGCCTGCGGGAGCCGCCAGGTGTCGCTGCGGCGCCAGCCCGGGGGCGCGTGAGGCTGCCCGGGGCGCGGTGCGGGGTGCGCGGGGTCGAGGCTTGCCGGGCGGAGAGAAAGAAAGGCCCCTGCCGCTGATCTGAGGGGTTTCCACTGCCGATTACGCTTATCAAGGGGGTCTGAAAACACCTTGAACACTGCTGCCGTTCCAAGGGGCGGAGCGCTGTGCACTGCGGCGGCGGCACTGCTGCTCACGGTCCCAAGGGACGTGGTGCCCAGCGACGGGGGGGGTGCAACAAGCACCAGCTGAAACACAGGAAACTCCGTCCTAACACGAGGAAAAGGTCCTTTGCTGTGAGGTGACTGAGCACTGTAACAGGCTACTCAGGGAAGCTGGGGAATCTCCTATTCAAAAGCCGCTTGGATGCGATCCTGGCAGCCTGCTTTGGGTGAAGCTGCTTTAGCAAAGGGGTTGGACGACATGGTCTCCAAAGATCCATTTCAACCCCATTCTGTCATTCTGTAAAAATAACAGGCAAAGCTTTTCTGGTTCAGAGTCCACTTTTTGAGACGTCTTGCATTAATCTCTCAAGACTTACATAGCTCAACTGTGAAATGGCATTAGTAATGCATCCGTTCTCTACTGAACAAGAACTTGCTTGTGGAGTGATATTCTAAGTATTTTAATAATAATGCTATTTAAATCTCTAGGTAAACATCACAAAGAAATCAAATGCAAGGCAAAATTGACTTCAGTACATAAATAGCATGTAGCATCATTGTGCATCATCTGCCTCACCAAGTTGTAGAATAATAGCTGATTTCTTCATCATGAAAACAAATGTTCAGAGACTTAGACATTTTAATCCCTAAACATGTTTGAAATATTTATATCCAAAAACAAGAGGAACAATTTATGTTTTTATCCTTTTTCTTTACTTCAATTTTTACTTAGGTGTTTTTTAGCTTGTGGGTATTATTTTTTAGGTTTTTGTTTGTTGTTTTATCTAAATGGGACTGACTTCTTCAGGTAACTTTTTTTTCACTTTTGAATTTTAAGCAATTTTTAACTCAAAAAATTTCATTTTGAAAAAGCACAATTTTCTGATATGAGATGGAAAGATGAATGGTGTAATTTTTATATAACACATTCCAGATTACCTGTTGCTAAGTCTTGCTGTCTGGTTTAAAACTGCTCTTTCAGTATTGCTGGAGATGTAGCTGAAGCTTGATGTTACAAGTGCATCCAGTTCCAGTTTTGTAATGATTAGTGTTTGTTTTTATCCCAAATTTTATGTCTTTGTTTCTTTTTGTTTATTGACTGCTGAAGTGAACAAGCATATTGTGAGGGCAGAAATAGATCAGCATTTAATGTATATTGTACTGGCTGATGAAAACTTGCTAGTAGAAGGGATTGGCAAAAGATACTGAGACTTTAAAGAAACTGAATAAAATTAGTATCAAGATAGCACTGTAAATTTATATGTATTTTCTAGGATATTTTATTCTGTGGAACAGTAAGGTAGAGATACTGGTATCTTCTTAATGACTCAGGAGGAGGAGCAATTCAAAGATCAGGGTTTCTTTGTGCACGAGTATTACAATCATATATTTCAAATAAAGCAAAATGGGATTGGAGACAGCTCTAGATATTTAAGGCCGTATGGTTAAGTGGCTGCTTTGCGAACGTGTCCTACACCTTTCTGGTTGTAATGGACTAGTGTAGTGCTAGGTTTAGTTTAGCAAGCTGCAGCTTTTCCTGAGAGCCCAGTGGAGCTGCTTAGGGCAGCCATTCTGTCCTCCTGCAGTCCTTTTCGGACGGCTCCAGAGTTTTGCTCCAGCTAGCTATCAGCTCTACAGCACAGTGACGGCGAAGGAGGCGAGAAGGGTCTCTCCATGAGGATTTCAGAGGACTTCTAATAGTTATATCTTCTCCGAGCGATCCCCAGAAGCAGAGAGACTTTGCGATCTGGGCGCAGGGGGTTTGCTCAGGGGCTCAGGGGCGGTACATGGGCGGAGCTGGGGTACAGCAGCCCAAGGGAGTGGCCAGGGCTAGGGGAAGGGGAAAGCGGGGGTGAACAATATGGGATCAGGAAAGCAGCGGGTAAACAGATCACCACAGACTAGAGCCGTCCGAGTTTGTTTCTTCTACTATGCTGAAAGTTTGTGAATGAAAAGTAGTGTAGCCTGCTGATTCCTTGCTTTAAACTCAAATTTCCCCAAAGTTCGTGGAGAAACAATTAGGCTCCAGGATTTGTTAATGAACTGAGCCTTGGCTTAATGCTTGGACTGAGAGTGGCTTTTCTTCTGTGGCGTGACTAACTACCCATATGCACAACAACTATATTCCAGGGCTCAGCATTATGAGCTAATGGGGAACTTTAGATCAGAAGTCTCTAGCCCTCCTGTCAGTCGGACCTGCAGACCACAAAGCTATTAGCTTTATAATCAGACAGTAGTCAAACTACTGAACAGATACCCATTTCTTCCTAATGATATCCATGGTCTCATCATATCAACCACAATTCCCCAAAATTAACTCCTGTAATTCTTACCTTAGTCAGTGCATAGGTTCCTGAAAAATTGTCTTGACATTCAAAGATCCTGCATTCCTTCAGTTCTCAATGTGGATATAGTAATTTGAATATAGGAGACCTAATTTGAAAATGTCAGCTGTGTCAATTACCCCATCTGTAAAATTAGAAATATTAATTAGGTTAAGACTAGTTCATTTGAAAAAGACTTGTAATCCTTGAGTAATCTCCTGGAAATATAATTATTCTAAAACCTCTCATGCATTAAAAATCTCTTTATAGCTTTAGAAAAGTAGGTGTTGCAGTCAAACAATTTTCTCCCTTCTTGCTAATGTGTTTATTTGTACTTTTGAGTAATAAATAAATAAATAACAGATATTTCGACTCTATTTATGTGGATTACTTCTGTAATTGTATAATTTCTATTAGGACTGCTAAAAATCTTAGTTTAAGATGAAATTAGTGAGACAGGTTTTCCAGGACAGAAGGCATTGTGTTAGAAAGCATTGTGATGATTAGCATTGTGCCAATGAAATCATGTGCCTTAGAGGTTTAGTGATGGGCTTAATCCTACAAGAACTTAATTATTTTTATGTTCTGAAGCAAACTTTGAACTCTGTGAATTCTTATGTCATGTAAAGAGTCTCCCAGAAATCCATGGCATCCCTTGTACCTATAACCAAAGTCTGGTGAATGCTTTACTGGGTCAGATTTTATGAAAGGAAGCCCATTATGAGGAGAACTTTTATTAGACCGGAAGCAAGTATGGAGTACAGTGCTCCCTGATATTTTTTTTCCCCTAGGTCAGGGGATACATGGTGTCTAATGACTGATAACCTTCTAATTCTGAGATAGCACAATCCTTCTTGAACTCTTCCAGATGTCTTTGAATCTTCTACTACTTGATGTACCTTTTATCTCATCTATTCTCCAGTGCCAAATTACAGCAAATATTATTTTTCCTGTTTCAGCACCTAGGATTTGAATAATGTTTAAACCTTGTTTTTTATTTTGTATCTTTAGTTTTGTATGTCCTACAGAAAGCAGAGAAGTATGATATTAGGAAGCAGTATGTCCAGTTTTAGTAAGGAACGTTGTGCCTAACGCTGACCTTTAATATATGTAGAATTGTATTATCCCAAAGAAACACAGTCTTCATGGAAAATGGATGTATTTCCATTGAGATTCACTGGGGGGAAAAAACCCATTCCTTTTCCATCAGTTTTCTAAAATCCCAGAGCATAACCCCAAATGGTTTTATTTTTTGAAACATAAGTACTTCAACAGCTGCAGCTTAATATGAATAAACAGAGTATGCATGTGAACTACAGTGAATGTATATAAAATTACCTGCCTGATACGTGATATCACCATGACATATTCTGTGAGCTGTATGAGGTCTGTAATCAAGTTACATTTAGAAAAGTAGCTGTATGATTCTCTTGCACTTACACCTGCCTTCTGAAAAGATAAATCTCAGATTTACGAAGAAATGTTTTATGTGTATTCTGGTTAAGCTTTTATGAGATGCTATATCAGCAAACAAGAAATTGAATTTCAAAGGATAGAGGAAAGGGACACAGCAGATATAACAAAAAGGACTAATTCTACCTGTCTTGTCTCTCAGACTGTCTACTAAATTCTGTTTTTCTCTGTGTGCTTTAAAGCAAAGCTGCAGAAATAAGTAAAAAAATTACTAACCTTGCAATAAAATTCTATGGTGACATGTTCTTCAAATCCGTTGTGAAGTGTACAGAAAGAGCAGGGGTTTTTATGCTAAGTTTTGGGACAAATAACCTCAGACATGTAGATGCTGAGATGGAACTTTCAGAAGTTTTAGTTCTGTATAAAGGAATTTAGCATATGCAGCTAAGCTGGAGCAATAGAAATGCCAGCTGACTTGCCTGAGCAGTCACAGTGCTGTCACTGTGAGTGCTGAATCCTTCCACTTGCATTGGTATGGACTAGAAGGAAATACTTGTCTGGATAAGTACAAACAGCAAACATCTATAAAAATAGCTTGATCTTTGTGGATAGTTTGAATAGTAAAAGAGCTACATTTGGAGACTAAATTGTTTATTGTGAGTTGCTCTCCCAGCTTCTCTAGTAAATGATCTCATACATCAGTCTTCAGTGCTTTTTCAAATAAAACAAACCAGTCTGGCACTGTGCCACTGCCTCACTTCCATTCACATGCATGCGTCTTTCTCTCCACAGAAGATATAAAAATGGGCAATGCTTGACATTCTTTCGCTTTCCTTTTGCTTCTCTTCATTTGAGTCCAGCTACCCACGCACCACAGAGATCATACTTTTTTCTTTTTAGTATAACTGCAAATGCCTTTTGTCTTTCTTGGAAGAGTTGCATCAAGAAAATCACTTTTTCTACCCTCATTTTTTTTCTTTTTCTAATCCTGGTCAAGGCAGTAGTTTATTTTGTTTTTGCTTTTTATCTGAAAAAACCATTTAACAGGCTGATCATGAGACTGTGGGTAAAAATGTTTAAAGTAGCTTCTAATTTCTGAAAATGTAAGTGTGACATTGCTGAGCTTACCTGAAGTAATCACTCTGCACTACCATTGTCAAATCATGGAGTTATTAAAGTTTTGCAGAGATGAACAGCTAAACAGTCAGAAGACAAGACTGGTCACAGATTGTGATCATATCATAGATCTAATATCCAAGCAAAGATTGTGATCATATCATGGATTCAATAGCCCCATAGTGCTCATGGGCTGCAGGGGAGTAAGGGTTTATGTAGACAGCAATGACTACATGGACACTTACACGCCTCAATTTGAACAGGTGATGACAAACGTGTAAAACCTGTATCAATTCTGCATGTAATCTGCTCAGTCTAGTCATCAGCAGATGTCTGAGTGGTTTGGGCACATGAGCTGGGCTCATACAAGATCGAAATAGTTCAGTTATGTGTGATACTCTTGTCTGTGTATTGTCTTGAATGGAAATAAAGCATGCTTTATTTCATTGGGACTTCGGGGCATATAGTTGGGGAAGATTGTGCTTTTAAGTGCTTTGTGAGGTAGGGGCCAATGAAAAATTTTTCTAAGGATTAGGAAGCAATTGACAATAAAAATAGCTCTGTGAATTTAAGTCTTTTCATATATGCTTTATAGGAGAAAGTTTCACGAAGGATGTCTGGACTTCAGGCGGCTCTCTTGAAAGCTGTTTATTGCATAGGCGAAGTTACAGCATTTCAGGGAGTGGGTATCCAGAGCCAGCCCTACAGCTGCCAGCTCCAGCTGTAGGCATACCTGAAGCCACTTTCTGTTCAAGTTACAAAGCATTTTATACTTTTCTTTGCAGAGTATCTTAACACATAACAACCAATAAGCACCATACACAATACCTTTACATTTGCCTATAGCCTATCATAGCTACTACCATCACCATATTATAGTCATTATTATCCAATCACAAGAGTAAGTATGTTACAATTTAAGCTTACAATGGAAAATTCTCAGACCTCTCTTCTTCTTCCTACATCAACATTTCTTGTTTGCCTGTGATATCTCTCTTTTTGGTAAAGACATGTTTTCTATTTACTTATGCTCTTCTTGAGACTTATTTACTTGGTGAAAAACATGTCTTTGGTTGTAGTCACATACCTTTGTCCTATTCATAAAAATCTCCTTCCAGCTCATCTCCCACCTTTGCCTTCTCAGTTACTCAGTGCTCAGTGTTTCAGCAAAACATCTTTTACTCTATATCAAAACTTGCTTTCATTTCTATTTCATCCCCAGTTTCTACATTCAGAGATCTTTCTGCCAAGCCTACATACCTGTGAAACTTTCTTACCAAACTTTCATCCTCCCCAACATTGCTTCTTAAGCAGTGTTTCAAAATGGTAACACACTAGTGAAAGTCTCAGAAATTAAGTGGTTAACTTCTCAGAGAAGGATACAGGAAAATTCATTAAGGTTACGTGGACTGTAATTTGTCAGGAGAATTAGACACTTTTTCCTTAATCTGTTCAGAATTTTTGATCTGTGGAGTACTGAATCCCAAGTAGATGGTGAAATGTATTAGACTAAGGAATAGCCCCCCAAAGGCGTGAGGAGAAGCTTTGTCCATTGGGGTATTTACAACTGTGTAGTAAAAACACTGGGGAGTTAAGCTTATTATTGTTCTTAAAGGATGGATTATTCTGTGATTCAGACACAAGGAATCTGTACCTAAGGGGTCACAGAAGGGGGTGGAGGGGAAATAATACAGATTTTCTTTAATTTGTTTGAAAATATACTATTTATTTGGTTGAGTCATTTAAAAAAGCCTCCCCATTCTTTTATTTTAAGGCAGACCCTTGCTCACTGAAGATTGGACTTTGTTGAGGCAATCTAATTTCATATTTAGTCAGGATGTTTGACCACATTGATAAGGGAATCAAAAAAGAGTTGTCTTGTGTGAGTTGTTTGCATGGTAATCAGAAAAATTACCTGGGAGAAGCCTGGCATGTTCATATCACCAGCTAGGGAACAGGAATGCTCTGCCACTGGTTAGGGGGAAGAAAATGCTCATTGTGGAACATCAGTTTCCAAGCTTGAGACACTTGAAGGGCAATTCTTCTGGATTCTCTTGGGTCTTATTCTGTATTTTCATGAGGGGTCACAAAGTGTGCTACTCTTTCCCGTCTAATTTGTGGGGATGTAGAAGTTTTACAGTGATACAGGTGTTGAGCTCAACTAAACCAGATCATGATACTTGGTGAAAGTGTTCAGCCTTTATAACAAGAGCTAGAAAAAAAAGTAGAATTTAAGTCAGTTTTGGGTATTCTTCTGCCTTTGAGCTCACTGACTAGGAGGTAATTGCCTTTAATGTTTTGACTTTCCAATTTTGTCCTGTGATTTTGTATAGGGCAATGATATTGTGGAACAGCATTTTCTTCTCCCATCCAGCCATTACTCCACTGTCTGGTGTGTCCTCTACAAAGTCAAAAAGGAATAATTTCTATCAGGATTATTTTGTCCGTCATCTTGATGGATGTGCCCAAACACTGGAAGCCCCGTGGGGAAGGGATTGTCAAATGCACAAACCCAAAGTAGGAATTAACTGGCCGTAAAACAATCCAGGTAGAATTTGTAAACAGCCTACAGGATTAAATATTGTTCACCATTTGAATAATTTGGTAAATCCTTACAATGTCAACATGCAAGATTAATTTACAGTGGATTTCCAAATATCTACTTGCTCTCTTGGTTTTTTTGCAAGCTATGTGTGTCTTCCTCTTTATCTGCTGGCATGCCAGCCCTGCACAAATTACTGATGTATTCATCCTTGACTGCTTTGGAGTAACGCCACAAGGGGAAGAGTGCTTGCCTTTGAAGATTGATTCCTGTCTCTGACTCCTTGGTCCAAAAAACCAAAGCAGCATAACTACTTCAGGACGATTTATGTCTTCCTGTGGCACCTAGTAGTCAGTTTGCAGTCAATCTATCTGCTAGGTGCAGACTTAATTTGAGAGAGTAGTAGAGTCTTATTTTCTAGTTGCTGGATATGAAAAGCTGCACAAGTTCTCCAAAGGTGCTTAGTGAGATTTCAGCTAAGGTGAATAACTCTCTATCATCTAGAGAGAGAGAATTGTGTGATAAAAAGCAGTTAACCAGTCCCCCAAAAGATTTTTATGGCAGAATGTATTGAAGACATCTGCTAAACGGGACAGTGCCAGCCCCCGGGCCATATGCTTCATGTCCTTGGCATATGCACAACTAAGAACAACAGCACTGAACATATTGGGAGAGGTATGGATGCCTCTTCGCCATCTCCTCCCACTCCTCAGAGAAACAGAATTGAATAAACTTTTGCTGCATAAAAAACTGTATTAGAAATTCAACAACCCTTAGGCAGTGATCAAACCAAGAGGAGTCAGAACACCTCTGTGTCTGTCCAGCTCCAACGGTCACTTTTTAACACACTACAGCTCAGAATCTACCTTTGTTTTCTGTTTGTGTTGGGAAAGGTTGGGGTTGCAGAGTGTTCTGTCTCAACTCCCTGTACACTGCTTCAAAAACATGAAATGGAGAGTGTGTGTCAGGGGTGTTAGTATCCAAGGTGAAATATTTTCTGGTTCTCTTAAAAGTGATTTATTTCAGCTGTGTTTCTCACAGGTGGCAGTTCTATTTTTACATTGTACAACAATTAAGAGTCTTCTAGGTTTGTCTATTTCCCTGTATCTTGTAAAAATAATAAAAAGTAATTGCCTACTTTCAAAGTCAAGTGAAAAGCATTGAAGTAGCAGTTCTCTAAATTTTGCTTGCAGTTTCATTTGATTTTTTTTCAACAAAGTATGTTTTCTTCCATGTACATTGTTACTTAGACAATCTTACTGTACTGTTTTCTTCCCAGTTCTTTCAGTGTAAAACTGACATAAGGACATTTTTGTCTAACTTGAATAATACTGTGTACCTGTGTTAAAGCAAGCCATAGGGGGTAAAGTGAATGCCAAAATCTAACAGTAGTAAGATGGCATTTTTAAGGTATATTATGAAGGTGTATTATGATTAAGGTATATTATGAATCAATCTCCGGTTGATTGATGTAAATTGGGCTGAGTTATCTGTTGCTAAACTGAAAGTAAAATTATAAATAGTGATTCAGAACAGCTAGAAATATTCAGCAGTTGTTTGTGCTCTGTTTTTCAGTTCTCCTCTGGTAGATAGTATACATTTATTCATTACAGTCAAAGTGCAATATGGGAAGCACTGGCTAAAAGTAAGTATGTTATGACCAGCAGTTCTGAAATGCTACTAGATAAATAAATCTAGCATTTGAGTTCTGAGCCATTTATTAAATACTAAAGAGTGTTGGAGAGTGGAGAAGCTCTGTAACAATGCAGGAGTACTGTTGTAATACAAATACTTAAGAGGATTATAAGGAACTACCCACCACTCAACAGAATAGTGACTTTCGCAGAAGTCTTGGCATCAGAACAGAACAGTCTGGATACCATCTATAAAAGGTTAGAGAGGAAGAGCATATTATTGTCAGTCAAGATGGTTTTATGGAAACATGTTCTGTCAAAAAAAGCTGTCATCACTTGACAAGATCAGAGATTTGGCTGATACAGAAAGCAGAATGAATATAGTGTACTTGAATTTCTCAAAGGCATTTGTCTTATCACTCTAACATCTTGATGGGGACAACCAATGAAACTTGGCTCTAAGAGGTTATATATTAGATGGATTAAAATCTGGCTTCATGGCAGATCTAAAAAGTTGCTGTTGGGAAGAAAACAGGGTGTCTGTTTCCTGAGAAGGTACCTCAGGAATCCTATTTGCTTTATATTATTCAGCATTTAAATGTTATTTAAGTTATTTACTAGCAAACAATATTGTAATTATCATGCTGCATTATTATGGTGTAATCTAAATTATTAAAGTCATCACATTTCTTACAGATATATAAAACATAGTATTTGTAGGAGTAGAGAATACTGGCTATACCTATTCCAAGAAACTCCTGAAAAGGAGTAATTTAGAGTAGTAATTATGAAAGTGAGTACCTATCAGGATACAGGTTTTTACTAAAGTGGTGTTCAAAAGGTGTCTGCTATGAACATTGGGACTCTGCTGAAAATTGGAATAGCAGGTAAACAAACACATGTAGTTTTACCTCTGCATGAAATACAGGTAAGAGTGCTACCTTCCTATGTCCAGTTTCGAACTTTCTATCCAAAACCAACACAACAACATTGATGGAACTTCAGAGAGGGGCATAAAAATGATCCTTAGCTGGAGATGGATTTAAATACATACATATATTTCACTTCTTTCTCTGGAGTATCAAAGTTGACTTAATATATAAAAATAACTCCAGATGAGAACGTGATGCCCTAGTAGGGGAAATTTTCAGTCTTCTTTGCAATAACATAATGAAATAGATGAGTTTACTCTAAAAAAGATGCAGTATTTAAGTGAAGATTATTTCGAGCAGTTCACTAGGGAATGTGGTAGACTTACCCTCACTTCTGATGTTTTAACATTTTAAGATTTTCTTGTTAAAAAGCATACTTAAATATAATTCCTAGAATCTGTATTAAAATTGAAAAAATCATTCTAGATGAAGCCTGCAGGCATTAAAATCCGTGAAGACCTGTGGTTTGCTGGGGCATGCTGGTTTGACTGAGTTTGTCAAGACTGTCTAATGAACATCCTAGATATCTCTAAGGAAGAGTGTGAGGTAAAATGTAAAGATGTGATTTGGGGGGAGGAAGATGAAACTGAAGCAACAAGGAGACAAGTATTAGTGAGGTAGGAGGAAAAAACTAAACCCTCAAACTCGAGAAAAGGCCAAGAAGAAAAGAGATGTTAGAGAATGAACCACTCCAAACAGATGCTCCAGTCTTAGCATGTACATATTTCATGCCTGTTAGTTATACCTTACTTATTAGTTTCACCTAGCCCTTTTCATTATGGGGAAGAATAAAATGCTTCATTTGGGAGCAAGACCTCACTTTGATTGCCACATATGATCTATTGGTCATTTCAGTAACTTCCCTTTTAATTTGGTTCACATGGGCTAAAGGGAGTTCTTTGCATTTTTGCTGCAGATCATAAGAATTCAGGACTCCTGTTTTTAGCCCTCTCCATTTCTGGACTACAGAATACATCTTTTGGAGATTTATGAGTTTCTGAGTGCTCTTTTTACAGTAGGTGATAGCTAGCTTGATTCAAAGATTTTCCACTGTAGTCACAGTAAGAGCTATATTTATTATCTATCAGTTCTTTCTTCTACTACTGAAATGAGAAGGATATCAGATGTTAAAAATTGATTAAAAATTTTGCAATCAAAGGCAACCCCCTGGACACCACCCACAGCCTTTGTTTCTGTTTTTGTTTTTGTTTTTTTTTTGTTTTTTACCCCAAGATTCTTTGTAAGGTCTTGGGGCCACAACTAAAAAAAAAAAAAAAAAAAAAAGGAATAAAAATTCTCTTGGGAACTGCACTAGCTAATTAAAACTATGCTTAGCCTTTAGACAAAATCATACCAGTGACTACAGGAAAGCTTGAGATGCAAGTAAGTTTACTGCCATATGCAGAAGTGTCCATGCACACAATTTTTAAGTGATGTGAAAAATGATGTTTTCTATCAGTGGGGGTGAAGGGTGCAACCAGACAGAAGAAAGGTTTGTCAATTTGTGTATTTCATTTACCCTCAAGTCCTTCCAGTTACTATTTTTTCCTAACAAGTCTTTGTAACAGTGAAGTTGAGAGACAAGCTGAAAATCACATTCATATGCATGAAAGGCTTTTGAAGCAGAGAATTTTTTTCTGAGTTAAACCATGAAGACTGTAACAGAAAAAGAAGAGAGCATTTTTCATTTACTGAACTCCCATGGCTATGCTAAGGTTCTTTGTGCGTTTGTAACCGGCTACATGTCAGCACCAGCTGTTCTGAAGGGAATTGGTGTGCCAGACTTTAAGGAACATGTGGAACATCTTTGTGTTTCAGTAAAGGCATGTCTGATAGGCAAAACAGTGTGTCTTAGGGAAAAGAGGAGGATGTGGCTGGTGTGCTTTGTCATTCACTTAAAATATTTTCTGAGAGGTGGAAGGCAGTGCCATAATTAGCCTCTTGAAAAAACCTGCAGTTGCTGACAAAAGCATCTGCACAAGATCTTTTGTGAGCCTTTACCTGAGAGTTGTCCAGGTGTATGGCCTTACTGCTGTACCAGGGGCTCTTGCAGCCATTTCCTGCTGCAGGTAGTTTTTGGCTTGGTTTGCATCTGCCCACAAGATCACAGAATCTTGGAAAAGTTGGTTGGAAGGGGTCTCTGAGCATATTCTCACCCAACATACCTCTGAGAGTAGGATGGTTGGTACTGATAGCCCAGGTCAGCTAGGATTTTGTCTGGAAGCAGCTTGGAGATTCCACCATCTTTCTGGATTACGTCTTACAATGCTACATTACCCTTCTGGTAAAAGACATTTTTCTTCATGTTCAACATGATATTCTCAAGCTACTAAAAGCTGTGGCTTTTGTTCTTTGCCAAGTTTCTGAATTTAGTAAAATGTGCTAATTGCTGTCTTTTCTGCAGCAAAATTTCCTTCCAGTGCAATATCACCATATAAGATGACTCTTTATGAGCATCAATGGGCAGTTTAAGTCTCTGTAGTCCATTCCTTGTGCTGGCAAGACTTCTGAGAATGCAACAGTATGGCCACTTTTCATTGTTACACAATACTGTAATATCTATGGGCATCAATTTGACAGAAGATTATGACTAAAAGAAACAGCTGTAATACTCTTGCCATAATCAGAGCTCTTGCACTTCCACTGTAAATTTAGATCACTTTTCATTAGATATTCACTGAACTGGTTAAGATAATTTTAGACACTTAATCACTGTAGTGTTATTAAATAGTTGCATACTAATGTGTTCAGATGACTTGTAAGCCTCATGTAATCAGTGGCCAGTTGAGCCATCACAGCGGGTTAAAAGGAAAAGACAATTCTGTCTTGCTGGCTTTAGCTATATTGAAGTAAATGAAGCATGTTTTAATCATGGTGGGGTATTACTAGATTATCAGCTCTGGGACTGATGCCCTTTTATTGGCCACAATACCACAATATGAAATGAGCCCAAGTATGTTTCTGATGTGCTTATTTGCCTATTTTGTTTTGTTTCTGTTTTAAATTTATTTTTGTTTATTTGTTTGTTTGTTTTTGTTTTGTTTTGGGGATTTGTTTTCATTTGTTGTTTGCTTGTGGGCTTTTTTGTTTGGTTTTAGTTTTTTTTAAAATCTGTTTGTGGTGGGGGTTGTTTAGCCCTAAAATCTAGTTACATCCAAGATGACAGGAGTTTCAAAGAGACAGCTTATACAGGATTTCCAAACTAGTGTTTCTGGTATGGTGAAAATGAGTATAAGGATAATTTTAAAAGAAAAAACAGGATTAAATTCCTGTTTTAATTCAGTTTACCTCCAGTTATAATTTTTTATTTATTATACTTTCTGAGTGTAACACTTGATCTGTACTTGAGAAATACCACACACTTGGTGGCTTTCAGTGACGAGAGTGAATGATGGGTGATGGAAAAGCTGAGCAGAAGGAGTTAGAAGTGTTTGTATGTGCTGCATCACGGGAGGTCCATGTGTTACTTTGGGATAGGACTAGCAGTATTCCATCTTGCTTTGTACAACAGCAGCTTTGACTTACTGTGAATATTAATAAAACGGGAAGAAAGTAAAATGATCAGTCTCCTTCTTCACTGCTTCTAATTAATAAGCAGTATTGTGATAGGAAGATACTTATCTTTGGGCTGCACACCCTTGTCAAACGAGACTAATTTCCTTCAGAAATCTGTTGTATTGCTACAGTTTTGTTCATCATACTGCAGCTTTGTCTTTAATACTGTGCTGAGACAAATCAGACTAATATGACATTATCAGTCAAATGTATAGTCCATATGTCAGCCCGTGCTTGTGTACATGCAATGTGGAACACAACTAGCAGGCTGCTTCATGCTCCCAATAAATCCATTTCCAGGGCAAGTAGTTCCTGTGCATTTTTCAAACCATTTTAAGAGCTGCTCTTAAGAGCACTCCCATACAGTGTTTGGGCTTCTCCCTTTCAATCACTGATGAACTGCCTCCCTAGCTTGTTTCAGTGCAGTGCTGGCAGGGTAAGGAGATGAAGTGCAGTGTAATTTTTCCTTTTGACTTGCAAGAAGTCTTGACCATTTCAATTTGTTAAATATTCAATGGCACTTTTCCAGGGAGCAGTTTGTAGCCCTGGTGTTTTCTCCAAATGTCTTGTGAAACTTCCCTTGTGATTTCAAATTAATATAGCTTTTTCTTTTTGTACATAATGAAATGTAATTTAATGCTGTCTTTTGCAGTTGTGCTCAGAGATGGCTGGATTTCAATATTAATTGAACCACACACTGCTGCTTATATAAATTATAAAACATGCTGAGATCTCTAGGGGAAGAGAATCATTAAAAAGAGGGACTATTGTTGCTATTACTTTTGTTACTAGAAGTAATTATTACCTTTTTATTTCTGGAAATTCTATACAGCATTTTTTCTCTAGGAGCTTTCATTGTCTTGAGGCTTTTCTTGTGGTCTTTAAGTTTAATTTGCAGCCTTAGGAAATCTTTTACATACAGTCTGAGACAGATTTTGTTACCAAAGAAAGCCCTCCTGCTGATGGAGTTCTGTGTTTAGTTCTTGGCAGAGCTGGGGAAGCACTTGGCTTGGTTTGCCTGCTGTTGATCTTTTTCATGTAGCCTTGTGTGAGATCTTGATAATTCTGAATTGCAGCTCAAAGGAAAGAGGACCACAGTGTATTTCAAGAATACTGCAAATAAATTATTCTATTTGATTTGAAAACTTGGTTTGATAAGTTTTTTTAGACGTATAAATGATGCAGTTCCTTTTAGCAGCAGGACTAAAATGGTGATAATGTAGTTGGGCATTCAGTGAGGTCAGCGAGGTGCACTTCTACACTGTTAAAAATGCATTTTGAAAGAAATGAAGGCACTGTTATACCAACAAATGTAGCACTGAATTACCTCTGGGTTTTTTTTCTTGCATTTATGTGTTAAACCTTTTAATTACTTACTGGCTATACCCTTATTGTGATACTGCCTGCGTGTTTGGAACAGGAGGTGAATACAGCAGTAGACTAGTTTTGTTGTGGTTTTTTGACAGTTTGAAAGTAGTGATGGTCTACTGATACAAATGGATTTATGTTAACTTACAGATATAAGGGTTTGTTCAGTCCTTCTGTGTCTTTGAGTTTGGTGTGTCCTCCTGTGCTCTATGAATTATAAGCTTGCAAAAAATTATGTAAATCAAGCCAGTCTGTGTCAAACACTGAACGTCTAAACGTGGATATTTATCTTAGACTAGTTTCCCCAGGTCCCCTAGTGGTAGCAATGGGTTCTTTTGGGAGGCAGCCAAGGACAATGTCATTTAAGCTGTAGTTATAAATTGTATTTTGGATGCTTGTATTTCTGTCTGTGGATGCTATGAGGTGATCAACCTTCTAATTTAGGCACCCAAAATCAGATTATATGAAACCTGCTTGCTTTTGGGATTTCTGCCTATACTCTGCAGTGTCTGGATACATATCGGATATTAATGATCCCATGTGCTGCAGCCCAGAGATGGTTTGCCTTTATGACAGAAATGTGCTGTTATCAAGCATCAATAACTCAGGAGTTTCCCTTTAAGATATCACAGTGTTGTGTGACAACATCAGCCATAGTCTTCTGACACAGTCACCAAGCAGGTATCAGATGCTCTTTTGCAACAGCCTCATTATAGGAGAATGGAGCTGTGCAGCCACCGGCCAGTAACAATGTAGTTTGACACTAACTGATGAAGCTTTTTATATTGTGACACTTGCTTGTAATTTTACACTGCTTTGAATCCTTATTTGTTCATCTTGTTTGCCTTGTGCAACAAGGTCATGATCCCAAACGATGTCTGTGTTACAAGGAGTAAGAATGAAATACCGTACCTGTTATTTATACCTTCCTTTCATTTGAAGTAACTTAATTTCTGCAGAAGAGTGTTTAATAGTCTGCTAAAATAGCTCTGAACTTGTGACATGACAACACAAGAATAAAATACAACTACAGCAAGCTCCCTGGAAATTTATTTGGTTCCATTTCAAAAGCACTGCTGATGCTCAGGTGTGTGTGGGAGGAACCTGGTATGTACAAACATGATAGATTTGTGATAGGGGACAGCTTATAATGTCCAGAAGATGCATCCTGTATCAAGTGGTAGGAAGAGAAGTGCTTTCTGCTCTGTATGCATTATTAAAAATAATAACCATCTGGTGGGTGGAAAACTGGAAGAAACTTTACTTAGCGACTCTTTGCCTTTAGTACTTTCTCTTTATAAGAAATCTTAAAATTGAAATATTTGAAGTTAAATGAGTAGCATAAAATAGCTGGAAATTGTTTCAACTTGGTTGCAAGCACCCAGTTAATTTCACAGTGGAATTATGGATGGTTTTCCAGTGCTTTTTATCACTAGTATACATTCCTATATTAAAAGTCAGGAACAGAAGACTTTACCTTGCTATTACCTTTGGTCCCTGACTGAAGGATCTCAGAGTATGAAGTCCGTCCAGAGGGCTAAGGTGGGATGCCCTGCTCAAAGAATCACAGACACCAGAGACTGCAAATGGCTTAGGGACAAGGGCACTTAAATTCAGAGAATCTGAAGGTTCATCCATGCGTTAGTTCATTAATTTTGCTGCAGGGACAGAAGCAGCTTTCATTGTACCAGTACAGGCTGGGGGCTGACCTGCTGGAAAGAAGCTCTGCAGAGAAGGATCTGGGGTCCTGGTGGACAACAAGCTGTCCATGAGGCAGCAGTGTGCCCTGGGGGCCACGAAGGCCAACGGTATCCCGGGGTGCATGAGGAAGAGCATTGCCAGCACGTCAAGGGAGGTGATCCTGCCCCTCTGCTCAGCGCTGGTGAGGCCATACTTGGAGTGCTGTGTCCAGTTCTGGGCTCCTCAGTACAAGAGAGACTTGGAGCTCCTGGAGTGGGTCCAGTGGAGGGCTACAAATATGATTAAGGGTCTGGAGCATCTCTCTCACAAGGAAAGGCTGAGAGGCTTAGGGAGCTGCTCCAGTTCAGCCTTGAGAACAGATGACTGAGAGAGGACCTTATCAGTGTCTGTAAGTGTCTGACAGGAGGGTGCCAAGAGGAAGGATCCAGGCTCTGCTCAATGGTGCCAAGCAATAGGACAAGAGGCAACAGGCAGAAACTGATGCACAGAAGGTTCCACCTGAACATGAGGAAGAGCTTCTTTACTGTGCAGGTGACCAAGCACTGGAACAGATTTGCTGTAGAGTCTCCCTCACTGGAGATATTCAAGGACTGTCTGAATGCAATCCTGTGCCGTGTACTCTAGGATGACCCTGCTTGAGCAGGGAGGTTGGACCAGATGACCCACTGTGGTCCCTTCCAACTTTAGCCTTTCTGTGATTCTGTGGTTCTGTGAATTCTATTCAGTTGGAAATTCTTGGAAGAACAGGTGATACTTTGAAGATTATTTCTCCATGCTTTAGATCCAGATTTGGATTTTGGATTGTCTGCTCTCTAAACACAGTTTAAGGTTACTTGGATTTAAGTTGTTAAATGTAGAACCTTGCTGAGAAATTCAGAAGCAGGCTGATTTGGTACAAGTCTGAATAGTAATACAAGGTCTGGTCTTGGTTAACACCTGGCATTTTTAATCTGGCTGGTTTCTGTTTCCAAAGCTGTGAAGTTCCCAAGCGATGTTCTATTACTGCTGTTTTAAGAGGGTTTGTTCCATTGTCATGATTTCATTCCCATTGAGTAATGGTGTCCACCCTTTCCAAACTTCCCAAACATTTGCAGTTAAGAGGCAAGACTCTTCCTCACTTTTTTTCTGACATTGTGACTGGAAATACTTGAACATCCATCACAACTGCAGTGGAATTGCGGGGTAAAGTTATCTGTTGATTCATCTGCCTGCCCTCCTGTCTGTGGGGACTTTTTTATATAAGCTGTTATGGAGCAAATACAATTACCAAGAAAAGTAAAAGTAGGGTTTTTTTTTAATCTTTTGGGACCAGCAGCCTCCCACAGGAGGAGATCTGACATGTTTTACTTCAGTAAACTCATTCTTTCTGTCTGTCTCCCTCTAGTTTCTGAAGTACAATTTAATGATATTTTGGTCTTTTCTGTTCCAGTGGTGTATCTGCTTCCATTTTTCGTTCAAGTGCTTTTATGATTCTTCCTGAAGTGTCTGTTGATGTGACGTTTGCTCAGTTACCTTTTTCACTGTCCTAGATGTAGGCATTTTAGCTGTTTCTAATTAAAGACACAGGCAAGCAGCAAAAGATACTAACAATAACAGCACTGTTATCTCCTCATCAGTGGTCTGTTCCTACACCTCCCTCTTACTTAGGCAGTTCTTTCTGGCCTTTTCCTCAGCTTATGCATTGTTATCTGATTCAAGCAGATAGACTGTGTGGTGTTCCTGAGGAGTTAATTGCTATTTTCTGAAAATTCCCCATTTCCCTTACCTACTGTAGTGTCAATTTTTGCCTGTCAGCCAGCTCTCCCGTTAAATGAAAAGATGCTCTTCTGGGAGAGCCTGTGGATTTCAGTGACTGCAGAATCACATGTTTGGAAAAAAATAAATTATCTCTGGTACCTAGAACCAAACTCACACTGAATTAACCTGGACTGTAAACTGATATAATTTATGGAACAAATAATGATAGGGACAAATCCTGACTATGCATATCAGTTCATTGACTAATTTAATAGAAATTAGTCAAGTTAGTTGGGTCCTACAATTTGAAGTGCTTGATACTCTGTCAAAGCAAGGATGTTATTCAAAATCTGTGGCATATCCTTGGTTTTCTGTACAGTTTTCTCTGTATTACCTTAACTACTGAGCCAGAGAAGGGCATCCTTTTGTCCTCCAAATGCCAAAGGAGATGCACAACCTCTGGTCTGTCACTTGTTAGTTTCCTAGAATCATAAAAAATGGTTCAGGATAGGACCTCATAGTAACTCAGTGTGTGTTAATTTTTTTTGTACTCAAAACAGGGTCATGGAGGGTGAATCAGTCCCTTGCTCTTTGAAATCTGTGGTCAAGCACTGCCCATAACCTACCCAGAGAATCAGATTTGTCTGGTCATTACCATGGAGGTAGATCCTGAGATACCTGGATCTCACCTTTGATATGGCCCAGGGAGGAAGGATGCTTTGATTCCTATTGGCAACTCCCTATGTGTAAACTGAATCACTCCCTTTTGCAATAGCAAATTTGTATTCAAGAAAAGCATTGACATCTTAAACTCTACTGTGCCACCTTAGGACACAGGCAGGGGTTTGCTATCCAGTTAGTGCCTGTTGCTGAGAATGGCAGCCCTGAGCTGCACTTCTCCCAGTTTCTGGTTTCACACACTGTCTACAATCTGCTGCCAAATGCAAACATGTTCCTTTCTGCCTGAGAGTTAATGGAAGCACACTCAGCAACATACAAAACACATTTAGACTCATAAAACATAAATAATACCATTTGGTGGTGACATGCTGTATTAATGGATAGATCAGTCATATTTCCATGCCATTATCTCAAGTCCCTGCCTGAAACTCATTGGCTAAAGGCAACTGATGCAATACATTTTAGCTTAAAACCTCCTCAAAACCTCAAAAGACTTTCTTGTCATCTTTGAAAGTTGGCTCTCACTGAAGTGAGAGGCCGTCTTTGCCCAGGAATATCCTTTCTGCTGCCTCTTCAGAGCCAGGCACAGAGAACTTTTTGCACCATCTGTATTAGGGTTGGACATTGCAGAGTAAAGAACTCAGCAGCACTTGCAGTTGACTCTGTGACTCTTTTAAAGAGGGACAGATGGTCCTTTCTGGACCAACCCTACAAAGGAAATATGGGGTAAATAGAACCCTTTTACAGGTTCTAAGTTAGAACGGGCACTGCATTCCCAAGTTGATTAAAGCCAGTGGCACAAGATAAGGCACTAATTTGTTTAGTTCACTAAAACAGGCCATAGTTTGCCTTTAGTTAAGTGCATTTGACTGTAAAAGTAGACCAACCCAAAGAAGGGATATACCCATGGAGTTACATTTTAATAATAGTTCCCAGTTAGTGAATTATTTACTGAATATAAAATTTTCTTTCCCCTAGAAAATGTTTCTGTTCATGTGGACCTTCAGATAATTCAGATTACAATGTCAGTATCTCCTCATGCGGCTTAATTTGTGCTCTGGTCACAGTCTTTGGTGCCTATGGCATGTGTCTTACTGATTCTCAGCCCAAGTTTCCTGGTCTTGTTTCTTTGCTATGTAGAAACTATGGCATTTATCTGTGTATCTGCATGTTACTTTGGAATTGGATCCCAAAATATGACTATTGGAATTGGGATTTCAGAATTCTCTTACTCTCACTCACTGCAGTGCTTCTGTTCATGTATCTTCATGACTATGCTTCTTCCTATGAGTTCTCCCCACTTGATGGCAGTACAACAACACTTACAGAAATAGGGAGTGCAGAAAAGCCTGAAGACTTGTACCTCAGCAGTGGTGAAAATGCAACATTTATGGTAACTGCTTACTTAAACTACCATGTGCCTTGTTTAAACTGGCTACATCTGTGTATGTTCTCCCTACAAGGCCCCAGCTGTGAGATTTCAGTAATGTGTATGTCCTGCTTAACTTGGTCTTCCAGAAACTAACATTTTAGCTGCTCGTTTGTAGTAATATTAACCTTTATACAACAGGCAAGAATTTTTAACAATTAAGATGATGACTGTTCTCTAATTTGTGAAAGCATTGCATGTAAAACAGCACTCATAGTTCAGGAAAAGCTAGAACATAATCTCCAACAACAAAGAGAAAATGTAGTAATTAAGAGACTAGAGCCATATCAATGACCACAGTGGTTCACTTCTGGCTCTGTCTGGCAAGACTTTGTGGTAAACACCCAGTTGTCAACTCAGTGCAGTAGGATCTGAGACACCTTGAAACCAGTCTTGTTCTGTTTCTGATGCTTTGATCTTCTGTGCTTAATTGATGCTGACAAGTGCTAGAGAATATCTGAGTGCAGTGACCTCTTTTTCCCATTTGATTTTCTCATTTTAGTTTGAAACCAGCCCTATATAGGATATAAATAGTGAGGCTATTTACATACCGTATTCTGCTCCAGAGGATCACCAGGCAATTTTCAACTTAATACGCTTGGCATTACTAAAATAAAGCTACTTCTGGCATAACTGTTAGGGCTGCTTTGGCTGTGGTTATAAACAGAAATTTGGACTCTGTGAAAAAGTGCCAGGGGGATTTTTTATGTTTCAAGAAAGAAGACAAAACCTTTCTTCTGAAGCTTTTTTTTCAAAAATGGTTTTTGCTGCAAAGCATGTTGTATAGTACTGCCTACAGCTGCCTTAGAAGGATGAAAGGTTGGGGCAGCCCTTTGGGCATTTGACACTGGCTCTGGGAGTCTAATTATGCCAAGCCTGATGATGAGACTCTTAAAGCATCCCTTCTAGCATTTTAATTAAAGCAATCAGGCATAAGACTGGCAGCAGAACCACTTATGGAGAGCATTTCCATCTAAGGTTGAAAATTAAAGGAAAAAAGATGGTGCTGAGCATGGGTAAAAGAACCTTAAATTGCTTGATCTCTTGTGATTGTAAGGAGGTAGGTTGAGTGAGAAGTGATAATAAAGTGAGGATTCCTAAGAAGTGGAAATGCTAAAGTCAAAGAGTAATCTGCAAGAATGAGAAGTTGTCCTGCTTTTACTTCATTCTTTTTATTTAATGAAATCATATTAGCCAGTTTTGTAGTACTTACTCTGCAGATAGGTGCTCAAAACCAAAGTTCTGTCCTTCTGCATTTTTTGTTAGTTATCCTACAGCCATGGAAAGGTGGAGTTAAATGCATGAG
The DNA here is from genome assembly GCF_000738735.6 of Corvus cornix cornix. Taxonomy (NCBI): domain Eukaryota; kingdom Metazoa; phylum Chordata; class Aves; order Passeriformes; family Corvidae; genus Corvus; species Corvus cornix. The sequence continues at coordinate 20,080,448 of NC_046335.1, read as the reverse complement.
GTACACTCCCTAAAAACAAGAAAACCCAACTCTTTCTAGGGTGGAGTACTCTAGACTGGGTTTATACCCTGCCATGGTATGTATATTTGTTGTGGTCCTGGCTGGGGTGAAGTTATGTAGTTGACTTCCTTCATAGCAGCTCACAAGGTGCTTGTGCTTTGTGGCTAAAACAGTGTTGGTAACACCGCTGTTTTGACTACTGCTGCATGTTGCTTGCACAGTGTCAAGGCTTCCCCCTATGAATAGTCTAGCAGTGGGCAAGAGATTGGGTGGGAACATAGCTGGGAGAGCGACCTGAATTAACCAAAGGGATATTCCATACTGTATGGTGTGCTCAACAGTAAAAGTTCATGGCAAAGTGGCATTTTTCTTTCCAAGCAACTGTTACATGTGGGGATGCACTGTTCCCCAGAAAGTGGCTCAACATCTGCCTGCTTGCCAGTGGCAAGGTGTGAATGCCCACTTTTTGCTTTGGTTACACAGCTTTTGGTTTTCTTATCAAATTGTCAGTCTCTCTATCTGTAAGCTATTTTCCTTCCTTTGATTTTTTAAATTATTGTCTCACAGGAGACTTGAGTGATCCAAGGAAGAATGGGTGTTTGTTTGCTGGCTAAGGTCAGCACCCTGTGCTATTGCATCCTTCTTGGGATTTTTGTCCAGGATTTGTTGGGAATTGTATTCATGCTGCCTTTGTCCTTCACTTTGCCTAGCCTTTCCTGCTGTCCTTCACTCTCACACAGGCCTGTCTGCAAAACAGGATCAGTTGAAGCTGATGAAATAAAAAAAAAAGCTCCTTATGGACAGGATGGTACAAAGGTGAATATTCAGCTGTTCAAAGGGAGAAGGTGTGATGATGCTCACTAATGCCTTCCAAAGAATCCTAAGTATGAGGTATGTATTCCTAAACTGATAGGTTTTGAAAAACACCTGACTAAAAAGCATCAGGACCTAGAGCTTTTTTGTGGATACTCTTATTTCTATAGCAGGCTCCACTGAAAAACTGTGTCTGAGCAAAAAGGGGAAAAATGGATCTGAATTCAGACTTTACAGCTTATATTGTTAAAAATTCCCACAACAGAATTTGAATTAAAAGATGCCAGTGAAATTAGAGTAGGTTACAGAAGTTTGTTTATTGTCTGTGTTACATAAAACTTGATTGAATTTGCTTTACATTTTTTGGACCAAGTCATACTCAAAGCCATTACTAGCTGCTTTGAGAATATAAGAAGAGGATTCAGATTCTCTTAAATTAAATGAATACTGAGAGCAAAAAAATTATGAAAGATTTGAATTTTTGATTTCTCTTCTTGTTTCCAGACATCTAATGTAACTGATGCAAATTCATCTTCTGCACTACTCAGATGATAAACCTGTCATTAGAAATATGACTTTTGAAATGTCCATCTTTCCACAGGAATCCATAATTGGCCAATCTTATTAAAAAAAAATAAAAAAGGAAAGTAGGTAAAATAGGAAAGCAAAAGTACTGAAGTTGATATTACTGAAAATATTAGGCTCTAAGACCTTCTGCTACTGAAATAGCTAAGCCTTGCTCTGCTGCATACTTGAACATTCCAAGGTTGTTAGGGGCATCAGCACTGTGAAATTTCTTCTGGGGAATCGTGTTTGAACTTCTAGTTTTACTAATTTCATATGGTGTTTCATCCCAACAAATAGAAGAAATTGTCAAACCACAAATAATGAATACATTTCTTCTTTACTATTATTTTTATTCTCACTGTAGTGAGGTTAATAATACACTTGCATGTGGTTCTTGAATCATTTTGGCTATTAAAAAATGAAACATCATGCCTTGCAATTTTCCTTTCCCTTGCTCTTCCCTTTGTTCTCCAGCAGGGACTATTTTGAATGTCTTCAGTTCATTAATAGCTGAGTATCTTAGGAACACACTAGTGAGACTAGAGGTTTTTTCCCTTCGTGATATTCACAGAATCACTTGCTTCCCTCCTTATTCCCAATATGGATATCATCACTGATCTGGGCAGGTCATGCAGAAAATGCTCTCAAGGCTCAAAGGAGTAAGCAGCACAAAGTTTTCATAGTATGGATTGGGTTGGAAGTGACCTTAAAGATTGTCTAGTTCGAAGCCCCTTCCACAGGCAGAGGACCTTCCTGTAGACCAGGCTACCCAGAAGCCCAGCCAGCCTGGCCTTGAATACCTCCATATAGTAACCCTTTTGGAATCAACACAAGTAAGCCCTCTTTCTGGTATCTTGTTCCTTTCTGTCAGCATGCAGCCTCTGCCTGTCCAAAATACTACTGACCTCAAGAATAACAGAACAGGGGTTGTAGAAGAACTTTGTATTTCTCAGTCCTTATAACTGCATCCTGTACATAGAACAGATTCTTTTTAATTATAAAGAATTTGCCTTGATAGCAAGATTTGTGAAGCTTAGTTTCTCTTCAAAGCTCAGGCAAATATCTGTTAGTTGATTTGAACTTTGCAGTTTCAGGATTAATCAGTCTCAGACTGCCCAAGCAAAACATGTTCCAAATCAAAATTGCTTTGTTCTCTCAGCAAAGCAGAGTAAAGTCACTACCTTTGCATCATAAACAAACTGCAGTTCTTTGGAAACTGGTTCCAGGCCTGTGGCCCTCTTGATGAATGTGATCAGTCTTGAGTTTGAATAAAAAAACTCAAGACATCAGTAAATTCTATGTAATTTAGTGTTTTGGAATATATTACACATGGCATCCGTGAAGCAAGACAGTTAATTACTTCCAAGGATCTATCTGAAGCAGATCTGCCAGTGCCTGTAAATTTTAACAGGTATTGCCCAGTCAACTGTGACTAGAGCTTTACGTAAAATCCATCTTGGCTGTTAGGCCTGAAACCTGATTAATCCACAAAGCTAATCAGGATTTCGTAATGTTAAAACTTTGGGATCAGGGAAAGTGGCAGCTCCTCTGGTGGAAGTTCATTGGCTGTAAAACATCACAAAAATTGTCCACCTCAGGCAATACTGAATTCTTAAAACATGGTATGATTAGTGTGGAATGCCAGAATAATGAGAGGTTTATACAGGTGTTTTCCCACTTGCCAGGTTAGTTTTAATTGCCATATGTAGAAGCCAACTTGAATTAAAAGGAAAAAGCAACAAGCCAAATTCAGAGGTGACATAAATAGCATGTAATTTACACACAGCTATGGCGGTGTATGTGCACAGCAGTGTTTTGTGGGCCATGTGCTAGGGGGCAAAATGGCCAGTCTGTAGGCTGGGGATTGTGCTGATAGCTTCTGCAGCCCAGTCCTGCCTTGTTCAGAGTTTGAAATAATCCAGTCTGCAGCAGTACACCTGAGTAGTGCATTTTCACTGGGATTTTGTCTTTAGCTCTGAATTCTCTCTTTCTGCCTCCTCCTTTCAGCTAAATTTTTGCCAGCTGTACAATGAAGTCCAAGAGCTGAAGGACAGTGCTGGAATGCCATCATGATGGCTATGGTCTAGCTGCATCTAGAGACCTGTTTCATGGAAGGGACATCTTTTTTTCTCTCTGCTGACTAGCCTTTTTGATGGAGTAGGCAGAGTATTCTCTCTCCCTTTAAAAAACAGGCCCCCAATTTTTAGCTTTCACTTTAAAGCTTAATTTTCCAGAGCAGTGAAAATAATGCAAATGAAAGCGAAATTTTCCCTTGTGGGATAACTGGCAAACACATCGACATGAACAAGAACTTATTTATGTTGAGGGTAACAGAGCACTGGCACAGGCTGCCCAGGAAGATCTCCCTGTGTGGAGACATTCAAAACCCACCTGGAAGAGTTCCTGTGTGACCTGTTCTAGGTGACCATGTCTTGGCAGGTTGGACTAGGTGACCTCCAGAGGTCCCTTCCAATCCCTTCTGTGTTTGTGATTTCTGCTGTGTTGTTTCATAGAGGGTCCTATATTCCCAGCTTGGTGGGAGTTTAAACCTTTCCCAGTGTCTTTTAGAAAGAGCTCTCATGTCTTTACAAGGTGATTAGTGAACAGTTTTGCTCCTGAATAATTTTAAGGAGGCTCAGAAAAACCTTTACACTAGCAAATGAACGCTGTCTGCCAAAACAGAAATAACTCCCACGTGCTTGAAAGCCACGAGAAAAAGGCCACACTTCTTTCATTGCCACTTTCCTGACAAGTTTAAATATAGGCAAACCTGCAGATAGTGATGTAATGTCAATGCTCTACTCTATTTGTGAGCAGTTATTAGTTAATAACCACATAAAACAGTCCTGCATGAAAACATACAGCAAGCCAAATAATGTTGCCAACTATCAAAGCTGTAATAGATAACTTCTTATCTTAAACTGTGTCTCCTGTTGAAAAAACATCATTAAATTACACCTTTTTATTCAACAGGCAGTGAGCTTGTTTATACCCTACTGTCCAGTTTTGTACTATCACTTACAAATGTTGAAAATCATGGTAGCGCATCATCAGAACAAAATATTTCACTGACACTTTTCATAGTTTTTGATGTTTTTATTTTCCCCTGTTTAAATCTTGACATAAGTAGAGTTAGGTCTCAACAGCAGCTTCCTAAGATCTTAGTACTTCATCCTTCTTGTAGTAAAACAGTGAAATAATAGTTCAGTGATTCCCCTGCTAGCCCTGTAGACTTAATACAACCACAGGACATTGAGGTAGATGATTTTATATCATGTATGCAAAAGCTAATTTAGCTGACCATTTTGCTGGAAACGTCTTTATTACTAGGGAGAAGAGATGAAAACAGCAGCTTGAATTGTCAAAATTGAGTCAGCAGACATTGAGTGATTTTTAATATTGACATATTTGGTCTTGAAATATTTAGAAACCCAAAGTATCTTTCCTAAGGGGGCCAGATTGAGTACTGGCCTTGAGTATATCCTAGGTGCTGGCAGCAGGGACCTGAGAGGGAAAGAATGGAGGGAGGATTCACTGAGAATACGTTTCCTATATTAATTAATGATGCTCCACTTTTTTAACCATAAGGGGGAAAGGGCACTAAGTGTGTGAATGTGCAATGTGTCCTAAAATTTATGGCTGGGAATCTTTCTGTAGCTGACAATGGCACCTATTGGTGACCCCTTTGTTTTATATTTCCTCACCTAAAGCTATTTAAGCAGAAAATTGCCTGTAAAGCAGCAGCTTGCTCCTTGCTCCAGGCACAAGAGGGAATGGAGAAGGAAACAAGTTGATACTGGGTCAAAACTGATAGCTGGCAAGCCACTGTAAAAGTCACCTTTCCTATGTCCTCCCTCTGTGCCTGTTTTAAATCATTGACTCTTGGGTTCTCACAGTATCTGTTAATATCTGGTTATAAGCAATGCCAAGGAAGAATTAGCAAATGTGTTGCTGAGGAAAAATGAGATGAAGAGCTCACTGTGTATCAGCAAGAGAAGTGGTATCACAGCCAATTTTTGTGAGATCTACTGAGATTTGAGGGTGGACAGGAGAAGGAGGATGAAATTTTAGGAATAGGAGAACACTTTCCACAAGCTCTAAGCAGGTGTTAGTGCCAGAGACATGAGCAGAATGCCAAGAAGCTCAACACATATGTGCTGGCAACGTGTGCCGAAGATTTAAAAACTCATCATAAAGAAAATTATCCCACTTCCTGAGAAACAAAAGGAGATTTTATCCTCCTTCCCTGACTACTTACAATGGCAGATATGGGCACTGTTCCACAAAAAAATAATAGAGAATCCCTTTATGCTCACATTATTTGAAAAGTTGAATTATTTCTAGTAGGAAAATCTCATTTGGGTCATCCCCAGCAGGTACTGTTGCATGGGGTTGTTCCTTTCTGAGGTGCAGGACTCTGTACTTGCCCTTGTTGAGCTTCATGAGTTGTCAGCCCATCCTTGTTTAACCCACCAGCCTGTCAACCTGCCTCCTGTCACAGCAAGTGGTGTGGCTGGTCACACACCCAGCACTGTATCAGGGAAGCAGTGCCCACGTCTTACTTCGCAAAATCTTATTGATAAACTTACCTGGTTTCCTCCAGCCTGTATTAAAATAGTGGTAAATCCTACCCACAGTGAGAAAATCTTGTGATCAGGATGATGGTTAAACAGTAGAGAATATAAACTTTTTTTTTTTTTTTTTTGCTGGGGAGGGCAATGGGATTGGGAATTCTGGAATATGGGTATTACCAGACGTATTTCTTAAGTACTGGAGCAATAAACAAGTCCATAGCCTCATTATGCAAAAAGCACTTAAAAGTTTGTCTCTTGACTTTGCCTTTAGTTTCAAGGACTGGCTGCCGGGATTCAAATGTGCACCTGAGCAGGCTTCAGAGATACACCAGATACCTGCAGGTGTCCCTGGCACAGGAGTGCTGCCAGAGCTGCTGTCCCTGCTGCCAGCAGCACTTCACATCCGCACAGGGCACTGCAGCTTCTCTGGTTCTCAGGGCTGCAGTGCCAGCTTAGATTTCTTTGCATTTCAGCAGGAATTTTGATAAGCACTTCTTTCTAACTTCCATTTAGCCTGACTCCTACTCTGCTCACATGAGTGAGTTAATTTACTCACATCTGCAGTGGGGAAGAAATGCAATTTAAAATGGAAGCATTTTGAGTATGTGTATACGGTACAGGCAATACTACACTTACCTATTAGGACAAGGCAATGAAGTAGGGCCAAGGTGATCCAGTTTTGTCAGAAAAAAGGTAGATGGTGGAAATATGCACTTCGTAACTTGTATCATTACAACAATTCTAGATTTCTTTCTGAAATCTGACTATGAGTGAAGCTTATTTTCTCTGTATGCAGAATTTTCTGAGCTTCTTACACAGTAATGCCCAACCAGTCCTGAATAATTTCTTTGGATTTAGGGATTCATTCTTGTTCTTTGTGCTAGTGTGTGCATCATAGGCTTGTGAATGTCTTGGGAAGTGAAAAAGCATAAAGCTTTAGAAAACCTACAGCTTGGTCCCACATTAAATAAACATCTTTCTGCATCATTTGCAATATCAGGACAAGAAACTTGTTTTCATGCATGTGAAAGTGATCAGGAGAGATAACTGTGAAGCTATTTGTATTGTTAAGTATCTACAGTATGAAAAAAAATACACGTTTGAGTGGTATGGGCTTTTTAAACTCACACTTTAAATAATTAGAGCTTTAGTAAAGCAAGTAGAGAATATTTTATTTTAACCTTCAGGCTAATGACTGCTCCTTCAAGGAAATGGGTGTACTTCTGTGAATATAAATACTTTTCTCCTTCAATCACGTTCTAAATCAATCAATTCTAAGGAGCAGATGCATTAAATTTTGTGTGGTTTTGCCTGAATTTCACAATGCTTTCCTGTTTTCCAGACATGTCCTTCTCTGCAAGTTGTCAGCTTCATTATTAGGTTTTTGAAGACCTTGTAACCTTGAGGCGAAGCTATCCTATGCCTAACAAGTAGAGGTCTCTTGTCTTGAAAAATATAAATACAGGGGAATCAAAAAATACCAAGAAAGTGCTGGAGCCCCATTTCCCTTCCCTTTTTCCTCTCATGGGTCTCAAGGGCTGCAGACAGTTCTGGTTACAATTCACACAGTCATTTATCATAAAACAAGATGTAGGGATCTCTCATATCTTTACTACGAGTATGAAATAATTGCTAATAAATTTTATGATAAAGTCTACCTACAGCAGGTTTTTCCTCTGATAATTTCATTTATGTGTTTGCATCATGTTCTTCTGTCAGTCTCTACATATCAGTACAAGCTGAAAGGATGACGTGAAATTAATGGTTGCTGGGATTATATTTTCCTCATTGGTGTCCTGTGGAGACAAGCAACCCATCTTTTATCCTTAGTTTGGTGTTTCTTACCTGTCAGGAGCACAACTAGATCTGATCTTGCCTTCAAGGATTGGATTTGTGGCCCTTCCCTAGCGGTGAGAGGAGGTCGGCTAACACATGTGTCTGCCAATTTGGAGAAAAAGGTGCTCACAGGCATTGTTCTTTCCTATTTTGCTTGAGAGGCTTTACTTCTACTGTTACAAAGGTATAAGGAAGGATTAAAAATCAAAAAAGTTACTCCTGATGAACTGTAAAGTAGAATTGTTTCTATCTCAACTTTCTGTGCTTGAGCTGCCACATCAGAAGTATTGTGAGATCTACATATGTAAGAGATACTGCCCTGGTGGCTTCTTCCAGTTAGAAGAAATGTTATATAATGTGGTTATATTTATGACTGAATGTCCTCCTCTAACTGCTGTGCCTTCCTTATCTTTTAAATTGAAAACTTATGCTTCCAACAATATCTAGAAAAAAAAGAATGCATGAGAGATCATACAAAAGCCTAGTTGTTTGTTGGAGACCCACTTTAATGTCTGGCTCTTGTTTTCTTGACTTGGAGTGAGTGCATGGAGAGACAGCAACTGCATTTGCAGTCAAGCAGAGGGGAAGGTGTTGAATTGCTCAATCTCAACACCCAACAGTGCTATGCTGGCATGAAGTGGGGATCTACACAAAAGCTCCCTCCATATGAGCTGTAAACTAGTCACTTCTCTACTGAATTCCATCTTTTCCATGGTAGTCCTTGGTTCCCAAGTGGTTTTTCAGCTCCTACTCAGATTTGTAATTTTGTTCCAAACCTCACCCTGGCTTTCCTGTCCTCCGTCTGGTTTGCAGTCTGGTCTCTGGGTTCTTGCTTTGTCCTTTTGGACTGATCCAGGCAGATTAGCTGCAATCCAGATTGGGACTGAATATTTGTATTTTTCTAGTATTTAGAAATGGTGCCTTCCTGGCTTTGTCTCCTTACAATGGCTCTGTAGTCCTGTCCCCCAGACAACTTGGTTTTCCTAGAGCTGATAACAGACCTCAAGTTTTCTAACAATAAATAACCACACTAATCTGGAAAACTTGTCAGCCCTTGTCTGGGTTTATATGGTCTTTGTAGCTTAACTTTAGCTGTACGTATAAAATTACTTAAACTGTAGCTAGTTCTGGAATCAGATGACTAGTGACAGGCATGTCCCAACTCTACTAGCATAATTTTTCAGTGGTAAGGTGACTTGTGTTGTTTTGAGCTTGTTTTTTAGCTATATTATTACCAATTTACTTTAGGTTTTACTTCACTTTTACATCACTTATTTACGTGTTTGGTTCTTTCCCAAAAATACATGCCACATTTTATTGTATCATACCTGGTATAGAGAAGGAATTGTGGCTAATGCTGAGAACCATTAGGAGAGGAAAAAATGTAACCTATATACAAAGTGCAGTATAAACACACAAAAGCACTCATAGAATGGATATAAGACCTGGGAAGAAAAAAGTCACCATCAACATCATTCTTCTGGCTGACAACTTACTGCACCGGAAGGATGAGAACTTGACACTGGAATACTTCATTTTAGGCATTTGTTATATTACTGATAATCCACAATAGGAATGGGATCATTTGAATTGAAGAAGTATTTCTTATTTTTACATTATTTTGCTAGAGCATTGATTAAACTAATAACGTGATATTTTTTCTTTCATTTTCACACAAATTATGTCCTTTTGGTTGACCGTAAAGAAATTTTGTATGTAAAAGCTCTCACTTGTCTATTGGAGTCTTACTCTGGTTTACCTGGAATCCATCTTGATCTTAATGCTCTAAGTAGAATATAAATGTCCTTGAGCAGAGCCAGCATTAAGTGTGAATAAACTGGTGGTTGTCTGGGGCAAGAGTGTGGGTGGTGGTAAAAGCATGGTGGTAACCAAGCAAGGAAACTCAATCTCCTAATATTGGCCATGTCTGTGTTTGGCCTTCGCTGGCTCAGGGATATTAACTAACAGATGGAGGAACTTAGGAACCACTCTGTAAGTGGTCCTAAGTGACAGGCATGAATATGTACTGTCCCTGAAATAAATGACAACAGCTGTGCTGGCTGCATCTTGGTTTGGTCAAACATCTGACCTCATCACTGTTGGGAAGAGAGACCATGCAAATATTGGGCCCAGCAGGAAGAATGGCGATGCCATAAGAAGGATGCCTGAAGACTTTCCATGCTCCTTGACATCTACTTCTTCCTGCTTGGCAGCTCTGCATTTTCTGTGTGTCACAAAGCCGGAACATATTGGGGGCAGAAGCAGATGGAATCCTGCTAGGAGTAGGGAACTTGACATTTGTCTTTGGGAAAGAAGCAGTAATTTTGCTGCATAGCATCCTTATTACTGTGCATATAGAATACAGTGACGCATTGCATTGGAATGGGGTAGAGACCTTGAAGCAGAATATAGCTGACTAAGGCAGCTGGTGTAGGGCCAGTAGCTCTGACCCAGGAAGCTGTGACCGGTCTGGAGAGATGGTCCCGTGGAGGATCGTCTTCCCGGGGCCTGGTGTCTTCCCTCAGCCTGCTAGCTGGAGTGCCCATGCAGAGAGGCTATCAGCTCTTAGCGATTTTCAGCTTGTGATTCCAGCTCAGCTCTGCTGGGCAGTCTCCAGGCCAGACCAGGAGGAGAGAGACGAGAGGCCTGTACAGCAGTTCCACATGGGGCAGCTTTATTAGCCTGCACCCTGCGAAGGGGAGGCCATTGACGGGCTTCTCTCCGCCCTCACGGGGGCAGAGGGCTAGCTCTTATAGGGATACAAGGGGTGGGTGTCAAAGGGTAAAGGCCAATGGGTTACAAAGGATCTGCATAGGGTCTTCCAGAGGATTCTGGGTCTTTATCCTTCTTGCCATAGCTGAAAAGTCATTGCCTTTCCAGGGAGTCCTGATGGGAGGCTAAGCAATCTCCTTATCTCCATGGCAGGGGCTGGGCATACCCCACACCTGACATTATCCTATCCAGCATATTTCCATGGAGAATAAGAGAACCCTATTATAAAATGAAAGAAATAAGTAACTCTTAGTTTTTCATATTCTGTCTCAGTTTTTAGACAGAATTGGAACATAGCCAAAAAATCTGACAAATGCTTACTGCCCACATCAGTGACCTCAGTAATGTTCCATGTGAGAGCAAGAATACAGAGTCCCTAGAGACAAACTGTTACTGGAATCCCTACTAGAGGTTAGCGGCGTCTCTAATTCAAACTCTTCAGAAGTCTAAAGCTGGAAGTACATGAAATCTTCTGACTTATGTCAAGTCTTCTGTCTCTTAAACTAAAAAAGCTCCTTTTTGCTCAAAGGGATGGAGCAGTTTCCTTCACCTCCTGCTTTGACTAGCTATGTGCTGTTGCTGTATCTGCTTAGCAGGTAATGCATTCTTCAAAAAAAGTGGCTGAACTAAAGTTCTCAGTGAAGAAAATTTCTGTTGTGGAAGAAGATAGTAAGATTTATGAAACTATACCTGAAACACTTCAACAGAATCCTGATGGTCACTGCAGGTATAATTATTTTAGCCCTTTAGATCCAGGGCTAAAATACATTTCATAGGGTTTTGCTTTGTTTTTTTTTGTTTTTTTCATTTGTTTGGGTTTTTGTTTTGGTTTTTTTTTTGTTTGCTTGTTTCATTTTTATTGTTTGTTTTGTTTGTTTTTGGTTTGTTTTGGTTTTTTGTTTTCTTTGTTATTGGTTTGTTGGTTGGTTTTTATTTCTGTTTGTGTTTTTGCTTGGGTTTGTTTGTTTGTTTTGTTTTTCCTTTTTTCAACATTATTCTCTTTAGCACATGGCTGCAAGAAGGCTTTATTAAAGGAAGGATATCATAGCACAGCCCTTGAGCTTGTATGCCAAGATGTCTCCTCTCTGTGTACACTCTCTTAAAGTCACATAAAGGAACTAAAGCTATATTTGGTTGGATTGTATTTCTGATGGGATATTTTTAACCAGCCTGTTTCATCACACACATCACAAAACAGCTGGGAGCCTAAGATGCGGTTCAGCGTCTTTTCATTAATGCTTTCTTCCTCTGCAAGATCTTGGAACTAATAACTATGACTAAAATGAATCTGCCCTCTGGCAAGGAATTCTGGACACAGAGCCATTCATTCTCACTTAATTCCTTGTGGGAAGGTTGAGTCTTAACTAACTTGCTGCTAGAAAAGCATAAATTTGCTGAGACTGTGAAACAGTAATCGAGCTATGCTGAGTGGCTGGGTCATGGGCCAGGTTCCAGATGCAGCTCACCCCCATGCCACTGTGGTTGAATTAGCAGTAATAAAAGGTCTGTAGAGAAACAAAATTCTGCTCTGGTTGTCATGGTGGAATGTAGGGTGAGGTAGCACAGCACAATTGTGACATCATATCTGAAATGTATTTGCTAAGTGGGTGGAGTAGCATTTTCTATTCAAACATGTTTTGGTGCTTGCTCATTCACTCTCTAACTCTTGACATACCAGTCAGGATTACAGCCACAATCTGTGCCTGGTGTTAGGGAGGTGGGGGAATAGGATCCTTGTTCCAGCTGGCCAAGAGTCTGAGTTCTCACTGGGACACAGCTGAAGGATTAAGGCTTGCAGAGTTCTCAGCTGCAGAAAGCCGGCCCACCTTGTGCCAGAGATATGCTGGAAAAATATCAGGTGAGACAAACACAATCAGAAAGTTGGATAATTAGTGATGAAAAATGTTGAGAGCTGTCATTCTGAAGATTCTTATAAAGATGGGTAGTGCGGTCCACTTTTTGTCCCACTGAAATGAGAAGTTTCCTGATTTCTGGAGCTTGTGACCTGGATTGAATTTCATATCTTTGAAGTTTAGTGTGACTGAATTCTGAGAACCTGAGTAGCTGAAGAGTACATTGTATCTTTATGATTGCACATGAACAGCACAAAATGAAGAAGTAGCTGACCACAGAATACTTAGTGAAACAGGCCTGCCAGTAGTGCTTGCAAGGAATTAAAGGTCTTCTTTACAGTCCTAGTACTGAAGGGCTGAGTGTCCAATGGTGTTTGTGATATGAGAGTTCAGAGTCTAAGACACCTGGATGTGAAACAAGAAGTGGCTGTCAGCTGTCCTGCTAACAGTGCTGTCATAAGCAAGTCACTTCTCTGTCCTAGACCTCAGTTTTCTACATTTGTGTATTCCACATCTGTTTCATTACAATTGCAAGGGTCTGAACCTTTTTATTTGCTGTGATATCCTGTGGGTCACAAGATATTAATGGTGCTTCCAGTTAAAAATTTTTTCATTCAAAATTTTAGTTGACTGGTAACAGCGGAGAGAATAATTTTGCTTTGTGTCATCTGGAGACTTGGTCTGTACTCTTTTACTTTTCTAACATAATGTCTCAAAGTGTTCCACAATTTTAAAAATATTACCGTATTTTTCAGGGGAGCAAAAAAAGGCATAAAGAAAGCAGTAATTGGCAAGGCACATGCAACCATTTTATAGCAGACTTTGGAGCAGAGTTCCCTCCTGCACAAGCACTTCTAATTAATGCTCTCTGAATTATGTAATATACTAGTGGGCAGGAGCAAATTTCTGAATCAAACCCTGCTTACTCTGGGCAAAGTTTGGGTTTGAATAAGAGTCCTGGTCTGACAGTCTTACCAGATAGAATGTGTTTTTGAAACAGCCAAAACATCTTCTGCTAAGCCTGTCACATCCAATTGTGATCTTGTGTCACAACTGGTAGCAGAGCCAGAATCTCATCTTGTCATTGAGGACTCTCTTTAAAATATTGCTGCACAGATATTCCTTCCCAGATATAATTTGCAATATATTTGAGGATTTGGAGAGGAAAGAAGGATGCAACTTGCATCAGTCATGAGGTATCTTCCAGGTTTCTGATGGTACTGGAGAAAAGCTAATTTACACAGCTGTTCCTGAAGCTAAACAAATCTCTCACTTCAGTACACAGATCAAAACCTTCAGGTCTCTCTACTTTCTAAGTAGGACCTATATATATTAAATATGGGATTAAGCAACTTTCATAAGGAGTTTTATGAATTTTGAAATGGGACCTACCTTGACTCTACTGAAAGTCAGTGGGAACTGAACTCACTTGAATTTAGCTCTTAAATCAATTGGCTACTGCAGCAGTAGTCTTTGAGGTGAACAATAATGATTCACATTTAGCAGATAAAATCTTGAAAGCCACAGATGTAATGTCACTTCTGGTATACATTTACATATTTTAAATCTTTTCATTACTTATGTACTGCATGGTTGGGCTATCCAAGAAAACAGAGAAACCTAAATAGCATGTCTAATAGTATGTGGTGTGGAATTTGATGCTTCCCACCATAAATAGGGCTTGGGACTCATTGCTCTAATCACTGTTGATTGTGGACCATGTTTTCTGGATCCAGAGTTGGGGAATTTCTTCGTTATGTTCCCTAGTACACTGATTTCAAGTATGGCTCATCAGTCTCAACACAGAGTGATGCTGGTACATGACAGCTTGGATTCAAGAACACAATTCCTGGAGACTGGGAATGGAGAGTGGCTGAAATGTTTTTGTGGAGTCAAGTCAGGTTAAAGCAAGGAAGTGCAGCTGACCTTTGGCTGGTACATAGGAAAGCATCGGGACATCTGTGTGTTCCAAATCCTAAAGCTAGCACAATGCCAGATTAATTCTAGCAGGCTTTATTAGTTCCAGCTCTGGGCTGTTCTTCAGTGCCATTAGTGGAACCAAGATGATCCTAAAAACAGTGTGAACATGTTTGTGGTGCTGTGCCTTAATCTGTTGTCCATCTGGACCTGAACTTTCTTTGCATCTATGACACAGTTGGATAATCCACAGAAAGAATAGATTCAGGTGACTGTCACTTAGCAGGTCAGGTGGAAGACCCTGCTCTGTCTTCTGCTGTCCACAGGGCATTTCTGCCTACATAGGACAGTTAGAGATTTTTTAGGTCTGTCACCACTGCCACAGGACCATTCAGAACAGCTCAGTTTGGGTCAGTTCCAGTGAGTGCTCTACATTCCTGAAAGGCAAGGCTATTGCAGATGTCCTTTGACTTAAGCAAGTCACTTAACTTGTTTCTCCTGTTGAGTTCTCCTGAGGGCATAGGAATCACAGCTCAAATCAAGGTCTAGGTCCATTCCACTCTCTCTTCTATCTCAAAGTCCCCCAGTGGCTCAGGGGACATTACTCTGTTGAAAGCACATTAAGAGAGCTTCCTATGCTTCCCTTTCAGACTGAGACTGATTTCTAGCTACTGGCTTTCCAGTCATCTGCATCAAGTACTGAAGCTGTTCCTGCAGTGTACACCACAACCCTGTTGAAATGGTACCACAGTCCATTGTGTGGCAGGCCTCTGATATGCTTAGTAGAGTGTTCCTTGCCTTCAAAACAGGGGTGAAATTTGCGCAAGTGGGTATGGAATACACTGGGGAGGCAAGGAAAGAAAAAAGAAGGAAGAGGGAGAAAAAAATGCAATCCACAGCTTACAAAAATCTGATTCTCTCAAGGTGTATTGAACTCTGCAGAGCAGTTATATTTCTGTGTGACTCATTGCAACCAGCAATGTGTGCTCTAATAGCCTTGGGTGAGATTGAAGTTTTGGTGATTGTGTTCACATTGTTGGCTCTCATCTTCTTTTCCCCGAACCTTTCATCACTTCTCCAGATCAGAGCTTTGCTGTCAGAGGATAGGGGAATGAGTAACCTAACAACTTTGAAGGAAACGCTTAATAAAAATTGATGGATATAGCCCAAGAAGCTCCCCTTCCATTATTCTTGCTGGGAGTAAAGTTTTAAGTGTTGAAGAAGTCATGCTGTCAGCTGAAGTATTTTGTGCCTGAGATGCTCATATTTGCCAGGTTTGACAGGCGATGGAGTGGAGGGATATAGAGGGAGGTTGTTTTTGTAGGGAATTCAAAAATTAAATTAATTTGGTTTCTAATGGAAGTTCAGAAAATACTAGCAAAGAGAAATGCCAGCAAACTTTAAGGCTGGGGTCTCTCTTACCCATAGATACAGCAGATAAATGTCTGTCCTATCACTTAAGTATCCACCCTTGAGGCAGCTATCTTGCATGCACTGTGTTTTCTGTGTAGGAAAGCAGAAAATATTTGTCTGAGTGAGGAGGAAATTGCTCTGGCAAGAGATTATTTTTACTCTTTTATTCTGGTATTCTCTCTCATGTACAGATATCCCTGTCTGAGTAGTGGAGAGGTTGCAAGGTACAGTAGAGACACCAGGTGTCCTTCCCATGGGGACGTGTGTATCTTAGAGAAACATATCTGGGGACAGATTCTGAGATGGACAGTAAACATGGCTCAGGTAGTCTGGCTCTGCAACAGACTTTCTCTCCTTGGACCATGTCAGATTCCCAACTGGTCATTCACATCTATCCTCACAGTTTTCCTGCCACGATGAATGCAGGATTTAATACAATTCTTCAGCAAGCAGCCTACTCAGAAACATGTCTGTTGTTCCCAGAATGGCAGTGGAGTCTGTTTTGTGTTAGCAAGACTTCATAAAACCTAAGTAAATATCAAAGAAGGGTCACAGTGTGTGCCTAATGTGTGAAAAATCTTCATCTTCGGGTTTGAACATTGCTTGGTCAGGCATAAAAGTACACATTTACCTCACAGAAAGTGAATAGTTTGTAATAGTTGTTAATAGTGCTGGGGTTGTCAGTAATTTTAGGAGAAAGATCTCTCCAAAGGAAATCTCTCAGCTGCATGGGTAAGTAGGAGTTCAGACTTGCTTGCCAGCTGGGTAAAAACAACACTTATATATGGGTGGGTAGAAACAAATGTTTCTCTTACTTTTTGCACTGTAACTTTTGTATTTTGAAATAGTGTGAAATAGTGTGTATTTTGCAAGTAGATTAATTTTATTTTTAGCTTGGCTTGGGTTAAGTTTGGTTGTCTTCTGGTTATTTGTGATTAGGTTAACTGGGACAAGCGTTTGCTATTGCAATGTCGGAATACAATTCTCTTGAATACAAAGTAACACCCAAAGATTACCTTCAGTTTCTCTTTTGTCTAGGCAGGTTTAGGGGTTGATAACATGAATGTTAGTGAGGAAGAAATGTCTTCTGATGAGTCCATGCAACTCAGTGGTTTCAGAATATGGTATTATGCCCTGTAAACACCCAGTTCCTTCAACATTTTGTTAAGCTCTTGGCAACTTCAGCCTGCAATGAAAATAAGCTCTGCCATGGGTCTACATGTTGTACAAAGAATGATTTCCTGTTGCTAGTTTTCAATTTTTACTTTTCACAGTTTCATTGCACATCTTCCTGTTACGGTATTATGCAACAGAAAGCAGAAACTCCCCATCTCCCTTTACTGGTATGCTTCCTTTGATGTACTTTTATCTTGTCTCATCCTTTGTAGCCCCTTTCTAAAGCAAGCAGTTGAAGCCATTTCAGTGTCTCTTTGTGCGATCTTTTCAAATCCCTTGAAAATTTTTATTACCCTTCCCTGAACCTTTACTTCACTAATGTCATTCTTTGAGGTGTGAATAACTGAGAAACCCTTCCTCCTGTTATAGAGCACAGAATATTCTGATTTGGAAGGGATCCACAAGGATTATCAAGTCCATCTCTTAAGTGAATGGCCTGTACAGGGATCAAACCTGTGACCTTTGCATTATTAGCACTTTGCCCTAACCAATTGGGCTAATCTCAGGGTTAACAATCTCATGGTTAATAATCAGAGGACCTGCACAGCAACGGCATCATATTTAAGATTATAGTGACATTTGTACTTGCCTGTTTGTTGTTAATATTTACCTGAAACCTCCCAGAATCATGTTTGGATCTTTAATGTTCATATTGCATCAGTAACTTATAGTTATGCTGAGATTAAATAGGCATGGATACGTCTTCCTCCTTATTGGGCCTGAATTACTACTGTTACTAAAAAAATTCAGTCCTGAGGCTGATCTTTGAGTAAATTTGCTTTTCACTTCCATGGGACTTTCACTACCCTTTCAGGAAGACATATTTCCCATTAGACATCTGCCTGCATTGCTGAAGCTGATTTTTGCTTTCTTCAGCTCATCTTCTGTTTTCCCTTGTCTCTGCATGTGGTCCAGAAATCATAATGAGTATTGCATTTGGGGACTTTGAGCATCAGCAAACTAAAAGACTCTCCAAATATCCTTACAAACTTTCTGCCTGCTTCTTTTTTTAATGCGACATAATTTATAAAGTACACCACAAGTCTCTTGCTGAAGTGACAGAAGTTGCCATTCTGTTAACAGACTGAATGTTAGAAAGCTCTGGCGATATCAGTCTGTTTAAGGAAACCTTAGAGCATGACAACCACTTACTGAGTCTTTCAGATTAATAAAGCCATACACAAGTTCTGGGCAGGGACAAACATTATCAATAAAATAAGAACTGCTTACTGAATCTCATGGGTGTTGCAGTGGTAATAGCTTGAGGAAATTTCTCTTAGGCTCAAATAACCTATGCATTTTGAATCTGGCAGGATTAGGCTTCTGCCCCTTCTGTCATCAGATACACTGGATTTTCTATAATGTCTTGCACATTGGCAACTAGGAAACTGGCTTTTCTCTCTTTTTTTCTAAGTGTCTTAGAAAGGCAAGCAACAAACTTATCTTTTCTCACTTCCCCCTTCCCCTCCCCCCTTTCTTTTTAGTTAAGTTGGAGGGAACTCTTGAAATTGCCCTTATTCTTCATGCACAGAGGATGATATATCAGGATTCCAATATATATTAAACATCCTGCAGTGAGAGTTCTGCTTGTAACAAATAAAAGTGAATGGCTTTGTGGTTTTTTTTTTTCTTGCAGTTTTCATGAGCTAGTACAGAGGAATTTGGCTGTAAAATACTCCCCATCCCTTAAGGAAACAAATCCTGAAAGTTTCTGGAACTGTTTTTAAATGTCAGGTTGTGAAAAAACCCATAAACAAACCCCTTATCTTTACATCTTTGGTATAAATTTACTGGCTTGATTTACTGTATTTGTTTCCTGCGAAAATTCCCATGGCATATATATGCTCCCGTGGCCTGATTTGGGAATTCTTTAAACACAGTTTTGATGTGTACAGAGGGAGCAGATATCGAGGAAGGCTTTGGTTATTACGCTGAACAAAACAAGTGATCATAATCAGCTCTCAGTGAGACCATTAACCCGATGGTAGGACTGCATTTAAACAAGATGAAATGAGTCTGTCTGATATTGCAGCACATGTAAATTGCTAACTGGAGCTATGTCACAGGAACTGCCTCTTTGGTGAAGATTTGGGTTAGGGCTTGTTTTGTCTGTATGTCATGTTAAATGCCTCTGGTGTTGATGGATCTGGTATTTTCTGCATGGCAGCAGAGTTGCTGGCTTGATTGGAGTACAGTTGATTAGCTTGAAGCTAAAGTGTGACTGTGGCTGAATTTGGATATTCCCAGCAAGAGCTGTATATATGATTACTGGCTGGTATGTGACTGAGCTTAAAAATTAAAATTAAAAATTGTCTTCCAGCATTCCCTCTGTTTCTGATTCCAGAGAAAAGATTACAGCCTGCAGGGTTACTAATCCAACAGACAGCAGATTATCTTGTGCCTTTACTTCCAGTCCTGTAAAACACTCACACTCCAAAAAACAAAACAGTAGGAACTAGGAGCCATAATACCTAGACAGGAAATAATTGCATTAGTGTTATTCTCAGTGACTCCTTTTGCAGTTTTGTCTATCACAATGGTAGATTTTGGTTTCAGCTCTATTTTAAGCTAGTTTATTAAGGAGCTTGAAATGGCTCTTGTAACATGGATCTTTTATCTGCAGAAATCAGTTTGGGTATGGACATGAATCATGGGAGAAGGGTCTGGCACAAGCTGAGCTCTGTTCAATAGAGGCTCAGTACTGGTCTAATGAAAGGTGTCCCTGCCCAGGGCAGGGGGGTTGGAATTAGATGATGTTTGAGGTCCCTTCCAACCCCGGCCATTCTATGATTCTATGATTCTATGATTCTATGATTCTATGATACTACAGAAACAATGTGGATGCAGATGTGAGGTGTGACTCATGTGAGGGGCTCAGGAAGGACTGGAGCAGCTTGGGTACTGCAGGTCACAGGCAGGCATGCCCAAACTCAGTGCACGAAAATCTTGTGTAACACTCACCTGGATTCATCTTGTGCCCACAAACAGTCCCTCGCTTTCTGAAGAACTGCAGTATTTAATGCATTTCAAATAGGAAAGAGGTCATTGTTTGTGGTGCAGTAACTTCTTTAGTGGAAATGTGTTCCTTCAGTACTGAAGCTTTTTTAAAATCCCTTTGGCTATTACACTAAAAATGGACTTTGTCACAGTATAGCAAACAGATGGAAGGAATATCCTGGAATTTTGTTTCTTTTCTTGCTGTTAGTGGTGTTTGTCTTCTCCATTAGGCATTGCTTGTGGGTGCTTCCCTGCTCTCCCCTGCTGCCAGCATGCTGCCTGATATTCAAAACATGACACAGAGCATTCAGAGAAAGAAAAGCCTTCAATTGAAAATGCTCATTCCTAATGCTAAGAGAAAGGCAAAACACTGAAATTTTTTAAAGAAGAGTGGAAAATACCAAAAATGAAGGAAAACAGCAGCACTGTCTGTTCAAACCAGAAATTATTGGAGTGCATTAGCCTATAGTGCAAGAAAGCTTGCTTCATTAGTCCTTATTAAAGTCCACAACTCAGTTAAATTTATATAGATACGTAGCTTGAGAACTGTTGTTCCAGATAATTCAGACATGGACCCTCTCCTTTGATGCAGTATCAACACTCTGTGGTAGTAAATTGTTCCATTAGTTTGGTAGGTAAAGCATACACGGCTAAATTTAGCTTTAGTGTATATACAGCATAACCAGAGAAATTTGCTGGATTCAGTCTGGTTCTGTGCAGAGTGGGCTCCATCCCCTTCAGAACTTCCTGCTTGTGCCCTTTCTACCCAACACTCCCTCTTACAGGATTTTCCTCTAGAGGGTTTGGGAGCACATAACCGGTGGTACTTCCTGTGCAGGTTTGTGCATGGCAGGGAGAGGCATCACTGGTGTAGCTCCGTAGTGACATAGCATAAGAAAGTAAGAGTTTGGTTTGCAGTCACTGTTGCTGCTATGGCTAAAATTCATGATCTGTAGCTGAAATCAGATGTTGCTTGGTACCTTCATTTAGCAGTATTTCTGACTTCAGTGTCTTCTTCATATTTCCATATGTAACACTGCAAGGATGTACCAAGGAGGATGTGATTATCAATTTATGTAGGATGATTGAGAAACAAAGGAAGGAGTTGTAAAGCATGGGAAAAATATGGACAGACACTTGCAATAAAAACATAAGGATGTTTACCAAGTCCAAGAGCTGGCTGGGACTTATCCATGTCCATGCAATACTTGCAAGCATGAGACATCATTTTTCACGGGGAGTTCTGGAGTATAATCCATCATCATCCAAAACAAACCAGCCATTCTCTGAAAGCTATTTAGGTCATGAGATATCACCACACCTGACCGTAAAATCCATCATGTTGGGGAAACCAATGGCCAGTGCCCAGCATTGCAAAACACTATGAGGCAGAAGCTGTATTTATCTTTGTTAGAATTGACAGATTGCTCCTGTAGCTTCAGATTGGCCCACACTGACATACCCGCTCTATATACTACCATCCATCAGGGTGATCTCCTTTGGAACAAGCCAGCTACTACTCTAGCTTGAGGATTTCTGGGTTGGTTGACAGATTTGGAATACTCTGAACATATATAAGAAGAAAGACACCTTTTGAAATGCTAAGCAGCTCTTTTCTTTATTCTTAGCAATAATCTTTAGTGTTGGATTGCTCACTCCTCCCATCCTTCATATCTATTTCTTTTCTTGAGCCTGCAAGGGTATTTTGCACTGAACATTTTCAGCCAGACAGCCTTGCACAACATACAGCAGTGCACTTAACACCATGTCTTCAAGATTCCCAGAAGACTAAATACCAAGTTCAGTCTCTGTACCTCAGTGACTCATCAGAGAGTCTTTTGGGCTCACCAAATGTCAAATTAAAGCCATTGCTTCTATGCAGAGGGCACTTGTCCAGCAGCACCACGGTAACTTCGCATCTATTGAAGTGCATGTCAGACCAGAGCTGATTTAATGTAGCAATCTGATAAGGACATCTTTCTTTGCTACAGAAAGGAAATAAAGAAATAAATGTTTCTTTTATATGCTGAGAATTGGCTCTCACTTATGGGTGTTCCTGAGTGTCTGAGGAGCATTTTATCAGGCAAAAGATGGAACTTTCTTTCCCTTTGTCTGGCTTTGTACTTCTCATACTATTACATAATTTCAAAAGAATGCCCAGTAGTGGCCAACAGTGAATGCTGAAGCACTGTTTGAGCAGGTCAAACTTATAATGATAGTTCCTCAGAGGATACTCCCAAGTATTCCTGGGCTTGAAGTTTTTATATTTCATAGCCTCTGACAGAATTTTCTTCCATTAATCATTCCAATTGCATTTTAAATCTAGGCAAACATCTATAAGTCTATAGAATCTATGGAAAAAGTTTCATTAGTAAACTACTTTCTGCATATTTAAGTGGAATACCACTGCTAGAATGACATCTGAGGAGATTTAAGGAGAGAGAACATTTATACTAAATTACATAGCTGCTAATACACATACAGATTATTGTGAAAATATACATAAATTTTATAAAACATACTAGTAAGAACGCCTTGGCATGGATGGTATTCAGCCAGAAGTTCTGAAGGTGTTCAGGGATGAATAGATGAAGATAAACAATACATGTAATCTCTCCCTGTGGGGCAGTGCATGTGATCAAGCCCACATAGATGTCCCTGATGCTTTCTCTGGTCTCCTGGGGCCCGTTTTTGGGTCCCTCATTTTGCAAAGTCCCAAGGGGCCGAGCAAAGCCCACACAGAGACTAACATTTGGCGCTTTGTGTCCTCTCCCACAGTACTGCTGGGAGTTCAAGGGTAGCTTGCTGGGGGAGATAATCAGAAGAGTAAAACTCAGAAAACTTGTGGCTTGACATAAAAGCCAGATATGTCCAGGATGAGGTGTGCATGTGTCCATGACCTCATGGTCCATGTCTCATCCCAAACCCTCCTACAAATTGTGCTACCCACAGCTGTTGAGCATGGACATGGGCATGCTGACCTGTGGGCAGCCCACACCCCTGGGACATGGGCAGACACCGAGCAATCTACTGCTGGTGCACAGTGCACCGGGGACACACACACTCATCATGCGAGCTTGCTATGCTTTATTGTTGGAGCCAGGCCCATGTGGTGGCTGGTCTTCTCAGGGTCTCTGGCTCTAAAATTAAAAGCCATCTACTGGCTCATCGAACTCATTCAGCTCATCTGGCCCATCCGGCTCCTCTTCACGGCGTCTGCGTCTCTTGAGGGGCCGGCGCTTGATGATTGGGCCATGTGCTGCAAGTTGGCCCCTTGGCCGCCTTCTGCGGCGGCGAGAGCGGCTGTGGCCAGCGCGCCGTGTCTTCCGCAGGTGCTGGCGGCGACTCCTGCTCCTGCGCCCTCTGGCCCGCCGGTTGTAGCCAGCCATGGTGGTGCTCGCTGAGTGCTGTGAGCAGCTGCCCTGCTTTTATAGGGGTGGCAGGCTGGAGCCCTTTGTGATGCAAGCGCTTTACAGAGCCAACCTCACCAGTGGTGTCACAATGGCTGCACGGCAATGCTGCTGGTCAACCCCATGGCCACATGGAGTGGGCAGCTGCCCTGTGGCTGCAGGGACATTGTTTCACTACCACCATGATCTGGCAGGCCTGCTGGACACTGTCTTGACACAGTAGACCTAGGAGGGCAGGCTGGGCTGACCAGCAGTGCAGGCGATGTGGTGGCAGGAGGCAGCACAGAGGCAGATGAGCCCATTGCAGCATTGGTGCTGGTAGCAGTGATGGTGTTGCCAGCCTTGCTTGCATGCGTGGCTTTTGATTTCCCTGGTATATTGGCTTTTATCTTGAACCACAACTTCTCCTGTCTTTACTCCTCTAATTCTCTCCCCCAGCAAGCTGGTGGGGAGAGTGAGCCCCTGTGTGGCACTTTGTTTCTGGCTGGGGTTAAAGCATGACCCAGTTCCACCATGAATGTCCAAGGGCTGCAGGGGCACATCTGCTCACCAGTGGCACAACATGGGCTGCAAAGAGCCTGCAAACCATTGTTTTCCCCAGTGTCTGCAGGGGAATTCCTGCTGCACTGTCTGGAGCACCTCCTCTCCTCCTTCTCCCCTGCCCTGGCCTCTGCAGGACTGTTTCTTGCATGTGTTCCCAAAGATATTATCCCCGAGGCAGTATCACCTTTGCAAATGGACTCTAATGCAACCGGGGGCTTGTCACCACAAGCCCCGGCGTGCCCTCGGGCAGAGGGGACGCAGCGTTGGCCTCCACAGCGTCCTCACTGGACGGCTCAGTGGAATCAGCGTGAGCTGGATGCGTGCGCTGGCTCCTCCTCAGAGGAAGCATGTTGGGCGGCCGATGGATTAGGCTGGCGTTAGCCTGGAGGCAAAGAAGGCGAGAGGGGCTTCTGGTGTGAGTTCCAACAGGTTTATTTCCGGGAGGGTCCAGGGACCAGGAAAGGCCCCAAGAAGCATTGGGCACACCCTTTTATGGGGGGGTGGAACAAGGCGGGGAAAGAGAAAACAACCAATGGGGTACAAGCAGAGGGGAGGATACAATTTTTCAGAACAAATGGGGAAAACAGGGAGGCAGGAGTCACAACAGGGAACCAATTAACAACGAAGAAAGGGAGAACTTTCTGGAGCAGGGGGAGGTAACTTAAGATTGGGAGCCATCCAGGGGGAGGTAACCTAGACCTCAGTGATCTCATCTGGTCTGCCTTCCGATCCACCGTCCTGAGTGGGGAAATCCACCCAGTGGATGGCCCTGGTTTGACTGACGTTTGATAGTTTCAGCCCGAGAGTAGGCTGAGCCACCCCAACAGGACTCAGCCTTGGCCAGCGGTGAGTCCTTCTCAGACCTGGATGGCAGTAGCTCTGGCCAACCTGGGGCAACTGGTGGCATGGCCTCCCAGATGCTCTCCAGACTGTCTCCTCTCTCTGAAGCCCTCACCAACCCAAGCCTACTATAGGCACAGAGCACCAGGAGGAGGGAGAGGGGAGCAGCACTGAGAAGCATGTTGCAGGGTCAGGAAGTCTCCCTATAGGGAGGTCTGTGAAGGGCAGTGTGACAACCCTGCCAGGAGTGGGGGCATGGCCAGGCTGAGAGTCAGGAGTGGGATAGGCAGAGCAATTTGCACTGCTTTGTCTGGCCTTTACCCTCGAAGCCCCAGCAGTGGCATAGGAGGGGGCATGAGGCACTGAGGGTACTTCCCCCTGTGGGCTCTGCCCAGCCCCTAGGGAGCCTGCAATAAGAGGGACCCAAAAAGGGAGCCCAGGGGACCAGTGGCAGGAGCAGAAATTATCCATGTGTCCTTGGCACTCCCCATAGCCCAGGCACAGACATGGGCTGCAGGCACAATCACAACTCATCCTGGACAAGGACAGCCCTGCACATGCACATGCCACACACGAACATCCTCATACATACAGATCACACGCAGGAACGTCATGCCTGGACACACACATCCTGCTGTCGAGCATGGACATGGGCATGCTGACCTGTGGGCAGCCTATACCCCTGGGACATGGGCAGACACCGAGCAATCTACTGCTGGTGCGCAGTGCACCGGGGACACACACACTCATCATGCGAGCTTGCTATGCTTTATTGTTGGAGCCAGGCCCATGTGGTGGCTGGTCTTCTCAGGGTCTCTGGCTCTAAAATTAAAAGCCATCTACTGGCTCATGGAGCTCATTCAGCTCCCCCGGCTCATCCAGCCCATCCGGCCCATCCGGCCCATCCGGCCCATCTGGCCCATCCGGCTCCTCTTCACGGCGTCTGCGTCTCTTGAGGGGCCGGCGCTTGATGATTGGGCCATGTGCTGCAAGTTGGCCCCTTGGCCGCCTTCTGCGGCGGCGAGAGCGGCTGTGGCCAGCGCGCCGTGTCTTCCGCAGGTGCTGGCGGCGACTCCTGCTCCTGCGCCCTCTGGCCCGCCGGTTGTAGCCAGCCATGGTGGTGCTCGCTGAGTGCTGTGAGCAGCTGCCCTGCTTTTATAGGGGTGGCAGGCTGGAGCCCTTTGTGATGCAAGCGCTTTACAGAGCCAACCTCACCAGTGGTGTCACAATGGCTGCACGGCAATGCTGCTGGTCAACCCCATGGCCACATGGAGTGGGCAGCTGCCCTGTGGCTGCAGGGACATTGTTTCACTACCACCATGATCTGGCAGGCCTGCTGGACACTGTCTTGACACAGTAGACCTAGGAGGGCAGGCTGGGCTGACCAGCAGTGCAGGTGATGTGGTGGCAGGAGGCAGCACAGAGGCAGATGAGCCCATTGCAGCATTGGTGCTGGTAGCAGTGATGGTGTTGCCAGCCTTGCTTGCATGCGTGGCTTTTGATTTCCCTGGTATATTGGCTTTTATCTTGAACCACAACTTCTCTTGTCTTTACTCCTCTAATTCTCTCCCCCAGCATGCTGGTGGGGAGAGTGAGCCCCTGTGTGGCACTTTGTTTCTGGCTGGGGTTAAAGCATTACCTGCCTCCCTTGTGGGTGCTGAAGGGCTGCAGGGGCACATCTGCTCGTCAGTGGCACAAAATGGAGGATGAGAGCCGGCTAAACCATTGTTTTCCCCAGTGTCTGCAGAGGAACTCCTGCTGTGATGTCTGCAGCATCTCTTTGCGTCCTTCTCCTTCGCCAAGGGCTCAGCAGACAGTTTCTCACGTACTCTCAAAGATGTTATCCAGTGCTGCACTGGCCTTTATCACTACAACCATGTACCGGCAATTTTATCCCCTGCCTAATTTTTACTTTTATATCATTTTATTCAAACAAGAAATTGGTAATGTCTTGGTAGGGGAAGCTTAAAAGACTGTAACAGTCCTTAAATGGTGCTCAATAAATAAATACAAACTAGTCTCTTGCAGCATTTCCTAATGGAAATTTCTCCATGAAAATGAAATAGCCTGGTATGCTTCAAACTTGATAGCACAATGGCTTATAATCAACTGCTGGCCATGCTTATAAGTGTCAACAGAAACACTGCTTCCGCTCAAGTGTTTTATCATTTATAGGGGAAAAATTCTGTGGAAGACCTCAAGGGAGCTTCTGAAAACGCTGTTCAGAATATTTGGAATTTGCACTTGAGGAAAGCCCTCTGAGAAGTGAATGAGGTCTACTTTTCATCCTGGTGTTATTTATTATTTCTTCTTGTCTTAGACATGAGCAGCACAAAGTTATAGTGATAGTACTGTAAAACACTGCAACTACAGTGCCTTCCCTGGTATTAAGTGTGACTTTGGCCTCACGGTTCAAGGGAAAACCAGGCTTCTGCATTCCAGGATCTGCCACCAACTCCCTGTATGTGTGGTAAAATAGTTTCATTTCTTTTGGCTTTATTTTAATTTTTCTCAGCTGTAGGCAATGTCTGACATAATGAAAATTCTGTGAATTAGCTCTTACGTATATTTATGAGATTGAGATCTCTCTTGACAGTATTTAAGGATCTTGGGAATTTTGAAAGGTCCCAGTTGACTGGAAGTTGGCTAACATTGTCACAGTTTTCAAAAAGGGCTATAAGGATGACCCTGGACATTACAGGCCTGTTAGTCCGACTTCACTGCCTGGTAAGGTTATGGAGAAGGTTATTCTGGGAGTTACTGAAAAACATCTGAAGGACAGCACAGTCACCAGTCACAGCCAGCATAGTTTCATAAAGGTAAAGTCTGCTTATCAGGACTTTCATTTTCCTTTTATGGCTAAGTAACCCGCCTAGTTGATCAATGGAAGCCAGTTAATGCTATCTTTTGGGATTTCAGTACAGCTTTTGATACTGTCTCTCACGGGATCCTTCTGGATAAAATATCCAGCACACAGCTGGATAAACACATCATGTGATGTGTGAGCAGCTGGATCATGAGTTGGGCACAAAGGGTTATTGTGGATGGGGTGACATCTGACTGGTGACCTGTCACTAACAGGGTTCCACAGGGCTCCATCCTGGGTCCTGTGCTCTTCAACATTTTCCTAAATGTCTTGGACTCAAGACTTGAAAGGATCGTAAGCAAGTTTGCAGATGATACAAAACTGGGAGGAGCTGTTTACTCCCTTGAAGGCAGGGAGGCCCCACAGAGAGACCTCAACGAATTAGAGGTCTGGGCAGTCACTAAAACTGAATCATCTCAAGGGTGATGGAAAGAGTTCTGTTATTATGAACATGTATTTATTTTAATTCTGACCTTATCCTTACTTTTTATTTCAGCTAATTCTTGGTATGCTCACTAAAAATTTTTCAATTCTCTTTCTTAAAAATGGGGCTATGATGTTTTCAGTAGGTGTAGGTAAATTTAACTTCTTTCAAATAGAGTAAGAACAGAAATGCTGACCAGAAAACCTTTCTGGTTTGGTGGTTGGAGGTGGAAGTTTCTTAATGCTTGGAAACTGGTCTCAATCCAAATGAGTTAGAGAATAGCTGCAAGTGAAAGCATCCAACGTGTTTTTTTGTGGCTTATGTGAAAGAGGTCATTGGTTTGTATTTTTTTAACAATATCTTGTAACATTAGAAATACTGCCTGTATTACTGTAAATGAGCAGTATGGTTTCTCTCTTACATTTCAATAAGATTGAAAGTTTAAGTTTAGTTAGTGGTACAAAAGGCTTTTGCTCTAAGAGCAGTAAGTGATATCAACAAGTATGTGATGCCCCAGTAGCCTTTTGTAATTTCCACAAGGTGATTGTACTATCTAGTGTTGACGTAGACTTAGTGGGGCATATAGGGCATATACCCTGTAGTAGAAAATGTTGTTTTAATTTGCAGACCAGCTAGTGTTCTGAGCAGGGGAACAGGGGCCAAATGGCCTGTGGGAATTAAACTTTACTTTTCTCATAGAGCTGTAAATTCTGTCAGCTGGGAAGAAGAACAGAGAGAATTCTGGCTCCTCATTCTTGGAGATAGCTCTCATTTTGCCAAAGTCAGCATACTAAACCAGACCTGTGCCTAATGATAGCTCATTTAGCTTTTATATATTTCATACATTTACTGCATAAACCCTTTCATTATTTATACTGGTTTTACTTGAATTCTTTTATTGGAGAGTCTGTGAATCCCATTCAGGACTAAGTCAGGGTATAGAAAGGCTCTGAGTCAATTTAATGGGATCAAACTGGAAGAAGACATATAATAATTTTTTGAAGTATATTAGATGTACTAGTAAATACCTGAAATGAAACACTGGTTTATGATTGATAATGAATATTGCTGGTATATTTAATTAATGCTGTGACCTAGACAATCTTTTTGGAGACTCAGGCTTGAAGAGAGCAAAGGATTGAATTTAAAGGGTGTTCTCATATCAGTCTGGGATTGATTTCTATTGCTACTTTCCATGTCATAATTTTTACAGTTTACATTAATCTAGATGTTATTCTATCTAGATGTAATTATATTCATATCTAGATGTCTATATTCATATCTAGAGGTAATTACAGGGCTTTTATCTGTACTTCAGACAATGGTAGTGAAAATATTGATCTGTTTATGATTTCATATTCTGTGGAGTAAAGTTGCTCTTAAGAATGACTGCTGAAATAATTCTCTGCAGCTGTAACTTTTGTGTCATGCAGCTAATCAGAAATGTGTTTAATAGTTTACTACAACTAATACTAATAAATACTGAGAAATAACTAATATCGCTCATCTTCAGTTGCATAAACCCCCTTGTCACTGTGGGACCTAGGCAATTGCAGCTACTCTGTTACTTTCACATATACATTCTTACCTGCATCATATCTCTCATGTAGATATTCAGCATTTTCCAAGTAATTTATTGCCTTCTTCCTTCTTTTTCATTTACAGGTTGGTTAGAATGTATTTGTTGCACTAATGCTTCTTTACATGCATATATTCATTTCTGTAAAATACTTTCTAAGTAAAGGATACTTTAAAAATATTTCAGTAAAAGTAATGTATCTCTTAGCATACCTTAGGATGTGACATCCAATAGTTAATGATTCTGCAACTCTGCAATGAGGTGAAGGTCTGTCTGCCTGTGACTCATTAATACTGTCTGTTCATTCTGTCTCAGTTCTATTATGAGCAATTTAGCTCTTTCAGATACTATTCCTCATTTTAAAGCTTGTTTATCTCAGCTCCACTTTGCTTATTCTGCAAGTAGCAGTGAGCAGATTAACAAATTGCATCACTGTTGTAGGAACCTGATACCTTGAATCATTATTTTTGGTGGTTGTTGATTTATATAGTTAAAACATCACACTAGGAGACTGGCTTAGAGTCATCTCTGAAATGTTTCTCGTGTGCTATAAGCTAGCAGTTTTTATGGCAAGACCTGGCAAAGTTGACTTCCAGACCAATCAGAGTGATGTCTTAAAGTACAATAGTGCAACCTGAACATAATAATGCATCTGAATTAACTGCTGCATATAAGATTCCTCAGCTGTTATTTAACAGTTTGAAAATAGAGGGGAACATGGTACTGTCAAAAAAGATACATTTCAGAAAGATTATTAATATTGGGGCATAGGATATTTATCCAAAGTGCCAGCAAAATGATCAGCTGGGTAATGGTGTTGACACTTTTTCCTAAGAAAGGACGTAGAAATCAATGAAATTTGAAGGGAAATAAGAGTGAACTGTAATAACTTTTCTAATAATCTGAAGTGGAGAATTTTGCATTATCTTTCAAAATACCTCGAAATGTTCATGGATATTAAGAGAGTTTAGTACTAAGTGTGTTTTCCAGTAGTATGTGTCACTTGAAGTGCTACAAACAAGACAAAAGCACTGAAATCTCTAATCATCTCACAGAGGATTTTAGATGAGGATTTGAACTAAAAATTGAGAATGTCTTTCATAGAATCATAGGATCATTAAGGTTGGAAAAGACCTTTGTGATCCCTGAGTCCAACTGTTAACTCAGCACCACCGTGTTGATCACTAGCTCGTCCCCAAGTGCCACATGGACACGCCTTTTTAACACTTCACAGGATGGTGAATCCACCGCTTCCCTGGGCAGCCTATTTCAATGCCTGACCAGCCTTTCAGAGAAGAAATTTTTCCTAGTATCCAGTCTAAACCTCACCTGGCACAGCTTGAGGCCATTTCCTCCTGTCTGAACACTTGTTACCTGGGAGAAGAGGCCAACCCCCCTCGGCTACAACCTCCTTTCAGTCAGTTGTAGATAGGGATAAGGTCACCCTTGAGCCTCCTTTCCTCCAGGCTAAACAACCCCAGCTCCCTCAGGTGCTCATCATAAGACTTGTGCTCCAGACCCTTCACCAGCTTTGTTGCTCTGGTTTGGGCACACTCAAGAACCTCCATGTCCTTGTTGTGAGTGGTCTCAGTCTCACAAGTGCCCAGTACAGGGGGACCCTAGTACTTTCTAGAGGTTTGAGTTAAGACTTAGACTGTAGCCTATAAAGGAAAAAATAAACTTGATCAGTGAAAATAATGACTTAAAAGAGTCTTGAAAATTTCCCCTAATTTTTTTTATTTTATTGAGTGCTTAGTCAATACTCTCATCATTCCTTTTGGTCTGCAGTCAATATCCTGAAGGAGGTGAGAAATTCTTTATCTCAACTTTAGTATTGTAATCTTAAAGAAAGTGCTTCACAACGATACTTCTAGTATTAATCTATTATACTTGTAACTAATATCCAGTATGACTCATATGGGTGATGTTACAGGCATATGAAATATTACTTAGTTTATAAAGTATGTCAGATATCAACAAAATTGTTTTGCAAGAATCTTAGTCTTAGCTTCTGTAAAGAAACATAAAAGCGTGAACAGAGAATGGAGGTGTTGTATAGACAGTACATAAGAACAACTCTGCTAGCTCAGATCAAAGGATTATTTGTGTCAGCAGTCTGATTTAACATAATTCATCAGCAGTGGTTTAGAAAAAAGCATAAAGAAAAACAAAATAAACTTCCCCAAAATACTGTCCTAGGTACTGAACCTTTCAGTGGATTCATCTTCTATAAGTCTGTCATTTATTTTTCTGAAGCTACATACATTTATTTTTATATTTTAGTTTGGTTTTTTGTGGGCTTACAGAGGAGCATTGAGGACTTGGTTAGCATTTAGGTATCAGGCAAACAAAACGGTGGATGGAAAAGAGAGTGAAAATGGAGATCTCAGTCAAATGAGAAGCGAAATTCTTCACACTGAATTTTGGAGCTTGAAGTAGGAGACAATGTAGAAGAGAGCACAGCCTGGATTCAGAGGCAGTGCTCCAGTGGGACTTCTGAGGGGCTGAGGTGGTCTATTCAGTAGGAAGTGAGCAGGGTTGTTTCAAAGCTTGAAATGACAGGAAAATCCTGAACTGTCTCTTTGTTCTGTATCCTCAGCTGTACTGTATCCTGTTAACAGAGTGGCAGATGCCAACTTAAAGCAAAAAACCTCCATATTTTTTTTTCAAGCAACTGTTTTATGATCTTTCTTAAATTCCCCAAAAATCTGTTTGTAAAATCTAGTACTTTTGTCTCTGAGCTGAGCCAGTGCTTTAAAGTTGGCCAGGTCTGGAATATGCTTTTCTAAACTTGTCATTAATTGCTGTTGGCAATCAATAAATTCTGGATGCCATCTCTTTGGTTTGGAAGCTTTCCTTTCTGGATTATGGTGATTTTTGTTGGGTTCTTATTGTCCTCCCTTAAACAGCATGCAACAAACCCCACCAGAAAAACTCATGCTCAAAAATGTGTCATATTGACTTTGGTGGAGTAGAGCAGAGTACAGAAATAAAGATTCTGTTTTTGTATAAATATCCTTGATTTAAAAAAGGGAAGGAAAAAACCCCAAACAGAAAATGAAATGTAAAAATGAGGTTATATAAAACTTCTTTTTTTTCTAGGGGAAATGTATTTTATGAGATCCTGAGGCAATTCCAGCTCTTCAAATTGTTGTTAACCAGGAAGATCCATTTATTTTCATATTCTGAGGAAAAGACCTGTGCATTATATTTTTATTTTTAAACAAAGCAACCTAGAGGAGTAAAAATTTGCTGCCTTCCTTTTAGAGACCAGTGGTTGTTTTCTGTTTAGGCCACACTACAGATTGAGTGTAAAAAGAAAAGGCATTTTTAATAGTGCTGAATTTACTATTTTAATTAATTCTCCTGTATCTTGCTTTCCTGACATGTTTACTTTACAAATGCTTTAGCTCATGGCCATAACTTATTTTGAATGGCAAAGTGTATAATTAACATCAAGGTGAAAGGCGATTACGTTTGTGAATACTGCTCTATGCCCTCCAGATACCACTTACGTAGCCAATTTAGGTCACACATAGTTCAGTCTCTCAGAAATCTTAATAAAGCCCCAAGGTACCCTCTTTTACTGAGCAATTAATAGAAAGTGAGTTTTTTGTGTTATTGTGGGGAAAAGATAATTTTTGGAAAAGGGGGAAGAACCATATGAGACACACAAATGTTTCTACACATGGTTCTGCTGAAAGCTGAAAATGCAATTTAAATGGGCACTTAAGGTGGAGAATAATATAGGCCAAAATGCTACAGTGAAAATTCTTATATATAAAGTGCAGTGGTTTATGTTTGAGATGTTCTGTGACCTCCTATCCATTTTTCCCTATTTGAATAGATGTTTCCCGAGAACTCTCCCTATGAAGACATGCTGAAGTGGAATGATTCTCAACATTTGGCATATCTATTGCACGATGAAACCCCCTGGAGGTCTTTGCTTATGCAGGCACATAATGACAATTTGAGAGTAAGTGGTAAGCATTGGACTCTGATTTGCAGTCATTATTTTGAAAAATCCAGCCCTAGACAAACAGGGTCTTATTCATGCTGGTAATATGGTAGTCACTTATTACAATTAGATTCTTGGCAATGTAGGCAGAAACAAGCTATGTATGAAAACTGTACAATAACAAAATGTAATGGCCATGTGTTATCATGTGGTATTGAAAGAGGTGCTATCAACTTGATATAGTTGGATTTCAGGTTGGCTTTCTGAAGCTAGCTAGACTATGAGCTTTTATGTAAAACATCTTTATGGTGCTTCTGCCAATACATGACTTTGTGTCATTAGACACTGATTTCTCTGGACCAAGAAAATTCCCTCTAGTATCCTTGTTAGTTAGAAAATCAATCATATTAGTCTCATAATCAGACATAATTGAGTTATTACTCCATTATTTAAGCTCTCACAGTGCAGAGAAGTGCAATTACCAAATCAAGACACAGTGATGGTTGAAATTTAATAGCTACTCTTGTACTCAGCACTTAGGAAGAGAGAAACAAAGATATGCTATAGTTGTGTGATCAGTTGTATTTCCACTGTTTATTTTGACATCTATTCTTGAGCTAGTTTGATTTGCATATACACATAAACTTTGTAGACATCCACATAAGATGACCAGATTTTGCAGCTGTCTGGTGGTTTATAGGTCTACAGTTACTCACGTGCTGTAGGCTGGGCATAAGGCAAAGCCATTGCAATGCTGCTTAGTGTCAGAAGGGACTGCACTTCACTGTGCAGTAGGGATGTGGCTGTAAGCTTTTTTTTCTTTACTAAAAATGTTTGAATCCACTGCCCTTGTAAAACAAAGGACAGAGATAAATGCCCTTTTACTAGAAGACATAGGACAAGAGTTGGTTAGCATGAGTGGTTCCCATTTGGTTTGTCATTGACAAGTTCTCTCTTGCCAGCTCTCCTCTGAACACACAGGAGCAATGGAGGTTGGCTGGGGGCTCAGCAGGAGCTGAGCATTAAACTCTGAAGTCCTCTCACTCTCCAGCTGACTCTCTGTTGCTGCCTGTTCTCTTCTAAAAAGAGAAGGGGGACAGCACTGGCCTTCCTTCCATCATGGTGGGGGGTACTATAAGGGATTACTGTGACTACTAGTAGAGGCAGGCAGGTGTTATGGCTTGAGGCTGCCTTTTTCTGTGCAGAAGCTGCTCTGAAATTCAGATGATCAGACTTTCTCACAGCCTGTAGCATAAGAAAGGCAGGAAAATAAGGACCTATTCATTGGATGCCAAGTGTGTAGTTTTCAGTGCTGCTTTCAATGACATAATACTGCCTGTGAAGCTTTCTTCTGCTAGTGGCAGAGAGGAGATCTCTAGATGTGATAATACTGGGTTGGAGTGTATGAATTAGTATAGTCTCCTTACACTGTGGAGAATTGGCTTGTTAGGGACCTTTTTTACACTCAGAGGACACATAGAACATGAAATTTGTCTTTCCTGGTACATAATGTCCCCTTTAACTTAAACTACTTAAATAGCTACCTGCACTCTTAACACCTTCCAAGCCTCATTTCCCCAGATATAGTTTATTTTTCTGCTGTTTGATCCTGTACCTCAGTATTGAGTGGCCCACTGATCTGCTTCCCCTGCAGTCATCTCTGCTGCCTACATGCTCTCCCTTTTCCTCACAGAAACTTCACCTTTCCATTGTGAACTCTCTCCTTATGGAAAATCCTTCTCCTAACTATTTTTATGGTGCTGACAGGAAATGAATGAACAGTAATGAGGCAGTTAGATGGAGCTGACAGTTAAAGTATTTAATTTTAAAGAATGCATATATTATAGAATTCAAATTGGATGGGTCAGATCCTTATCTGGTATTGCACTTATATATTAAGAGAGTAGCTCTCAATTGTGCCAGAGAAATCTCTCTCCTAACATGTACCTGGGTTTTTTAATGGTAGTTGATTTTTCTGTGGATTCTTGCTTTGGAGGGTTGTGCCAGTTTGGCCAAATTTAGAAATATATCCTCTGAGAGAAGGCAGGTTACAAACCACCAGGCTCGGGAAAAAAGAAACTTTTTCCTCAAAGGAAAGTGAAAGAGATAAAAACTATTTATTTAACAAACACATGGGAAAAGGATAATAATGCTAAATAATAAAAATCTCTCGCTGTGGAGAAAAACCTGGGGAAGTGTTAGAGTCCTCCCTTTGGTCTCCCTCCTCCTTGGAGCTGGGACTTGGCCAGGGCCAGGCCCTCTGTGCTCGGTGGAAAGTCCTCCCGATGTGTTCTGATATTGAAGCAGTCCAGTAGAAAAGGGAAAAAATCCGAAATTCCCGGAAAAACAAAGTTCAACTCTCTGGAGGGAAAATAAAATGAAAAATGGCTGAACAAGCAAGCAGGGTGCTTTCTCCACTCCCACTCTCTCAGCCGCAGAACACACAAGCCAAAAGGAAGAAAAAAATGCAGAGAATGAGAGTGTGTTTTCTCTGTCTCCATCCTCGGGGGTTTTTTCTTCTTCTCTCTTCGCTCAGGGTCAGTTTAAAAGCGTAGAAAGGTATATATACTAATTTCTGGGCATAGTGCAGCGATAGGGAATACAACATCAAGTCACCCCAAGACAAGGGTGAAATATGTTATGGACACTGTTTAAACACATATGAATAAATGTGAAGAAATCTTTTTGGCATTGAATCCAACTATTGCTAGACACGTGATTGTATTGTTGGAGTGCCCTGAGCCCCAAGAACACCTGGCAGCTCAGCTGGTGCCTGTGGGATGTTCAGCAATATGGCGCTGCTGGGGCACTTTGCAGCACAGCAAGGGGATTATACACTTCTCTCTGGAGATCACATCAGTAATTCATCATTCAAAAGTTTTAAAAACAACAGAATGTGATTATTGAAGAGGTGTAATTGTCACTGTTCCAAATAACACACTCGCTTATTATTTAGCCAGGCCAGAACAAATTGAATATAAGAGCACACACTTTATTAAGTATTCTTTCTTTTTGCCGGAGCACGGCAAGCAACTCTAAGGTAAAACTGCAAAAACATCTTTGGCATCTTTTCGTACTGGAATTCTGTGTTTTCTGGGTAAGGCTTAAGTTATGCCTGTTTGACCTTGGAATAACTTTCAAAATTGGAGCTATTTTTTAGTTCTTCCTTTGACTTTCTTTGTAATTTTGTTTTCAACCACTTTCTGTGAACTACAGGATGGTGAATGAAGAAATGGCAAAATTTTTATGAGAACAGTGAGGCTGGCCAGGATCTTTCTGAATTGACATCCTCTCACACATCTGATTTAAAGGCAGCTGAGGAGCCAAAGCAGTTTCTCATATAAGCTGCTTGACAAGAGGAGTTCTAGGTGGTTATTATATGTCTATAATAGGCGCATGCTTGTTTATTTTCCTTTTTCTTTTTTGCAAAGGTCAGAATATTTGTTAGTGAGATGATACTTCTATAGTTGGTTACGGTAATTCCATTCCTGTATAGTGTGCTTTCAATCTGTGTTTCTGTGTCTGTAAAAGTTTTCATTCGTCTGTTTTTGTTGTCTACATGTGAGGAAAAATCAGGACAATATACCACTCTGTTGGAGTGGGTCAGCCTGCTCTCGGGCTGAAACCATCAAATGTCAGTCACCAGAAGAGATCACTGCGGTCTAGGTTACCTCCCCCTGGGTGCCTCCCAATCCTAAATTACCTCCCCCTGTTCCAGAAAGTTCTCCCTTTTTTAGTTATTAATTGGTTCCCTGTTATGACTCCTGCCTCCCTGTTTTCCCCATTTGTTCTGAAAAATTGTATCCTCCTCTCTGGTTGTACCCCATTGGTTGTTTTCTCTCTCCCTGCCTTGTTCCACCCCCCCCATAAAGGGGGCTAGCCCACGTCTCCTCGAGGCTTTGCTGGTCCCTGGACCCTCCTGCAAATAAACCTGTTGGAACTCACACCAGAAGCCCCTCCCGCCTTCCTTGCCTCCGGGCTAACGCCAGCCTGATCATCGGCTGCCCGACGTGCTTCCTCTGAGGAGGAGCCAGCGCACGCACCCATCCCATGCTGATTCCACTGAGCCGTCCAGCGAGGACGCTGTGGAGGCCAACGCTGCGTCCTCTCTGCCCGAGGGCACGCCGGGGCTTGTGCTGACAAGCCCCTGGCTGCGTTACCACTCAGGTAAAATTTCCAGTTTATGTGCAGGATAGATAGGTGTTTAGCTGTAAGTAGGACAAGGAACTGCTTGCAGCTGTGGAGACTCTGTACAACATAGAATTTTAGTTCAAATGTGGTCCAGGTCACTAGTGCTTAATATTCAATTGTTTTTGAGCTATTAGAAGGCAGGAGAAGATATCAGT
Organism: Corvus cornix cornix; assembly: GCF_000738735.6. Lineage (NCBI taxonomy): Eukaryota > Metazoa > Chordata > Aves > Passeriformes > Corvidae > Corvus > Corvus cornix. The sequence goes on along the minus strand of NC_046335.1, from coordinate 20,042,564 downwards.
GCTGGTGCCCTGGCTGACTGTCACCTGAGAGATAAGACAGAATAAACTAAATGTTATGAACTCCTTTGTCATCTACAGAATTGGTCCCATCTCACTGTAGTGACGGAATCATTTGCTCTCATCTCACTGGAGAGACAGCATTGCAACTGGCTATATTTTACTTAACCAGTGGATGGAAGTGTTTAGTCTCCAGCTGGAGCTGTTAACCAAGCTTGAAGGTGACTTTTAAAAATTTAATCCAATTTATAGCTATCTGTGCTTTTAATTTTATTTGAAGCCAATTATCAGTAGAAAGGTCATCTGCCTGCTTGACTGTCACCAGTACCAGGCTGCAGACACAGTACAGCTAAATATCAGTATTTCTAGGAAATTGGATGTTCTCTGTGTCAAGGGTTTGCTCTTGGAGCATAAAACCATTCTTGGAGCCAGTTCAAGACACTAGGCAGAACAGGTGCTGACCAAAGGACCTCAGTCTGTTTTGCCTGTGTTGGATATGATATCAACTGTACTAGTGTCATGGGTTAGCAAGCATAGTCTCGGAAGTGATTTTCTTGCAAAGAGGTGCTTACAGCTTCCTCTATGACTTAGCAGAACCTATCAACTGGCTAGTTTGAATATTGACAATTTTTTAAGTGACTTAAAATTTTGACTGCCTCTGTCGTCCACATTTAAGAATGGACAAACCCCGGGAAAGCACTCTCTTGCTTCCTGCTTTGGGACAGGTAGCTGGGCTTGGCCCATATGGGACCTAGAGGGCCCGGGCCGGGCCCTGCGCGGTCCAGGCCAGGACCTGCTCAGCCGGGCAGGGCCGGGACACAGCCATCCTGGAGCCCTGAGGCCCTGTTCCACCCTAGGCCCCCCCGCCAGCAGTGTTACGTACACAGCACAGCCTGGCTCTCCCCCTGCCCAGTGCGGCCGAAGATTCAGCTGAGGATGCCCGCTGCCCAGTAAAGATCATGTGACCAACAGTGATAAGCGAACTTCAGCTGTGGGGCCGAGTGAGATTAACCCTTTTAGTGCTGTAAGTTTCCTCCAGAATAGATTAAGCCTGCAAACATTAAGTAAAGAAAGAAGAGCTGAAATCCTGAGGGAGGAGAAAGAGGAGATGCTTAAAAGCTGAAATTCTGTTGTAAAGCTATGGTGGTGATAAACTATGATATATCAGAGTACCCGTTGTAATTCCATGAAAGCATGGGGGATGGAATGTTCAAACTGTACTTGTGAGCAAAAGCACCTGTGCTGGAATAAGGAAATGCTGAAGCAGCTGTAATTTGATGAGAAGTTTGAACAGGGAGAGATGGAAGTGATGAGGACTCTCGCTTCAAATCAGAAGGAGAAAGACCTCTGTTCCTAGAGATGCTCCCAGAGATAATCCTAGAGATGAAGATGATGAGGACCCTTTTTCTCCCAGGGAAGGGGGAGGGCCTCTATTCTTAGAGATGAAGATGCTCCCAGAGATGGGTGAAGAGAACCTTTGTTTTTGAACAGCTCAATCTTAAAATGGTACCCCAGTAGCTCAAGATTGGACCCTTGAAAGCAGTTGTGGGAAAAGCTGCAAGTCGGGGGAAGGGACTCTCACATGTGAGCAGAGAACCAACATGGGCGGCGGTCTCGGGATACTGAAGCCGTGAGAGAATTTCTTGTGGAGATGTCTCCATAGCATGAGCAAGAGAGACTCCTCTCCCTAAATGAACTGAACAAGGTTATTATGGAAGTGGTAAACAGACTGAACATCTCGAGGGTTGTCTTTTTACAGTGGGAGAAGGGGGAAAGGTGGGGGGAGGAGAAGTGTTCTGAAGGTGTGGTATGATTTTTTTTCCCTTCCTTTTAGGTCTGTTAATAAACTTCTTTATATTCTTTTAAGTTTTGTGCCTGCTTTGCTTTCTCCTAATTCTTATCTCACAGAAAGTAAATAAGTAAGTGATAATTTGAACAGAACCACTACAACTAGCCTGAGCAATTAAGATTCTTACACTTACTGAGCTTCAACTTCTGCCACTTCCCATGGCTATAGTGTACCCTGGAGAGAGATGTTGTGAGAGATAAGGAGAGCCCAAATTTGTAGTAGAATGGGTTGCTGCCAGGCTGCACTTAACAGCTTGAATCTCTGGTATTTTAGTAAGGACTTATGCTTTGTCAGGGAGGACAGAGAACCAAGACGACAGCTGTGCTGGTTGGACACTGTACAGCTGGAGACACAATCTTAGCCTCACCTCTAGATGTTCCCGAGTGAGGCCATGGGAGGAGGAGGAGAACACTGAAGTTTGGCTGAATGTTACTGCTATAGGTTAGTGAAGTAAAATCTCCATGTGTTCTCATTTGAATAGCCTGTTACCTTCTCTTCAAGGTATTGCACCCAGTTGCTATGTGCTGTTATACAGCACTGCAGTGGCTGGCTAAAGACAGCCTTATGTTTGGTTCATTGATCAGTTTGTATAGTGTTTTTGAGATCATTAGCATATGTAAGTGAAATAAATAATGCAAAGGTCATTGAAGCTGATATCCACACAATGATTTACAGGCTGCCAACTTGACTAGTTTTCTGTTCTACTCACACTTTAAGTTACAGCTACAGATAATCAGTATTGAAAGAAATTATAAAAGGGCTATGGATGGAGAAGGCAGAAAAGTAGCTTATCTGTGAAAATTACCTCGATGTAAAATTTAGAAAGTTGACCTAATAGTATACCTTAATGTCTCACACCCCTCAGTCTGCAGGGAAAGTGTTACGTCCCACAGCTCTGCACGGGAAACTTTGACAGAATCTGGGGCTGCTGCCATTGTTCTGCCAATGCAGTCTGTGTGATGAGCCTCTCAGAAGGCATCAGCATGTGAACTTGCTGATGTAGGACCACCTCAAAGAACTGGAGTGTCACATTGTTCCTGTTGGCATGGCTGTGTTCAAGCAAACAGAAATATCCAAGAAGGATCTTCTTCAGGCAAATAGGAGATGCTGTGATTACTCAGGGTCCTACAGTCAGACATCCTTTATTTACTTCCTATACATGTTTAAATTACAAATTTATGAGTACTTGAGATTCACAAACATTTTCATATATTCAATATAGAAGCCAGGTATTAAAAGGCATGTAGAAGGAAATAGCCCTTGTTGTTCCCTGGAACTGAAGGCAAACTGAGATTGCTAGAAAGTCCTACTCTAAGGAAGTACCTTGAATGAGAAAATACCAAATGATTTTAAGAAATTTCATATCTAGATAAATATCCAAAGTCCAGTTTGTTTTGATTTTTTTTTGGTTCAGCTGAGTTTTCTGTGAAGTGTTTGCATTATGAGAGATTTCTTTTTTTGCAATTTCAGTTGGATTCTGTGAAATGGCATGAAGGTGAAATGTTACAGGGAAAAAAATATCACATGAAAGGCTAGGAGAACTGGAATTGTTCAGCCTGTAAAAAAAGGTTTCTGGGTAATATAATTGAAACCTTCCAGTACCTGAAGGGAGCCTACAAGAAGGATGGAGAGATACTGTTTACAAGAGTAAGAGAGGAAGATGGAATGGCTTCAAACTGAGAGTAGGTTTAGATTAGATATTAGGAATAAATTCTTTACTGTGAGGATGGTGGGGCACTGCAGGCTGCCCAAAGAAGAGATGGATGTCCCATCCCTGGAAATGTTCAAGGCCAGACTGGATGGGGCTCTGAGCAACCTGGTCTAGTGAAAGATGTCCCTGCCCACAGTGGGGAGTTGGATCTAGGTGATGTTTAAGGTCCCTTGCAACTGAGACAATTCTATAATTCTATGATTCTATGATTCTATGTCAGAAAATGCAATGCGTCTATACTATAGAAGATACTCCAAAATGATCTGGTTGTATACTCTTCATCCTTTTGTAGAGTTTTCCCCAATTTAAAATAAGGTTGACTAAGCCACTGAGGACCGTTTCGCTTTTTGAGTAGGCACCATTAATGGTATAAACGCCATTTCCACAGAATTACAGAGTATTCTGAGTTGGAAGGGAGTATGGGGATTGAACTGGTGACCTTGACATTACTAGCACCATGCTCTAACGTGAGCATGCATGCAATGCTTTACGGAAAAATCTCAGGGAGTGTATAGTCCAGAGAAAGAAGAGAAGTTATGTCGGAGAGTAAGATCCTATAGGAGATGGAGACATGTAAAAGTTACTGTCAGAGCAGGTGGTATATCAGAAGTATGTAGGCAGTGGCTTTTACAAGTTTGTCTTTTTTACTTCATTATTTATTTTCTACCAATGGGAAGCTGATATTTCTCCTTTTGCTTCATTTTTTCAGCAGATCTCATATGCTCTTATGATTTTATTTTTCATATTATCATAAGCTGTGAACTTATGAAGGGAACATGTGCTAATGCTATTTCTGAGACTCACAAGTCAGAACCATTCAGATACATTTCAAGAAACCATGTCACTTTTCATGATTTCTTTGGACTAATTTAGTGGGCAAAAGCAACAAAATCAAATGGAGAAAGAGATCGAAGTTCAGTTGCCATTGTATTTACCGTCACCTACTTTTGCATACAGAGTATTATTTCATTGATGATACTAATTTGATAATTTTGCGACTGAGGCAACAGCACTGTGGGATGTTGGCATGACGTGTAGTAAGGAATTTAGCTGTACTTCCAGGCTAAAATTCTGTGGGTTTGAAACAATAGCAGAGAAGCACTTACAATGCACCTTATTGCTAAATATTTGTTACTCTTATGTACTTAGGGTACAGTCCCAGGAAAAATGCTTTTAAGCAATTTGTTATATATGAGCTTTAACAGAACTTTCACTGGCAGACATGTGGAATGGCCTTCTGGCCTGATGATAGGTAGCAACTTCCTCTACCTTTTGGAGAACCTGCCTGACTTCGCCTCTACAAAACATTGACTTACTTCTGATGTGAGATCTGACTCATGGCAGGAAGCAGGAAATTGTAATTTATTTTAAAGACGTAAATATTTCATGTTTCATTGTTGTGTTATAAAGGCTTCTTGAGGGTTCCACCAATCAAAATAAGCCTCTGAGAGTAATTTTTGCCATCACAATCACAGTTCTTCCTCAAATCTAGGCTGTGATAAGCTGACAGAGCTGGGGATGTATCTGGGTCAAGGATGGTCTTGAAAGGACTTTTTTGTCATCTCAGTACTCTTGCAGCTGCAGGAATGATATTTGATCCCTCCTCCTTGATCTCCTCACTTATGAGTATACCAGGAGGCCAGAATTGAAGTGGAAAGAAACCAACCAAGTTGACTTTCAGGTCACTGGTTTTACTGTGTCAGAATAAAAATAGATCAGGAAACATTGTTTTCAATTTTAACATGGAAAATTCAAAATGCCCTTGGCTGAGTCTTTGCTAGGGGGCTTTTCTGTATGTTGTTTGGCATAAAATATTTACTGCTAAGAATGACTCAAGTTCATTTCTTCAACTTGAAAAAATACTCCACCTGTGTGACAGACTGCTGGCTCCCTGCTGGGCATGAAAAATTAACATTGTATCACATCAAGAGTTAAGAGGGAAGTCGGACAAAGTAGTTTTTCAGCTAATCTCCATTACTAGGTTTTTTTTTTCCTTGTCTATTTGAAATATGCATAGAAAATTCAGAAAAGCAAAGAGTGAGAACCCTCAGTAGGTACAAGCAGGTGTGCAAAGTGTCAGCCCTATTGCCCATCTCAGAACTGCTGATCCATAGGTAGAGCTCCCTTGATATTTGTTAAGCCTAATGATTAGCTTCAAGCTTTCAGCTTTAGATGTTAGCATGACAATATATGGCATTTCCTGGAGATTTTTTTTAGCTTTGGAATAGATGGTAATAAATAAATAAATAAACAAACAAATAAATAAATAAACAAATGTGCACTGTGTGTGTATGTGTGAGGAAAAAAAGGATACAGTTGTACTTGCTTTTTGTCAAAATTTTCCAAAGAAGTTCTACCCTCTGTGCTGGTTTTGGCTGGGGTAGAATTAATTGTCTTCACAGTGGCTGGTATGGGGCTGTGTTTTGGATTATTCTGAAAGCAGGGTTGATAATACAGAGGTGTTTTTGTTATTGCTGAGCAGGGCTTACACAGAGCCAAGGGCTTTTCTGCTTTTTGTACGGCCACAATGGTGAGGAAGTCAGGGGTGTCTGGGAGGTTGGGAAGAGACACAGCTGGGACAGGTGACCCAGACTGACCAAAGGGATATTCCAGACCATGTGACATCATGCTCAGTAGAGAAAGCAGGGGGAAGGAGGAGGAGGGGAGGGACATTTGGAGTGACGGCATTTGTCTTCCTGAGTCACTGTTACATGTGATGGGGAGATGGTTGAACAGCTGTCAGGCATGGGTAGCAGGGAATTAATTCCTTGCTTTGCTTTGCTTGTGGGCATGGCATTTTCTTTTCCTATTAAACTGTTTTTATGTCAACCCATGAGTTCTTCAGCTTTTACCTTCTGATTCTCTCCCCAGTCACTCTGGTGAGGGAGTGAGTGAGCGGCTGCTTGGGACTTGGCTACTGGCTGTGGGTAAACCGTGAGAACCTCCCTCCACAATCATCTAGTAACTCTGGTAACTCATAAAGTTTAATGTACTTGGTAAACCAGCTTGACTTGCCATAGACTCTGCCAAGACTAAAAAACATCTTTGTCCAACCCAGAGTTCATAAAGATAAAAATGAGAGAATGATGTCATCTTGCACATAGAAGTGTTTCTGCAGCAGCGGGTTATTTTCTGTGAGGTTGAGAACTCCTAGGTAACTACATGTTAACAACACAGTGTATAGCATCCATTATATGGGAGTAAACACATAGTACAAAGTCAGCCTTCTCAGGCTACAGCTCAGTGGTGTCCTTACAAAGACTGCAAGTGTTAAAACAGCTAATGATAGCAGCATCTCCTTAATGTAAAAAAAAAGAAAATCACAGAATAAGAATTTAGGGGAAAAATAAAAAAATAATTGCAAATACTATATAAAGACATTTTTTTCCCCAACACTATTATTACTGAAAATACTTTTAACCTAATCAAAATGTCTTTCATCTCAAGTGACAAAGTTGGTCCAGTAACTGTTAAACTCATGATTTTTAGACACTACATGGTGTCCCTAGATACAATGGGCTGCAAATTTACAATCATGAAAAGGCAGATCAGTGAAACTGAATGCGGGTCGTACATCTCATTTATTTTTCATTATTGATGTTGGATTTTTTTTTTTTTTTGTATGACTCCGTTTGCCTCTGCGGCAGTAAAATGAAAATTGTCAACTTAATGGCTGACACTTGTTTTGCTTAAGATTTCTCAGTCTTGTACATGACTAATACTGGGTTTCTAGTGCTGTAGAGAAAATTTTTGATGCAGATAAATTGATGCCCTTCAGGGAAAGTTCTAGTGGTCTTTAGCAGTGAGCTATTACTCATGCTTGGTAATCACAGGTGCACTTTAAGGTTTATAGAACTGCATTTTGATTTTGTAAAGCTTATGCTTTTTACTAGCATACCCTTTTCATTTTTGATTTAAAGAAAATGAATGCTTACTACCACACTCTTGTGCTATAGAAAGCTTAGCAGTATAAATGCCCTCTGCTTCTCCATCTGACAGGATGAATCTGCTGTGCCTCAAGTGCATTGGAAATCTTCCCTACGGGCTTAGAGAAAAGAGGGATTTGGTGTCTTTCTTATGCAAATAAAGGGAAGAGACAGTTGTTTCATGTTGCTAAAACTCAAGGCACTACAGGGATTTGCATTTTTTCATTTAAGTGTGTTTTGATTACTCTAGTCCCCAGATCCCTCGCCTTAAAAATATGAAGTCAACATAAATATTACAGAGATAAAGAAAAACCCTTAATGCTGGAAGGTCACAAGGCCAGACTCTCTGCATGGTTATCAGTGTTATCAGTCAGTAGCTGTACAGACTTGCTTTGACTGGGGTTCAGTTCATGCCAATCTTTTCTTTGAAAAGCCCTTTGTGTTACAGAAGTCCTGAGACTTGTAACTGCCCCAGAAAAAACTCCAGCAGTGGCCTGGCAACACACTCTCAGGTTGGACTACAAACTCTTGGCATTTTGCTCCAACCCCTTCATAGACATAATTTTCTGGACCCAGCTATGGATGTGGAAGAAGGTACTGACTCATCTGTGCTCCATTGCTCTAGTATTTCTGCTGATGTTTCTAAGGTCAAGTAACATTGCAAAGAACACAATCTAGGGCCTTCTTAACCTTACTGGAAAAAGAGCCCAGTGTAGGATGTGGACAGGATGCAGCACTGGTGCACACAACTGATTCCCCACAGACACATCAGGTGTAAATGAAGATTCCTTCTCTTCAAATGATTTTAGCCTAAAGAGATATGATCCATTTTGGAGCTTAACCTCACTCTATGAAGTATTCTATCAACTTCCTTTAGAGTAAGTACTGAAAGTGCTCTCTAACCCAGCATCATGCAGATCAACTAAATCCATGCAGGTCAACTCAAACCAGGCCCAAGATGACATAAGTGGTTTTGTCTGAACAAATTAAGAAGTGTTGAAGGGCTCAGCTGACATCTCTGTAGATGTTTTTGACTCTTAGTAAAAGGTGGAGTAGAACATAGTAACCATTCCCTTCTACAGCAGCATAGCTGGATCTAGCAGAAGGTGGCTGGGACCTTCAGTTCCTTCTTTTCCAGAGAAGAAATTTATTTTCTTTCTAATTCTCTGTCTTAGAAGCAGACAGCATTGTTCTAGATTCAGTCAAATGCTTTATTTACAGCAGTCAGACAATCACTTTAAGTTCCCGAGCAATGTTGGGCAAAGACCCTCTTTGCTGTCTTCCTTTCAGCTGGAGTGGAGCAAACACTGGGAGCGTTTATGAGGGCATTTTGATTCAGATCTCTTCTCAGTAATCCTGAGGTTTAACAGAGAGATCCTGCTTATTAATTCTGCTGTGAAGCACAAACAGGTAAGCAGCAATGTCAGATCTCATTTTACTCTCCATAGTTTGTCACTGAACAACTCTGCATCCCTGAATTATTCACAACACAGAGTACCAGCAAGTGTCAAGATCGGTAACCATCAGCAAAGCAAGAAATCTTGGCTGGTAGTGGTGGTTTTGCACTCTCAGGAAAGCCTGAATTTGAGAAAATAGATGTTCTTGCTATTTCATACTCAGAACAATTCCATAAAAACACAAACCACATAACTGTCTGTCTATGTGTTTTCAAATTCACCCAATTATCCCATTTTTAAAATCAAAAGGGCTTTCTTATCATTGCTAAGATTGTTCTTATTTCAATTCTACCCTTGTAAATGCAAAATAATTTCACTGATTGTATTAAAATCCTTTCAGCATTATGTAGATTCAACAGAAGTTAAGTTCTGGTCCCGGTATTCTCATGTAGTGTGGATAATTATTGCAAAAACTAAAGTTAGGTCTAAGGACCACAGCCTTCAACGATCGTCAAGATTTGGTGCACTGCTATAATAGCAGGCCCCTATAAAGCAGTCTGAGTTAATTCAGCTGTAGATTTTATTTCTACGGTAGAGTCTCTTGAGGCTTGTCAGGAAACTATAAAATGATGGATAATTTAGATGAGTGACATTCTTGAAAAAGCATTTGCCCTTTGATTGAAGAAAAATGACTTGTTAAAAATAGTTTGAAATCAGGATATGTTAATCAAACTAGGAAAGTAGAAAAGAGAAATCCTACCAAAATGACTTCTCATTATGCGCTGCAGCCAGCCTTTCTTTGTCTGTGGCCGTTTCCACTAAGCAGAGAGAGCGAATTGGTATTTTTAAATGCTATGTCCCTTAGATGAGCCCTGAGCAGGTTGAACAGCTTCTTCCATGGGACCAGGAGTTCTCATTAGTAGTTAAAGAGTATGTAAGAGCTGAATTTGGGTGGTGAGATTGGAACTACAGGGTAATGTCATTTGTTTGTAGTGATCCAGAAGTTTAGGTATATTTAATTCCCAAATGATCCCTATTTCCTTAGGCTGATGATGTGATTCCTGCTGTACAAATAAATTTTGTCTGATGTGGCTGTGTGGATTCAGTTGTGTGCACTGTCTCTGCAAAGAACATGTGAGCTTTGTCTGTGCCCTTTTTCAAGTAGAGTGAGGAAACCACCAAGGGTGTTCTTTACTATGGTGGTCGACCTTAGAAAGACCAGGCCTGTCAGAGTCTCTTTTTCCTTGGTTTTAGTTCTGGTCTCTTTGAAATACAGAGAGGAACAAATGGGAGGGAAGAATGAGAAGTTTTCTTTCAAACATAACAAAGCCCAAACCAACCAGAGAAAGCCTTCATAAGTCATATTTCTCCTACAAGGACAGGAAAAAGAGAGAAACCAATACCTGTAATTTCTAAAAAAATGAAGTTATTCTTTGACTTTGGCAGGGTGATAAAAGTATACAGATAGCAATGTAGTGAAATACTTGGGGAGCTTTCACATCCCTTCAACAAGCTGGTGAGGGGAACTGAATATTGTGCTCGAGAGCTCTTTCCTATTGCTTGTTAGCCAATTCTTATTTTACCTGGCACCTTATTACTACCTCCATTTTCTTTAATGTTTATGCAGAAATTTAAATAGATACAGTAATAAGAAAAAAAATTCTTTATCAATGAATCAAGCTTTGCTGTTTGTAACTTGTGGTATTATATTACTTCTGACATTTTTCGGTCATTCATGTACAGTTTCTGGAAGAACAGTACATCCAATAGAGTAAATCCAATTCAATTGTTCTCCCCTCAACCCCAAGGCAGTGCTCGTATTTTTTCTTCCTGACTGAAATATTAGAATTCCATATTTCCCATTTCAGGTCATGTTTGGCTAGAAAAGGAAACTTCAAAAAATGCAATGCATTTTGATGATACCAGTGTACATAATGTTTTCAGCCTCTGTCATCAGAGCATACCTGCATAGTGAATATGATGTCTAGAAAAGCAGGAGGGAGTTTAGAAAACAGAATGCTGGCTGAAATTGATGGGAAAGGAACAAAGAAGGTAAGAACTGAGGTGAAAAAAAATGTCAAACACAGGTAATGAGGAAGCTGCTTTGACTGAAGAGAGAATTCAGGTTACATAGCATAGTCTCATAGTGATGAGAAGCTCTATAGTTTATGATTTAGTATGCCTCAGCTCAAAGGAGTTGGTCTGTTTCTTGAGTTAATGAGTAAGGAAGTCTGTAACTTACTAGACAGCTAAAAATACAGTAGGTATTGCTACTGAAATGGAAACAAACTTTTATTAGGACTGTAAATTTCAGTTTCTCTTTTATTGAAGGTTTTTCATATTATGTGAACAAAAGCTGAAGAGCCTATGGAAATGGCCTGAAGTTGCCTCAGGTGTTAAGGTAGTTTGGATGGTGATACAAGGGTAGAAGGGGAGCATTTGGCGCAATAAACACAAAGTTAGTAAAAAGAACTGAGTTCAACAGGTTAGAGTCACAGCTGTGACAGCCTCAGGGAGAGTCTGTGTATGTCTCTGTGTGTGGAAGGTGTGGTCCAAACCCTTTACCCAGCCCATAGCCACGTAATGCAGTGGGAGAGGGGAAGAGATACTTTGAACATTCTGGGCCTGTACAACTGCAGTCAGGATGCAGGTCTGTCATCTAGATTGTTCTAGCTTGTACTGAGAACTAGATATTTTGTTTTCTTTCCCTTTTTGTTTCTATGCTTCTCAGAGGTTAAAAAAAAAAGGAAAAAAATAGATTTGCCAAATCACTTTTTTCCTCTCTGATGACCTTGGCAAGATACAGACTGAGTTTTGTCACCCATAATCAGGCTAGCAATCACTTTTAAAATAGTTTCTCTGAATTTGATTGGAAGTAATCACAAAGTAAAATGCTTTACAATGCAAGCAAAGGGTACAGGAATCAAATCTTCATGATGTTGTCAGAAAATAGAACAAGATTAGAAAATGAAACAAGTGGTGTACATGTGTTTTAAAGCATAATGTTCTGTAGGGCAGAAAAGGAATTTTCATGCTTCTTATCTGCCAATTCCTTTCTTCTTGCCAGTAAGTGCAGTAAAATATGTTTGTTCTATTTTTTTTTTTTTTACATTTTTCTTTCAGGGCTTACCTTTTTCCAAACTATCTCCAGTTTCAGAATAGCTACCCCATGACACAAGAAAACATGAATATTTGTTTGATCATCTGCTTTAGCATGTAGCTTGGCATAAAGTAAGCACAACTCTCCAAAAGTTCGATTTTTCATTTCCTTAAGAAGTATTCATGTATTTTCTTGAAATTCTTCTATCTGGAATAGAAGGGCATCTTTCATGCAAAAAACCCCAAGGGCTTTAATGCAAGACTTTACAGATTCCCTAAGCCAGCTCAAGGAATAAGAACAGGACAAAGCAATGGGTAGTAAGGAGTGGAGGCAAACTGTTCTTATCCCCCAGTAAATTAATGTCTCTTCTGCCATGACAATCTACAATAGTGGAATTGTCTAATGCATCATCCTTGCTGTAAGCAGAGGTGAGGGCTAAATTCAAGGCGAGTGTCTACAAGAAAGCACAAGGTGCTGAATGCTTTGTAAGTGGCTCTTAAGTTTAGTGCTGGAATATGACTCTCTTCACAGTAATGAGAAGTTAAGTGCTTTTTGTCTTAGAGCTGTTAATGAAAGATGTCATCCTTTATCTATAATGGATATAATACTTCACACAAAGTATTAAAGTAATGAGGCACAATACTAAGAAGGTTTCTGCTATTAGAAATCATTGCCACTAGAGTCCAGGCGCTCATGTCTCCTGCAGTTCTGCTGATACTTAATGTCAGTACTTGTCAGCTGCATACTTTATGGGTTCAATATATAGTGCACTAGCTGTTAGTTCTGATGTATGGATGAAGTATCATACCTACTAACACAGAAGCATTTTGGAGAAGACAGAAGAGGTTTGGATAGAGTTCAAATAAAGATTAAAACTAGATAAAATGTATTGGTTTCAATTTAAGAACATACAATAGGCTTAGCTAAGACTAAAAATAAAATAAATGTAGAATGTAAGGCTTATTGCATTAATTTCTTGGAACTTGCAGTTTCTCACTGCCTATTCTGTACTGTGCAGAGAGATTGGGATCCATATGTGGTTGCTCAGAAAAAAAGTAGATGGTACTGCATATCTTATAGAGAGCTGGGAGATGAAAAACATTCAAGACAACAGTATGTCTGACATACTGTATTATGGGTGAACTAATTTTTTATGCTGCACAGAAACTCTTTGTTCCATAATCAAAATAACAGATCAAAGAAATTAGTTGTTTACTAACAGCCTTAGAAGGTCTTTATTCTTCAATAGAATGGGAACTGGTGGTCGTGGGTGAGCTGGAGAATATATTCACATGTATTCCTGAGGTGCTACATTTTTTCTTTAATGAGTGATCATAAACACCTCTTTCATATGTCATGTCTAAAAATCTGCTCTTATTACTAAAAGTCTAGTGTGTGGCTTGGCAAATTCAGCCGTATTCTGTTGGTTTTAAAAACAGTATCTCCTCTATCTCTGGGGGAAAATTATGGTGCTAGTGGTAGTGATGCCTGTCAGAAGTAGCAGTCTGCACTAAGTTATCCTTTCCATGGGCTGTAATGATGTCCAGAGTCCCTTTGATGATTTAGTCTGTAGCCCTCTGAGGTATGTACGGCTCTGATTTGAGTTGGTACGAGGTTTGGCAGATGCAGCTGTACCATTCCGTGAAGGAGGGGTTTACTGCACATTTGTGGATCTCTCCATATAATTCACTTTGCTCCTCTGCTCCATGAATAAGAGCCCCTAAAGGCTTTCAGCAGGATAATATTGTTAAATACTGCAAGTACCCTTGATAGTGTCACCTTGATACAGTGTCAGCTGATAAGACAGACTTACCTGTCTCTACATTACAAAGCATTTGTGCATAAACAAAGTAATAAATGCTAGAGTCATATGAAACACGAATGTTTAACCAATAACGAAGAAAATGCTTTTAGATCCTTGCTGTTCATGTAGATTTTTAATTTTGTAAGCAGGAGGTTAGAGGAGCAACTTTAGGGGCAGGAGTACTTACTGAGTAAGTCTTTCAAATGAGAGGGTCCCCATGACCTTACAGTGTGGCAAAGAGCTAAATAATTTTAGTATCTATCCTGTGTAGAAAGGGAATGCAGTGAGGTGGGTTATCACGGGCTCTCCTTCACTTATACATTCATGGAAAGTTGTCTTATGAACCTGTGAATCTATCTCAAGAACTGTGGAAAGTAGGAGGTGTCCAAAACCCACAACAGGCAGAAAAATATAACTTAAAAAAAATTGTTTTCCTCCACTTCTGAATCCAAGTTTAGTCCTTCTGGACTTGCCAGCACAAATAAAAGGTGAATTAATCTTATTAATTACATATAGTCTTATAACAATAAACAGTGAGTTTGAATAGAAAAATTCTGTGTATTTTGATTTGTGATGCCTGATAGGTGAACTAAATTTTCTCAGATGCAGGTTTCCACTCTGCCTACTATACAGCTTTTCCATTTCCCATGTTTTGGAGACATGGCTGAAGTACGATTAAATTTTCCCTGTTCTTATACTCATGGTAGTTTTCTTGTTCTGTGTTACATGTAGCAGTGCAGGAAGGAAGAGTGAAAAAACAAGGAAGAATCCAGTCTTTCCAACAGGATCTTGCTTTGTGATGGATTGCATTGCTTTTCAGTGCTTCAGTTTCTCCAGCTACAAAATTGCTCTTCCTTTGTTTAGCAAGCTGACATAATGGTATAAGCTTGGCTCACAGAAGTAGTACATGAAGACTAAATGTAGCTTGTAAGTAGAACTTGTGCTGTTCTGTAGCAGGGAAATCATGAAGGGCATGCTAGACAGAAAGGGATGGTCATGCTAATGGATCACCATCCTTAGATTGCTTTCCGGTGGTTTGCTTTCTTGTATTATATGGCTATCTGTTTGGAACTCAAGTTTACTTTGTGGAAAGGAAAAAGCAGAAGGACCTGACCCTGAGTTTGGCAGGCGGTGCCGAGGTGTGCAGCTGTACCTCACAGTGGGCAGGGGTTGTGAGCTGCTGCAGAGCAGAGCTGGGGACCAACATGGGTTGGGGCAGCCCCCGTGCTTGCCCATGTAAAGACGTGGAATTTGTTTCTGTCCATGTTTCCTGCTGCAGTTAAACAGAAGCACCTCTCAGGGACTTGGGTAATTGTCCAAGTGCCATCTCAAAGGATGGTGACAGTAAGAATTACTGAAGAGAAGCAAGAAGCATAATCAGCAGATAGGTCCTCCATGGAAATGCATCTCTTTTTTTTTTGTTTTTTTGGTAAGAGCTGAATACATTGAGACTATTGCAACTGAAATTTTGCAGGAGTGAGAGTGCAAAATAAAAGGAGTACACAGGAACATTTATTTTAAGCATGATTGTCCTGGCAAAAAATGTTTATGGTGTAGGAGACTGGACTGAAATGACTATTTGTGGCACTCTTGTAATTGATTTTATAAGAAGCATTTCTTAACCTGCTGGCAAGCATTTGAAAAACTGTCAGTCTAGGGGGAAAAGAGATTTTTGTGTGTGGCTATTTTTCTTTATATTGCATAATTACAAACCATTTGTTTCCTGAATAGAAGTTTGTAATTAATACAGATTAGAAAATGTCTGGGAGATTTTTATGAGGAAAGAAGTGTGTATGGATGGGTTGTTTTTCTGAACATGAGTTTTTTTGTAGTTTCTTTATAATAGCTGAATTTCACTTTAGGGTTTACAGTGCAGTGCATACAATTATTTATGAGATGCTGGAGTATGATAAATAGAGCATTCTTTCATTAAAGAAACACCTCAAAACCCACCCAAAGAAACCTCAGGATGTATTACATGGCTGCTTTGTATTAACCCTAACCTTTATTATGAAACTCAGTATAATTAGAAATACAAAAGAAGTTATGCTTGTGGTACGTAGGTAAAATAGCAGAAGCATGTTTAATGTGATAGCCAGACATGATAAATCTTGTTCTACCTTTTATGCAATTGTCCTCTGTGCAATCATTGTAAATGTTGAATTTGTTCTTCATCAACCCTGCAGGAAGAAACATTCATAGAATAGGAATATATTGCCAGGGTCAGTGAATTCATCCAGTTCTCACACAACTCTGTAAGAGACATTTAGTCTACAAAAGTCTAGGGAGAAAACTTGCCTCAAGCCCACACACTTCACAGCAGTCAATGTAAGCTCTACATCCAGAGGGGACCAAAAGCTGTAACCCTGATGTGCTTCCCATACCTGAGTGTTCTGCAGTGTCAGAGAAACTTGAACAATACCAACCATGGTTACAGTTCCTTCCTCATAATTTAAAAGAAGGCTGACCACTTGATTTTTATTCCCTTTTTACAAGGACTATTAAAAATATTCAAATTTCTTCCTAAATACCCTTTAAAATGTTTTAAAATGTTTTTAATGAGTTCTTTTTGTTCCCACAGCAATGCTTTTGGGATGAGTTGACTGCCATACGTTCCCTTACACCTTTCCTGTGTCTTCAGGGGTTAGAGTACCTTTCAGCTGGCCTTTTCCCACACTTCTTAGGTCTAGCTTAGTCAGTCTCATATACTCAGTGTAAGTTTTACATTTGCTGCATAGTTCCCATGGCCTCCCTTCTTCTTCATCTTTGACACTGTATAACTGTATATGGTTGGTTCTGTTCTCTGCTGCCTGGCTACATCAGCAACCTGTACAGGGTCATGGGAAAGGAAGAGCACTGTGATGCTGCCTGCCAGCAGCTATGGGTGAATATTTTCTGCTTGGCATCCCTTGGGAAAGTGCACTCTCTCCTCCTGCATAGTGCTTTGGGCTCCCCACTACACCACAGACAGATTTATTTCAGATGCAACAGCCAGGGTGTGAAGGGACAAGCCAGGAGAAAAGTAGGTGTAACCATCTACAGAGCAGCACTAACCAGCACATTTGGGATGGGTTTTTTTGTGGTGACTTTGGATCCTTTCTCTGCAGCTGCTGAGGGAGGTGTCTTATGTGCCTATGAAGTCATGCAATCTGGAAAGCTGTGTCATGGGACTGCCTTTTTAGAACAGCTGTTGCTCTGATATCCGCTTTTTGATTTTACTGGCATCTTGAGTTGGTTCTTATTTCTTGAGAGAGTACCTTGTGTTTGGACACAAAGGTGATTTTTTTTTTTTTAAAGCTGACTCTTTTTCAGTGAGCTTGCGCACATGTGTGCATATTCTGCATGTGTGTTCATCCTGTAATTTACCAGAGGACATGACTTTGGAAAAAACCAGAAACATTTTTGTTCTTTGAGAAGACGAAAAGTGATAGAAAGTTCAGCACTGGAAGGATACATTTCCTTCATTATACTTATTTCATGGTGTCTGCATGATCACTTCTAGAGCCTGTATTAATTGGTGGATATTGCTCTGTGCATTTTAATATGAGGGTGAAAGTTTTGCTAGGTGGGACTTGTAGAAATAGTAAAACCTAATAATACTAAATAAAAAAGCCCCAACTGCCAGCAGCCTTGTAACATACCAAGCCAACTGAATGAACAAATGTATATAGAATAAACAGGCAGAATTAATGCCAAGAAACACGCTGGCATTCAGACCAAAGCAAAATACAGTTCAAACACAGAAGATTGCAGAAGATCTTGGAACTTACTTCAAAAATCCAAAGCCAAGAAAATACATATCTAAAAGGTAAAAAGCAGTCTCAACCCACCAGATATTTCTGAAGAAGGGCACTCCACTTCTACCCTAACATTAAACATGAATGTGGCACACTTTGTACTTACAGAGCAGTGACACGTTGAAAAGTGAGCAGGGGCTCTCCTCTTTCCTTTGCTGCAGTTGGCTTTCATATTCAGTGTTCATACACTGACACCATTGTTTTTGGCTTTTTACATACTGAGAATGGCTGGTAGTTAGAGAAAAATATTCCTACAAATTGTCTTAATGTGTGGGTTTTTTTGTTTGTTATTTTGCTTGTTGCCTCATTTCAGGACAAAATGTTTTACCATCTCCTATTACTTTAATACACAGCATCATCTCTCGTTGGGATTCCTAATCTTAGTATATCTGACCAGATATTCAGATTCAGTATTTTTGTCTCACTGGCACACCCTAATAAACATGGAAGCCAAACTGTTCCTGAGTGGGAGGTATTTCTGAAACACCTAAAGAACTAGTGTTATTATAGTGGGATTTACTTACTGCTATCTCTGCAGCTTCTCATGTGACCTTGGATGATCTCTTCAGATTTTTGCCCTTCACGTTCCATTTATGCAATTATGCCCAATTTTTCTGCTGGGAGGTGGATGAGCAAATACCAGAGTTACTGCTGGGAATGTTCTGGCATTAAATGATCTCCAAAATGTGACACAAATCACTTTTTTCTCTCTTTTTCCAACATTGTATTCTTAAATTGTAAGGTATTCCATGATTCTCTCCATATAAATAATTAATAAAGTAGATCTCCAGCTTGATTGAGATCCCTAGAGATTATTCTAATATAGGTAACAAGACATATTAATATCTTGCAGAGAAAACAGAGGAAGAGTCACAAGTCTTTCCCTCAATATTTGTTTTTGATATGATCCATCCATTAAACTTTGCCACACCCACACCTAAAAGGTGACATTCACACACCTAAGATCCTGCTCTGTCTGAGTCTATCACTTTCCCAGTGCAGTCAGTTGGAGTTTTGTCTCTGACTCCTGGTGCAGTAGGAACAAGGTCTGTCAGCATGAGGAGAGGAACCCCTGGAGGCAGCTCTTCTGTCTGGTGATCCTCTCTCATCTCTCATCTCTCATCTCTCATCTCTCTGTATCTTTTATTTCATTTCATCCCAGGGTAAAGGTTCTTTCACAAGCCCCTTGGTCAAAGAAGGCACCTTTGCTGTCAACCCTTAATACTTACATGAAGAGGATGTTGTTGGTGCGAAATACATGCAAAATACAGCAGGCATTATAAAATATTGAATGAATCTACGTGAGACAGACTGGCATAGAAAAATTCCCTCTAGTTCTCAATTCCTTAGTTCTTACTCTGTGTTCTTGGCTTGTCTTTTTTCAGGGCAACACAATGGTATTTATATACTTATTTTAATATATAATTTATATTTTAAGATCTTCATTTAGAGGAATTGGTATTGATGCCTTGATTTAATTAGCATAGGACTTGGTAATAGCTCAATAAAAATTAAATTACAAGCCATTCATTATTCCTTGGGAAATAGTAAGATTTATTAGCAATGCCTCCAGAATCAAGTAGCTTAAAACTGGTACTTTTTAGAGTTAAATTGGGGAACACTGGTTTGTTTAATTTAGGGTGTAATTATGCTGAGTAGTTTTTTTTATTTGAATTAAAGTGTCTTAATTTGGAGCCATATTTCCACTGTATACCGCAGCACATGTGTTGATAAGCATACTCTAAAAGAAATCCTAAATTCTTTCTTGGAATCCAGTGGATCCCATGAGACATGATTTTTGTTTCCAGAGTTGTTGAAAAAAAGGAGGTAAATGGAAGCTGAAGCTGATTTTTATTATCAAATTTCAGTAAAAGTATGGAATGATGACAGTTCATTCTTTGACATAAAGAATTTAATTCCTGCTGTAATGATGGGAGTTGCAATAATCTTGTTTCATTAGGAATATCTGAAAAGATTAATTTCTACTTATATAAATACTGCAAAATTGGCAAGATGAGAGTCCTTAGCTAGATTGGCTACTGTCTGAGTGCTATCTACTGACATGCTTTCATAGCCCTACCTTGGTTTGATTGTTTCTAGAGCCACTACTGTCTTTGTAATATCAAAAGTTGATGCAAGTTTTTAAAGTCTATTTGCAAAACTTTCCTCAAACTTATAACTTCCATTTAGTTTTTAAAACTAGAGATGTTGAATTAGTAACATAACATTTTTTATCTTTCTCTCTATTGTCCTTGCTTTTGGAAGCAAACCATTGGAGGGTTTGTATTTTGTTTATACTTTTTTCTTTCTCAATGGCATTTCCAGACTTCTACCTCCAAAAAGCTGTACTGTCAGATAGGAGTAGAGAAAAGTAATAAGAAAACAATGACAGGAGGTCTGAATGCTATTTAGAATGTTGCATTCAATTGCAGGAAAAATGTGAGAAGGGGAGGGAGAATAAAAGTAATGAAAATCTTTTGAAGCACATTTTGTTAGGTTTTGGGAGCAAGCTTGACAGGAAATTTTATCTTTTGGAGATAGGAGAATTATTGGGGAGTTTTTAACAGAAATACTTGTCTCTTCCTCCTTCCTCTCCACATTATGTTTTAGCTCTTGCAGAGACTCAAGAGAGCACAGAGTCCCAAAGGCCTTGTTTCTAGTCTTGCTTAATCCAGAGGAATTGCTGTACTGTTTGGAAAAGCTAGTTCTTCTGTTAGACCACTGAATCTCCTTGGCAGGGGAGTTCATATATGAAATTTCAGCCACTGGGGAGCAACAAGTTGCTATAGAGAAAACTTTTGAGTTTACTTTGAGCTGCTGTCTTTATGTAGTTTATCACAGAGTGCACTTCTGCTGTTTCACGGGGTAATGGGCTCTGACAGCAATTTGCCATTAAAAGCAACCATTTACCCATATTCACTACCACAGACAGCAAAAATATGAATAGCAATGCCAGCAGGTTTCTGTGCACTCTATCTTCCTGACATTATTCATTAAATACAGCATATTTTCTTACAATTGATCAATTACTGCTGTTAACAAATGGTTTATTACCACATTAACCTGCATTAATAGGGTCTTGTGTGAGAACTGGTAGAGATAACCAATTTCTCAACCTTTATAGGTTTCAGTAATCCCTTCGTGTCATGACATTTACAATTTTCTGGATTGAAAAAATGGGGAGGATTTTTAGAGACCTGACTGTGAGAAGTATCTGGCAGTGCTTCAGTAGGCCCATACATATGGCATTATTCTTTATTCAAAGTTGTCTGTTGCTCACAAGGCTTTCTGGAGTGTTTTAACTACCTGAAAATGTTGGAGAAAAATCTGTTGTGGTTGGGCTGATCAAACTTTTCCATCCAACAGCTCTAGATGTCTGATTCCTGAAGTCTACAAATACTCAGGTCTTCTTAAGAACTGTAATGAGAAGTGTTATTTCAGTATAGACGGGACTTGTTATTTAATAATAATATTTAGTATTTGAAAATGACTCAGATTCTTGATCAACTGCCAAAGTATGAAGATGGAGGTGCTCAATGTCGAGACTCAAAATCCTAAAGGCGACAGGCATGGAACAATTTAGCCAAAAGCTACTTGGTACCCCAGAATATATTGTTGATATGTCTAAGCGAACTCTCTCTTCATCATTTTCCCTGTTAATTATCCTCTTCATTCCAAAGTGGATGCCAAGGAGGACAGTGTCTGTGAGTGCCTGGTGTATGCTTCATGGCATAGAGAACATAGGTACCGAGCAAAGAGAAGTCAAAACTCTGCTGAATGCTGAGGAAATAGACAAGGTGTGGCAATAAGGATTCCTAGCCCAAACCCATACTTTAAACACTACTTTCACTGTTGGGCACTTGCATACTTGGGGAGAGCCTTGTTCCAGAGACATCTGCTCTGCAATCACCCATATGCATATGGACTCATGCCCATACAGAAGAACAGAAATCCTTACAGAAGAAGGGGAGTGAAGAATGAAGTTTGTACTTTTTATTGCCTAATCCCACCAACCAGCTACAGATATGCTTAGTAGAAAAAGTTAAGCATGACACGTCTTCATGCAGTAAGAACAGGGACTCTGAGCATGGCACAATGTGTAAAAATTAAGACTCAAAGCTAGCTAAAGTCACACAGTTGTTTTGGCAGAAGCAGTGGGCAAGGTGTATGTAACCTCCTCCTCAGCACTCCTGAAAGAGAATGCAAATCTATCCCCACCTAGTTTGGGAAGGCAGCAAAAGTAGAAGAGAAGGAGATGATCTGTAGGACTCATTTTAATAGTATTTCCCTTGTCTCCTGAGGATTTTTTTTTTACTCTGTTGAAGAGACAAGACATTATGCAGATAGTTTGAGAAATAGCATTCTCACGAATATGAAATAACTGCAGAGATGAGGATGCTGAACAGTCACTATGAGGCCAAGGGGCAGAAGTGTGTGATCTCCTCTGTGCAATGTGAATTGTTTAAAGGCTGTGGGAAAGTTTTGGACTGCTGGTTGCATTGGAAGAAAAGAATGACTCCCCACATATTACCTCCACATCATGCATTTATGTACTCCTGACGGAAAACAGATTTTAGGCTGGCAGTTTGAAGAGTGATCAATACTGGGGCCAGTATTGTTTAACTTATTCATCAATGACTTGGACAAAGGGGCAGATGCCTCCTCAGCAAGTTCATTGATGTCACAAAGCTGGGAGGAGTGGCCCATACCCCACAGTTCTGTGTAGCCCTTCAGAAGGGCCTTGACAGGTTTGAGAGATGGGCAGAGAATCACAGAATCATTAGGACTGGAAGGAACCTCTGGAGATCACCTAGTCCAACTCCCCTGCCAAGGCACGGTCACCTAGAGGAGGTTACACAGGAACTCATCCAGGTGGGTTTTGAATGTCTCCAGACACGGAGACTCCACAAGCTCCCTGGGCAGCCTGTTCCCTCTGAGATTCAAGAAAGGCAAATGCAGGATCTTGCACCTGGGGAAGAATAACCCCATGCACAAGTACAGGCTGGAGGCTGACCTGCTTATAAGCAGGTTTGTAGAGAAGGATCTGGGGGTCCTGGTGGACAGAAAGCTGTCCATGAGCCAGCAGTGCATCCTTCCTTGCGGCCAAGAAGGCCAATGGTATCCCGGGGTGCATGAGGAAGAGCATTGCCAGCACGTCAAGGGAGGTGATCCTGCCCCTCTGCTCAGCCCTGGTGAGGCCACATCTGGAGTGCTGTGTCCAGTTCTGGGCTCTTCAGTACAAGAGAGATTTGGAGCTCCTGGAACAGGTCCAGTGGAGGGCAACAGAGATGATCTTGGGACAGAAGCATCTCTCTTACAAGGAAAGGCTGAGGGACCTGGACCTGTTAAGCCTTGAAAGGAGGTGACTGAGAGGGGAAGATATCAAGAGGATTGAGCCAGTCTCTTCTCAGTGATGCCAAGCAATAGGACAAGAGGCAACAGGCAGAAACTGATATACAGGAAGTTCCACCTGAACATAAGGAACAATTTCTTTACCGTATAGGTGACCAAGCACTGGAACAGATTGCCCAGAGTTTGTGGAGTCTGGAGAATCTCTTCAAAAACAAGGTGTAATCCTGTGCCTTGTGCTTTAGGATGACCCAGTTTGAGCAGGGATGTTGGACCAGTGACCCACAGTGGTCCCTTCCAACCTGTCCCATTCTGTAATTCTGTGATTCTATAAAGTGACTTCAGATTACAAGATCCAGGATTTGGCCTCTTTAATCATTCATATACCCTTAAAATACCGAGAGGTATCCCATAACATAGGTTTCCACGTGTAACAGTTGTTTCCTTTATATTTTCTAAGTGGAGTGTTTTGTATCTGCCTCTTCATGTTGCTGTGGATGGGATTTAGCAACTGTTCCTTCCTAGCCTAGACCAATTGCCTTGTTAAACTTAATCTCAGTGAAATAAAAATACTACCTCATTAATACTAAGCCTAACCTTCCTGCTAATTACCATCCTTAGCAAAGGGTTAAGCGTCATGCTATTTTACTTTTATAGCTGGCTATACTTTTCTCATTGGTCTCATTAGCACTGACTGCCTTTGAAAATGCTTTTCAATTAATGTAATTTTCACATATTTCTTCACCCTCTAGTTATGTTGGAAAGGATGTTGATCGAGAAGAAATAGTGTGTTATGGGAATTGAGGAATCGGGAACCACCAAATAAGACAGCACAGCTTATTTCCCAGTAAAGGGTATTTGTATTAACCTTTTGTCTAATTAAACTAATTGTTTGACTAAGTGAGAATTTTACAGAGTTTAGTGGCATTATTAAGCAGTGTTTTTGCTGTATGTAGTAGGTGTAGAATATGAAAACATGGGTGTTCTTCCAAATCTTAAGTCACAGCTGTGTATGGTGCTAGATGAAGTCACTTAAAAGGTGAGAGGGCAATGAAAAAACCCAAACTTTTCAAAGAACTTTTAGGGACTTCAGGACCTTGATTTTGCAAATTTCTGGATGGAGAATATTCTTGCACCTACCCACAGTTCTAAGCATCCTCAATACAAGGAAGTTGTGAGTGTTATTCTGACAGAAGGAATCTAATCTTGTTATTGTGGCTACTTACCTCGTGGTCTTCTTGTTAGCTGAATGTCATGTTATCTGACTAGCTAATTAGCCAGCTAGCTTCTGTGAGATCACCAGTGACAAATGGAGAATTCTCCTGTCTTGCCTCCTCTACTCTGACCAAATGCCTCTAAGAGTCCTTAGAAATCTCATCTGTTATTCCACATGTAACTACTGAATGGTAGAGCTGTTGAATTTGCATCCGCTCCTAATATACAGGATCTGTTTCAACTGTCAGCTATGCTATTGCTTTTATGCATCAGTACAGACGCCATAACGTAAAGAGTTCAGAGATGATCCAATAGGGATATAATTTATATTTGAACTAAATAGGTACCTCTTAACTGGATGATTCCCAAGTAGGTTGACAAATAACCTCCTTTAATCCTAAGTCATATGGACTCATCAGATGGGTTTAATTAAGAATCATAAATTGAATGCAGTAGAAGGAAACAGCGATATTTGTGCACCATGGTGGCCTGAAATCCTCTCTGAATATGATTCTTCCTCCTTTCTAACAGAAAGAGGGGGCTGACTTGTATAAAAAAACCCTTTTCCTGAGAGATGGCAATAGACAGAGGGTGAATACTCTTTTTAACAGCATTGTGAAGCAGTCGGGGATATCTTACAGCCTGTCTGTGCAGCTTAACTATGATAGGGTCCAGGAAATGGGGAAACAGGGTTGTGTCTGTGGATGAAAAGAGATACACTTCTAAGAAATTATAATGAAAGAGGTGCCTAGATCCTGAAATTTTGGGCTGATATGCCAACCCCAAAATGTGAATCTTGATTTACTACAGGAAATGAATATTCTTACTAGCAGGAGTACTCAGAAAAATTAATCATGTAAAAAAATGCACTCCATTTTTTATCCTCTAGAAAGCCTCAGGGATTTGAGGTTTCTAGAAACTGAAACTCCAAGAAAAGTCTCAGATATCAGTAGATGCATAATACAGGGCAACTTCTCTTGCAACTGCATTACCAGCCAGCCTTACATGAACACCGGTGATTTTAAAGACATTTGATTCTTTTGAGGGGAATGCCTCCTTTTTTGGGCTCTCTGTCATGACTGTGCTTCTCAGGATTTAGGTTTCTATCAAGAAAATGACAATTTTTAAATTCATTATAGGGTTTCTTGTACCTCACTGAATAAAGAAAGTGAAGACAAGGTGTGTGTTTATATTATGGTTATTAATTTTTTTTTCTACTTTGTGGAACTTTTGCCTTTAAAACAAGAGGGATCTTTTCCTGTGCAACATCCTCATGAGAGAAAATGTTGACACATAGTGTTCTTTGATCACTTCAGCATGAGACTCAGTATAACTAAGTATATGTATCCTCTAAATTTGATCTGTTATTGTAAATAAGACAACCACACTGAATAGGGAGGAAATGAAGAGGTGAAGCTTCCAGTTTTTCTGGTCAGGATGTAAGGGAACAAAGCCTGAAACACAGCTTCTAGAAAATTAATGTTGACATCATGTCACCTCTCTGAGACAGAACACAGTGCACTGGAAGAGTAGCATACACACAACACTGTCATATTGGATCTATAGAAGGCAGCTACTGTGAGAAACTAAGCCGGCCTTAGGAAACTTTTGGAGGCACTTGTGATACTGACTGCACTTTCATGCTTTCTGCATCTAATCAATTTGTTTTTTTCTTGAGGTTTGCTGTCTCCATTTATTCACAGCAGATAACAATTCATCATGTCCTGAGCACACTGGCTCCCCGTAGGCCTCACTGCTGGTGAATATGCTTAATTCCACTTGCTGAGAAGAGAGCTTCCACACTGCTGTCTGAGGTTACTTATCCCGTGCTCACATGGCAAGAAGGATATGTGGGACAGAGCTCTCTGCAGGTCACATTCTGCCATTATGAAGGAGCCTTATTTCCATGGAGATTTTTATAGATCTACTCGGAGAGCTATAGCATATCCCCTGCCACAGACAGTGACTCACACAGAACTGCTTTAATGGAGACAGATTTGCAGTAATCCAGGCGTAGTGGTTTTCTTTCACAAGGAATAATGAGCAAGAATTCAATGCAACTGTTTATAATGGCCATGAGATGAACTTTTCTGACTGCTGTGGCAGTTTGGGGTGTAAGTCAGCCCAGTTAATGTACCAGGAAACAGATAATAAAAATTTCAAACCTGCTGTCACTGAGTCAGTGGAGTTAGCAGACAATCATCAGTCTCAATTTCACTGTGCCCTGAGCAGTGCATAGTCTTAAGTCTTTTAGTGGGAGGGACCCAGACTGCTCAACTGCATGCCATTGACCCTCAGCTGCAGAAATACCCTTTAAGTTAGAAGTCAGAGCCTGTTCTTTGAGATTGGATGGATTTGAGTTCTGTCAAATATTCAATTTTCATGTTTCTGTGGTTATTGATGGAGACATCTATCTCATGTTGGGTTCTGGTGGCTCTAAGGAAAAGCACAGCACTGATTCCAGCGTAGTCCTTTCCCTAATTATGTTCAAGAATATCTCTTAGTAAGAAATACTAGATCCCTATATGCAACTGTCTTTTTCTTTATCAACTGAGTTCTATACAACAGCTAGTTATTAACACTTTATGTATATTTTTTATATATATATAAAATATTTAAGGGAGCACTGACAAAAGGTGGTTTGCATGATGAGAGGATCCTGATTGTAGAACTGAGGTGAGCAGCCACTGCATCAAGCCCAGGCTCAATGTGAGAGAGCACCTACTCAGCTGTTGTCAGTTGGCAAACTGTGGAGGGGGTACACTGGAGCAGTGAGGGAGCAGTGTGGCACACTCAAGCAAGGACAAAGATCAGGTACTTGATCTTTGAAGTCCTATCACAAAATATTTTTCATAGATTAGCACCATCATAAACCTAGGCAATTTTTTCTGGTATTCCCACCAATTTCTGATTGTTTCAGAACCTCTCTGCTTTAGAGATTAGAATACCTGTATTTGTTGCTGGTTTGTAAATGTCTTTGTTAGTTTTTATTTAGCTTAAATAATTAGTTTTTCTCTATTTCTACACGAGCAGTCATACCCTCCATCAGTGCACACTTTGCTTGGACAAACAGTTGCCATTTCCTAAAACAACTGCTCCTTTCCCTTCAGGAACACTCTTTGATCAAATTTAAGTGATTTTTTCCTCAAACAAGACTGAATAGAATCACAGTTTTCTGGTATAGTCTTTTATGATGTAAATGTACAATACCAGTCTGTTTCACTGGAAATACTCTACCATGTACATGCCATGAATTGAGCTTATCATGCTCAGAGTCACATTTACAGTGATAACACTCCACAACTGTTGTGCTTTCTTTTTGTTAGTTCAAAAAATGTGATTCTCCACTTAATAGCAGAAATTGTAAATCTGGTAGAGAGCCTAGAAGCACAGTGCTATGAAACACTGTTTTTTCAACACTTATGGAACTTAGCAGCAGCATGGTCTTCCTATGAAAAACCCCCAAATTTTCATATATGCTGACAATTCTTCCATTTCTGGCACTAGAAAATAGCTTTTCCAGCTCCTCTTTATGTCCTGTTAATTCAAATATTACTGCTATATTAGACTGCTGTAGAACTCTAATCACCAGCAATCTTCCCCTCATAGTAGATAGCTATTTACTCATCTTACAGTTCTTCTGTATCTTCTGCACCTTAAATAATAATTTTTTATCTGAGATCACATTGATTTATTTCCTTAAGTCTGGTGAATTTGATTTTACCTATTTCCCTAGAAAATCACCTACCTAGCAAATAAGATCATCTTATCTGTCATGGTGTTTTATATATGATATTAATGCATTCATATTTTTCCTGATTGAGATCACACCTTGTAGTTGCCATTATCACTTTCCCACCTCTAGTAAATAAAACCACCACATTTATGATTCCTGATTTGCATGTTTCTGTCTCTGATTTGACATAAACTGGAATTTTTTTCCACATCACCTTCTGTTTCTTTAGTGTCATCTCTATCATTTCTGAACAGCCCATCCTGTTCAGTGCAATGTCCAGTCACGCTTACTGTGCTTTTATGTTTTCCATAGTGTTTACAATCATCCAGTTTCATGTCCTACGTCAGGACTTGTGGTTCTTCCTTCCAGTAGTTTGTTGCCTTTGTTCTATGTGATAAATACAACAGCTGGTTGTGCCTGACTCAGTGTTGAGTTTTGTATTGTCAGACTAATTGCATCAGCCACCTGGCTACTGCTCCCATCTGGCATCCTTTTGGCCCTTGCTCATCTCTGCAAAAATCCATTGAGCTAGTTAAGGACCTAGACCTTCAACTGATCCTTTGCAAAGCCTTTCTCTCGGCATGGTCTGTTAAAATGAGTACAGGATTCAGACAATCTCTCACCCATAATATTTAAAAGTTTTGGGAGAAGTTATGTTTTTCTGATTCCTTCATGGCTTATTTCTGTAAGTCTTGTTCTGAATCCTGTCCACAGTCGTAGGAATAAATGTAAAATCCAAATAGTATGTCTGGATTATTTTAATTATGCAATTTTTTCTCCTACTTCTAATTAATGAAAATGTGAAATCACTGCTAAGAACCAAGTAAAAGCTGCTTTTGGCTTATGCTCTAGACCTTTAAAATTTCTGGCAAGTAACATATGGGGAAAACATTGGAAGAAAAAAACCATCCCTGCTGTCTTTGAAGTAACATATGACATTCTTTGTCCAAACAAACCTATGCAAATGCTACCAATCCCTGTCTACTCTAGAAATGCAGGGTTGCTTTCAAAGCACACTTTCTTTGGCTCAGAAAACACAGGATGCTGCTCAGGAAGGCAAGGTTGATAATAATGGAAAAAGTTGTTTTAACAAGCAATGGGAGTATGTGTATGTAGGAATAATGTTGCAAAGACACAGAAGAGAGAAACCAAACTGGCTTTCATTTCTTTGCTTAACACAACCCTGAATTTCTTTGCAGAAAACATTGAGCCTTGCAAACAGTGAAGCAGATTCTGCTCTTAAATGTTTATCTCCATTCATTGCAATGAGAAGGCAGTGATAGAATTAATTCTTAAAACCACTTCATCTGGATCTGGAATTTCTGTAAGAAAAAGAATTGCAATGATTTGAACCACATGACTTTTTTAAAAAATAAGAAGGCTGACAAAATTTTAAAGAAAATTTTAGAGAAAGGATGCTTCTCTCTCAATGACTTAGTAACCATGCTTGTCTTCATGGGAACTGCAAATCAGCTGCTTGTTCCAGGTCTGCTGCTGTGTGTTTCTCTACTGCTGTGGGCTATCTCCTACTGTTACTCAGAACAGAAAAGAATAAAGATGATGGAGAAATTACCCTCACTCCTAGAAGCCCTTATTCATTGAGCAAATTTGCGCTTGAGTGTTGGTAACCCTGTAAAACCAAAATTGTATGCCCAAATTTCTTCAAACTTTCTCTCCATCTCAACATGCATTAGTCCCCAAAATGACTATCCATAATAATTTTAATTATCCCACAGTTCTTTTCATCTGGAGCTTTTGGGTCAGAAGGAGGACAGACTTTTGAGCCATCTGTGGGACTCATGACTCTTTGATATTACCAGGGACCCTAGTGAACAAGTTGCCCTTATGTTGTAGCTTAGACAGGAAAAATGTGTTCTGGAACTCTATTCCTAGACTATTTCATTCACAAATCTTTACTGTCTTGGACAGAGATTTAAAGGACTAAAGTGGCAACATACCAAAGCTACAGCAAAATGTGCAATTCCCTAGTTCCCAGAAAGCAGCTGTGCTTAAAAGCTGTCAGCCAGCAAAGCCTTTTTCTTTTTGCAAAACTGTGTATTTCCATCATTTCACTCTGCCCTGGACAACTCAAAGACTCTCTGTCATTCTGTTGCCATCTCAATTATGCATCCTCAGAGGAAAGCCAGAATTGATGTGGATGCGTCCAGATAAAAACAGATTGCACCTTCATTTGTAAAGTGAAATATTTATCTTTTGCTTTTATGGAAATGCTTTGCATTTGAGGTATGATACCAAGCACACTGAAAAAGTTAATGAGCTCCAATTAATTATCTTGTGTTTCTCCTGGTTCAGTTCCAACCTTTTAATTCTCTAAAGCTATCAGTTTCACTGCTTTATCACTTCCAGCACAACAAGATGTTCCAGGTCATAACTTGGACCTGTGAGCATAAGAGGATTGCCCAGCAATTCATTTCCCAACAGATAAACCCTGAAAGGTTCAAATGTGTATCCAAGTGCATCCAAAAATCTTTGGAGGAGAAATCTCATTAGAACAGACTTCCTTTGATTTTCTTTCATCCCTGTTTGGCTTTGAAATAGCATCATTCATGGCTTTGTTTTCAAGTATTCTTTTTCCCCCAACATTTCCATTTGTAGCTCTGAGTGAAACTTGGTAGCAGAATAATACAAAAATTAATGAGAAAAAGAACCTAATTTTTTTGAGACAATCATATAGTAGAGCTAGTCCAAGCACAGGTCAAAATGTAATGCTGGTGCTTGATCATTACCTGACATAGCCTGTCCTCTGTCTTGTCCTGTTTGTCATGTTGCTTGTAAGTCATGATTAGCCAGTGGAGAACTTACTTGTTTTATTGAAAAATATGGCAATGTCCATGAGTTCTAAATTAGTTCACCAAACGCATTTGTAATCAAAAAGATTTAATGTAGTAAGTTTCATTGATTATTTATAAATTAAATGAGATCATGCTTTTCAATTCCTTCAGCACTTTGAATAATATGAATGTTCACATGATTACATGAATATTTGTGGAAGTAAAACACAAAATTCAATAAAAAACCAGTACAATAGCATTACAGTATGAATTCTTTATTTATCACAAGCTAAGATGTTCTTGATTACGCATTCATCCCATTTTATTTCACAGTAGTGGTAAATACTTCAAGGGAATGTGTTACTAAAAGGTAAATGAAAGAGACCATGGCTATTCCTTTTTATGATATTTTCAACTTGCTCTGTTGAGTTCTTTATTTATTCATTAGAATAATTGCACTTATCCACATTTATCCTGAACTTCCATTGGAAACTTGCTGTCCTAAGCTTTTCAACAAAACCTCAAAAGCTTATTTAAACTTTTGTTAAATGATGTACTAATTTCTTTTCTTTTACTTTCAATGTCACTAGAAAAATCACATTTGTCATTATATTTGTACATGAATATCACTTGCATGTTAAAAGTGTATAACAAAAACCTCTGGATATCAGAAGCAATTATTGAATCAGTTAATCTTAAAAGACAAATCAACATTTTTGGATGCAGTTCATAAGTCATGGCACCTAGATAATTTCCTTTAACTTCATAATATTCTGTGAAGGTCTAGGAAAATGTAGACAGAAATGGACTTTAGCTCAGTGTTGTGAAAAGTTTCTGGAAATGTTTCATGTCCAACAGTGCCCATTCTGTACAGAAAAGAGAGCTCCAAAGCTGAGGCCCAAAGTGCTTTTACACAAATAATTCCTAATGAAAGCTCCAGCAAAATGGACCTATCTCTGCCATCAGCCTTCTCATTTAGGAGCTGACATAATTCGTCCTCCTTCTCATCTGCTGCCGCTCATTATCCAGGTGGCCTGATGTGCCACATTACACTCTTAGCAGAAGTATTCCTTTCAAAAGCACACTCCCCAGATCAGAGCTGTTTCTTTTGATTTGCTTTCTGACTCGCTGACATTTGCAGAGATGCGCCAGTGCATCTGAGTCCAAAAACAAGAAGGTAGAAAACACATGAAGTTCCTTTTGCCTTTCATCTCTTCTGTCTTTGTAGTCAGAAAAGATTTCTATTACATTGGCCTTTCTTTTCTTCTTCTTCTTTTTTTTTTAAATTTTTCTTTCATTTACTCTGATCTTGTTAAAGTTGCTCATCTCTTTCTTGAGTCTTTCCAGCAGAGTTCTTAGCAAGTCTCCTCATGATGTGAGTCCTATGTAAAACATCCTTTAGCACTTTGTCGCTTGAGTTGCACTGTACTGTATTCTTCTTACATCAAGATGCACTGAATTGAACCTGTAGATGCAACTTTAAAACACTGCTGAAAAGAATTATTTTACTCAAACTCAGGTGTGCCTTCAGAGAGTGTTGTGATCTCCTTACTCCATCTCAGAGTTTATCCTTTGACAGTCTATGATACAGAGATTGCTTTCTGTCCTGTGCTGTAGTAATGAACTAGCAGTCATATTATGAATTCCTGCCTTTTTCTGCACTAAAAATTGCTAAGTAAGTCTGAGGTTATCCTGTACTTGTGGCTAGAGCCTTAAATAAAGCTTTATACTATTGCATGAAACTGGCAGAGATTATCAGCAGACAATTACCAGTCATCTATCTATGCATTAAATATCTGTGTTTATAGAGGGTACTGACTTCTGATGATTCATCTGTCTAGTTTAGTCTATGATTAGTATCTGCGTAGGTGTAGCTACACCTACGTGCAGATCATGCTTGTAGCATTTGATTCTGGGAGGATAAGAGATTCTAAACGGAATAATTCCATTTGAAGCAGTTGTGATAGCAGTCGCAATAGACAAGTTCATGCTTCATAGAGTGAGGCCATCGAGGGCAGGCAGCTTATGAGCAGACAGTACTATCTCTCAGAGATTTCTAGAACAAGAAGTGAACTGAAATCCAGGGAACAAATCTGCATCTCCTCCAACCCTGTCAGACACTATTCTTCCCAGCACTGCATACTCTGTGTAAAATGCATAGGGCAGTTGCAGCATCCTAAAATCTCCTTTTGTCCACTATAATCAAAGTCAGGAGACTTCTGTTATGCAAATTTTAATCTGGCTTCCCCCACCTCCTCGCAATTACTGAATCAAAAAATGCCATACAACAAGATTTTAAAGCTATAAGTAAATCTTATTTGTTAGTAGATTGTCAGCTGCATTTGTTCGGGGCTGTGAAATGATAAACATGTAATACTTACAGAGGTGTCCCAAGCACTGGTTATGGTTAACTGAATTTCATTTCCCACAGCAATTCATTTTGCAACATTCAGGTCTGTATCATGACTCTAAAATCTCTGTTGGGAGGTGGAGGAAGTTTTCAGTTATGACTGAGTAAAAATGAAGTCACAAAAATTAGTGTTTGCTGTGCAGTTCTGAAAGTCATTAAGATTTTTATTTAAAAGTTGTTACTATGTTAGATTTCAGCTTGACAACTGAACTCTTCTGTCACTGTCTGGGCTTCAGCTTGGACAGCAAAGAGCCCAACAATCCTAACCACTTGAGAACTGTTCTGTAAAACTGCTATGTGATCTGCTGCATCTAAATGGGTGTAAGAATGAACCCATTTGGTTGCTTTGGGCTGCTCATTGTTTTTGTGTGACATGGAAAGTTCTCTCTGATTCCCAGTTCTGATCCTTGCTCCTTTGTTTGAGCAGTCATTTGGGTTTTGTATTCCTCGCTCTTACTCCATCCCTTCTCTTTTGGACCCAGACTCCTGACAGCAATCCTATACTTCCTCCAAAACCATCTTCGTGGCCATATTTCACTAATTTTTCTGACCCTTAACAGTGCTATTGCCTTGCTTTTCAACTTTGATTTTGCCTTAACTTCTCAGTTACTGAACTTTCTTTCACACAGTATTGATACCAGAGTGTATCGCAGCTTGATGGCTGCAACCTGATCCCAAGTGCTGGGATGCACTCTCTGCAGGATCCCTTCAGGAGTTCCCATAATTTAAACATGTTCCTGCTCACTTACAGTTTTGAGCTGCAGATTGCAAACAGAAAAAACCCCACCAAGATATTTAATGTTGTCCAGTGATTTTTAGTAGAGGCTCTTGTAAGTACAGTCCTCTGATTCTGCCTTTCCCAGAATAGCCAAACTAAAAGTCTTATTTTCCAAGCCTGAATGACTCAGGCTCAGCTGAGGGCTGATGTTTTCAAATCTGCTTAAGAAAGGGTCCCTCTTGCTTTTAGGTCACAACTAAAACAATTAAATGGCATAGTCATCTAGAAAAAGGATGCTCACAAATGTTGACAAAAGAAGCTACTGAGTTCACCAGGATGGAGGCATAGAGTGGGAAGAGGAGGAATCAAAAATTCTGAATACAAGTAAAACCGATAGGTGAGGAAGCAGATGAATTTGAAGTATTATTTCACTGTACAGCTTTTACAGTAAAGGGAAATAATTTTAGATGTCTGGCTAACTTTTCTGAGAGGTCATGCTGATGATACATTATGATAGATGCAATGTTTTTGTAATTGGTTTTCTTGAAGTCAATATGTGTTTGTTTTTGCCTAGCTATCAATAAAAACTTCTTGAAGACTTCCACACAAATAGTTTTCTTAAAGTTACTAATAAGTAGCAGGTAGCTGAGCCATCTTGCTTGTCTATTCTTTATATTTGGCAGCAATTATTGGAGGCATGGATTTACTGGGAGTGTCTAGAGAATATTTCTCCTGCTTTTGCATCTAATTGTTTACCACTTGTATTGCTTAATGTAACACAAGGTTTGTGAAGAGTAGAATGCACCAGACCTTGAAGCTGTGGTCGTCCATAAAGTAAAATAATGTTGTGAAGACATTCTTAGTGCTCAGTCATCAGAAGAGAAGACGCAACAGTAGTGTTACTTGTGTCTGAATTCCAGAAAAGTATTGCTTGACATTTTGTGATTATGAGAACCTATTCCGGTGTTTGAAACTAAGAGAGAAAATAGTTGTATGCATTTCATAGAGATACCTACCTGATATCTCTTGGACATCAACATGGCCTTAATAGTCATAAAAGCCTTTTCCTAGTAGCTGTTTTATGAAATACAAAAATGTTCATTATTAAAAGACCATATAATTAAATTCAAATGAATCCTAAAATTGTGCTCAACTATAGTGTACAACTAAACAGAGTTAATCAGCTATGGTTATTTAACATCTATATAATTGTAAGTGCTTCCACACTAAAATAAACAGTATATTAGTGAAGGTGTATCTTTCTTCTATTCTTTATTTGAAGATGCAGTAGACATCTAAATGACACAAAGATTATATATCTTGTGATGATAGATGAATTACAAACATGATATCTTCATCTTTGATACAAAATGTATTTATGTAGACCAAATGTATTATTAGAGCAATATCAGAATTTTTCTCTCCACCTGAAAATGTGTGCTTGTAACCTAATGCAGACAGAAAGTGTCTGCTAACCCTTTTGTCCCTCACCAAAGTCCTGGGCAAGCAGCTGCTAATAGCCAAGCTGAAGCAGATTGAATATTACAGGAAATGGTCTTCATGAGAAATAACCTCTTAATAGCACTGTTGGCATGAAAGAGTAGTGTTAGAAACAACGTTCAGACTAGAAAATATTAATTTCTCATCCTTTCTCTGTGTTTCCTCTTCTGAAACTTCATAAATGGATCTAGCATCTTAGAAAATGATTTGAAAAAACTTTTTAAGGGCTATGTGTTGACATGTGCTTGCATGGTGATATTTCTAAAGCTTTTAG
The DNA here is from genome assembly GCF_000738735.6 of Corvus cornix cornix. NCBI lineage: Eukaryota > Metazoa > Chordata > Aves > Passeriformes > Corvidae > Corvus > Corvus cornix. The sequence goes on along the minus strand of NC_046335.1, from coordinate 20,006,989 downwards.
CATAATCCAGTGTGGTGTAGTTTAAATTCAGGAAAACAATTTTAGTATATGGACTTCCAATTGAAGATTTTTCAAGGATGCCTTAGAAAGTAAAAGGCCAGTTTTCATTGCTGTGGTATTCACTGTCATGCTGTGATTTCTAAAGAGGCCTCAGCTCTCATATAGATGACAAATAAGGAATCAAAACTCAGGTAAAACCGTACTTCTACTTACATTGAACCCTTAGCAACAAGAAGGATGCAAATGGGTAACTACAGTGTTTGGGTAGAGACAATTCAGTTCTTTGGCTGAAATAACTACAGGCTACCTTTATTCAAGGTAGATTTCATTGTTGTGGTCTAGTCTTCAATATTTATGGAGCATTTTTAAGATGAATAACATAATACATAACATTGTATTGCTACAGTGATTGGGACTACTGCTGTGAAATAGTCTAGTATTTTTTAATAAATGTAGTAAGTAGAAAATGATCCATCAGGGATGAACCAAGACTTAAAATGAGCAACATGAATGGTGCTCTTTAAAAAAAGAAAAAAAGTCCTCCAAGACAAATAAACACTCATTGCCAAACCCTTATTTTATTAAATTAGCTCCCTTTGCTCCTCATTTGATGTTTATCTTTTTAAATGTCAGAAGGGTATATTATATCTTTAAAAGTTCCCATTTGTACCTTCCCTAAAGCTCAGCTGACTTTCAGTTACTGTGTGACATAATGAAACTGGTAAGCTTTTTTTGAAGTTAAAGTGCACTGTTCCCGTTTTCTCAATCTGCTGCTGTCAATAGTTTATAAAAACATATGTATAGGTAAAATTTGCATTTCAGGTTTTGTGCTTCTAGTTCTTGTCAGGGTGACAGATACTTTGTACTGGTTACTGTTGAGGTTGTAGCCCCTCACAAAGAAGGATAAATTGTCATATATCCTTTTGCTGTATATGGTTATCTCAGCAAAAAAAATGTGTTAACAGTGTGGAAAGTGTGAAGATTACTGATGTAGTGGTTAAGAAACTATGCCCTGGAAAAAGAATATCGAACCAGAGTTCATGCTTGTCATCCTTTACTCAAAGGTAAGATGAAAGCTGTTGTTTGGTCTGATTTTGGCCTGGGTTTCATAAAGTCTTAGAAGTGAAAAAATACACAGGTTCTGGAGACAAGGGCACTTCACATAATTCCTGAGTTACTGAAAGCTTATGAAACTTTTGCCTGATCTTATGTCTGCAGCAACAGTTTTCCTTATAGTTTTCTGGTGCTATACACCCCAGATAGTAATTCCTTCTTCAGGCTTTGACACAAGGGAAACTACAACCTGACTGAAAATACAAACAATTTGGTTCTGATATGGCTCTTATCACGTAAAGATTTTTACCTGTGTTCTGTCATCTTTCTGAGGTCATGAATGCTTGTTCAGTCCTGCCACGTTCTACCAAGCAGATCACACTGATACATATGGCTTATCATTTACAATTACTCTGTAAAAGTATAAGTTATCTACTTCTGAGAAATAGAATGTTTTCCAATATTTTAGATTTGTTAATAATTTTGGTTGAGTCCCTTTTGTATGACTTCAGAGAAACTTTCACAGACAAAGCTGTTGCCTACAAAAGCACCTTCTTGTCTCTGTTGGCAAAGCTTTTCTTGCTCTGATGTAAGCTGCAAAATTATAGTAGAACCATTTAGGACAATTACAGCAAAATATCTCTTAGGAATAATGATTTAAGTAATAACAAGAGGAGATGGTGGGAAAAATGCTACCAAAGGACATAATTCAAGCTAGGTCAACTTCTGTGATCCATAACACCATGCTGATGATGATGCTTTTGACAAAGGAACTAGCAGAGTGGGTTTTATTCCATTTCCTTGACCCATTTTGAAAAAGCCTGCCCTAAAGCTATGATACCTAGGGCATGACAGCTGAACTGACAAAAAAGAGATCAATTTAAAGTCTTAACTGGAAAGTATTTTATGTGCTAAAGTTGTGTGGCCTTTTCTTGAAAAATACTTAAATTAATAAATAAATGAACAGAACAGATCTCTTCAGCTAGTCCCGAGTTTTGATACATTGAGCCTTCTTTTGAGACATTAAGCGATTTGATTCAGCCATAAATTTTCAAGTATTTATCAAAGTTCTCATACAAAATGATGAGGTAATTTTCTAGTATGAACCAAATTTTACAGACAAAATTATGAGAATTCACAGGAAGCTGTTGACACATGAGAAGCTGATGTGCCCCAGGGTTTATAAGCAAGAGTAAGTCATTAGCAAAGATTTATAAAGCAATATCCTTGGCTAATTAGAATTCTCCTACTTATATTTGCCTGACAAGAGAAGGAAGGAAGAGTAGAATAAAATAAACATCAGTGAAATGAGGAAATTAGAAGAGCAATTGTTAAAAGTTGTTAATCAAACCATTAAGTAGTTCTTTTTCAAGCAGCACTGGCTGCCCTGTGCTAACTGTGTGTATTGAAGCAGCACTAAATGTCTTGGATCCAGCCATGAATGTTGGGCCAGGGGGAACATTCATGGATGTGTGGAAACGAGGCTTCACTTTAGCTTGACTCATTGTTTCAGTTAGTTTCCTTTCTCTATTTATCTGCATTATCTGTTAAGGTCAAATGCCCTCTGTCCATCTGTCTGTCACTGTGGGCAGTGCCAAAAGTGGCTCACAGAGCTAGGCCTCTCCCAGAATTAGCCCATGTAGGGTATGGTCATATGTGGCCACAGTCTTCTTTTGTTCCTGAAAGCCCTTCTCAGTGAGTGCATTGCAGTGTAGTGCAATGGGCAAACCCTCTGGGTCTGTCAAGGGCTGTCAGACCTTGGCTGAAAAATGACAGTTTCCTTTCTAGACTATAAGTGCATTAGTGCACTCATAGTCTCTTAGTGAGTACTTTCTCAGTGCAGGCCTTTGATGAAGTGCCCTGGCAAAGCAAAGATGGGAGGTGACACCACCTCTAGCTGAGCTCTGAAATCTGCCATTTATCTGTGCCCTTGCTGCAGGTCACCAGCAAACCTTTCCTCAGGCAGTTGACGTGTTGCTGATGTTGCACAGGGGCCTCATGCTGGAGTAGGTACAGAAATCACCTTAGCTTAAAACAGCTTATTTCTTTCTTTTCTTATGACAAACACTTATTAAGAGCTAATTGTTATGACTGGTTTGAAAAGAGATTAATGACTTTCCTTGCTAAGGAGCTCTTCTAGAGTCCATATACGAAATCCAGTCATTCAGCTAAAATGGATTTTTTTCTACTGAATGAAGTGTAAAGAGAAAATATGTTTCACGTTCAGAAATACCCAGACATAGTTTGTATTTTCTGTGGTGACTCCCTTGATACTGTTCACAGATACTATGTTTCTCTGTCTCTTCCCTATATTTTTGCCATAAATTCAGTGTTTGTGAGAAAAGCAAGATAAGCTGCATGTGCAGTTGTAGTCTCTCTGTGTATGATTCTGTGCCTTATTAATGAAGTAAGGCAGGACAAAACCTCACCACGGCACTGGTAGTCCCTGTCCTGCATGCTTTTCTCCAATACGGAAGATTTCTGCTAGATTAAGCAGAGAATGGTTTTAAGTTGCTCTTTGACAAGGATAGCAGTGCTTCTACTCCTCACCAGCCTACTCTGCTGACCTGCTAAGCTCTATCTGTTTACTTTTTAAAAGAGTCCATGACTGGAAGCAGACCTTAGACTGATATGTACTGCCCTGATGGGTTGCAGCAAAAGGCTCTTCTATTAGAGAGGGCAAACCAGCTCTGCAAGTTTTAATATGCAAAGGGAAGACCTCATAGAGAAATGGGTGGAATTTTGTTCTTTAAGCACTCTGTGATACAGTTACCCATCTAAAAAAGTAGAACATGTCACAGGATTTCTTAAAAAGTAAATTAATTTATCATAATGGCCTTGCGTTCTCTAGCCACAGAATTTACTTTCTGTCATGCATCCATATATTTCAGTCCCAGATTTTCTTAATGCAGTTGTATTTCTATTACTTATTAATTATATTTTTGCAAGTGAGCAAAGTGGAAATCAATTTAATCTGATCTGATTCTGCAGAAAGCCTGAAAGTAAGTTGGAGAACTGAAAACTGACCCACTTCTCTCCATAGGAAAGACTGTGAACTTTGCAATTACTCTTCTTGGATTCAATACTATGATAAACACTGACAGGTTATACACCAATAAATATGATAATCTGTAAGTGACAGTGGATGTCTTTGCAGATGAGATGGAGGCGTGCCTGAGACAAAGAATAAAATTAATTTGGCAGTGTAATTTAAAGGTTGAAGTAAACACAGTTTTGTCTGTCTTAGTTTTAGTGAGTAAAAATGACCTGGAATATATTTTTTTTAAAGTGACCAGAGTTTTTACATGGTGTCTATCCCTTTAGTACTTGAATGAGAATGTAAAATGCCTGTACTAGCCCAATATAGGTGCCTGGGGTGATTATAAAAACTGGGTTAACCCAGATGCAGTGAAAACTCCCCAGTGCACTCTTCCAGCATCCAACAATATTTGGTTCAAGGACTTCATCATCTGGAAGTAGTATCTTTGTATTTATTAAACCATGATAGATTTTTGTTCTGGGACTTAGTCCAATTAATTGCCTTCTGAGTCCTTGTAAATACATAGTAGCTGCCATGTTCTGTGACAGTGACTTCAGTAGCTTAATTATGTGAGAAGAAAACTGCTGTTTCTTCTGCACCTGCAGCCCACTATTTTCCTTTGATTTCTCTGGTTCTCCTATCAGAAAAGAGAGAAAAATTCTTCTATGTGCGTTGTCTCCAGGCCTATGAGCCCAATACTGTCAGTACATCTTTCCTACCTGTAACTCCCCTGTTACATGAGCTCTGGATGATGAAAAATCTGTACTACCTGTGCCAGGTTCTCCTCTTCAGTGGGCGCTGCTTCACCAGAATTGTGCCTATATGTGACAGAAGAATCAATGCTAACACAGAGCATCTTCATATAATGATGCTTATTGCTAGTTTGAAATTTATCCCTTGTACATGAGGACCAAACTCCTCTCAAGTAGAGACTGCAAATCATGCCAAGTTGTGCAACAGTATTTTAATCTGTGCTTGGAAGCGATACGTGAGACCATTTTCCTTGTGACTTACAAATAAATCACTTAGATGGCAAGTTTAATCTTGAGGTATTTTTATTGCATGATGTTGTTTAAATAGTGAAACTGGCTTAATGGGAGATGCGTTTAATAAACTGAATTTCAAAGGAGGTTTGAAATCCTGTAGATAGGGTTTTATTTCAGATAATAACAATACTAGTTCAGTTTCTGTGCTGCATCGTAATACGGAGATGAGAATTCTATTTGATATTGCAGTGGATATTGAAAGATAATTGATGGCAGTAATTTTTCTGCTGCTTCACTTCATGCCAAATCTATTAATTGCTAATTGTTTTAAGATACACCTCTAGCTATTTGAAATTGGGGTGGGGGGGGCATGGTTGTCTTAAAGTGATGGGTAGTGAATGCTGTGAAAGCAAGTATGAGTCTTTAATTTACTAGATCAGATAAGAGCTTAGATGTTGCCTTCTAAACTGCAGCATTTTACACTTGGTGTCCAGCTGTTCTATGGTCTGATTCAGAAGGCTTGTTAATCCTGATGACCTCCAATTTACTACGCAATATGTAACAGGCTTAAGAAGGAAAGTCTGATGGAATAGGACTTGTTTATTCAACCCTCAGCTTCCACTAACATTGTATTTCATTGCCTTTAGACTGGCTCTGCTCTCCATAGCTCAGGGCTGGCAGGGCCTTGCATTGCTCTTCCCATTTCAGGCTCTGGCTCTTTAATGGGCCATGGCTGACTCACTAAATAGATGTTCCAGCCGTGCATTTGTATGGCTGACAGCCAAAGACAGATTCCCCTCTATATGACAGGGCTTTGACTGGATGCTGCCTTTCTTTTAGTTGCTTAGCTTCAGACAAACTGGTTAGAAAATGCCTACAAATTAGAAAGTAGGAGCACAATTCTGTGCTATGCTGTTGCTAGCAGTAATAATGCAAAACATTGTACACCAGTTCCCATCTGGTGTAGTTTTCATTTTCTGTGCTTTTTGTGCTGGAGCAAACAACAAGGGTAGAATATGTTACAGAATTGGGTCATGGATAATTCTGATTCAGTTAACTTTGTGTTCATTTCTAAAATCTGGTTCATTAGCAGTGGCTTACTGTCAGTGTGTCCCATTACTCAGGGTGGTGGACTGTGGTGGATTCTGTGCTTGTCCTGTGATGAAAGATGGGAAATCAAGAGATAAACTCCATGCAGATTAAGAAAGCATGTAAATAAGAATAGAAGAATTTTTTAATGAAGTAATCTTACAGATGTTTATCTTATTATCATGTTATCTCAGTATTTATCTTAAAAGATCCAATTGATTTGTCCTTGCAAAAGGATTTTTCCTACTACTTATCTTTCAAAGTAAAAAAAGAAAAAAACTGCATTTTGACAGTTCTTCTAATTTGAATGATAAGGGGAAAAATTAGAGGAAAAAAAATTGTTTGCTAATCTTGTCTACTACAGTGCCAAAGTCATGCGTTTTTGTTAAAATAAATATTCTTGGTTTTTTCTTTTGTGACTGGATAATAAGAAAAATTACTGAGAATTCAACCCTCTGTCCTCCTCAGTGTAGTCCCTGAATTTCTAAATGTCTTTTTAAAAACCCCAGGGAACAGTTGATTCAGTGTGCCTTCTTCCAGAAGTGCAAGGGAAAGCATAAAAGCCCAAACATACAATCTGTGTAGAAGTTGAAGATATATTTTTTAGATTCCATATCCTTAGTATTGTCCATATTTCCACTGGGAAAAACAGCATATGTGTAGAAGCTCTCCTCTGTGTACTTGGTCTCATGTGCTCCAGACATCCCAGATTAACCATGCACAGGCACATAGGCCATGTATTGTCTGGATAGACTGACTTTTGATTACAAGAGCAGTGAGTCCAGAGTCTGACTCAGGCACTGTGGCCATTTGCCAGGAAAGCCAGCAGATGGCTGCCATAGGTAAAGAGCATTCTACCACTAAAGCAGGAGTCTGGTCATTTCAAACCAGTAACACTGCCAGAAGTGTTTGCCCACTGCTGCTCAGGTCAGCGAATTAAAACAAAATGAAATGTTTCCATGCCTCCACTTTCAGGTGGTGTCTCTACATTTTTCTGCTTTTCTTTCTCTATCATGTCCTTTTCTTCACACACCAAAACTAAAGGAAAATATTTTTTCCATTACCAAGGAAATTTAAACTCTGAATGAACAAATTAGAAGTAAATGTATAATTTCAGACCTGTCTTTTGCTGTCTTTGTGTAATGAAGAGATAGATCATGAAGTTCCTGTATCTTCTTAGGATGCAAAGGGTTACTTTTGTACGTTTGCATCCAAAATAGAGACACTGAAGCCAGCAGACTGGACTGCAGTGCCATCATTGTCCTGACAACATCTTGCCTTTACCTTTCTTGAGTGGCTTCAGCCAGATTTCCTTGCATCCTTCCTTGTCTGAGGAAGAGTGCCAGGGATTGGGATGAGAACAGCTGTGTAAGACTACATGGGCAGTGAGAGCTATACAGGATGAGATGCTCAAAAGGTTTTCACAAGTGCCCTCAGCCTTCTCCTGTGCTAGTTACTTGGCTGTTTTGTAACTGTTTGGAACTTGTGGGGTAGGGAAGAACATGAGGGATGTGTGTCAGAGGCAAGAGCAAATGTGCGGAGGTAGCACCAGCAAGTCAATTTGGGCACATAAGACAGGAAATTTAACTGCAGTTTTATCTTCTCTAAATGTAGCTTTTCTAATGAGGAACCATTTGATTTTTGTAATCACTGTTTTTTTTCCAGATTCTTTCCTACTCAGCAGTATTTAGAACAGTCCTTGCATTCAATGAAGAGATTTTATTCTGAAAAAGTAGGCTGTAAATATCTTTTTTGTGTCCTCCTCTTTGAAGGATAGCTACATGCCAAGTGAAGAGAAGGCCTTTCAGTACCTAAAGGGAGCTTAGAAGAAAGCTGGACAGGGAAGCTTTACAAGAACATGTAGTGATAGGACAAGGGTGAATGGCTTGAAACTTGAAACAGTAGGTTTAGACTAGATCTTAGGAAGAAATTCTTTACGGTGAGTGTGGTGAGACACTGGAACAGGTTGCCCAGAGAAGTTGTGGATGCCCCAGCCCTGGAAGTGTTTAAGGCCGGATTGGTTGGGGCTTTAAGCAAGCTGTCTAGTGAAAGGTGTCTTTGCCCATGGCAGGAGGGTTCAAACCAGATGATCCTTAAGGCCCCTTCCACTCCAAACCATTCTATGGTTCTATGTTATGTGGGTTCTGTGTTAGATAATGAAGTAACTGCAAGGAAATATGATGTTACTTCTGCTCATTGAACAGCCAGATTGCTGTTTCCTTCCCTCAACATCAGGTCTTCAAACATACTATACTCATCAGGTACTATCATCCAAATCTTTGCACTTTGGTAGAAATAATATGTGACACAGGATGTGATGGTATAATTTACTCTCTGTGAAGTAAGCCTAGCCTTATTTAGCCTGGCCTGTGTTTTTTATGACAGAACATGAAAGAATTGTGTGTGACCTCCCATCAATCCAGTGCTGCTCTTGCCTGCAAGATAGTGTATGGTTCCTTCAAATGGATAAAAATATGTTGCCCAAAAAGGAGCTGAATCACAGAATCCTTACGTCATGGTCGATGGAGCAGTGAGGGAGAAGGCTCATACAATTGCTGGTAATATCCTGGCTGGACCATACAGAGCACTTGGGACACAACATGCAACTGTGCAGCATGGTTGTTGCTTTGTCAATACTGCATGTCGACCTGCTGTGTTTCCTGCCCTACCCAGAGGCTGGAGGAAAGTGGTTTACTTGATCACTTTCCATTTTACTGGATCCACAAATCTATTGCTTGGCAGTATGTGTACTTCCACTGTCCTGCTGTCAGGAACTGAGAAAAGGTACAGTGCTGGTTTTGGCTGAAGTAGAGTTATTTTTCTTCACAGTGGCTGGTATGGGTCTGTGTTTTGGATTTATGCTGAACACAGGCTTGATAATACAGAGATGTTTTTGTTATTGCTGAGCAGGGCTTACACAGAGCCAAGGCCTTTTCTGCTTTTTGTACGGTCCCATCAACAAGGCTGCTGAAGGTGCATGGAAAGCTGCGAGGAGACACAGCCAGGACAGATGGCTCAAACTGACCAAAGGGATATTCCAGACCATATGACATCATGCTCAGCATATAAAGTGGGAGGAAGAAGGAGGAAGGGGGCCATTTGGAGTGATGGCATTTGTCTCCCCAAGTCACCATTACGTGTGATGTCCTGCTCTCCTAGACATGGCTGAACACCTGCCTGCCCACAGGAAGCAATGAATTAATTCCTTATTTTGCTTTGCTGGTGTGTGTGTCTTTTTCTTTCCCTATTAAATTGTTTTTATCTCAGTCCATGAGTTTTCTAGCTTTTAGCCATCCAATTCTCTTCCTGATCTCGCTGGTGGGGGAGTGTGAGAGCGGCTGCTTGGCTGCTGGCTGTTGTTAAAGGTACTCTCCTGAAAATGAGATCTATAATGTCCAGAAATACTAATAAAAAAAGAAGGCTAGTGGTCTTGTGAAAGGTGACACGTTTATCAAACATGGCAAGGCAGTTGAGTTGTGTGCTTCAGGTTGGAGTCTGTTTTCTCCACAAGTCATTGGTTTACAGCAGGGATCCTCAGCTGGGGTTCTGGGAATCAGCCTGGGTAGGTGGTGTCCTTGGTGCCAAGCATGAGACTTTATGCTGTGTTTAGGAACCACGTTTGTAACAACTTCTGCCTGTTTAAAGGGGAGTCATGTATGTCACGTCTTCTGCTGGAGGTGCAATAGCTATGGTAGAACATTTTAGTCCTCAGATCCCAAGTCTTACTAATAATAAGAAATGAAGTCCCAAAGAGGTTTGTGTAGCTTTCAAGTTACTGTTTGGTAATGTAGGACAGATAATATGGGACAACAACTCCATTCCTGTTCTGTCTGAAGTAACACAGGTAATGGACATTAAGCTCCATTACCTGAACAGACCAGTTTCAACTCCTCCCCTCTTTTCTTGACATTTTTCTTCACTTGCGTTATATTTCTTTCAGCACTAAATTTCATTTAGTTGTTCCAGGCTTAGGAGTGCAGTTGAATCAGCAGGTTTGCTCTCTGGCCTACAGAAGAAACATGCTATTGCTCTCCAGTGACCAGCTATGAGAGTTACAGCTGTCAGTGATGTCAGGCGGCTTGCCCAGAGTGCAAGGTTTTAAACATGTCATCAGTTGTTAATGACTATAGGTCACTATTACACGGGCCAGGATGTGAAACACTGACCGAAGGATGACAAGCCTGATGTATCTTTACCATGGCCATGAGCCATCCAGGGCTTCTTTTCAAACCATGTAAGGAAATTATCTGCAGTGTTATTATATGTATGTATTAGTGGAGATAATGAGATGCAATGAGTCTTGGTTTTTGCTCCCTGTTTTCAATAGCTCAATTCTGTTTGCCTTGATATGCTGTTATGGGAGACCAATGATTAATGGGCAGACAGAAAGGGTATGGCTGAAGCTCTCCTCCCTGAGAAGGCCAGAAGGTCTAGCCAGCCAGCCATTAAAAGCTCATTACTGCAGCAATAAAAGGATTGATCCCTTAGTATAGCTCCCTCAGAACTTTAACAATTAGCCCATGTGCAATTATATACTGGCAGTATAAAGAGGCTGCTGATAAATGATATTTTTTATTTCTAAAGGCAAGAGAGACGAGAGATGTTAATACGCAGCAGCATATGGAATTAATATAAATTGGGAACTAATAAAACAAGCTGCTTGCAGTGGTGCTTGCAAAATTTTGAATAACTTGATAGTAACAGACAATTCATTGCATCTGGGCAGGGACCAGATTCTTCCCATATCAGGTGATTTGGCTCAGAGCAAACATGCATCTTAAGCAGACTACAGACCTCAACAGAACTGGCTGGCAAAAATGAAGTTAGAGCAGCTTGAAGCAGTGGCCTTAGAAACAAATAGACTGTTTTAAAGTGTAGAGTACTAATTACTCCATTGTATTAGGTGCAAACACAGAACCAAAATGTAGTTCCTACTCCCCAGTGTTAAGAGTTTATAATTGAGATAACAATGTATGACATGGTGTATAATGGATCTGGTAAAAGACAGGTTGTGAGGAAGAAACAAATAGAACAATGAGATTTTCATTCTCTGGCTTCTCTTTCTGTGTTTCCATGTGCTGGTGCCACGTCTGCACTGAGAAAAGGACACCAGAGCTTTCTAGCTGAGTCCTATTAATAGTCTGACTCTGCTTCTCTGGACTTAGTCATAAGAAACCTAGTTAAAATACAGGCCTGCAGCCAGAGTTGTTTGCTCCTCCCCAGGGTAGTCTTGCAAGATAAACAGTGCTTATGAAATGGAAATAAACTGCAATATTAAATTGATACACATACACCTCCAAGAAAGGGCTTTAGTGGCCCCAGTTCACCTTGCACAATTTTTGCATATTCCTCTTCTGCTTCCTCTTTCAGGTGGAGTGATTGCCTTTTCTGGAACTCTCCACAGCACATTTCACAGGCCCCCACAGGACACACTGTAAGGCTCTTTAGAAATCGGCTCAAGAAAATTCTGTCTGTTAATATAGTTCTTCAGCTTCCAGTAATTTCAAACGTTTTACCTTGAATAGAACATTACACTGATTTTGCTTCCTGTTACGTTTGCAGGCCTGCCTGTAGGGTGTCTGGTGGATTACAGGAATGTAGCAGGATGTGGGACATTCTCCCTTTGAGTCAGTGTCTTGGCATAGTGCTACAGGGGTTGTGGATTCCTGTGTGCCCTCTCAAGTGATTTTAGAAGCACTATCAGCTTTAGGAAAATAAATTAGTAATAATATCCCATGGTGCTAACACTATTTACTGCTATAAAAGCAGAGTTAGAGTAGGCAAGATTTCTGCAAAGCACTTGTTCCAGTGTCCATAAATATCCCTAACTGGAGTCCTAATTCTTTGACAACCCAGCTGCCACTAGATATGCCCTGTTGCACTCCAGATATTACAGTCTATTTATGATAAATGAAATATAAATTTGAGGGATGCAACATAGAAAAATGTCAGCTACTCATTCTCAAGATTTTTTGCAGAATCGTTTTTAAGCAACTGTAAAGAGCTGATTTAATAAACTCTCTGATTTCTTCTTCTCCTTACTGATTGACCTGTATGTATTTTCCCTTCTGGATCTTGCACAACATTGCTAAAATAAAAGGGCATTGATCTATGTCCTTATTTAACTGCATAACTGTGTGTATTCATTCGCTTTCCATATAATTAGCTTAAAGGAAACTCTGTTAATGTACCTGAATTCTTGTAATTTAGGAACCTCAAAAGAACTGACAGCAAAGACTGTCAAGTCGTCATTTTGTTTTGCCATTTCTCAATTATATATACATTCACTAAATTTTTTAGGATGACTACTTGATTTGCATCATAAATGTAAGCTATTGTAATACAGTTTTCTGAAATAATTTCTTTCTTGCTTTTTTACCAACTTCAGCGGCAGCTGGGATTCTAAGAAGTCAGCAGAATCTTAGTCTACACTTGGCTACACTTAAGACATGAATGCATTTTATTCAAAATAAAAATATATAGCTGAATATACCACATTTGAGAAAACTATTTGCTGCCTCACTGTAGTGGTTGATCTATAAAGGAAAAAGTCTATGAATTTAGGTGAGTTCATAGGTCTAAAGGAAATAGTCAAGAGCTGCTGCTGGCCTACCTAACCATGAGGATCTCTAAAAGGTTAGCATCAGAGCATGTCCTCTCCTTCTGCCTCAAAACAGAGACTCCCCTGTGCATAGATTCAAGAGTTCAACTGCTGTTGCTGTAGCAGTATGTGCATCCACTCTTAGCTTTCTTTTCATTCTCCTTTCATGACCTGAGTTCCTCTTGAGGGATGGATTCCATATTTTAAAGGCAGTTTCAAAGCTACAAGTATCTGAATCATGAGGGAGTATTTAGAAAAGTATTATTGTGTGCTTGCCTGGTTTTATACTTTTTCCTTTGCATTTACAGTATCCCCAGAGACATAATATTGAGTTTGACTAACCTTTTGTCTGACCAGGATGACTGTTTTGTTTCTGTGCATCTTCTTCAGAACACACATCCAATTATAGAAGTTAGCAACACTCCAGGGATTTTCACAAATAATTGCTTTTCCTCACATGGGCTTTTCCTGTATGTTCAGTGCTGTGTGAAGGGTCTCTTGTGTTACTTTTGCTGTCTGCAGCACAGCAGGCAACACTATGTCTTTTTTTTTATTTATTTATTATTTTTTAAAATTTATTTTATTTTATTTTTTTAAATCTTGCACTTAAAGGTACAAGCCATGAGGTCTCTGGGTGCCCTTGAATGACAGGATGTGGAAGAAGAACTCATGCCATCATTTCCCTTCCACGCATGAAGGGCAGTTCACATACACAGAGACTTTCAGAGTCTGGATTTAGGTTGTTGGCATCACTTGACATTTTTAGGTCGCATTTCCAAAGAAAGTGTTGATGTGCAGAACACTTAGGTAGTCTCTGAATAGTTTTGAATATGCATTTACAAACCTTAGGATTCATAAGCAGCATTCTCCAGAAAACTGCTTTGTTTGTGCCCACATGCAGTGTGGTATGTAGTAGCTACACAGGCTTAACAAAGTGTTTCACAAAGACACATATAATTTCTCAGCACAGGCATACCCTACTCTAGGAAATGGGAAGAATTCTCAAAAGAAGCAGCAGATAAGAAGTACTGCCTTAGCTGTGGATTTTGGTTAGTTCCTCAGGGGAGGAATTAAAGGGGGATCTAGTCCAGGACCTATGACAGAAGTTGTGATGGAGACCGGAATAGGGTAGAGATACCAAAAGAAAGGAAACAGATGTAAAGCTGACCCGTAATATTTAACAAGTTACAAGCTGACTGGTCAAACCCACTAGAACATACTGTACATACAGTGCAGTTAAGGCATACGTTTAGCAGCAAATTCAATATTCCAAAGTACTTCATGTGCTGGAGACATCTGAGTTACAGGTGCCATGGGAGCTATAACCATGACTATCTTGGCTTTGCATTTTTATTCCTTTACTTCACACGTCCTTTTTGGGAGAAGAGCCATTTCAAAACCTGAAAAAAAGTTTTTTTGCAAGAGAACTGTACAGGTGAAAGTGAGCTTTTTTAACCTGAGAAGCTACAGAGAACAGGGAGTCCTTGAACTAAACCCAAGGTAGATTCCCTCTGCATTTGGGCACGTTTCTGCAGTGAACTGTGTTCATGAACCTAAAGACTGCAATGTTATCCAAGATAAAGAAAATGCTATTATTTTTTTTTATTAGCAATGGAGAAAGATACTAAAAACCCATAATCCCCAATTATTTTCCCCTTACCTCTATCATCAGAGATCTTGGCACAATTTTGTAATTGTTTAAACCTTATCCACCAGAGTAATCATTGATGATGTGCAAACCCTCCAGTGTCTCCTGCCAAATGAACTGCCTGAAGCAAAAGTGATGTTCTTAACATAAAAATACCCCATTTCCACAAAAGCATGAGTCACTTTCATCCTCTTCTCATAGTAATAGTCATCAGCATGCAAGTTTTCGTAAGTTTCACCAGTTTATCAGTATCTTCTGACAGCCTGTCGATCCATCCTTCTGCATGCTTTCCGTTCCCTTATCTCACCAAAACTGAACTTTGTACTGTCTCCTGAGCACCTTTTTTAAGCAATTTCCTTAATAGCTGCTACCACAGTGCCTGGCAAGTTTCTCCTTTGCTTCTGATTGAAGGACACTTGGTTAGATCAGGAAGGGACAGGTAGAAGAGCAGGCCAGGCACCTGTGGTAGGAAATTCCCACTGCTCCCATTGATGGGGTCCACAGAACTGACAAAGGTTTGTAGGGTTCAGTAAGTGCCTGAGTGGTCTGGGAACTGACCCCTAGGATGAAACTAGGTTTAAGCACTCTACCAGCATCAGCTTAATGTTTAAGAACTCTGAGTGAAAAATTGAATATCCTACTAAATCCACTTGTTGTGGGTTTCAGTTTGAAACAACTGTGGCCAATTGTCCTAAATTTTCAAGATGACAAAAGTTAACCCAGATTTCAAGGGCCTTTCTAAAGCAACTTTCTGTGTTTATGCCAGAACTTTGCCATATGCTGAAACTGAAGACATAGTTCTGTTATGAATCAAGGTCATAGATTAATGTCCTTCCAAATCCAAGCCAGAAACCACATAGGTTTTGTTTTGGTTTAGAATTTGTTCTTTTTCATCTTGCTCCAATCACAATACCTTTTCCTTTAAGTATCACTAACAGCAAATACTTTGCTCAGTACATTTCTCTCCCTGTAACTTTTTTGTTGCTGGTCAGGGCTGGCTATGTAAGTAATTCTTTCCTTGGACTGAGGCAGAAGTGCTCACAAAGCACTGTGCTAGCCTGGCAAAATATGTGCAGGGTCTCTGCCTTTCCTTCCACCTAGGGCTGTGGTGCCATCAGTATGCTAATTCAAGGCAGCTGAGAGCAGAACTCGCTACCTGCAGCTTTTTAAACTCAAAGATTTTTTAATCAGTTTCCTAATTGAAACCTAGGGGACCCCATTATGCTTTAATAACACAAAATCTAACTTTTTAAAAATCCTTAATTATGCGCTGCTTTTAAAATGAATTTGATCACTGAGAATAGCTACATGTTTTGGAGAGGGGGGGAGGCGTTTTTGTCTCCTTTTAGAAGATTGGCACACAGAAATGCTCTGGAATCACATGTAAAACACTCCACAGGGACAGTGCATTTAAGGTGTTGCCATTGTATCAATCCAGTCCTTATGCAATGATGACTTATTTTTTCACTTATTTGTTTTCTTTGTCTTTGCTTTATTGGTGACCACAGGGATTGTTATGTGTCACTGTGGTCAGATTAATCTGTGTCCCAGACAGTTTAAAGGACTATATAAGAAACTGTGTTGGAAGTTTGGAACTGACAGTGTAGACCAATAATTTCTGTGATATACATTCCAGAGGCACTACTAGAGAATAAATCTGTTCATCACAATGCTTCTGTAAGCAATTTCTCTCTAACCTCTTGTCGTGATTGGCCCCAGACTGTCCCTGAGCTTGAGGACGAAGTGTTACTGCTATTTAAGATTTTTATCACATAAAGATAAAAGCCCTTCTTTTGGCACATGGACAGGCACGATCAGAAGTATCTCTACATATGCTGCTATATTGATTGTCCAGTTTGTAAATCATCACTTGTTGTTTCTCAGCTCACAAGGGGAAGAAATAGTTTCATAACATACTAACTAAGGATTTAGTAGTTTGTAAATTTACATGCAATTTCTAAAATACTGATTAAACTCCAAACCAACATTTTTTTTTTATTGGTGAGGATTATATTAGAACTCCCTAGAGACTATCTTGTGCTGTGTTTTCTTGAGTCCTGATATGGAACTCAGCAATGTTACCCCTGGACTTCAGTTACTGTCTTCATAATTTCATTTTTGGGGAGTGCTCATACCAACTCCCTATACTGGAAATCACCATAGTCTAAAGAGCATGCACTTTGCTTAGTGACTATGCATGGGAGGCACATTAACAGTCCCATGAGGTATCAAGGCATGAATCTCTTGTTGATGTGTCTGTAAGTCTATGTATGTCCTGTACTTTGCTCGTTGTTAAATAACTCCTTTTTCTGAAAGACAGCAAACAAGAGATGGTATCTACCAAGACACAGAGTTCTTACAGGGGGATTTGGTCCCACTGACTGATCTCTGAAGCCATATTTATTGCCAGCTTCTTGAGGTGTTGGCACTAATGCTTACCTCTGAATGTCTGATATATAAGTTGAGTAATAAATATGTTGAGTGATGACAGGGATCCTGAGGTTGTTCCTATAGAAACTGGCTGCCAAGAGATGTAGGAAGGGTTTGATTTGGAACTTTGTATGGGGTTTGGATTTTGGTCTTGGAGAAAGGATTTGCTGATGGAGAGATCCAGAATCACTGAATACCTACCTGCATTGAGAGACATGGTGGGAGTCTGTTTATTTCTGCTAGGGGCTGCATTTTGTCTGAGTTTTTTTCATCAAATATTATGCTCAAATAAGATTATTTTGGGCCTCCGTATTAGAAGAAAAATGCAGACATCTACCATAAATAGTGCAGTTCTGAGATGACTTTGCTTAAAGGAATTTCCCCACCTCTTTCCTTTAAGCATGGGGGGGGCTGAGGGTGATTTGCACATTTGGTTGAATGTCTAGGATTAAGTGGGGAAGACTTGGACTTAGGTGTATAAACAAGGTAATAAAGTCGGTTTGAAAGAAGAAAGCGAGGCACTGATAGTAATTTTCCTCGGAATTAATTCTATATTTGAGCAAAGGAAATCCACTTGTAGAGTTGCAGTAACTACTGGTTAGAGGCAGCTGTGCTGCTATCTGGGGCAAAAGAAAGTACAGAGACATCTAGTGAATCTCTTCCAGAAAGCTGCCTGAGATTGTAGGAGTGTAAAATAGTCAAATCAGTATGTGCATGGTGTTAAATAAACAAGGGTCAAACAAGAAGCTAAAGCATTTCTTCTACCCAACCATCCCCACTATGTAGGTGTGTGTCTGGTCTTTGGCTCTTAACTGGAAGGAGTGCACAAACCAATTATAATTAAGTTGTGGGACCATAGAGAAATCATATACAGCTGAAAGGGGAACCTGGGGGAAGTACTATGGAGCATGTGGCCAATATCTTTTGAGGGAAGGCAGTTCTAAATCAAAGGCACACAGGTCAGCCTGGACTTTTTGCTTTGGTGGCAGAAAGGACTCTTTGTTCCTATTTTACTGAGCTTTAGATGTGCATTAGAGGGAAGATGTGCTGCTGGTAGCCAAACAAACTGAAATACTGTCAAAGGAAGGAAAGTGGAGGGATGAGATCTACCAAAGGAGCAGGAAACAGGTGCAGGGAAGATGCATCACAATTCATCTCAATCTTTCTTTACCCAGGCAGGAGGAATCCCATCTTCTCCACTGTCCTAGGACATGCAACATATCATAATAGTATGGCTAGCTTGCAAACTTTATATTCCTACTGCAAACATATGCAAATCAAGTATGTAAGTTCCTGACACTGCTTGTTCTGCCATTGCCTGAACTGAGAAAGCAGTTTCTGAAAAAGAAGTAGCAGACATCAAACTGCATGACACATCCTCTTAAAAGAAAAAGCAAGTCCCTCTGTGTGAATAACTGCATAATAAATAAATCCTTTCTTTCTCAAAATTGTTGACATTCTGGGTCAAACATCTCTCCGGTGTAATTCCCTTGACTTGAGGGAATTTACATGAGATCAAAAGTGGTCTTCCTTGTTGAGAGACTGAAGTGATTCTGTCCATGCATTTGTCTCACAGTTTGGGAAATTAGTTGCAACTTTGTGTCTCTGCACATCTATGTGCATATTATATACACCTGTGCAAGTGCACACACACATACATGCATGCATTAAGAAACTATACTTCAGTTATGTTACAAATATTAATGCTACAGATTATTTGTTTAAATGCATTTTGACTGTCTGCCAGGCTTTTTTTACCTGCTACAATGTGCCTGTTCATTTTTTATGTAAATCTTACTGTCCCTTGACTTGCAGAAATGCAGGTTTTTCATTTAATTTTTAGCATTAAAGAACAAAACACTACACATGACATTTAAGTATCATAATAATCATAAAAGTGAATATAAAGCAGCAAATTCCTCTATAATTTAGATGTTGTTAGTTTCTTCAAGTAATATGTGCTGTTTAATATAGAGCTTCTGCTTCTCTTTCTTCTGTAGCCTGAAGACAGCTACAGCAGAAGGAGGTGAATCCTTGCTGCCTCACAGAGATCAGTTTAAAGCTCAAGCTCCTTTGCAGAATGCTTATTGTGATGATGAAGTGTGGAAGAGCAAATACCAACTGGATTGGCAGGTACTGCAGTTGGCTATGAATCACTAGCAAAAGAACAAATCATAAATTTGATCTCAAACCAAATAAACTTTCAGCCACTTGAAAAAAAAGGTTGCTTTTCTGGGCTTTTATGTTGTAAATGAGAGCACACAAGTATAGATCTCCAGCACAATTTTAATTGCTTTGATTTTCACTGGAAAGAACCAAGATGAGACCCTCCTAAATATAACTTCAAGAAATAAAGGCTATCTTACTATTTGCAGCAATTGAATGAGATTAAAATTGGTCGAGTGTGAAATAAGGGATGAGCCAGTGAAGAGCTGGTCTAGGGATCTGTCTTGGGTAGAATACAAGACTGTTGAAGAGTGCTTCTGGGAAAAGCACATATCCAGCAAAAGCATTCTTCTTTAGTGCTCTGATGCACATACTTCTTCTCGTCCTAAATATCAATTTTCCTAATGTTTCTATACAAAATTTATCTTAATGTTTATAGGGAAATATACTGAGAAATTCAAAGCAGAGGTATTTTTTTTCACACCAGTGATTACACCATGAAAATGACCGTGGCAGGTTATCACTGAAGGCAATAGCTTCTCAATATATGAGACTAGAATATTCATTTTAGGAATAAAATTATTAGAAGTTTTCATAAGTACCACCAGTTTCACTGCTTTATTTTTTGAGAAAGGTTCCCTCACAGATTTTCCTCAAGGTCTAAACCAAACAACCACAGTCTGAAATGGAGGCTGAGGTGCAGAGCAATGAGTAAAAGTACTCAGTACTGCATATCCTGTTACTGTCTTGTTATGACATGCTCTGCAAGTCTTCTCAGAGCCTGGGACCATTTTAGACTTCAGCCTTTCACCAGGAACCTTGAAGCTTGAGGCAAATGTCTTGTGTGTGCAAACTTCCTTTGGAGCAGCTGGTGACAGTCAGTGGCAGAAACAGAACTTTTAAGTAGCTGGATAAGGTTTTGACAATTTTTCATGTTTCTCTGCCAAGCAGCTTAAGAAATCCATCCTATTTGCATTCTGTAAATAAGGTATTTATGTGAGGTTTCTCTCCTGTACCTCTTAGATATGTTTCTGTGCCCTCTAGAGATCTTGCTGTAAAGCCATATGCTTCATTGTGATAAATACTGATGTTTGCCTTTTGTGTAGCTGACTTTTTACACCTAAATAAAATTGCAGTTGTCTAATTAGAAGCTGTATCATGGAAGAGGAAAAATATTAAAAATATCATATTTATATTATGTACAGTTACATGGAAGGAAAATTATTTTAAATGAAATGAAGATAGTTGAATTAGCACTGCAAGATGCCAACCTAAAATAATAGTGATCGATGTACTCACAAAGGTGTCTGTCTTGCATGTTCTTTGAAACACCAAGTTCATCTCCACAAGGCAAAGACTGCTGAAGCCAATGAGGTTCAATTGGTCTTTACCACTCAGATGCTTCTTTTATCTAAGAAAATGAGAAAACGTCAGGGATTTGGTGCTACCAGACCATCTTCCTTTTCTCTCTTCCCATTTTTCAGTGCACTGACTCAGGCTGAGATTAATGATTGTGAATAGTATATTCAACAGGCATTTTCTGTGCTAGAAGTTATCATGCTACAAGCTGACTTAAAGTACTTCATGCACAAGGTAGCTTTTTTCTCATAGCCAGCAGAAAGGTCTGAGGGAGAGCAGTGACATGCTCCAGAGAAAAGGAAAATATTTTGAAAAGTTTTGTGATAAAACTAGTTTTAGGATTTTTTCCGGCCACTCCGCTTCATGATTATCACATCCAGCTACAAAGCTGTAACACAACACTTGGATAGAAATAAGAATTTCTCCCATCAATATGTGTTAATGTAGCATAGACATTTAAATACTACATTTAAAGAATGGGTGATTTCAAGATAAATCCTAAAGCTTATGATCAAATTTTTTGAGAGTTTCAGGGATATCTGGCTGTGCAAAGAAGGAACTGAGGTTTACTCAGACCTTATGTTCACTACAGTGGCTGTTTTGTTTATGAGAAAGATGTCTGGATATGATCCTGAGCTGTCATGAGCTGTCCCATTTGAGAATGGTTGCATCAAACGCAAGTTAAATTGGACAACTGTGTTAAGGTAGTATGCTCTCATCAGATTTTTTATTGTCTGAAGTATTGGTCGAATAAGGCAACCTCCCAATGTCTGCTGCATGGGGTCATAAACTGCATAAATGTGACCTAGAACAAAATGAAGTTTAGAGAGGTGCTGAGAAGAAAACAGGTCATTGCCCCGTCACTTCTGCCAAGAAGTAAAGTTATCACACAGGGCTGGTGGACATCTGCAGCTCTGAGGAAGTCACAAAGTTTATTGGGAGGAAATGGACTGTTTAATTTTGTGTCTATTTTTGACATTTCCTTGAATATACCATGCACCTTTCATTTCCAGCATTCAAAGTTTTGGCAGTCTTTATTGACTGTCTGAAAGGCAACAATTTTGATATATAGTATATGGAAAAAGGATCATTGTAGTTATCAATGAATTTCATCCATATTTGGAGAGAAATACAGCAGGAGCTTCACTGAACACAGCAGTAGCATGAGATAAAATAAAGAGCCCATCATACAGTAGAAGAGCAACAGAAATAATGGTAGTAGGTAAGGATTAATATATTGGGGATACGCCTCTATTTTTAAGAAAGGCATAACGGTAAAACATTGAAGGTGGTTGGAATATGGCAGCAAAGTGCACCTTAAAATCAAACCACTATTAACCTGTAAGAGTGTGACCTTTATTGAATTTATGAATTCATAAATTCATTATTCCTGAAACCAAAGCATATTAGAAATGACTTTGAAAAGTCAAAACTGGATATGACGGGAGAGTCAGAAGTAGATCTGTGGTATCCACATTAGTCTACTTCTTTTTCACACATTCTTTTATAAATGCACCCAGTTTTATGTAAATGCAGTGACAAAACAATATAAACTGATAAATAAAATAGCAGAAAAAAATCCCTTCTGAAAAATATGACTCTGTTGATGCCACAAGGGCTTTGATTATAGTCCATGTTTTTTTCACCATGGTGTGAAGCGGAAAACCAAGGTGTTTTGATCCCCCGAATTTTTGCTGTGGTTCATGGTTCCAAAACCACCTGCAAGACCCCCTCTTTGCTGATTTGATCTTAAGGTTTGGTGTTTGATGGCCCTTGATGTGTTTCATTTTTTGTGAAAGCTGTGATGGTCTAGTGGCTGTGCATGGGGTAACAGTGTACATCATGTAAGCACAAATCACGTTTTTTCCTGCATTTTTATCTGTCAGATTCTAAAAGGCAAAAAAAAAGTTACAGCTTTTTTTTTCCCCTTTTGTCCCTGTGCAGTGGTGAAGACTCGTTTCAGCCTTCAAGTGCAAGCCAAGACAAAAACTCAAACTGTGCAGAAAATAAACACTACACAGATACTTCCATGATGGAGAACATTTAGTAAAATTTCCAAAAGGCTCTCTGTAACATATATCGTACAGATATAAACAGTGAATACTCATCATAATGACTGGGATAATTTAAAGTAGCTGCCTAATTCTATTGGCAAGTTTAATTGGATAGATTATTCATCTTTGTTTATTGGCTCATTGCCACATAATATTTTAGTTCATGATTGAATATCTGTATTAGTGTCCTGGAATTGCACGTGTGGCTTTTGTCATACAGTAACACTGTCATTGAAAGGCAGAGGACCAAGTTCTGTTCCTTTCTTACCCGGGGATTTGGGGATGAAAATACTTTGCCCATCTTAACAATTCACCTTGCATGGATTTTGGGACAGTATCACTCTTTTACTGGATTTATCCTGCATCCTGCAAGCAGTCATTGGATCTGGCTTCAGTGTCTCTGTGGTTCAATAGTGTGGCCAAGAGATAAATTCCCAGAGGACTGCAGTGCCCAACAACCCTCTCCTCATTTCTGTGGGCTCTGTGAGGGAGCAAGCATCTGTGGAGCACTGGGTTAGGAACTCTTCTCTTTTGAGTTAGGCTTTATGCCAGACAAAGGGCAAAACTCCTTGCTCACATGAGTTGCTGGGAAACAAAGTTTTTCCATACATCTTCCTGAAACACTGTAAAACACTGAGTAAAACAGTTGTAAATGACCTTTAGTCCTCCAGAAGCTTTGGATGGAGGGAAGTTCTGGCCCACTGTGAAATGAGGGAGAGACTCACTGAATCAGGAATCTAAAGAAAAACAAAGCCTGAGCAAGAGACAGACTCTAGAAAGAAAGAAACACCAAAAACCTACTCTGGGCTTCAGATATTCAGTCAAATTAATTGTTACTCTTATCTTTTAGTACTTCTTTGTGTATAATAAAGATAATGACATGCATAGATGTTGCATTCTTATGAAGCCATAGTACCAGAAATGCATGTTAGCCATACAGACTGGCTTGCATTTTAATCCATATAGAAAGGGCCTACATGTTATAGTGTAGCTATTGAAGACAAATGGTATAAGGATTAAAAACCTGACTTTATAATTTTGCTTAGCTAAATCAACTTAAAATTATTCCACTGTGCATTTCAGGTCATGTAATAAATTCAGGTTAGAGACTACTAAACTCAGTTGACTTAAACACTGAGAACAGTTTCACAAGAGCTGCACAGAGAAGGGGAAAAGGCTAATTTATTTCGCTTCTCAGATCTCTGCAACCATTGGGTAGATTGGTATTGCTAGTGAAGACTGCTATATAACACCAACAGAGAAGAAATATGATCTGAGATCAGTGAGGTCTGGGTCTGATCTTTGCTGCCACCTGCAATGGACTATGTGAAATTCAGAGGTTATGAAATCCAGCATGTGTCTTGCTGGATAGTAACAGATATGCTATAGGTCCACTGCCAAATTTTTTTTCTGTTCTTTCCATAGTCTGTCTTTCAGTACACAGTAGAGTATCCTTTCCTTCCAGATTTCATTTAGAAATACCTGCAATAATTGGGGGCTTGTCTTTTCTCGGAGTCTTTGTTGATGTGACTTTTAAGCTAATGTCAGATGTACGATTTCCATTACCAGCATCTGAAACCTCTGTTCCTAGAACAGGAGTAACACAGTTGACTGAATTAGGAAACTTGGACTTACCCAGGCTTTTTGTACTTCCTTAGCTTTCCTGCCATGCAAGTAATTTCATCATCTAATGAAGCTGTACCTAGACTGTCACCCATGTCACTTACACTAATAACCTTTAGGACCTTGACAATAGGCTTAGGTCACTACATGACAGAAGTGTGAATCCAGATGTGGCTTTCCCTTCCCTT
This sequence comes from Corvus cornix cornix, assembly GCF_000738735.6. NCBI lineage: Eukaryota > Metazoa > Chordata > Aves > Passeriformes > Corvidae > Corvus > Corvus cornix. Next base: position 19,982,752 of record NC_046335.1, on the reverse strand, counting down.
TTGAAAGCAAAAGATTTTCCATTTAGGTTTCCCTCCTCAGAACATGGATATTTTTTGCATTATATAATTAACGGACAAAGCTGTGCTTGAATTTTTAATCTTGGCTGTGATGCTTTCTCTCCTTGGAAACTTTTTGTCTCCCTTATTGACTCAAAATCTTTCATGCCCTGCCATCCTCCCTGGCCCCGATTCCCGTGACCAGATTGCAGGAGGGGAGCTCAGCCCCTGGCGTGCTGGTGTCAGTAGATGGCAGCAGCAGTCCACTGTGGGAACCCAAAGCGGCAAAATAAGTGATAGGAAGCAGACGGGCTCACAGGAGGCTGGCATTTAAAATATAATAATTTTTTTTTCTTTATTTCCTTTTTTTTTTTTTTTTTTTCCCTGGCACATCTCTGGTTCTGATTTTTCCTTCAGATCGCCTACGTATTCTATATCAATTACCCATGAGGGTTTTTCATTTTATTTCCTGTTACATTTCGACACATGGGTGGTAGATAGAAGCCTTGTACAAGCACCCCTCAAAACATAAGCACAAGCGAATTTGGGAGGCTCAGAAGATTTCCCTGGAAAATGCAGCACTTGGGTTTATTCTTGGTTTTCCAAACACTTTTCTCCTTGCATACATGCTTACAAACCAAGGTGTTTCCAAATTACTTACTTGATTATTTGTTCCTCTGAAGCTGCCATTCAGTATCAGAGCACAGAACTCTGGAAAAACTGTTTTTATCCATTTTGAATACTTTTTTTGTTTTTAAATGCTGCAGCTCAGCACCATGGCTTATAATGATGGTGAGAATGAATTTCCTTTATTTATCAGGATCCCACAGGACAAAAGGATGACCTTTTTGTAACCTTACAAGCTAATACAAGATTTAAAAGTATGGTCATTTTGCCCTCTCAAGTGACCACAGTAGCAAGGGATTTAGCCATTGAACCTGCCAAGTGGATGATGTCTTCCAGGATTAAATTCAGGCACTTTTCCAGGCTCCAGGCCTGACTGATGCCCAGGCATATTCCACCTGGTATAGAGCTCACAGGAGCTGCTTTCTTCACTCTTCTGTCTCTTAAAACACCTGCTTCCAAAAAAACAACCTGCAGATTGCAGGGGGTTGGAACTAAATGATCGTCAAGGTCCCTTCCAGCCCTAACCATTCTGTGTGTCTGATTCTTTGACTAATAGCTTCACAAGTCAGGCATATACACAGCTACACACAAAGAATCAGAGACATTAGCTGGGAGCAGGAGTCAGGACAGTGCCAGTGTTTTACCTGCCAAACAAAACAAACAGAAGAGAAATTGTTTAACAAACAACAAAGTAAGTGTAAGGCCCTTCACTCTTGCTGGACTCAGGATGCTGTCTGACTGCAGAAAGGCAGGATCATCCCTGATTCATCAAGCTTATGCCCTTGCCATGAGTACCCCCGCTCCACCTATCTTATAAAGACAGCTCCTTGAAGCAGGGTGGTTCCTCGCCTCCAGGCAGTGGCTTCTGGACCAATTGTCTCACATAGTCATAGACTTTTGTGGATGATTTTGCAGTCAAAAATTACCTCTCCCTGAAAAATTGGGTTTTTTTGCAGAGTGTGACAGAGCCTGTTGTTAAGAGGGTGCATATATATAAAAATTACCTACACTCTCTGACTGAGCTTTAGAAATTCTCATGAATCTGTAGAATTGTGTATTTCAGAGAGCTACAGTGAGACCAAAGACTTCACCGAAATGCAAAATAGAGCTACCTGCACTAAATGTACTCCTCAACAAGAATAACTCTGAATTGCATTCAATGGTTCCAAAGGTTGGCAGAAACCTGGGGTTGTTTAGTCTCTGAACATGAATATTGGTTTTATACTTAACAGAAATTATTGTTCTCAGCTGCTACCACCAAGGATATACTGCTTTTCATTCACAAGCTTACAATGATGAATGAAGGCACTCAGCCTGGTGTAAGTTTCCAACCCTGTTCAGAGCAACTAGCACTTGGAGATGTGTATCTGTAGTCTAATGCCAAGGGGTAAAGCATGAAGTTTCAGCTAAAAGTTTTCAGATTATTAGAAACAACTTTGAAGGGGACTTGAAAGTAATATTAAAAATTAAAAGGAATCTAAAGTGTTTCTTAAGGCAGAGTAACCAGCAAATCCCACTGCATTACCCTAGGCACAGTGGCTGGACTTTCATCATAATTAGCCACACATCTTCATTATCTGGATTATCTTTTACAGGTTAAAATGCCTATTAATACCCACTTTGAAAAAGAAATGTATGGGAAGTAAAAGTAGTATCTGTGAAGGTTGTGACGACCAAGCCTGAGTGTAAAAAATGGAATTAGCCCTCCAACAATCCTAAGACATTACTGCATGTAACTCATCCACAAAATTCTTCATGTACATAATTAAAAAGATGACAGACCCTAGTCTTGAGTTTTCTTCCTGCTTAGCAACTTAAGGGGGGAAAAAAGTTAAGAAACATTTTGAAGTGCACAAAAGCCCGGAACTCAGACTATCCGAGTCTGGTTTATAGATATACAAACTTGACTACATTGCTACATCCCAGGAGTGCCATTAGAAAATGCTAAACACAAGTATGAAAGAGAGTGGCAGATAAGTGAATCTGCAAAGAAGTTGGAAGATAGAGAGTCTTCCTGAATGGTAAGAACTGCATTGAGGAGATCATTGAGATCTGCACAGGAAACACTGAGCGACATTCATTGCAGAAATACAAAAAATAGTCTGCCATTCTTAGGCAACCTCTTCCTCTGCACAAAATAGGGATCTCTGTAGATGACTAGAGAATCTGCTTTTGTAGTGTGAGCAATAGTGGTTCTAATTGTCAGGCATGGAAAAGAGAGCTTAGACCTAATTGTCACCTAAAATGATCATCAGCGCAACTATTCTATGTGTATTTTAGTGCTGAATTTTGGATATTATTTGTCAGGGACCAGAGAACAGACTAGGATGAGAAGAAATGAAGAGAAAATAGATGAATGTGCATTTGAAGTGTGTTCAAGCAGACCAGTGAAAGATGTCTAAAAATACATGGATAAAAGCACAAATCAGCAAAACAATCTGGTCTAATTGTAGGAAAATAGAGAAATGGGAGAAATCAAGCTGAGTTAGGTCTTGCACAGGGCAGCAACAGGTTCTTAAAACATTTAGAGAAAAAGATAAAACAGAAAACTAGAATCATTCCTCAATGAGGATGTGATTGAGATAGTAATTTAGATCCTCCTCAGACAGAATTCTTTGCTTCAGGTTTCCAGTAATAAGAGTGTTGGAGTTGTTGATCTTAAGGGTACAGACAAAGATTAATAAGGATGAAGAAATGAAAGTTGAAAATACTACACTGAGTTAAAACCAGAACACAAGTGCATGGAATGGTTCAGTTGGGAGACTGTGGTAATATGTACTGGAGACTTGTAGTCTGTGTTTCAAGTCAAACACCAGAAAAAACCCAAATACAATTAAAAAGTGGGAGAATGTTATATTAGCAATAGATATAGACTATTAGTAAAAATATTGTTTGAGAACATAATTAAATACATGTTGGAAGTGAGAAACGGCATCAAACATCTCATCCTGTTCTACTCTAGATTATGTTTTTGGGTTGATTTTTTTTTGGGGGAGGGGTTGTTTTTGGTTTTGGTTTGTTTGTTTTTTTTGTTTTGTTTGTTCATTTGTTTGTTTTATGATGGCAACAGAATTTGAATTGCTGAAGAATCAGTATGTTGGACATAGATAATTAGCAAATTAGACAAATTATTATGAGAAAAGTGGAAAGAGTTTACTGATGAAACAACATCTGTAGGAATATATTGGAATAACATTTTTAACTAGAATATCCTTAAGATAAAGACATGACCAGAAACAAAGGAGATGTATTGAAGTAAACTCATGCTCATACATTAGGTTCAGCTAAGTTGAGGGATATTTCTCAATGCATTTCCACAAGAAGGAAAGTATTAGTCCCATTATGAAAGCTACTGGTGAGAATTTTTGTGTACATGTCTGTATAAATTTCTGATTTCCTCCCCACATTCAGACAAGATTAAATAAAACTGGAGTAGGAATTGAGTCCGTTATGGCTGAGATGAAGAAAATGAAAAATAGAGTGGGTAACACCAGTACTAAACAGCAGATACTGAAGGAAACTTCCGTGGTTGGGCCTGCCTGCAGAAAAGTCTTACATAATATCTGTTAGTCTGTTGTAAAAATATTTAAAAGCAGTATCAATTCCCTTTGTCATGGACACATCACTGAACAGTGGCACATTCCAGTATGTAATGTTTTGCAGAAACAGACGGCTCAGGGGACTGAGATGCTGGTTCCAGGCTCATGGTAACATTGAATTGATGCAGACAGCGATCTGCAAGCAAGATGGACCTCAGTGGCCCAGAAGGTGTCTGGTTATGAACTATTGCTTAATAGTTGAAACACAGGGATAAGTCTGGATGTACTCCACGCAGCTACATCACTAGAGTGGTTATCTGCACTAAGAATGTTGCATGACAAAGAAAACCCCAACAAAACAGTTGGGTTTTAATTATTTTCATTATCTGTTAAACTCAGAGGCAAAATACTGGAATTCTAAGGGAACATGCCAACTTCTCTGGTCTTTTCTGTCAGGTAGTTGGGGTGTGTTAAGTGGGCCAGCCCACTATTTGAATCTGATACCTTAGAAGTACCATATAGAGCAATGGTAGAAAAACATTCATGTGAATGAGCCAAAGATATAAAAACAGGCCCAACATGGTTGTGTGTCAGCATATGCTGCTCATTCAAACAGTTTGCAGAACTTGGACGCTGAGAGCCAGGGTGAGGAGGATGAGAATAAAATGCTATGACATTTAAACCAGACAGATGAAGTTGGATTCACAAGGGAATCTTTTTCTCCCAAAGACAGCTATATTTTCTGAGGTCTTCATTCTTCCCAATGCCTCACTTCCTTGAGATTATCCTGATTAGACAGGAGGGTAATATAGCAGCAAAGCAAATTTTGGAGCAGCCAGGAATGGATCTGGCAAATAGCTCTACTGAGACTGCACCTGGTACATGGTGCTCAATCAGGTTATGCCTAAAAAACTCTTGAGAACCAGGAGTATTCCTATTTTATGCCTTCTGATACTTGACTGTCTATCCAGAAAGGATCCCACGACATTGGGAAGCTTTCAAATATGCAGAGGGTGGTACTTCCGACTTGCATAGCAATAATCTAACTAGAGAAGGCAGAAGAAAGGATGTGGTGATGTGGGTAACTGAGGTGAAAAAAAATCCATTAAGGTAACACAACATAACCCATTGATAGAGCCAAGGATAGAAACCCAAATTTTCCAATCTCTTCTTAATCTCTTGAACACAAAAAAGGCTTCCAAACTGTGGCAATTTTCAGGCTAGTTGCCTTCAAGCTATTTGAGTTACACTTACCACACGGAAAGATTGAAAATGACCACTTGCTTCTGCTGACACAGCTAGCTAGCCTGTAGCTATCCTGGAGTTGTGTCCTGGTGTCTTCCTATTCAAGCCTTCCTGCAGCTTGTTCTCTAGAATATGTATAGACAATAACATGCAAAAGGTGACAGCTTGACAAGAGAGCTTACTAAAAGCCAAACATTAAGGCCTCTTCTACTTAGCCTTATTTATTCCAGTACACTTAATATTTCCCATTAGCTGCTGAACAAATGTAATGGCTCTGACATTAATGAAATCTGTATAAAGTGCACATGGCTTAAGTGGGGACAGCCTGAAATGCACAGCATAAAAGCAGACCACACTTTAGTAGACTGTTCCTTCCTATAATGTTAAGCACTTCTCCAGTCATTGTGGAAGGATATTGCACAACAGCCAGGGCTTGGAGTAAAGTTAGAAAGACTTCAAGAAAATAATGTAGTCATTTTCTTTTCTGTAAGTGTCTTTAAAGCAACCTGTGTAACTTGGTGCAAGTTTACCTTCCAAATAACTAATTAATTCCTGTAATTGCTTTATGGCTATAAGTCTGCTAGTAAGGTTGTTATGAGTAGAGGAGACAGCCTTGGAGATCAAAGGGTTTAGTTACTGATGAATAAGGAAGTAAGACTGTGGATTTCACATTTTACCATTAATGATTATTGCAGATTATGACATTACTCTTAGCTAAATACTCCAAATCTGTATTTATCTGAAGGGTATTGCTTGTACATGGGTATCCAACTTTGGTGAATTATCCTAGCTGTCCTCCAGTCTTTTGCTGTGCTCATGAAATAGATCTTTCTAATCAGGAGCCTTTGACTGACGTGTTACAAAACCCAGACAAGACAGAAATCTGCCAAAATCTGGTAAAATTGAATATAGCATGGTTAAATTGAAAATGTGCCCTCTGTAAAGAAACCATGTGTGTATTTTAGCCCATGCTAAGGTTGAGATTTTTTTCCCCAGATGTGGTTAGTGACTGCCTGCACTTAAGGCACAGTGTTGGTGTGTGTGTTACTGCAACAACCAGCATGACTGGTTCAGGCTAAAAGCTGTCCAGAGAAAATGCATAATAGGAGCATCATCCTTGTTGTCCCTTTAACTTTACTACACTGACCATGGTGTGTCCTTCAATTATGAGCATTGTGTCCATAATTGAAATGTGTTTTGCTGCAAAATGCCCTTACAGCCATCCACTGTTGGAGCTTCTGGATGATTTGGATGAAATAGGGAATATCTGACTAGTGTCTAGACGTTGGGGTTCCTGCTCTGTTGCATGTTTTCTGGTTCATGAAGGAGGAACGGGAGGCTTTGTAAAGGAAGATAAACAATCCCTGAGTTTTGCCACACTTAGAATTCTCAGATGCCTGTTCCATCTTTGTGTTGAACTGCCTCCATGGTTGATACTGGTTCATGAGGTTCTGGAACACAGCAGAAATAGGAATGATACAAACATCAGCATAGGTCATTTCCACTAAAACAACTCACATGTGGATGAAGATTTCCCCCTAGTTCAACAGGGAGGGATTTAAAAGGCTTGTAAATCCTCATTGTTTTCACCAAAAAACCAGTGAGAAACAGGGAATTTCTAGAGATTCTCAAAAGTCTACTAAACCCCGGGCTTTTTCACCTGAGTACCTTGGGAGTAGCAACCTCTTTCAGGGATCAACCCTTCCTCAGCTCCCATGCTCTTCAGTGCAGTCTTGATGCTTCCTTTTTCTGTGTTTTTGAGGTTTTATAGCTGTCTGAATATGAGAGTACCCAGAACTGATATAGTATTTTGGCATATCATGAAGATTACCAAATGTTTCCTCCACCTGTAAGTGGTAAAGGCCAGCTTTATTGCTACATATTATGAGCAAGCAACTGAGTTATAAAGAGGTTAACACTATGGAGTAGGCTGGAAATTGAACCTTCATCCACCAAGTCTCAGATCCCGGGAATTAATAAAAAATTTATTCAGGCCCTGAAAATACTTTCTGGGTTAAAAGGAGGAGAAAAAAACCCAGCTAAAATGCTACACCCAGAATGAAATAAGACCTTGCCTGACACTGCAAGTTGTTAAATTCCCTTCTCACCCTCCATGAAAAAGCTGTAGTTAGGCAATTTGCAGTGTTCAGATAGCTGTTGTTTGACATTTTATAGTTGCAAAACCAGATGACTTATGTCAGATCAATCATCTTATATCCTTCAGGTATTTATATCTCATCTAATCTCCATGTAATGGATTATACACTGTACTTGCAGTAGGGGCTTGAATTTCATTATTCTTATTAAGATGTCATTTCCATAGCTGCTTCATTCATTTACATTTTAGGCCTGTGCCTTTGGTGGCTTTGCTAACCAATTATGGTAATGGTTTTCAATTATGATACAAATAGAAGACTCTAACAGTTAATATTTGAGGGAAAAATGTTCTTCTTTGATTCCCTGACAGTTGAGATGTGCAAGCATCCTTTGGTGCTACTGTTATTCTAAAACATTGATAGAGTGGGATCAAATCACACACATTTTAGAAGCATGGAGAGAGACGTGTTACCTGCCCCAAGGTAAGGCAAGACAAATATAAGACAAGATACTTGACAACAGATCAGTTCAAAAAGAGTCTGGGGGAGGAGAGAGAGAAGCAGGTTCAGAGATGAGCTCCATAATGATATTTCAAATATATGGCAGCGTGTCAGATTCACAACACTCTCAGTGGGAAAGGAAATCAGGTGCAAGAATTAGTTAGGATCTTTGACTGGAAGCAAGGGATACAGGGATAGATGTGCCTTGCAACAAGCTTGTTATAAAGCCCTTCAGATACTACTGTCAGGGTATTTTTCATGGGAAGTGAGAGGTAGCTACGTCTACGTAAAGACAAGCAGGATGTGATGAGAGCCATTCTCTCCACAGCCTTCCCAAGGCATTGAACCAGAGCTTCTTATGCCATCTTTCATTCCAAGTGAATTTTCTTCGCTTTAACATTTGGTTGTTATGTATCCCAGGAACAAGTCCAGCAAGAGCCAAGAGGAGAAAATACTGAGCTGATTTCTCCTTGCAGTTCATGACTTGATCTTGTTCATGTAAACTCAGAAAGCAGGAATCTCTGCAGCTATGCCCCCTCTTTACTGGGTGAAGAGAGGCAGGAGACATGAACCATAGACTCTGATTTGTTCACCCTTTTGCAGCAGTAGTGTTATTATTTAGAAGAATGAAATGGAGAGACTGACAGGAGTCAGCATGAGATCTGTGACCTTTGTGAGTCATTGGGATGAATATGTCTCCTCCTCATGTGGGTTTGAATGAACAGCTCACCCAGCTGAACTATCCAACTGCATCTTTTTTTCAGGAGCACTGTAGGTGCTTTAACCGACAGTTAAAAGGCATAAGATGAGAATTGTGTTCTCACAGGATCTTGCAAACCATTGTTTCACTGAAGCTTTCTGCTCACAAGTGACATGTCTCTCAGGAAAACTAACTGCATTACCTTTTATTAATTTGACATGAGGAAGACTTTTGTCTCAATTAAATATGATCTGGGTGAAGAGATGCTGGAGAAGGCTCAGCAATGATTGCAAAGTCATGGGAACTCTGCCCCACTTATTCTACCTGCTATCTTAAGGTCTGAAACCCTCACATGCTGTGGAAAGAAATGCAATGTTTGGACTTAAAGATTTCAGAGAACTTAGTGAATATTTCTAGTTTATGCTAAATGCTTTCTGCCAGTGAAGTTTCTGTGAGGCTTAAATTTAAACTTACAGTGACAGGGCAAATAGGACAATATGACTGTGTTTGGGCCCTATGAACACCCCTTGTGCTGATGGTGTAGTAAGAAAATCCTGTGTTTTGGTCACTATGGAGACTGTGACTGAGTATTGAGCAGACTTTCTCTTTTTGGTTGAGGATGGCTCTTTAATTTGTGCTGAGACTGCCCTCAGAAATGGTATGGCTCAAGCTAATGTATTTTAAACTGATTGGTCAAAGCGAAGAGAAAAACATGAGTGGATTTATTAGCTACAGATCTTTGTAAGACAAGTTGCCCTTCCCTGCATTTATCATCTGCTGTCAGATTACCTGCAATAGTTGTTTTGCTAGCCAAAAGCAGGGGAAGGAGAGAGAAGATGGGGAAATTCTTCACGGTGAAGTTAGATGGAGCATGCCATACAGGTGGACGAAAAAGCAGGTGCTAGTGACAAATGCATGGTCTGAATAGTTCCTTGAGTACGTCTTGATTATCAGGCCAAGTGAAATAGTTGATATCTCAGATGCCAGTGGTACATGTGAGGTTAATGTGGCAGTGAAACTATAAAACCTACCATGACAGTGAGAAAAGAAGTCAGATAACAGCTCTGAGTTCGGACATCTGGTTTCAAGTCTCAGTTTAGCAGCTTTGTCAAGCAAATCGCAACGTGTCTCTGCACATGGCCTACCTGTGAAGTGCAGATAATGTTTGTAGTGATAGCAGTTATATTAGAGATTGAGAGGCCCCAACAATGCCAGGTGTGCTAAAGGTTGATAAAGCAGGTATGTTGCACCTGGGACAAGTAACAAAAGCAATTTCAAGTACTTCAAAAGCTGTAGAATGTTTGCTTTTCATAGCTATGAAATATTTTCAGAAAAGCCTTGCCACACACACTATATTTAGCTGTGTCCTATGCTTGTGGAACAGATACCCCAGGCCAGTGGATTTTTAGTTGTGTGACTTCTACTTCACCAAGAAAACCTGGAACAAAACCTATGGTTTTCCTATGCTGAACTAAACCTGGAAACTGCTCTTAGTATAATTTTAGCAGTGGGATATGATTCTGTCTTTGTGACAGGCTGTTTGTTTGATTTAAAAAAACCTGACATCACGCTTCCTTAAAAGTCATAGAAGAATACGAATTCTTACACTATGATTTTTAATTAATGTTGTTGCGCTGACTGATGAACTCAACACAGTATGAAGGACGAATTCTTTGTAACAGAGTTTGTAAATTACTTATCAAAAAACCATTTAATTGAAGGAAAACCTAGAGAGGCTAAAGAAACAAATACATTAGTTGTAATGAAACTTAACTTCTGAGATAAAATAAGCTGAAAACATATATTTGTCCTGTTGTAATTGGTTTCTGTCTGTGCATGCATTAGGTTCATCAAATTAAATTTGAAAAGTCACCAGGTAGCCAAGTAGCATTTAAGCTGTACCCGATGTGAATCTGGACGGATTTGACTCCCTTGCCTAACAATGTCAGTTTTAGTTCAAGTTTTCAGAAGCCATCCCAAACTGAGGCCCTCCCACAACTGAAAAGAGAAGCAAGCACATTGTTTTTAGACACCAACTGAGCAACCTGGTCTAATTTCAGTGTTAACCTTGCTTTGATCAGGAGCCTGGACTGAAGAGCTCTTGAGGTCCCTTCTAACCAACTTCTACCTAATATTAACTTTCAGGAAGTGGTCACTAATTGCTACTTCTGCCACATATATATTGAGAGTACAGCTATAGCTGAAGGCTTTTTTTTCTACCAGTGATTCTGCCATCCTGTGATTTTGTGAGTCTCTGTTCTCTTTTTAAAAACATTGCATTTCTAGTCCCTGTCTGGAAGAAAAGTGTGTAAATTATTCTTCTGCATTTCAGAGTAACACAGAAATATAGAGTTGTACATTTTGTGAAATGCATTTGCTAGTAGAAAGAAGGAAAAAAAGCTGTGAGTTTCACAGTAAAATGTGCTTGCAGATGTGATGGGGGATGGTGGTCATCTTCACCACCCATTCACAGATTGTTTCTGGGATTTTTCGCATTTTTACACTGCACTGCATCTTGGTTTAAAGTAACTTTCCTGCTGCAGAAGATGAAAACTCAGCCTTTATATTTATTCTCTTCTACCTAAAAATCCTTCAAATGGGTTGCTGCAAAACTTGAGTGCTGATTATAACTACTTTTACAGTTACATTTATATGAGTTCAGACAGAAAAAATTGTACATACCTACCTTCACTAATCAGTGCTATCTTGCTTTAAGGCTTTTCTCTCTAACTGTGGATTACTGAAATCCTTAAGCAGTTCTGAGGTAAGATTGCCTTCATCAGTGTTACAATTTATACTTTGTAATACTTTTCTGCAGAAAAATATGCCCCTTTGAAGTGTCAGTGCTATTGATAGTATTTCTCATCTATGACTCCATACTAACATTTATTTGCTCATTAACCAAAATATACCATTTTTTTCTGGAATTCCAGGGACTATCTGTGACTAAGAGCAGTGTAGAAAGAAAAATTTCTAAAGTCCTGCAGGAGAATCTAAGATGGAGGTTGCATGTCTGTAGCCTGTGTGCTGATGCTACATTCCATGTGTTTGTTTTCTCTAAATTCCTCTCTGCCAGCTGTAAATGATTTAATCAATACATCTTAAAAAAACCCCTCTAACCATATTGTTCATCTTACTGCTTGCAAATCTAAATCTATTTTAGGTATGTAATAGAAGTGTAATAATAATAGTTCTGTAAAAACCAGACTCCTCTCAAGGTGCTGAAAAGCTGTAAAGAAATAAAATGAGACCTCAGAAAGGGAAATATTTGAAATTTTGTGGAAAAATATATACAAGGGCTAAAGTAACCCCATTTTAGATGTACTTGATTTCATTTTTTAAGATACTTCAGAACTTGATAAGAAGTAAATTTTTTTCTGCATGTGTGTGCTAAGTGTTTCAGTTTCTAAGCATTTATTTCCAGGCTGAGGATAAGATTCCCAGGACTCCCAGCTTAGGAGCTACTGCTGAATAAAAGGTTATATACAGCATGATATTCGCTCTAATATTTGTTGAGACATGCCCTGATAAGAATTTGAAGAAAAAAGAAGAAATGATCTGGGCCATTCAACCTTATTCATAGTAGTAAAGCCTTGCAAGGCAGACGATGCAGCTTATGCTTTGTGCAAAAATATGCCAAGGATGAGCATAGGATGGGAAACAAGGAAGACAATTCTATGTGAATTACTAACTTCAGGCAAACATATAACTAGATGTGTTAAACACCAGCAAGTCTAGAAGCTTCAAAGTGACATAATTCACCTTTTAAACACAGTAAATACTCTTGGTGAAGGCCTCAGGAGATAACTTTTCTAGGAAAAAAAATCCAAACCCAAGATTTGGAGTTTGTCTACAAGGGTGGGAAAAGCTAAGGGGCATTTGTTGACCAAAAAACCAAACTACACAGTAGGAAAGGCTCTGAAGATGACATGTTAGCATAACATGTCCTGGGGGAAGCTGACGAGGGAATGATCTGAAAATCCCTCTGAAAAACAGTGTTATCCTTGTTGCTAATAATGGCAGACAGCCTGCTGAAGATCAACATGGAGAGAGGTCTTCTCCCCCGGGCAGATCTGTCTCCTCATGACATAAAAGCTTGATGAGGCTGAAAAGAGAGGAGTGGCCCTACTACGGGTGCTGGTGAAGAAGGGAAGAACTGGGGCAATATGTGGGATCTATTCAGAAGGACTTGACAAATTAGAGAGACCAATCAGCCACCACATGGAGTTCAACAAGGAAAAGTGCCGGATTCTGCACCTGGGATGGAGCAACCCTGGATGTGTGCGTACACCGGGGAATGAGAGGCCGGAGAGCAGCGCTATGGAAAGGGATCTGCAGGTCCAGATCAATGTCAAGTTGAACATGAGCCAGCAGTGCCCTGGCCAGGAGGGCCAACCCTGCCCTGGGGTTCATCAGGCACAGCATCGCCAGCCAGGCAAGGGAGGGGATTGTCCTGCTCTGCTCTGCACTGGGGGAGCCTCACCTCGATTCATGGGGGCAGTTTTGGGCATCACAATGTAAGAAAGATAAAGGCTATTAGGGAGCATCCAAATGAGGACATGAGAGTGTTGAAGGGTCTGGAAGGATAGCCATATGAGGAATGGCTGAGGTCACTTGGTTTGTTCAGCCTGGAGAAGGGAAGACTGAGGAGAGACCTCACTGCAGTCTTCAACATTCTCATGAGGCGGAGAGGCAGATACCATTCTCTCCAAGCTTGTGACCAGTGACAGGACTCAAGAAAATGGCATGAATCTGAGTCAGGAGAGGTTTAGGTTTTATATCAGGAAAAAGTGTTTCACCCAGAGGGTGGCTGGGCACTGGGACAAACTGGGAAGTGGTCACAGCACCAAGCCTGTCTGAGTTTCAGAAGCATTTGGACAATGCTCTCAGCACATGATGTGACTCTTGAGGTATCCTGTACAGGGCCAGGAGTTGGACTTGATCATCCTGATGGGTCTCTTCCAGCTCAGCATATTCTATCATTCTATATTCGATGACTTTATTAGTGCAAGGCATGTACTGATCCAACTGCCTTCTGAAGACTAGGCATAATGAGTAATTGCAAGGTTATTTTCTACAGTGATAGTTTTTGAAATTTTGACTCACCTTTTCACTGCAAATAAATGAAAGGGGATTTTTCTGTCATGGATTTCTTCAACTATACCAGTAAGTATCTTTAAAAGAATAAAGGAATTCAACTCAATCTGAAATTACCTCTGTAGTTGAGATTTCATAGATGTAAATCTTGTCCCTTCTAACATGTTCATCCACAAAAAAGAGGGACATATAGCACATCTAAATAATACTTTTAGTGACCTGTACTTTCTGTGCTGTACTGTCTTTTTTTTATTGGTGTTGCAATGGATGCAGAAATAGCAGCAGCAGCAAAAAAGCTGCAGGAGACACTGGAGTAGCTAGACAAAAAAAAAGGAGATACCAATCAGCACTACAGCTGCATTTAGAAAATATTCTCAGATCAAAAGCTACAGTGGTTCTGTAAAAGGGTAATCTTTCTATACCCCGAATTTCAGTTAGGTTCATGATAACCTTAGCTAGCAAGGTACAGATGTGAAAAAGTTTGGAGTAAAATGATCTCAAAAGTCATACTAGGCACAAAAAAACTGTGCAGCTGTAACTACATGTGCAGAGTTCAGCTCCATTTGTTTGAAAAAGCACCAAGAACTGCTTCAAACATCCCTGTCTTGAGTTTTTTTTAGGTTACACAGGGAGTTCAAGTGTCTGATAACCAGATTAAAAGTTATGTCATTTTTCTTACAGAGCAAGCAGTCATATCTGTGAAAAGAATCTTTATGAGCACTGATAGCTCATGCGGGTGGATTCTTTGATGCATTTCAGTAGAAAGGAATTTTCTTCATGACAATTGTTTGCAGAAGACAGGCAACACATTTTGGACTTTATGAAGGTCTTCATGGACTGGCAGTTCCTAACCCAGTCTGAGGTACTGGGGAGCTTGTATCAGTGTGCTTGGAAAGAATCTGAGGTGCTATAGGTTTGACATCTATGTACTGGGGAGAAAAAGTGTGATACCTTGAAGGTGTTGAAATGAAACAGTTGACTTACATAAGGAACAGGCCTTTTAGTATATAAAGACTTTGTAAAAAAGAAGGGACTGGAAATTTATGCTGTTAAGAAGACATCATAATATTTTCCAGTGCATGACCCAGGCATCTATTTTCACAGCTATTTACAGCTTAATGTTCTTAGAGCATCACAGTACATCTTCCTCAAAGTAGGAATAGCAGACTGGCATTCATCTCCAGCTTTTCAGTGGCTACTGTGTATTGTAGACAAAAAAAGAAAGATATCTTATGAGTTTCAGGGTGAGAAACTGAGATCAAGAACTTTTTAGATGATTAAATGAACGGTATATTCATAGAATTTCAATTATTAATTTTTCCATGGTTGTTTCTCCCCTTATTCTAAACCAGAGTCAGAACTTTAAAGGGATGTGGGATAACACTTTTCTTATTACAAGACACAAAAGAAGGCCAGTTATCTCAAAAGATGGGAATGTTCCAGTAGAACCCATTGGGAGCACAAGAAGAAGAGGATGGCTTGAATTGGAGTGGGGAATTGGCCATTTCTCTAAAAATGACTTGGCTGTCACAACCCTTAGTGCCTGGCTATGTACTGGCTGCAAAAAGAAGTAAATATATCCTTTTGTGCTACAAATTCAAACTGGTTATGACATATATTTATTTTTTTTTAATATTCCGTTCATTTCTCTAAGCAAAGCAGGGGTTATTATGTTGGACATTCCAAAACTTTGATGACACCTTTCCTTCAGTCCATTATTTTAAGAAATGACAGCATTAACATGTGTGGCATCTCCTTTCACTTCCATGGCAGATGAACAACATCATACAATTTAGTCAGTGATCTCCACTAAATGCCAGATTACAGAATTGTTCCAAAATTCTTCATGTACTAAATGTAGCCAAAGAAAAAGTATTTTCTTTTTTTAGGACTGCCATTGACTCCAGTAAATCTTTTACAGTTCTCCCTCCCAGTAATTACCAGGGTCCATTATACAATTGTAGATGTGATGAAATGGTTTGCCTGCCTTTGAAGCATGCCAAAGACAGTTACACGCTAGTAATAAAAACATTTTCATAGCCCATTTCACCCTGCTTACAATCACTTAGCACTCTTTTATAGAAATGCAAGATCATTGCCAATACCTTGACAGGTGATGCGATGTTCATGAATCATAAGGGAGACTTGAACCATCCAGTGGGTGATTATTTAAAAGAACTCATAAATGAGATCCCAGAAAATCAACACATCATGCTGTGTGTGTCAGCAGGACTGCAAAAGTATGGGTAAATGTCAGGCAGAAAGGTGTGTATATAAAGCAAAGGGCTTACTCTGAGCCAGGAAAAATCAATTTTGGCCATTTCAAACAATTCAGCCTCGAATTATGGTGCAGCTCTTAAGGGAAACAACCTTAAAAAAAGCTAGAGAGCCACTGCGGGTGCCAATTGTTAGGAAGAACACTACCAGGCAATGGAAACAAAAACAGCTTCAGAAAAATCCTCAGCTCAGTGGTATTCATGGTTAGAGGCTTAAGACAGAAAGGTAAATTGCAGCCTGATGGATTTTGGAAATTGGTATACGATGGAAATACCCCTTTTTTGGAAAATTTACAGGGACCACCAACTTTGGTAAAAGTTATTCTATGAAAAAAAAAGTACAGAATAATGCCAAGTGAGCACTGTTATGTCCAAGAGCAGACTAGACTATTACGATAATTGGCAACTCTGTATAAAGACTTGCTTTATAAATATCCTTTTACTAATACTGTAGAGGGCTTATCTTTTGTTTTGATTAGCCAACTGTTCTCCAGTCATGAAGTAAATATGATTTTATTGTAGATTATTTGTTGTGGTCTGCTTGTGAAAATTATGAAACTGGAGAAATCTACATCATAGGCAACTGAATAGTAAGTGGGTAGTCCAGAACATAGTCCCAAGGAGAAAAAAACAAAACCAAACCAAACCAAACCAGAAAAAAGTTTTAAAATTAATATAAACACAAAGTATAGCTTTCTTTTTAAAACCTCCTGAGGTAACATGCAAGTAAGAGCTACAGAGAAACTAATGTATGCTGGTAGCATTTAACTCTTTCTAGAAAATGTTGAAGATGCTTCCAAAACCATTGTGACTAATTGCTGGTGAATTTAGATGTTCTTATACCAGGAGTTTTTAGATTAAGAGTAGACATTTTTAATCAGTCTGGATAGTGGTTTATATATTAAAAAGAGCTACTGCTGGGTATAAAATGGAGATGTAAGAACAGACTGTTTTAAAGTCTGAGTTTACTGAAGGAAGATGTGTCCAGCTGTCTGAAGAGAAACAAACTTCTAAAGAAACTCATCCAGTCTTTCCCCTCCAAGAGCGAAAACAACATGCACTTTTCTCTCACATGGTTGAATAGCAACTATTTCAGAAATAACTTGTAATATCTTAAAAGGAAACATTCTTTGGATGGGAATCGAAATAGAAAGTCTTTAAAAATGTGTAAAAAACCTCATTAAAAGTCTGAGGAATAGAAAGCTTTCTCTTAAAAGAAGCAATGGAAGTGAAACATTTGGGCAAGGAGTATGAATTAAATTGTTATTAAATTTTGCTGTATTTTCTGCTTATCTGTTTTAACCCAAGACAGTAAAAGGGGTTCACAGTGCAAAACAAACCTGGTGTTCAATCACTAGAGAGGGAATGAGAGGCTTTTCCAGCAAAGAGGGAGAATGTGAGAATTGTAGCAGGGCAGGTCCTGGCTGTGTTGTTGAAGGCTGTTTTCTAAAGACTACACTTAAATGAATTTGAGAAAGCTACAACCTGCTTCTTTATGCCTCAGAGGTGTCTGACATTTGGAGCAGGATGATGTGGATAAAGGAAAAGTCAATACTTTCAGCTAAAACAGGCAGAAAATAGACATCCATAACAAATTTAATACCTGCCTTGTAAGTCAGAAAGCCTTGTACTGCACAAAATACATTTTAGGAAGAGAAGTCTGTTTGGGAATATGCATCAGCGGACACATTTAGTCTCTGGATAATGAAGGTCTCTCTTGCTAATGGTTATATGCAAAATTTAGTTCGTTTGACTTCCAGACTCCAGTCTGTGTATTTAAAACCCACCTAATGCTGGGAATGCTTTTATGAAGCATGGGAATATCTGTGTGAAAACACTGGTCTGACTGAAGAACTCATCTTCTGCTAAACAAAATATACTGAGAATACACCTGAAATTTCAGCTGCATACTAAAATTCTCAAATATAACAACTAAAAGGCGGAAACTGGTAAAAATCATTGTATCTTTTTTCTTTAATAATTATTTTAGTGTTTATATAAACCTTTCCATATTTTCTTAGCATGTTCCCTGTTGTTATAGAGGATATCTGTAAGTGTCTAAAAATAACACAAGACTGCAGCAATGTGTTTTTTTAAGAATGAGATAACTGCAGAGGCATGCATGGATTTGTTGAAACAGGTTTTAAAGTTCCCTAGACTACCAAAGACTCTGTATAGCACAGAGTGTATATGTAGCATGGGAAGTGTATCTGTATGTGTATTTAGCACAGGTAAATTTCCTGCATCTCTAATATATTTATTTATATTTATGAGTGGCATCACCATTACTTTTTTTCATCAGAATATGCTGTCAAAATGCATTCTGAAGATAACCCTTCTTTCTATGAAGTAGCAAAAATGTACAGCAATTGCTCCACAAAACAGAGACGTTTTTGAAGTCTAGACTGAAATACTCTGTATTTCTCAGGTTATTCCTGTATAAGCATTTCACAGCCTTTCTAAAATAGAATACCGAGAACAAGGTTGGGGCAAAAAGAGGATGCCACTATGAATCAAAACCATTTTAAAATCAGGATTTATGCATTAGAATTTCCCTATGAAGTTTGTGGTGGGTGGGAATTCATTTTTGCATGTAGTCAAAAAGTATTTTCTTCTCTATACTAGTGCCAAAATCTTAATGTACAGCAACATTAAGCAGAGATTGATTAAGTTTTTGGGAAGTTTGTTTCTGCTTTAAAGTTCCCTATTTTAAAAAGTGAATAGTGCACACATCTGATCAGAAGACAAAACAAATGCAATATATCCTCTGGCAAACTCCTCTCAATCAGTGAACATGCTTTGATCTTCCTTTTATTTACTGAACAGGAGACCCAGCTGCATATGTACTTCTGTACAGCTGTCAGAGTCAGATCCGTGGAATGTGGAAGTGGTTGTTCTCCACTAATATGCCACTGGTATCATATCATCTGTCTGGAGCTGAAGGGATTTATAATGCAGTTCTTGCTAAAGGCATAATATTTCATGAATCTTGTAACAACTCTTTTAAGGAGCTATCCCAAGTGTAAGTTTTCTCAATTACTCACCTGGTTGCTAAATGTTGTCATCAGTCTTGGTTCTTGAGATAGAAGACAATGGCTTCAGGCAAACCTGTGTGTCCCAAAGCAGATGTAAGAGGCTCTGTAGGCTCTTAATGGCTTTTGGGAAAAAGCAAGTGGATAATATTTGCAGTTGACACTGACCAAGTGCATCACTCATTTATACTGAAGGTTCCTTGATACAGGGCCATTTCATTTTTGCTTTTTCCTAGCTCAGTCTGGGCTGCCAGGTTGGCATGTAAACCATAGAATCATAAAATTATGGAATCATAGAGTCATTAAGGTTGGAAAGGTTGGATAAGATCACTGAGTCCAGGTGCCAACCAGCACCATCATGTTCACCACTAAGACATGTCTTTCTAGAGACATGGTGCTGTTTGTCATTCAGGGGGTTGCTGCCTGTCAAATGAAGGTGTCTTTACAAGGAAGGTGGTCAAAAACTGAGGCACCAGGGTGTCATGGCTGTGAATGAGCAGCAACCTCCACAGAGGCCCTCCTCTGTGGGCCTTCTGTCAGTAGGGATGGAGCTTCTGAAATCACATTCCAAGCTGACATTCTGCAGTCTGGAAAACACGTGAGGAAGATTAGTTTATTTTATTGCCAATTAAAAATTGAGTAGGATAGTGGGAAGCAGAGACAAAACTAAAAATCACCTTTTCCTCCAGCTCTGTACAACATGGGAGCAGTTCTGGGGTTTCTCACAGAGCCCCTGCTACCAAAACCTTGCCACATAAAAGCAATACAGATTTAAACGTCTTAAGTATTTTCAAAAAAGGTACAATTGTCTTAAAGAAGTGACAAGTATTGTCAGCCTGTTGGGTTTCTCCTAAGGAAGTGCCTCCTTAGTCTGTGTTGTGTAATAGCCCCACTGGAAAAATACATTGACAAGGCTTTTCTATTATAAGCACAACACTTGTTTTGTTAAAGCCCTAGAGGTTTCAAACAAAGGTTAAGCTTGTGGATCAATTTACCAAAGCAAAATGGTACTAGTCTGTTCTGATGTGACAGTATTTCTGTGATAATGGAGTTGGAAGAATACTTCCCTTTTCAGCTTGCAGGTGTTTGTCATACACAATGGCTTCACACTTCAAATATGAGAGCAATATAATAAGGGGATAAGAGATTTCCCTCCAAGCTGGCTTTCTGCAGTGCTGGTTTATGCGTGAGGAGAACTGAATACTCAAGTCATATCTGCAGCAAACACATAAACCTCACAACTTACTACCACTAAAATATTGACTATTTCAGCATCAGTGGAAAATGCGTAATCACTGCCAGAGCACAGCTTCCTAGACAACTTTTCTGCTTGACAAACTTGATCAGGAACACTTCAGGAAGTGCAGAATGAATCATCTGTAATTGCTGAAGGTTTGAAAATAGCCTCATCACATCAATATATCCTTTTTCCTGTTTGAAAAAGAGATTTGAAAAGAAATGAGTTATTTTGTACCCTTTCCTCTGTAGGTGTGGGGTATTTTTATCAAACCTTTCACAGTGATATGAGATAGGTACATTAATTATTCCCTTCCAGATCGTTGGAGAATTTAAAATTGGCAGCTGAACAGAGTCAAATAACATGCAGGCTTTAACTCAAGTATCAATGATTTAGAATGCCTGTATATTTTATATACAAAGCTCTGCTTTAGATATAGATGTATATAAAACATGAATCTTCCTTCTTTTTGATGTCAAAGCCATATAGTCTTGAATATGAAACAGTCAAAAATCAGAAGTAAATGAATAGTCAGTATACTTTATAAACAAAATAGGAAATACAGCTCATTACTAATTTTGAGCAATGTAACTCACCTACACTAGTGAATTCAGAACTAAGTTAAATTTGTTTCTGGGTTTTCTTTTGTTTATGGAAATGGGCTCAAAGCAGAGCTGGATGTGAGACATTGCAATACAGAACAGTTGACTGCTGCCACGTGGACTTGCTAAAGTATGTCATTAGTTACTTTGTTATGCGCTGTGCAAAGATCAAGAATGAATAATTCAGAGGATGAAATCCACTCCTTGATGTGGCTCGTGAAGGACATATATTCTCTTTCTTGCTCAGCCCCAGACCTAGGAGATCTATTGAGGAGAAAAGATGAAAACAAACATCACTGGGATTGAAGAGAGATATCAGAGACTTCAGGGAATATGATGTTTGCAAAGAAAATATTAAAGAGTCAGGGAATATCTATGTAATAATTCCAGAATCCATGTAATACAAAAAAGTGAGGTTTTGCTTCCATTTGAAAAGGGACTGATAAGGAACTTAGTTTAGTTTCTTAAGAAGTGTTTTCTCTTCATGTTCTCTTGATCAAAACCCCTGTTGAATGGGAGGTAAGTTCCTTACAATTTCAGTGAGGTCAGGACTTCCATTTTGATTGCCAAATATTATGTAGTGCTGGTTCCCAGGTGAGAAGCTAGGGATTTTCTCTGACTAGGGGGGAGCACTAGAATACCCACAAATAAAAGAAGGAAAACTATTCCACTTATGTGGAGACATCAGCTCTGTTTGATGGAAAGCCATTTTTCCTGCCAGCCATGGAAGTCTCTCAGTCCTTCTACAGACTACATCAACTGAAAACACATTTATCTTTCCACACCGTTTAGGCCATTGCCTACTTAATGGAACATATAATGGGATGAAATTGCCACCTGGTGGTTGAGATATGGGATGGGTCCCAAGGGTATAATTATAAACTATTTTTTGATATTCCAATAGTACTAGTACAAAGATGTGTTCCTGCCTCTGGATTTACTTTGTATAATGGTTCACAGAAATCAGTGGCATCATTTTCCTTTGTATTTTCCCTAATTGCTGAAGATGCCTATTTTAAATATGATTTAGCTCTATGTATGAGCTGAGGGCTATGAACTCTGGACTGAAGTATGGTTGAAGGAGCAGAGGACAGAAGGGGTAATAGTGAACAGTAATGTATTAAGTTGGAAAGAGACAGTGTCAAGCTAAGTGCTGCACTAACTTTGTTTTACATGAGCTAGAGATTGCTGATCTAAAAAGTGCTGCTAATACAAAGAATGTTAAATAATATTAAAATAAGTCCAGATACTAACAGTCAGAAAGCCCATACCTCTGTATTTTTTTGGGAGACTACTAAGACAAGTAAGGAAAAATTCAGGTTGAAGGAGAAAGGAGAGAGACGTGGCATGTAGACCATCACTTTCAGTTCTCCTGAACTAGAAGAACAAGATTTGATAGGCATGTAAGGCAAAAATGCACTTATTGATTTATGAGATGGCAGGTTGATTTGAAAGGAACCTGTAGAGAGGCCATCATTGCCATGGACGCCTGTGTTACCACCAGGCGTGCGGCAACATGCACAGAGTTATCCTGTAAGAAGGAAAAGAATCTGACATGTAGAGTAGGAAGGAATCAGATATCATTCTGAAAGATGCAAATCTATGGAAAGGAGTAATGCCAAAAAAATATGGCTAGTAGTAAGTTGTATCTTAAATTGCATCTGAGCGATGTGTTGCAAAAAGATTTGGAAACGCACATGCTGAGCCATCTTGTCAAATAACACAGGGGGCAACAGACCAGAAACCTGTAATCTAGGTTTTGTTTAAGCACTTTTCTGAGAACTTTGATTGGTTTTAAGTGGTGCAATGGATATTGGCCTGGGGACCAACTGCTTAGGGCATAGAAGTGATTGCAATGAAATACTACATTTCCTTTTTCCTGTCAGGAAGATGCGATCACATTTGGAGTAGTTAAGAAGGAAAGAAGCAAGGATGCTCTGGCACTTTTCAATATTCCAGTAAAACTAAGTTGTGCCTCCCAGAAGGATGAAGTGTTGGCACAAAGTTGTGGCTGAACTGTTCCTGTCATGAGAAAAAGAGTCTGAGAGAGAAAAAACCCCAAAACTGCTGTGCTGTGAAGACAACTGCGAAGGGTCAGGTTTGCTGTTCCTATGAGTGGTTGATGGGGGGAATCAATCTTGTATTGACTACTGCTCCAGAATAACTGCTCCTAGATCCCTAATTTTTCTTAATTGGTGCTGGCAGCAGCAGCAGTCAGCCCAGGCAAAATAAGCAGAATGGCTGTTTGATCCTTTGCCTCCTTCCTGGATACTCTGGGCAATATCTACTTTGCTTGGTTCTTAGGCAAGGCTGTAACTAAATTGTATGCGCTGACTTCTAAGAGGTGTTAGAGTCTTGATGCAAGGTTGTGACAGAACTGACTCAGTAAAATAAACGATAGCCCTTCTTGAGCTTTTTCCATGCCAGTAAGGAAATATCCTCCTGAAATGAAATAGAGCATTTGCCACATCAGACTCCTCAGCTGGTTCTTCAGTACTGTGTCTCTGGGCTACCATCTTTCTACTTTTCCTAGTCACCCCTTTCTTCCCATTTCTACTTTTTTTCATTGTTTAGAAAATAGCTAATGACAATTAGAATTTTTTGTGGCAAATTGCTGAGACCAAAAGCAGCAGCAGCACCACTGAGGAACGTAAGAAAGTAGTGAATTTGTGTGGTCCAGTGAAGTAGTTTTTATGGGGAATAATGAAATCAAATTTGGAAAAGATTAAACTGAATAGCACTGGGACAAAAAAACCCACCCCATGTTACCAACAGTCAAGCCCGCTAGGGTCTGGAATAGTCTCCTGAGGAATTACTCTAGTCAGTTTAAAGAACTGTAGTAGTCTCCAGAGAGATGGGCTAAGTGTAATCTACCAGGCCATTTTTATCTCTTCCTTATGTGTCTCCAGGAGTTGTAGTCATGCACTTCATTACTTCAGTCACTGAGTTCACAGAGAGAGATCAGCTATCAGAATTTCTTCTGCCAATGTATGGATTTAAGCACTGTGTTCACCAGTATGTGTTCCATCCTTTCCAAGGAGGAGAGACAGGAGGAAGGCAGAGGGTGGCAGGGCAGAGAAGCTGCTGAGTTTAAGACTCATGGTTAGTATGCTGTGCAGCCAGGCAAATCAATCGGCCCCTGCCTGGGCATCTTAATCAGAAGCGTGTGGTTCACTGCAGTGGCTAAGTGCTGCTGTGCTGGTGATGGCATCTTTTTCAGAGACACTATTGATTGCTCTTCTCTCTCTTCTGAGAGGAGATTCCAGCTGTGTAGACAGCATCACGGAGAGAGCTGGTGGAGAAGTGCCCCCTTACAGCTCTACAGGATTAGGATTGACAGTTTAATTTCCCTTGGGACAGGAAAGCTGTCATTCTAATTCATCCAGACTAGTGTGGGAAAGAGGAAGGAGATGCCTGTTTGAAAGGTCCATTGATTGTGTGAATGAGCCTGGTGTAAGGCCAAAGATGATGCAGTCCTAGAACCATGCAAATTGGGGCGAGGGAACCCATGTTTGGGAAATGTTTTTTGAGAGAAATCTACTTTCACAGTGAAATGGAAGAGAAGCATGTTGCAGAATGACCTTTTCAGGGAGAAGATGATCCCTGGCTGAGTGGCGTCAGGGTGGGGATATTATAATCCTTTGGCAATACCAAAATACCAGACAGTTTAAAAAACCCCCATGATATTCTCTGGAGTACCTTTTGGTCTCTGTGTGTTTGTCTGTACCTGCAAACATCTGCCTATATTCCCTCCAGTAATAGTCTTGTGACTTTTAAATTGCAAGTTTATTATTTATAAAAAAAAGGTGATGTACCATAGTTAAAATACATTTTCAAGAAAGCAGGAGATGCAATATGAGCACATAAACCACATTATGCATTTATGATAAATTCCTTTACACCTTAAGCAGAACTTTAAAACTTGAATTCCTTTATTTTCCCCTAAAAAACCAAAACAACAAAACCAGCAATACCTGTATAAAACATTCCATGCTGACAATAAATTAAGTCCATCCAGTTATATGTTTAATGTGGACTATCCAGTGTGCCTTCCAAGTTAGTTCTGGACTTCAGATCTTCTGGGAACAGATTTATGTAGTCTTATCTGCTGTGTTTCATATTGTATCATCAAGAGGAAGACAGCCAGGTCTGAAGCAGTGTTACAGTTTCATTTTTTTAAAGGACTGTTCATAACTGTACCAGTCAGTTGCTAGGTCTATGCAGGTTTAGACACAAATTTTTATAACACTGAGAGTGTTATAATATAGAATTCTCTCCCTGGTTTGTTTAGTTGTGAAAGACCTGCTATTGTAATTTGAGAGCTATTGAGAGTTAGCAACCTAGCTACATCTTTCCTGGGTATGAATATTTTACCAAAAATAGATCCTGAAAAATGCAGCTGGTGCTTCTTTGTGTCCTTGTCCCCCAAAGAAACCAGGAGGGAGTGCCACATGGTATGAAAGCAGGAGAGGGTAAGGCTTTAGTTATAAGGCTGGGGACATTGCATGAACAATTATCAGGACGTGAGGGAATCAGGAAGGTTTGCTGGAAAATATTCAAGTGAGGAGAATATCTTCACCAAATAGGTTCAGGTAGGGCTGAATCCATATCAGGAATTATATGTCTATATAAACTACATGTAGTTCTAAAAGAAGTAAATTATCCCCACATTGATTAAAACACTTCCTCAAAGGTGCTGCAGATCTGTATTTATTGCAAAGAGCAGCAGAGTGTTGGCTGTGGATTTGTATGTGAATAGGTATGTGTAAGGGGAAGGGAGTGCTATTTTCTTTGTATTCACTGCTGTCTGAAGTCTTGTTCCTCCTTTCCACCAATAAATCAACTGCCAACCTTGTTTTTTTATTTCTGGGCCCCTCTTGCCTCTGCATTGACTGGCACATGGGAGATTCGTGTCTGTGGAAGCTCACTGCTAATGCAGTAATGAGGGGTATAAACAACAGTGCAGCACTGAGACTGAACTACCTAAATAACAACTTTTTGGTGATATTTTCACTATTCTTACGTGCAGAGCATTGGGGAGGCTTGAAAAGAGATTTCCTTTTTTTTTTTTTTGAACAGGAGGAACTCAATTATGCAGCAGGATTTGGCCCTTATTTGCCTGAAGTCGTCAGAAAAATGAGTGTCTGATGAAGACTGAATCAGTTTAAAAGCATAATAAAAAGTAGATTCTTTCTATGGACAAGGTGGAAATAAGGGCCAGCCCTGCTGGAGAACATCTTTGTAAACCAAGGAGTTTGCAGTGTGTTTCAATGTGACCTCCCATTCCCCCTCATTATCTTCCACTTATTAACCCTGATCTAACTGTTATTGATGGCTCTATTATTCTGCTTGGGACAGCAGTGACAGTCTCACTGACCTTGCCCTGGGTGATCAGAAACTAATTTAATGCTCAGCATACTCTTTGCAG
Source organism: Corvus cornix cornix (assembly GCF_000738735.6). Classification (NCBI taxonomy): domain Eukaryota; kingdom Metazoa; phylum Chordata; class Aves; order Passeriformes; family Corvidae; genus Corvus; species Corvus cornix. The sequence goes on along the minus strand of NC_046335.1, from coordinate 19,956,375 downwards.
AAGTACACCGAGGGAAAAGTTAATTCAGCATGAGAAACAGGCATGTGTTTTTACAAAGATTTCTTGTGATGCTATTAATTATCTCAAGAGGTGTATTACTCTCCATTAAGTAGACTGAAAACTTGTCTAAATTCCTCTTCAGCCTAAGAGATAAAGGTTGCAATAAGAACAAGAGAATAAGAATTGCTAATCCTTGATGCTGCATAGTGTTAATTGTGGGGAAATAGCCCAGGAAAGCAAGACTAAATGAAAAGCTAAGGGTCCAAGATTTTAAATGCTTTCATGATTCTGTCTTACTAGCCTGCCTACCTCTTGGGCAGTGTCATTAGCTGCTTTCCAAACACTCAGTGTCACAGAGAATAAAATTTCACTTCCCACTCTCATATTTGAGTAGTTGATTTATTGGCTAAATGATAACACTCCTGTTCTATAAAATGTATATAATCACAAGAATTGCCCACTGTCAGGACCAGATCATGAGCACTTCATGTACATGGAGAAAAATTGAAACTCCTAGAAAAAAATAAATGAGAATTATATCTGTCTGGCTCTTTCCTGAAGACTGGAATTTTATGGTACTCTTGCTTGGTACTGAGGCTTGGGTTTTTACATGTGAAGTTGCAAGACTTAGGCTGTAAGAAATTAGTAAGTTTATATTTATTTATTCAATCTTATAAAGATATGTTTGTTTATAATAAAGCTATAATGTATCTCTTTTTGTGGTGGAAATGGTTTAAAAAGTTAATCTGCTGTAGTAATGATTTTCTTCTTTTATATCTCTCAGTTTCAGCAATGGAAATAGTCAGCCTGTTGATTAATCACTGGTTTTAATTCCCTATTTTGGTGCACTTGCATGTAACTCCACTGCTTGCATCACACACACTATGCAGGAATATTTAATTGCTTTAAAATAAGGTCATTGATGGAAGTAAAACAGATGTGCTTTCCATCTGCTCACATAAGCAGGCATATGAGTGCTTTGGTTTTAGATAAATACTGTTTTGAAAATCTAATAAATCTAGTTTCACCATCATACTAGACCTTTTAGTCTTAATGGTGATAATTCTGCTGGTGTGCTTGCTAATTGGAGATGAGAAGGCTGAGATTCTGAAAATGCTGGGCTAAATTGCATACAGACACATGAAAAACCACACACATGTTCTTTGTTTCAGTGGTGCTTCATGTCATCACTCCTAGTGTCAGCAGGAAACTTATAAATTATCCATTTAATAAATGTACAGCGCAGGAGGGTACAAAATAATATTTGGTTAAAATGAGAGGATACTGGTTTTTCAAAAAGGATTTCCAAATAGTCTATCAAAAATGTGTGTGTGTTATAGTGAAAACCTCAGATGTGCATTCCTCCTTGGTGTTGAAATATTAGGATCGCACAAGATGGATCATCATTGGAAACAATTCTGTGATCACTACGAAAGTACTCTTTAATGGATTTCTGATTTTTTGGGGTTTGTTTTGTATTTACCTTCATGTTTCATGCCATTGGCTCCTGATGCTCTATTTCTTTCTTACATTTGTGTGTCTTCAGTAGTATTCCAGTTGTAACAGGTTAGCAGCTACTGAATAACTGAAGGTAAAATAATCAAAACATACTCTTCTTAGCAATGACATTTCTCTTCTTTTAGGGATTCCTGTATTAGAGACTAATCTGAGGCAGAAATAGCCAGATCTCCATGAAACCATAATTATGTGGATAAAATATAACAGCCAGGCAGAGCTCAACAGGTACTGTCCCTGTATATGTTGGGGCTGAATTTGTCCTTGACAATTCTACTAACAAGTAAGTGAGGAAAGGATGGTTAGGCCACAAGCAGGGATTGATAAATCCTGTTACGAGTTATGTGTTTACTCTTTCGAAACATTGAAAACATCTGAATATGGTGTCCTGTAGGTGTTAAGTTCAATTGTCCAAACATTACAGTAGGAAAGAAAATCACCAAATTTTAGACCTTTTGGATAATTGAATACAACTGCTAATCCAGCACTGTGAAGTCCAACACTAAACCTGTAGTGCTCAAGGACATGATTTAATGGTGGATTCAGGGACTATTCAGAACTGTACTGCTCACATAATTTTCTAGTCTCCTTGCTAGTCACCCTCCAACTCAGTTGTCTGGAGTGTTTCTGCCTGCCCTCTGATGCCACAAAAGTCTGAATACTGAGTGTGTTCTTTTTGGACTTGAATCTCTGTGCTACCAGTGTGAATGAAGGTAGGGTCACTGATCTCAGTGCAAGACCACACAAAAGTAGTAGGAATGCATGGAATCAATCATGCTGGGTGAATGTCCTACTGAGAATGTAGCAGGACTGCTACCTTCAAAAGTACTGCAAAGTTCACCTTTTGTAGAAGCAGTTTGGTTGATATGTCATGTTTGTAGGTTCTGACAATACAAAAGAAGGGTGATGACAAAAATAAAATCTACATCTGTACATGCCTGTATCTTTAGGTGTTTGTTTAAAATCTAAGTGTGATTCAGGAACTGGGTTTGAAACAAAAATGTTCTGTCCCTAAACATATGATGTCAATTGTCTGAATTGTACTGAGATGAATCTTCCATTGCTTTGACTGACCACTCTAATAATTACCCAAGGAACTGATTTTACTGTATCTCTATCCCAGGATTAAGATGTATATTTATTTTGCCTCTTTGCACCATAAATCTGGAATGTGTCCATGGTGAATCTCTGAGACTGCTCTGAGTGTAATTGAAATAGTTTTATGAGTGCCAAAATAATTTCATTTCCATTGTTAAAACTCTGATAGAATCAGATTTCAGAACCCAAGTTATTCAACTTTGACCATTTAAGGACGTAACCTAGATGTAGAGGAGAAGTGTGAAGAAAATCCAATAAGAGAGAAAACATTCTCAGAGAAAATATTAGGAGTCACCTGTAACTGCTGAAAATGGCTCATTTTTGTAAGAAGGTAAGATGTTGACATATTTGTTTTTCCAAATCTTCAGTGGTTCTCAAGTGTTCCTAAATGACTCTTATCCTTTCTTATTCCAGTGGTAACTAACTGTGGGAGCAGCAATATTTTAGGGTGTTTTATTTGTTAACAATTTTCTGAATTAAGATTTTTTTATCTTTCAGGAGTCATGGATGTATTGGGAACTTAATACGATCTTATTCATTAGTGTGACTAGAGGAAAAAGGAACAGAATCTGAATCTCTCCAAACACATCACTGGAAGATTACAAAGGTCGTGGTGAATGAACACATGGAAATGCCCTCATCACCTATATTCTGGTGCATGTGTAGTCTAAATTCTCCCACTTCAAAATTCACAAGCATGAGGTGTGTGAACAGGGCAGAGACTCAGCACAAGGCCCTCCAAGAGGATAGAAACTTTTCTTTAGAACCTGGTCCTTTGGAAATTTCAGGTTGCTAAAATATGGTCTTGCTGAGAATGAGAGCTTCAGTTTGTCCAAGACTTATTAACTAATGACAAGTTTTTGTAAGGTCCATAAAGACCATCTCACTGATTGCAAAATAAATCCCTCAGCTTCCCTTCCAAACTTCAAAGCAGGAAGGTAATACATTACAATCACAATAATATCTTAATAAAAATAAATATTTTCCTGTGGATATATTCTAAGAAACAGGCTTTGGTTAACTTTTCATTTGTTACACAGAACTAATGGTGGTCAGCCTGGCAGATACCTGGCATTCAAACTTAGTTTCAGGCCATGTAAGTGTCATGACAATGTACCTTCTAAGGCTGCCAGACAATTTTCATTATAATGATAGGCAGAAGTCTCAACTTGGCTGATAATGTATCCAGTTTATACAGTGCAGCCTGCTCTTTCAGGAAAGAAAAGTAGATGTCCATTTGTTTACAGAAGGGCTGGGAGTCATTTTCCACCTCTCAAGCCTTATTCCATGAGAACAGCTGGAGTTTTGCCTGAATAAGGATTGCATTATTAAGTTGACAGCATGGGAATAGGAGGTGGTCTTTATCAGTGGATGCTCTAGAATCTGTGGAATCACAATCCAGTCATTTAAGTGATCTGTCAATGTGAAAATCTGTGATAAGTATTTTTTGAGTTAAAAATTTCATTAAAAGATTAAGGAGCCATGTCTTCTCAGGTGAGTTTTTAGGAAGGATGTTGTTACTGAATCCATGCATAGTGCTGGAGATAAGATGTAGTCGTAGTTTTGTCTAGCCAGGAAGGATCATTCTGTCTAGCCTTGTGGATATTGTGGGCCAGTTAGACTCTCATGGGTTTTCTAGTATTGAATTTAGCACCTTGTGCTGGACTGAAGTTTATTAACTCAAAAAAAGGTTCCTGAAAAATTGGCAATCTGCTACTTCTTGTTTTGTCTTTCTGAGTTAGACTGAAAGAATCCTATGGTAAAAGGTACCACCTTCCTATAGGAATCTCTGTGAAATAATCAAATTACTCTTATTACTCTAATGATAACATCGTTAATATATTTAGTTTCTTTTTAAAATTGTACTAAACCGCCCTTTTCCCCAGTGTAATACTCTCTTTTATAGTACTTCTCTGTCCTTACTTTCTCAGGAAAATATGTCTTCAGCTTTTTTTTCCAAATTATTGTCTAACAGAGGACAAATATTGTTGCATTAAAAAGGAAATATAGACTCCACCTATGTTTAGAGAAAGAAAGACCCGATATTTCAAAAATGTTTACGTTTGTATTGCACTTAGTGATTCACTGGGGGAGAAAAATCACTGAAGTCTGTCCATCTTAAAGGGCAGCTGGAACTGCAGTGTGCATTTCTTCTTTGAAACAGCAAAATGTTGGCCAAAATATTTTGAGTGCCTTGCACTTGAAGATACTGAGAGTGATTTACCAATACTATCGAGTAGGACTTGTAGCACTGTGTTGACAAAGATAGTGTCCTCATTCTGCAGAGGAGAAGAGAGTTACACTAACTGACATTAGGGAATTAACATGAGTCTAAGGAAAAACTGAACCCAGAAGCCCAAAAGCTCAGTTTCTTAGGTTCTGTGGTTGATGCCCAGAAAGAATTATCTGGTCATGGGTTTAAAAAACATTACTTGACATTTTTCTTGGAAAAGTCATAGAATAATTTAGTGTTGAAAAAAACCTTAAGATCATTGGATCCAACTGCAAACTTAGAAAACGTTGCTTTGTGTTAAATATAGAAGTATTGTAAGATCTCATATAAGTGAAAAGAGGTGCAAAAGTGCTACAATTGTGTTCAGTGTAATTTCAAGTTTAAGTCCTATTACTTTTCTTAGCTCAAGTGTGTTCTTGGATGTAGGTGTAATTGATCATTAATGCAAGACACACTGCTGTTAGGCAGAAAGGTAATTCATCTCGTGTTAGCTTCTTTATTTCAAAGACATAAAATACTCCAAGTAAGATGAAAATGAAGTATTTAAAAATCCCACACTGTGAATCACTGATAGCTGCCATACTTTCTCCATTTCCAAGCTTGAAGGATACGATTTACTTTTAAAAGCATTCAAAGATTTCATGTGTGATGAAATAACCGCCTTATGCTTTGAAAGGAAATGTGGGACAGCAGAAGTTCCATCATATCTGAAAAGTACTGAGGTGACAAGAGAGACCAGTAATTAGAATTTATGCACACAGCAGGGTGCCAAATAAGAGAGGGGTAGCCTCTGATGAGAAAAATGGTGGTTTAAGAAAATATCCAGATTAACTGAATTGTTGATACAATGATAGGTATCAACAGAGCACATAGGTATAGTGCTCTGATCAGGTGCAGTAGGGATGTGCATGTCACAGAGAATTTATACCAGTGCATACAAGCTCTTCTGCTGTAATCAAATAAATGCTCAAAAGGTTTGAGTTAAGTGTATTTTAAAAATAGATTCTTCAGTAGGATTCCCCAAAGGATTCTGTATGCTGATAAATCCATGCAAGGTACATAGTCACATTTATTATTTGCCTTTTGGAGGCAAAGAAATGGAAATACAGCGTAAAATTATAAATCCCAAATTTCAAGAGAAGTTCTGAGGAAGAATTTAATTTCTTATCCGACATGTCTTCTAATATGTATTAGAGGAGTGGAATTATTTCTTTTCCCCAAGAAGCAGTAATTGAACCATTCTAAATATAAACAAAACTAAAAAAGAACGTATAAATTGTTTCTCAAAGGATTAATCTGCTGTCAGAATTTAAATCCTGCTTGATGTTGTTACCTAGAGTTATAAGAGACTTCTGTGATACAGTTTAGCACAAATTTAAATTAACTTAGACTAAGAAAGCAAAATGTGAAATTACAAGCCGGTAACTTTAAGCTGATTTCAAAAATATCAGGGCAGTGGTCTGTGTATATGAAGGTGAGAAAAGTCCTGCAGCTTTGAGTTCACCAGTTTTTCTTCTCTGCCTTTGTGAACAGGATTGACATCATGGTAGAATGAGGGATGCTTTGTTTCAGTGGGAGCCTTATTTTGGAGAGTTTTTTGAAGGTAAATTGATTCTGGAAATGATTAGGCTTCTGGCAAAGGCTAAGGAGTGTCAGTCTCGCTACATAGCTCCTTCATATTCAAGCTGGGGCGAGACTGCTGAACTGCATTATCACAGTGCTTTAGTGAGCTACCAAGCTACTTATGTAGCATGGATCCAAACAAAAGAGCAAATGGCACATGGAACTCTTTCATGGCTCTTTCATGATGCCAGTTTTCCTATTGAAAAAAATAGTTGCAATTGAACCAAGTTTTTCATACAAACCCAACAATTTCTGAGAACTAATGAGTACTGTGGGGTCTTTTTTATGCAGGAAATGTAAAAGTGGCAACTTTAATGCACCAGGTATGATTTTAATTAAAAAGTAGTTGTCATTTTTTTTCAGTGGAAAAATCAGCTTTCATTTCTTAGCTTTAAAGACTTAAAAACCTTAAGTAAAACAACAAAATGCCCAAATAAATCCCTCCTATACATATAAATGTCAAAATGAAATTAAATGTTTAATTAAGTTTTATCAAGAATTAACAAATTCTTTGACACTTCCCTTCTCATGAATTTTTGTATTCTTAATTGAACAGTCTATATGGTATGAAAAGAATACTAGTGCTGCCCTTCTGGAAGTGCTGGTGAGCTTAGAGAAAGGGAATCTGGATTTGAGGGTTATGAATTCAGCTCATTTTGAAACTTGTGCAGTTTTGAAAGAATCACCTTCATTTCTTTTCTTTAGCTGTCCAAACACAAAAGGGAAATAAATGCTTTCCTTCCTCAAGGAAATGCTGAATCTCGGATGGAAACTACCAGAGAAGGACAAAGCACTGTGTAATATTAGCTTTGTTAATCCTGGTCAGCCCATTTGTTTCTCAGAAAAACTGTAACAGAACTGAATTGCCCCTGTTCTGCTATTTGTATTTCCTCAGTGTTCTCCATTCTGTCTCCAAACTGAACAATTTCAGCTGTTGCTAAAGGGTTTAAAACTCTTGATTTGTGGCAATAACTTCCACAAAGATGCATTATGGGCACTGAAGTGATTATCTTGAATGGGCAGAAAAAGGCAACCTAACTGGCAATTGCATTCCAGTGTCTGCCTCTCAGCATTGCACCTGCTTTACTGACTTACTACTCCATCCCAGAGAGCTTTATTCATTAGTAAGGGCCATTCAAGCATTTAATGGAGCTCTTTACATTGAAACAGCTTTATTTGCTCCTATCTATCTTCTAGGCTTCTTCTGCTGAGGAAAAGTCCTTTAAAAGGATGTTGTTTTGCTATGACTGTTCAATGAGATCCTCCTTGCTCTCCTGGGTAGCTTTGCAGCCCCTTACTTGCAGGTGAAAAAGGTACCCAATAAAACAAAGTTACAGCCTGTTTTGTTACTATTTTTTAAATCTCCAGGCAAAATATTAAGAGAATTCAGCTAGTTGTTGAATATACTAAAATGGTGTTGTAAAGCTTTCTTTTATAACATATAGAGTGGCTCAGAGGATTTTAACAGTATGTACATTTTTTTAATTCATATGATTCCTAGGGGTTTGGAACTTGTACTAGATTATATGTACAGGCACACTCTATACTACAAGTAACCAATTATTTTGCTTTTAATAGAATTTTAAAACTCAGAAATACAGCCCCTGAGCATGGGGAATAAGATGCTTAGAAAATCCTAGGAAGTAAATGAATTTAGAATTAAATCCAAGTCACAGTGCAAATAACACATGGGTAAGAACAATGACAATAATATATTAAAATGAAAAATTAGCCATTTCATTGGAAAAAAAGGCAAAATTGAAACATTAATTATTGAAGATCCACATATAACTTCACCTCCTTACAGACTTCTGTATGGACAGCATGATTAAGCTATGAGCTTAGTCCTGTTGTGGGAAAAAGAGCATGTGAGAAAGTAGGAGCATTCTTTCTCAACTCTTTCTACCTCAAATGCCCAATTGAGCAACTAAAGAATAGGCTTAACTTCTCTGGACCTAGAGATTTCAGTTCATCTGGGTGTAGAAGTTCCAGTGGCAAAGTCCTGTCAAGTCAAATCTTTTTATTGTTCAAGGCTATGAAAGTTTTTATGCTGAATTTTAGCTTTTGGAGTTTAGTTCAAGCTATATAAGTAATGGTCCATGTTTATTTTTCACTGGTAGCTTCTGAATATCACCCAAGTCTGAATCCTGGCTGCACCAAATTTCCTTTTCCTGCTGTGATGCACAGAATACTTTTGGGCTTCCAAATTATCGGTTTTAGACTTGGAAGGCTTAGTCCTGATCCTTTTTAAGTTGGCTTAATCCTATTGTCAGAATGGTCTTAATTTAAGTTGGGGGAAACATCCTATTAAATACACAAATTTCCTCTGTGTTTAGTTCATTTTAGGCTTCAGTCTTTTTTCTTTAAAAGATTACTGTTTGTCAAACCATTTTCAATAGTGGGTCCATTTCTATAGGGGTAAGGGTAGGATATACTTTCTGTCTGAGTATTCCAGTCAAGGAAGTTTAGAACTTGACCAGCATGCTCCAGTTCCCATTTTTTTGTTGCATTCTTTGCCGTTGTTCAAAGTATTAGTGTGTGCTCTAACTAGAAGTAAGGCATCCTCATGGATGATGAAAACTCTGAAAACATTTATGGATGTGTAATTACTGTGCAATAAATACTGTTTCACTATATGCCATTTCTGTGTGGTAATACACATAACTCAAAAAGTATTTATTTTTTAACATTTTTATTTTCTTGCACTTCACTTCTTGAATGAGGAATAATTTAAAAAATTTAAAAATATGTGCCAAAGTGAAAAGACAGGCCAGTAATTGTTGGTTAACTTTTGTGTCACTATCCTAGTTTTCCAACTAGTCTGAAATTAAATTTATATTTAAGACACCAAACAAATGATGTAGTATGAAGATAGGCCAATTTTTTTTTTCTTAATATAATGTTATGAAGTCTGTGATGTTACTCAGGGAGTAAATTTACTGGAGAAAGCAAGATCCTTCTCTGGGATAAATCAGTCTGCCACCTCTTGTAGCAAATAAAAGCAGATTTTGCTATATCATCATTGATAGAAATAACCAAGGAAATAGTAGAGAGGGAAAAAAAGATCCCTCTTTTTATGTGATATCAAGTCTTTAAAAAGGTACCTCAAGCCCATTACATGCTTGAAATGGCTTAAAAAAAAAACTGGTCAGCTTTTACTTGTCTCACATGTGAGTTATGGCAGTCAAATTCTGGTTAAGTCCTTATTCAAAAGTCAGTGGGAACCTGTACTGTTTCTCTCCATTTAAACTAATTGATTTTCACATTTGTATCTAATTGCAAGCCATAAACCCCATCAATAATATAGAAATATTATTCTATAATTCTGTGGCCAGTTTTGGCTTTGAAGAAACAAATGGGATTTTCTACTCACTGAATAGACTCAAAGGCAATTATTTTCCCATTCTGCTTCCTGTAGTCACTTATCCCTACTGACTGCTAAAAACTCAAGAGTCCCACAATGTTTACTAGTACTGTTTAAGTCAACCTATAATAAACATAGGCTTGAACTTACACTCTGAAGCTTAGGAGACCAGATAATCTGGGGGAAATCTGAAAGCTTAATTTAATTCTGTAGCTTCGACTTGTCCTAAATTCATAACAAGTGGTAGGCTATGTTTCTGACTGTGATTCATGTTTTGCCAGATGGGTACAAGATGTCATTTGCCAAAAGCACAGCATGTTTCATCATGAAATACAGGCCACAGTAGCATGTCAAAATGCTTCTGACTGAAAAATAGACAGGGCTGTGTCTGAGATTTATGCAACCTTTCCACTTTGCATTGTCTGTTTAGATCAATGTAAGTGCTTCAAGAGATCAAATGGATCATTTTCATTTGAATATTAGGAAAGAAATATTTAGATTAACACCAAGAGATTATTCTGTTTATTGGCATGTATTGGCATCTCCAAGTAGAAATCTGTGCACACTGACAGGCCAGGAGAGGGATTTCCCTACATTGTGTTTGGCTGGTGCTGCTTGTTCAACAGCATACAGAAGCTATTGCTTTCTAGGGTTGTCAATCCACAGAACTAAATCATTCACAGATAAAAAGATTTAAAGAGGTATTTTAGGCATCATCTTTATAGTGGCCCAGAGAATGGAACATATTGTTGTCCAGTGTATTGTTACAGAACTGTGCAAAATAATTTAGACAACAAACTTGGCTCAGATTTGTACCTCCCTGTAAGTTCTAGTCATTCTATGCTGCTTGTTCAGCAGCTGCTTTCCTTCATTACTGGATTTTGGCAAAGAAATTACATCAAGTTCATCTATAGTAATATACACTTAGCAACAAACAAACCAAACCCAATCTTTTTGCATTTCTCTTTGTGAGTCAAAATCAGAACATAAAGAAGTCTGTTCTGTGAACCAATGAGGCTGGTCAGTAACTTAGAAGATGGGTTGGATCTGTCTGTATTCAGTCTTTCCCTAGTGGAGCTTTGCATGAAAACATTTGCTATTTCATTTCACATAATTTACATCGATGCCAACAGTTGTTCCATATTTTTTTGTCTCTGGAGCAGACTCATAAGGTGCTGCTTTCCTTCAATGTCATTATTAGGAAAAAAAGTAATGTGGGAAATGAAGTAGAACTTCAGCACTCTAATTCTGGATGTTGCACTTCTGAAGTTTTCGTAGAAGAGCAATATAAGGTTGGAAGATTTGTAGTAAGACTGAATCCAAACATGTAATTGCATTTCTTCCCTTGAAGTTCTTCCCTGATTCTACTTGGGCTCAGCTACCATAATGTATTTTACATTTTTTCAGGAAAAGCAAATAAGCAATCATTTTTGGAAGATAGAAGTGACAATAGAGATATTTTCACTGTGATTATAAAGAGTCATGAGATTCAAATTGACTGGAACACTGTGTTTTGCATAGTCTCTCATATTAGAACAACTGCTATCCTAAATACTATCCTTTCTGCTTCTCTTTATGCTTCGTCAGCGAAATAAAATATAGTGTGAGCAGCCCATAACAACACCTATGAGAAATGCTTAGATTGGTTGTCCATGTCCAAGCAGAGGTTCCTAGCCCCTTCATTACTGCATTTTTATTCACTGTTATTTGTTTTCTGAATAGACAGCTAGAATTCTGTCCTCTGTAGCACAAGGCTTGGATTGCGGTAGAGCAGTTCCCTTGCCTCATAAGTTTTGGTCTCCAGCTGAAGATTATTCCATGGATTCCCAAATTGCATGGAGTAAGGGAATCAGGTTTAGGTTTCTTTGGAACTGGTTTACTAGCTGATCCTGTGTGGAAAGTGAACAGCACAAAAGTATCTTTTGTCAGGGAGAAGGAAAACTGGTGCAATGGTTTAAAGAGAGATTGCTCAACGGTACGTTGTCTAGAAGGTGCCTGGGAGACAGAGCGGTTATGTCTATTGGATTTGACCTTGATTCCTTCTTATTTTTTGTAACACTAGTGACTATTATTGCCATGCAGCCATGATGGTGCTGAATTAAGCAAGCAGAGGTTTACTCCAGGGCCAAGCAAGCTGCCAGTGTTTCTAGTTTAATATACATTCTTTGCTATATTCAGAGGAATGTGTAATGAAAATCACTGTATTAGTTACAAGCTGTCTACAGTGAAAAATGGGAAATACTGTGGTAGAGTGTCAGTTTACTGCAGAGAAGAGCTACAGCATGATGCATCAGAATAACAAATGCATTACAGATCCATTTTAATTTGTTTGTCTCATCTGTACTTAATCTCTAGCATGGTAACGAAAAAGAGAGAGGAAGAGAAGAGCTAACTTTCTTTTCTTAAATATAAAAGTAAAAGGCTGTCCATGGCTTAGATGGGTGCACTCATCCCCGGGTTAAAATCTCTCTGGATGGATCGGTCCAAAGAACAGTGGAGTTATATCCAGCTGGGGGTCAGTCATCAGTGGTGTTCTCCAAGACTCAGTATTGGGGCCAGTCCTGTTTAATATCTTTATCAATGATCTGGATGTGGGGATCGAGTCCAACCTCAGTCAGTCTTCAGGTAACACCAAGCTGGGTTGGAATGTTGAACTGCTGGAGGGTAGGAAGGCTCTGCAGAGGGATCTGGACAGGCTGAATCAGTGGGCCAAGACCAATGGTATGAGGCTCAACAAAGCAAAGTGTCAGGTCCTGCACTTGTGTCACAACAACCCTATACACTGCTCCAGGCTGGGGAAGAATGGTTGGAAACCTGCCCTGTGAAACAGGACCTGGGAGTGTTGGTCAACAGACATCTGAACATGAGACTGTGTGTGCCCAGGTGGCCAAAAAGGCCAAAGGCATCCTGGCCTATATCAGCAATAGTGTGACCAGCAGGACTAGGGAAGAGATCATCCCCTTGTACTTGGCACTGGTGACGCCACACCTTGAATTCTGTGTTCAGTTTTGGGGCCCTCACAAGGGGCTGGAGCATGTCCAGAGAAGGGCATTGAAGCTCGTGAAGGGTTTGTAGCACCAGTTTTATGAGTAGCAGCTGAGAGCTGGGGTTGTTTAGCCTAGAGAAGAGGAAGCTCAGGGGAGACCTTTTCACTCTCTCTGACTTTGTGAGAGGAAGTTGCAGTGATGTGGCATCAGCCTCTTGTCCCCAGTAATAAGTGGTGGGACAAGAGAAAATGGCTTCAAGTTGCACCAGGGGAAGTTAGATGGGATATTTGGAAAAATTCCTTTATGTGAAGGGTTGTCAAGCATTGGAATGGGCTGCCCAGGGAAGTGGCTGAGTTACGATTCTTTGAGATACTTAAAAGATGTGTAGATGTGCTGCTCAGGGAGATGGTTTAATGGTGGACTTGGAAGTCTTAGGTAAGTGATTTGACTTGGTGACCTAGAAGGCCTTTTCCAACCTAAACCAATTCTACAATTGAATGACTAAGGTAAAACAGAGGATGGAAAGGCAGCCAGCAACTCCCAGCTTAAGAAACAATGTTAGGGTGTGACTCCACGGAGGCCGGCTGGTGTGTTTGCTCTCCTGATCAAAATAGCTCCCATATAATCATCAGACTGGATATTCCTGCTGCTTTCCACTGCATTATTCTTCAGATAAAGTGGACTGGCTTGTGATCTTTTGTCATAAGAAAGGATCGGAAGTTCTGCCAGTGATTCCCTATAGCCATATAGGAGTGCTTTTAATTTGCTCCCTCTAGGGCAGAAAGAATGGGGTTTGTCCTGTTGATCTGTCTCCAAACTTTTAATCTTCTCTGCTCCAGAATTTGCTCAGGTGGCAGAGAGTGTTTGTTTGTCTAATGATGCCAGTAGAGTCATCTCCAGACTTGCAGTCTACCCACTCACTTCCCCTTACAGCTCTGCATCGCTGCAGAAGTATCTTCCCTGCCAACCACCTATGGGGCAAGGGCATGAGTCCTGAGCTCTTTTTTGTAACACCTTCCATAGTTCAGTGCTCAAGATAAACACCACACTGAATATACAGATTTTTTTTTCTTTTTTTGTGGATTCTGTAAGAAAGTGTGAGTCAAGCTGGAATTGTTTGAGACAACAGCAAATCATTGGGTGGGGATTATTTTCCCTTAGGAATAAAAATTACTTTAAAAGCGATAGAATTTTCTAGCATGTCAGAATTATAACTACTGCAACAAAAGGAGCCCCTAATTACCTCTAATCCATCCTATGTCTACCAAATGCAATTTGAATTTTAGGTGCTGATTTTGGCCATCTGTACTGTGGGCAGAACAAGATGAGCCTAGGGTTGTATATCGAGATGACTGAAAGGTGCAAAGTAAACAATATCAAAAATGAAAAAGAAGCCTGGAACTTTGAATAGGCTCCTGGGATCTGACTCATGCTTTCTGCTTGACAGTGGCCTTTTACATTAGTCTAAATATGTGGTATGAATATTCATGAGCAATCCTGATGAAACATGCCACACAACTTTTCAGCTGTGCTTGTAGATTCTCCACCTGGTTCCTTAAAAATGCTGTTGGTATGCTGTTAAATTGTAGGTTATTTTATTCATTATGATGGATTGAAAGTAGTGTTTCAAGATAAAAAAAGCAAGAGATTTTTCTTTTCTTATGCACCTGTATTTGCCTTCCAGATATCATTCCTTTGAAGTCTTAGAGAATATCAGTGGAGATTTTTAAAAAAAGCTTGATTTTTAAGCACATGAAAAATTACTAATTCTTTAACAAGACTCAATGTAAGACTACTTATGATACATGGAAACATAGTGAGACTTTCTGTTAATTGCTTTGGATTTCTACTGTACAGTGAGATGGAAAACAGCCATTCACTCCTAATAGGAATATTCTTTTTTTACAATGGAAAAGTAAACCTTGGTCTTTGTGTGCAGCTCATTGTGCTGTGCTTCCTTGGGTTCTCACTTGGTCTCACTTTCACAGTTCTTTTCATATCTATATTGCCAGAATGGCACTGTCCCCTAAACCACCTTATTATGGGGCTAGGTGCCTGTGCTGGATAAATTCTTTGTCAAGAGTTGATAGTGCCTCCTTTGGATCATATTGGTGATCATCATTGTGAGATGATCTTTCTTCAGTGTTTGATCCCAGAAAGAACAAGATCTGCTCCTTAGCTTCCACTCAGTTACAAAATCTCCTGTACTCCACTTTTGTTTTTGTAGCCTTTGTGTTTTGTTTTGCCTGGAATTCACGATTCTATATTAGGATTTCATAAAGAGCCTACTTTGAGTTAACTGAAGCTGCTAAACCACATCAAATGATTCAAAGATCACTCATTGTGAAATATGTGATATGTATAATGTTTTTTTATTATCATGTATTCCTTGCAGGTACAGCACACA
Source organism: Corvus cornix cornix (assembly GCF_000738735.6). NCBI lineage: Eukaryota > Metazoa > Chordata > Aves > Passeriformes > Corvidae > Corvus > Corvus cornix. Next base: position 19,941,148 of record NC_046335.1, on the reverse strand, counting down.
AAAATGTTTGGATATTTTCCAGTTTTCTGCAGTTATGGAGAATTTAAGCCCTCACGGAGCTTCTTCTTTCGTGCAGTTCACTCAAGCCCCTGGCAACATTTGCACTGCTCAGAATTACATCTGAACAGAGAATTTGATGTCTTCAAAGTTAAATATCTCAGTCCTTTGGCTTCATTTTTGTTACAAGTGAGACCTAAAGCTCCCACTACCTGTGTACTTTGTCAGCTGCAATTTCATCTTCCTTTCACAGAGACAGAAGACAGTCTTGTCAAGATCACTTATGTGATGTACCAAAGTGTTGACTAACCAAGCCTGGTACTCACCTAGATGCTGAAGCAGTTCCTTAGTTTCCACATCCAAATTTTAATCTTCTTTTAAATCTGGAGTAAATAAGGTACATTTGCGCTTCTGAGAAGTAGGACTCTAAACAGTTTCTAGGTTTAGTTACAATTAAAAACAATACAAACCGATATTGCCAGCTGGCTATCTTCCATCAAATCTCAAGTTAAACCAAGTACTGTTTTTACTAACCAAAAAAGGGGGATTGGGAACAGAAGGAGAGAGAACAAAAAAATTATTTAGCTATTATTTTCTGTGAAAATATTACATTAAATTAAAAAATAATAATGTTCATTATTTTAAGCTTCACCAAAGTACAGAAAATTGCCATGTAGTTATTTAAATGATTAAAGTTAATGCAAATGTGTAGGGTACAGGCCACACGAGAACCAACAATGCTATTTTTCAGAGCACTGTAGCTCCTGGACTGTTTTTGACCCACAAGTCAGGAGTGGAATTCAATCCAAAGGAATGAAAAATTACATAGATAACATAGTAAGTATTTGGTCTGTTTATGGCTGTCTGCTTTGGAAAAAAAAATCATTATATTTGTGTCCAAAGCTTTAAAGTGTGAGTCTATGCTAAAGAATGATGGCACCACCCTAAGAGATCTGCTCTTTGTGTTCAAATTCAGACTACCTGACTTCTGAGATGACTTATTAATGGGTTTTGTTGGTATTCACCAGGCATTAAAATGACATGATTAATTTATTGAGAGCAATTAAAAGGCAAAGGTGGGGGAGGGTAGTAGGAGAATGTGGTACCTTGTATTTAAGAAATGCAGTGTTAGTTGTCTGTATTTTATTTGGCAATTTTGTGGGGAAGACATGAAGCAAATCTGTGCTTAGACTTGGACTTTAAATCAGCTCAGTTACCAAGTTGCTCTGGCAGATACGGTCCATTCATATTTTAAAAATATTTAAATGGGTGTACTGGGATCCTAAAAATCAGCTACAGACATTTAGTCCCTAGAATAGAGACTCTGAAGTAGAGCTCATGGAAGAGATTATGGAAGAGAGTGAGCTCCACATACAGGGGAGTGGCAGTAACAGAGGAGCACAGATCAGGTCACAGAAATGAGTTGAAACAGGTGATGCAAATGTGGAGATCTTACAGAACCAAAATATCTGAAGGAAACTGATTTTGGAACTGATTTAACAGGTTCAACATAGAGCTTTCTGCTGATGTCCACTCCATTGCCTGTGATCCTTCAGACGATGACAGAGCAACAGTGTCTCCTAACCGTGGGTTTTCAGCCATCACAAAACAGGTGAGAAAAAGAAGGCAATGTAGCAAATATTGTCAGGATTGGCATCCCATTAGAGAAAACAAGCAATCTAATAAACCTGCCAAAAATTTAGTTTAAATCTACAGTACTGTTTTGGATTTGCTCGGATCCCAAAAGTCCATGTCTGTAAACAAGAAAGCATCACCTAGTCACTGGAAGACTAGGAATGGGAAAACCTATACAGACTAGTTAAAGGAGAAACACCTGAATTGTTATAAAACTGGATTATGAAGTCTCTGGGTATCCCCAGTTCCCCCTAATTTGACTATACCTGGATGCCACCCTGCCTCTTTACCACCTGTGTATCTCTGGAATGACACATAGCAAAACTGCTGTGGTTGGGTCCTGGCAGTTTTCTGGGGCTGCTGCTCTGCACTTCACTGTGGCAGGACATGGACTGTACTTACAGCAGACTCTTGCAGTCTCTGTGGAGAAACCATCATCCCCCCCCTTCAGGGCAGTGGGGCTCCATCCTGGGTAAGCTGAGACTCTCCTGATCAGCCTCTGAAAGGGCTGTAGAGCTGAAGTAACCTCCTTTGTTCTGCTGGTTCAGTTTAGGGACTACATAAGGCATCAGGCAGCAGTCTGGCTGGAGATGCAGCCAGAGTCAGCTCAGAGTCCCAGCAATCAGGGAAGTCCGTGATTAGGTGACAGGTCCAGAGTCAAGTTGTAGCAAATCAGGATCAGGCCCAGTGAGGAGGGGCTTGGACAGAGCTCAGTCATGGCAGGGACATGGGAATGGGCCAGGGAGGCAAGACAGGGACAGGACAGACCACTAACTGTCCCTCCTAAATACCACTTCTTACCTTCCAGGGCACAGCTGTACTCACTGCTGGAATGTGCATTTTTTGTTCTGAATTTATTGGTTAAATACAATCATAATATGTGTCTCATACTTATCCCTCATCAAGTGTTGAAAAGCTAAGGTGGATGCAGCCCACGTCTGATCGAGCAGCCATGACCTTGCAGTACATTAATGTGCTGTGTTTACACCATTAATTTAGCTTTAACTGCCTTGCATTTGATTTGCATTTCCAGATTGCTTCTTTGCTTTGTGCTTCTTTGGCTCTCACTGCAATTCTGTCATTGGACAAATGAAGTAAAGAGGTTAATGACATTTAAATTAATTAAAACAATCAATTAATTAAATTAATCAATTTAAATTAATTAAGTCAATTAGTAAAATTAATTCCAAGAACTCAGATTCTGCCACCTGCTTTAATTCTGTGTCCTTGGGCCCAGGGCACATTGTGCTGGACTGTTGGATAGGTACCCAGAGGAAGTCCCCTAAGGCAGAGGTGGGATGTGCTGATCACCAAATGCCTGTAGACGCTGTGATGTGCCCCAAGTGCCTTGTTAAGTGTATATTTCTCAACCCCATTCTCCAGTTACAGAAATCAACAAAGGGCTAAGGAGGCCCTGGTTTTACTTTTCTTAAATACTAAATGCTAAGACTACCGAGAGATCGTTATTGCATGTTGATTTGTTGAGTGTCTCCTGCTGTGTTGGTGTCATGGGGTCTGTTTAGATGAGTCCTCATTTGTTACCAAATTTCTGCTTAGGCTTTAAGTGATCCTTTTGGTGCCAGCACAGCTCTAAGGATGTTTAGTGAGTTTGAATAGTACACTGCACAAGTGCAAGGAAAACTCCTAAGAGATGCCATACAGTGGCCTCTGAAGGTAAGGTGAATTGAAAACATTTTGGGATTGGACTGCTCCAGTTCTAAAAGAATTTAAAATATGAAAGTTTTCCTGATACTTCTGTTTAAACAGAGGTGAGGAATGTAACAAAAAGGCTGCTTGACATAAGAGGCTGTAAATTTGTACAGAAAATATTTAGAAGTGAAAGTCAGTTACATGCTGGAACTAGTCACTGAATTTGTTCAGAATATAAGGCATTTGTTTGAACATTTTGCAAAGTCCTAATTAGTGTAACTTGTATGTACACCCTGAATATTGTCTTATTAAGAATTTTGTACACAGAGTAAGCTGTAATCTCAGTAGTTATGGTTCAGAGCAGATGGAAAAGAGATGTTGAAGGCAAGGGAAAGAGGTAAAAAAAGATAATGTTATTATCTACATCACTGGGTCAAGGAAGTTTTAAAAGGCTTTAAGTACAGATTGCAAATTTGCAGACTAGATATAGATCTAAGATGTACTTTCTGAAGCACACAGGACTAATATGTTCAAACATCTGGGTGTTCAAATATCCTGCCAATACGTTAACGCCCTGGGGCATATAGAGTCTCTCCAATTCATCTCCAAGGCGATGGTTTGAAGAGAGGATGAATGAAGGCAGAACTTCATTATCCCTTTAGAGACTGCTGTTTTATAATGATACAGCTGTAACTGATGATCACATGCAGAATATTTGAATCAAGAAGTAATCCCAGATCTTTTAAATCCTGGTCCAGAGTCCTGATCTTTTCTCATATAGGTATTTTTTCTTGTGTTTAGGTTCTTGTACTCTGTGTTAAAGTTATCATCTTATAAACCTGAGGGATTTCAAAGTACAATGTGAATATATTCCAACAAATTCTTGAAGCATGTAGCACAAAACTACAGAATTAAGTGGTTACTTTTTTCCAAGAGATATACAGAGTTCACACAGCATAACAGACAAGCCTGGAAAACACCAAGGGTCTGAATAGAATACAGGAGCTGCCAAAAGCCACAAAGTAAGCCAGAAAGGATGGTGCGTGCTGGAGAGGTCTGAGCCTGTAAGAGAAACAGCATAACTTCTGACACCTTTTGAGTAGAAATGAAGGGCATTGAAAGGAGGTGGATCTTGTCTCCCCTGAGATCTTTAGAGCAATTAGAGAAAGGGGATGATCAGGAGTTGTGTTTAAAGATAAAAGACAGTAAGGATGCCTAAGACTTTGAGTGTAGGATTAATTATCTGGATATTGATTCAGGTAACAAGTATGCAAAAGCTAATGTATGCTTGTAAAAATACTTCTAAGGGTTGCTGCCATAAAGAAACACATAAAAACTGATGTAATATGAGGCAATAGGGGATGCTGAATTACTGTACCCAGTATTTTTCAATTACCTTTAGTACTCAGTTTTCACTCCTAAGCTGGTGGAATTCTCTTTCATTTGTGTGTAAGGACAGACCAAACACCTCAAGTTTTGTCAGTGTTATTTGATAAACACAGACTTAACTTCTGTGTTTGTACTGCAGTGATGCATATATTGGTTAAGTATACAGAGGGGAAGAAAAGAGTAAATGATTTTGTTTTAATCCAGTCCCTGCAATTAAGTAAGATACAAACAAAGAGGAGCTAAGACATCTGGAAAGAGGTGAGGTAATGACAGGGCATGAGTCATGGTGTCTGAAGCAGCAGTGCAAAAGATTTTTGGTGAGAGCAGACTGGGGGCTGCCAAAGATGCCTTTTGGGAGCTGAGCCAATCAGCTCTGGGGAAGGAAAGTAGAAAAATACTTGGGAGTGACAGCCATGATGAAAACTATGGAGGTGGATAGTGAAGTCTCATGCTATGTCTAAAGTAAAAGTGGTATACAGACACTTTGGATCCCAACATCTTGTTTGAAGCAGAGGTAACACTTGATAAGTGGTATTGCTTCTACAGCTTTCTTGTTATAAAAAGGTTGTTCTCAAAACCTCTTTTGTGTATAACTCGTACTTCCAGGTGAGAGAGTTTATGCTTTTTGTCTTAACAGCTTTCTTGCTACTTTCATTCTCATTGTTCACTCTTACTATTACTGAACTCTGACTTGTGTAGCCACCATAACCTGCTCCATAGATGTGCTATTGTGTTTTGATGCTTTCTATCAGTGAAATGCTTTTGCTCTGGAAGTGGACCATTTACCAGTAATGCCAACTTCTTCCTGCCATAACTCTCTTGCTTTCAAAAGGAAGCCAGCTTTGACACCATTATTATGTAGCATTTTCTTATGTTTTATCTGCATTCCAAATAATTTCTTCTTGCAGAGTATAATTTAGTCCTAGTTGATGAAAAATCACTGTATACATTTAGAATCACAAGGAACAAACCCTTGGGAAGCTGATTACTAACCAAAATACGCTTTGAATTGCAAGACCTAGTCACAGATAGAACTAGTTTTTGAGTAGGCGTGAAGTGATGAGGCACTAACTACAACCACTCAAGTGGCTAAAGGAGTTCCTGCTCTTTTTGGTGCTCTTATGCAGCACTATGTTGTCCCTTCTTTGTGCCAGCACAGCTGTTAGTGGGCTTACAGCACTGTGTTCTGGATTCAGTCCCTCTTTACCAAAAAAAGGAGAAAGGTTAATTTTAAGCTGAATTACTCCAAAACTCAGTTTGTGCTGTGGTTTCCAAGATAGCTCTATAAACAAAATTGAAGAGTAGGGAAGAATAGGAGCCCTTTTAGCTTTCCCCACCATCAAAGTTGCAGTTTAAGCATATCCTGACAAGGATAAGGTTCTATTGTGTAATTTATATGCCTTACTAAAGCTTTTGTAGTTTCAAATGTTGCATTGCCTTGAAGTACCTAATGGGCTATGACAGAAAATTGATTTCTGTTAAAATAGCATTGGCTGTTAAGTGTTCATACAACACTATCACATACTGCTTCTTCTATGAAATCCAACACAGAATATTTAAAGTGAGATGTTAGAAGAATAGCAGGAGAGATGATGCTTCTTCAAGAAAGTTAACATACTGGTATGTGATGGTTATATAAAGTTATTTCAACTTAACCTATGCCTCACCTTATGAATATGGCACTGGACGCTGTCTTCCCATGCAGGAGAAAGGGATCACGACTGTACATCAAATCTTAAGCATTTCCCGAGAGAGAAATGAGGTCCTGGATTAAACAACAAACCCCATTCCCATACACAATAAAATACAGAGATGCAACAGAGCTTCAGGGTCTTTAAGGTCTTCCTCTAGCAAGTACCCTACCTTCATGTGAAGGATGTTCTGTTGTGCAGAAAGAAATTAAAACAAAAGGTAGGTAGGCATGGGTCATTGGAGGGGTGGGGGAGTGGGGAATAAAGGATTGTGGTGTTCTCTAGACATAAATATCTGCTAATTTAGCTGTGCATGTTATTATGGGCTGTAGTAATACCCATTGGCTGACCCCAGGTTTCTCATGTGCCTAGAAGAGAAAGTAGTGTGGGTCTTTCAGCAGATGTTGCGGTATCCCTGCATCATAGGACTCTGTCCTCTCATTCCTAATCTTCCTTTCTTGATCTTATCACCTTTGAATTCAAAGGGTTGCATGACTGAGGCTGATACCACATACAAACATGCATAAACAGAAATATGATCTGAAAACACTAGTCTAGTAGGGCTGGAAACTGTCTCCCTACCTCCAGCTTAGAATCATTAAGGTTGGTAAAAACTTCTAAGATTACCAAATCCAACCAGGGCCAAAAAGTCCAACTTGGCTTTACATCTTTTTTCAGTGGAGAGAGAGGTCAGAAAAGGTGTTAAGAGGAGAAAGTACATATATACAGGGCCAGATTCAAAGCTGGCACAGATCAAATTAATTTGTGTCAATTTACCTGAAGTTCAGGCAGACAGAAAGGTTATAGATGTCAGTGCAGAAGATGGTCAGGCACTATGGATTGAGGTCGCTTCCTCCCCCAACACCACATTTGTGTGTGGAATTAACAAGACACATCAGGACAACTAAAGAAACATAATCTGTGACCTACTCCCTTTAACTGGTACTCTGGTGTGATGAGCTCATTAAGAGTAAATCTGCTAACACTTGTTTCATGTTGGCAGAAGTGTGTGGTGTATGCTCTCATCTCAACAGGAGATCAAGAGATGTCCAGCTCTGATACGACCTATTATTGCTAAATAGCACATTTGTGTAGTTACTTGTATTTCATGAAAATGCTTGATGCACATCAAAGGAAACCTTTTGAACCCAAAGCTCATTAATCGTTTTAGGTCATCAGATTTTCAGGCAGGCTTCTGTACAGTCCAGTTCTTAGCACTCTCCTGACAACAGTGTAATGATTATGGATGTTATTTGCACTTCTCTTTTGGGGCAAAGGCCCAAATCTTGATGCCTGTCTTTCTCCCTTGGCATTAACTAAATTTGCAGCAATTAGATCCCAATCTTTTGAAGCACTGAGAGCCCTTAACTCTGCTGATTATAGCAGACTTGGCATCCTGACCAGAAAGGCCACTATGCCAGTGGAAATAAGCAGAAGATCTTGGCATAAAACTGCTTCCATGTAGTCATTTTCCCAGATGTCTGTGTACAGCTTCTGCTCCTAAATGAAAACCATTTAATATGTTTCCTTTGACTCAGAAGCAGATTAACTATTATGTTTAAATTTCATTTGGGAATGAGTTACTTTCATCATAGGCATAGATTTATTTTTTCTATCAAAGTCTTAGTACAGAGAATTGGTCAGCTTCCGCTTGGGAATAGCTCAGGCCTTTTGTACCTGGACTTAAGTATGCCTGTGTTTCCTGCTTCAATGTATCCAGCCTCATCAATGCCCAGTGATTTCACCACCAAGCAGTAATCAAATGGTAACGAAGTTTAATGGAGTTACATATGAGCATTTGCATTAGGTTTATTTTTTGATGGTAGTTCTGTGATAGACACATTGGTGGCACAGACTATGGGAGAGATGGTCATAAAACCCTTTCTAGATAAGGAATTTCAGAGCCTTTACATGAAGAGTTACAAATCATAGGCGCACTGCCAGACTGGAACAAACAGCAAACCATTGCCATTCTTGCATATAACAAAGCTGTGTATGATGTAAGGAGGACTTTTATGTCCACAAAATGGCATGGCCGTAATCAGTGGGGTTCCACAGAAATCTTTATTACAGCTTAGACAAAAAAAGTGTGGTAACTGATCTTTGGTTATTCATCTTGTCCCTCCTCATGAGATCCATCTAGTGCTCTTAAATGTGGAGTGGGTTTACCCTTTCCTGCCCTGTTCTGTCACTTGACCAAAAGGTTGTAGTCAGAGAGAAAGTCTACTTGGGAAAATTAAAAATACTTAGAATTTTAAAAATGCAGTCAGCTAATGACTAGCATTTATGGTGAGAAAGGACACAGAATTTAGGCAGTAGGGGAGAGGCTTTCTATTTGGAAGAATAATGGAAAGCCAAGGACTGGAAAAATGACTGGGAAATCTGGAAACATTGGACTGGAAACATTAGTTAGTTCTGCTTTGAATTAGATATCTTTTTGGGGTCCCTTTCAGACCTATTTTCTATCATTATTGTAATTTCATCCACTACATGACACAGCTCAGGAGATTTCAGCAAGTCCAAAACTGCTGGAAGAATGAGAGGATTCAGCCTCTCAGAGAAGTCACTGCATTGACATTTCTGTCCCTAAGACCAAGCACACAGTCATATCGAGTAATGACCCATATAATTTGTGGCTGCATTTGTTGCTGGGTATGCTGTCAGGGCTGCCTCTTGAGCAAGCCAGAACAAATTCCCAGGGCACACCACTCCAGGGTGCACTTGGATGTTGTTCACATAAGCTCCAGTCTCTGCAGCTTCCATCTAATCCATCTGCTCTCACAGAGGTATTACATGGCTGATTGCCAGCAGGCCAGATGACACTGAATACTTTCCTAGAAGAATCAGCATCAGCTTCTGCAATGATAGGAGGAGTTTCTAAGCACTCTGAGCACAGGCCAGGTTTTAGCAGCCTCTAAGACAGTAGAGATGCAAAATGTCAGATCTGGGAAGTTCTCTGGGACAGATCAGGTGAGATAGCCTCAGGTTTACCATGTATTGGTGCTGAGTCAATTTGCCTACATTCACATTTTCTATATGTTAAAGAACACTTACCTATATTCGGGAGAGATCCCTCATAGTGACTTGGAGATTATTCAGTCAATATTTGATCCAATATTTGTTAACCAAAACAGACTGACTTTCACTGACCTCCTCAAATGTTCTCCAGCAAAACCTGGAAATTCTTTCAGTTGCTGTTTCTGAAGTAAAAATTGAGTTGGGTCAAAGAGATTTGTGTTTTTACCTAAAATGACAAGAAAAAGAAAATACCTTTTCTATCTTTGCAGTTCAGCTTGTTATATCTGACACCTGGTGGAGGACCTTATGTCAGTCTGCTTTGGCAAGTTTCAAGTTCAATAAACACATCCTTAACACACCATTTGGGCTAGACTAGATAGAGATATAGTTAACACTCTCTTTTCCATACATGGCATACAGTATAATTTCCAAAGACACGTTTAAAGTCCTAAAGACCATTTATACAGCCTTTTGTTTAGACATTAAAATTGTGCCTGAAGGGAGAGGATAATTGTTCTATCTGAAACTGCAAATGTCATGAAATAAAGGGATAACTTAGTGGAAATGTAACTAAATGTATGAACACCAGAGAATTACAAATAAAGCTCCCAGTATTTAGAATAGACCAAAACAATGATAACAATTCTTAAAACACCCCTATCCTTAAGATTTCTATCTGGTTATGAATATGTTAATCACTCTCTTACTTAGAGTTCTACTTGATAGATTTTTCAGTCCTTATGCCTTTTGAAATAATCAATTACATTTGTTTTCATTCTTTCAGCTACTGGAGAAAGAAAACTGTTTTGAAAAGTTTTTAATGCTGTGAATGGCAAAAAGGGACAAAGAATTGAGAGATAAGATCAAATGTTCCCTGGACTTAACCTATGAAAACTAACAGGAACTATTGATGACTGTGTGTGTGGTATTGAAAACATGATCCAAGGGAGCAGTGTCAGTGTGACAGACAGAGTAATGATCAAACAAAAAAGAGCCTTTCTTCTACTTCTTTTTCAAAGTGGACCTGCCAGGTCTCAGACTGCTCACCTGCACCCGCAGTCTCCTGTGGAATCCCGGATCAGGGCTGGAGAGGAGTAGCTCCTGGGCATACTTTGTGCCCTGGTAGGCTGTTAGCTCTTATCAGCTTGGTTTGTTCTTGTGTGTCCCCTCTTCATTATGTCCCCTGTTGTGATCCAGAGAGCCTGGGTAACATGAAACAGACATTGATTTTGCAGGATTCAGTCTTGTTACAGATGGGTAGAGACACACCATTCAGTTTTGAAAGCATTATAACCCTCTAGTAGATTCTGTTTCTATTGAGGTTGGGTCTGTGATACCACAGGAGGCAGGGTTACTGTGATTGGTTCTCTTTCTGCTGACTACTAATGGGAACAGTCAAGGGTCAAGTGTGCCGAGGCAGCACAATGAACAATGCGCTAACAGCAATTGCGGTCATTCATTGAGCACTGGAGACCACAGATGCCAACCTCCACTATTCAAGCCAAAAAAGTTTTGTGTCAGATTTGTCAGCATGTTATCAGTCCTGGCAAGTCATCTGTGTGAGATAATTACATACACTGAATTTGCAGTAATTATTTTTCATCTTTTTCAGCCCAGTCACCACAGGCCTGCAAACCCCTTACCTTGAAGTGACAGTATCTAATCAACCTTCTGAAGCCCTGCTCTTCATGCTGACTTGTGACTCTTACATGGTAAGAGTGAGGCTACTGAACCTATGATTTCTAAAGATCTAATAGAGGCAAGTTCTGCAGAGATAGGGTATTTTATCAGATCAGTGATAAAGTTGGTAAAAGCAGAGAAGCTTTCTGAGTTCCCAGTCCCTTCCTTAGATAGTTAAAAATGTGTCTTCTTCACCCAGGAAGCACTCCCTTCTTTTCCTGGCAAGTGCTCTTAACAAGTTACCTAAACTCCTTCTTTGTTGTAGAGTTTTCCCTTTATTTTTTGGTGGTGGTATCATTGTCTGCCACTGACAGCCTCTTTTCAACTGACATTCCAAAGACTTTCAGCCATCTGTTCCAGACCTTTTTGCTTTGGACTGAGTTTGTACTTGAATTTTTACATTTACATACATGCATGTGAAAAAAGCACAGTTTATATTTTCCTTTTCTCTGACTTAAAAATTGCAAATGATAAAATTCACTTAGACACAAGACAGTTTTTCCAAAGAAAATGGTAGACCTCTGGGCTTGTTCTACCTCTGCCCAAAATAGCACTATAGGAAAATCAAAAGCGCATGTACTTTAAAAAGCCATCCACACTTAAAAGTTTATCAACGGCTCTTTCGAAAATCTTTGGTCTTCCCTTCTTTTTCCAAATTGTTACCAGAGAACAATCAAATATCTCTCTATTTATACATTTTATCTTAGCATTTTCATCCCAGTTGAGCTGATCCACAAAAAGGGCTTGAATGAACTCTCAGTTCTTTTTCTTTAGAAGTTTGTAAATTATTTTGGTAGGTGTCTGTTTAAAACTGAATTGTCTTTGATGACCTAAGCTAAATTTACCTCTGAAATCTAAATTTTCTCATTTGTTCACAGGAATGCACTTTGGTTAGCAAGGCAAAGTGTTATTATTAATTCTGTACTGAAGTGCAAACACCTTGGAATCTCACAAATGAAAAATCTTCAAGTGGCCCAGCAGAAGACTGGGAGCTGCCTTTTTATAACATTTATTCACTTCAGTCTTTGGAGACTAAGAGAAGTTTGTGACCCAGCAATAGTATTATTACTGTGATAAGGAGACTTAAAAATGATTCAGATACTGTTATCTGCTAATCAGTCTTACAGAGGCTTTAGTACTGTTCAGAATAGAAAAAGATCAGTTGAACATCAAGTGCATAATGTTGCTCTTTGGAAACAGTGGAAGTGATCACTAGTAAGAAAAGGCATCTGGCAGCATGTTATTCATAAAGCTGGCTTATGATGAAAACTCAGTATGACTCTACAATCATATTATTCCTTATCTTCTGGGCTCCCTGAGTTGGCTGGTGATATTTCTCAAGAAGCTCAAGCTGTTATTTCCATTCTGCTTGTTGCAGCCTGAAAAGCATTTGGAGTGCAAGCTTAGAAGTAGTAGAAAGGAGACTGGGTTGCTGGGCACAGATGGCACTGGTAATAAAGCAAAGCAGCTGTCAATATTGTCTCAGAATAAGTTATTAATGATTAGCACTCCAGTTTGATATGTTGACAAGACCAAGCTTGCAGTTTGGAGTGTGCTAATTTGCGTGCCAGACCAATATGGCTGAAAGCAGAGAAGAGCCACGAGCCTCTAAGGCTTTCTGGTTGCTGACACTTACTGCTTTTTTACTGAGGAGCTGCAGTCATTTGCTGCAATGCCTCATTATAGGAGTTCAAAAGTATTTGGAAATGGTACAAAAAAAGCAGACAGTAGAACATCTTTGAGTTGGAACAAGCAACTCCTGAAGCATTTTGAACCTTGCCCTTCTCTCATGCTGAGATCAGCATCCATCTGTAAGTATGTTATTTAAACAGGTCAGACAAGAGTCTTCTGTCACAAAATGACGGGCTCTGTCAATAGCTTTTCATTCTTTTGAAGTACCAAGTGTGGGCTCTTTGCAGAAGCAGGATATTGAACTAGGTGGACCACTAGCGAGACACAGCTTAACTCTTCCTCACGACCTCATTTATCGATTGAATGAGGATGGCTTTTTATTTGCATCCTTCTCACTCAACAATGATACTTATACGCTACCCTGGAAACGTGTTTACTGCAAAATATTTACTGCAACTTGTCTTATTAGCTTGAATTCTAACCTCTGTGAGCAGTAAAATATGATGTACTGTGCATAGCTACAGACTGAATGTCTCAAAGGGGTGCTGTGAAAACGAATGCCTCTACTGCACGCCTGTGATGAGCACCTGCCAGATTGTGTTAAAAATAAGGAAGTGACAGTGAGGTGACTATATCATATGTCCATCTGAAAAACTGTGAAATAAATGGAAGTGGAAAAGGAAAATACACAATCTTTCAAAAAAGGAGAGAAAATATACTTTTAAAATTTTTAACCCAATAGCTTTAGTTGAAATGCTTCATGTATATGTCTTCTCCACATTTTTGCATTTCTTTCTCTAAAATGTATCAAAGGTAAACCCAGCTCTCTTTGAGTAAGAAATTTTACATATATGTTTCTTTAAGATTATTTAAGTGGACATGAAAGACTTTACAATATTAAGTTTGCTTCTGAAAGGGAGATTTAGAAAATCTAACATTAAAGCAAATTTACTGCAGTGCAAAATCAAATGCTGGCAAAAAGTCCAATTATATTATAGTAATTCATGTGCCCTTAAGCAACAAACCTAGTAAAACTTAGAGGAAGCAGAAATTTTGTATAATAAATTCTGTCTTCTTGAAACAACTCCATATTTCTGTCCAAAAATCATTATATCATAGTACTCTACTTTTTCAGTGAGGATGTCTGAGACTTCCTGGTCAAGACTTCCCTTTCTGGTTATTGCGGTTTTAGTTGCAGTTCTCCATTCTTTGACATTTCTCCAACTCTCAGAAGTGGTTAGCAATTGACGTTTATGGTTTAGAAAGCACTTGGTTATGGTAAGACTTAGGTTGTGGAGACTGGCCCCCTTCTACAGATTCAGCTGGTGAATGTAGCTTCCAAGAGCTGTTGCAAATAGACCTAGAAGTGGGGGCTGCCATATTTTTCTCTTGGAAACTTCTTTTAGCTGAGACTTTAGTGCTGCCTCTGCCCACACCACTCCAGACCTGTGTAGCAACTATGACTCTGATTAATCTCCCACCTCTGTGATTCTGACCTGGACCTGCTGGTTTGGCTTCCTGGCTTGGCCTTGGACCTGCCTTGCTGCTGCAGATTTGCTTGGTGGTCACTGTGCTGTATCTGACCCTGATCACTCTTGATCACTGTCTCTTCAGAATTGAAATCACTGCTCTGCATCCTGCCCTCTTGCTTTTTAGGATACTGCTCCCACATACTTTATTACCACACCTGACTGCTGGCTCACCCTTCCTTGTGCAGCATCTGGTCCTTGCTGCTCACTGAAAAGTCTTGAGTACTGAAAGCTGTCCAGGTCAGTTAATTTAGGAATGTTATTCTTGAACAAATCTTGCCTTTGTTGTAGATGATAAACATGATGCCCTGTGACTCTAATATCAGGATGGAACTAGCTCAGTTTTCCCATCAGTATGTACAGTATCACCTGCATCTGGACAGAGACCCAGGTAGATGGCTTAAACTCATGCTTTAAAACCATGGCATGTATATACTAGTAGTCATGGATTTTTATTCATAGTCTTGTCTTTTGAGGGTGTTTGGCACATTGCTGTGGCCACTCTGTGTAGAAAGATCGGAGACTGAGAGGCTAGATGAGAAGATTGATTTGAGAAGAGTATTATCCTCCTTGTAAATGGGTATTTCTGACTTACTGCTCTGAGCAAGTTTATTCTGGTGTATCAGCAGTTGTTTGATTTCATCTGCAGATGAGTGGTATGTAATGCACTGAAGGAAGCGGGTTACATTCTGGGTGCCCTATGAAATGGGGACAAAGTGAACATACTTTTTCGTGGGTGTGAGAAATGCATTGTAGGATCTTGCATTTCTTGCTTAGGCACAGTCGAACACTGTTTTGTGAGGGTGTGCAGAAATTTGTTTCTGAGCATTCTGAAAAGGAAGAGGAGAATTTGGAGAGGAGAAAAGAAAATTTGAAAAAGAGATTCATGTTATGATCTTCCAGGATAGCTTATAGTTTGACCTTCTACATATCTTCCCAGATAGGATTGTATAGGACTTATGATATGATTATATCTACCTAACAAGAAGTTTCTTCAAAGAAGTAATCTATTTGATAGAGCATGGCTTTGGTGGGTAGAGATTGTCTTTAGGTTGGTGTGTGCACTGTGCCTTTCTCTGCACAAGTGCACTGCTGTCTTTGGAATATTCTCTTCTATGATTCTATGATTCTGCTTTCTTCCAACGTAGCCCTCTCTGTGGTGTTACTTATTTTTGATTCTTAAACATCTTGTATGGTCATGTCACAGTTGTTTTGAAGAAGATTGCACTACCTTCTTCTGTACAGAGAGAATAACTTCCACCTTACTTTGATTGTTTATTCCTGAGAACATTAGCTCAGAGGTGGTTGGGTTAGTTAGAATGGATAGACAGTTCTGTGTACCTTAAAACTTTAAAAATTGACATTTTCTTAGAAAAAATACAGTACAATAGTAAAATATATACCTTCACAGATGACATAGAAAAGTACCACCAAAAGGTGGTGAATTAAAAAATCAGGGAGGCTCTTTCTCTGGGTTGATAGTGGTTCTGATGATTTGGGGAAGAGATATTTCAAGTCTGATAACTCGTAACACATAGATGCAATGAAATTCAAGATGCTTTTGATGAAACGTTAGAATCAGAGAAATGTTCTTTGGTAAAAACATGCATTTTCACTTAGAAACTTAGATAACAGATTTGGAAAAGTGTTCCCGAGTACAGGGCGAATTTTTGTGGGCAGTGGGAAAAAGGAAATCATGTTCAAGACTTATTGGTACTTGCTTCCAACCAAGAAGTTAATTCATTTTGAAACTTAGTGACTTCCTAAAGTATCGGTTTATTTTATACCCAGACTCAAACACATTATTGTATTGGAGATGTTCTACACTGTGGGAAAGATAGA
Source organism: Corvus cornix cornix (assembly GCF_000738735.6). NCBI lineage: Eukaryota > Metazoa > Chordata > Aves > Passeriformes > Corvidae > Corvus > Corvus cornix. Next base: position 19,925,085 of record NC_046335.1, on the reverse strand, counting down.
ACAAGAAGAGACAAACATCTTCAATATCATGGCTTTGTAACGAGGGAGTTAACCTCAGCTAAACAGGACAACTTGATGGAGGTCTGATACAAATTAATCATTAAACAAAATGTGAACAAATGGCTAAAATTATACTTTGTCAGCTCAGAAAATCTCAGCTTTTCTTTCTGGAGAAAATTTTGAAGATCTTCAGGAAAATATGGAATTATAAATTTCATTTAAAAATTCTTATGAAATTTTGTGGTGTGGGAAAACGGTCTTTTCAATGGAGGCCAGACAGTGACAAGGACTAGATTCTTCCTGTTATAGTGGACAGAATATCCGGCCCCGGGAGTTTCCTTTCAGTCTTGTTTTCCTATTATTATCATCTCTTAAATCCTACTGAACATACCAATCTCCTTGCTAATTCCCTATTCAAACCATTAGATGCTCTTTATCATTAATGAGTTTATATATTTCAATATTGACATTGATTGCACTCTTAATTATGTATTACCTGTTGATGTAGCATTGAATCAAATTCTGAGAGTAAAATAAAATAATTTGGCAAATAAAAAAGGGAGAGACACTTAAAATTGGGAGAGGCTAGACATGGAACATATGTATTCATAACACTTGCAAATTCAGTGTGTTATGAGGCCACTTTAGCTAAAATTTTTCAGAACAAGTCTCCTGGATTTTTAAATTTGCTTTAGTTGTTCTGCTCCAGCTTTAGGAGTTCAATATACTTATGCATCTCCTATCTGACCTTTAGGTTTATTTTTTAAGTTGAAGACATTCTGTTTCTATCCATCAATGTGACTCTCCAGCATTTGATTCTTTGGTTTTATTCTGTCCAACACTTTTCCTGACTACATCCTTTTCTACCATATGCATAACAGCAAAATATTACAGGAATTTCCTGCCAATATTCAGTCAGTTTTTGAGTGAACTCACTTTTCACATGCTCACCTACTTGCATGGCTTTCAGGGAATATCCTAAAGATTCATGTCATGAAAGAACTGGGGTATTACATGCAAAACATGTAAAAGCTTTAGAAGAAAATTAATGTTAATTTTTTTAATGCAAGTCTTTGATCCAGAAGTATGTAAGTATTTATCCAGTCTGGGAATAAAGACCTCATGAAGCTTATCAGAAGAATTAGATAGTCAGCCATCCAATAAGCCCCAGCTTAACCCCTTTCATGTGTGAATAACCCCAAATTCAAAAATCTATCAAACCACTCTGGTACTTTGCTGATTTGTAGCTATAGCAAATACTAAAACACTCACAATAAACTACTTGGCCCAGTTTAAAGAGCTTGAAAGATCTGCAGTTATTGATCACACAAATGTTTTTTTAACAGATTCAATAAAGCTGTGACTTCATGGTCACTGTTTTCTGTTAGCTGGAGGGGTTTGGAGTAAAGGACGCATTTCCAAGTATTTTTTTTAGATTTACCTGTGAAGAGGCCCAACAATACAAAAGACAGAACACAGAAATAGATTTCACTGTTGAAATAAATGGAGAAAAGAAGGCCATATCTACATGTCTCATTGACATCAATGTCACATTGCCCATGTCATTGCCTCATTGAAGCAGCAATGTACAAAATGGAGAAAAACCATGTGCCAGGGTCTTAATCAAGGAAGAGTCAGTGGCAGAAAAGGTGGAGAACACATGTTTCTTAGGCTTAGGTCATTAGCAAAGCTTTATTTTGTATTGTGCAGCTTTACAAATGATGTTTGCTGCTTCTAATTGTACAAGACATTGTCTTGCAAATAACTGCTGAAGAAGATTTGCTTAAACGAGAAATGTCAGACCTCAGCACTTAACATTATCCTAAAATACAGTCCTGGTTTCCTATAAATGCATAGCATATTCCCAGCTGCGGCTGTTCTCCATTGACATGGGTTCATTGAGACATGAGCCGATGTGGAGGATGGCTGTTGCTCCCTTTAGCCTCATCAGCACTGCACAGAGCAGTGTCCTATACATTCTGTATTGAGAAGAGAGGCTCCAGATGCCCAGATAATACCCTGGGTGCAGTCACCTTACACTCTGACTGACTCCAAGTACAGGAAAGACAGGGGTTCATCAAATAGATAGGCTGTGGGAGAAGTTCCATAGTGCTCCCCAGAGGATCCAGTAACAGCATGAGGAATTACTCTGAAGTATTGACCTATCTTGTATGAATGGCCTCATTTCCACTTATTTTTTCCCTCAGGAACTGACAGGTGCAGTAACAAAAGGTACACAATAAATGAGACAGACAGGCTGCTGAGGCTGTTATTTTTTCTTCAGACCATAGTCCCTATTCCTTGAGTTAATTCATTGGGAGGAAAAGGCCATTGTGACACTGTTCTGAAACCAGATCTCATAATCTGTTATAAAAAATGACTTTCCTGAGCCTTTGTGAAAGTAGTAAGTATTCGATTCAATTTGTTTGATTCTGATGCATATATAATTTTATACTTTATTTGATTATTTATGGGGTTATATCATGAAACAATGTGTCATATTACTAGATTCTTATAAATAGTGTAAAGAAGGATTACACAAAGTGATAAAATCACAATGATTTTTCCTGCAACTTCATAAAGCTCATGCAGTTGCCAGGAGATGGGAGAACACAAGGTATGCTATACCTGGTGGACTCTACTAGCATGTATTTATCTTCACAATACTCCTGTAAATTAATTCAATAGTTATGTACATATTTTATAGACCAATAAAAGAGAAAATTAGATGAAGTGAACAATGAAGTCAATAGACAAGCCAGGGGCATTGGCTTCCAGTGTTAAGCCTTTAACTTTCTTACTAGTACATAGGCAAGCTCAGGTTAGTTACTGAATAATTAGTGGAAAGTTCTATTATTTTTAATTGAATTATGGTCTAATTAATATAACCTAGAGTTTATTTGATATCAAGATAAAATTTCTACTCTAACATCACTGCTGAGTTTAATATGACCAATACCTGAGGGTTTAGTAGATTAAAATAATCCTCTTTTTCTTCACCTGACCTTCTTTTAAGTCCATAGAAACTTAGTTTCTCCAGAACATGAGTCCCTTAGCTGGGAGGCTAAGAAGAACATTTGTTCTTCACACTAATTTTTGAGAGCTTATTTTATTAGTTACATTTTCTGCAAGATCTCTGTTAATTATCTCTTGAGGTAATGATTTGGCAAAGGTTAATGACTTGCCTCATATAGGAAAATTTGCAATTTAGTTCTACTTTTAAATGAAGGTGTTGATTCCTGTGGGCAAAAAACCCTTTATGTCTCAGCTGAACTTTAAATGGAATATTGTGAAGACTGAGAGTTCTGCACTGCATTTGGAATGCTTGGAACCTTAACACAAGTTTTCTATGTTACACAATACTGTATGCATCTCTGGGCAGCACAGACAGTCTTACATGTCTACCATGATACTGCAAGGTAGTTATGAATACATCTTACTTTGATATGTGCCTTACACAAAAAAACCCCCAAAACTAGAGGAATTCAATGAAAGGAGAATAATAATAAAAAAAAAAAAATAAAATCCCCAAATGAACCAAAAGAAACCAAAAAGCTATTTACTTTTCATGAGAATTCACAGAATTTCACTTGCTATTCATGAACATAATCACATCTCAATTCCTCCTGTTATGTTCTGGTTTCCAGTATTTCAGGGGAAGTCCAAACTAAAGAAAACAAACCTTTATTATAAATAATGATAAAAGAAACAGTACATCACCTTTGCTTGTTGTAAATCTTCGGTTTTCAACAAACCTTCATTTAGATCTGAGCTATTTAAGGCTCTATTTACTTCAGCAGGGTATCTGAGCACTAAATAGAGTATTGCATTTTTGGTTCCAGGAGGGTGATCAGAAAGTGCATATTTTACATGATGAAATGAGTCACCCAGCTTTCCTTCCCCTCATCTTCTACTGCAAATATACTGATTCTTCTCTGCCTTATTGATTTTTTGCCTATATCATATCCTCTCTCCCTTTGACATCCCGAAGGAGAAAATAAAACAATCAGGTAAAAAAAGCTAAGAAAATTCAGCATGTTTTCGTGCTTCATACACAATTCTTGGTGACCATTTTACACATATTATCCAACACCAAAGACAGCCAGAGGTCAAATTGGTATTTAAACAGACATTCTAAATGGAAATGAGCTGCAAGTTATTTAAACACGCTCCCTGCATGCAAATTTCACTCTCTCTGTAACAAGAATAGAGAAGGAGCCTAAAAACAAAACCTGTAAATATTGTTCTTCTGAATACTTGAATGCAAAGTACATAGATACTTCATTATCTCTTGTCCATCTGTCTCACAATTAATAAAACAGGGGTATTTCCTTACAACATGTGTCCATTCTGAGTTTCTGAAGTGATGGCACTTACACCTTTCCTCAAAATGCTAATTCCTTAGCCCCATACATAGCAAGGTTTTTACATTCTTCCTGTCTCATTTAGTTTTGCTTTGCTTAATATAACTTTTTATTTGTAGTCTGTAAAGGAGTCCTTACCCCAACACATTTAGTGTTTATTATTGATGCTTATGTACAGTCTCTCATCAGTTTCAGTTGCCATATGGCTGACAACTCTATGACCAGTACCTGTTACCCTTTCCATCATGGCCATATGGGCCTTTCTGCCACTGGCAGGTTAACATTCAGGTCCTTCTGTTCTTAGTGTGCTGGCTGTCTGACACTTCTCTGACCTAAGGGATATTTTTTCTTGAAGATGGGGTCCTGAAATAGAAGTATCCCCTGAAAACATGCTCTGCATGTCTGAACACAATCTTCTGTCACTGTTATTGCCCCTTTTGTGCCTGCTTTCCAAAAATACTTTAATAGACAAACTTGCCAGCAGAGATGTTACAGGCATCCTCCTAGGAACAAACACACACCATGTGTTTGCTGTAGCCTATCAAATCTGAACAGCACAGCTGGAATTTCAAATAGCAAATCCTTACAGATAAGTAATTGTGGATGAGCCACTATATTTAACTTGGAAATAAGTTTGAATAGCAAATTAATTCCACAAAGTCATGATCTGCTTGTTAAGTCAGAAATGGGGAAAAAGAGGACTTGTCAGCATATTCTTTGGAGTATTTTTGCCTGTGACTGATATATAATAAAACAGTTCCAAGAATCCTAACACCAATACTGGTTCATTCATCATCCTTAAATCAGTCTCTCTATATGTTTAGTTTTCATCTTTGCCTAGGTTCTCTTTGTTCTTTCATGTCTTTGTGTTAGGCAGTCCAGGGCTAAATACTGTATCCTCAATGCAATCACTAAAACAGCAGAGAAAGAAACTATTAACTCCTTGCTCTATAATGCAAAATTTCTGCATATGTGTCCTTTTCTTTCCTACATTCCTGTTTTTCATTTCAGCTGCAGACTCTATTCAGCGGCAGCAAATAGAGACAGAGCCTAATATGGGAGAATATATTCCAAATCATTAGGGACTCATTTTCAGCTCTTCTGTGAAATTTATTGCAGCTCTCCACCTTCAGAAGGTAGTTTAGGATCTGTTTTCATTGAAGACTCTCTCATTACTCAGTAGTATAATGAGAAGCTTTCTCAGCCAGTCAGAGACCAGGAAAAAGGTTTGAACAAGCAGGCTAGGAATTTTCCTTGTTCTTGAATGTATCTGATTTTCTAAGCTGTCTTTGTTACGATATTTTCTAAAGGCACAAATGGAGAGAATGAATATATTTAAATGCAAGTCCATCACTATCACAGGTTTTCTTTGATCAAAGTTTCCTACATCCTTTTTAGATAGAAATCAGAATTTGAGTTCAAGTGATACAAAATTGATTTCCCGAAGCAGGCGGAATGGAACTAAACATGTTGTGAGGCAGGAAATGGCTACTGTGCTACTCATTAACAGATAAGAATGGATTTGTTGCATATAAGAGAAAAAATGAATCAAGCTGCAAAAATTATAAATTATTGACTCAGTCTAGAACACCTGCTCTTTTGAAAAACCTAGGTACAGAGTAGGGGATAAGACTGGAAGGGGAACAAGGTAAAGACTGAGCTACCACCCAGATCTAGAAAATAATTTTGAAGTACTCCTTTCAGTGTGCAGCATTTTTCACAGGTGGAGACACTTGGAATGGAATGGAATTCAGGTTCTTTGTAAAAGGCATAGGAAAACCTGAAGATTTTCAAGTGGCTTTCTGTGAAAAATTTTCCCTGTTACACTCTGGAATGAAATCAGTTTTACAGCAAATTAGGGTCGCTTTGACAGATCTAGACAAAGATCTCTTTCTATCTTATGAAGCATCTCACCATATTTTTTAACGTATCAGTCATAACACTAACAATTCCTAATTAAACCCACTGAAAACACTGCATTGAAAGAAATCAATGACTACACATACAAACTTTGCTAATTATTGCTGAAGACTTTTCCTAAGATCTGTCAGAAAAAGCATCTCATGGAATCTTTCAACAGTTTAAGTGATTGTAGAACATCCATAAATTTTGTAAAACGCAGCTTTTCTCTATTGCTCTAACACTGTCCCTGCCCAGCTCCGTGGGGTCCCGCGTGCCCCCACAGCAGCACGGGTGGGTTCAGTGTTACAGTCGGGAGCAAAGAGCTGAGAAGGGCATTTGCGTGCGTTCCCACAGGAGCATTTATTGCTGCTACACTGTCCAAGGGTGCAGAGGCAAATAGGAGCGTGATCCCAAAATTCACAGTTTTATCCGGGGGCGGGGAAAAGGCAGCACCAGGGAACGGGGACCAATGGGGAAGCTCTGGGGAGTGACGAGGGGCAGAGGCTGACAGGCAACCCGGGAATCCAAACTGGGGTAGATGAACATGACAGACCAATGCAGCCTGGGAGAAGCCTTTCTGGTCACCCGAACGTAAAGTGGTTCTTGTGGCACTAGGGACTTGTCTTACTGAAAACTCTCTGTCCCTTGTCAAGTATGTTCACAGGCCACCACACTGCTCTCTGTACCCAAATCCTTCAGAGTAATTAAATCTGTATCCGTCATGTGGTATAATTAATTAATTCGGTATAGAGAACAGTGGTACAGTGCTGATTAATTTGTATTTTAGGTGCATATATTTCTTATTTTCAGCTCACCTAAGAAATATATTAATCAGTCAGACAGGACTGGTATTAAATAAAGATATCATAGTTACTTCTGTTCCTTCCCCATTTACTAAATTTAGTGTTGCCATCCTTATAGCATCTGTTTGCTATCCACTATTTTGTGTTTAATGCTTTAATTTTATGCTTAGTGTTTTAGCGTAAAATTTATTTTTTCAGATATCAATGTCCAGAATATGATTAAGGCAACAAAATGAAATTTAAGATCCTACAATGAAGCTCAACCTTGCAGTGCTGAAAACCCCATTCAACTGCCCTTTAATTTCACAAGTCTCTGAAATCCCTAAGTATTCTGCTTCTCAATTACTGAGGCATCTGATGTTGCTCTCTTTATGCATAAAAGGCGCATTGGTCATGAGTGAAAGGAAGGCTATTCAGGCTTCAAGAGGTAAGCATCACTTTAGGGTTTGACTTTGATGGGCATTCTCAGGCATGCTTACAGAAACACAACAGGAATTCTCAGAGATACAGTTTTCACATCAAATGAGAGAAGAACTGACCTTTGAATGGCTGCCCTGTTTGGTGTTTGACCATACTGAGCACCCAGGACCTCAAATTCTCAATGTTTAGAGAGACAGGTACTTAAAATGAAGTTCTGGATTTCCAATGGGAACCATACCTCTAACAGAGGAAAAACTGGAATAACTTTAACACCATTGTCCCTTTTTTTTGGTCTGTCAGAAGAATATTCAAATTTGGGTATTCCGAAAAGCAAAGATACATACCTGAACTACTAGCCCATATCTCCTAGAATGAAAAGGTAGATGGTAAGTGTAGGAGTTTCATCCAGACTTCCCTTTTGCTTTTGATTCCTAAATTTTTCAGCCACTCTGATTTTATTTTTCTCAGTTATGCTCACATTTGTTATTTCCTATTTTAGTTTAGATTTTAAAGTGTTTCATCAGTAATATGTCCAAATTCTGGGAAAAACTGTATGCTCATGAAAGAGGAGAGAGGTAGGGAGCTTTTCTATGTAGCCACAGAACTTCATTTTTACATAAGCTGTAAATCTAGAATATTCTGAAAAATATTCTGAGATGAAAAGGTTTCCATGTTACTTCTTAAATGCTTATTCCACTTGTAAAAGTCAATTTTAATTATAGTAAAGTACCAAAAAATGATAACTTGCAATTACCAAACTGAAATATTTTGGAAGAAAAAATACTTTGTAATCAGCATTTTTCTGGGTTGAAATCCCTCTTCCTACTCACTTCTAATTTTATGTAAGAGGTAATTACTCTCATCAATGCAGAAAATGTATTTAGTCTAACTTACACATAAGTTCATTTTTCATCAGCGTTCTGCAGCCTGGCTACATCTTCCACCCCAAACTGTAAGTCAAGCGCAGCCTGGTGCAGCTTGTCTCTTGCACAGAGTGAAGCCATGAGTAAGGTGCTTCCCTGATGTGAGGCAACACGAGCAAGTGCCAATGAATATGTTCTTTGGTGAATGTGATGCATTGGTCATGTCTTTTCTAGTCAGGTTTATCCTTGTATTACTCTGATGTAATCCCTTTTGAGAAGTGCCTTTAGAAGTGTAAACAGTACCTCTTGCATACAGGTCTTTATCCATTCTTTCTCCATTAATACTGAACAATTCAGAGGTTGCCATGAGTTGGCAATTTAGACTGAAAGATGGCCTGGCCTGCCCTGTAGGTCCTTCCTCCTATTCTTCTTAACCCCAGGACTGCAATCTCAGAACCCTGGTGTGTGCTGGACAGCTTTACAAAACATGAGAAAGAAGGCAGAAAAAGGTGAGATTTTGAAGACCTGCTTACTCCCTTTCCTCCCATACCTTTATTGAATTTGGATTTGAATAACAGTCACAGAGCTTTAATCCAACAGTTCTTTCACTGATTTCCTATGATCTAATAACCAAGGAAGATATATATGTGCTGGAAGGAGTCAGCCACCTGACATCCCCTTTGGTCATGGAATCTCAGCTTTCCTAGTAATAAATTATCACTTTTAATAGTGAATGAGTTTGCAAACAGCCTTCAGAAATTAGTCCATATCAGCAGTCATTAACTGGTTTGTGTCCCCAGACACATCTTCCCAAGACCCGTTGCTGGCCAGGAAGAGAGGCTTGGTGCTTTTTCATGCTAGCATAGTGATGAAGAATAGCCTGAAGGAAGAGAAGTTAGAGCTAAGAACAGCCAGAAGCCTAATTCCTGTTGCTACAGCAAGTGTAATTATAAATACTTAAAATAGTTTCTGAATGGTTCCTGAAACTTAATGAAACATTGATTTGCTATCTAAGTCACAAGTTCTGATCATCACAATTACCGCAGAGTGGCTGTCAGAAATTAATTGATGGCCAGACTATCTCCTAATCGACAGGCATGAATGAAGTGATGGAGTCATTCTCATAAATACCCCAACCTTAGCAGGGGAACTTAGAATTGTCATGGCCACGTCTAAATGTGGAATTGGTTTGCATCCCTAGAAATCTAAAGAGAATAGTGGTGAAGTGGATTAGACTTTACACAAACTCTGCTCTATCCCCAACCTACTGATTCACTGAGGTCTTAAATGCCAGAGAAATGACCAGACTTCACAAACTGAAATCTTACTCATTCCTATCAGCCATTCCCTGCAGGAGACAAAACCCCTGCTTCCAAAATTAGATTTTAAGAGCTTATTAGAGATTCAGCAAAACTGATAATTAGACTGAGTAGCTCCACTGCTGTCATTCATTTCCTACTAATCAGAGATGAGGGTATGATGAGGGATTTTTATGCTATGCAACTCCGGATTTTGTATGACTATGTTATAGTATTTGGCAAAATAAAGTGCCTTGCTGTTGCTCTGTCTGCTTTGGACTTGTCCCGGGATGCCCTTGTAACGAAAAAGACTTTGCAGGTTTTCTGGCTGTGAATTATTTCTGTGAATACTTATGTACCATCATGTTCAATCTATTCAGCTAATCAGTGCCAGCACATATATCTCATTAAATAGTTCAAACTCAGCCTCTCTGAATCTAAAATCTTTGCAAGACTACAGGCTTCCAAACCTACACAATTTTTACCCTGGACATCTAACACTGGTGAGGGGTGATCTTTCCAACACCTCTCTCACAGAGAATTTTTGCTGCTTGTTCTTAACAGAACGTTTATTCCATATGGAAGGGCAGAGTTAAAGTGTTTGAACATGCAATTATACTGCTCTTTAGTCTTGCCAATCAGGCTGCTTTCCAGATGCTGGCACAGCAGAAGTATAATTTTTTTCTCTCAGAATGACTGTGGATAATTTGATGCAACTTGGACGAGAGGGAATTTTCTAAAACTTGACTCAAAGATTACATCCCTTGGAGGAGAGAATGAAGGAAGCAAGTTTAGCATATTGAGAATTGGGAACATTTGGGCACACATCAGATAAACCTAACTCTCTTTTGTATGCTCAGCTTTGAAACCCCAGTTATGAAACACTGTATAGTTCTGTCAATATGGCTTGTAATTCTCAGTGACAAATGGGATAAGATAGCTGCAGCAGTAACACTCGAGCTACAAAGCATCCTTTGCACTCCCCACAACTGCATATAACCCTTAGAGGAAAGTCGTTTCCTTTTAGACCTTTTCAAAACTCCAGTCTCTGCTCCAACAAAATATTTCACACAAATAGGTCTTTCTGTGCTAGCAAAGCCCTCTTAAAATCAATAATGCTTTGGAACATTGCTTTGCTATCTTGCTGCAAAGGAGGACTCCATTGATTTTGGTGTAACATCTAATTGGGAAACAATGTACTACATATTCTTAAAATGAAGTACTGGTGCCTGACAGCACACAGACAAACTTTTGTGATGGCAGAATTCCAGTCAGCACAGAATTTAAAGTCTTAATTTGGGCTATACAGAAATCAAGCAGAATTTATAAAAGTTTTGAACATTTTACATCCATTAAAAGATACATTAGTTTACACTGTTATATGATGACTATCTATTCTCTAGGACTAAAATGGACTATCTGGAGTTGGTAACAGTGTATTTTGAGGGACAATATCCTTAAACTATACTTTATCTAGATTACTTTGATTCACCGAGATAGCTCACCAGTTCTAATAAAACACTGTTTCAGTTCTGAAGGTTTTGTTTTGAAGTTTTTCTTTTTTAGCTGTATGGAACTGGTAAAGACATTACAATGTATAGGGAGCAAGGTGCAGAACATCTATTCTCTGCTATATACCCACTAGTCTGTCATCCCATATACATTTATAAGTCTTTGTAAGTGTACTTTCTATCATTACATGCTCTAAATCAAAAACACACCTAGAAAAAATAAATAACGGTCTTAACATCTTGTTCATAACCATTGTCTGTAACTACCCTAATAGCATGTTGTGGGTTTGATTTTTTTTTAATAGACTAGATGGGGCTCAGAGGAGACCCTTTAAAAGAAGGAGGTCCGGTGTAATTGAAAGGTACTAATGATTAGCAGGTGTGACCATTCAGCTCCTTTTAAAAACTAAAATAGGGTCTTTTTATATGAGGAAAATACAAAAGTAGTATTAAGCAGTATGTTTTCAGCAAAGGTTAAGATCTGTGAGAGAGGTAATGGAGGCCTGGGAAATGGATTGTAAATAAACAGTGTATGCTTAGGAGGTGCATAGTTGCAGAAGTAATAACCTAAGAATCTAGGGGCTCTTTCAGTTTGGTGTTAAATTAGTTCAACAGAGTTGTAATGCTCTCAGAGTGGAATTAATAGGGTGGTGATTCGGGTATACTAGATTTAAACTGCACAGCTTTTAAAAGCTCTATGTAATGTTTTAAAATATAGAATCAAAGGCTCCAGCTCTCAAATTCAGCATGCTGCAATATCACTGCAGGCTTGAGCAGAGAAAGGGAGCTTAAGCATGAAGTACCTTTGTCCTGTCATTGATTCTAGGTGTCATTGCATAAATGACACCTAGAACCTAAAAATATTGTGGACAGATGTCTGCTTTGGGTGCCTGGATTCTTTGCAGGATCTCAAAGAAATTTAGATTCCTCAGGGCATAGTCTAGGTGATGGAGCATAGTCCAGAGTGAGTAAGTAGGAAACACTAAATATAAGGGTATATATGAAAGGTGAGGGATGGCTGTCTGGGTTTCTGCTTCATAATTCTTACCATAATTCTTACTTTGCTACTCAAAAACAAAACATAGTTTTAATTTCATGTGCTTTCTTTTCTTTGAATTAATCTAGTGGAGGGAATGTGGGGACAGAGGCTACTTCAGGAGGCAGAAATGTGGGAAGACACAGCAGGTACCTCTGACAGTTGGTGAGAGGAGAAAAGAAGACACAATTTGCTGGGCCAGAGAGGGTGGGATGGTGACATTTTTGTAGCTTCACAGTTAGAGATCTGATCTACTCTTGTGAAATACAGCCACTGAGTTAAATGTGGAAACTATTTTGCTATGTGGGTGTGCAGTGCCTTCAATTATCTCTTACAAATAATAAACAGTGACTGAAGCCCTTCAGTCTTGAAAGTGGGCAAGATTGGAGACTGCCTTTAATTTCTTTTAGCCTGCATTTTGAATTTGTGTGTTTTAATGCCATTTCGGGAGTTACCAGTGCCTGTAGAGTTAACAGAAACATAATTTTGGATAAGTTTTTTAGTTTTGGTGAAGAGATGGAGGTATTTTGAGACTGTTTAAGTCTTTGCATTTACATCCTCTTTTAAACTAATATATATTATCAGAGCTGGCATACAAAACATGCTGGTAATGTTGTGTTCTCCAGTGCAAGGATCAGTCTTTCACTGGAAAAAACCAAAAGTTTTAGTAACACCACTCCATCCCCCACCTCCAGTAGTGTTATTTGACATTGCCAGAGGTCCAGGTAGAATATAAAGTGGGATTTTTTTTCTCTCCTAATATAAATAAGTAAAAAAGCCAGTTTTACCTGTACCATTGTTTTTGCTATTAACCAGAAAGAACATCTGAAAGAAAATTTAGCAGAGCAAATCTAAAAACGAGTGACTGCTGAGAAACTCTGTTAGGTTTGACAGTAGTCACAAACCCTCTTGAATCAAGAGAAGAAACAAGGCTTAATGGGACTTGAAAACAGAGGCACGTGAGTGTTGCCACTGGGTAGCTGCCTCCTTCAGTAACTTTTTCTTATCTTGGCTTTGTCCCTGCTGCTTGTTCAGATGTCAGGCTCTGCCTGTGGTTTGGGCTCTGGGTGTGTTTAGCACAATGGAAATGGAGACCCAGTCTAGGCTGTGAACTGTCTCTGTTACAATTAATAAATATCATGATCACTCAGAATCCATGTTATGTGATATAACTACCTTGAATGTCTTTTCCTGCATGGGGCAGCCATTTCTCTTCTGCATTCCTATACCTCCCAGCATGTTGCCTGCATTCATATGTGTGGAATGTGTGTACAGAAGAATATTTTCCCCTCTGGAGGCTGCTCCTCTATTTATTCAAGAGGGGGAGGCATAAACGGAGCCATTAGTCAGAGAAATAGAGGCTGAGCACACAGCAGCAACCATTTTTTAATGAGTCTATTTGTACTGGGCCAGCGGGCAGCCCTGACATTGAGTCAAACCTGAGAGTGGATCTGGCAGCCAGCCAGAATTCTGCTGAGAAGAAGCTAAATTATGCATCTAATTTAGTACATTTATTAAAAGATCTTCTAACATTTCCAGGCAAAAATCCCAAAACAAATGCTGCTATCATTTAAGAGCCTTGCAGTTGTGAGCTACATTTAATGCATTACAATTCCCCTATAATAGCTTTGTGGTGTTGGCTGAGCTTCATCTCTCAGTGGTGTTTCATAAATTGTTATGGTAGAGAGATATTAAGGGGAAGGAATTCTCCCTGAGCTAGGGGTGTGGAGGAAGATAATTAGTGCTGGGGGTGCCCAGCCCTGTCCCGACTTGGAGCAAAACCCAGCATTGCAGCCATGGCTGCTCTGCAGAAAGGCAGCTGCCATTTGTGTCAAACAGTGCAGAGACTTCTGCTAATAAATCTGACACACACATGCTGATCGACCTCAGGCAAACACTGTGGGATTATGCATGCTCACTTTGAATCTCTGCTCCCCTTTTTTTTTAACTTCTCGGATTTGAGTTGGTAAAAAACACCTCCTGGAGAACAGCTTACTCCTCTGCAGGTGTTCTAGCACTGTTTTGTAAGCACGGAGATTCTGCCTAGGGAACAAGTTTTTTCCAAGCCTAGTTCTAACATGATTGGCTACAGTGTTTTAATTGGACATCAGGCAGCCGTACTGCAGAAATCTTTCTGTGACTGGAACTGCAGCTACTAGAGTCCTGTTACACTGTGCTGAACTTTTTTTACAGCATAAAACCATCAGAGCTGAGGATCTCGGCTTATGACTACGGTTTAGCAGTACATTGTTCTGACCAGCTCTCCCTGCTTCATGGTCCCCTACAGCCATATTTTGCTTTTCAGCAGCTGTGTTCCTCCCTTAGCAGGTGAGCAGTTCCCACAGGTGCTACTGGCTGGCCTTTCATCATAAGAACTGCTTTATGCATCTCAGACTAAGCAACACTCAGTGAGTCTGGATCTTGACAGGGCCGGTATGTAAGTCCTGATTTGAATTTTCAGCCCTTTAAAAAGCCTTTTCTAACCAACTTGTATTTAATTTTTTTATCCCAATGATCTCTCTAGAAGGGCACATTAAAGTAATGCTCTCTTGAGATGGAAAAAAGTCAGCAGATAGCAATTTAAAAATTGCCTCAGAACTGATCCAAATGTAGTGGAAAGCACTCCAGGAAAGCTCTCTTCCTCTGTGTAATTATTAAAAAGTGGGATAAAAAATATGGCATCACCCTTTGCAGTGGCAAGAATATGCAGACAACAGCATGTTACTGCTCATCAAGTCATCAGACTTCTTATATAAAGGCTGATACAGGTAGCCTGGAGACAAACTGACCTTTTGCAATAGTGTACGTGGGACATACGAGCTTCACATTTCAGATTCCTATTTCACTTCCTTCCTAATGTATAATGTTCAGGTTTGCTTAATTTTTTTTTTTTTTTTAATTCAATGCTCTGTTCAGGTGATAAGAGTTTAAAGCATAAGCATATAGAGAACAATTTATCCTTAGCACTCCAGGTATTGTAGGTGGGTCTGATTGGGCTGCCAATTGTAGCAGCTGCAAGATTGAGGATCATATATTATTTAAAGGTCAATTCCTTTAAAAGACACAGGTTTTCAGTTGTCAGACTTAATGATGTGGCCTGAACTGTTTCCATGCTGAATGTCAGCTTGATGCAGATACGTTCATAAGATTTTGAATATACAGTCCTAAATGGCTCTTTGTTTCTTGAGAATGACAATAGAGAAAATGTAGTTTAGTTGTTTTAAATGCCATCCTGCTTTGAACACAGAAATGAATGTTTGGCTTTCTGAGAAAATCTTTGGAAACATTTGCATATCTTCTACAGATTCTGCATAGAAATATGCAGCTAAATTCTGTCTGCAGTGAAAGTATACCTGTGAGAGATGATCAGAACTTAATCTATGACTGTGACTTTGAAATGCTGCAGTCAGTGTCATGTCCGGATGCAAACACTTGATGCAAACACTTGAAGCGACTTTAAAACGTTTATTCGTGGCAGCCTGGCAGTCAGTAGCAACTGGGAGGTGAGACAGTGAGAGCTCTCCATGCCATTCATATTTCCTTTGGTTAGATGCATGTCAGTACCAGAGAAAAGATTCTCAACACTTTTTTTGGTAGTAAGGTTTCTGCCTCATTTAGAACACAGCAGTACATGCTAGGAGTTTCTTTGTAAAACTTTGAAGATACTGGGAGGTGGTGGGCAAAAGAGAGAGGAGACAGCAGGAAAAATAGTGCATAGTTTTTTGATTATGGTGGCTAAATTCTACCTGAGGAACTGGTTCTGTCTTTCTAGGTCATTCAAGCAAATTACTTTTATCCGATTAATGAAAATTTGGTTTATTTTACTTTCAGAATGCCTTGATTGAAGACTCTCAGTAATTTCACAGAAGAATTGTTAAATGAAAGGTTGCAGGGAAGGACTGTGGAAATTGTGCTGGGAGAATATTCATAACTGCATATTTAAATAGCACTGAATATTGAATGAGGACTCTAGCAATTCAGAGGCAAGAGCCATGAAATGCCTTAGAAACCTGAATGCCACTTACTGTCCATGCTCACCTTCTAGATAGTAACTTCATCAGCCACAGGACTATCCTAAACACAAGAATTTAGGGTGCACTTTATATCCCAGTCTGTCTTCCTTGTGCTACCGCTTTAAATGCTGTTTATTCATTCGAAGTGGGGCTACGTAGTTAGTTAGGCATTTTGTAATTTTGGGAACCCAAATGATTCACTCTGAATTATTCCGGGTAGTACTCTCATTGCTTATTTTTGGCAATTGTAAAAGTAAATGTCAGAATGTTTTTAATTGTTGCCTAATTTAGGTTCCCTGGAGGCTAAATATAACTTCTAATGTTGTAAAAAATCAAACAAGATATGTCTAAAGATCCCCTAAAACAAAGTTACTGAGTGTATGGGCTAAGGACTGGTAAGTTTCAATGGGAATATTATTTTCTCTTTTCAAAGCTCCATGTTTGACTGGCTTGATTGCTCATAAAAGCAAGCAGGGAAGATGCTGATTTAAGCACTTGCTTATTGGCCTTCTCTGGTGTACCACTTGCTGTGTGCGCCACCAGGGCTGTAAATATGATGTTACAGGATGAAAGTGTCCTTTCCGATGTGGGCAATTTTTGGTCATAATAGGTATTAAGGACTTTCAAGATTGTTAATTTATCAATAAAACAAAAAAATTAATATACTCTAGCAAACATTAAAATATATCAGTTGAGTCCTAGGAGAATTGCTGTGTATATATGTGCAGCTCTTTGTATTAATATAACTTACAGTTATATATTAATGCTTACATTTATTAACATTATTAATATAACTTACCCAAAAAACCTCAATAATGATTTAACTTAGTTTCCACAGGAATCATCTAAGTTATTAGCATGTTATTTGAATTCTAGGAGTAGCTTTTTCAGAAGCCTTGTTTGACTTTTATCTGATTACATACTATGTAGACAGGAGTGGAGATCCAGAGAAAATGGTGGCTAACACAAAGTCAGTTAAATACTGGTTTCAGAAGTTATGTGTGATAGTATATAAATCACAGGATGCAGCTGTCCAGGTTCAGTGCTGACACTTAGGAGCACTCTTTATTGCTTCTTTTTGCTAAGGCTATTGTGGACTGCTGGTGCTTGCATTCCCAGCATGTTTTGCTCTTATGTTATGTGAGTCAGAGAAACATTTCACATGCTAAAGATGGAAACCTTGTGACAGCATGATCACCCACCTCCTCCAAGTGCTGCAGTGTGGCTGTGCCATGCATTAAATAAATGACTAGATCTTTGTAATGCCAATGTAACTTTATGGGTGAGGATTATTTGTATTTATAGCATCCATAAAGCAATTTATAGTCCTTCTGCTGCCTGTTATTTTGTGCTTTTGAGCGGAAAGAGTGGACTGCAATGACTTGAAATGCAACTCCAGTGTGCTTTAAAGGTTGAAAGGCTTTCCAGGTCAAAGGCAGTGAATGTGAATAGCAGTAATAACTACTCTTTTTTTTGTTACCTTGTATTTAGAGCTTTGCCTTTGGGCTCTTCATCTCCTTCAGGAGAGCAGATGTCAAGCATGCCTTGGAGCATGCATGTTTTGTAAATCTGCAAATCAGGAAATGGAGGTATTGAGGTGACATGCTGTATCACCTACCAGACTGTTGTGCTGAAAGCAGAACTTAAGTCCCTGAGTCTATTTGAAGGTACTACTTAAATAGGTCTGTTTTAATATTTTTAAATCTGGATGAACTAGAAGACTGCTACTCAAAACTAAATTTGAAGTTTAATGGATAGTCACACCAGGGAGTCTGAGGATGAAGGGACAGCATGTTGAAAAAAGGGCCAGAATTGTTCTTGGTATTTGATCCTACCTCTGTCAAAGGAGATTGTGCCTTGACCTCTGCACAGAGGGTTAAAATGCCTTCTGATTGTGGTGGTGTGCATAGGTCTTCTCATAGATACAGGGAAAGAAAGATGGGAAGAAAGGCTGAAGGACTACTTTCCACTGGTGCAACCTCACCTTGAGTCCTGTGTGCAGTTTTGGGCACCACAATATAAAAAAGACATTAAGCTATTAGAGAGTGTCCAAAGGAGGGCAATGAAGATGGTGAAGGGCCTTGAGGGGAAGCCATATGAGGAGCGGCTGAGGTCACTTGGTCTGTTCAGCCTGGAAAGGAGGAGACTGAGGGGAGACGTCATTGCAGATAAAACTTCCTCATGCGGAGAAGAGTGGAAGACGCTGATCTCTTCTCTCTGGTGACCAGTGACAGTATCTGAGGTTATGGACTGAAGCTGAGTAGGGGAAGTTTAGGCTGCATATCAGGAAAAGGTTCTTCACCCAGAGGGTGGTTGGGCACTGGAACAGGCTCCCCAGGGAAGAGGTCACAGCACCAAGCCTGACAGAGTTCAAGAAGTGATTGGACAATGCTCTCAGGTACCCTGTGTGACTGTTGGGTGTCCTGTACAGGGCCAGCAGTTGGAATTGATGATCCTGATAGGTCCCTTCCAACTCAACATATTCTGTGATTCTATGAAACTGGGGAATGGTAACTTACCACAAAATGATTGTGTGTTGGTTTAACAGCAGCCTCTCCAGTTCTGCTTATTAATGTTAGCTAAAAAATATACTGTGCCTCTGTAAACATGCAGAGAATAGCACCTGACACCAAGAAGTTAAATGCTTTTCTCATTTTGGCATCAACCTTGTCTCCAGAGGACACATTAATCAAAGGGGGTGGAAGGTATAAGAATAAGACTATAGCATCATTAAAACTTAAAACAAAGTGACTTATACCCATCTATTTTTTCTCCAGACAGCATATTAATCCATTCACAGAGCTATATTACTGAGTCACGCTTCAGTTTATTTTCTGAACTGTAAGAAATTTTGAGAAGACAATGTACACTGCAGTGGTAATTCAAGAAGTGAAAAACTGCTACAAAAAATGAAATTGAAGCAAGTGCCCCTTGTAAAAAAACCAACCAAACAAGCCCCCCAAAACCCATCCTAAACCCCTCCAAGAGACAACAAGGATGTCTCTTGGTATATCTTTTGTTGACCAGGGATATTTCATTATGGAAAACACTCTTACATATTCTCTGAGGAAGTATACATACTTTGAAATCCAGTGGGCTATTTAGCCATAACTTTTTTCTTTTTCTTCTGATGTGAGTAGAGAGCAAAATTTGTATCTGCTGCCTGCATCTGCTACAGCTAATTTTTCAATTTATATAAATAAATAACCTGCCAAAACTAATTACTTCTCTTCAAATTCTAAATACATTATTCCTCCTTTTCCTTCCCCCCAATCTGTCTTGCTGTAATTATTTTTGCATCAGTTGTCATTTTAGGAGCTGGTTTGGTCTAAAAAGGGATGGTTGTGTATGTCTTGCTATTTTAATTTAACTAATTATGATTGCTGCTTTTTTTTCTTGTTATATGGAGGCAGAAATGGAGTGGATGCTCATATAACGGTGCTCTTGATTTGATGGATAAGAAGTTGTTCTGATCCAACATTACCTACTAAAAAAATTACAGCAGAAACACTCAGTCCAGAGTTTGCAAAACTGATGGGTTGATTTTCAGAAATGCTCACAAGAATTAACCTCTCAAATCCCATTTCAGTCCATGGGGCTATAGTCTCTGGTGCATGAGTAGTCTGAAGAAAGGCTGATTCAGGAATGCATTGTCTGGCACTGTTGGTTAACAGTGCAAAATTTAAGTATCAGAGATATCAGTGAACTACCTAATCTTAAGTGTGACTAATTCTTTGTAGATTTAATGAAAATATTTATGCTTTTACAGAATTCATATCATGAAGCATCCCAGTGATGACATGATCTTACACTTTTCTTTATATCTGTTCCTTCTTTGGGTTTCTTCAGGTTTAGGGTTGTGCTCCTGTATTACAGCATGGCTTATATAAGCATATATAATCTTAAGTACTGGAGTCTGCACAGGACATTTGAGAAGAAAGTTCACCCAGCAGATCTGCTGCAAAGGTACTAGCACTAGCCCAGCCCAAGGAAATCGTGTTTTGTCTTGCTTTTGCTTAAATAGACTTCAACTTATCTTTCTTACTCTCAAGGCAAGCAGCTGATGAACTAGCTGTGAGAGATTTTGTGGTGGTAGAAGGAACATTTTCTCATCCCTTTCAAGCCATTTCTCTCTAAATGAAGTAATTAAATGAGCAGAGAAGACCAATTTGAATTCAGCATGTGTACACGATACTTCCAAGTTGAATGCAAAGGTAGCAGGCCCACAGCTGCTGTAATTGCAAGGAGGAATTATGTTTGCAGTTCTACACTTGTGTGTAGAACAGATGGATATCAGGGCCATTTTACCTGCTTCCCTTCTCGAGAGGAGAGGGCCAGGCTTGCATATCATAGTCCAGTTACTGGTGACAGCAGTTTCCTACAGAAATCTTCTAAAATGAAGTGATGAGGATTATTCTGTTCTGGGTCACTGTTACAGGAGACATTCAGGGAACCAGATGATATTTAAGGTCCTGTCCAATGCAACCTGTTCAGTGATTCTCTCCAACTCCCATCTGTTTGCTTTCCTTCCACATTATTATCCACCTCACTTCTTACTCATCCTACCTTCTTTTCTTAAGGAGGTTCCTAGGCTGAGACATTTCCTATGTTAGACTTGCTAGTCTGTGTTTTTTAATATAGCACTGGGATCTATTTGATTTGGTAATGTTAGATGGACCTTTGTCTTGTCTTGTAATTTGCCACACAATCTTTATATTCTTCTTGTCTCATTTCAAAAAGAGCTCTTCCAGTCTCATTCTGCTTCACCAAGTGTCTGACCATTGCAACCCCAGGACACTCAGGGAGGTGAAATCTTATTCAACTACAAGTCAATTGAAGTTTTGGAGACAAGACTTCACCATCGCGTTTTGACACTAAATAACATTCTCTCTGTTTACATGACTGAAAAGAAAACTAATTTCATTATGTGCTCTATAAAGTGTTAGCTGTGTTTTTGGTACCAAAGAATATATTCTTTCATGTGTCCTGTGGGAACATTCTAACTGTAACATCTGGAACCCCCATTTGTCAATGCTTTCTGAGAAGATCCTCAAAATACATCTTTTTTGTAATTCGGTTTATCTTTGAAGAGTGTTCATTAATCCATTTATATTTAAAGGCATGTTCATAAATACATTTGCTAAGGCACCTTGTAGCTTGCGTAATTTGTTTCAAACAAAGATTTGTGTTACTTCTTTTCATACAAACAAGCATACATAATTTATCTTTCACATATATTTTGTAAACAAACACATTAATAATTTTATCACATGCTCTGGTATTTCCCACATGAACAGAAGTGATTTGCTATAGCCTAAGTTAGCCACAAAGTTAAAATCTTATACATTAAATTTTTTTTTCCCTTAGGGTACATACAGTCACTTAGACTATTATTTTCAAATTTTAATAATCTAGTTGGGCTTTTTTCCAGTAGAAAGAGTCTTTAATTTTTAAATATTGCTCCATTTGATCAGCTGAAGAAGAAGTTCCACTTTTTCATAGGATTTCCTATTTTTTTAATGCCTTTTGTTGCTGACATTAAATTGGGGCTTATGATAAGCCAGGGATACTGACCATAATTATATGGCACAAGGTACTGTACACAGGGCACCTTCAAGTCTTCAATTATCAACCTATTGCTGCAACATTTTGGTTGATAGGACAGCATTGAGAAAACAGACACCCAACTCAATAAATTATTTTAAAATAGGTATTTTCCATGTTTTCTTTAAAAAAAACCATCAATATTGTGCTAACTTTTGGAAAAACTTGCAGTTTAATATTTTCATCATGGACTTCATCATGGACAGATTCACAATAGGAAGGAGAATTTTGAGAACCTTGTGACTGAAATTATCTCCATTTCCTTGGCAGCTCTTATGGGTATGCAGTGTACGCAGTGAACATTAAAAGTGACCCTCATTACGAGCTTAAGTGGATTTGAGACTGTGCCAGGAACCCTGCCCCACTAATAGCTGGTTCCACCAATGCAATAAACAGTTCTGTAGCAAGTCCTCCAGATATATTGCTTCTCCAGATTGGACGTTCAGGTTTGTACTTGCTGATTTTGTTGTCTGTATCAGTTCACTGCTGCCTTAGCATGGTAGAAGGACTTGCTTTTCTGTGTTTTGGGACCTAGAAGACAGTGAACAGAGTAGTCGCAAGAATCAGTTCATAACAGCCTAACAACTTCCTTAGTATGATTGTGGCAGCAATGGAAGGGAATTGACAAAAAGGAAAAAATCTGAAGGATATTAGAAGCTGGGAATACAGTCTGCAATGCCTGGCATGATCAAAATACAGAGAGACCAGTGATGAGAGGGAACTGTTGGTTGACTCTGTCCTAGGAGAAACGCTACTTAGAGTATGCGTTTTTAACATTGTTACAGTATATCAAATTCTTTATCGCTCAACTGTCATTGAGTCAGGAATTAAGAATGAAGTTTAGAATTTGGCCCTTGATTGATATGATGGCTTGGCTGGGATTTGAATTACTGTATCTCTTTGCCAGTCCCAAATGAACCCAAAACATGTTCCAAGGAAAAATGATCCTACTGTTACCTCATTCTGAAGCCCAGTTCTGCTTTTTTTCCCTAGCCATTCAAAAAATATGCATGTGCTTGTTTCAAGGTCTACTCCATAATTTCCTGAAGTGTGAATTTCAGAATCCGTTTACTTCCACTGTGCTTATCCTTATATGTTCTGCATGCGATGGGAGTCTGGTGTCTGAGCATTTCTGAAATAAACAGAAATTTATAGTACTTGCATCTTTACACAGATATGGAAGATTTTGCAGAATCAGGTCCTGTGATACTTGTTTATGTACTCCTTGTGGTCTCATACTGCTTTCCAACCAGATGGATAGATAACATCCTTATTTGGATCCTGGAAGTAGTCTCAGTGTCCCACAGGAAGAGTCTGCAGACACGTGATCACCATAGAGCTGGGGGCTGCACATCCAGGAAGGATACAAATCTCACAAGACGATCTTTCCCTGTCTATAAACGTTCTTTAATTAATCCATGATGTGTAATTCCAAAGGGCTTGTCAGACTTCCCAAGGCCAGGCATATGCAACACTAAGAATGATAACAGGCCTCAGATATTCTCACAATGTTTCACGATAGGCATTCTGATGTATCTGAAACCTGACAGCTGTCAGGGTCTCATTGCTAGAACCAGAACAGATCATTAATGACTGTGGGTGTACTATTGGACCCGTCAGGCTCATATTATATATTCTACCTTCTCTATTGTTCCAGTCAATAACAAAAAGAAAATAAACAAAACCTAACTGACTGAATCTAAAGGAAAAAACATATTATGGGACAGTTATCCATTACTTTAGCCATATATATTGCATTGTCTCACTTTTGCCATCCTTGGAAGAAAGGAAGTGTGCTGTCTTCACTGTGTTTTTTTCAGATTTAGGGTGCAATGACAACACTTACTCTAATTTTTATCAGCTCACCAGGCAATAACATAATATCTGTTACTTCTGACTCGGCAATGAGGGCCATAGGCAAAGGAATTGTTTTTTCTTCTGAATAAACTTTTTTTTTATGTGACAGCCTGGGAAAGAGAAATATGATGGCCGTCTTGAGGTATGTCTGTGTTATACTGACCTCAGTGGATACTTCCGCTGGCAAAGGCCAGTTCATCAACATGTTCCAGTCTTTGAGATTTCATATTGAAGTACTAGAAATTAAAAAATCAGTAATGTGATGCTTATTAATACTTGTGATGTTTGTTAGTGTCAAAACTTAAATATTTATTAAAATTTCAGTTGAAAAATTAAAAATACTGCTAATTTTTACAAAAAAATGGGAGAATCTTTGAGGCAATTAATCAGATCATATGCCCATGGCCAAATTCATGGTGTTTAAGAGATAAAAGCAGAGAGAGGAGGTCTGTGGTGGTGTCCCCAGGACACATGCAGGTTGACTATGCTGACAGCTTGCTACACAACTGGTATACTTTTCATTTATGAGGTCAGAGGTGGATCTTCTTCCTACCAGCATGTGTCAGGCTGTGTGAGCTTTGAGTGTCCCCACCATGCTTCATGCCAGATAACCAGAATGGTCCTAAATGATGTGGCTGTTGCCGGTAACTGCTGCTCCATGTAGTCCCTGCAGTCCTGAAGGGTCTGAGAGGGAGCTCAGCAGCCTGGCTTCAAGGGGAAATAACTGTGAGGGACAGACTGGATGTTGTGATAATCAGTTTTGAATTTTTGTGTAATTTAGGTCCATGATGCCCCTGTCCAAGGATCCATAGTGTCCCCTGGTCTGAAAATATGTATGTGTGCCCACTATCCTTCCTGTTTCTTAAAGTCAAATGCAGGAGTCACAAGAGTTCAATATAGTTGCCTTCTGCTCTGGAATCTACCACTGACCTGGTGACAAAAAAAGTAAGAGGGAAGCATTGGGAAATGGCCTTCTTTAGTGATGTCTGCCTCCTTGGACTAGATATAGTCAGAGAGGAAGAAGAGGCACATCTTAAGTTAAAGACCCAGACTATCTCAGCTGAATCATGGGTAATTGTGGCACGACATGTCTACCCCCTCTCTACCACAGGTGGTTGGTGCATATGCAAGAGATAACCCAGGCGGGTCACAGGCCCAGCATGGGGTCATCTCTGGCGCTGAAAGGACTGAGGCCCCAGCTAAGAATCAACATCTTATTCTGGAAGCAAATGTGGGAAGAGATGAAAGAAAAATAGACATTCTTGACCAAAAGACATGGTTCTTATGTCTATAAAAGCCCACACCAATTACCACAGAGGCAGAAGTCTTCTACACACACCCAGAGAAGGTGCTAGGGACTTCTTCTTGGAGTCTGGACGCAGGTTCTGTGGTTACTTTGCTGGGAATTGAGGGAAAAGATTTCAATGTGTGCTCCATCAGGAACTGGATGGTAAGAAACATTGGATCCTAAGTTATACTATTTCTTCACTAGCTGTAAATTTAATGGTACCTTTAACCCCACGTGTATAATACTATTATCCCCTTTTGTCTTATCCCTGTGTAGTAATAGTCTGTTTTAAGTCTTATGTCTGTTAGTTTTGTGTCTGTTAAAAATAATTCATTCTATAAGAGACTGAATCAGCCATTATTAAAGAACTTGCGATGAGGGTGGGTTTTGGGGTGCTGGCCACCTCAATAAAGCTACTGCCTGCTGCCAGAGGCCTGGGCAAAAGGCAGGGACTTATTTAAACCCCCACATCCATTCATAACAGTTACGAGTGTCAGTTTGCCGTGAGAAAGACAGCTGTGCTGAACAGCACTGGACCAGTATTTGCAATCCTGTGTCCAAGCATTTTCTTCGTATCACCTCATTTATGTTAAAAGGTTCACTGGTCCTGCACTACTTTCTTTTAGATGTCCATGAAGATTATCTTTCATTTCCCTTTGGCTGTTTTTGTATCATAAGGTTTCCCTCTTGCCCCCAATGCTTTGAGAGAAAGAAGTGTCAGGATCAGCCTCACCAGGGACAACTCGCTCCCCTACCCAGACATGCCTTCTGGGACTTGTACCAGCTAGTCCTTGTTGGACCTATGCTGTAGCTGTGCCTATCTTTGATCATGTTCCCTGCTATCCCAAATTGTTGTTCTAATTTTCTGGATTGATCTTGGCTTTGACTCACTATCTTGTCTATGTCTGATGGTTGTTGGACTCCTGATGCTGGAGTTGGAGCCTGCTTCTGTTACCACTCCTGCTCTGTTCACCCTGTTTGGTACTGGAAGACTGGGCCCTGCTGGTCGTGCTGCTGCACTTTCTGAGGTGTGGTCACCTTCAGAGCACAAAGCAATGCTGCTTTTTTGGACATGATCTGCTCTTTCTTTGCAGCTTCTGCGTTATGGAGTGCAGAGTGTATTAAGATGTGGTTATGCATGTGTACGGAGTCTGAGACCCTCCCCAGAACTGCTGCAGTACCATGCCACTGGCAGCATGTGAAAAGGGTGATGTTTCATCTGCACCAGTTTATCTGAAATTTGGCCTGCGATAGCTCACAAGCTGTGCTCCAAGTCACTGTAACAGTACAGGTGATTCCTGTATTCCTGATTTGTTCCTTCCCACAATTCTTATTTGTCAGTCTGGAATTAGTCAGATAGTGCAAAAGTCTGTTCTTCTTGGTGAGCATCATCTGTTTGTATTTAAGATGACTTTTTACCACATAGTCCCTTGTATAGAGTTCCCTGTATTATTTGCTCAACAGTCCTCTTACAGAATAGGGATTTTCCTTCAGAATTTAGAGTATTATATAGATAAAGTCCAGTAATTACTGTGAGGGTTGCTCGGACATAACTGTATTCAATGTGATTTTTGGTTTTTCTTTCACATTTTGTCTTCCTTTCTGTGAGGAAACACCTGCTATTTTTCAACTTGGCTTTCATTGCTTCATATTGAAGTCATGGTAACTCAAGTAATGAGAAGCAGCCATGAAAAGATAAGAAAGATAAAACCTGAATTCTGCCACATATCTTTTTAAAAATTGTTTTTCAAATAGTATGTTGTATCTGTTTTTCAATTGCTGATTCACACCAAGCCCTGCATCACCTCTGTGCATCTTGTTGCTTCTCTTTGTGTTGTACTCAACCATTCCCTTTGCTGTCTTCTTTCAATGCATGCTGGTATTTGTAGTAATAATCAGTTCATGCAGTGAAATGAAGAATGATTCTGCTAGCCCCAAAGGAGCAGTCAGCTCTTCAAATTTGAGTTTAAGGAATTTCAGACAAATGTGTCATTTTGCCTCAGAGACACTTGAGAGAGCTTTCAAGGCCATTCTTGAAAAGTGTGAAAACAAAAGCTAATGTGGATGTCATAAGAGAGAGAGGTTTGCTTAAGAAAAATATATTCTTCCTGATATTATGCTGGCTTTTGGGCTCCTAATAGTTAATCAACTTGAAGTGTACTCATTCAAAGCTCATAGCCTTTCTAAAAGGGAGAAAAATGTATCAAACTACCCTTTTGGCGCAAAAATAGAGACTTCAGCTATCACAGGGCCAAATATTTAGTTTAACATACTGAGACCTATAAAGCCAGAATCTTGCATGCATTTCTCATTTGATGGGAGCTTTGCCAGAGATTCAGGAACATGAAGTTTGTCCCTTGGTTTATCTTTAACATGTGTTAGTTTAGGATGTGTGAAAAAGACTGACGATTTCACAAACCCTGAAGTAGCAGGGTTAATGTCATATACTAAAGTGTGTTTTTTCACTTAATAAATTTACTGAAGTTTCTTAATGTTTCCTTGAAACTGGATTGTAAGGAGCAGTTTTCCTACCTTCACTACTGTTATACTGGGTTAGGTGAGCTCTTCTGTGTGTGGTTTATCCACACCTTCAATTGCTAAACAGAACTCAAAGGTGACATTTTCAGGTGATGTGTTCTATTAGAAAAGGGATCACAAAATTCCTTTTCTCTCATGTGGCCTGCCATAATTCGTCCAGAGTCACAAAGATGAAAAGACAAAGTAGCCTGTAAAATTACCTTATTAAAGTAGTTTTTAAGGACTGAAATGTAGTCCCATTAAATTTGTCACAAAGAGTTTCTTTCCCATTTCCAGCTTTGGTAAAACAGTCAGGTTTATTAAAACTAGCACTTCTGTGTTTTTGCTAAGATTCATCACTTGCTGCATTTTTTTGCTTTCTGCTATATCACATATCTGCCATATGTAAAACATATTGTGCCCCAGTGAGCCCACTAGTTTGGAAATGGGATATGAAGTTCTTCAGACCCTGACTCTCTATGTCTCTGAATCCACTTTTGTAACCAAACGTTGCTACATGACAGCCTTTCAGTGACCTGTATGAAAGAGGTGGCTTAAGTCAGAACCACAACTAGTTGGCTGGTAACAGTATTGCATCAACCATCAAAATGCCATTTAGCAGAAAGCCCAGCCGAGAACTTAATGCCAAACAGAAAGGTCAACTTCTGCTTCACTCCTTATTCTCTTCATAAGCAAAATGCCAATTGCAATGAAAGGTCGCAGAGCCATTCCCAACCTTGTGTTTCTTTGAGGTGAGAGTGGCTGCTAATGAAGCATATTTCATTGGTTCTACATCACTCAGAAAATGGTTATAAAGCAGTTTGGATTTGCATGAATGTGCTGTCAAATCTAGACCTGTAAACAGTTTTTAACAGATTCTGAAACCTTCAACCACTTAATTCTGTGACAAGATGCATTAAATATGTACTGATGGTTTAGGGATGCTTTAAGGAGAGCAATACAGTTTGCTGTTGGATCAAGGCTGGCATGGCCAGTATCTTCTAGTGAGAGGAAGTTTTGTGTTACTGATGCCTGGAAACAAAACAAAGGAGGTTGCCTGTTTGAAGGGTCATTTTTGTTCAGAGAAGTGAAGGATGAGTGTGTCATTATATGAGTAACAGGAGTATGTGAGAATTTCACAAATTTGTTCGATACTGGAGAGGTGAATTTCGTATCTCCATGGTAAAGGATTATTCCCAATGAATGACAATGTTCACTGCAAAGTGCTGTTGTCCTTCACACTTGTTTATATGGCAGATTTTGTTAACTTTCTTGTTTAGCATAGTAAGCTTTCTTTAACAAGCCTTAAACACGGCTAAGAATTGTCAAAGGAGATTGATAATATATAATACTGAATTTCTAGTAGAAGTATGTAAAAATGAAATTGGAAGCTCATTAGAACATTTTGAAGAATTTGTATTCAGTTTTTAAATGAAAAATCAGACCTTAAAGATTAGTCATACTTCAGAGTAATAGCTAATGGGCAAATGCAAGGAGACTTGTGGAGAAGTTATTGCTTCTTGAGACATTTCTAGTCTCATACAGCATATTTAAGGAGTGGAAAATTCATGTTAGTGACTAAACCTTCGTATGTTCTTCCCTAGCCTAAATCACTAATTTTACTAAATTCTTCTCTTCATAAGCATTGGGCTTGCTGCCAAGTCCAATAACAAATAAATGCACAACTAGCTTGCCCTGGACTGAGTGCAAACAATTCTGTATTGGATTCAGGAATATAAAGACTTCCTAAAAAGAAAAGGGATATAATATTTTTTTTGTGTGTTCATTCATTAGGAGAAGAAAGGCACTGCTATTGCATATATATGATTGCAACCCCAGACTACCTGAAGAAGGGACATGTCAACTTCACTGCTTAATTTGGAAGAAGGTTGGGAAGGGATTCTGCAAGAATCATCTACCCTGTTTAATATTACAGGCTGCAGTATCATGTGAGTACCTTGCTAGGCACATAATTGCTGCTGCATTTTCATTGTTTCCCTCACAAGAATGGCCTTGAACATGGGAAGGAGGAAATGGATGACTGCTTGCTTTTTTTTTTTAATAGGGATAAAATGTTTTCTAATGGGCAAAATACATGCAGGACCACATTGCTAACCAGCTCTAGCCTCACAAGCTACTTCTAGCTCAGTTTTCTGAGGTTTTCAAATGCTAACTTCAGCAGTACTGTTTTCGATTACACACTATACATGTGCAAATAGAATATGCAGTGGATAAAAACATATACTTCTAATATGAATTGCATGCACTGACTAGAAAGTGCCATTGAATCAGTGACAGTAGAGGGGAAAATGAACAGAAGAAGCTTGGCGAAGCAAACCCTACATCTGCAGCACCACAGCTCTGGTACAGCTTTTCTGTCTTGCTTATCAATGAATGGCATGTGTCTTACTCTTTGTACATTGATTCTAAGAACACACATTGTCTCTCTTATTCTTAAATGCTGTAATCATTCACTGGAGCTCACAGGTGAGAATTGTTTCTTAGGAAGCCAATTTTGTATGCTGAGTAGTTCAGATACTCTGGACTTTTCTGCTAATCTTCATTCCTTTAAGGTAGGCTGTGCTTCACTGGAGTCAAAGTTAGAGGAAGCTTGCAGGGTGGATTTTAAGGAGGGGAATGAACAAGAGGAGGCAGTGTAGCAAGACAACTCCCCTTCTGTGGACCTCAGATAACCAGGCTTGGAACAAGATGTGCCCTATTTTCTATGCCTTGCTTTTGATGTCCTGTTTTCTCTCTTTATGTGCCACTTGTAAGTGCAGCATTTCTTCCTTAAAAACTGGTGTAGCTACAGTTTGCACTGATCCTCTGCCTGGGATATTAAACTGCCTGGGCACTTTATTTTTGTGTGGACTGGTTTGATTACTGAAATTCCATTATTGTCAAAATGTCTCAGCATGATGTGAACCTCTGTTAGCCCCTTGTCTCCTAATGTATGTAACAACCTTTATTAGTGTTGTAATGTCTTAGGTTCCTGTTTCAAATGTAATGGAATTGCCTGACAGATGCTTGATAGGGCTGCAGAATGTCTTGGTATGTGCTGCTGTCTTTATTAAATTGAAAGTCCTTTCTGGTTGTTCAGAAACGATCAGTTCTCTTTTGTATTATTTTCCCCCTGCTGCTTGCAAAGCAGCTGCCTTTTGTTTCTGACAAATCTCTTTTCCCTGTCTTCATTTATAAAGTAATCTTTCCATTCTTCTTCATTTCATGTTATCCTTCTTTTCTGCATTCCTGTCCTGCAATGTGCGCTAAGCGTATATACCTCAAAATCCTCAGTACTTGATGGAAAGGTCTGAGCAGCTTCGTCTTTTGTTTCTAGTCCTTAGTTTTTGGTTTGATTTCACTATTTTTTAGAATCTAGTTAATGAAAATCCATCTACCAAAGTTTTCAATACCTTTTAAAATTATTTCTTTTATGTTTGGAACATCATTTAGAGTATTTACTAGGACTGGATTTCTCTTCTATCTTTTTTTTTTTCCTTTCACAGTTTCAGAAGCAGTGACCACTGCTGCCCATAGGTGTGTGGACTACCTTTGTTTCCTACAAAATTTTTGTTCTGAAGGCCTATACATATAATATAACCACAGTTTCTCTGTCAGCAATCCAGATAATTAATAATACTGATAATGCCCAAATGCACAGAGCTCGGTGGAGTTATTGCTTGTTATGAGCTCCTCTTTTGCAGTTTCTGTCTTTGTCTACATGTTGCTGAAAAATGCCATCAGTGTAAGATTATAGTTCCCAAGTTGTATATACTTTCTTCTAAAATGTCAGATTCAGCAAGAACTACACCTATGAAAATCAGGAAGCAAACTAAAGTTAAGATACTTTCAGATACAAACTCCTGATAACCAGGAGATAATAATGAAAATATTCTAAGTGAATCTTAGCTCTCTTCCTGGAGGTAGTAATAGTTACTGGGAGTACCTAGGTAATGTCTCATTTGTCTGTATCAGGGTACCTCTGGTAAGCGAAGATGTAATGAATGATGCAGATTTTAGCTGGAGAAGTCAGTCAGAGCCATGGCTGTGACACATGGTGGTGTGTGTGTCCTGTATGTCTTGATCATGGGCATGCATTCACATTACCAATGCTGTCTTCCAGATTACCAGTAGCATTCTTACTGTGCTCTGTCTCTGAGTGGGAAATCACACCTTGTCCTGCAGTTGGCGCCTAGGAAATTGACAACTGCGATTTAGGGGGTCATTGTAGGCTTCTATAATTTGTGCTGTGTTTTGCCTCATGATATGATCAGTCATCCTCACATGTTTTCAAAGACTTTGCACAGAGTGCTACATTTTCAGACAAATCAATCCCTTTTCCATTGATTGAAAAACTAGCAGGGCTCCATTTCAAGAAAACATGATATTTGCCCAACTGAAGAAATAAAAGTCAAGGAAAACTACTGAACATGCTTGGGAAAACACAATGTTTGCAGGCCATTCTCAGATAAGAGTTCAACACTCTGCATGCACACAACAGGCATTCAGGAGCAGTAGAACGTTTCCCATTCCCTTAAACCTGCTTAATCCTTCTGGTTAAGGGATTAAGTACAAACCAGTGCAGAGGTATAAACTGTGCCTCTAACAGTGGTCTCACCACTGTTTCCTGCAAGGGCCAGGGCATTCACAGAGATGGGCTATTGTGGAAGTCTAGCAGGGCTCTCTTATCATGGCACACCACACTCGTGGCTCTTTTTGATGCTGGGATTAAGTTTGGCATTCAAAGAGGGTAGGGAGTGGGCGGGTATTTCCTTACACAGGTAGTTGCTATGTGGCTTTGGGACAATTGCTTTCAGAAACATGAAAGCCCTTGCCATCAGTCTGCCTTCTGACATACAGCACTTCTCTGCATTTCTGAGCACAATAGTATTATTTTACAAGATACCCCAATCATCCTTCTTTGTCCGCCCCAGCCCAGACCAAACGTGAACAGAAAGTCAGTGCTGCTTTTCCATCCAACTTGTTTGGTATTGGGAGCTGTTAAAGGTACGGTGGAGGCAGATTGGGTGGGCTAAAGTAGCACCCTAAGATGCATCCTTGCAAGTGGTTTTTTGGGGGCACAAAGATGGGAAGTGCTGGTGGCCCACTCTTGGTGATGGTGTCATGAGATCAGATGTGACAGCAGAGAACAGTAAATCCAGTGGAGGTGCAGCTTCAGCACGGAGTTCCCAACAAATGGGCACACATTTTGCCACCTTCAAGTGTGTTGCATCTATGCCTTTCTGCCTTCTCTTTTTATTTTGTCCAAATGTGAGTGAGCGCTGAACACCATTTATCCCAGCAATAAACAGGAGGCTGACATCATGTAACTGTAACTTCTAAGGAAATCTTCCCAGTCTTCAGCAAATTTTGTGAGTAGTTGTATTTCCTTTGTTTGTCAAATTGCAACATTTTTCATTTTCTGCTGGGAGAAAGGACTAGGTGACAACATGCTGAGAAAATTAAATAAAAAAAAAAGTGGGGGAGAAGGGGAGTAAAATAAAGATTCAGAGAGGGGTATGGCAGCAAAATATAGACCAGGTAAGAGCTAGGCAAAATTGTCAAATGTGTCTTCATCTTCAAGAAGAGCTGATAGATAAGTTGGAATAGTCAGTGGAGTGCTGGCAGTTGGTGACAGATGGAAACACTTAACTAGGTCCTTTGTAAAATGCACCAGATTGTCATAGGATCTTTTAAGGGTTCAAGAGTGTTTCAGTGGTAGACGGGTGCTATGTGACCCTGAGGGAAAACTTGCAGTAGTTTGGCCTATAGATTGATACACAACTCTGTGTGCCCAATTAAATGATGAAGCACATGTGGAGCACAGCTGTTCATTTGATTTCCTTTGACAGGAATTTAGCATGCAAGCACCAAAACCACTCAGAAACTGAGATCAGTGACAAGCAAATGGTCACAGATGGCAGGAAGGTGGCAGAGCTGAATCAAAGCTCTGCCTGAGCTGAAGCTGAAGCACTAATATAGGTGCACCTTAAGAAAGCATGCAGATTTTGGAGTTCTTTGAAGAACAGATTTTTAATAGAAAAAGTCTTCACAACTTACCCATGACAGGTGCTTCAGTATCCCCCTTCTAGCCACTAAAGATGATCACTGCTTTTTACTGACTAATGCTGAAAAATTTCAGATTACTGCCTTTCTGTTCTCTCATGCTTTTTTGTGATATTCATTATACCTCATTTTTAAAGCACTCCAGACTGCAAACCCTAGTCTGAGAAGTCTTTGTCCTGACCAAATGCAGGGGAGGGGAAGCACAAAATCTGATGTCTGATCCGCAGCATGAGAGCACAAATTTCTCAGTCCTGCTGGTTTGTGGCATATTCAACTGAATTGATAGAGGCTCCCTCTGATTTATCACCAAAGTAGCAATGAAAATTCAGCTGACAACACATACTTTGAATTTCTCTCTGGGTGTTAGAAGGCTACTTCTGCAGTAGTTACTTTCATACCAAATTAAAGTGACTTTGTGAAGACATAGGTTTAACAAGTGAAGCTTTTTGAGTGGTTTATCATTTGTATCTGCTTGAAATCACTCTAGTTCATTTCTGCTCTGGGAAGAGATGGCCAAGTGTCCAGACCTATCACAGCTCCCATGAGACTTTCTTGTGCTTCTGGCCCATTCCTCAGCTTCAGTGAGATACTGAACAATCTTCACATGTTCACAGCTTCTTTGTCTCTGGAAACACATAGACGTTTTGTAGCGGATGGGCAAAGCTGCTCTGCTATGGCTGTGGGACTTTCATATGACAGCTGGGATCATCTTTTACAGCTAAGAAATGATGGAAAGACATAATGTAGCCCTTCTATCAGTATCACTCACACATGCTTTCTCCAGAAGTTCACCTCTGTAGCATGACTCCAGCTATGTTTTTCATATATTGGCTGTCTTAGCATAAGGAATCTATGAATTTTAGTCTCTATTTGAATATTTCTGTTTGTTTTATTTGAAAATAGGCTTTAAGATATGGAATAATGTAGAAATTTTTTTTAGAAAGCTTCCTTGTCTAGAAATGGACAGAGGGAGAAAATAGGAGAAAGTTGTCTTGAGAACAAATAAATCCATGTGATCAGGTAAGTTTTTAATATGTATTCCAACACTCTGGAGGAGGATATACTAAAAAAAAAGAAAGTATTCCCTCATATATACGCAGGATATTATACAATTGTATCTCAGCCTAGGCTATGTTTCTGCAACAAGTTTGCAACAATTGGCAAAGTCAACTTCTCCTCTCTATCCCAGCAGTCTCTCATGCCAGAAACATCTAGAACACATAGGCTTTTAAAGCTGTGTTCTCACGTGGTATGACCAGTCTGTTTGAGTTGTATGTTTATTTTGAGAGTATACAGTAGTGCTGTGTTTACATTAGGATCACTGGGGAAGTTTCCCAGGAATATCAGTGAAAATCCTTAATTTTTCTTTGTTGATAGTACACATGATCACATGAAACCATTGAGAATTAGAACTCTTCTCTGGACAAATTGCATAGTTTCAATTGCTGTCAGCGGAATACTTTGTTTTTACTTTGAAGCATTTTCTCTCTGCCTTTTTAAAATTCTAGAATCAGCTGTGGTTTTTCTTCTTGTTCAACCACAAATTAAATCAAAGGATTCCAGTAATGATTGTCCTCATTGTGCTGCATAGGTCTCGCTGCATTTACAAAACGCTGGAGACATCTATGTTGTGATTCCTCCTAGACAAAGACACATATGAAAAACCTAGGATATGTTCTGTTGATAATTGTCTCTTCTTCATAAAGACATATGTAGCCAACTCTTTCAGAAGCAGGTCTTTAAATTAGATGGGGTGAATCCTTAAACTAGGGATTAGTCCTTCAGATGACACTGTTGCTGATCTAGAAGATGATATTGTGTTGTACAGGCAGCAGGCAGGTTGATTTGATTTGTCTTTTATTTTTTTTCTTTTTCATGAGCTCTACCACTGGCTTTTTGTACAACCATGGGAAACTCACTTTACCCTGTTTACTTCTATGTCCCTAAAGTTCCTTCCCATTTTCTTTGGGCTGTAATATCTTCAGATCTGGAATTGTTTCTGGGTCTGTACAGCAGTTTGCATACTTAGGTCTTGTCTTCTGTTTGGTCCTCCAGTGACCTGCATTATCAACAGAGCAACCCGGACAGTGTTGCTTGCAAATATATTATACTCAGCAAGCATGTCCAGACTTGCAACAAGTCTGGCAAAGACTGATTGCTGAGTATCCTAAAGCTTTTTACCACCTTCTACCCCCTCATCTGTGCAGTCTGTTGAGGAATCCATTCAGTGCAGGTAGTGCAGTGTGCAGCTGCAGTGGGAGCTGCAGGTTGAGCTCGGGGTGGTGGGATACTGAGGCAAGGGGCCACGAACTGGTGCTGACTCTGTGCATAACAAAGGGCCCAGGGACCCGTGGCCCAGCCAAGTGACTGGATGCTCCATGGAGCCGATGACCCCAGACTTTCGCGTGCATAGACTGTGAGGGTATAAAAAGCCAGGGTTGCCTTTGTTTGGGGTCCCTCCTCCTTGGTACCCAGCTTGAGCTGTCATTTTGTGGTTGTGCCATGATTAAGTTATTTTAATGACTGAGATATTTGAGACTCTGCTCTGGGAAACCTAAGGTTGAGCTAGTAAGGAAAGCTGATCCGACTCACTGTGTGAGTGTGGGGTGTTGTGGCTGTTTGCTGGGGTTTTAGTCCCAGCTCAGGTGGTGTGAGTGTGACTGCCAGAGTGGCTCCCAGATGGTCAAGACAGGGAGGTTTCCTGAACACAGTCTGCTCTCCAACTACTTCTCTTGCTATAGGCAATCTGAGGCTTCCTGTTGGCCTCTCTTGTACTCACTGGACGAAACATTCTTTCCTGAAAGTTTCAGGATAACCACCTTTAAAAAACTAGCTTTGAAACCATTTTCAAATTCCTGCTCCAATGGTATTGCTTCCTATAAGGGGCAAACTCCCAAACCAGGTAAGTAAGTATGCAGTTTGTAAAAAAGGCTCTGTTTCAGCAAATTATTTATGAAAGCATTAATAAAGCACAGCTAACATCTTCACTTGGGCTTATAACTTGCTTTCTGACTGCATAATAATGTACATTTTTCTTTTGACAAATCAAACACCCCTGGTTCTTTCCCCTTAGGTTGCATTTTCTTTAATAATGCTTTCAGATGTCAGCTGAGCCAAGTCTTCAGGTAGGTACGATGACACAGTGGTGTACTACAGTCAATTCCCCAAGCTTGCACTCTGTGTCTTCAGTACATTGGACGCAATGAACCTTGCGGGCCTTTATTTTTATGACAGCAATAAATTCACCTAGTGAGATGAAGACTTATTTTACAACTCTTCCTTTTGATGATAGTAGCACTGTATAAGGCAAAGCCAGTGAAACTAGACGTGCTTAAATAGTAAAAAGTTTGAAAAAGGAGAGAAAAATATACTGTGATTGCTGTGGAAAGAAACTGAGCTATTCACCTGTCCAAAAGCATCAGAAGAAAAGGGTTTTTACCATATGACCAACCAGTCTTTGGACTCTGAATCTGGCAAAGGAGAGTACCAAAGGACACGACTCAAAGCCCCCACAAGCTAAAAGTGTATCTTGTATGAGCTCCAGTATAGCATTAGGGTTCATTTGAGCACTCTCTGTCAAGGATCAAGGCCCATGATTAAAGAAAATGACAGATAAGCAAAAGTGTCTCCCAGCCTTCTTAGCAAAATGTGACATGCAGAGATGAGACCTAAGGTCAGGTTTGCTGTCACAAGTCTTTTGTTAGTTATCCATTATGGAATTTCTTTGGGCCAGGGCAGATCAAATCCAAACCACTTTATTGGCTTAGGTCTTTATAGGAATTTCATTTTATGCTCTTTTTTAGCCACAGAGTTAGGCTTCAACCAACAAAATTAAAAAGAAAAAAAATTTCTTGTAAGTGAGGATTTTCTTTTATGGTAAAAAAATACACATCTAATAAGAAACATTTCCATGCTGATTATTAGTTGAACACATTTTTGGACAGCTGGGTTATATGCCATGCCAATAGTGCACATGTGTGGGTGTCACCTTTATCTAAATATGGGACTGTCAGATTGCTGCTGAAAAAAATAGAAAGGATGGAAAACAGCTGAGATTCACTAATAGCTGCTTTTAAAGCTCATGGAGAGGGTAAGTCTTTTGCAGAAATCTAAGAACCAAAAAGTAATTTGGTTTCAGTCAGAGTTTCTGTTACAGGCAGGATTTCCTCACATGTTTCTTGATCATAAATAATGATTTGAAATATTCTTCTTGCAAATTGTCTAAATTATACCTAGCAGATTTCATGGAAATATGGCCCTTTTTGCACCAGGTCAATGGATGTTAAATATCAGAAGAGCCCTTCAGATTCCAGAATCTTTTGTGTCACTAAGTGCATGTGAAGGATTTACTGAAAGAGCAGATGGGGTCGGGGAAAGACAGGCAGCTTACATTATTGGATGCCATACTGTCCTAAGCCTATTCCTCCATAGCTTTGACTCTTGGAAAAGATACTTAATTCTTTTGTCCTTCACTCTCTGTCTACAGTCAGGTTTGATTTATGTAATGAATGTATGGTACAATATGAATGTGTTAGTGTTTATAACTGAAGAATTACTCCTAGAACTGCAAGCTCTGCTCTTTCAGGTCTGTGGAGAATGAACATAATTGTGGGTGTAAATAAGGCATTTGTACAGGCTTTGACTTGGAATACATCTGTTTCTGAGGTACCAGGACACATACTGTCTTGTTATCATTAGCATGTTACAAGAATACTGTTTTTAAAGGATTAATTCCATAGTTTAAACAATGCAGAAGATAAATATTTACCACAATAAAGGAAAAATTCTTTACAGAACCTGAAGAGCAAGGTCTGTTTAGCTGAACCAAAAATAGACTGAGAAAAGATTTGCTTGCAAGACATCAGTACTTTCAAAAGTCAAAATTACTAAATAATAATGTTCTCATTAATCTAGCAGGGAAAGACACAAAGAAAATTAATAGCTGGATTTTTCATACAAAGAAATTAAAATTAAGAATCAATGCCTCATTTCTAAGAGTGAGATTGATTAACCACTGGAACAAATATTAAGGGATATGGAGTCCTTATTTCTTGAAGCCTCCAAATGAAGACAGAGCAATAAAAACCATATATTTAGAAGATATATTTTAGTAAAAGGAAAAAAAAAATCCAGCTCAATACACAGGTGATGATAAAATTTTAGGGCATGTATTACACAGAAGGTCAGACAAAGGGATCTGATAGCCATTTCTGGTGTTAAACTTCTGAGCAAAAGCAGACCAAGGGAGAGAGCTGGTTCTCAGTGTTTTCAAACACTGAATAAATTGTTGACATTTATCACCCTGCCTGTGATTTCAGCTTTATGCTTGTGCAACACAAAACCATGAAATCCAGAACACTCAAACTGCAGTTGCATTATATAGATTGCAGGCAAAATTTTATCATCTAACACTGGGCTGCTGTTGTACCTTGGAAAAGATATATCTACTCTGGCAAACACTGAATCTCATCTGCTTTATGCAAAAAAAAACAAGGAGGAAGAAAATATACACATAACTGCCTTCCCTATCAGGTAAGAAATATGCTTGTGTCTTACACAAAAAACAGAGCTCCCTGCCTATTCATGAGGTACATTCAGGCCCCTATAGACATGGAATTTGATTAACATGCAGTTTGTGCATCACTTGATGGAAATTGACATTCCCTAGAAATTAAATGTGATAAACCATGATCAGAAGACCATGCACTTTCATATGCATTATTGAGTGAATGTACAGGTGGACAGGTCATGTAGGGAAAGGCTTTGTTTGAAGTTGTCCAAGGGTATGTAAAGGAGAGGAATGACATAGTGTTTTGACACTGGGCATTGAAAGATTAGACTAATGAAAGTTTTATCACGTTTTATCCTTGCAAGAGATGCAGATGGGATGGTAGAACAACAACAACTTCACTGATCGATCAGGTATGCCTGAGCTAGACTTTGGTAAAGTTCAAAAACATTACAGGGTGAACTCCTTGAAAAAGGTCTAATCGTATACAGTAGGCAATTTTTATGAGAGGATACTGATGAGTTTGTAGCAATGAAGCATAAATAGAGCTGATGCAAGAAAGTGAAGAGTGGGGAGATCAGCAGAAGAGAGGCACCGGTTTGTACTAGGACTGAATTTCTAGAAAATCACATATTTACGTGTGAACTGAACTGTATGTGTAATACGTGGAAATCTGTGGGTAAATACATGCTTAGAAAACAGGGATAGACTTATGAATGTGTTTTAAATACTGAGAAAAGTCTTAGTCTGACAAGTAAAAGATTTAAATACTGGGCTGTTTGTGTGAGATAGTGATGGTTATGTCCCCTTAATAAAGCAATCCTTACATAAAACTTGAGCTCCTTCAGAGACTAAAATAATGCCAGTTACATTGCTTGTAGTTAGCCATTGAGTTTCAGCATTTCTGGGGGTATACAGTGAATTTTGTCCATTTAATGACCAATGAGGGATGCCAGCAATTTTAGACACTTGTCACTTTTATAGCAGTATAGCAGTATAACTTCCTTTTGTGATTCACGTTCTTCTTAGTGCTCAGATATTTGTGTGAGTGGTTGAGTTTCAAGAAATCAGGTGAAAATTCCTTTGTTTTATTTTTCTTTCTGGTCATGGTGATATTTTTCTAAAGTCTTTGGTGGTGTAAGGAGCCATATAAGAATTTAGAAAATAAGAAAAGGTTTGCCTTTGTATTTTTGTGCCTGCTTTTCTCAGAATAATATCACCCTGTTAGACTAGTTTTAATTTAATTTAGCTCTGTTTATTTGCACTGAAATGTTTCTGGCTCCAGAAAAAGGAACTGTCTCAAATGCACCGGTACAAATATATATTTCTTTTCATAGCCTGATCTAAAGTGCATTTCAAAGAAAATGTCATAGCAGGTAGCGCTATGTCTTTTAAAATTCACAGGTTAGGTCAGAGGGAGTGTTTTGTGTTTATTCAATTTTATAAGGTTTTTCCAGTAAGGTCCTTTTCATCTGTGAGTAGTACAAGAGGGCTCGAGGGAAACTGGCAGAAAGCTGGAAAATGTTCATCCAGTGATTTCAGATGTATTTCTAGAAGCAAGTAAAAATACCACAAAGGGAAATGTATCCCACTGTTGGAAATGCTGGAGCAAAGTGTGACAGAAGGATCACCATCCAAGGCAAGGAAGACACTTCAGAGTGCAGGCAGCATGATTGAAAAAATTGGTTTAATAGAGGCAAGATATATAAAACAAAAAAATTAACAGCTCAACTACTTGGAGACTTACTCGACATGCAGCACCACAGCAGAGTGGGTCCCTCTGTATTTACAGAGGGACCAAAATTCTGGTCTTAAATTGTTAAGAACACATTAATGTTTTAATGCAGGTCAAAATGTATAGCTGCCTGAGATGAATGCCCAGTGTATAGGGTAAAATAATTTTAATCCCCTGCAAACAAAACAGAACAAAAGCTAGTAAGATTATTTCTTTTCTTGCTCTCTCTCTTACTAATCAGGGAGCATACAGTGAATAACAAGACGTGCTTAAATCATGCATATTGTTTTCTGTGTTGTCTCAAGCGTCAATTTTATGGATGCATATGGCTGAATGTCAAAAAGTGCAACTGGATGTTTTTCCCTGAGATTTTGACCATGCCATGGTAGAAGGCATTGTATTAATATGTACACTGTGGCTTCCAGACTGCAACCTTTCAAGGAAGAGGGCAGTCTAAGGAACTGCTTTTCAGCCACAGTTCTGCCTTGAGTAGTTATTAATCTGCTGTGTGCTCCTGGCCCTGCGCTGGTTCTGCTGGTTCTGTGTTTGTGCAGCCATTCAGCTGGACCAGACGTCCTGCTTCCTTGCAACCTGATTACATAAATGATTTTACCACCATTACCTGAAGGATAATTCAGGGACAAGAAGACAAGCAGAGGGTACTGGAGCCATCTTAAACAACACTGCTATTTGGATGGCAAACCCAATCTACAAAAGGAAACTTGCTGTTACTATTAATCTTTGTGAAAGTATACATCTATCCACTGGAAAACATTTAGTTTTGAACTAAAATATCTAGTATAAAAAAAAAATAAATTGGAAAACCTTTTTCTGAGTGCTGAGGGAGCTTCATGCTAATACTGCTATATAGTGTTTATAGCAGATGGGAGGCAGTGGAGCTGTGATGGAGCATCACTCATGGCAGCAGTGTTGGCCAGCATTTGCAGATTCAAGAAGGAATGACAGGTCTGTACAGCCATGTCTTCTCATTGCAGTCATTGCTGTTGGTAACGTTTCCAGCTGAGGGCACCTGCTGTAACAGAACCAGGCAGGTCTTAGCCATCAACCACTTAAGACAATAACAGCTCCAATGATGAATGTGCCACCTGAGTCACTCCTAGTAAAACTGTAGTTCACCCTGTTAATAGAGCAAATGTAAATGTGTTGGAAATAACTTATAGATGTGACAGTAGGAGATGATCAATCAGTTGTGAGTGGTGGAAGTCTTCATGGGACATGGTATTCCTGAGCCATTGCTTCAGTCCTCTTTTCCTTCCATGTGGCTTAATGGGAATACAGAACCATCACTCTGAAAATTTGGTCTCACATGCAGGCTTGCTGCACAGCTTGCCACAGAAGACAGATCTTTAAAACACAGCTGATATTGCAGGACTTGAGCCACGGACAGTTTGGCAAAGGGCTCTGTTTTTAGGGCATCATTAGTAACTTTGTTCTGAATCTGCTCAGAGATAAAAACAATAAATGTAGGAGAAGATGTTTTTTTCAGAGCATTGTTTCTAACCCTTGCAGGGCCATGAGAAACCAATCAACATGTTTATAAAATCTCTATGGGGATTCCTGTTCCTTCTAAATAGTCATTGATGATTTGGAGTGCTGCTTAATGAAACTACCATGGGGTCTAAGGCCGTTGTCCGAGTTGCTTGTCTCACTGCAGTCTATTGAGGTATAAGTCATGGAGAATTGGTGCAGGGACTAAGGAGTATTCTCGGCTTACTGTTGTCAAGGGAAAGTGCTTTTATGTGCATTTTTCTTGCTGTTAAATGCATGAGAGGTTTTTTGCTTCTTCTCTTCTCCTCTTCTCTTCTCTTCTCTTCTCTTCTCTTCTCTTCTCTTCTCTTCTCTTCTCTTCTCTTCTCTCTTCTCTTCTCTTCTCTTCTCTTCTCTTCTCTTCTCTTCTCTTCTCTTCTCTTCTCTTCTCTTCTCTTCTCTTCTCTTCTCTTTCTGTAGAAATCCCTGAAGTTCTTTTTCTTTCTTTTAAATTTGAAAATTCACATGCAATTACAGACTTAAAAGATGCTTCAGCTCAACAAGAAATGCTACTGAAGGCTGTGGTAAAACCTCAAGCTTTGTTAATATTGCAAATCTTGATTTCTTGTAAAGTGACATGTTTAGGGTCAAGATTTTCAAATAAACCTCGAAGAAGCAAGATAAGATGAGAACCAGAAGAAAGGGTAGTAGCCTGCTCTTGTACATTAGTACCCACAAAATTAATTAACAGGCTTGGACTCTTGAAACCTTACATCCAAACCCTGCATTGTTGAGAAAATTTTCACAGCTTAAAAATATCCAACTTTTGTATGGCAGTTTTGCACAGTTCCAAAAGCAGCAGGTTCCATGTCCATGGAGGAGGGGATCAGGTTGTATTATATTGGAACTGTAATATACAGCCTATATTAATTTTCTCATTTTATTTGTATGAATAATTAATGCTTTAGTTTCATACATTCACATAAGTAAATTACAATTTCTTATTCCAATATAATAATTTCCTGAAAAATATGTATTCTGCAGGGATTTACATAGCACTAATTTCCTACTGGTGTTGTTATAGATATTTAGAAATTGTGTGTAGGTGGATCTCTTATGGTTAAAGATGTCATCGAAACCTCTCAGTGGAATTATTTTCTAGTAATTCCTTGAATCATTTGTTATACCATTAGCTTTGTCTCTTAGCCAATTGCAGTATGAGATTAACAGTAAAAATAGGAAAATTCTTTCTTAAAACAGCATT
The DNA here is from genome assembly GCF_000738735.6 of Corvus cornix cornix. NCBI lineage: Eukaryota > Metazoa > Chordata > Aves > Passeriformes > Corvidae > Corvus > Corvus cornix. The sequence continues at coordinate 19,881,547 of NC_046335.1, read as the reverse complement.
ATTTGTTAGATGGCATTAATTATACTACAGCTCGTATTTGGTATTAGTGCTGGCAACTTTCATTTGAACATCTGTAGTGGTTTGGTGCTTACTAACCCATGACAACATCTCAGAGCATTTAAGGAATGTCAGCTGATTCAGACTATCCACTTTCACAGCAAAATATCTTTTCTACTAATGTCAATTCTCATATTGAGTTTTGAGCTAACTTTCTTTTTGCAATTGAAACATGGGAATTAAGCAATTTAGCCTAAGGAACAGGAGCCCAGAATATAACACAGAAGTTTTGATTTGACACAGGGAACAAAAGGTCTTTAATGCCTCCTCTGATGTGAAATATTGCTGTACAGAACAGAAGTTTGGATGGTCACAGGAGGTCAGATTGTTATCCCATGAAAGGGGAAACCCTTTCATCTTATAGATTTCTCAAACACAAATAAAAGATCCAGTTGAAACCTTAAACATAACAGAACACTGCTTTTCCCTTTCTATAGCAGCTACTGTAACATTTCTAGCAGCTCCAAAGTTTGATTGTGTTTTGAGAATTAGTTCCATTAAAAAATGTCATATTCATAGGTCATTCAATGCTAATACTGTACATTCAACTACTGTATAAATTCTAATGTTCAATCTAGGCTAGTTTTGAATACCACAAAGGAAGCAATCATATAAATAAACCCATATTAATAGAATAATTGGTTGACATTTAAAGCAGTGACCTTCAAAAGGTGTTTAATGATTTGCCAGGCTTACTTGTGTTTGTGCTTGGAGAAGGAATTGCAGATCAGGATTCCTGGCTTCTTTTATGGCTTTGGCACTGGTACATCACTGCCTGCCAACTTGTGACAGTGTCCATTGGACAGTACATTTGCACATATACATCTCTGTATTCCATGGGGGCGAGTTGCTGGTACTGTTTGTTAAATGACTGCAGATATGTAGTCCTTTTAACATAGCAAATATTCATCTTAATTGAGGTTTTGGCAAAACCACAAAGAAATATCACCATTAAAAGCTTAGCAAAATTCTAGATGAAAACTCAGTAGGTTTAGCTTGCCTAAAACATTTTGAAAGTATTTGTCATATTAATAATTTACTAATAATTATAGATAATTTTGGGGAGCTTTTAATCTAATCATATATAATTGAAAATAATGAGTTTGTTCATAATGAAGTAATAACTGAAATGCTCATTAACTTGTTGGAGCAAAATCATATCAATTTTAGGTGAAATAGACACAGTGGGCATAGTTCCAGGAGGCTTTCCATTTTTTCCAAATCTCATCTGACCTAATTACTATGGACTAAACACTTGCTCACATTTGAGTTCTCATTTATTCCAAAATTAAAGAACAAAATCATTGAGATGCTCTAAGACTCCATATTTGTGAGATCAAACATTTTTGTTCAGAACAATAACTAAAATTTCAACAGTTTTTTTTTTCTTCTTCGGTGCTGTTGTCTTTTTCTGAAATGCTTGCACTGTCTTAGCACAATGACATCATTTAGACAAAAGGGAGTATTGTATGTATTACAATTCTTGTAAAAATTCATAAACTCCTTAAAGTTTTCTATAATTCTAGAATATATCTACAAGTATCTGTGGATATTTAATGCAAAAAACATTTTTTTAATCAATATATACAGCATAACAGAATTATTACAGGTTTAAATCTCTTATTCTTCAGTGAATAGAACTGCAACCTGCCATTGTGGTACTACCTAGTTTATGACCTAATTTTATGTGGTTTAATGTTCTTAGTTCTTCTAAGTTTGTTTACTGCCCTGAGTAAAATTATATGATCCATAGAAAAGATTAGGGAACAGAAAGCTCAGTAATGGAAGTTTGGTGTATCTGCTATCTGAAGACATTATGATAGGACTGAGATGATTTGAGGGAGCCTCTGAACCTCTTACAAATTGTGGTAGATTTTGTGCAGTCATTCATAAAAATATACCATGGAGTTTTTCTGTAAGGATACAAAATCTTTCTCTGATGGACAGTCCAAAGCATCTCTGCCAGTCAGAGACAAAAAGCCATGTTAATGCAGTGACTGAAAACAAGCATACTGGGGAGGCAGATAGAGGATTACCAGCAATGACATAAGGAAATATTTAAGCATGGAGAGATCGTGAAGGTTGGGCAAGAAGTCAGACCAGGTTACTCACAGAATTGTCACAGAATGGCTTGGGTTGAAAGGAACCTTAAAGACCATCTAGTCCTAACTCATCTGCTGTGGGCAGGGACACCTTCAACTAGACCAGGTTGCTCAAAGCCGCATCCAGCCTGCCTTGAACACTGCCAGGCATGGGACATCCACAACTTCTCTAGGCAACACATTCCAGTGCCTCACCACCACCATAGTAAAGGTTTCGTAATATCCAGTTTAAACCTACTCTCTTTCAGTTTGAAGCCCTTCTCCCTTGTCCTGTCACTACATGCCCTTTAAAAAGTCCCTCCCCATCTTTCTTGCATGTTCCCTTCAGGTACTGGAAGGCTGCACTTAAGCCACCCAAAAGCCTTCTCTTCTCTAGGCTGAACAATCCCAATTCTCTCAGCCTTTCCTCATAGGAGAGGTGTTCCATCTCTCTGATCAACTTGATGACCCTCCTCTGGACTCGCTTCAACAGGACAATACCCTTCCTGTGTTGGGCAATCAGGGTTTTTCCAATCTGGTCTTGAAAACTGCCATGGACAGAGACTAAAGAACATTTCTGGGCAGTACTTGACTGCCCTCTTGGTAAAATAACACATTTTTTAAGACCAATGAATGCTACTACATTAGTAAAACAAAAAAGTCCATGAGAGATTGTTTTCCCTAGCAGTAACTGGTTTTTATTATTATTTTTAATCCCTTCCAATGTCAGTGGTACATGCTGCATCAGTCCATCTCTATACTCTGAAACACAACTGAATTCAAAGCATCCTTCTTTCTGAAAAAGCTGCCCTTAAACAGTAAAACCCCTTGGCATTAGCATCTTTCTAAGTGATCTAGACAGTTTCCTGTGACAATGCCTGGAGATCTGGCAATAGGCAGCCCCCTGACTCCATTCAGACTCAAGTGCTAGGGGATTTTAGGTGCATGGATGATCTGTGAGAGTCAGTTGGGGAGCCAAGGAGTACAAGGAGATCTTCCAGAGCTGATCCAGGGGTCTGAAAAAAGTGTGTTAGCCTTACAGTCATAAATTTTCCTATAATAATTCTCCCATATCAGATTCTAAAATACATGGAAAATATATTTTAGAAACAGTTTTCTGGTGCTATTCAGTATTAATAAACATGATAAGCAATCAGAGTACCTCAGTATACACTGTCTTTTGCATGAAGAATTTGAAGTACCTCACAGACATTAATTAATTAAGACAAAACACCTGGGATGGAAACACTTCAGGGGAGTTTATAATATCAGTTCATTTTACATTTACATTAAATACAGCACAGAAAGGTTAAAAGATTACTCCCCAGTGACACAGAAAGTCAGAGCTAGAGCAAAGAGCACAACCCCAAGACCCTACTTGGATGTTGCTCTGCTGGAACAGTGGAAAATATGTATTGCAATCATACAGTTTATAGCAAGATAAATTAGCTGTGTAAATATTTATTTACACCGCAAATTTGGGATAACGGAATATTGCTGTGATTTAGTGAAGTTCATATTGTACAGATTGAGAAATAAACAGAGTAGTGCATCAAAGAACTCATTTCACATTAGCATCACAGAAGCATGCTACTAATCCTCTGCCATCCTCTTCTGCCAAATGTATTGTAGACACAGCAGCAGGACTAATCTTCCTTTAAGAAAAATGACTTCAGCTAGAGGGAACTGGCTCCTCTGAAGTCCAAGGAGTGGTAGTAATAAAAATTTTTGATGATCTTACTCTCCATCCTCTTTTCATGTCTCTAGCATTTCATTTTATTATCCTGAGTCTGCTGAGATGAAACTACCCAAGGAATAGCAATCGGGATTAAGATCTCTTTTTACCCAATGCAGGTGTGTCCTGAAATATGATATATGGACTCTAACAATATTAGGGTGCTTAATTTCTTTTGACTCAGCATTGGGAATTTTCTGGGAAATCCTCAGGAGATTTTCCCAAGAAGGTGGTTGAGTCACCATCCCTTGAGGTGTTCAAGAAACGACTGGAGGTGGCACTTCATGTTATGGTTTAGTTGACAAAGATTGGTCAGAGGTTGGATTCCATGATCTTGGAGGCCGTTTCCAACCTAAACGATTGTGGGTTTTTTCTGAAAGTAGAGTTCTAATGAAAAGACTGGAACATTCCAAGAAGTAGAGGTCTCTATTGGAATAAATTTTAGCTCAGTTGGTTAGAGCACGGTACTAATAACACCAAGGTCATGGGTTTGATCTCCATATGGGCCATTCACTTAACAGTTGGACTCGATGATCATTGTGGTTCTCTTCCAGCTCAGAATATTCTGTGATTTTGTGAAATTTGAACACATAGTTCAGCTTCTATTTGCAAGCATGGCAGAGCAGGAGACTTCCACATTAAGTGCTTTTAATCCTGTTAAATTAACACACATTCCTATAAGTAATTCCATCATCTTAGAAGACACTTTCTGCTTCATTGAGACCTACATTCCAAAGTCTAGAGGAAATGGATTTCTCTCTTGTTCTTAAAATAAAATCCTTTTGAAAGGCCTTTGAGTGATTTCTTCCTCTTTTGGAAAAGATGGTGGGACTGGGGCTTCCTTTTGCAGTGCTGTGTTACTGGAACCCACATCATGCCTGGCTTTCCAGTGGACTTTTCTGCTCATGACATCAGAACCCCAAAGCACTTATTTCTCAAGTACTCATCTTGTTTTAATTTGAGCTGCCTTCATTGATAGGAGGAGGTGAGGAAATAAACTCTTAATTAAAAAGGTAACAAGTTTTGAGCTACATCCTGATTTCTGCTCTTTGCGTGCTGTAGATAGTTGATATCAGACATCCTCGGGGCATTTGTAGGGTTGGATAATGACAGGATGGAGGTTTGGGGTGAGAATACAAACCCATTGTTTTTCAAAGATGATTTATTAGGCTTTGGTAGCTGCGAAACACATTGTAAGCCCATAAATTTGCATTCATTTTTACTGCTGTGACCCAATTACAGAATGAATTCAATTTCATTAAAATGTATACACTGGCCCTCCTTCCAGTGAAGTTCTTATTGTTGTCTGCCTTTTGTACCTTACTGAAGAAGAGACTTGTTTCAATGAAGTCTGTAGGCTAAAGCATTTTATGTTTAGACTCAGATCTTACCTCTCAGCTCTGTCAATGCTTTTTTTTCCCTCTTTGTAGTCAGCCTAGCTGCATTACTTTCAAGTACTAAGGGTGATCCCCCCAGCTTTCACAGACATTGTCAGCTGCTTTGATGCATGATCCACTATAACGTGCAAGTGGGTCCTCATTTCAGTGTAAGGTACATAGTATATACCTTATTCTTTAGCTTTAAGGTGGTGCTGGGGGATGCACTCCCTAACTTTCGGCTCATCTATGTTGTTCCTAAATCCATGGGGTATAGATTTATATTTATATAGATCCTTTATTTTTAATATAGAATATATATATCTTCTGGTGGTGGTGAGTTTGAAATTGGCAAAAGGATGTTGAATTGAATGCCTTGAAGATGAAAGTTCTTTCCTCACAAATGAGAAACACCTGAAACACTACACCAGCTCCATAAACTCATAGAGCAAATTCCCTTCTGTACAAAGCAGCTACTTAAGTCTTACTTTGGACCTGCTTTAAAGAATAACTTTTGAACATGTGACCTTTATGTTTTTCTGCTTTACCAGCATAAGCTATCCCAGTTAATATATGTCCCACTTTGGGAAGGGGAAAGTAAAAGCAGAATGTTTGTTTTCCTTTTGTCATGTGTCTTGAGTTAGTGTATTTCAAGAGGAGATGAATGCTAAAGCTGGTGAGACCTAACCAGTTTACTACATAGTGTTAAACTATGTTACAGACACAGTGGAGATGAAGATACACACAGCAAACAACCCAAGGGGAAGACTTGGGTTACCATGGCTTCTCTTTTCTACTGTAACAGTTAGTGAGATTGAAGGAACTACCATTCTGTATGAAAATTTCCCAGTTTGAATCCTATGACAGCCATCTTTATCTCCAGCTGGCTGGGCACACTTCATTGGAGAACTGATAGGCAAGGTTTCATACACCAACTGCATTTGCTGAAGTAATCTGTTGCTCTGTAGTCTTCTGTCAAATATGCAGACTAAGTCTCATCAGCTTTAAATAAAATAATATGAGGCATTCATCAAGAAATAGGTCTCTAAATCTGTGCAGTGAACTGTGAGAGGGAATACTGTGATTTGTATGGCAAGTTTTCCCAAGGTAATGTTTATTTTAAGAGTTGTAAATTTAGAATAATGTAAACAGACATTAATACAATAACAAAAGATTTATTATAAAACTCCAAGGTAAATGGATAGAGGCAGAATATGTACTTAAAATATGTAGTATTACTTGTTTTTATCTGAAGTTGCATTAAGGTGTGATTTAAAACAAACTTTTCCTTCTTCATTGCTGCATACTAGCAACATCACCACTTCCATACTTATTAACCTCAAGAGACATACTTGTGCTCCAATCTTGTGAGTGGTTTCAGTTTTAAATCCTTTGATGTCAATGAGGGCAGCCCAAAAGAGGGGAGTTCTTGGTTTACAATCAGAGTAGACTCAGTGCGGAAGTAGCAGGGCAGGTGGTTTCTGTATGCTCAGTATCTGTTGTTCATAACTAAACCTTAGCAGGCAGCTGTATTTAGGAAGTTCAGCATTCATTCTTGCTCATTAGTTGTTGTCTTTACTAAAAGAGTCAACAAGGGAGCCAATTAGTGCTGGCTGTGGCTGTGGTCTGTCTTTTAATGGATTCACCTGTTCAGCTCTCGGGAAGATCAAGACCTATCTGCTCATTTCACACACAGTATTGGGCTACTAGCAGATGATGTTAATTATGATTGGCCTCCATTGTCCTGCTATGTATTTGCAGCAAGTATGAAAGGTGTAATAGTTATTATCATCTCTTCACAGCCTGCAGAATTTACTGGCTGGTGCAAAAGTGCCCCTCAGGGCTATGAACACTTTCATTTATTAGCCCTAAAAGAAAGAGAGTGAGCAAAGACTATATTACCACCATTCAAGTTACCAGAAAGCCTAAATCCTGCGTTGAAGGGCTGAAAGTGACAATGCTTCGATTTGAGGTCTTGCCTCATGCATTTATTTCTGAGATTCCTGAAAAGAGTCAGGACAGTCACTGTCCTGGCATTTCTGTGCTGGTGGTCACCTGTCCAAAGAAAATGAGCCATGAACAAGGAGCTGCTTTTGTAAGGACCACTGAAAGGACTGACAGTTGTAATGAATTTAAATTATTTTTAAAAAATATCATAAGATTGAATGAGAGACAAACATTCCTATTGTATTTCTATGTATACTGTCATGCCCTTATATTTCAGACTTCACTCTTAGATAGAATTTATGCCTCCCCAGAGGTAAAAAAAACTGACTGCACTTTTACTATCTTACTCTTGTGGAAAAAGCAGTGTCCCAATTTTTTGTGCCTGTGACCCTTCTTGTACACACAAACTTCTTGAGACATTTGATTTTAGTTGCTAATCATTTCTGCCTTTGGATAGTGTTACATTTACTGAGAATGACAAAATACCTTGGAAACTTTGAGTGAGAGCAGATTTTTTTTCTGAGTTTTTTCTCTCTCAATATTTAACACATCTAAAAAGAGGGAAGCAGTTCCAGATTGTAGGGGAAAATGTATTAATGATGTTTGAACTGGAATTCTTGCCAATAAACTTGAAGTAAACCATATGAACTGATCAGAGCTGGATAAGAGTTCATAAAAACTTCTTTCCCTCATTTATAGGTCAGGTTGTATCTGATACAGCTTAGAAATTATTCAGAGTATTCTTAAAAATCGCAACCAACAATTAAAATATGCAACAATATAGAATTCTCTTGGATGGAAGATGAGAAAAAAAGACCAATGCTCAGCAGCAATGCAAAACATGTTTTGTGTAGGGATTGAAGATTTTGAGAATACGAAGAAAAGCTAAGAAAGTAGTCTAGGGGTTTTATGTAGGCTGTAGTTCATTAGGATGCCAGATCCTTAGTGAAAATGGAAAACAACTCAGTGAAATGGTCCCCTCTGCCTCCTGGGGAACAATCTCTGCACTGCTACTGCAGCACCAGGTTGCTGCAAGCACAGCATATTTGCAGCAAAGCCATCTGTGCTGTGCAGATCTTGCCTCAGACTGCCCGTTGGGGGGCTGCACTCTGACGTGCCAACCTTCACAACAGCCTTGATAAGCAGATAGGTTTTCAGGATAGGTGGGATTATTTCTGCCCAACAGAGGGCTTCTGGTTACTTGTGTTCTCCTCCCTGTGTTGCTTTTTTTTTGGTCATTGTTTTTTGTTGGGTTTTTTTTCTGTTTTTTAAAATTTTTGTTTTGCTGTAGTTTTTGTTTTTATTGCTGTTGGTTATGGGCTTTTGTTTTTTTTAACTTGGCTGCCCAGATAAATTTTGATCTGGAGGGAAGTATCAATGTTTCAGCTTCACTTTCAGGCCTAGGGGGTTGCAATTCAACTCTGTTACCTAATTCTAGTATTGTAACTACATCATCAAGTGACCTGATATAGCTAGGAGAAACTACTGTTTAGCATTTGTGTAGCTGACCAGCAGAAAATGACGCCTGGATCAAGGCTCATGTTGCAGAGATTTCCTGTGAGAAAGCAGTGTCAAAGCTTATGACTGAGCTTTCCTCTGTCTGGAACACAGAAGAGATACTGCCTGTCTCACAGGCCCCGCCATCAACTGCAATCAGCCAGAGCAGGGTGTTAGAGGTTAACCCTAAGCCCACTCCATCCTTTGCTCCTCTCTTATATAGGTGTTATTATTTTTTTGTGACCTACTAAGCTAAATAAGGCAGAAGAATTTTCTTGCCATAGAATGTAAAAGGAGAAAAAAGCAGAAAGTAGGAGAAGAAGAAGCCCCTAAGCAAAAGTTTACTTATTAGAGTACTTATTTTTTTCATTAAATCTTGGCATCTACTTTAAGAATTAAAATATTACTAATTTTCAAATTTTACAACTGACTAGCCTGTGAATTTAAAAGTGCTTGGGGAAGGGTGAATAGTTCATTATCTTGTTCCCTCAATGACACTTTCAAATGCTTTCCTTATGGTGACCTCTATTTAAAATTCATGGGACTCACTTCAGTGTCAAACAAGCTAAGTGGTGCATTTCATTAATGAAAAATTGATGGTGAAGACCTTGGGCTAGTTTTCGGTACTTATTTACAATACATATAATTCATTAGAAGAACATCAGTTGAGCCAGGATCCTGCACGGCTACAGTGGTTTTGTAAATGGGACTTTATTCTCTTTTTTTCCAGTTAATGAAAGTATGAGGCAGGGAAAAATACACATAAAAGAGATTTAATGAGTCTTTGAAAAAGCGTTAAAGTAGGGTCCACAAGTCATAAATTTCAATTACTAACTCTACTCTAACCATGCTTATTAGTGTAGGAATGAGATAGCAGTCCATTAAAGGATGAAAGTCTGTGACAGACAAGGACCAACTGACTTGCAGAAATTTGGGACTATGGTCCACTGGTTAGAATGAGGTACTAGGGAGAAAATCCTAATGCTCCCATGTTGTCTCTGCCAGTGTGGTGACACATGACCTTATAGCAAATTCCTTCTCCCCAGAAATGCTGCTTTTCAAAAACTCACTTTCTTCAGAACCTTCTTAGGGACAGCCTTTGGAGAGAGTCTTGCTCTACCTTCCTGTATAATGAACTGAAAAATCAAAGTCACACTTTCATGCATGTGAAAGGCATGGTTTATTGTCTCAAATGTAAAAAATTTTACAGTTCAAATATATTCTCCAGCTTAAATCAGGTTATAGCTACCCATAGGCTTTGGATCAGAAATAACACAAGTCTTTTTTAAAAACTTTTTTCACCATGTAATAAGTGAGGTGTCTTTTAAAGACAGTTCCTTCCAAGCACACTGATGCCAAAACACCATCCTGAATTAAAAGTAGATGGTAATAATACAGCAAACTTTAATTCTATTTGTATGACACAATTGTTGCCAGTGTATTACATATGTGTTTATCAGACAAGTGATCAACACAGCACTTGGCAGTGAATCCCAAATTCTCAGTGGTATGGTACAGAACAATTCAGGCATATGGATTCATATAAATGAAGTATCTTTGGGCACAGGAGAATTTCTAGGAGGTCCAGGTGGCCCTCTTTATTCTGCTCCCCACTTGAAAGCAGCACAAAACAGTATATAGCTTGGGAAAAGGTATATGATAATAACAAAATTTCTTTTTAATAGTGTCTTGGTATTCAAATCTACATTATTACTGTGCTGGTCACACAACTTCCATTTTTGAGTGTAGGAAGCTCCTATTTTAGTTCAGACTTGCTACAAAATACAAGGCTAAAAATGTAAGAAGCCACACCTTACTCTGCCTGCCTATAAAATGAGAATAATGATATCTGTGAAATTGTTGTACCACCTTATTGTTTATTCATGGCACTGTTTACACCCAATCATTGAACTGTCATCCCCGTCCTCATTGCAGAGTTATAAGCGTCTTTTTAGGATAATACTCTCAAATGCTCTGAGCACTTGACTACCTTCAAAGTGATCCTCCAGGTCTGCTGGGGCTCACCCGATGCCAGGTTTCCAAGCAGAGTATTCAGATCAGTCTGCATGAAGGAGTAAATGAGGAACGACAGTTACGACTTTTCTGGTTATCTATCGGCAGTGGATTAATAATGTAAAGTACTCTGCATGACAAGTTATTTGTTTTTGCTGAGATTAAATGGAATCACTTGGAAAACTATGTAGGTTTATTACTATAATAATTTTTGTACAGTGATAACAAATATAAGCACCATAATATCACCCAGATCAGTCCTTAATGGACGCAAGTACCATTTAATGTTCTTAAATAAGTTTTGGAATATGAGCTCTGAGGATTATTTTGTTTAATAATGCTAATAAAAGCAAAAGAAAATATTCAGATGCTGATTATATTCATTGTAGGGGGAGGAGAACAGACTGCAATTATACAGCACATTGAGGAAGAACTGAGATGATATTTGCAAGGTTTTTCCCAACACAAATCAGTTGACTTCAGAAGTTTCGAAAAAATCTTTTTTTTTGTCTCTTGCACAAGGTTTCAAAAATTTGCTCAGAATGAACCAATATGTAGAAATGGACCAAAATGGCACAAAAAACTGGAAGAGGTTTCTAGAATGAATAAAATTGCTTGGAACTAATCTCTTATCTGACTTCTGGAAAATATTTTTTGTAGTTTGTTTTTTTTTCCTTAGAATTTTCATTAGCTTTAAGAAATATCTGAGAAAAAAAATGCAGAGTACACCACAGAGAACTTTGGACATATTTCTTGTTTACTATTATATTTTGGACTGTTCTGTGCAATAATGTTCTTCTTAAGTGAAAAGTATTTATTAAAGAAATCAACAGCTATAAACACTAATATGCTACACAGGATTTATTCTAATGTAGTTCTCCTTGTTAAGTGGGAAACATATTCTATTCAGAGCTTTATGCTGGACTGAAAAATATCTGATGTCTGGTAGATGTGCTAGATGTGAACAAATGAGAATATAAAACTGAAAGGAACATTGTGGGTGGAGGGTACATATGGCTGACCACTGCCATTTCAAGTGTTTATCAACTGCTTCTGAGAAGTAGTTTTTGGGGTTTTTATGGTACTTCTGTATTTAATATTGTTCCAGAACCTCACTGTTTTCTCTGATAATTAGTATCTGCATGCCAGCCCACACTTTTATTCAGAAAAGAGAGACAAATGATGGGACAACGACAATTTGTGTAAAGCATAAAGGTCGGGTTTTGCACAATTGCCCCACTTTATTCTAGTGATTCAGCTGACAAACTTCCCTCATAAAGTGCATTTAACCAAGGAAGTGATTCTATAGCTATTTTTATTCAGTATGCTTCACACAGTCTTCAACATAAAAATTATAAAAGCACAAAAGGAAATTTTTATAGCTTTTAGATACGGAAACAGTAATTGTTCCTTTCTTTCACTTCCTCTGGTCTCCTGAGATTAAAAACGATCTCATTCTAATTTAAACATGTTTTGATCAGTCAGGTTTGAGAGAATTAACCTTCACATATAGAAGGTTTCTAATTGTGACCTCTTTTTCCTCCTTGTGATGTATTAGGGAATATATAAAATAGCTCAAATTTGATATGAGAATTTTCTTTTGAAATTATGAGTTATCGTGAGTTATTATTTTCTGTCTGGTGGAGATAAATTCCAGACATTATTTACTATATATAAGCAGTAACACATTTTATGTACCTCATTGTTCCCTTGTAATGTGTTTTATAACACTATCTATTAAAATAAATGTTGGAAATGAACGGAAAGAAATAGCAAAAAACTTCATACTCATTCTAATTGATTATTTTTTCTATTCTGTTTCTTATACAGTGTGACTCACGTGAGTGGTAGTGCAAATACAGAGAAGCCATCAGGTACTAAAGCCAACCTCATTATCTCTAGAGTTCTGCATTCATCTTTGGGGTCCCCAGCACAGGAAAGACATTGACCTGTTGGAGCAAGTCCAGAGAAGGGCTACCAAGATGATCAGAGGGATAAAGCACCTCTCCTATGAGAAAAATCTGAGAGAATTAGAATTGTTTATCCTAACAACTGGGGAGAGGTAATTAGGCCTTCCAGTATCTGTAAGGAGCCTACAAGAAAGGAGAGAAACCTTTTACAAAGGCATGAAGTGACAGGACAAGGGGAAGGGCTTTAAACTGAAGGAGGGTAGGTTTAGAGTAGGTATTAGGAAGACATTCTTTACTGTGAGGGTGGTGAGGCACTGGAACAGGTTGCCCTGAGAATTGTGGATTCCCCATCCCTGGAAGTGTTCAAGGCCAGCTTGGATGGGGCTTTAAGCAACCTGCTCCAATGGAAGATGCCCCTGCCCATGGCAGGGGAGTTGAAACTAGTTGATCTTTAAGGTCCCTTCCAATCCAAACTATTCTGTGATTCTTTGATTCCATGATTCTATGATTTCCATTTTGCATTAAAATGTGAGGGACATGAATGACAGCTCGATATAAACAATAGTGCTGCCTTGGCAGCTCTACCTTGTGTCGGTGAATGACAACTCTCTATAGACTAATCAAAAGGGTACTATTGCTTGAATATGTTGAATGCTCTGGCTTCATTCCCTCCCTAAAGGAATGCATTTCAGCTTCCCTTTGCCCAGCTCTGGACTATACTCTGCTTGATTTGGTCTATTACATATATATATGCCTTATATTTGAATCTGAGTGATTACTGAGAAATGTTTATGCTGTTGGACAAGATTTTTCTAAAACTGAATCATCTTTTATTGCTCTGCAGAATTTCCACAATACTTCTTCATTAGCTCCAGATGGTCAATAAGACCAGTTTTTATTGTATTTGCAGAAGCATCCAAATTTGGCAGTAAGATACAAACTAGAGCAGTTCAGCCACTTTTGCTAGTTCACTTATAATAAGGCTTGAGATGCTATAGGCTCTGAGAACGTAGTTAACATTTGCCTTTATTCTTCAGGGAAGTGCTGCACTGATAACCTGCCTTGCTGCCCTGTCAATAGATTGCTTCAGGAAGGAAGAGCTGTAAAACGGAAGGTTTCTGTTGACCAGAGTACAAAGACAGTTTGTATGTTGAAGGTTAAAGTCACAGATCAATTGTCACTTTCAGATGGATGCTTTCATATCTTTTGGTTTTGCTCATGTTCTCACCTCCAGCAGTGCTCACTGTATAGTATGTACCTCAGGAATTCTGTTCATAGAGGTCTCCAAAGGGTCTTCAGGTGGAAGAGACTTTCAGAATTATTGAACCAAAAGAAAAAGTAAAATAGAAACATTTTCATGCCTGAACAGAATGATCCTATAGTTAGCCCATACCTGCTTCATCTTTTTTTTTTCTACAACACATTGTGTTCATTTTGCATTTCTCAAGGACTAGAAAAACCAAGAAAACTGTTCATTCTGACCTGCGGCATAGTAAAGAACAACTCAACTCTGCTTTCTTTTGTTTCTGAGATGTATGTTTTAGATGACTTTGTATAAGTTCTTTGCAGTCAAGTGAATATGTCTGTGTTTCTGAGAGAGCTTTTCCTCCAGACAGGAAATCTCAAATTTTTCTCCTGGTGAACAGTATTATCAATGTTACTTAGTACAGGATGGCATAAGATTGTGCAGGTACAGCAGGAAGAAATTGGTCCAGCAGGGAATTTAAAATAGGAGGGTTTGAGAATGACAGCAAATCACAAAGACATGAGTAATGTGGAGGAGGTGTGATCAGCTCTAGACTCTCTTCCAATGGAAACAATGGGAATTTTGAGGTGACCCCTCCTTGAACTAACTTAAATTATGAAGTGCATACTCCAGTGCATAACACAAGGAAGACAATTTTCTGTTACTGGCAGGAAGCATGATAAAAATCACCTGAAAATGAGCAACTTGGGAACAGACTTTCAGAGAATGTGATTTCATGTAAAAGAATAATAAACACATGAAAAAAGGTTGAGAAGGGAGATAACTGGACTAGAATCAGTAATATGTTAAAAATAGAAATAGATGAGATTCTTTGTAGACATGCAACAGGAAAAGAAAAAAATATAGAAAATGGAAAAATGAAAATAAGGGACATAGAAAAATGGAAAGGCTCCTGCTTTGTCAGTGATTTTTTTTCCTACTGTGTAATGATTTTATCGTTCTTCTGTTATGACAGAAGTTTGCATTGAAAAACATTGCACTAATGTCAACTTAATCTTTCCAAAAGAAGATTAGAAATGGGAAGAATGTTAAATAGATTTCTTAGATCTTTATTCAGATTCTGAGTGCAGAGAGAAAGGCATGGGGGAGATGACAGCAGGGGTTTTAGAGACTGGAACTTGGAGACATAAGCTATGAAGTAACTATTTAGTATATATTTGGTACCTATGTTGTTTCACTTGTCTCCTACCAGTAGTAGTTTTGTATTTCATTTTGTGACGGGGCCAAATCAGGAGTAGAAAGTGGTTGGTTCCTCTTCCAGTTTAGCTACTGACTTATTATACCTGTTTCTCTCCCTATCCCATCTCTGTGCCTTATTTTTCCTCCCTAGAAGTTGGGGTGGATGGTGCTTAACCACTTCACAGGGTTGCAGTGAACACTGTTTGTTCCCTGTCAGAGAGATACAAGTAAGTGCAATATATCATCAAGGATAATTGTCTTCTCCAGCTGATGCCACTATTGATCTGGAAATAGATAAATTTGTTCTTTGGAGTCCTCCAGATTCCAGCTGCATTGAATGATCTTGCTGCAACAGCTTACATTTGTAAAAACTGTTTAAATGTTTCATTTTCAGTAACTTGCCAAGTCCAGCAGCAGATATTTTAAGCTTCCATGTCACGACAACCATGCCTAATCCAAGATAAAGCAACAAATATCTAGAAAGTGAATTTTTGAGAAATACCTATTTCTAATGATTTCTGTGACTATTGTGATTGCTGTGACTGTTTTTCAGAAATTAGGTGTTATGAACATTTTTTATTTGCCCACAGACATCTGCAGTGATTTCCTTAAGCGGCTGATTTAAGCAAGGTAAACAGGTAGGAAAGGACTAAACCTGTCACTTCACTAGTGCAGCCCTTTGAGGTTCAACTGCCAGCTAGAACTTCCCAAACCTTGATTTTTCCTTTCCTTTATTTTCTGTCACTGGTACAGAATTTCTGCTTTTCACTTGTTAATGTAAATATACCTTGACTGAATGTGAAATCCGTATTGTTTTCAAAAGATAAGAGTTTTACACGACTCCTTATGTAGAAGAAAAATGAGGCTGAAGTGTTTATAGTAATTAGTAATGGTTAAGACTACTTAGTTGTCTGTATTGGGAGGAGTTATATATCAGATGACTTTCAGTTTTGCTTATTTTTCCATCTGCTTTTTTTCCCCAGCCAACACATTACAATCTAATCAGGGAAATTTCTGCCTTACTGGTTACTGGACTGAAGCTGATTAATGAGGTACCTATTTTTCTTCATATCTGTAACGCAAAGTGAAGAGGACTGAAACAGATTAATAATATAGAAGAATATGCCAGCTAACATGTCCAATGAAGGGCCTATAAAAAAAAGTGAAATATTGCAAACTTGTAGATTTCCTCTAGAAACCCAAATAGTGCTTTAGCTTGAATTCACCATCTGTCAGATGAATCTTGTACTTTGATTCCTGTAGAAACTGTTCTCCTGTTCATATTCCAGACAGAATAAGTCCCAGCTGATTCATCCCCTATCCCTACCCTTCTTACAATACTAAAAAGGAAAAAAAAAAAAAAAAAAAATCATGAAAAGCTCAGAAGTGCTCTAGAATAATTTCTTTTTCCGCCCTTGTCTGGCCTCCAGTAGCTGATAAAAGGAGTGGGACTATATATAGGTGAGGAAGTGGTGGGAAAAATGCTAGTGGAAGCTTTAGAATTGGCTCAATTCTGAATTAAACCAATTTTTTTATTCCTTTTGTGAGTGGTGGTGTGGAACTTTGTAGCGGCCGACAGCTGAGATGCTTCAAATAACTGTGACTGCCAAAAGACCCAAAAGCAGATGAGGCTGCATATCAAATCTTTTCTCTCCCACATCAAAGACCTAATTAATCTTCTTCAATTATTTGATTAGGTTGATTTAACCATGGATAACAAGGCTGTCCCTAGATAAAATATTCTTATACTGATATGACTTTAACTGTTCAGAAGAGAGAAGCGTATGTTAATTCTTGCTTTATTGTGGATCTTGCCATATCACCTATGAATGAGCCACATTTTCTGACTTTGTCTAAGTTTGGGAGACTACATGTAACATAAGAAAAAGGACAATAGGGAGTTTGAAGAAAAGGTTGCATGTAGGAAGGCTCAACATTTTTGGCTGATAAACAGATACTGTTTTTTATCACTACCTGTTTTTATTAATTATAATTTTAAATCTAGATAATTGCCTTACTTCTTTTATGGCATATGAGCCCAAATTTTTTGACTGGAATTCAATGCTATGCAAGCACCATTGGAATCCTCTCATATAATCATGGCTTTGTTCAGATATGGGTTCAGAAAGGTTACAATGGAACAGCAAAGCCAGAGACTGTACTAATTGGCTCAAGAGTGAGTAACAAGGAACACAGCATAGTGAGGTACTTGTTTAGTAAGAGTGGATAGCATCATTTTAAAGCCAAAGTGTAGTTTCAGTAAGAGAACCCTTTATAGCAGGAGTTCTGGTTATGTATCACTGACTTCCACTGTGCTTCCCCAGACTCTGCACTTGCCCTTTTGTTGTTCCCTACTACTTACTGCAACATGCAAGAGCATTGAATGGTGACAGATAAAAATGGTCCCATAAAGAGTTACAAATTAATAGCCTAAATATATGTGAATTTCCTTTTTTTCTCATTTGTGCTGGTCTAAAAAAGCAATAATTATCTTACATTTATGCCAACAGAAAAATGATGTAGCATTTTGGTCACATCTTCCGCAATTTAACCTCATTAAGTATTTTCCATTTGGTTGTCCAGCCCTTGTCCATATAGCCAAGATAGGGCCATTTACAAAAGCATGGCCTTTCGGCATTTATAACTTCACTAAATTTTATACAGACCCACAGGTGTTCCCAGAAATCATTCCAAACAAGAAACAGACTTTCTAGACTGTGGTAGTGCATTTGGATATGAGAAAGAGGGTTTAGAGGTGGTGCTTTTCCAACCATTACCTATTGGCAATAACCTACAGCGGTCCATCTCAACTGAAACAAGTACTGGCTCATTTCTGGGGTCCTTCCTCCGGCATTTCTGGATGAGATGCCAAGTATTAGGCAATCCAGGCATTGGTTCATAAAGACCTTTGGAAAAATGTGTCAAGATTAAAAGCATCACTCGTCAAAACTGCAAAAAACCCCTAGGAGGGGTATTGGCTCAAAACAAGAAACTACTTGCTATGTAATATTTATTTTCTTCTGTGCTTTTAAAAAGGCCTATAATGGCAATAAACCTGGCATTAGAACACAGGCTTAATGGTGGCTCAACTTTCTTCAAGCCATCATCTTTCCAGTTGGTCATTAATCCCCAACTGGTGCAAAAGGCTTTTGACTTTAGTAAGTTTAATTCATGGACGTTACACAGATTGCTTCCTGTGAAGATTTGCAGATGTAAATTTAGGAACAAATTAACCTTTTTACATTTTTGGCTAGAAATCTTCAGCCTTTTGATATGTTTGTTCATGGAGAGAAAGGACTCAAACTCTAGGAACTTTGAACACATCTTACTGCAGAAGAAAAGAGAGAAGAAGGGAGTGGAAGGAAAGGGAGGGGAAAGGAAAGGAAGGGAAAAAAACCTTACATCTCTTTGGCACCCTGATTCCCCTTATTTGCCCACACTAACATGGGGTAGCTGTGTTTTTTGTATGCCTGTCAGAGCTTTACTTTCTCTGTAACTGCAGGTTTCAAAATAGTTTGGCTGTTAATTTGTCCTGTCCCCTGTAGCTCCACTGGCATTGCAGACGGGGCTGTATGAAAAGAGTTGGTGCAGGTGCCATTCTGTCCATGGCAGGTGTCGTTTGGGTCACAAGCAGCCAGGGATGAAGTCGATATCGGATTCCACAGTATTAAGTAACCAAAAAAAAAGGCAAAAAGGGGGGTGGTGGGGGTGTTGCCTTTTCATCAGTAGATTGCTTTGTAAAGAATAGCATAACCATCTAGTAACAAGGCTGAGAGCTAATCTTTCCCACAGCTGTAACATATAGGGCATTATCCAGAGCTATTTATCAGTGCAGAGCAACACCAGACAAAATTCAGGATGCAATTCCTTAGCACTTCAGTGCTGTTTCTTTAGCAAGCACTGTCAGATTTCTTTCTAAACCCTCTCTCTTTCCATTTATCTATTGCCTGCTTTTCTCTTAAGGTTACGAAAGATATTTAGTGTGTGTAATTAATAAAACATTTCATCCTCTTTATTTTTAAAGTGTGAACCTGTAAATAGAAAATATGAAGTATTTGACTTTCTATTGTTTCAGAGCTGAAAGTCTTCTGTCTAAACTTTGCTTTAGTGCATGCTTTACACCAATTACTGTATCTCTGAGGAAAATGAAAATTAAAAAGCCTACATTTATCACCCCCCTCCTTGTGGCTCCTACACAAGCATATCAAGACTATGTACATCAGAACTGTCTCATGTTCAATTGACTATCTGACAATACCCGTCTGGGCCCTTCAGAAGAAGAAATGTGATAGTACTGCATTTTCTTTCATGTCTCATCCTGCAGTTGAACCTGATTTCATCTTAAGTGTTTGGATGCTGTGCTAATGATGAAGTACGAATTGAGAGGTGGAGAGAGATTCTGTATACCTGGAATATAATTTCACAGTTACATTTGTAGCCATAGAATTGCAGATGGTGTGAAAACAGTGTTGATTAAAATAATCAGTCTAGCATTTAATAGCACTTTAGGTTTTCAAATACAACACATTAATAGATTAATCTTTGCCACACCCCATGGGGTATTTTCCTTTGCATTTCCTATATACATAAACTGAGAAACTTCACACAGAGGAGATAGGCTGGAATTTAATTTGTTGTTATACAGCTTTTGATCTCACTGAGTACTGCTCTGTGACAGAAGTAACTGACTTCTAGTGATTTTAATTTCTTGCTTAATTTATCCAGCCCTGTGAGCCCTCGGTTACTTCATCAGTAGGCTGGATCAAGTAAGAAGGTAAAGAAGTTGTCACTGTCATGAAATTTTTCTAGCCCCTTTCTTCTCTCCTCCTTAAATTGTTCCCCAGTCAGCATATCAGAGAAAGGGGTGTAACATGGGCCAGTTCAATTAGGTCTAACCAGTTTTAGCTCCTTCAGATGGTGCATTGGCCACAGGCTTTACAAGTTACCCTCCTCTTCTTTCTCGTGTTACCTTTTGTCAGGATGGTGGGGAGGGAACACGAAAGCAACTGTGATGGCTGAGGCAGCTAGGCTGTTTAAGAGGAGCAATATAAGCGGATGTTGTGTTGCTTAGGTACCAGAATAATTTATTTTACTGTGGCAAGTGTCTTGTGGGGGGGCAGGGGTGGGAATCAAACAGAAAGCCAGGCATTCTATGGTTGATGACTGTAAAGTGTGTTTTTATTGCATCATTTATCTCAAATAAATAATTGAGGTTCAGCAACTCCTGACAGGAAATGACATGAAGACCAGCCTTGCTTTAGGCTGAAGTAGAAGCATCTATCATGTAAATGAACTCTGAACCATGACAGCAGGATGCATACATTGAAGGGATAATGGGTGGATGATATATTTTGTTATCCTAGGCCTTATTTATCTACTTCAATTGGTTTTTTTTGTTTTTTGTTTTTTTTTTAACAAGCAGCTATAGTGATAATTGCCAAATGTCTTCTTCTATATAATAGAAGAACATGATTATCTAAAGAGCTTCGGAACATCTGAAACCATAATCAGGTACTGAAGGATTAGCTGAGCAGATGGTCTCAGGTTTGCTTGTACATCTGTTTTCTTCCCCATTTCTGTTACAAACCTCTATACATCCCTCAGGGCAGCTTAGATTTAGAGTAAGAGAACCTGGGTAGAATACCAAGTTACATGACCGTGGACATACATATCTGCTTATTGGCTGAGAGAGCTAACTCAAATTAAAACAGTTTAATGTCCTAACTCTGAACCATGAATTTCCCTGGTCCCAGTTTCAGAATAGGTGTGCTCACAAAGTCAACAGAGCATCAGCAAGACATTGGTCTAGGCTTACCAGGTCATTATAGAGTTACAGTGGACTAGCTTGGACAACTACCTTTCTTCTCAAGCTGTTACAGTTTGTTTTTCTGTCAATTTTCCCTGTTTCGAGTATGCTCTCCAGAAAGTGCATGGTTTGCAGCCTCATAAGTTCTCATCATCACTTTCACATGTTCCCAAATGGCAAACTAAGCAATGGGGGTGAGTTTCCTCAGTAGCTCAGCCAGCCTCACAGCTCACTGAACTGATGTGCAGCATTACTGGCTGCACAGTCACTTTCTCAACTGAGTTAATAGAGCAACTAGTTAAAGATCAGTCATCACAAACACCACTTTCTTTATAGCAATATTTGTTGGTCATATCAATGGCTAGTAAACACAACACTGTAAAAATCTGTGATCTACACAGGTAACTGAAATTACAGAAGCAGCTTTTGACAAATAGTGGGCCAGCTATCTTTGCACAGTGTGAGCAGACAGTAGAAACCATTTACTTTTAAAGTGCACTAATACAGGCAAATGCAGTGGTACAGGGCTGCTTCAGTGAATTGTGTGCTTCTGTTGTCTTAAATGGTATGCTGTAGCATGTTAGAAATGTCTGTTCCAAATCCACATCTTATTTGTGCAGTAGTTCAATAACAACAGAACTCACCCATCCTAAGACAAGCAAGAGATGTTGCTATCCCCATAACATGGGAGTACATCTCACTGCTTTGAAATACGAGGACAGTAAGAAAAGACAGTGGGAATTATTAACAGTTTCATTGACCCATTTGTAAATTACTTAAAGGAATGTCCAGAGAGACCAAAATGACCACAGAGAACTGTTACCAATTCTTAAAAATGTGTAAATCTCTATTAAGTGAGTTAATGGCATCACGAGCTTGAGAGCATAAGGCTGCTATTGTATCCTAGAGAACTAAAGGAAATCAAAGGCAGGTCTGGTATCAGATTTAGAAGGAATGACTTCCAGTACTAGATCAATCTGTCCTTTAACTATTTCAAGTCTATGTACAATGCCAGCCAATGATATATGGTGTCTTTTACATGGTGACTGTTACTGTGTTGATTTCAAAGAGGTTGCATAGGCGTGACTGTAATTGCATGTAGTAAATCACCCAGAAAGATTCAAACTAACTGGTACAATCTTATTTATCAAGAGAAGTTCTGTATTTCTCATGTGGGTACTTGGGTTATCAATATCATGTAGACCCACATGACATTGAATCTGAGCTGGGAGATCACATTCAGACCCTAGAAACAAATTAATTTCTGTGTCCAGATAATTTTCAATGCTTTTTACTAATTTGCTCTATGTAGACTTTGGGGCCAGGGAGTATGCATTTTCCTTGAAGAAAAAAAAATTGGGGTAAACATCTGAATAAATTTGCTTTTTAAAAACAGTATCTTTAAATTAGTGTTGAAAACATAATTTTATGTAAATTCTT
The DNA here is from genome assembly GCF_000738735.6 of Corvus cornix cornix. Taxonomy (NCBI): domain Eukaryota; kingdom Metazoa; phylum Chordata; class Aves; order Passeriformes; family Corvidae; genus Corvus; species Corvus cornix. The sequence continues at coordinate 19,859,239 of NC_046335.1, read as the reverse complement.
CTGTACTGAATTATTAGTATGTTCAGTCCTTGCTACTCCACACATCACCTAGCAATCATGGAGAAAGAATTCCAAGTTGTAATGCAAAGCGTAGCCCAGAAGCAGCACCTGCAAAGTGACATCAGATCTGACTCCCTGTGTATGAAGTACATGTGTGCACATAGAGACTGGTTTACTTTTGAAGAGCAACCTCTTCTTAAATAATATAGAGCAACTTTTTAACTACATCCAACTTTATTCTTTACTGATATTGGAAAACGAGAGAAAATTATTATCCAATTATAAGGCTTGGGATTTCAGAGATGAAGATGTAGTATCTAGGCTGTGACAGAATGTAGTATCTGTTGGTTGTAAGTCTCTTTATAAACATTAATGGTCCATTTCTTTTGGGTATTGACTGTACAAGAATATAACAGCTCTTCCATCCTCAAAGTCCTTGCACTGATCTAAGGCAAAGATTCAGTACAGTGAAGAGCATAAGTGCTTACTGAATTATCACAACTACCTTCTCATGCTCAAGAGAGGACTTGAAATTGCCCCAAACTAGCGGGTAGACCTTTTTTTGCAAGAGGGTTATGGACAGGTAGAGGAAGAAGTGACTTTCTTTTGTTCTTTGGGAGTCACCATGCTGTTCAGGGAACAGTGCCAAACAAGCCTTGCTCATGTTGTTCTTTCATAAGTAGTTGAAAGGCTTTGACACTGGGGGAAAATGTCTTTCTCCCCTTTCCAACTCTTCAGTTTCTCTCTTCCCCTTCAAGTTCTCTGTCGTGATGCTCCATCCTTTCCCCCGTCCAGTGCTTTACTGAGATAATGTAACTTGCTGATACTTTTCTGTAGGTTAGTTGTCTCACAGGCGTGAAAACGGAATCATCTTGTGAGTCCAACAAGTACAGCTCTTAAGTGTATGTGGATGGAGTGGAATGAAGGGGAAGAGAAGGATCTCTCCTTTTTATCTTGGACTGTTCCTGCCATCTCATCTCAAGAAAATATTGTTTCAGTTGATAGGGCTTCTGTGAGAGGTACAGACTGAACAGTAGCTGTTGTATAATCTGCATTTCTTCTGAAAAGTGATGCAGAAGTATCTTTGCAGGCCTTTAGAGCTTCAGAGACCAACTTATCTTCAAATGTCCAGCCTCTGTGTTTCTGACATGGTAATTCAGTTACACCATTAAGCTGAAACTATCTTCTAGATTTTTCATCAAATGTTATCAAGACAAGATATTTTCTATTGCCTTATAGGACATGTTCTCTACACGGAGATAACAGCTGAGATAGGCTCTTCCACAAGGTCTCCTTAGAGATGATAGACAGGAACTACTTAGACAGAATGAGGAGGGAGTAAGAAAATGTGCTGTTCAGTCCATCTCATCTCCTTATACTGCAGAGTATAAGGACTCTTAAGTATACTCTTATATAAGTATAAGCCGCTGTTTGTGGCTTGAAGTGCTGAGAGATCCCAAATGAGTCCTTTCTGCATGTACACTTTGAATTTTAACGTAGTATATATTACAGAAAAATACCATGAACTGTGATTTGAAAACCTTTGGGCCTGGCAGTAAGAAAATGCAACTGGTCTGTTTTCTATTTAAAATTGTACTTCTACAATTCCTCATTGCTCATGAAGAATTCAGAATTGTTTCAATCCACAGTCTTATGCAGCAACTATTGCACATCTCAGTTTATGGAGAACAGATCTGCTTAAGCAAACACAGCTTTGTTTTTTGACAAGATAGGCTGATAAGAGGAGCTGTGTTGACAACTACCTGCACTTCTCAAAAGCATTTGACTTCATACCACATGACATTCCAATTAAAAAATTAGAAATATGCAAAATTAATGTAGCACATAATAAACAGATTATAATTGTCTGATGGATTTCAAAAAAGGAATTGTAAATGAGGAATCATCATCCACAGAAGGTATTTCCAGCAGGGTTCCATGAGAATCTTTTTCAGTCTAATGCAATTCAGAGGTTTTATTAGTAGTTTAGAAGTGAGGAAATCAGTGCCTGTAAAATCAGCAGAGGACGCAGCATTAGTAGGAGTAAACAGTGGTAAAGTTGGATCAGTTTGACAGATCAATCTAGTTAATTTGTAAAGTGGGTCTTGTTTAACCAGGACAAATGTTAATGTAGTAAAATGCAAGGTTGTGTGTTTGGGAACAAGGACAATAGGCTACACATGCAGAGCTTGCTTCCAGGGAAACAGTGACCCTGAAAGGATTTAGAAGTCAGGGTGGATAATTGACTGAACAAGAGCTCTCAGTGTGATGCTGTTGCTGAAAACTAATGTGACCTCAGATGAATAAGCAGAAAATTGCTGAATAGGAACAGGAAAGCAGAGAGTATGACCCTACCCAGTGATGGGGTATTATGGAGTCTGGATGAAACCATTAAACGCATCCCTGATTTGGGAGTTGAGCCTAAATTGTGGGGGTGAAAACACTGTGCAACACAGCCCTCTGAACATGGCATGCTGAAGTGAGGACACCTGAGAAAGTTCTCTGTCACCAGAGAGCAGTTTGATTTGAAGCCTTCCTTGATACAGAATCACAGATTCACAAAACAAGCTGAGTTGCAAGGAGCCCATCAGGACCATCAAGTCTAACTCCTGGCCCTGTACAGGACACCCCAAGTCACGCCATGTGCCTGAGAGCATTGTCCAAACTCTTCTTAAGCTCTGTCAGAGTTGGTGCTGTGACCTCTTCCCTGGGGAGCCTGTTCCAGTGCCCAACCACCCTCTGGGTGAAGAACCTTTTCCTGATATCCAACCTGAACCTCCCCTGACTCAACTTCATGACATGATGTAATAACCAAGTCGCTCCATGTTTTTGTGCTGAAGTGTCAGTCTCAGCTAGGGAATAATGAACAGAACTGTCCAGCTTTGTAACAAGAGTGTGTAGTAATATAGGACAAGGGGTAATGGCTTAAAATGGAAAGAGGATAGTGTTAGATAGATATAAGAAAGAAATTCCTTACTGTGAGTATGGTGAGGTCTTAGAACAGGTTTCCCAGAGAAGCTGTGGATGCCTCATCCATGGAAGTGTTCAAGGCCAGGTTAGATGGGCCTCTGAGCAAACTGGTGTAGTGCTGCCCATGGCAGGGGGGTTCGAACTAGATAGCCAACACAAACAATTCTATGATTCTATGTCAACTTCTATGTCAGCCTTCCTTCCTTCCTTCCTTCCTTCCTTCCTTCCGAATTCCTTCCTTCTGAATTCCTTCCTTCCTTCCGAATTCCTTCCTTCCTTCCTTCCTTCCGAATTCCTTCCTTCCTTCCCTTCCTTCCTTCCCTTCCTTCCCTTCCTTCCTTCCCTTCCTTCCTTCCCTTCCCTTCCTTCCTCTCTTCCTTCCCTTCCTTCCCTTTCTTCTCACACCTTCTGCATCTTCTATATTAAGTAATTGTTATTTTTCATTTCTCTTAAATATTTAAATAACCTCCATTTGATATTCGATGTTTAGATTTAGGCTGATGCTGTTGAAGCCCACCCCCATGTGAAGAGCCTGACAGTGAGATGGCTGTGTTATTATGTGTTGCAGAGACCTGGAGAATTTATTTCTCTCCTGTTGAAAAGAAGATTTGAATAACCATAGCAACAGTAAAACCTTCTGTGAGTCTTATAGCATGAAGTATTGCTGATACCTACTCCTGGCAATCAAGGTCCCTGTCCCAGCTCTACCAGGTTGATACTGGAGAGATCAATGTAAAAACAAGTGAACAGTTTTTGACAAATATTTTTTAACACAATTTTCTTCTGTTCTCCTTTTCTCTGATTGTTCATGCACTGGCTGTGGATTTTTTTTTTTTTATGACTTATTTAAAAGAAATCAGTGTGAAATGTTTAATTTTTAATATTGGGTATTCAAAGCAAACCACAAAAATGCTTGAAGAAGTGTGCGTATTTTGTGGAGAGTGTAAAAGGACATCCAGCTAATATAAAACTTCTTGCCTGGCTTAATTAGATCCACTTCAGGGAGTTCAGTGGGAATGTTACTGACCTGGTGAGAAAAAAAAAATCACATGTATGCTAAGGTTAGGGTTAGGTACTCTCTTAGCCTACAAGAAGCACAAAAAGTTTTGGTGTAACTTCAGTCTTTTTGACTGTGAGGTAAGTTGAGGTCTCCTAATTTGCTTTGAGCTGTGAGCTTGTATCTGAACAGCCAGTGGGACTCAGGTGCCATGTGGTAGCTTAAGTCTGAACTGACTCTGTATATTTAGATCATTATTATTATTATTTTAGCTCTCCAGCCACCTTGTTTCAGTCTCACCCTCACAGGTGAGAGTAAGGTCTGCATTGAATTACAGGCTTGTGAATTCAAATGATGTCTATGGCTTGTCTTGTGGCTTCAGCTAAATTTCTCTGGTGTAACACGTACATGACTGAATTCAAGAATTGTTGGTTGGTTGTGTTCTAGCAGAATTGTTTTTACTTTTGAAATGTCTAATTCTATATTCTGTATAGACTGAAGTCTTGTGACAGGTGCTGCCTGCCTGCCCTCCAAACCATTAATATCATGTCATCACATTCCTTTGGCAGTATTCTGTTTGCTGAGCATATATATGTGCAGCCTGTGCTTCTGGCCCAAATTGCCTTTGCTTGATCCAGTACATACTCAGTGCAAGCTCAGGTCTGCCAGTAAAGTCCTGGCAGAGGTGCCAGAGTGAACGCTGAGAACTGAAAATGCATAGCTGTGATTATAAATATATTAGAAACCATCCCACTGGCAAAGAAAGCTTTCACTAAGTTGTTGAAAAGTCGTCTTGTTTGCCTGACTCCCATGTAAACGAAATAAAGCATACTAACCTCCTTGTGAAGGATAGCTACTCCCTCTAACAGGCTGTTGGTCAAGTGCTTCTGCACACAGCCATAGGAACGCCTTTAAAGCATCCAAATGGCCAGTACAGATGGGTTTGGATACAGAAAATTATCGTGTGCCATTAAATATGGAATATTGGTGTACATTACAACATGGAAGGACATGCCTGACAGGACAATAGGCAATGGGCACCAACTGAAATGCAGGAGATTCCATCTGAACATCAGGAAACACTTTTTTACAGTAAGGTGATGAAGCATTAACAGAGAATGCACAGTCCTGGGCAACCAGCTCTAAGTAGCCCTGCTTGAACAGCAGTGGGATTGAACCAGATGACCACAAGAGATCCCTTCCTTTCCAATACAGGATCACCATTCTGTGATCCTGCGCTGATAAACCCTTTGTGACCTATAGTTGATGACACTTAGAAGAAAATCTGAGTCTGGCATGTGGCTTCTGGTATTTGCAAGTCTGTCATTTCTGTAGGAGGCAGAGACAAAACTCAGTATTCCTTGATATATTTCAACTTACAAGCCTCTTAGCCTCTCTACAGCTATCCCAGCTGTATGAATATTTCCTTTACTGTGATACTCTAAACCTCATCAGAGGGCTGTGTAAAGTGACTGGAGATCTGCAGATTACAGGCATTATGGGAATCACTATTCTGTATTATGCTGTACGAAGAGTTTTCATGCTGGTGAGACTGGTATGTGGGCACTGGAGCCAGGAAAGTATTTCTTATTGGCCTGTGGCATCCATTTCCATGTAAAACAAACAAACAAACAAACAAAGTGCCAGTGTGATCAGAAAAGCCTGTTTCCACAAAGCTTTTGAAAATAAGCACTTTTACTGCGCTGAGAATTTTAATTGGGGTTTTATCTGTTCAACTCTTCCATAGGTTTTAAAATGCATATCTGTGCTTGTCTATATATTTGCTTGTGTTCCTAGACTTCATCACGTCATACTGACACAGAGAAGATTGGCTGGGAATCCAGCACATCCTCCGCTTTCTGCAGGCTGAGGCGCTGGGTGAGGTTTCCAGCTGCCACCAGAGAGCACTGTCACTATACGTTTGCAGGGCAGCTGCCGCTGCTGATGCTGGCACCAGCTTTCCCTTAGGGCTGGCAGCGGCAGCAGGCTCTTAAAGGAGACCCTGAGCAGGAAGGCTCTGTGCCATCTTTACCTCTGTTCTGCCCCGTGAATCCACGCTGACAGGGGCTCTCAGGAGACAAGCAGCTCTGCCTTGGCAAAGGGCAGCCAGCCACTGGCACAGCCCTGTGCGCTAGGCTTGAACCCAGGGTGTACGGCCCCAAACCAGGGAGTTCTGACACCCTGCTCCCTCTCACTCTACAACGTGTTTTTTACTCAAATCAACTCATTGAAACTTGAAAAAAATGTTCCTTATTTGCCATTACCTCAAAATCTTATTGTTCTGTTTCAGACCTGAAGAAGGACGTGTGTGTTCCTACAAATTTCCTCGTGTTTCTTCTGCCTTTATTTTGCACACAAATATAGCCTCACTTGCATTCTGCAGCAAAGCTACTGATGCTTCGAGTCCTTGAACAACTCAGGAGCACAGCACTACCGGAGTTTTCAGTGATCATTCTTGTGGTTTGCACGCACCTTATCTGCCAGAAACCAATGCACCATGCAAGCCTAATAATTACTTTGAAATTGGATGTGTCCTTTTTTAAGAATAGCAAAGAACTCTGTAGATGGTACAGCTACCTGCCCCTGAAGTAAACATACCTGCAGGTGTGAAGACAGTATTTAGTTCTCCTTCTGGGGAGGCTGCCAGACCAAATTATAGTCATCCTTAGAGTTATCCCATTTGCTGTGGGATATCCACTGCTAAATGAAAGTAGTTAGAGGTCCCAAGAACATTGCATCAGAGCATCATTTTTTTGTCCATTTTCTGACCAAGTCTTTCTCGTAGTTACAGACAGTGTCAAAGGGCTTCCTGCATCTCCTCAGGAGAGGCTAACAAGGGGCTGCAGTGCAAAGATTCCTCAGTTCTCCTCCCTGGGGTAAAAATGTACATGGGAATGTGAGAGAGGGGTGATCTGGCTCACTGTGTCCTCCTTTACTTGGGTGCTTTTTCTGAGCAATATTGTCTCAGGTTCTCAAAGCAGTGACCTTGTGGAGATGAGCTGCTGTCAAGGCTATCGTTTCAGAGCTGGTGCATACTTGGACAGCATCTCTTTTATCTTGGATAGCATAGCATCACAATAGGAGATGCAGTTCCTGTGGATGGAGAGATGCAATATACAGTCATCAGGGAATAACATGAGGTGGTATCCTAATGCTGCTGCTCTTCTGCAATGTATAGGTTAAAATAGCCTGTGGTGAGATGATAGTCCTGGGTCAGACAGAAGACAATTTTTCTTTAAATAAGTCTTGTGAGCTGAGGCAGCATCCTCTTGTTTCCTACAGCCCTCCCTTTCATGTAACTCCAGGGCCAAATCACTTAATTTATAGGCTCTGACAAGATCTTAGAGCAAGAATGATAGCATGGTTGCAGAGCACAGGCTATCATTTAGTATATAAAGTGCCAATTTTCTGACAAAGTGTATAATCTAATATAGTGTTGTATAGTGTCTGTGTTTGATAGGGAACCTCTGTAAGTCACCTCAGATTAAGAAGGGAAGAGTTTAAACTGTTATATGGGTAATGACAAGGAAGAAAGCAAACAATTCAGGCACAAATCTCCATTCTCTCCCCCAACAGAGATTTAACAAGACAGGAAAATACAATCTGCCTGAAATCTGTCATACATTTTTTATGCTGTCTGATATCAAGGCATAGTTCCTGTTGCTTCTCCCTCCCCAGGGCTGAGAGAGCTTTACAAGCAGGCACATGTTCACATATCCCCACAAAGTGTTTTTAGAGAAATTCTTTCTGTTTTGCAGTGTCCCTTGATGGCAGGATTGAAAATAGCTTTATCCAAATCAGTAAAAGTCTTAAGATTTTACTGTGAAGGTGTCATGAGGTGGATTTTCCTACTGGCTAAGCCAGGGGTCTGTCTCTTCAGGACTTTCCAGGCTCTAATGATGAAAGGGCATATTGGAGAAAGACTTGAAAAATTATTACAGATTGACTGCAGGCTGAGTCCCAAACCTGAAAAAAACAGCTTAAAATCCCACTGCAAGACTATCAAAAAATTTGGGTGATCAGGGCATGGAGGAGAGGCTGAGATCTGCTTTGACTAATTTACTCATTTGAGGGTCTGAATCAGTGGCACAAGGGTAATTGGTGGCCCGTCACTAGTGGTGTCCCCCAAGGTTCAAGACTGGGCCCTCTACTGTTTAACTTGTTCATTAATGACTTGAACGAGGCAAGCAAGTTTGCTGACAGCACAAAGCTGGGAGGAGTGGCTGATACCTCAGGGTGCTGTGCAGCCCTTCAGAAGGACCTCAACAGGTTGAAGCAACGAGCAAAGAAGAACCATCTGAAATCCAGCAAAGGCAAATGCAGGGTCCTCCACCTGGGGAAGAATAACCCCATATACCAGCACAGGCTGGGGGCTGACCTGCTGGGAAGCAGCTCTGGGGAGAAGGACAAGGGGATTCTGGTGGGCACCAAACTGTCCATTGAGCCAGCAGTGTGCCCTTCCTTGTGGCCTGTTGCATGGGTGACTGAGCACTGGAACAGATTGCCCAGAGAGGTAGTGGAGTCTCCCTCACTGGAGTTATTCAAGAACCCTCTGGATACAATCCTGTGTAATGTGCTCTAGGACGATGCTGCTTGAGCACGGAGCTTGGACCAGATGACACCACTGGGGTTCCTTTCAACCTGACCCATTCTGTGTTTCTGTGATATATACTGCAAGCTTAAATTAGGAGCCTTAGCTTTCTATATAGTCATTAGAGCACAGAGCACCTGCTGAAGAAGGCAGAAAGCCCAAGATTGAATTATGTGGAGCTGATGTGGACTAGAAACTGGAACAGGCACTAACTAACTCAAGCACTGAAAATAAATTTGATGGTTAGGTGGGCAAAAAGCTTCTTTCCATTGTGGTATTTACCTGTAATGTCATGAAGTTCAGCCTGGAGGATGTCCAGAAATTTGATTCTCCTCCAGCTATTTGCCAACTTTGGTAGAGCATGCACTGAATTGCTGAGCCATTACATGTAGCAAACAATATGTATATTAGGCATATTGTTATTATATAGGCAAATGACCATCTATTTGCTCAAGGAGGCAAGCTAATAATGTTTTGGTATCAGGGAATTGCATTCCTCTGAGATCTCAGACTAAAATAACTTATTCCCAGTGATAAATTAGCCAAGCTGGGGGAGATGAGTGTAAGGTAGGTCATGGACAATCTGAATACATTGCTTTGCAGTTGGAGAATGAAAGACACAGGTAAACTTAAGCCAAGATTTTCAAATAAGGACACTAAAATTTTATGGTTCGGTTTTGGGTGCTCATCTTCACCTGAATCTTCAATTCAGTGCCAGATTTTCAGGACTATTGATCATGTCCACTACAGCAGAAGTTAAAGATCATTAAAGATAGAAGTTAAAGAAGCCAAAGTCCCAGGAAAAAAATGGTTTAACTCTCCATCTCTGGAGAAACAGAGCCGAAAGCTGGCTGAAAAGCAGCAAAGGGTGTTTCCTCCACTCTTGCTGCCTCAGAAGCATGCAGAGGAGCAGTGTGACCTTGAAGCACAAACTGCTTTGAAAAGTTCATCTGGCTTTTTTTATCTTTCTCTCGCACCCAGTTTTAAAGACACACAAAGGCACAGGATTCATGTCTGGGCATAGAGCAGCGATAGGGGATACACATCATAAAGTCACCCCAAGACAAACAGTAACAAGGAATTCCACAGTAAACCAGACTAAGATCTCCTGGATTTCCATCCCTTGTGACTTTATTGAAGCATCTTTCATTTACTCTTCAAACCAGAAAACCCCTTCAAGATACTCTAGGAAATTGAATCTTGCATCCATATTTTCCAAATTCAGTTCTACATTAAGCTGCCAAAGTACTAACATATATGATAGGTCTCCATTGAAAGAAGAGGTTTTAATCTTCTTCACAAAGCCAATGAAAATATTTTCTGTTATGTTATTCCGTAATAGGAGATAATTTAGAATAAAAACAGATGAGTTTACTATGGAAGATACTATTTAGGAAAGAACAAAAGCTGACTCTTGGGAGAGTATACCAGCACCAATTTCAAGAGTTGCATGTAGGATGCTAACCTGAAGGGGTCTTAGCTCTCACTTTCTGACTTAACCTTTAAGACTTCAAGATGAATGATGAAGCGTAAGACCAGGACACCACATTTTATGCAGTGGAGTTACCAGGCAAAAGCCGGTTTTATTTTCTCTCTTTTGGAAGAAAAATCATATTGAAAATTCCTCCTTGAAAAGCAGCTGGCAAACCAAGATTGTATTTTATGTTTCCACATGATTTTTTTTTTTTTTTACAATTATTACAGTAAACGGAGTTACAAAATCTCTACTGTGAACTGAGACCTTTTTTCAAAAGCATTACAATTTTCATACAAAATTATCTCACGATCAAGCCAATTCCATTAAGAATCACCTTTGAGTTGCATAGTCTCATGACTGATGGAATATATACACTTTCTCATTCTAAAGAGCTGAAGGTAAATTTATGTGCTTCAATTATTGTCTGTCTAATACATATCTCACTTTATTCTGTCACAGCCTTTCATTGCTACTGGATGCAAAATATAGATACAGATTTTTGGAGAGGGAAAATGGGATACAGATTCAGCTTTTGAAGAAAACGTGAAGTGTGAGATACTGAAATAACTTTTTGAACCCTCCACTAATTCAGAAACATTGCGATGGAGAAGAATCTTCATAAGAAAATGTTTTTGAGGTAATGAGAGACACGAGAAGAAACACAGTTCTTGGTTTTCCCTCTTCTTTGTTTTTGATTACTTAGGCTGTGAAATCAGTTGACAGGAGTCAATTCCTATGCATTAAAATAAATTCTGCTTCTGCCTTGCCCTCACTCCAAGGTTAAAGGGATACTATTTTTCACTATCCCATCTGTAGCCTACACCTACAGATCTCCTTTGGGGATGTGTGAGGATCAGTACTAGATGCAAACCACTTGCATTTTTTTGCAATCTTTTAGCAGTAAATATGAAATCCTTGACAATTTCAAATTTAAAGATTTAAGAGATAAAAGTTCAAATAAGCTAAATCAGAGGCTTCTGTCTAGAAAACTGAATGCATGCCGCAGTTACAGAATCAGGCTCTGTTCCTGGGAAATAAGTGACACAGGAAAAGACATGAGTTTAGACCTGAAAAGCAATGTGACATGAGACTACCAGAACACTCCTATGGGGAAAATAAAATCAAACAGCAAAAATGCTCCATCCCTGGAAATTTAAGAAAGAGTAAAAAGTAGGATTAAAGAGGGATTTACTCTGTACACAGTGTAGTGAGAGCCAATACTAGAATATCGAGTCTCGCCAAAGTGTCTACATTTTAAGGAGAGCATTGAAAACATAATTGAAGTGCTAGAGAAAAATGTTATATCATGAGCCTTAAGAGGTTTTCCTAAAGGAGTGACTTGATTGCAACATGTAAGTGCCTTCCTGAGAAGAAAATGCCTGGTAGTAAATGGTTCTTTAATCGAGTGGAGGAAAACATAATGAGTCAGAAAGTATAAACTCAAGCTGGGAGAAAAAAAAAATCAAATCAAATCAAATCAAATAACATAAAAGATATGACCAGTAAGAAAACTTAACCAAGAACAGTGGTAGATTCTCTGTTCTTTGATGCCTCAAAAGCAAGACTAGATTCCTTCCTGGATGATTCTTTAGCAAAATATGATTTAGTTAAAGAGAAGTTGGGATCCGCTCCAGCCCAGCTCAATGTAAAACCAGAAGAAACAAGGTATATTTGCTTAACTGGGAACTAAACACCCTAGGAACACCAGAACAGGCCTCAGTCAAAGGTTCTGTTTTGGTAAAAACACAAAACAGTTGTCACATGTTTTATCTCAAAATCCATGGGTTTTTTCTTAACTAGTAACAAAAAAGAATAAATCCCTAAAGGGTTAAATAATCTAGAGATGTTTCCGGTTCCCATATTCAAAGCTTTCTGGTTGTACCAAACATGATGAAACACCACTGGTTTGAATTTGTTGATTTCAATTTCTACCCAGCTGCATCTACAGCTGCAACTACAGGTAAGCAAACTCATTTGAATGACTGGTCCAGCATTGTTTCTAACTTGTGGTTGGGGTAAATCACTGGTATCCAGTGCATGATAATTCTTAACAACATACTCTCTACTGAGTAATGAACATAGATCTGGTTGCTCCAAAAACTTTCATTGCACTTCCCATTCTCTATACTTCAGATTCTCATGCTCCAGTGGATCATCAAACTATTTTCTTGAGAGATTTGCAATACTTTCCTTTTTTTTTAATCTTAATTTTTGTTCATCTCTAACATTTAACATCTCTAACAAGTGGTAATAATTTCCTTCTAGCCTCAGCTTGTGTCATGAAGAAAGAATAGAGATGTGTACTTTGAGAGCTAAAGAAAACAAACAAACTGAATAAGGAAGATACTCTAATATGTTCTCATTTACCACATTCTAAAGAAAAGTGAGTTTTCTGCCAGGGGACGTGGTCTTTTACCCTGAGGAATATCCAGCTATTCTGATTGCAATTTTTGTGTTCCTTGGTCTGATTACTAAGATAAGAAGACAAAACTCATGCATTTGTCTTTGAACAAGACTATTGCTGTACTTTCATGGAAAACCCTGGGGTTTTGTAACTGGATTTTCAGCTTGCTTCTACTTGTATGAAACGTTCTTTCTGTAGCAGCACTTTGCCTGTTTTCACTGATCTCAGATAGAAGTTCAACCACTCAACACACCTTCAGGATGTGCCTGTGCTGTTCTAGTGCTCCTGACAAACCAGGCCAGCTGGCTAATTAATTGAGGATGAGACACTTGGTGATGTGCACCTGGAAATCATTAGATGCCTGGAGGTTACATGTTCATGAGCCCTCCCTTGGAATTTGGAGGTTATCTGTTGTGTGTTTGTTTCCCTGGGTTTCTGCTGGTAAAGTTCAAAGAAAGTGAACTGAGAAACTGAATAATAATTCTTTGCTTCTGGCCAGGTGCAATTAGTTGTATTTATTGGTAATAGGAATGCAGATTAGAAGTTGACAGGGAATGAAAATGAATAGAGCAGCCTGGGTCATTGTGTGTGGTTAAATTTATTCTGCAAAATAACTTCTCCTGTGGAAATTAAAGAAATAGTAATAAAATTGAATTAAGTTTGAGGTTTTTTTCTTGTAGTTCATCAAAGAATGGAGAGAAAAGGTCTGTGTGCCATGATACTTCATGCAACTCATGGCCTCATACCAGAGACAGAGAGTGAGTTACTCCCAGGCTGTCAGCTTTTGAATTTTCTTTTCTACTCTTTCCCTTATGTAGAGCAACTTTATGTTTTTCCACAGCGTAAGCTCAGATATGTTGCCTCATCACAATTTGTGGCTGGAAAATTATGAGACTAACACAGAGATAATCCAATAAAACTCTTCTGTTGGTCAGAAAATGCTTGGTATTTGAAATAAACATTCCTATAAGAAGTTATCTGATTTGGTGAAAATTGTAATGAGAAGTTTTTCAGGTCTGAAATGATATTTGTAACCAGCAGTAAGGATAATAATAAGAAACTTTAGAATAATATGGCAGTCTGGGTATACAGGAAGAATGATAATCTTATATGCAGTGAAAATGTAATTTTTTTATTATTTATTTTAGAGAGCAGTTATTTTTTTAATCTATTAATAATGTTTTCCTGCTGGACTTAAGTAATAGGAATCTGTCTAGGAGTCAAAGATTTCTGAGCTACATTCCACAAAGCAAGAAATAAGGCAGAAAATTTTAAAGTCATTAGTGAGTAGTCAATCACAGAGGTCAACATGGCTCCTTCCCTTCTGCTCTGCTATAGTCCGGCACAGTTCAATGCATTGAAACATTTTTTTGGATTAACTAATCTGTGTTGGATCTTAAATATGTGATTTAGTGCAGCTGAACAAGCTCCTAAAAGACAGCTGAGCCATGGTAAATCTTGCTTTTAGCCTGTGTCAGATCTGAGATAATTTAGTTTTTCCCACCATGAAATTACTGGTAATACAATACAAACATATGCTTCTATGGAGAAGAGCTTATTTTAGAGGCAGATTATAGTAACTTTTTTCTTCCTTTCTTTCTTTTTCTGTTAATACTGGTGGTTTAAACATTTTTTGCCCTTTTTTTTCCCAGAACTGTCTGCAGAGGTCTCCTGTTAGTTTCTGCTACCATCTGTTCTTCTGTTTCAACAGCACAAAACATCAAATAGACTTTTTTTAAAAGTCATTGCCAATTTCACTGAAAGGAGTACATACAAAAGATCAGAACAGAATAATTGAGAAATTTACAAGAGGAGAAGTTGCAAAATTATGGAAAAGCTGTTATTTTTGTTGACAACTTTAAATTAAAGCTCAGATATGCCTTTCCAAGTAGCTGGTGGTCGTTCCTCTTCCCCCCCTTCAGCTGACACTCTGGATCTTGCTTGACTAGAGTCAACAAAACACATTCCTTGGGTGCAGGGGGAGACCAAAAGATAGTAAGTAATTGAATATATATAAGATCAGATTCTTTTGGGTGGTACCAGTTCAATATTCACCAAGAAAAATGACATTGCCTTCTATATTTTTAATAAGCCAAGAGAAGAAAGGCATGGATCATGAAATGCAAAGGCTTCAGTATCAGACACAACTAGAGTACCTGGTTTTCTTGCTGCTGTTTACTCTTGCCCTCCTGGAATAAAGAAGGAATGAGACGGGCATGTGACATCCAGACAATTACAAGTTGCAGCCACAACACTTTGGTTGCATTCTTTTTCTTTAAAAGTCTAACTTTGCTGTTTGCACTAATAATGGTAGTTACTCTTTAGTAAAAAAAAGTTCACCCCCAGGGAGGAGAAAATAATGAGAGGCTGTATCCAAGGAGTATATTTAAAATCAATACATTCAAAGCGGAAAACTGCATAGGGGGTCACTGGGGAGGTCTTAACTTGGGATGCTATTTATCTGTGTCATATTGGATTATGTACATGTCATACACTGAGGGAGATTAAGGTTTATGACCTTACCAGGAAATAAGTCTATAAGAAAAAATTTTGTGCTATTCAAAGGGCCAGGGAATTTGAAATGAAAAAAAATTAAATATTAAAGCCAAGCTGTGTAGGTAATAATGGTATAAAGAAGTAAAAGGCTGATGACAGTGACATCACTCAGAAAATGAGAATAAAATGTGGCAGTTTTGATGGACTTTCAAGGCAAAGATTTTGGAGTGAGGGTGGTCAAAAAGACACAGTTTCTCAAATTTTGTGGAATTAGAGATACCAAAAATGACAACTCCAAACCCCTGACTATGAGAATTTTACAACCTCTGCTTGTTTTTGCAGTGATTTGTATAAGAGAAGAATAAAAAAATGCTAAGTGAACTTGCTTGTGTGCCTGAAGATCAAGGCCAGTGAAAAGTTGCTGTGCTGGTCAGAAAGGACTTTTTAATGGTGAGATTTACTGGGATTGTGAAATAGTTTCCCCAAAGGAAGCTGCTACAGCAGACCCATTGCTTGCCCCATTTAAAACAGGCCTTTCAGATGTACTAGGGAGTCTTGTGTAGAGAGCAATCCTGCTGCAGCCCTAATGCACCTTTCCTGTTCCTAGTGTCTGCTAACCTGCTAGAGCCCTTTGTTTAGCCCAGTCAGTTTGGGAAATAGTTTTGAGTAAATTTTCTTTTGTCCTAACTAGTCTGGCCAGTTCTTGTGATCTTCCATTTCATTTCCTAAAAGCAGCTTCATTTTGACAATTGTAATTAATGGATTTCTTTAGTGTCCTCATGTTCCATTGTTAATGCATCAAGAGAATATATCGGCTTCCAGCATAGCTGGAAAAGAATAGTCCAATACTATTTCAGTCTCTTAATGTTCCTTTGACATTGTGAGAAATTATGTAAAGAGCCCTAGGATTCTTATTTCTGTTGCCAACAGCCTACAAGACTGTTGAGACTGGGATTGGGAAAGTTATGATTTGTGATGCCACGCTATGCCAAAAGAGGTAGGAAACAACATTCACTGGCACCTGCACTTGGTCCAAAAATTGAAAAGGAAGAGACTGGGTCATTATGTACAAACTATTTGTATTACAGGCCTCAAGTAGCTGCTTGTGCTTCAGCTTAGGTTTGGAAGAAATAAGTGAATCTCCAGAAAGCTGAATGCTGTTGGAGGAGACAGCTAGATTTCCTCTCTTCTTACGTCCTGAATGGGATGTGTCTAATAATGTGCCTGCTTATTCCACTCAGTGCAAAACCATAAATTTCAGCAGGGCTTTCATACAAGAAATGTACCCCCTGCACAACAATAAAGGCAGCCAAAAATCTGCTCCTTGTCACAGTGATGAGTATATTAGAAAACGCTGAGATAGAGAGCCTGTTAAATGCAGCCCCAGTCAAAGCAGGGTCACAAATTCATGGTGGTGGGTTAGCTCACTGACACTGCTTCCTGCCATTCAGGAATATTCAGGTAACTGGATGTCTGAAGAAAGACTGCTCCTAAGATGGTCATTTGTATTGGGTTGTGAACCAGCCCAGCCCAGGCCCAGCACAGAGGAGCCAAGCCAAGCTGGGTACTGCTGACCACAACCAAGCCCAGCGGTCTGGAAGGTGGGAGATACAACGTGGGTGATCAGGCTTTTTGGGGGTTTTTCAATCATTGTTTTTCATTGTCTTAGGCCTGGGGATGGGGAATGCCAGCTGTGGAGAGCACTCACCATCCTGTCTTTGTCTCAGGAGACATGTGGCCCTAGCTATGGAGAGCATCGGCTGTCTTGGCAATAACTGCATGTCACTGCCAAGCTGCAGGAATGTTGCCATCTTGTTTTTGTCTCAGAGGCCAGGAATAACTAAGTTGAGGTGGTGAACGCCTTTTGTGTGTAAAGCACCTTCTCTTTTGTTATTAATAGTGTTGCTGTTACTGTGCATTCCTTATTCTCCATTGCTGTTTGCTTTCAGTAAATTTTTATCTTAATCCATAGTCTCTGCCTCTGTCCCTCTCACCAGAGAGGGGCAGAGGGGAAGGGAGTGTCTTACCTGGGGTTTAATTCCCAGCTGGTTTTAAACCACCACAAGATCACTAGCTGGAGTACATGGAGTGTGTCGAGGAAGTTCTGTGCTTTAATGATCCTAAGGTTTATTGTGTTGGCATTTTCTCCTCAGTTTGTATTAGCAGTTTGAAGATAAATTTTAGTAGTTTTTATTGGTAGGGTATTGAGTCTTGGCTGCAAGAATGAGGGTCACTATAGCCAGAAGCTGTGAAAGTCAATTTTGACTTAACATCAACCCTGCTGCTTTAGCTCTGGGACTCTGCTATTCTAGACGCACATTTGTAGCAGATTGACTGGAGGCTTGTGAGGCAATTACAAGAACACTTAAATACTTGGCCAAAGCTGCCAAGTTCTCATTACTTTTCATCAGAACCAGAAACCCCAGGTGGAATGCCATGAGCTTGCAGGCAGGTACCTTGTCTCACATACATGCCCAGTATCTGCAGTCCTGTACTTTCGTACAAGGCAAAAGCTCGTTAAATACAATGTTGATTTTCTTTCTTTTATTGCTGGAATTACTAATAACACTTACTGACAGTAACAACATTTTCAAGCTTGTGGAGAGGTGAACACTCAATATTTCTGTGGGTTTTCTCTCTTGACTATACACAGTGATAATCCAGGGGTGTCTTCAAGAGTAATTTTTGGACAATTACATGAAAGAAAGCTGGCAGATATAATAATGAAGTGGGAAGTGCTTTTATGCCTGTCCTGCATGGCACATGCCCTCCATGGCTAACAGCTGGTTAACATCCTTCCTGAACATGTGAACATCTGCAGCACATGCAGATTTGTTTAAAGTTTGCTGCTACAAAAGAATTTGGGTAGACACGATGTACAAGAGGGATAAAGGGGAAACTTTTAAGTAGGCATGAACTCTTCAGTGAGCAGTGTATTTTCTTCTGTGAGATGAGAACGTTTGTGTTTAGAAAATTAATTATTAACTGGAAGAGACTTTTCTGGCAACATTTACCATATTCGTGAGGCGTACATGACTAAATAATTCCCCTGCTGACATATGAAACAGTGCCTTCCCCTCTCTCTGCCACCATGCCCCATATGTATCTGTCTCCCACAGACACTTAACTAGGACTTTCACTGTGAAGCAAACTCTAATGTTTTTGTGACTCAAGGGATAATGAGAATGGACTAAGGCATAAATGTATTCAAGACAGATGATAATTTCCTGCTGCTATATAAAAGGCAAAGCATCTATTGTCAGAGCAGGATCCTCTGACAGTGCTGTGTTATCCCAAATGACTGAGATATTTCCATCTGATGATGTGGGTACATTAGAGTGACAGTTTCCCTGTGTCTTACATCTATTATATTTTCTTGGGAAAGCAGTGCTCATTCTCAGAGTACTGTATTTGCTTCCATAATGGTATTGGTTCCCTGCAAACAGAGTTTGACCTTAAAATCTGTATGTATTGTGCATCTCTCTTGTCAGGCTTGGTAGTGGCCCAAGACTATGGGTGTTATACTGCACAGTAACTGTAAAAACAAACAAAAAATAAATACTGGGTAAAAATCCCGGATTAGGAAGACATACTGGCCTTATTCACTTAGAAGTCTCAAGTGCTAAAGCCTGGCTCATGCACATTCATCTGCTAATGTGCTACGTATATCACTGAGTGCTTTACTTCTGCTTTGAACAATGCAAACCTCCCTCATTGAGATACTTCATTTGGTCACCTTAGCTGTCTGCAAAAAGACTCTGCAAGCAGACTTAAAAACATAAAGTAAATATTTATTAGATAACACACCTGAGAGAGAAGATTTAAGAGAACTACAAGGCAAAATGCTGGCAGGCTCACCACCTGACAAAGTACCCCAAGAATCTTTCCTGACAAAGCAGGCATGGGTTGGGGGGGAAGAGTTGATTTCTGCTGCTCCCTCAAGCCAATCCTCTATGATGGTGAGGTGCCATTTCCCTGGTTTTCCCCCAAAGATTCTATACCTTTCCACTTTGGTTTCTTTTTCCTTGAATCTCTGAGCTACCCACAGTTCCTGGCCCAACTATCCTAACTGCACAGTTTTCCCTTTCTTATCTTTAAGGTTTCTGTTCCAAAAACTTTCTCACAGCTGTTTTCCAGAGGTGATTTCCTGAGAACTCCATGCCAAGATGATGTAACTGTGTCAGATCAGAGTTGGGTCTTAAATCCTTGGAGAACAAAGCTCCTTGACACAGGCTGAAAGTTTGTATATGATAAGATGGGATAAGTTCTTGCAAGAGGAGTCCATTGAGAATCATCGTATTCACAGAAACACTATTTGGCTTCAGAGGTCTCTCAGTCTCACATTACAAAAAGCTTGCAAGAGGCACTGAGGAAATCACATTTACTGCATTCTTATACTCCTCCCTAGATATTAGCAGAGAGTGACCTTTCATCTGATGTAGCATGACTGCTCTTATAAATTTGTGTACAGTTATGATTGCTCTGGGATAGAATAGGGACTGGTTTTGAAGGTCCATTGCTGAAAAAGCACTCCTTATGTGTTATTGATCAACATGAGAATGCTGTAGTTTAGGAGGACAGCAGTTATGGCTTCTCTTTCCCTCTGTTTTCACTCCATCTCTCACGAGGTCACCAATTCAGGTTTCCTCTTATTCCTTCTTCATGTTCATGGGTATTTGGGAATTTAAAGGGTGATCCTTAACATGTGATTTCTCCAAACTCACCATGAACACAGATTGGACCCATCTCCTTTCCTCTGCACACCTTGTCACTCTCATTCATTCTCCCAGATGAACATGGGAGGGAAAATCTAAATTGTAAGGGATAATGTGGGAGACTATTTTGTGGAAAGGACCTGGATATCAGTGGAGTATAATCTTTGTATAGAATGAAATCATTCTGAAAGCATGTATGATCCTGATCTTGATTTTGTAATCCATAAAATTCTGGTCTAACTTTTCCCTACCTACCTTCCTTCCCTTAGTAAGACCTCTATTTTCTGACCACCGTCACAAGTGTTTCCCATGCACAAATAGAACTCACTATAGAGATCTCTTCAGATCATAGTGTAAACCTTTAAAAAATTACAAAATATGCCACAAACACAACTGTGAACTCTGTTGCTTATAATGTCCTGCAGAACAGGATATTTCAGTTGTAAGGGATCCTCTATTAGGCTTTCTCTACCATGTCATTACTACTGGCGGGTGACACATTTTATGTGCAAGCCAAAGTGTGACGCTACTACTCCATGTAGGGGACCACCTACCAATTTCACAGCTGAGCTAAAAATCTAACAGAAAGTAGGATTTGTTGTAAAATCTCTGACACCTTTTACAGACAACTGTTGCTGGAACACCTGGAGAGCAACTTTCTTTCAAGAACTTGTGCTCATCTTTTTCAGATGGAGACCAGAAGGGTTGAAAATCACATCTGAGCTTTGCACTTGTAAGTGACTGGAGGTTTGAAGTCACCTGTCTTGGATGGAGCTCATTAGCACTTTCACATTACTGTTATTCAAGGAGCCTTGTTAGTACTTCATGGTGCATGGGTCCAAAGAGAGTTAAGCTCCCTTTCTTAGAGCTGTGTTGTTTCTGCCATGCTTTTCTGCCTCTTCACTGGACTGGATGTTGTGCAATTAAAAGGCATTCGCTAAGCAGACGCGTTGAGAAGGATGACCATGTTTTCCTTGCTTAGAGCCACATTCTTGGTGTTTAAAATAGGAAAGGCAGTGGCCTTAGTTTAGAAATGAAAGGCAGGACACATGAGTTTGAAGATGTCTTTATCTTAGATTCAGACACTGAGCACTTAACTGTTGTTTACACAGGCCTCTTCATTTCCAGCATGGACTTGTTGAGCTTGGTGTAAAGTGGGACTTTGAAGTATGAGGTGGTTTGCAGATGCATGTTGTAAATGACATCTGAGGTCAGTGTGTGTAATAGTCTCCATTGATATGTTTGGCCCAGGATATGCTTTCCTGCTTCCCACTGCTGTGTTGATCTTACATTTTATGGCCTGATTTGTCTGTCCTAGATTTCCACCTTCCATTATGGGACTTTTTCTCTCCCTTTATAGTATTTCAAACTTTTTTCAGTTCAGCAAACAGTTTGTTCCCCCCTCTGTCCTTCAAATAAAGTTTTCTTTGGCAATTTCTGTTAGGATAAATTCAATAACTATTTAACTCAGAAGGATCCCTGAGGAGGAAGCCAAGAGTCAAATGCTACAATTATTCACATTTTGGTGAGAGGAATCAGACTTCTCAGGCATCATTTCAAACAAGGCACTAACAGTTTATTTCTGCTGGGTGGAAGCAGGAAGTGTGCTGGAGGGAACCAGGCAGCCTCCTGAGCACCATCAGGAAGCATAAAATGGATGGGCAAGCAAAGGAAGAGAGAGAGGCATTAACAAAGAAAAATGTCTCATTTCCTCTCTGAAACTAATTGGAAAAATATGTTACTGGTTGTTGCAGTGGTAATTTCTCAAGGTGGCAATATCTGCAGCCTGTCCTGGCGTGGGGCTGGCCACAGGTTGGACCTCTACCTGAAATGTCTGTGATTAGTGCAAACTATAGTTGTTTGTTTACAGTATAAATGGACACACACACACAGAGACATATACACATATAAACATACCAACATATACATATGTAAGAGGTTTTGTTCCCACTGAGGATCTATGCTTTATTTCTAGTAATTCTTGACTATACATACATTTACAGAATAAAACATAGCAGAAAACAATTCTTTTATTTTTTTTTTTATTAAACTGTGATTTTATTCACTGCTTGTTCTCTGTTCTCATCCCCACTTGAGGGTAGCTTACTCCATGAAAATACAGGGAGAGATGGAGGGAGACCAGAAGTGATGTAATCATATTGGTCACAATATTTTAGAATAAAAAAGGAATCGCTTATAAATACTGATGCAAGTTGTGGGCGAAAGATGGAAAGAGAAAGATGGAAAGAGAAAGATTTCACACATCAAGGAATGCTGACATCACCCACCCTCTGTAATCTTAATGTAATTTTGATAAACCCATTTACATTTCCCTTATGAGCAGAGCCAGCCCAAATTCAGTTGTTGCTCACCTGGGCTACTCTAATTCCCCTGCTTGGTTGACATCATTTAATAGCCTCTCTGCCAACAAAAATGTGCAGTGTAACTCCTCTCTGTCACAGCCTCTGGCCCTGAGACTTCACCTTTCCCAGGGCAGGAAAGAGGCACAGGGTAAGAGCTGCGATTGCTGGGACTGAGAGGGTATTTCCTATGAACTGGAGAATTTTCTGCTCATGGGTGTTTCATACAGCCCCTTTATGCTACCTCAGCATCACAGGTCTCTTGCACAGGGTGGGGAATCAGAGGGAGAGCTGAAGAGATGCAGCGCATGCACATTCTTGACCATATGGTATCTGGAGAAAACAGTGCTCAAATTCTTAGGTCTAATTTCTTAAAAAAGCTTCCTTCAAAAATATTTAGTTTCACATCTCTTCAATTATATTTTCTGTGCAGCTGATGCTAAAAGCAAAATGTACAGCCCAAATGTAATGCAAAGGTTGTCTTCCAAATAAAGGGGTTAGCACCTGTCTTTCAGCGATCTGATTCAAAATATCAGTCACTCTGGATGTACTGAGTTGTAATCTGTCATAATTTTCTTGGCTCTTTGCCCTCCAGAGACAGACAAAAGAATCTGTCTGTAGTTTGCTATGTTTACATGTCTTTTAGGCAAATCATTTTAATAAGGACATAGAGTGAAATAGTTAAGCAAATACGTGAGTAGTGGGCCACACCATATACCTAGGAATGTTAATACGTGGAGAGAATCTAAAATTACAGGTCTGGAGGTTTAATCTGTAGAGGCTTTACAGAGGCAGCAGTGTACTGCAAATTCACAAAGCACCTACCTGTATTCATAGCATGGTTTTTCTTTTATTGAAGAAGGAAAAGAGATTTCAAGAAGAGGTCAAAAAGCAAGTCTTTGTTGCAAACTTCCCAAATGCACTTAGAAGCCAGCACCCTTTTAACACCTCTGTCCACAGCCCCTTTCAAAATTCAACATATGTTCAAATTAGAGAATACCTTGCAATAATAAATCACCTCTCACTTTCCTCACTCTCTACTGGTAAATGTGAGTACATGACACTCAGTGTAGAGCATGCAAATACACAAAAAGATTAATGAATTCTTCAGGTATTCAGAGACAAGCCTTATTGCATAATATTCTGTAAAGTTGATATGGAATGAAACCCATAAAGAAAGTGTGGATAGCTCAGCAGCTGGGGAATTAACAAACTGAAACAATGAGATTTCACTTCTACACCCCCTGCTGCTATTTCACAGCATCTAGAATGGATTTGGAGATGGAGGTAAAGCTCTCCTAGAGGCCAGTGATTAGGATATTATCTTGGAAGAGTGTAGAAACTGTGTCCAAATTTTTACTTGAAACCAGCAGACCATTGTCAGCTATGGCTTCTACTTTGAATCTGAATACCAGAGGTCAATAATTTGTGAGCCATGGAACAATTTGTCTCTACTGTGCTCATTTTAAGGGCAAACTTCAAGGCTCTAAATCAGATGAATTGTCTTAGTGGTTGTAGTCTCCTCTGACTGTGATTCAGCCACCCAGAAAACAGCCAGTCTGGGTGTGATGTGGGAAAGCTGTCATGGATGTTTGGAAGAGCTTGACCTCTACAGACTCTTGGGCAAGCTGTACAGTTATTCTCCGTAGGCTGCAGAGTTACTCTTTGCTCACCAAAGCAATTGTCTGGATGGCAAATGCAGTGATTAAGATAGACAGAGAGGAGGAGAGACATCTTTGAGAGGGTCAGAGATATTTTCCTTCACAATTTCTTCCTGTTTCTTTCTGTTACATGGTGAATCACCCACCTGAACCATGCTCTCTCACAGAGACATTGCCTCTGCTCTGTGCTGATCCATGCTGATCCTCTTGTTTAATGCATTGACTATGTTAGCCTGAAAACACTTTGTATATGAAAGAATATATTAAAAAAGAAAAAAGGAAAAAAAAGAAAAAGAAAGACACTTTAGGGGAGATAAGAAAGGAGGAGGTAGGGTACATCTATACTATTGTTGATTTGTATTTTTTAATCACTTATAAAAGTTTTTCAAAGTTACTTGGTTATATAATTCAGTGTTAATTCTACCAGAGATTTCCTACAAGCCCAGGTTTCCTGGGCAGACTCCACTCTGGGGGATTCTGTCTGTGTATCCTGTAAAACTCTTGGCTAGTGGCCCTGCCTGCTACAGGCAGCATACCTGCACAGAATGACTCTGCTTCTGTTTAAGGGCAACATTTAGAGTGTGGGAGGTATGGGGAATGGACATTATTCAAGCATATACAACATTTGTTGTTAATTTAATTTTCTCTCAACTATTACACATCAGAACAGTGGAAAATATGAGGACTTCTCCTGGGGTGGCTGTTGTTCTGATGTAAATGAAACACAACATATAAATTTAAACAATAAAAACAAAATCATGTCTCTTTTAGCTCTAATCTCAGTTATTCCTTGTTCTGAAAAAAAAGAATGGAAGACAGTGATTATCGTGGTGAAGAAGGTTTTTTTGATTTTGCTAACTAATGAAAGAGTGGATAAAATAAGGGCTTTTTTTTCTCAGATTGCTCATAACCTTTTGCTTTTCTTTTCTTACCCAATTAAAATCCAGCACATCTAGAAGATGCTTCTGTCTTGCACAAAACTAAATTCAAATGTTGCTGGCGAGACATCAGTGCATCACTTAGCTGGCTGTGAAAAGTAGCAGGGGCTCTGAGATCCTGACAGTGTTTAAGAGGGCAAAGTGCTAAAAGAAAAATCAGTCAAATTCTCAGATTCATTATGACCCATAAACATCTTGCCAGAAATTAAATGCCCGGTGGAAGTCAGCAGAGTGCGCTTGTGTTTGAGAGTGTGTGTGATGGAAGTCAGAAATACTGTGCGCAGAGAGGGTGGACGTTTTCCTCTCACAAGCAGCCACTGACTGCAGAGGGGAAGGTCAGAGCCCTGGCTACAGCCCTCCAGCATGTCCTTTCTGCACAGCTGGCACAGGCAGGCACTCCCATGAGCAGGCAAAGAGAGAACTCACACCAGTGTGTATGTCTTTGGATAGCACTCACAGACGCTGTCCTGCACCCAGGGGTTATTGCATGATCACAGCTGGGAACTGCACAGGGAAGACCTGCACAGCACTGAAATCTGCTCCCAGTATCAGGCCCCTCGCGTTCACTGCTCCTGGTCAGTCAGATGTATGTTACAATAGCATGTTATGCAGAGCCCGTGTATAGAATATTTTCACGAGGGAATATTAATTTTCCATACTGTCCTATTTTCTGTCCAGAGTTTCCTAGAGCAAAGTGAGGGATGTGAGATCCCATCTCCACTACTGATAGAGCAGCTCAGCAGTCAGCAAATGAAATACTTTCCCTGCCCCCTGTATAATTATCTCTATCTTGAGCCCTGGCCAGCATGACTCATCTTCATTTCAGTAAGGGGACAGGCTGGAACTGGGGATGGAAGAATTAATTTACCACGTTTTAATAGAGAGGCAGTTCAGGAAGGGAGGGACTAATGAGATACTTTACAAAGAAATTAGTAGAGTTCTATTACAGGGTTGTCTTTCATGAGAAAGCTGCAGTAATGACCGATGGCATCAGGCATGGCCTCCTGATCCCTCCATGCCTCTTCCCTTTTCCCTCAGGGGGCTGCCCTCCAATGCACCATCTCCCCTGATTATTTCCTCATTACTGGAGTGATGAAGGTGTCCAGCTCACATACCCTTCCTGAGCTCAGGGTATAAAGCAACTGAGGTGTGTTGCACATCTTAAGCAATGAAGAGTTCATAGGTGAGACTGCTGAGATACCTCCCACTCCTGAGGGCATAGGGAGAAGAGCTCATTTTTGCTTGTTTTTGCCTTGATTATGAAGAAGCAGGCCCAGGAGTCCCGACAGTTCTGCTGATTCAACATTCATTCAGGACTCATTTGCAACCACTCAAAGGTCATTATTGAATATTTGATTCAGCAATGCACTTAGAGAGGTAGGATTTCTTCCCCCTCCATTCGGGGAAGCATGCATGAACATGCATAGCTTAAGTAGGTGATTAAGGCTTGTTGCCTGTAAAAGTACAAGTAGATCCTCTTGTTCTGTATTGAATCAAAAGACTGGATTTTTTACAGGTGTGATAGTCTCGTACTACCTCATTTAGGTATATTCAGACATTTTCACCTAGAAAGGTTTTTTGTGGTTTTGTTTGCACATTTTTGCCTCCAAACATTTTCTGTGCTTTGTTTCAAATGAAAAAAAATGGAATGGAAAAAAGAGTTCTTCTAACTATTGAAAACAGTAAATTCAGTTCAAACCTCACAGGTTTCAGATGTGGCACTCAAGTCTGATGCAGAAATTCCTAAATGACAGTCAAACGCATCCTCAGTTGTGCTGCAGCTTGCTTACCTAAACAAATGCCAAGTTTTCTCTTTGGTTTCAACATTTATCTCCCATGTGCTCAGCTTATATCATAGTGCATTACAGCCTCACAGTTTATATTCTCTTTCTCAGCCATCAGGCACCATGCAGAGCTCTGCAGGGGTTAAGGTAAACATATTTATGTGTCTATAGACAGAGTAAACAACAGGTGACAAAATGACCTAATCATCCCTAAAGTCATTAGCTTCAACTCTGTATCAATCATTCCATATTGCCGGGCTAATAATCCCTAATTAGGAGCTGCTCCTGGTGTTAGCACTATTTCCATTTAAATGCAGATATTTCCTGACCCTCTGATTCCTGAAGAAAGTGAGAGCTCTCCTTCTTTACAAAGTCAAAGGAGGGGGACGGCCTGTCTTTGTAAGCACTTTGGGGCCATTTTCACCTCACCAGAAGGTCCCAGGTGCCCTTGGGAATAGCAGGTATTTTGACAAGGCTGGACAATGCTCTGGACTGGTTGGGGAGAGCATGACTCCTAGACTAAACTGGCATTGCAGACACGTCACTGCTGGTACGGTGTCAGCTTTGATGATGTTGCAGTAACTTGCTGGCTATCTTTCAGTACAAGTACTCAGGCACTTCTTAAACGTAGAACTTGGTACAGTCCACTGACAGTGTGTTTGGGACTATCAGGTTTGCATTTTTCTAAATTCTCATCTTTTTGTCTGTTGTCTCATCCCTGCATTATCCTATGCATTGATCATTGCTTATAGTTTTCTCCCATTCCCAAAGGGGATGAATATATATGGTTTTTATTGTTTTGACATATATATATATATATATGCATTTTTTTAATATGTTCCATGAAAGAGAAAATTACTGTCTCTGTCTCACTTTGATTGGTGTGTTTTGTTTGATTTTTTTTTTCCAAAAGCACACAAAAATATATGAATTCCAAAGAGATAATTTTTCTCTCTAGAGATGCTGAAAGAAATGGGGCATTCTCATAATATAAGGTTCTGACTTCTTTCTCATCAAACTTAAATCCTTTTAAAATCAATGTTGTTATCAAGGAAAAAGTACAACAGAAAAACTTTTTCTGCTAATGCTTTTTGACAAGGTAGGAGGAAGAGTAGGAAAGGTAGCTCAGTTGCCATGGCCACTTCATAGAGTAGGAGAACTTGTCACTGGGATGCTGACTGTAGCCATGCCTTACTATGATATACAGTTACCTGTTTAGTGGTAATAGCACTGGGAATGTATGACATGCTGCCAGTGTTTTACCATCAAATTATATGGCAATGAGAACTGTGATTACCATGTGCCACATTCATCACTGATGTGGTGATGGTGGGGTTTCTCTTTTTGCAGATATTGAATTTGCCCACAGAAGGTCCAAAGACATGAATTTGAATTTTAGACATTGTTATTTCTTCAGTGAAGCATCCACAAACTTTTGATTTTTGTATTTTGATTGTATATATGCGAGTTTCTGTGTGTATTTTTGTAGAATTTATATTCTTGTCTTCTGCTGAGCTTCAGAAAATCTGCACTCCTCTACAAGTATTGTCCCTTGAAAAAGAAGTCTTTAGAGATTGTGTAAAAAACCAGTTCAGAAAGAAATAATTTGGGTCAAAGAGGTGACTTATAGGTGAATGGAAACAAGTTATTATTGGAAAACCTATAGATAATTTTGTTTAATTTGCACGTATGTTCATCTTGCAATGCTGCTAAATCAGGAGAACTAAAATTAATTCTTGAAGACAATAATTTGACTTTTCACTTTGTTTTAATAAGCAGATGAGAAAACTTTGGATAGAGGAGACTGTTTCTTTTTTCTTCATGGGCATTTGCTAGCTCTGGACTCAACACACAAATATATTAGCCTCTCCTAAGTTGTGACTTGAAACATAGGACTGGGTAGGTTAATGAAAGAAATACATTTCTTCACTCTGTTATCCTTGAAAAAGTAATTAAATATACCTGATTGTTTACACTTTTTCTGAAAGTGATTCCATCAGTAAATTTATTTTTTTGCAATGTTTTTCTTTGTCAGTTTAATTTCTGTTATAACAATCTTGTGAGTTATAAGGAAATCTCACACTGTTGGGAAAGATTGTCATGTTCCTCAATTGGTATAATTACTTCAGTTAAAAAAGGAAAAAAGGGTTTTTAACTTTACCACTTATCTTTAACTCAAAAATCAATGAAATCCATTCCAAATAATGGCTTACTGTAAAAAACCTGCAGATAAGTAGATAAAATGTTACAGAATTCCTGCTTAGCAATTTGTTCAGACATTTAGATGATTTTTGCGTTTTTTTTTCATTTCTTTCCATTCTTAGATTAGAAACTGTGATTTGTGTTGTATTTTCATTAATGATGTGAAAATTCCATGACACCATGTTTATTTAAAAAAAAAAAAATTCTGATACTTACTGTCTTCAAATGGACTGAAAGACCCCTAAGATTTTTTTATTGGATTCTGAATAAACAGATTGTAAAAAACTATCAATTACTATAACTTGGAAAACAGATTCTAACCAATTTTTTAAACTTGAAGTAGAGTTTGGGTCAGTTTCTGTATAGACTGGCCTTACATATCAGGTAACTTATTTTACACTTTTATTCCTCTTATGGAGTCTACAAAAACAGTAACTTTCTTTCATAATGGGAATCTTTTATCAAATCTCTGATGTACATTTTTGCTTTGTGAGTAACACTTCATTTTGTCTGTGAAGCTAAATATGTGTCTGAGAGATGACGTTTGGTGCACCTAAGCCCAGCTGGCATCTCAGGAAGTTTGACATTGAACTGGATCATGGAAGACATTTACCATGCTATTGAAAGTGGTGTAAAATCCCATGTTAAACAGAAAAACAATCTTGCTTAATGATGCGAAAACAAAGGCCAAAATAATCTCTAGTTTAAGGAAATTCAATACATTCCACTCAATAAATGGATTCAAGAAAATTCAACTTCTGCATGAAAACACCTGAGAAAATGACTAGGCTTAAAAACCCATCTTCTCTATCAAGCCTTGTTTGTTTTCAGTGCTGCACAAGATGGGAAGAGTTGCACACTTCATGAAAATGTTTCCAGTGTCTTCAGTGGACTGTTCAAACACTGCCTGTAGACTAAAGAACTGGTAGAGAAAAAGTTCCCTTCTGTGGTTTAATTTTTAAAAGATGTAGCTCAGATGAGTTTTTCTGAGACACTAAAGGTTTAAAAAATTCTCCCTAGATGAATTAAATGCTTGTAAGTAATATTTGTTCTTGGAATGCAGCAATTGTCCCTGAAAATACTTTGATGAATATTGAATTGTATCTATTTTTACTTCATTGTTCAAAGCTTTTACAGCCCTGTTCAATATTTGTTCTTCTTATAGTGGTCTTTTGACATACTGAGTTTTTGTATGTCACACCATGGCACAGGGTAGAACAATATAATTATTACACAGGGTTTAAGTTTGTATCCTGACATGCTCAGCAGAGAGCACACCCACACTTTCACACCTGCCTGTCACAATGGTAATTACTTCTCTTCCTTTCTCTATTGGATCAATCTGTTGTTCAACAGCACTGGCTATTTCCATCTGAAAAAAAAAAAACCAAACTAATTTTAATTTTTTTGCATGGTAGGAGGGGAAATTTATTTTCAATAAAAAAAGTTTAACTTGTCTGGCTTCCTCATCCAGAGTCTGAGCTTCAAGCATCTAGCATTCTGAGACAATACTACCACTTCAGACTGGCTCAAGGGATCGGGCTTTCCAGCTTCCTGCTGCAGAGGGGAACGTGAAAGATCCCTGACTTCTGAGCTCTGGTGTCTATCTCTGGATGCTCCTCCCAGAGTTTGTGCTCACATAGTTCCCAGTCTTAATTCTTTAATTAGGTCTTAAGTCTTTAATTTCTCAAGGACCTGCAGGGTTGGAAATGGAGGTGAACTTAGACTATGCCCCACTGAGAGTCTGGGACTTCTGGAAAATTGCAACGCTGAGTGCTTTGATTTTTTCAGGTATTCGCTTATGGCTTTTACTTCCCATTCTTTCATTTTGGAAGCTAGAACATTCATTCTGAAATGGGGAAATTATTTTTACAAGTTCAGATCTTCCCAAGTGGCACTTCTGACTTTCAATTACCTCCAGTCCTTGTCATATCATGTTTATTTAGATACATATGCCAGGTGATAGCTCTAATCCATCGTTCCTTGGAACATTCTGAGCTGTTTAAGCAAAGACTGATTTCAATATCTGATATTCAGTATTCAGTAAAGTTGCTAGGCATGATTACCTGTTGCAAGCCAGGTCCTTGCACAATACCTTAATGAGTAGGTTGTGCCACTTCTGCTTTTGCCAGTTACTTTTACTAAGAAGTTTCCTCAGCAGGTCAACCAGATTCTTATGATTCATTGTTGTTTATCTCATCAAGTTGATAGCATATTTTCTCTTCCAACAACTCAGGAAAGGGTCTGAAATAATCATCTCCCTGATGCCTTTACCTGTGAAGACTAAATGCTTTTTTTCTGCAATGTCTTTATTTTCTGTGAATTATCCCTCTGTTTCTGTGAGTTCAAAATTCTCTCCTTCTCAAAAGACTGAATATTAAGAAATGAACAATACTGTTGTTTGAGTTTTCCTTCTTGTCTAAATGCTTTTTAATTTCACTTTGCCTTTTATTTCAGTTTTCCATACACAAGTCTACGTCTTGGTAAACACAATAGTACATTTGCACTGCAGGTTGCCTCTCAAAGTGCAAGAAAAATAAGCAGAGAAAGTTTTAACTAATGAAAAAACCTAAACAAAAATCAAAATTTATTCTCTCTTTTTTTTTTTTTTTTATGGAGGACTGTAAGCTTCTTTTAATAATGAAGAGTGAACTCTCCAGTCATCTTCAAATCTTACATAGATATATTCATCTAGAGGCTTTGACAATTTTCTTGCAAGAGGAGATTTTTTTTCCTTCTTGTGCTTGCATACAGTTAGGAAAATTGTCAGGCTAGATGTAATGTGAATAATGGGAATAAACCTAGCAATATATATATATATATATATATATATGATTGTGAGAACAAAGGCCAGCAAGAAGGAGGTAGAGAGCTTTTGCCCTCTACCTTCACCAGGATAAATAAGAAGAATTCAGAGTAGGAAGACACAAATACCAGGTATCAAAATCATTAATAATGCAGTTGCCATACAATATATTACTTGTAAATTCCATTTAAAGGGCATGTCACACCATTTAGTAAAATCCATTAATCAATAGCTTACAGAGAAAGAAACCATCTGTCTTGGTCTGTTCCTCAAATCTAAACTTCCAAACAAGGAGAGATTTGTTCAAGTTAAGTATTAACTCTTCCAAAGCAAGGGAAGAAACAAGATCATGCAAAAGAGAGCCAAGGTGCTTGTTTACTTTCAGCATAGGTTGATTTCAGCATGAAATTAGTAATCTGATTTAACTCTCCCCTGCTTACCACCATGAATATGTTACAGATCCCTGTTAAATTGCAATAATATTTTCACTCACAAAATGCAATAAAAATATAACTCAAAGATACTTGCTGAGAGTTAGCAGTGTTAAATTGTTATCTTGGAAACATACTGTAACAGACATCAGTGTGGAATGATCTGACAGTACGCTTGGCTTTCATCAGATTCTAATGACAGTTTTATTAGAGACGGGGATAAATTTCTTGCAGTGCACATAATAAGAGAAAGATAATTTTTCCTGACCTAATTGGCTAAGTGGTCACAGTGCTGAAGTGCATCTGTCATAATCTTTACATTTTTGAATGTGCTAATTGCATTGCACTCTGTCATATGAACTTGGTTGTCTTTGTGCTTGTTTGTGGACCCCTGAGAAACTGATCTATGGAAAACTGGAGACTGACTGCTAAACACCTGCTGGAGCTGCAGATTTGTAGGATGTCATGTCTGAGGCATGGTGACCCCATGCAGAACAAGTGCTGTGAACAGGCTGCTGTTCAAGACAGAGATCCTCTCATTTACCAAGATGATAAAAGACATACATTTGTCCAGCCCTCAATTGGTTGTGGGGTGCTGTGGACATAGTGACTTCAGGATTGAGTTCCTCTGATGGTCCTTAATCTTGAGAGGTGCCATTGGTTCTCTTTATCTCACACTACAATCATGAGTCCATTCAGGAGTTCAATGTGAGAAGATAGCTGAACCATCAGAATACTGACGTTAGCATGCGGTGAACCTGAGCCTCCACTTTAAACCTGGGGTTTCACTTATTGAAATAGGAAGACATTTACAAGGGACTTGTTCTCTCTGCTTCTCTATATACTCCTGGTTACAAGATTGGTTGGGATAGAGAAAAATCAGATCTCTGAGGTACTGCTGGTATGGATGTAGTCATATTGGTTGAAGCCCATCCCAAAAAGGATATATCTCCAAATCCTTGATGAGACTCCCACAGATCTGGTCTCCCAAATAGCTCTGAAGCGAACATGAATATAGTAATCTGGAGAAAGAATGGCCTAGGCATTTAGCTGGATCTTGGACTTAGGTCTGGAAGCAGACTGAAATATAGAATCCAGGGCCATGGTATTTGCTGTCATTTGCTATACACCTTTCACAAGGAAAAGGCTTGCATTTGGATGATCCTGTGTCTTTTCTTTCATCTACTTTGAATCCCCTTCTAGCCCAAGAGTTAGAGAGGGCTGAGTCAGAGAGGGTCAAGGGTTTGCTTCTCTACTTTTGCCCTTTCCCACTTCACTGGATGACTCCTTGCATTTTATTGAGAAAGCTGCATGGTGTTTTAACTTCTTATTGATTAAAAAGAGGGAAAAAAAGAAAAAAGAAAAGAAAGAATCCATACAGTGAGGTCTGTGTATAGATACTACTGTGCATCAGCACAGGGAGTACAGTTAACCTTAGAGAGCAGTAGCAGTAAAAAGGAGCAGAACAAACTGAAATAATAAAGCTGGCTCTGCAATCTACCATGGTGTCATGGACAGATTGTGCTGAAAAGCATTAGCACTGCAGAGCGTTCGGGTGAGGAGGGTTAATTATCTCTCTGTGAAACATTCATTACAGCACC
Organism: Corvus cornix cornix; assembly: GCF_000738735.6. NCBI lineage: Eukaryota > Metazoa > Chordata > Aves > Passeriformes > Corvidae > Corvus > Corvus cornix. Next base: position 19,825,806 of record NC_046335.1, on the reverse strand, counting down.
TGGAACTTCATGGAACTCACTGGGCTGCAAGTTCATTGAGAGGTTCATGATCCTTTGTAGCAAACCCAGAGTCATTCTGGTATGAAACCTTTTCACTTTGCTCCTTGCTCATCCAAGCTCTGCCTCTTACATGTTGCAGTGCTGATGCTTTTTCTCTGCTTATTCCTGGGATTATGACTTTGGACTTTTGCTGTGTTTGTGCAATATGTAGCACAATGGGACCCTGATATTCATGTGAAGCCTCTGGGTGGGAGTGTGATACAAATAATGATGCTCCCAAGCAGCCAGGACATTTTCACTGTGCTGTCTTTCAGATTGTGTCATTTCTTCACACCCATCTGGCCATACTCAAGTGTGAGCTTAAGCTTCTTTTCTTAACCTTTGCACCCTAATTTGTTTTTGAAATTTCACCCCAGTCCTTGCTCTTACTAGTTTGCATTGCTCCATAAAGCTGGCTTAATTATATGGGGTTTTTTTCACAAATACTCTCTGCGCATTCATTTGCCCATCTGCACTTTCAGGGATTAGTTCAAACCATCTGCAGAGACTTTGCCATTACAGCCTTCTCTGTTCCATCTTCACTCCGATGCCTGTAGGAATTCCCATTCACAAAGATGGTTAAGGAATGTCTTGGGGTGACTTTATGATGTGTATCCCATATCGCTGCCCTATGCCCAGGAATTAATTTTGTACCTTTCTATGCCTTTAAACTGAGCCTGAGAGGGGGAAGGAAAAACTGAAAAAAACTTTTTCAAAGCAGTTTGCAGCTTGTTCAAGGACACACAGAGATAGAGACTTTTTTTTTCAGCTGTGGCAGGGGAGTGGGAGGGAAGGGAAGGACCCGGGTTGCTTTTCTTTCCAGCCAGCTTTCGCAGTTTTTTTTCCTCAGCTCTTTTTCCTTCGGAGAGTTGAACTTTTGTTTTCCTGGGACTTGTTTTTTCCCTTTTCTCTCTGCTGGACAGTTTCAACATCAGAATACATTGGGAGGACTTTCCACCAAGGCCTTGGCCCTGGAGGTGGGCCCACCACCCCGTCCCAGCTCCAAGGAGGGAGAGAGAGAGATCTATGGAAGGACTTGGAAATTTTCCCAGGTGTCTCTCAGCAGGGAGAGGGGTTTTATTATTAAGCATTATTATCCTTTTCCTGTGTGTTTGTTAAATAAGTAGTTTTTCTCTCTTTCACTTTCCTTCAAGGAAAATTTATTTTTCCCAAACCTGGTGGGAGGGGTAGTTGTGCCTTCTCTCAGAGGATATATTCCTAAATTTGGCCAAACCGGCACAGGGAACTGGGCAGTATATACAAATATATAAAAAATATATATAAAAATATAAATAAATAAATATAAAAAATATAAATATATATAAAACAGCTTAAAGACAGAATGGCATTGTACAAGTAGAGCCATAGCTATGGGGTATTTCTCACTTTTCCTCCAACACTTTCATTTTATCTCTGTAGCAGAAGGGGCTGCCATTCTCTGCTGTATGCTCTAAACGTGTGTGGGACTGCACTGCAGAACGGATCATTATTCACAACAACCTCTATCTTTGCTTTCTTAGTCTTTGTTCAGAAAAGGTTTTCATCCTTTCCTAAATTATACAGCAGAATGACTGCTGATGGAAAGAATTCATGTCTTCATGACAGACAAATTCTTTTAGAGCAGCCTCTGAGGGTTGGGAGATGTAGGTTTGTATTCTTTGAGATATTAGACAAATTTAATCTATTTATTCTACCTGCTGGTATTATTAAACAAACGACCCTCCCCAAAAGGAGCATAAAAATGAGAAACTAGTATTTCTTTATTTAAAATGAATCCTTACAGCCTGGAATTTGTGATCTGGTCAGCTGCTTCTCAGAAAGTCAACTAGATCAAGGTTACTCAAGCAGGAAAGGCAAAAGAAATATCCCATATGTGAATCTTCCTGTAGTTAGTGGCAAACCCACTCATCTGAGCGGTATAAAGCTTGTAACTCTTGGGAAGCCCCACAGTTTAATTCAGAGGCACTCAAAGAATTTGTTTTCTTCCAAAAATTAAGTCTCAACTGGCTGAGTATTTTGACAAGCATGTCTGAACTTAGACATGTAAATCCCAGTTAATCTTCTTTCTCTGCATTTGAGGTTCCTGCGCTTCCCCCCTGAAGTCAAGAGAGAGAAAATTGAGACACAACAGGGAGAGGACTGGCAACTGTGTCAGGACAAAGATGAGATCTGCTGTGTCAGTGGGAACTAGATTATACAGGATTTAAAGTTGTAACTACTGAGGACAGAGAGGACAGGTTTTTGTCAAAAGTCTGGGAGACTGTATAAAAAGCAAGATGTGAAAGACTGTAAGTAAGAAGAGACTAAGGATTAACAGGTGGAGAAAACAGTGGTAAGGAACAGAAAAACAGTCACATGAGAGATGAAGTACAGAAAGGGTCAGAATTGAGCTGTGGCTTGAAGGTAGCAGAAAAAGAAGAAACTTAATAAATATGGAGAAAGACATTCACTGACGGCATTCCAAGGGAATTGCTTAATATCAAAGGCCACGTTGTATGCCACTACCTCGTAAATAAGGCCAGTAATCCAGCCTCAGACTGCAGAGAGTGGTCCATGCAAGGGAAAATTGCGAGCAATGGTGAACAGCTTCAGAAAAGTCACTGTGGTTACTGCTAAAAGTTCAATGGGCGTAGGAAAAATGTTTGAAAGGATTAATCCACAGAGCAAGAAAGTCAAATGCAATGGGAAAGTGAAAAGGATGGAGGAAAGTGGACTGAGAAAAGAAACAAGTATTTTCCTCCCCATTTTCTGGAGCATCCAGTTAAATATGACTGCTGCTGTTGATTTCTTCCCTCAGAGCTGAGGGCCAGCCACATGGCAGCTGCTGATGGCATGCTTTTGCAGCTGTGAAGAAGACCCAGTGACACCCAAAATTTAACTTTAATTTGTTCTTTTCTTGTGTGAAAACCATGGAGTCTGACCCTCATTGCAATTTTACTCATAATGGTGAAAGTAAATTAGATCTTAATCTATTTTTCTCCAGCTTGTCATCTGAACTAGTCCTGTATGTAACCCAGGAAATGGAAGAAATGCCTGGCACAGTAGAAACTTGGCTTTTGTTTTGCATTTTTAATAGAGTAATAGCAGTGTCTTCTTCTTCAGCTAACAATTGTTCTATTTTCTTCTCCAATCCAAAACTTTATGTAGCTGCTAAGTGTCAATCAGTAGGTCAAAGAGTTCACTACAAAACCCAAAAGATTTTCAGGAATGCTTGTTACCTAGCAAATTTTCTGAACTTTTAGCAACCTTAGCACCTAGTCCCCTTTGCTGTCTGGTTGATTCAAAACAGAGTGCTAAAACTTTAACAGAAAACCCCAACAGTAAATGCAAAATTTATGCTTTGATGCAAAAATTATCAAATAGATATTGAGTGTTCACAATGATTTAATGTATTATTACTGTTATCTGACACAGTTTGCTTGTATAAATGACCTCAAAATACCTTCCAATGCAGCTTGGTTTTGGAAGATTTTCACGTGGACATGAGGGAGTCAAGCTATCAAAAAGGAAGGCAGAAGTATTAGTGGCATACTTTGGGTTATGATGATGAAGTTTTTTGTTATTGGTCTTAAAAATGCAGACTAAATATTTTTCCATCTCTTGTTTCATCACATCCCTTTTCAAAACATTTCTGAAGTCCCCAAGTTTGAGGATGTGATCATGTTTACATTTGTAACCCTGTCACAATGGCTTCAAACAAGAGGAACCACCATGAATGAGAAGGAGTTATGGACTATGCCAACATTTGCACCGAAATACTAAAACCAAAATCAACCGAACAAAAACATCCTTCCCCCCACTTCCCCTCCCCAGTTTGCATCTCAAGGCCAGGTTGAATGGAGCTCTGAGCAGTGTGGTCTAGTGAAAGGTGTCCCTCTCCTTGGCAGAAGAATTGGATTGAGACGATCTTTAAAGTTCTCTTTAACCCAAGCCATTCTTTGATTTTGTAATTTGATGAACCCATCAATTAGCCAGTTCTGCTCTGCGTTGCAGTAGACTAAATGTCTGTGCCTGGGCAACTGGTGCATCTCTGCTGAGGAAAATCACAAGTTTTTATGTAATGTCTAGTTGTGCTCATATATTCAACTTGTGTCAGAAAGGTGTCTTAAAAGTGCACAAAAAGCAAGAGAACTAATAAGTTGCAGGTAAAGTCCCTGCCTTTGAACTGAAGTCTGACTTGGCTAGAGACTTTATATCTAGTTTTCAGAAAAACACAACACTATGCTAGTTGTCAAATTTTTATTTGTAATTTAGAGTTAATGTAACATTCTTAGCCCATTTCCAAGTTGTGAAAAACATCTTTCATTGCTGTAATGATGATTATGACAGTAGTGTTTTTAAGAGAGAAATCAATGAAGTCTCTATAGCATTTGAAATTTATTTTTTGATGTTATTTTGGAGGAAAAAAGATGCCACTTTCATTATTTGGAAAGATTTCATTTCAACTGGCATGAAATTTCAGCAGAGAAATAAGAAAGGGAGGTTCAATGCTCCTCTTCTCCTGCTCCAACTGAAATGACATCACAAGGATACACCAAGTGAATGTAGGTAGTGCAGCTAGAAATTTCCATATGCTCATTTCAATTTTTTTTGTACAATCTATGCTCATTTCAATATTTTTTGGTACAATCTAAACAGTGACTGAAAGCGCGTGTCAGATCTACTTTGCTTTTTCAAGAAATGTGAAAATCGCATACATAATGTTTTTAAAATCATGGTCCTAAGATCAGTTGAATGGCTTTTCCTTCATTTGTCACAACCATAATTAGTTTATTGACTAGAATAATGCCACTGGTGAATGCCCTATAATTTCTTTTAAATAGAAGAAAACCTTTTAGTTAATAATGAAAATAATTAATCTCCTTTAAAGAAAGGATTAGAAAGGAATAAGTTGCTTGATCATGAATTGTGAAAAGTTAAAATTAACAACAGGCTCTAAAGTGAAAGGGAATGCTATCTTCCTCCTTAGTTTTCAAGATTACTTTTTGTCTACTAATAATTTATGCCAAATTTCTGGGAATAACATCATTAAGACAGCTTGCATTTTGGGTAAGAAACATATTAAAGCATTCATTCAGCCTGATCTGAGAACTCAATAGGGGTAGAAGGTGCTTAGGAAATAAGCTGCACCACTTATCTGTCAGTTTGGCATCTGAAACTCCATAAGTGTAGCAAATTGGTTAAACCTAAAGTTCTGAGCCAAAGCTATTTGAAAAGTTGCCACAGATTCAAAAGGATTTTGGATTGGGCTTTGAGACCAGCACCCTTATTTAAGCTGTAGAGTGGTATTTCCCTCTTGGGTAGCTACAGTGGTGCTCAGGATTAAGGGAGATTCAAGCTGCAGAACGTGGCTGGGGCTACAAGGCTGTACTGGAGTTGGGCTAGTTGGTTCTGAATAAAAGAAAAACTCACTCTGAAATTTCTATGTTCTGTTCCAGTTTAAAATTCTTTCCCCTCTTGTTTTGTACTTACATAGATAAAACTACTCCTTGGGTTGAGATGTAAGATACCTGGTCTGTTACAAGGTCAGATGTGATTGAATTAGTTCTAGTCCAGCTGAAGTGAGTGTTAGAAATTTCATTATCAGACTTTTGTTCAAAAGGCAAATTGGGTCAATTTGTGCAGAGTAGGTGTCGAGTTTGTAAGTACAGAAATTCTGAAGAGATTTGATGGAATCAGAAAGTCCTATCTCATAAAAAGTTTTAAATTCCAGAAATTGGGGAGCACTGAGGACTCATGAATCTGCTAGAGACTTTGCTGCTCTAGGGAGTTAGGTTGTCTGCAGAAGGGGTTCATGTAACTGTGTCAGTATAAACCCTCAAAATTAAAGAAGAGTTCAGTTTGGTTGCTCTTCACAGTACTGAAATATTCACATGCAGAAATATTTCCTTCTGTAGGTCACACAGAAATACAAGTGGATGCTTTCTCCATATTCAAAAGCTGGGGGGGGGGTGTGTGTGTGTTTTATTTTTTTCTGCACAAGCTTTTTCTTTGATTAGCTAATTTAGCTATTAGCTAAAAGGGTGAAAAAAAGACACTCTTATGAGGCAATACTCACAGGTATCACTATCCCTCTATCCCTGAGCTTTTTTTCATTATGAAAGTCAGTTGGGTTTCCATGTTTGGGCCAAGTTTTTTTCTGTACTCACAGTGATAACATGAACCATTCTGACCTCAATTCATCAGTTAATGGGGCTTTACAATAAAGTGAAATTCTCCAACAGAGAATAATGCTACAACCACTGTTAGTGATGTGCAGTGCTATGGTTTATTCTCTGTTGTCAAGCAGAGAAGGGGATGAACTCTCCATCTCATCTGTAGGAAGCAGGGTGCTTGGAAACCTCTGGTAAATCGTTTATTTTGATGAGCTCGTTTTCATTTGAGCCTGCAGCATTTGATATTCTTCAGTTACTCCTCTACTGAATACTGTTGAGGCTGTGAGTAAATTGCCATTCGTATGTATCAAGTGATGTGTTTCTGCACTTCTGTAGCATCCACCATCAAGGATCTCAAAATACTATACAAACTTTAATGAGTAAGTTTTCAGAACACTCCTGGGAAGTGCAGAAGTACTGTTAACCCAATTTAATAGATAAAGAAAGCAAGACACAGGGAAATCAGTAGATGTATATTCAGACTTCTGCATCTACCTGCGTATATATTTTGCAAACTTTTATTCATACATAAAGAAAAAATTCAATACCCATAGAAATGCAAATTGAAAGTAGTGCTTACAGGTTCCCTTTTGGAGAAAGGGATTTTGTGAGTGTACATTTCAGTATTATGGCATCTAGAAATGTGCCAAATTTATGAGTAGGCATACAGGTATTTGCAAGACAAAACAAAACAAAACCAAACAAAACAAAACAAAAAAATCCTAACTACACTCAAAGACTCATTTTTTCTGTGAACACCTGGAAGCCAATTTGGGGCTGACAGCTGTCACATAACTGAGAGAAACATGGGCATATGTTCTGTGAGGGAATAGGGCTCACTGGGAGAAACCACAACAGCTCAAGCTGGTCTGTTTTAAATCAGCAAGTGTCTCTTGTGGTCAAGGCTCCTTAGAAAATTGCTACTCCAGTCATTGATATTTTATGGTACTGAAATATACACTATTTTGAATTATTAGGGCAATAGCTTTCCCTTAAAGAGTCACCTGTGAGTCCTGTGGGGGCACTAAGTCTTTCCATTTCCTCACTTGTGCCCCTCCAGGTCTGCTGTCAAGCCCTGGGAGCTGCCCTGCCCTCCTGTCTGGGGTCTGCTGGGAGGCGCCTTCGAAGTGAATTATTATCATTTTTAAAAGCAACAGTAGGGGATGCTGCCGGGTAAAAAACCCAATCCTCCTTGCTTCCCCCTCTCCTAAGGCCTTTCCAGGACAGCCCAAAGCACCTGCCAATTTTAGGAGCAGAAACCCAACAAAAATCAAATCAGTTGTGTTTTAGGCAAGCACAGATCACTAATTAAGGGTCCATCTAGGTCACTGCTGAATAATTATTTTCCACTTTTATTTTCATATTGGAAATTATAATTTTATATAATTCCACTGCAAAAACTGATGTGAAGGGGCCAGGTGGTAAGAAGTTTGATTGGATTGTTTCTGATCTCTCAAATGAAAATATCTGAAAAGTTCAACATAATAGCAAAATAGATATTTTCCATGTTCATAAAAATTAATTAGTTCATAGTGAGGGAGACACATCACATAAAAAAGACCTTCCTCCAGGCATTTAAAATGTCTGGAAACTGTGAACTGACTATGTCTGAGAAGTTAGGACAACATCTAAAATAAAATTGCTGTTGACAGATTCCCAGAAAAATAATCTCCTGAAAATCTAAGATAATTAGTTATTAGAGTCTACATATTTATGAGTGATTTGGGCTAGGAGAACATGTTCCTTTATCAAGATCTTATTACTGAAATCTAATTCACCTGGATTACCACAGAGGTTTCTGAATGCTTTACTGTTCCTTATCATAATCAGAGATGTGATAAGGCTGTTGTAATCCTGAAAGAATCTCTGATAATGGTGCTTGTGGCTATGCCTGACAGATAGCCCTAATCAAATGCCAGGTTTTAGGGCATTAACTAATTGTCCACAGAGGTCAGAAGGAAATGTTTCCTCCCATGTGCTGTACTGCAACAATTATCAAGGTACATAATGTATGTTGGAGTGAGTTGGTGTATGAGAATTAAACTTTTCTCTGAAATTTTATTTATTTGTCATTTATTTATTGCCATCTGGCAGGGTACCAGACGCATTGGACCATGTAACTAACTTGGTATAGCAAATCTTATGGGAAAGTAATTCTATTCAGACATGCAATACAATGTTAATCCTTAGATCTTGACAACAGACAATATGTTCTGAGAAAGACTGTCTTATTAACTCTGCTAATAAATGTGTCTGTGCTGGAAATGGAAAACAGATTACCTCAATACTTGAACTACTGTTAGAGAAGAAATACACATTGCATGCGTGAAGCGGAGCTGACATGTCCTTTATGAACAGTGGATTTTTTCACAGTGATTTCATATTGTGTACCATGCATGGATGCTACAAAATCATGAAGACTGGCAAAAACGAAACTCTTTCCCAGATGTCTTCCCTGTAAAATTTTTCAGTCGCATTTGCATGTTTAAAAATGTCATACACCAGCATTTAAATGAATAATACATCCCTTGAATGAAATTTGCTCCTGATGTGGGTCTAGTGATAGCAGTGCAGTTTAATCAACCATGCATTTGTATATCTGATTCATTCCAGAAGATAAGAAGCTAGAGAGGGAAATTAGCAATCTAGCTCCTTTTAGATTAGTTAAATCTTGTTACCTTAGGAAACCCCAAGACCCAGAACCCAGAGACAGTAGAATGACAAGGATTTCTGTTTTGCCATGCTTTTCTCAGTGTTTGATTTATATGCTGATCAAACTTTAGTGCTCCTGTCACTACAGACATCAATTTATCTTACCAGTTGGCTGTAAATCTCTCCAGATTTTATGAAATAGTCACCACAGACTGCCATACTCACTGTCTTTGATTTTTGTAGTGCAGATGCGTAGCTGAAGTCATTGCACTGGAAAGAAAATTAGAGCATTTGCTGACTATCACTAAGTAAACACTGGTCATGGTCTGATCTGGCTGATGTGTATTTTCTCTTTTTTATCATAGACATGGCAGCAGGAATAAGGTTAACAGAAAAAAGTGTTCTATTTTTCATAACATGTAAAATGGACTATTTTATGTCTAATGTAGAACTCATTGCCATATATTATGTATAACAGGCCTTTGGATAGGCTTATTGGTGTTTTCGAAATCTGAAAGCCCAATGTGGCCCTTGGTGAAGGAATTCTTTTCCACAGCTGAGGGGGTGCTCAGGAGCACACCTGAATCAGCAGCTGCCCTGTGTGCAGCCTTGCCCTTTCTGCCCAGCTGGGGAGAGAGGATGCTGGGAAGAAAGGGGTGGAAGAAGAGGAAGAACCTCTAAGGTTGGTGTTTGCTATCATTACTTAATCAGTAATGAAACATATGCAGGAAAAGTGAGAAAAAGAAGAATATAAATGATTAAAAAGGAAGCTTGTAATGGACAATAGTCAGGCTTGGAGCAGAATTCAAATAATATCATATCAAATATATTTTTATTCCAATTAATTTTGTGACAGGCCCTTTCATGCAGGTTTAAATGTAGCTCTTAATTGGTGTACTTTCCAGGGCATGGTAGGTGTTTGATCATTTTAGATAACAGAACAGCAGAAGGGAAAATTAAATTGACAGAGTGCAGAGAGAGAAGAAGAAATCTACATGTGGCGTGGAACAATAAACTGTTATTACAAATGTTAGTAATCAGATCACATCTATTCATTACTGATTTTTTTTTCTGTCTTATAATATTTATTTATTATAATTGGCTTTTGCAGCAGTGTTTCCCAGAGTGATACAGATTAAAGCCTAATCTAAGGCCTTGGCTGCACTAACATTTCTTTTTTTTTGGTGCTGGATGGGAGACTAGATGAGGTGCCTTTCCCTTAAGGGCTGTAGCAGTGGGATCATTCCTCAGTGAGAAATGAAAGACCCCAGTGCAGCAAAGACCTTTGCTAGATGCATGCCTGCCCTGGCAATCACAAAGTATGCACTTGCTTTAGGTGCATACTTATGTGCTTTTGACTTTGAGCAGCTCAAGGTTAAACATGTGCTAAATGCTTTGCTTTGCATGCTGTGTCTGAAGCAGAGGCAGGGAGATGTGGCAGGTTCGTTAGCTCTGCTGCCAGGTGCCCAGCTCCCCCTTCATCGCTCTGTGATTATTTAGGCCAGCAATGATCAGAATAGCCACACTTTCAAGGAGCAATGTGAAGTTCCTTACGACAGCTCATTACAAACAAGACATGCTCTCACGTGCCTGGAAAATAAAGCCTCTGTATTTGCATTTTCCAGAAGACTGTTTCCTGCAAAACTTTGAAGCGATCCATGGACCTTGCCTGTTGATACCTCCTGAGAACATTAATTGTCTCCAGTCATTGTTAGAGCATCTGTTTCCCATTTTGACAAGTACACTTACCTCCTTCTTCACTGCCACCCCTCCTTTTCACATCCCTCGTCTAAAGATAATGAATAAATTACAGAGAGATGACAAACGTGTTGATAATCAAGATGAAAAACAAATGAACTAGAAGTGGCTGTGTTTCTACATGGAGCTGTAAATTGCTTTCTTTTCTTGTGCAGTGAAACTTCTGGCTTGCCATCTAAAAATACCAGAACGTGAGAAAATTGCTAGAAGTGTTCTAAGAGAGAAGGGTCTCTCTTAAGAGAGGCAACAAAGCCTTTGGGGTCTCTCACCTTGTTGGGGAGAAAACGGAGATGAGGGTAGAATCCATAAGGGTTGAAAGCAACGTGAGAACCTAGGTAGATGGAGAGTCAGGATAGTGATGATGGAGTTAAAGAGTTTAATTTTAATTAGGACTTAATGAGTGGATATTTTGCGTATGAAAGCAAAGGGCTGGACTGAGGCAGAAGACAGAAGGCACAGTGGAAGCCTTGTTTTTCCATCTTCCTCACAGTCCAGACTGTCTGTGAGACTCCAGGCACTTTACAGCCCACTCACTGAAACAGCTTTTCTAGATCAGCTTGTGCTAAGTGCTCCCGTTGGCTTTTCCTGCTTGTGGCCGAGGCAGTGAGAGTGGCAGCCAGTGCTGCTGCTCAGGGCCCACGGAGTGAGCACCCCAGCTGCACCGGGGAGACGGACATCGGGGAGAGGGACACCGGGCAGCGGGACACCGGGGAGAGGGACACCGGGCAGCGGGACACCGGGGAGAGGGACGCCGGGGAGAGGGACACCGGGCAGTGGGCTGGCCAGTGCAGCAGTCTCCCCTCGGCATCTTTACTGCAGGTGGCCTTCCAGCACCTGTCACACTTCCTTCATTTGCTCATTTGTAAGCCCACATTTGCTACTAGCTTAAGGCACATCGAAGTATTTTAACCTTCATGCTCCTGGTGTGTTTAATGAACTAGAACCCCCCCTCACCTTTTGTGTTCTCTGCTATTCCAGCCATAGGGTCTGCCCACAGCCCAGCCAGTGCAATCCTCCCCCCACCCAGAGTTTTATTCTTCCTATCAGCAGCTGAATCTGCTCACAATTCCTCTGAACTTACAAAAGCTGTTGTATTAGCTTAGTTTCATGCTTCTCTAGGACAGGAGTATGACAGCACTGAAGAAGAAGGAACTATGTATATGTTGGAAGATCATCTTTGGCACCTGTAAATTGGAATAAATTCAGACTTTTCAGGAAAATTATGGTTGTTTATATGATTTTTAACATGATTGCTTAAGAATATGTTGAAAATTTGCATAGTGCTATCAGGATTCCCAGCCTCTGCATTTTAATCACTCTCTCTCTTGAGCTGAAATGAATGCACTATATAGCTAAATAATTAAATTAAATTAAACATTATTTACCTAAAAGTCTGCACAATACCTCATGCCAGAACATGAAGGGCTGTGAAGTGGATTAATCTAATTCATCTTTTGGTTTTAAAAAATTCATGGATGTATGGCATTCTTGTTCTTTAAAATTCAAAACTGGATAAATATGAAGTAATTTCAGCTCACTGAATTTTTATATTTGGAGAAGACTGAGACATACACAGAACGCAATCCCTTCATAAATAAATAGTGCTTTTATTCCAATACCAGCACTTTTTTTTTCTGCAGTGTGATAATTAGTTGGGGTGGGCATAGTCCTGAGAAATATTATAATTTGCATTTTTCAACATTGTGCTATTTTAAAAGAGCATTGCCGAGTTGTTGTGGGATATACTTCTGAGATTCATCAACCTTGTTACACAGATGAGGAAACTCAGGCAAAGGTGAGGTAACTGCTCCCTTTCAGCAGGAAGAGTCACTGAAAGAATTCATCTGGGGAATTTACAACGCAAAATGTAACATTTTCTTATAAACTTGGAATATGTTAATTAAATTTGGAGTTCATTAGTAACTCAAGTATATAGTTTGGAGCCTGTTTGTTGTTCGTCTGCCATGAGTGGATGTCTCTCTCTGGCTCCCACTGAGCTCATACGTGCAGCTCGGAGGAGTAGCCTCGCAGTTGGCAGGTGCAGCCCTTCTTAAGGCCTCTGCACGCCCCTTTTCCTTCCTGTCTGGACTGTAACTGTTGTCATTCTGGGGCCACAGACATTCCGGGGCTGCTGCCTTGGGCTGAGGTGAAGTTCTAAAAGGTCAGATATAGGAGATAAAAGATCCCAGCCGTTTTCACCAGTTCAGGCTTCTCTCTGCCCCAGATCATCTCTTCTCCACCAGCATGTTTCAGACTTGGCAGACTTATTTCATTCAACTCCTCTCAGATTTTAACACAGAGTTTCCTCATTTAGAGGTCTTTGGTGGGGACAGGGCTCTCAGTAATAGCCCTCATTTTTAATATTAACAGGTAAGAAGTGTAGGCATTATTACAAACCCATGGTGGCTCCCTGGGAGATCTGTATGCTGCTCTTTGACCTAGTGGCATTGCTTGAGAATATTCGTGATGGGGCTAAAGACAGTGCATCACTACACCGGGTCTTGGAAGATGTTAGGTGGCATATTTATCGGGGACAGAGATCAGTACTGTCAAAGGATATTGCTCCAGAAAAGAATATAAGGAAACCAATTGGTTGAAACACCTTATCCTCAAGTACCGCCTGGTGCTGCAGCAATGTTCTGAGTCTGGTGCTTGTTCTACAGAGATGAGCAATAGATTCTGCCAAAGCACAGCCAGCATGATAGATGTTGCCCTTTCAAGTCTCTTTTTCACTTTTTCATTTTCCGTGCAGAGCTGTGAGCCATGATAACATAGTGTCAATTATACATACAGTGAAGTATCAGCAGAAGAAGCCTCTAATCACCCTTGAATTCTGACTAGGTCAGAAGTTTCAGATTAGACTAAACACTTTTCCTTTGAGATTATCCCCTTGATAACCAGATTGAGGAGGTTTCCTAGTAAAACAGGAACTTCAGAGTCCTCATTTAAATGCAGTATTTTATGGTTTTTTAAGATTCATAAATACTACTATAATTCTCCTGCTACTTAAATATTTTTATTCTATATCTCTTAGGAACATGTAAAAAGCACAGACTCCACTAAAATTGGTAAACCAAATGTGATTAGATCAAAACTTGTTTTCACATGAAGAAAGTACTGAGGATTTCCTCCTCCCTTCCTCTGTGAAACAAGAGTTCAAAGAAACTGTACTTTCAGACACTATAATTAGGTTTGAAAAAAAGAAAAGAACTTTTTCTTCTTAATTAATATAAGGCTTCCTTGAGAAAATTTCAAATGCACTGAAGAGTGATTTTCTTTTCATTTGAAAAAGCTTCTAATTTAAAAGGCCTTTGAGGACAGTATTTGCAATGAGAGCAGAGCTAAACTTTTTTGGGGGAGAATAACTCTATTATCAGAAACTTATTAACAAAGAAGGATAGTTCAATGGGTAAGAAGCTATCTTTGGACTCACAGAATAGTGGAGTTTCTTTAGGGAATACCAAATTACTGAGAAGCAGTTTTCAGAAAATAAGAGTGTTTGTGGGTATAGCTTCAAGCAAAATCTTTTGTCATTTTGAAATGATATTTTTGAGTTTTAAAATTAGCTAAAATCATAAAACATGGTAAATAGCATTTAATTTTGCTTAAAAGAAAGATTTTCCATTGAAAGAAATGTTTGGGTCAGCAAAAGATGTGCTCTCTCTCAACACACATAGTGCACGGCCATCTGCATCCCTGAAAGCCTTTAACAATTATTTTTGCTATCAGGATAGACTGAAAAATGTGTTCAGTTTTCCAACTAAAGCATCCAATGTTTACATACGTTGGGTTTTTTCAGAGATTGGGATTTATTTTTGGCTCTGCAACAGAATTCCTGGATAACCTCGTGGACTTGGATGCAGGTTTGTAAGAGGAATAACAAGAAATTTATATCAGATTTAGGCAAGGAAGTTTTAAATCTGATCAACTGTATCTAACTTTAGCGGTGCTAAGACTCCAAGAGTGCCTTAGTTTTTAAATAGTGTTTGCCTAGGTGCTTAATGAGGTGCTGCACTATTGGTTAGTCTGAAGGTCTGGCTTCTCTCTAAATGCAGAGTTGCCTCTGGACTCTGTCTCTCAGCTCTCTAGCCAGTTGGATTTGATCTGGAAAGCATTCTTGATGCATGCTTCAGACAAAATTTAGTGCAGCTCCTGTTTGCCTTGAAAACACAGATGAGGTTTTCCTGAAGGAGGCTTCCTCCCTTTCCACTGGAGTGTGGGTGTTCTGAGTCCCAAGGAACAGAGGGTCAGTGGAGTGCCTCTCTGTTCCCTGTCCAGAGAAATGTAACTTGGAACAGGCTTGTGTTCACAGGAAGGTTTCACAGAGAATTCTTTTGAGATTGATTATAGTGACACAAAGAAGGAAAAAAATTAAGTCCTTGATTATATCAACAGATTGCTCCCATTCCACAGATATGAAGGGACATACTTTGAGTTTTCAAATCTAGTTCTTTTCAGCCTCGTGGTCAGGATTTTTTTTTTTTTTTGCCAAGGATGTGAGAGATCCAGGCTCATTTGTTTCTCTTAAAGGGACATTAAACTTGATCTCCACAGCAGTGCCTAAAATCCCAGACTGTGTTCTGGCAGGACTCCACTCTTCAGGATGCCATGTGCTAGGTGTCCTGTGAACCATGGCCATCAGCTCCTGGCCACTAAGTGCACAAAGCTGTACTGCCCTAAGAGCAGGCAGCTGATGGGGTTGTGAATAAAACTGGATTACTGAGGAACTGAGGAATCCATGGGTTTCCAATTGTTCAACAGTCTTCTACTCTCTTGGCACCGTGGGGCCTTTGAGGGTCAAGACTGGTTCACTGTTCACGGTGATGGACTACCAAATCAGATTAGTCTTGGATTTTTTTGCAGTGGATATTGTATTTCACCTAAAGGGAAAAAGGAAGTCTCATTCAGTGGAGAAAGGTAAAGAATGGCGCTCTATCCTTTGCCCTGCCAATAAAATATAGAATACATTCTCTGTGTCCCTAATAGTGCACTTTCCTTTAGTTTTGTGATGTAGGAAAGGCCCAGAATTCAGAAACCTGACTGATCATCCTGAGTGATAGAAAAAAAATTAATAACTTTTTCTCTCCAGGCTTAATTTAGATTCTGTGAGCCTACTGTAAAACATTCACTGAACTTACTAAAGAGTGGCTAAAATTCTTAGTATTCCTTGTAATTCAGACTCTTCAGTAGTATTTGTATTTTTCAAATTGTATTGTTCCAGAATATGGCTTAATTTTACAAAAAATTCATTATTTATTATCTTACAGATTTATTTCCTATATTTTCCTGTTCATCTGGAGGATTTAACAATTCACCATCCCAGGAAAATAAAAAGTAGAAAGTAAAGAAAGGGTAATACAAAAAATGAGTAGTCACTGTTATTAAAAGTTCAATGATTGCCATGAAAGAATATATAGCTATTTCATGCATGAAAGGTAAGCAGATGCTGAAGTAGTCATTGTGGTAAAGCCATTTTGACATTTTTAGGTGATTAGTATATGAATGGAACAGTGATATTTGTGTGAAGGAGTCTGTCTCCAGTACACACCTGAGGACATCTTTACACTTTCATTTAAAGTGACTTTCAACTACCCGTATCAGTACTGACTGTGGAACGTAAGTCTCCTGTGTGAGCCAGTTTATTTCCTGTTGTGTAGGATGAGTGCTTCCACCTTGTTCTCCATGAAAGTTTCAATTCTAACCTCAGCTTTTACCCGGGGACATAAAAATGTATGTTTTGGCAGGTATAAATATTTTTATATGTTGGCACTAGGAAACTGTGGGACGAAACTCAGATACAATCTGACATGAATATAAATTAGTAACTCTTCAATAGATAAACATGTTTAGGACAATTAAAAAAAAAACCAAAACAAAACAACCAAAAAATGAGGCCAAAAAGATTTGCAGGAGGACAAGAAGATCAGCAAATGAGGACTTGTCCCTTATGACATACTTGAAGCATTTCTTCTAAGTCAGCACTTCTCCTTACAATAATCTCACCCATCCAGAGAACCATCCCTAGGTATCTGCCTGGGTATTCTAATCAAGAATGATGGATTTTTCTTTCAAAATATTTTCCAATTCAAGGTAGTTCTTGTATCATTGTGGAGGGGCATCTTCACTTAGGTGCTGGGCTGACTGACAGGATTTGTGTGCCTTCTAGATCATCAGTCTCTGCCAGAAGAAAATTCAGATTGGTTTCTCACCAATGGTGCCTAATGCTGTAAATTATATTTTTGCCATATGCAGCTTTGTTATTCATGATTCAAGCAGCAAGATCTGAGAGCTACTGAATTCTTCTCATACATGTCAGATCATGCCTCAGAGGTTTCCAGAAGAGGAAGGCAATAGAGTCCTCTCAGTGTTCTTAAAGTTTTGTGTCTTGTCTACTGGACAGGTAATCAAGTCCAATCTTTCACATTCGTGCTCACCTGGTAGGTAATTATTATGAGACAAATACCCCATTATTTATCTAAATAATAAGCAATACAAGACAGTCTTATCAAAACATTACTTTGCTTAAATTAAAATTTTAAAATTAAGCAGAATCAAAACAGGCTAGACAACCTAGAAAGAATTTTTTTTTTTTTTTAAGTCTTTGTTTAAGGATTTGGAAGAAGAGGGAGCCTGAGGCACAGTAATGTGAAAAGACTTAGGAGCTAGTGAACTTGATATGAACCGGAAAGAAGAGACCCCACCTGTACACAACATACAGCAGGCACCCCTTTTTTAGAAGAAAATTTAACATGAAGATTAAACAAGACTAGAAGACAAAACTTCTCACTCAGAAGTGGTCCTACTGGGAAACATGATGATGTGGAAAATGTTTATATGGTATTTTATGCCTTTTATGTGTGTTCTGGGAAAAGAGAGACGCTTTCCCTCTGCAGGACTGCTCATAAAGCATGCTTCACCTGTGTACTGATCGCTTAAAATTAAAACAAAATGCCTCATCAGTTAGGATAACACCATTCTGCATTGTCAGTGACTAAATTCCTGTTGTTAGGTCTCAGTTTGAAGTATATTATATTTTAATTACATTCAGTGTATGATCTATGTTTAGTAGGGCAAAAATCCCATAAAATCCTAGGACAAAGCTATTTAAACAGAATAATCTCTGAAGTTAATTATACATAATAGTCAGTAAGGGGAGATGATTTTTCATTTCTTAGTATTAATATATTAATACATATTATTATTATATGTATAAAGCATATTATATCTTCTGGCATGACTTTTCTATTTAAAGTATAAAATATTTGAACGAGTGAGCTTTAGAAGAGACTACATTACTAAAGCAGACATAATAATTAACATTTATATAATGCTTCATAATGCACTAAAAATTTATAGTAATTTTACTATGTAATATATATTTATTAAAATGTTCAAGCACACACATACTTTTTTTGCCAACATTATCTTTGCTGATATTACTTGTTAGCTCTAGTAACAACAGTACTTAAATGAGATACTAACAGCTCTTTTATACACTTTTATTTTCATCAAACTTTTCAGTGTTTTCAAAAAAATTAGGGCTTGTCATCTCACTTTTCTTACATGGTGAATTCTACTTTAACTTGTTTCTAGTGGAAAAAAAGTAACTTTTATTTATTATAAATAACTAAAAAAGAGAAATATAAGATGATGAGAAAATCTTTATCAATCTTCCCTCCACTTCTTTTCCCTTTCTTCGTATTTTCTGAAGGTTTTATTATTTAAATGCCATTAGCATTTGTGAAATGCAGGTTTGAAATATTATTTGATCTTTTTGTGATTTTTAGTTGATGTGTGGAACTTATAGACTTGGGTAGATTGTTTAATCACTTACTAAAACTTGGCTGCAAAAAAGGCTGGATAATGTATTTGTATTTTCAAAGTGAAAAATTTTGGGCATTCATTTCAAAATAATGTCTTGAGACTAAATGTAGTTTTGTTTTATTTTTAAATAAAGGCAAGTGAAAACAGTGTGTCAAAAGTTCTCTCTTTATATAAAAATTATTTCCACTGGCAAATCTGGATCACAATCAAAATTCGTAATTCAATTCTGTTCCCAAGCAGAATATTTCTGTCAGGAGTAATCGAAGTTTACTGTCACCAGCCAGATTTCAGCATGCTTCCAAGATCTGGCACGTTCAGAGCTGTTTGTGGGGAAGCTGTGAAAGATAAAAGGAGAGTTAAGTCCATGTAGCCAACCGATCATTTATTGAAATTATGAAGTAATTTTTGACCTCAAACTACCCAGTGGAATTAATTCAGAAATGTTCCCTTTATTCTGCAAAATAGAGTCTTTCATACATACATATATATAAAAATAAATATATTCACTTTCAGAGGCTTAGTTTGTGGAACCAGGATTCCAGACTTGTTGAGTAGATGGTCCAAATTCTGACTGCATTTTCTTCAAAGTAAAATCAACAACACATCCCCTCATGTTTCCAGAATGATTCCGGAAATGTTTAAACATTGATAAAAGCTCTGCTTTCCTTTGCTTTATTCTCTCTGAAACAAACAAGTTTGCTAAGTTTTTTGATTAATGAGGAAAAGTGACATATTCTCAGATAACATTTCCACTCAGAAACTTCATATATTGAGTGACTGACCTTGTGTCACTGCCATTACCAATCAAAGATATTCATATAAAATTTTTATTTTAGATCAAAAAACCCCAAACCCAAACGGGCTCCAGGATTGACATACTCTGGAACGAGACATTTCCTGAGGGAAATAAGGATTGGAGGAGGTTACTGGGGCAAATCTTTTGGCATTCTGATTTTACAGTCAGTCATCAGCTTCCAGGAAAATCTTTTTGCTTTGACCAGTATTTGTCAGTTCTTATTCTGCATATTCCATTCATGTGTTCAGTGTATTTTTTTCTTTAGAGAGGCTATTTGTTTTGCATTTTAGCTATCGGATAGCAGGGAAGATATAGCTGTGAGACTTATGACACTTATTTTAGGCTGTGTTATTAATTATATGGATTTTTTAGTTTTTTATTTTTGCTTCTCCTAAGCAATTGTATCCCTTGTATCTTAAGCTGCATTGAATTAATATCCAAAGTCTGAATTGAACTATCAGTTGTCTTTTGCTAGATGTTCTACAAAGTGGATAGGAAAACCCCACAAGTTCTTCTCTTCTTACAGCTGACAGCTGAGAACACGAGGTGGCTATCTACTTAAGACAATTTCCTCTTCAAAAGTTTGGTCTTAGATGGGTAAATGCTTGTCAATTATCTGTGGAATGTTGTTGAAAGCTACTTCTTTGGGAAATGATGAATATTTATTTAAAGGCTTTGTGAGTGTTGGTTGGTGACTCTATTTTCAATTTCACTTGCAAGTAAAATAAAACAACCCAAAACCCTGAGAAAATGTATTAACTAAAAGGCTGCTTAACATTATCATTTTATATTAACATGTATTCATGGGTACCCAAATGTCTGAATTTAATTTTTTTGGTGCTAATATCTCAGTTTCACATACAATGAGTAGAAAGGTCTTTCTTTTAAAAATGAGCTACCATACAGTATAATAAAGTATTATTTTCATTGATGGACAGAATTCTGGCCTATATTAGCAAGAAAATAGGAATTAAAAGTGTACCATCAATAACTATGCTTTTGTAACTTATGAACAAGAGGCATCATATCTCTTACCTTTCTAGTTGGTTATTTACCACCTGTCAGACTCAGTACACAAAATGTAGCTGTCCAGTCATGATTAGATTAATTTCATTTATAATGGCCTTTTTGTACCAGAACTGAATACTTTTAGATTTCAATTCTCTTCGCCTCAGTTGCGTTGCTATAATGCGGACTAACTCTTTTGACAGTCATGCTCAATATGCTTCTTAAGAGAAAAACAGCTATAAATATTTTGATTTTAGGTCAGGGTGACAAAATCCAATTCCTGAGAAAAGAAAACAGGGAGTAAAAATTGCTAGTAGAATTTTTCTCATCTTTGAATTACTTAGCAAATCTCTCAATGGGTGCAGCAGGGTTTTTATCCCACATTTTTCCTGGGAGCATTGATTATGTGTAGCATGGTCTGACCACTGTTGAAAATAATGTTCTTGAAATGAATCTTGATTTCACAATACCAGTCAATCCTACTCAATGAGTTGCTTTGCCTACGGTTCTTCATCTTGTTTTCAAGGCACATTAACAATCTGTAAAAGTCTAACACAAAAATGCCATCATCAGGGTATCAGTCAAGGATAATTATAGAACAGTACAAAACCCAAAGTTTTATTTGTTAAACTTACTTATAGAATTTAGTTTTCTATATTTTGTACATGTGGTTATTTATGAATAAAAATATAGGTCAGTTTCACAAGAAGTTAATTAAAACTACACAGTGAAACCGTTGTGTTCACTAACAGAGTATTGCATCAAAATGACTGTTATTGAGTCCTTTGAAATATATTCTCAGACATCTGGGCATTTTTTTTTAGAAATAGATTAAGAATTTACCGATGAAACAGAAGGGAAGATGTGAGCCCAAATAACAAAGTGCCTGTTCATCAGAAAAAAGCAAATTTTCTGAAGCATTTATGAGAGTCAGGATAATCAATGTTAGCTTTCTCTCACAAAATGACAGGAGAAATTCATATTTCTCTTTCAAAGATTAATAAATCCCACTGAAGTTCTCACTTCACTTCTGGATTGCTCATCTCACTTTATGACTATAGACAGAGCACATGTGCCTAAATTCAGTTTTTTCTTTGAATGATGAATTTCAACGAAAATTGCAAACAACTATTTGTAAGGCTTTTCAGTAAAGTATTTGTCTTTTCCCAAATAAATAAAAGCATATACATTTCATCTCAATGTATTAACCAACAATTTTTATAAAAGGATAAGATGCACTGACACTTTTTTTTGAAAAAGCATATAAATCAACAGGATCTCGCTCCTTAACTACTCAGTTCTGTCAGGGTATGAGAGTGGTCGCTTTGACATGAGGAAGATGCTGACTTCCCTAAGGTACTTCTGATCTTCTCTGCCCTCTAAAAATGCTGCATGAGGAAACCCACCTTCAATTAATCAATGAGGCGATTGATTGTTCCCACTCCTCCCCATACACAAAATGGTCTTTTCAGAAAATGGTAATTGAATAACTGGATTAATTTCATCCTTACCTCCTCCAAGAAGGGTGGCAAAATACCATTGCTATAAGGGCAAAACAGAAATTATTAAGAAATAAAACTATAACTGTGTAGTAAAAAGTATTAATGACCAACAATTTAAATAGTGCCAGCTTTGTAAAGCTGGGATCTAATTCATTCTTTGAAATCTTGCCCAAGTCAATAGATACTGAAAATAAATTTTCAAGGTATGCAGCAATGAAAAAGCCTCAACATATCTCATTTTCCCTCTTAGCTTATCCATACCCATACTGCCAGAGAAATGTATGAAATTGTATTGTATGGTGGTTATGACAAAAAACCCATGACATCTCCCCACCCTTTTATTTTTTTATTATTTAAAAAAATCTGTAATATTTCCTTTCTGTGTAATTTTGAACTCCCAAATTGTTACTGCTCTGGGGTGAGTCTTGTTGCTCGTGCAAGAAGTTCATGTGCTGGCTTGCATTACAAAGGGTTATATGGAGTTGCTTCCTCCCTGCTGTTTCCATGCACACAACAACTCTGCCTTTTAAAACTTCTCTGATCATGGATCAAAGTGGAATGGTTTAGTGAAGTCACTTCATGGTCTGTGTCTGCAGAGGAGAGGGAGGTGTGTCTCTTCCCTCTCACAGCATGTTCAGTTGCACACAGACAGGACAGGCTAACCAGGAAAGGCTTATAGAAATTTATATTTTGTTTCTCAATTAGGAGACAAGGAATAGGAAAAGGCAAAGAGAAGGGAAAGAAAAAAAAGAGTGAAGTAGAAATTGGGAAGTTGCCTGGTGTCCTTTGCAGAGTTCTCTCTGATATGCACATATCATATTTGGTTCTCAAGTCAACCTATCTCTACATTTTAAAAAAAATCTTCACTTACAAATTGGTTACTTTTTGCTATATGCTTTTTAATCTAAAAATATCACAAACTGGAGCAAATGTTTTTCCTTAAATAGGGACAAAGTTCGTAATAAAATTGTAATGAATTACATTTAACTTCTTATCTAATGTTGGCTTATTTGAATTTACAATAAGCTGACGGAAGTCACAGGTCCTTCTGCTATATTGTATTATAGCACAACTCAACTAATGCTTTAACTACAGAGTTAGTGAATATAGGTCTTAGAAGAAGACTTGGAACACAGTTTCTGGCTCTTGGTTTAATACCTGCTGCATGCAGAATGTGATATTTAAGAATATTGGCTGGGCATGTGATAAAAACAGGGACAAAATTTTGGCTTTGAATCCATGCTTGAATCATAAAATTTGCTTTTTTTCCTTCAAATATGGTGATTTTGGCTTGGCCTACCTTTATAATTTTTTTTCCTGAGACTTAGAATACCACAAGTAGGGGACTGCTTGGCAAGAAGTTCATGAGCTGAAGTAGGAAGCAGAAAAGAAGGGCAGCAAAGAAATTGAAGATTTGAATGTAAATGTATCCTTACCCACAGGTGTGAGGCAGAGCTGGAAATCATGACCAAGACACAGAAAATCTGAAAATAAAACCCCAAGTGGCTTCTTTATATTTTTTAACTGTGTTTGGGGAAACAGAAGCCTGTGTTTGTCCTTCTTGAATAAATGTCCTTCTCACAAATACTATCTTGTATCATTCATTTCCCCTCATATAAATGACCCCAAGTTTTGGCTAACTGCTTAAACCAAAGTGTTTATAAGACTATAGACATAATCTGGAAAAATTAGACTGCATTGGTTATCTACTTTCTTGATGTTATAGAGTAGAAAAATGTTTATTTTAGAGACAGGATGTCTCAGGCTTGGTGCAGAAGAACTGCAACTCAGCAGTAAGCACTTAGAGTTTCCAAGGAAGACATAATAACTGCAATTTTAAATCATGTTAAACAAAAGCATCAGTAATTATGGTTTTGTTTGTGGGATTCAAGACATGGTTATGAAAAATGAGAGAGAGACATTGTGTGGTTCATAATGGATGACACTGAAATCATAATATATGTATAAAGAAAAGGTTACTACACCTCACTGTCATTGCAGCCACTCTGTACCAAGCCAGAACTAAAGATACAGGTAAACATAGCATCTGCCCAGATGTGCACAGCTGTAAAGAGCTATCAAAACCCAGCTGCATCTTACTGGTTCTCACCAAAATCTTTCAGGAAGCAATTGCTAAAGCCTCTATTGACATCTCTTTTGACAACTGTGTAATCTCTTACAAGTTGTTGGTAAATGTTGCTTTACATCATCTCGTCACAGGTAGTCAGTGAGCAGGGAAACAAGCATGTATTTCAATGTCTAGTTTATGTTTGGTTTATCCCTGAAGTCTCCTATGCAGATTTGTTCTCTCTTAGATCAAAAAATAACTGGCCATGAGGAGACCTTACTGATGTTTCAAATCCAGAGGCTTAATATTTTCTAAATAAATCTAATTTATAACTATTCCAGTTGATCCCTTACTTAACATTTAGACACTAAGAAAAATTGTAATGGTCATTTAGATACCTTTCTTCTTTCATTTCCAGTACAGACATTAGAAGTCACAAAATATGGACATATGACCAGGATCCTGAGTGATCCAAAAGGGGATTTGGATTATAGTCCATTCTAGATTACTAGGTCCAGGCAAATTGCTGAATCAAATTCTGAATTTTTAACCACTTAAATGTGAAGCTTTTCATATCCAGGGCTTTGTTTTTAACAACTGCATATTCCTTAATTATAGCATACAGTAGCTTTCTTCCCTGTCTTCCCTAAGTAATATCCTACTCTTATCACTAGGTACCAGAAAACTTTTGGTGTCAGCCCCTCTCTTTAAATAATGTAACCAGGTAGGAAGCTGTTCCCAACTGTGCTTTTCTTCATTACTCTTATCTCCTCACTGTTTTAGGCCTGAAAAGTGATTTTGTGTCCCAGAAAATGTATGACAGTTTTATATCACCTCTCCTTAAAAAATTCTCATCTTGCTTGCATATGTATAGTCCAAAACTTAAAAGAAAATCCAGTTTAGGATATGCTATCACATTTGTCAAAAAAGCTGTGGGGGGTTTCCTCACCTGTCCTGGCTTGCTAATTCCTCATCTCACTATGTTTCTCCACTGCAGGAGTTAAGTACAGGGTTACTTATCATGTTCCAGTGTGTGCTGATCCTAACATGCTCTAAGATGTTGGAATCCTGCAAACTTTTTCTTTTCAGTGGGATTATGTGGAAACGAATGAACAAACAAACCACCAAAAGAAGTGAACAAACAAAAAGAGAAGGAATAAACACCCCACCCCCCAAAAAACCAGCAAAGAGCTCCTATGATCTACTTAGAAAGACCAGTACAAAGTGAAAAAACGTTCTTAGAAAAAACCCCCTGCTCATAATATTAGCTAATGATTTAATAACTCTGGCATGTTGCACATGGTATACCAGACGCTGGTGGCAGAAAAGGCCTTTTTCTCTATCTGATCTCATCCCTGAATTAATGGTAGTGCTGGTGATATTTATGAATTTCCCAGCTGTTACTTATTGTAGATGATCAGCACAAACAACTTAATGATACTGTTATTGCTGTAGCTTCTGATTCTTTTGCATTGGTGCAGCTTTGTAACAACAGAGAAACAATGACAGGACTGTAGACTTATATGTAACTCAGGAGACTACCTGGAGCCAGCGTTTTATTTGCTTCTACTCTTACTCTACATTTTAATACAATAATCAGATTCAGCCCTAATTCAGACATGCTGACAGACATGGGAGTGGCTGCAGTCAGAAACAGAAACGTGTCCTCTGCACCCTTGTAGTTAATCCAGTCAGTGTTTGGATTTTTAAGAGCTTTAAAACCAAGTTGTTAATAACCCTTCTGGCCTGAAAATGTCATTTAAAGTATTGGAAGGAGAACAGAACAACTCTCCAAACCTCAACTATTATGAATCTTTTCTTTCAAAGTGCTGTTTCTCATGTGTCTGTCAGTTTGTTTGTTTTTACAGTTTCTTAATGATACAGTACACTGAAAAAAACTAAAATTGGTCAGGTTTTAGTAAGTGAGACCATTAATAAAATCCCTTTATAGGAAGCAAAAGTTTATAAGAAGGAGCTGAACCCATTCAAGTCAAGCAGGAAACTGGCACTGTCCTTTTGATTTTCAGTAGGATAGTTTTCCTCACTGGAGAAAGATCCAAACCAGAGCTCCAGCCCTTGCTTTCTTCAGTCTGTGGAACCAGCGAGTGTAAAATCACATCATGGTACAGACTTGTGTGCTTTATGAGGAGAATTTTGTAAATGCAGAGCGAAATTTACGGTTACTTAAAGCTAATAAGTGCATATGCAAAGTTTGTTAAGAAATGTCTCGTGCTTGTCTGAGCACTGTAAAAATTACATAAAGAGTAGGAGAAGTCATATTGTTTTTAAAACACTGGCTGATATGCATTTTAACTTTAAAAAAACATAACTTTTTATGAAAAGATAGGAAAGATAAAGGAAAAGTTCTGTTGAGCCGTCTGAAATTATGTTGGGGTTTGTTTTCTGTAGTCATAAAACCAAAAATAATTCCACATCTTTGAAAAAGAAAAATTAATTGGGAAAGTGCTAGAGTAAATTCAATTTTTATATAGTAATTGGTGCATCTGTATCACCAAAAAAAAAGCAATTATCCTTGGAACTGCTGTAATGCTTTCAATTCTCTGTCTTAAGTATCTAACACAAATATATACCCTTTTCTATAACAAAGACTTTATCAAAATATCTTAGAGTTTTCCGAGATAGAGATGTTCAACTAAAGTCCTTTTTTGACTTGGAATCTTTCTCTGTAGAAACCAGAAGTTTATCTCTTTTTCAGACATCTGAATGTAAGAATGCTTTACAGCTTCCAACAAACCAGGGAGAGAAACAAACACAATAGCTTGGGGCATATTCTCTTTCCCTGACATGAAATGCTGTCTAAAAGAATTTGGGGATTTTTTTTACATTGGTCTAGGATTTCTAGATGTGTACTTATCACACAGTAGTTCTAGCCCTGGTGTTACACCTGAAGATCTCAGATGTCTGCATAGATCATACAACTATCAACTTACTGGTGTAAGGCAAGCTTACAATGGGAAACAACTTTTTTATGTCCCAAAGACATTGAATGTATTGGATAAGAAGAGATCATCAAAGTAGTCTAAGCACAGTAGGTCCAAAACTTCCCCAGTTTAGGACACCCCACTTAGTTGGGATGTGTGTTCTTCAGTGAGATTTTTTAAGGTGAAGAGGGCTTTCACATTTTTGTGGGTTTGATTTCTGTGGGTTTGTCTTATTCCATGCAGTCATCAAGGTTGTGTAAAAAAAATAGAAAAATGAAGACAAATCAGGATGTATTTCAGCATTATTATCTATTGAAGGTTCTTAGGGTCTTCAGTAACTTAGTGAGTTTCTTAAGACTTGTATGTCCAAAGACTATGCAGAGAAACAAGAAAGCACCTGTGTTTGCCATAATATCCTCCAGGAATCTGTTTCAGTTTCCAACACTTCCATCTTCTAATTTTAGAAGAAAAAAAAAAAAAAAAGGCTGGCATGGTCCAATCTTTCTCATCCTTTCAGTTCCCATTTTGGCCTAATTTCTGCTGTATCTAATTTTATTCCTTTGATTTGTAGTTCCACTCCAGCCTTTAAAAATCATCTTTGGATTGTTTAAAAATATTGCTGGGCTCGTTCCACTCTTTTTGAAGTATTCATATCCATATAAAATCACAGGGTGTGCTGTAGTAATGAAAAAACAGCATTACATTCTCTTTCCAAGATGGACCCCATTTAGAGTAGACTTTTAATCCCCAATTTTGCAGCACTGTGCCAACATTTTTTAAACCTTTAAAAAGCTCAAGCGGAGCTTGATGTTTAATGGTTGTTCTTACCTGTTCTGGACCAGACCTCTCATTCTTCTTGGTCTCCATCAAGCATTGGGAACAAAACAGAGTATCCATGAAAACCACAAACCAATAGCCTACTGTGCATTTCTGGATGCTCCTTAACTGTTTCTGTTTCTTATGACTGGGTAATATTTTGACTTAAAGTTCTTGCTTTAGTGCAAGGTCAGGGTATTTTATTTTCTGTGTTATAAATTCACCAGGAGAGCAAATTGGAAGACAATAAATCTAAACTTCAAATGTTTTGCTTTTATATGTTCAATTATTTAAAAGAAAAATATCCATTTGTGATTGAAAGTGTTTCCACATCTGATTACAGCAACTCCCATTGAAAACATAAACTATTGCTATTACTCAGAAAGAGCAAGTGACCTGGGAAGTCTCTGTGGCTGTCACAACATTTCATACACTTTTCCCTTTTCCATTTTAGTCCATAAGTGATAGAGTTACACAGGAAGATTCCGCCAGGAGGGCTTGTACCCAGTGTCTCCTTTTGGTCATACTGGGGCTGGACTTACACTGCACAAAAAGATGGGTTATATGATGAAGCCTTTTTGTCTGAATAAATGTTTTTCAACAACTGACTGAAGTTATGACCCCATTGACAGGCTTGTGCAACTCCATCTATGTTTTTGTCTGAAAATGCTTGTTGCCTGATTACGAAATAAATTTTTCATTTTGAAAAATGTAGGGGTATGTCCTGGCATCCCTGAGCCTGGAGATGACTCTCTTGGGAAGGCAGGGATAGAGGATAGATGAAGATCAGGTACCTGTTTCTTATTTTCCGATGACAATTGCCATAAGCATGATGTTCATTTTAGGATTTTTTGGAAGATAATATTTCAAACCATGTATTTTAGTATGTTTCTTAGTAATCCGAAAGCCTAAAATGTAGTTACCTGAAATCTTTATATAATCTTGGTTAAAATTCACCAACCATGCAATTTTAAGCCTGGTGGGGCCAGGTAATTGAAGAACAGCAAAGCAGATTTTCTGATTCTATCTTCATGAATGTTTTGTTTATCATACTGAAGACCAGGGGAAAAATTATATTTACAAATTAGGAAACATAACTTAAAAATATTCATTTAACATCTGCTCTGCTAATCATCCAAACACCAAGTCTCTAAAGTGTCCTGTGTGAATGCATTATGCCATGTATGGGCCTCTCCTGGTTTCCATAATTTGAGCGATATACCTCCACAATTAGGCACTGGCAGATTGTTTCTACAAAGTGAAATGCATTTTGACTAGTTATGTCAGATTAAAACTTTGCATGGAATTACACATTTCAGTCAAAATGTACAGGATATTTCTGGAATATACAATTAGGCCAAAGGAAACAAAAATAGTACATAAATCACCACACCTGGAGTGTTTTAAATGCAGCAGTGATTTTTAGTAGTAGGATTAAATACATTAAAAACTCAAATGGGAATCCACTGTTAACTAATAGTAGTAGAATGGTCTCTTACAGAACACTGCTTGTGCAACTGCTTTTAAGGGCTTTACCAGTACCAGTTAAAATCTGCTTTGGCTATCAAGACTATTAATTTGATGTAATTAAGAAATGAAAATGCCACTTTTGTATTTCGTCTAGGTCTTATTTCAGATTGTGAATTCCTTCTTTCTCCTCCCCTCCTCTGATTCAATCATCTAACATTTTGGTTTAAGCTAAAGTCTCAACTTTTACAGACATAAGGAGAAATAAATGGTTGATTACCCCATTGATTTCCATCAATATTCCTGTGCTACCAGACAGACAAAAGCAAAGAGTGCACATAAGATTTCACATGAGCAGAAATAAATACTGTACTTAACAAAGTGAATAAAATATTGATCCATAGTAGAGAAATTGTGATGCAGTTGTTGTAAAATCATATGGACTGTAGTCAATAGAAATTGAGACAAAATATGTCTATTCAAATATTATTGAATTGAGAATTTCATATTACATTTAGAAAACAAAAGCATTTTTCCTGTAGATGGCATTTTCATTATGCCAGGGATTAGACACTATGCCTCCCCCCCCCCACTATTGCATAAAATGTATTCTACAATTCAGGTTTACATCTCCAGGAGGTTAATACCCCCTCTGTAAGGTTTGTCAGGGTGAAAGGTCCTACTGCCTTGGCATTCTTATTGATGGTGACAGGCAGATATCACATCACTATTTGGAAAATATCTATCTTATTGTTGGCATGGATTGCACTAAATCAGGCTGAGTGGTCAATAAACTGGGTAGTGTAAGCCTACTCCTCTGAGTAGCTTCATAAGAAATATGTAATCTCTTTTCTCAGCTAAAACACTCGGTGCTGGAAATAAAACGTAGTATCTGATAGGGACAGACAGTTACTGCTCTAAAGTTTTGTGTGCCTGTAGGCAGGAGACAGGAAAAAACAGGGTTGCTGATTAAGTATCACCATGTGTAGCTTGGGCAAATGCTGCTCAAGAGAAAGCCTAGAGGGTGAATGCAGGTTGAAAAAGTGCACTGGAAAATGTTTTGATTCATCTGACATTCATATGAATGAGTTTTGTTTATCTTAGTGCTTTTGCTTGGGACTCTAAATGCCTTGATAGAATATTCATTTAGTATCTTCTGTATTCAGAACTCAATGACAGTAATGTATCTTTATCAAGGAAAATAATTCAGCTTCTCCAAACCACTTCTGATCCTGAATCTGAAAGCCATCATGCTGATAAAGAAGAAAGATAAAACTTTGGAGAAATCAGAGATGCATTAGCTAATCATTCTAAACTGGCCTGCAGTTCTTTATGAAATGTAACCTTTTTACATAATATTGAGTGAGGTCTGACCTGCACCCACTAATATTGGCTTCTATATTTAGGGTTAGCTAGGGTGCATTCATAGACATCACATTTTGTAACAGCAAACAGTGGCAAACAGTCAGGCACCCTTAGGGCTAATCCATTAATTGTATTAGCTCTAGTGTACAGGTTACCAAATCTGACCCTCTCTCAGATCCAAAATCCCCAAGATCAATAAATGTGTTGTGAGGATAAATTTGTAGAGAAAACACTTTTGATAATCATACGTAAGGGAACAGAAACATCCTAAGCTCCTTTCAGGTCTGTCCCATGATCAGCCTTCTGATGTTTTAAAATCTTTAGATATAGTTTGACCTAAAAATTATGTCAACAGTACTTTACACCAGCACAGCAGCCATGAGAAATTATAATCTACTTAAGGAGTGTTATAAACAATATTAATATCTATAAGTCTGGTATTTTATGTACCTTCTGGACAACTCTAAATATGAAAGAACATGTAATTTTAAAATGGTCTATAAAAATTTTTACTACAGTGATTTTGCTATGTTAATTCTCCTCTTCTCCTTAATGACATAACTTTAATATTCATGTGGGTTCTTTCTTCATATTTAATGAATATACACAGTGTATTTGGAAAAAAAATCCAGCCACAGCAAGTCATAACACAGCTGAATTAATCTGGTTAGCCTGATTAACAAGGGTGTCCTTTGGTGTGCTACAATGGTGAACGGAGTCATGAGATTGCTACTGGGGAACAATCTGGCATCTGTTAGAATCTGACAAAGTGGTTGTTGTTCAAAATTTGTACAGAGAACTCCCTTTGCCCTCTTATTTTATATATCTTTTTTTTCTTAATGAATATATTAATGAAAAAACCAGCCTAGCCACAGTACTGCAAAATGAAATATAAAACCTGTGGCTGATGCACAGACAGGAAAGAATCTGCTCTTTTTAGGGGGTTAACCTGAAGTGTTTGTAAAAGCTGCAAGAAAGACACTGAGGACCATGATAGCAGCCCATGGGAACTCTGCAGCAGCCAGATGTTAAATCCTGTGCTATGAACAAATTCCCAGAGCAGCAGCTACCTAGCCTGTCCCTCTGGCTTATGTGTTTTATCTTCTGTTCTAGACTCCAGTACTCTCCTGGGCCTTTTAAGTACTTGCTGCATTTTATCCTTGAGGTTGCTGCTTGCGGGAAGCAACCTGAAGGTCTAGATCAGACTTCAAACTCACTGAGTACTTCCAGGAAATCTGTGATGAAAAATTCTAAGAAGTTTTTCATTGCTATTCTGGTTTTTGATGTATATTATCTGCAGTTATATAATTACAACAATCCTCCCAATCCTCCCATACAGAACCTGCATGAAAATGAGTTGATGCTTACAGTACATGCATAGCTCTGTCCCACTCAGAATACATTTTACTCTTTGTCCAAGTGATGGACCTAACAGAACCATAATTTAACAGTCTTTGAAAAACTCTTCAGTTGCACTGTGCTTAAATTACACAGTGTTATTTCAATATTTATTTCTTAGTTGTTCTCAGGGCAAACATGAGAAATTCCTCTGTTCGTTCTTTAGGCCTCTACAGACTGACTAAACTAAACAGAACTAAAAACAGAAGGTAGAATATAACAAAGATTCTCTTTTTATTTTTAGAAAATAAAAATGGAAATAAAGAAGACAGAACAAACTAGTAGAAATCAAGTTTTATACTTAAAATCTGATATGCTTTTTCTCAGATGTTGCTCACAAGCCCATGCTTAGTTAAAGCCAAGGATATTCTGAGGTATTTAAAAGCAGTGACCTCAAATGCCTAAATTTCTTTTTGGTTGTAAGCCATTTTTCATCTTTGGAAATACATTTGTGCCAAATATTTCAGAGAGCAGTTTATAGTCTATACTATAAACACCCTCATATGCTATAAATCTAGGGTGGCCTTTTACCACAGGAAAATGTTGAATAGCACACAAGAAGCATTGCAATTCAGTGCTCCAAACCCAGACTTCCTTTATTTCACCCAGGTGTCTCACATTTTCCCCTTTCCCCCTTTCTGTTTTTGTCAAATCACTTCAGCTTACCAGCTTGACATCTCCAGTATTGTTTGTGTGTTACAGAGGTATCTGAGCCTGAGTTATGTGTTCACCCATACACTCGGCTGTGCTTTTAGGCCCATGCACTTTAGGGAAAAAACTTTGCTGAAATGTAATTATTTGTCATACAGAATTATACAAGTTTTCGTTTTCATTGCCGGGTTGGCCCTTTGTGCTCTAAGAAGCCATTCATACATTTCCTTGGGAAAGAAGCAGAGCATGGTGTTGATCTGGAGATCTCTACCTCTTCAAAAGTGATATGCCTGTTAAAAATCAGACAGTTCTCCCATGCTAGAACCAGGTCATACTACAGTCACAACCAAAGCCTGTGCAGATGAATTTTCAGTTTTCAAGCTTGAATTGTAGATTCATCAGCATCAATGTACTACTCTTCCTGTCAGTACTTCTACACAATTAATTCCTGATTCCAACCTGCAACCCTAAGCCCCATTTGCAGAAATGTCAAGAGGAAGAAGTGCATATATTTGTGTCTCTGTTGATCCAAAGATGAGACAAGCTACCTACTGCAGATTAAGATGATTTAAAAATTTTTTTAGGTACAATATGGGGATATGATTTATTTTGGTTTAATTTCTTTTCCTTTTGTTTTTTTTTTTAGCTATGCTCCTAACAGAATATTAGATCAGTACTAAGTCTGAACAACACCAGTGTTTAGTACATACCAGGAAAAGCTGTGTAATCATGTTAGCTGGCAATAATGAGAATCCTTAGACCTCAGAAATAAGAGATGAAGGGAATGTAGGTATGAGAAATACATTTGGTGCCTCAAAGGGCAGAGAATCAAATCACATGTGGCCACCACACCTGTAACCTCCATCTCTGAATATTTCTGTTTTGTTTTGATTGTGAAATCTTGCTCTACTGCTGAAGTAACTGAGAACTCAATATCATACCAGGCACAACCTAAAGCTGATGGAATACGGGCATGGATGGGCTACAGGCTATTGGTAAATTGGAAAATACTTATGAGGACAGCATGACCATCTTATTTACCTTTGAAGACAGAACAGTGTTAAAATGTTCTATTCTGAATTCCCTTATTTCCAAGCAAAATACTAAATCAGTCTCATCCAAAACAGAGTTTGGATAGGTTTCTATTACTGTGGATAAATCAGGAGAAGAAATTTTTTTTTTTTTTTTTCACTTTGAACTTAAGAATATGGGTCTGAATATCATTTTGTCAAAGTCTCTATTGACTTCAGAACTTAGAGAGCAGTTAGGGTCCTTTTACTAAGCTGATCCCTAGGGAAAATAACTCTCTGTAGACAATAAATGAATTTCCCCACATTTTTTTAAAAGTTCTGTAGGAATATCTTCTAATTCTAGAAATACCCACAAATTTTTCTCTGAGTCTGCTTTGACTTTTGCACCATTTTTAGTTTCATGTCTATTTTAGCACTTTAGATGTGTTTAATTCAAGTGCCAAAACTGCTAATTAATTCCTGACAGATGGCCCATAACTGACTACCTGCAATTCAGTTATAGTCGAAGTGACAGTAGCTCTTTAGACAGCACGAGAAGGGGAGCAAGAGCAGTTTTTTCCCTCCCAACTTCCAAGTGGGTACTACAAGTTCTGGAAAAATGTATTTTATTATATGTATAGCATTTTATATACAAGGATTCACCTGTAAATTAAGTTGAAGCCATGTTCAATATCAAAATGATAAAACAAACAACTCTAATCTCCTTTCAGGTTTTCAATTCTTTTTGCTTTTTTGTTTGTTCTTGCTCATTTGTTTTTCTGCCTGGACAAGAGTATTGTAAAGCAAGGAGTGCTATTAGTCCCTTCCAGTGACAGAAAATTAAAGCACAGAGGAGCTGAACAACTTATGCCATGACTATGGATTTCACACTTCCCAACAGTAATCACCTAAATGTCCTCTGTAGTTAACAGTCATCTTCAGAGGGCAGTTCATTCTATTTTAGGAAGGGATGAATCAGCTGCTACGAGGAAGGGATGAATCAGCTGCTACAAGTACCTTCTTTGTTTTGAGTACTGGGAGGTTTGGCAGATAGCTCAGAGGAGATGTATGCTTTTGGATAGGGACAACGAGGTGACCTGAGATACACTGTTAGTCTTCAACAAGGTTGGGAGTAGACTCTAGAAATACTGGCAGTACAGTGTCTGTACGAGCCACTAAAATATTTTTCCATTTGAAATGTTCTCTTTTGCTAAATATATTTTTTTATTAAATTAAATTAAATTAGATTAAATTAATTGTTGATCTCTATTCTGGACATTTCAGAAGGCTAGTTTTTGTTGTAGCTGCAGAATTTATCTAGTTTTATTAGCTATAGAATTGAATTAACCAAGCAAAATATGTGAAGAAGGAAGCCTTAAGAATTTATGAATCAGTGCTATTCAAAATGTTCAGTTATCCCTTCTAAAAACCAAAATGCTTGGTTCCTTTCTTATTAAAGCAACTCTGTGGCTTTGGACTGTGGTTTGGACAGTATATGATTATGTAAATAAAATAATTTTTTTTTTCATTTCTGCAGAACTAATTAATAGCAAGGAATCTGAATGTAATATCAGTAATAATATGAACTCATCTGTCCTTTGCATGTCCTAATTGTATCTAAATAATGCTCTTAAAAACAAGATAAAATTGTATGATTGTATGATTTTCTGTAAGATTTTGTGTTCATACTTCCAAATATAATGCCAATGTCTCCTACTTCATTGGTGATTTATTTAGTTCAGTTTCAGTCTATATAAACCTTATGTTCCAGTTTTGATTTTGACACAGTGTTCATTACAACTGTGATATTTTTGATAAGTTTGATATTTTTTATGGTTTCTTGGATAGACCACCTTTCAAAGACCAATTAATTGAATATGCATAGACATTTATTTTGTCATTCCAAATTGTTTATTATTTTGACTTTTCTGCTCATAGGAAAATCCTGCTATTACAATCTCTTTCCTCTGGCACTTAAACTTTTTTTTTTTTTTTGCATTAATATGGTAAGTTTTACATGTTTCTTTTACCTTCATTTTTCACAACCAATTCTTTCTAAAAGTAGTAGCAAAACCTGCCTGGGATGGTCATGATAGCAGTGTGTGGTATTTATAAAGTTTAATAGAGAAAAATAGTTTAAAGATTGTTTCTTAGCATTTCCCAGAAACATATTTCTATATTGTGTACTTCAATATTTTTTAATTAGATATTCTTACTAGAAACAATATCTCCCTTATGCCATCCTTCCATGTCTTTTAACAAGATACATATGAAAAGATATTACATGTTTTTTTCCTGCACAATATAGCCCCCATACTTACATTCCACTTCTCCCTGTCTTCTTTTTTATCCATTTTTTTTCAGTAAGGCAAATAAAGAAGCCTTTTAAAATGCAAATATTGATATTTAAAATAATAGAGTCTTCTGTATAAAAGAAATGTGTGGCTTGAAAGAAAATTCCGATTCACAACTTTGGAATCTCCAGGAGAATGTTGTTATAAGCCAGAGTTACATGGAGAAACAGTAATGGGAGCAGGAAAGCAGCAAAGATGTTCCATTTATTTCCAGCTATTGCTTTCTGGACTGATGGAGATAAGTATTTTCTAGGTTCAGCTGACTGTCTGTATTCAATATTATTCAGCTCTGTGTTTGTTCTCTAAGCATCATGCACCTGGCTTTGTAATTTAGTGGGTGAAGTGACTATCACAGGTAAAATTTGAAAGTCCTTTGGGATCTTTTTATTGCAAGAATGCCTTAGACATGTAAACCCATTTATTTTTGGTGTTTGCATGCTGATCAGTGCTTTAATGAAGTCACTTGTTTGAAAATTTTACTTCATTTTGTCCAGCCTCCTTGTCAAAATAAATTTTAAGTTTTGTGACAGGACCTCAAGTCAGTAAGAGCTCTGAAGTGAATGTTTTCCTTAACATGAGAACAGCAGAAAAAAAAGGTCAGAATTTCAGTCTCTTAAGCCACATTTTGATAGAACACAAAGCAATGAACTAGAACACAGTGATTCTTGGAAGAATCAGGGAAAATATCTCAGGTCTATCTAGGAACTGAGACAGACATAAATTAAGGATCTCAGGGTCAGTCTTTCCCCTCTTGTCTTTGTCATTGCCATTTGGACCCTTTCATTTTTCGTCTTGGCATACTTCACATATTTTCAGTAGCTTCCTAGTTGTGATAAATCCTGGGTTGTGAGAGTGATTCCCTTTTCCCAGTTACTTTACCTACCTCCTGGCCTTAGGAGGCTGTAATTCCCACTGAGCCTACTGGGCCTCCTCTTTGCACTCCATCTGTTGTTGCAGTGGGGATACTGTAACACACATATATCAAACCAGGAGTCCCGTGGAAAGGAAATATATATGGACAGACAGATTCTTGATAGCTGTTTCAGAGATGTTTATTTCTCCAGCCGCATGGCCGGAGCTCTGCCGAGGAACTGTTCCAGTCACGGGACCAAGGGTCCTTCTGCCCGCGCAGGGAACACAAACCAACCAATGGGAACGAGACTGAGCAGGGACAGGGAAACCCCGTGCCTCCCTCCCAGGGCCCATCTCCCAGGGCTCCATGGCAGGGGAGGGACCCCAACAATCTGTCACCCCCACCTGGTCACTTCTTCCCAAGGGAGCAGCATACCCAGGGGAAATCTTATGCAATGTACAGCAGCCCAAGACATGAGAAACTCTTGCCTGCAACTTCACAAAAAAAACCCTGGCTGCAAACACACAGTAGAGTGGGAACAAAAGAGCAAGACACAAAATACCCTTCAATTTCTGGTAATTTCTTCTCAGGCCAAGTTCCAAAAATCACTGTTTTTGGCAAACAAACCGGTATGCTAAATAATTTTTTGTCAGGAAAAATTACTTTCTTTATGTGATATTTAATATTAATCTTTTCATGATGTTGATGCTAGAGTGGCATAAAGATTGTAAATTTTCTTTGACTTTATTATGATGGATGTGCTATTAAGCCTTTGTAAATGACGTAGACTTCCCAACCACATAAAGAAGTAGAGCTTAGAAGGTTTATTGTGAAAGATTCATATTGTGTCTAGACCAAAGAAAACCACAGTGAACAAAAATTAACCTGAGTGGAATCCAATTTGCAGTAAACAAAAATTAAATTGGGACAAATCACCATAGTTAAAAATATTGACGGAAAAAACATAAAGTGCAGTCTTCAATTACTTTTTCTGCAGTCTACGGTCGAAGTTATTACAGCTGAAGTCCACTTTACAGTAGGAAAATGAAGCACAGCTGGTGATGGCTTTGGTGTGGATGAATAAGGAATGCAAAAAGACTGAAACAGTAATGTGGGCTTATATTGCCTGCCAGAGGCAAGGAAGGAACTCCTTTGCTACCCAGGATATTAAACTAAGCTCTGGATTTGTTTTAAGGCACTAGACGCTGAATACATTTAGCAATAATCTAAAATGAGAGACCCTCATAATCTCTTCAGCATAATTATCTGCTGATTGGCTGCTATATTTTATTTGTATGTTCAGGGTTAACACAACACTGAGGACTGTCTTCATACAGGCAATCTTTGTACTTTCTCCTCATGGCATGGTTGTAGCTTTGAACTTTTACTATAGTCCTACATTTTGCTACAGAACGGATGGAAGTGTGTTCTGGGATTATGGACAGCAGATGCTTGTGAACCCTTCAAGACTGCTGTCTTTTAGCTGGGGCTTGCTTCAGTAGTTTCATCTCACCTGGCGTACTTACAAGCCTTTTGTTCATCATACTTTCTAGTGATTCATAATTATATTGCTTGTGTAAATGAAGAACTCTCTGGCAACCATCAAGGTTCCTGAGGGTTTAATTTCAAAGGGTTTCTGAGCTTCAGTTGGCCACTTTGCTCCAGACATATCTGATATGTGGGTGACTTCAACAGCAAATTATATGGGACTTGTTCATATTATAGAAACACTCATTTTCCCCATTTTAAACTCTAGGACCTGTAAGCACTTTCATAGAAACTTGATAAATGTAATTCTCTGTCCTTTTCTGAGTCTGTTTCTTCTTATTTATATTGCCTCTTAGACTGCACTACCACAATATTTGAAACATTATTCATTGAAGTAGGAATTTTCAAAAGCGGAAAAATCATAGGTATTTTAAAATATTTAAACCCTAGCTTGCTTTCATTTCAGTTGGAATTACACACTTCAGGGCACAAAAAATAAGATGCTGACCTTAATTGAATACAGATGTGAAATCTTGGTAAGTTTCTACGGACAAACATTTTTCCCTGTTTGCAGTACCCAAGCCAGGTCTGAGTGAGCTGGCACACTTGCATGTTTGCAGGGATATGGACTGAGTCCTGTTAACAGAAGTGTTGCTTTACTGTGCCAGAGTTAGCTGACACCCCCACCTCTGTGTTCTCCTGATGTAGCTGGGTTCTGGAGCCAGGCTGCTGACCATGTAGGACCCAGCCTATAGCATGTATGTGCTTTGATTTTTCAGTGGGCAGTGAATTTCTCAGGAAGCTTTCAAAGTGCAACCAATAACAGGTTCCAACCAACAACTGTTTCCAACCCTCAAACTCCTTTTCAGACATCATTTTTGTTCTCACTTATTAGCTTTTTATTACTGCTTTTAAAGGAGTTTTTAGATAACAAAACTCCCTCATTTGATGATTTTGGTTATCCATTAATAATGTCTTTGTGCCTCAGATTGGTCTGATGACCGAATTATGTAACCAATTGATACAAAGATTGTTCTTGTAACAGCACTCGCATTTAATGGGACAGAGTCAACACGCTGAAAGCTAATGTGCATAAGAAGATTATGTGCTTAAGCAGTATGCACTTGGAAAATGTAGAGTTCCTGCTATATTCACCATGGGTAGCAATGTGCTTCCTCACTTAAAAAAAGAAAAGCCAAGTCCTTCAAGCACGGAGAAAAGCAAATGGGTCTTTTGCAAATGGCTTTCTTGACTGCCATCCTACAGCTAATTCACTGCAAAGAATGGAGGAAATGACCTTTCTTCTCTGCACTAAATAACAGTACGAGATATTTCTACTTACAAAGAGCATCTTTAGGTGTCTGCTGAGAACACTGCCTTTTGGGGCCCAATGATGGCTTTCAAGGAGCATGGAGATGCAAAGAAAAGAAGTTTGAGTGTTATTTAGGCAGACACCCCCGCAAGCAATTGGTTGTAAATCAGAGTGATCATTTGAGTATTTAGATAAAACTGCCTTTGCCCAACAAATAGTTTGGATATGTGTCACTTAGAGTGAAACTGAAGTCATCCATCAAAGCTGTACAGCCTGCAGTCCTCACTACGCCAGCTTGAACCTGCCAGTCATGGTTTCTCACCTCCTTTAGGAAAATGCTGGGAGTTTCACCATTTGATATTTCTGAGCCAAATTGTCATCTGGTAGATATCAGAATGGCTTCATTACAGTCATTGGCACAATACCAAGTTACTTCAGCTGAAAATCTTCCCAGAGCCCAGAGTGTTTAAGGGCTGGGACCGTTGCTGTCCTTCACACACAGTGGTGGGAAGAACTGGAGGAAAATTCTGCTTAATGCTTTCTCCTTTGAACTGCAACTAGAACCAGCCACTAGCTATTCCTTGTATACAAAGGCTAGAAATTTAGAAATCAAAAACCCATTTAAATGAGTTAAGTGATATCACACTCAGACTGCATTTAGTTATCTTTTGGTGGCACCCAAGTTATCTGAGATGCATCTGCTTTGCAGTTATTCTGATGATCTCAGAGTTCTATAATATATAAACATTCTCTTACTGCTCATAGTTCCTTCTCTTCTTTTTAACCCTGATTTTCCCATCTCTCTTTCATACCTCCTTAGCAGTCATCTATTATAAGCTGAAGAAAGACTCTCAGCTGTTTTTCACAGAAAGTTGTATACATCAATAATATATTTAATACATCTATATTTATTAACGTGTTTGATGCTATATTTGACAAGCATATACTAATTTTTCAGTAACTGACAGTGTGCAAACAGCATGAATTAATATCTTCTCACTATGATTAGAAAGATGGCCCTTGCCATCCATTCCAAGATCCTCTGGAAATTGACTCCAGAAGACAGAAATGGTTATTTGTACATTATATTTCACTACATGAGACTGTTTTAATCTCTATATCTGAGATACCCAAATGACCCTGGACTACTCATGTTAGATTAAAATGGTAATGATCCCTTTTCCATGCAGCAACAACATTTCATCCTTCATCAGTGTGCATCACAGCCATAAAGGGAGCATAATAAGTAGTTAAAGAAATTTGTAAAAAGAAGCTGGCATTACAAAATAAACACATTTAGTGAAGTGAGATTAGTGTTGACATGAAACCTCTCATCAACTGCAAGACTAGGTATAGGGAACCAGATTTCATCTGTGGTGTCACCTGCCAACGACCCTTGATTCCAGCTGGAGACATGGTGTGCAGAATTCAGCATGTGTTCAGTAGTCAAACTGCTGGCACCACATTGTCAAAAATGCCATCTGAAACCTGACAAGTGAGAACATAAGAAGATGTATTCCTGTGTGAAATATACTGAAGGTCCTTGAGCTCCCACCTGCAAGGTGTGGAAACAGCATTACTCATGCAGTTTCCCTGTCATGCCCTGGAGCTGAGTCGATCTGGACACTGATGACTGTGGTACTGCTGCTGCTGATGGTCAGTCTCAAATGGACCTTCCCTCCTGGTGTGCTTATCAGCCCACCTGACCTCCAGATACAGGTCTGTCTGTGAACATGTTGGGACATACTGAAACACTAGCCATGGCTGAGCTTGGAGTAGGAGCCAAACAAATGAACTATTTGGATATAATGAACACAACCTGAGATTAGCTCAGTTGGTTAGAGCACAGTGCTAATGACAACAAGCTTGTGTGTTTGATCCCTGCATGGGCCATTCACTTGAGTTAGATTTGATGATCCTTGTGGGTCTTGTCCAAATCAGAATATTCTGTGATTCTGTATAATTTAATTAATAAGATATTGTCATTTTTTCATGAAAGAATAAAAACAAGGTTTTGTGGAGTTTCAGATAAACAATTTCTCCATTAGGGATAAAAAAAAAAAAATTAAATAAAAAGAAAAAAAAAACCCCCATGAATATATTAGAACAGTTTTCCTTCTGGTGAACCACTGTCAACTGTGTATCTGATACTAATATCAGTCATCCCCCCGCCTCTCTTTTGGCACAAGGGGAGAGCAGGCATGTTGTTTTTATCGAGGGAGTAAAACCAGAGACTACTGAAATGCAGCAAAATGCAAACACTGAATTTAGCTAGTATTCAGATGCATGAAATATATCTAATTAGGGAAATTATTCACCATGGTGTCTAAAGAATTAACAAATTTACACAATGAAAAATAATCTGAATTCAACAAATGAATTATTTGAGTTCTTGTATCACCACTTCTCTATTGCCTCACTTTTTGCTTGTTTTGTGGATCTTTTAGAAGCCCTTTTGGGATCTGCCATAGAAAGTAAGAGACTCAACTGGTTTGAGTCCAAAGGTTTCCCCTGAGGTTGTCTGGGATTCACTGTCTGCTGATACACCAATCTGTCTAAGCTTGTAGACAAAGTGATATGATGCTAGGCTAAAATTAATTTAGCAGATGTTATCTCCAAGGTTCCCTCTCTCTGTACAATTCTGTGTTTTCTCTAGGAAGCTATGTCAGCTATACATGAACAAATCTGCATATTCTGTTATTTTTTATGTGACAGAATTCACTGTTAGCTGACCGACACAAACTTTTCCATCATCTAAACCAGTAATTTTCCTTCCCTTCCTAATCCTTAACAGTGTTAAAATCTCAGGTTCTCACACAGGAGTAAACAACTTGAAATCATCTCAGAATTACTGTGGGGCAGAAGCATGTTGTCATTAGCTGAGGAATATCCTTTCTCCAAGGGGTAAGACTGCATAAATCACCTTGCATTACAGCACTTCAGCAGTAAGAACAACAAGCTTCTG
This sequence comes from Corvus cornix cornix, assembly GCF_000738735.6. NCBI lineage: Eukaryota > Metazoa > Chordata > Aves > Passeriformes > Corvidae > Corvus > Corvus cornix. The sequence goes on along the minus strand of NC_046335.1, from coordinate 19,783,383 downwards.
TGTATGGTAAATGCAAGATGATGTCAGGCAGTTTTCCTTGTACACCTTGTGCTGGGGTTCTGTAACATGGGAAGAATCATCAGCTGAAAAAATCCCATCTTTCAGACCTCTGTAATCTAACATTTAGCAATTCTGATTCTTGACGAAAATTGGTATTTTTATGTGTTTCACAAGGAACTGAATACAACTTACTTTCATTAGGAACTGAGATTGGGCTCTGTAACAGTTATTCCATGTGTGTGCCTAGGACACTGGAGCTGGTTTTGATGGAGTGCTGTGGCCTGGCTGTACTGAAAGCATGTGTACATTCTGGTGACAGCTCTATGAAATTTGCATGCTTATTCTGCATTACTGAAACTTCACTACCTCTACAGCAATTTATAACAACATAAATGTGTGCAACAGTTTATGACAGAATGAAAAATAGCAGTTTGAACTGTATGAGCAATTTGGGACAAGAGGACATTATAGTACTCTAGCTGGGCATTAACTGAGGGGCTGAATTAATGTCCTTGTTCTTTTCAAAAGTGCAATTGACATTTAGTTGAGCAAAAGTTATTTAAGCCACTAAAACCTATCTGAATAGTATTTTCCAGGACCACAGTATATGGAAATGCTAGTATACGGGAGGGGATAATACTCCTTTCAAATAGCCAACATCACTACATCATTATGATCAGCATTCTTCTTCTTCTTCTTTTTTTTTTTTAAACCTGTATTAAGTCTGTGAATTTATGAGATTTCAGATTCAGGAGGCTGGGTAAATGTAAGTCCCAGAGGCTTTGTAGTGGGACAGCTGACGGTTGCTCTGCTACCAACCCTTTACAGGCTTCCGTAGATCAATTCATTGCCAGGTGTTTGTTACACTGGAACTAGGTGCTTAATATTTGGGAACAAAATTTTCCAGTACAGGTTGAGGTAATGAGCATCATTAGTAAATTCCAGATACTATTTCTTGCCTTCTGTACATAGTGTCCTGCTCTACCTGGCTCCTTATTTTGTATCCCATGTCTTGTGATCGTTCACTGCCTTGCCTTTCTCACTACTGCCAGATCCCAAGTCTTTGTGATTTTTTTTTGTTTGTTTTGTTTGTTTGCTTTGTTTTGATTTGGCTTGGGATTTATTTCCCCTGATCTTGGTCCCTTTGTCTTTCACAAAGTCCTTCCATTTATCACATTGTGAACTGGGAATGACAGGTTTCTTGCACATTATGTGTGGTTGCAGGATGCAGGAGGGGTATAACTAGATGCCTATTCTGCACAGTAGCTCCAAGTGCAGTCAACTTCTCCCAAGGTATACATTTTCAGTGTAATGATGGAGAACTGTCTATTTACAGAAGAGATTATGTATAAATTGTTCTTTGCACACATGCCTCTGCTCTGCCCACCTGTCCCTCAGTGCCTTTCCTCAGCGTACTTAAAATACTTAGCAACCAACAAGAAGATCAGACATATTTGTGAGACTGTGCTCTAGACACAGTATTAATGGAGCTTTGAAATAAAGGGTTAGGAAAGGCCAACCATATGATTCCTGCTGCAGAATCTTGTAAATATGATCTTTTCTTGTGTCTAGGAAAAAAAATGTTGAAGGCTGTGATTGCTGCTGCTCCGTGGTAAAACAACCCCCCCACCATATAACAAACCCAAATCCTACAAGCCAACTGTTCAAAAACATCAAGCACAGGCATTAGTTCATTTCAGGATTCCAGACTTTTTAAAAAACAGCATTTGTTTCAATATGCAATGTCTACAGATTTTTCTCTCCCATCTGCAGTAAGTTTACTGAACATTTTCCCTTATGCAGAAGCAGAATAAGTTTCACAGTACAAGAGATCTGACCACAAGGAAGGTCCAACCCAATGGGTTATTTAATTATAATAAGCTCCCTTAAGAACACAACTTTATGTTTACATCTGAGTGGAGACAGATATTTTTCAGTCTTGTAATTCAAGTATTTGAGGTAAAGACATTAATGTACCATTAAAGTTCAGTATGTTATTGGTTGCTAATGCAAGCAAACAGGCAAGCCCAGTAAGCTTTGCACTTTTCCACACTTTTCCTTCAAGGGCCTTGAGAGAGGCTTTGTTGAGCATATGATTTAAAAAAGAATTTCTCCTGAAGAGTTCCTCTCCTTTGAAAATACATATTTTAAAGCTACTTGAAAGGTAGAATGGTTATTGATGTGCTACTGCCCTACAGTGAAATACTAAAAAGACCTGTAGGTGCACCTATATTCACCTCAAGGCTCTAGTTTGATGTGATTTCTCCAAGTTATTTCCATTCTCTCAGGAATTAATTACAACCTGTTGATCACACACTGTGCAAGCTGCCACAGAGACCTTCTCATTCCTCCTCTGACAACCAGTTCCTTTTAACATAGATACATGTTTTGGTCATCTGCCCCGTAGATTTGGCAGCAGGATAGACAAGGCAGATCCAACATTTCACATGGCTACTTTTCATTCTCACCTGCTTCTTTTTCCTTGTCATGAAAATATTTTAAAAATCCCAGTCTTGTTCTAAAACAGGAGAGAAATAAATATAGCTACTCCTTTATGTTATTGTATTTTACTGTGTTTTATATTATTTGTTAGATGAAGGTTTGTATTTACAGAAGGCTACAAGAGCCTCTAGATGGCCTAAGAGTGATTATTTTTCAGTGGTGTTGTGTGTAGGATGTGATGTAAACTATTATTTCTTTATGACTGTATGAAGCCTGAGAACATTGTGGATCAACTCCTCAGCAGACTAAGCACAGTCCAAGCGCAAACTACTGAGTTCATTGACACTGGCTTTACACTAATATATATTATGGTCAATTTAAATAAATGGTAACAGTTTAATATAAGGCCCATAGTTAATGAAAATCTTTAACATATGAGAGCATGGATGGTGTAACAAATTCTAAATGTTATCAAATTTACTTATTTATTTGAACTTGCAATAGATCACTACACACAAAGATAACACCATGGCTTGCTTCTTTTATCAATCTATTGAAATTTCTGTTAAAATAAGAATGTGTGGAAAATGCACAACCCAAATTTTAATTGTAAGCCTTCATTCAACATATGTTGTACTAACTTATTTCCAAGTTTATGTTTATATTCCTGCAAATGATACTGCTAGGCAAAAACTTCCATTGCTGTTTTAAAAGCCCTGGCTTAGGTTTTTTGAATTATTCTTCCGACTATATTAGAAAAACCAAAATAACCTTCACCGGCTTCATGGTTGTAAAGTAACTAGATTTATATTACATGATGCCCTGTTATACTTTGGCAATAGCTTCAATGACTTCTGGAAAAATATTATCATGTTTCACTTGAATTGAAATATTTCTGGATGCAAAAGAAAACACAAAAGCCAAGATATTCTTCACTGAAACTTAAAAGGGAAAAAAGAGTTTTAGTATAAGAAGGGCAAGTGGTAAGGCTGCTTTGTTCTCCTTAGACACACACATTCACAGACTGAATGAAGCACATAAAAAATACAAGAGTGATCTAAACACAAGAAATCTCTGACAGTTCTGATAGTGTGCTATAATCTTATCTATTGTTAGGGTCAAATTGAAAAATACAGAAATGTTTGTGCTATATTAATAGGTGACTGCCATTGAAGCTGTGTAAAGGGACTTTTAAAATTAAAGTAAGAATCCTGAAATCTAAAAACCATAGAAAGAAAAGCTGGAAAATTTTCTAGAGCACCACCTGTTTCATCCCTTTATACTGGAAGGGTCAAATTGTACCTTGGCAGCCTATCTGAAACAGATGGCCAGGCTGGATTTTACCTTTTGGACAGCACTGTCCTAAAGGAGAAAGAAAGGAGCCTGAGAATGCTAAAGTACAGCTTCCCACATTTCAGATAAACTTTGGGACATATATACAGAGAAATCTTTCCCTAAACATATTTCCCTTTCCATGTCCTCCCCTCCCCTCCCCTCCCCTCCCCTCCTCTCCCCTCTCCTCCCCTCTCCTCTCTTCCTCTTGTTAATTTTTGGTGAAAGTTATCCAACTGAAATTTAGCAGAAGAGAACATTTTAATTGGAAAAAACCCTTGAATGAATGGAAAATCCCCAACTAATTACACCTCTTTGTCTTTTTAAATGACTTCACTTTTCTCATGCCCTAGTCTTTGTTCTGTATTCTTTATTCTTCTGTTGCCTCAAAAACTCCTATTCCATGGTTGGGCTTACATGTCACAGCTAAGTGCATTCGCACTTCACGTCTGACTCCACTGAACATTGCTTAAGAGAGCTATTAAGAGATTCCTGTGCTCTCCATTGCAAGATTTGGTCCGTGTGTGTCAACCTTAATCAGGCAAAGTCTGCACCTTTACCGTCTGTCTGTCTGATGTTGAATCTGCTTGAGGCAAATCAGGGAACCTGTGAGTGTTTTACTCACCAAAGCTTCTGATCTCTCACGTTAGCATCCTATGCAAATTCTGTACGCACAATAAAGGTGCTTGAATGTGCTTTGAAACAAAATCTTTTCTGTAGTGGAATTTCTCATGTAGGAAATAGGGCTTATCAGCTTACATAACTGCCGAGAAAAATACAAAACATGCCTATGATGATCCTTCATTTAGTGTGAATCTGCAAAGCTAAGACTAATAATTTTTCCTTCTGTGTGTTACTTAGACTGTTTTCCAGTGAATTCTAGTGAGTTGTTGCTAAAAAAGGGTGACTGTTTTGATTTTTGATACTTTTGAAACTTTTTCATGACTTTCTTAATTAATCTTAGCAATAGATTGGCTCATCTCATTAACTTGCTGAGAAAAGATAATGAAGTGTGTTTTTCTTTAGCAAGGCAATAGAAAATTGCAAAGAAAATGGAAGATGTTTCTGCTGCAGAAATTCTTTTAGTGTGAGGGACAGGTTCTGAGGTCTCTGTGATTAATAGACATAATTAGTTTACAAAGGCTGGAAAACAAGGTTATCTGATTTTGTGATTTACTCTACACCATCGCTGGCCAGAATCAATAGGATAATGATCAGCTTTTGCCTCAGCATGGGGCTGGAGAAGAGGGGCACAGAAGAAATTTATAGCTTTTCGTTTCAGTCACCATCCATGTGATAGCTGAGAATTGTTAATGTTGGCTTTAGATGCTGTGGAGCGTCTTACTCACAGTACCTACGACTCATTGATTTTTGAAAAGTAGCTGAAAGTCCATCTTCCAAGGCAAACTTTATCACATGCAGTAAGATGATGTATCACTATCAGCCTTCAGGGTCACTTTGTGATATGTACAGTAGATATTCAAGCACAAGCAAAGACTCTGTGGCTCTGTTTCTTCAGGAGCCTTTGCAGCGTAGCTGTATAGTTTAAAATAACTGTTGAAATAGGAGTCTACACTGTCCATGACAGCATGGTTCTCCTGGAATATCTACTCTGAGCTTCTGGGCGTGTATTACTGAAGGAAATCAAAGTCAAACATAAAGCCCAGGTTTATCATGCTAACCACTGGATGTAGTAAAAAAACTTAATGTAAGTCAAGTCCAAGCCAATGCCTGAAACAGGACTGTCTCAGGAAATGAAGACTAGAATGGATCTTCTGGATCACTAAATCAATCCTTTCATGTTCTGAGAACACTAACATGTTTAATTCTTGATGGAGCTGAGTTGTATTTGTCTTTACTAAGTTTTTACTAAGTTTCCTATTTGATTTGAGGGAAGCGGCAGCATTAATTACAGATTCTGAATGTTGGCCTATTTGATACGGAAGTGGTATCTGACATGGCTAGGTAGAAGACAAAATGCTTCTATTAAAAAGGAGGCCCCAAAGTTTTAGGAGAGAATTCTCAAACAAAATAAAAACTCTGCAACTTGGTGAGTGCAAATATCTGAGGATTGTCTTTGGGTCAGCTGGCAAAGAGAAAGGGAAAACTTGTCACATTTTCCTCTCACACCAAATTCCAAGCATTCAAAAACTGTGCATGCTATATGGTGTCTGTTACCCATCCCCATTTACACAGAAGGCACCATGCTTCTCTGCTACATCAGGAGAATTTGGGTGCCTTGAGTTGGAATATCTCTGAGGTATTTCAGTTATTAAAATAAGTTCTTTTCTAAACCATGTGATGTCTATGGGAGACATATCATACAGGTCTACTGCACACAGTACTGATGCCATGAAGATTTTTGCTTTTTCTTTTATACCCCTGTTATACCTTTTTACAACTTCTGTATTCCTAGTGCTTTTTGCCTACATTCTTGGACTTGTTTGTCAAGCTAAGAGACTAAACATTTTAGAAGCTTCGTAGTTAGGGATCAGTGAGCCCCAGACCCCAAGGTCCTCTCCAGAACACATTCTGTAAACTAAGATAGAACCATCCAGGGGAAGGCTCCTTGGGGAGGGGGGCTCACTTGAGCCTCTCACTGGGGAATCTTTGATAGATCTGCTAATTAGCAAAACCCATGATGTTATACCCAATGTTGGGGTGGGGAGGAGGACACAGAGACATAGATTCGGCGGGGTGCATCTCGATGCATATGACCTGGATGTGTGCCCCTAAGGATCCTTAAAATAAACACCAAGGTAAAATCCCTTTTCCCCTTCTAATTGTGTGTGACTCTTGATTTTAAGACCAGGAAAAGGCATCAGTACTGCTGCATAACCATGCTCTAAGCTCTAAACAAGTTCAAAGCATACTGGAAGCCTGTTACCTACTGAACCCTGACAGCTGATTCCCTGTGATTAGACAGCCATGGTCAGCTGTAATGCCTCATGTAAAGAACTCTCTTTAGTTACATTAACTTACATTGCATCATGGTGTGTGGTAGTGGATGGTATGTTTTGAAAATCTCATTGAGAGTCAAAAAAGTGTCAAAGATCCTTTGGAAACAAGGCTTTGAAAACCTAAGTCCTCAAGGGCAGGATCTTTGTCAGCAGTGGTAAGTATGTCTGCAATAAATAGCTTGCTCAAAGTAAAGCAAAGGTTAAGCACACGTCGCAAAGAGCTGTATTGTCCACTAATAAAGCACTCTGTGCATGCAGCTGTCATGTGAAGCTTTTTCTGACAAACTTGAAGACTGCTTAAAGTATTTTGTAGAACAATTCTTGCAATGGTGAGAAATTTCCCCTGAATTATTCACTTGACAGCTGGAGATGCAGCTGTTAAAAACAGCTCTTTAGGAAGAAAAGAAATTAAAATGGATAGGGAGAAAAATAATAATAAACCAAGGAAATGGGGAAAATGAAAAGAGTTTGAGTGAAAGAAATGTGTATAGCGGAAATGTGCTAAGGAATGTGCCCAGGAAAAGCAACATTTCTTCAGCATTTTCTCTTCAATTTTTTCCTTCTGTAAATTGTACACATTTAGGGGAGGGGAAGCAAAAAGCAATTTATGCAGCTCAATATCAGATTGCACTTTCCTGACGAGGTCCATCACCCTCAGAATCTGTGAGTGTTTGGGAAGGTGGTGATGCTTGCAAATCAGCCTGCAACAGAAAGAGCACTGAGCAATCTGACTTCTTTTTAATCAGAAAGGAAACAAAATACCAGACTCCATTTAGAATGTTTTCATGTTGTGTTTTTTAATGTACTGGATTAGATTAACAAAATGCTACCTGGTTATTATTTATATTTCAGGTTATGCCATTCATTTATAAGCTGCATTTTTAACACGGTAATACTTCAGAAATCAGTCGAGCATTGGCACCCTGTTATGTCAAGAATTTTACTGTTAGGTAACAAATTCTCTTTTCCAGAAAACTGGCTATGAGGCAGAATTTGGTAGGTGTATCAAATGGGCCAATGGATAAAAAAGAGTATTGGGGGGAAAAAAAGCCAATGCAAAAGACCCATAATTTATTAGGACAGCAAAGCTCCAGCTTGATAGCCCAACAAACCTCATACCAAGTTTCATATTCATAGGGAGCGGCAGCAAGGAAGCGAAGGGCATTACTCGGAACGTGTCTTACATATCAAAATATAGAGCTTGGATCTCAGAAAATGAGAAGCCACACATTGCTTAATTTTTAAGTAAAAACACCACACATAGGTCTTTGTAAAGAATTGTGGTGAAAACATATTGCTGCTGGGACAGGTATGGAGGGTGAGAAGGCTTTAGATCAGACATCTGCAGTTGCCTTCTGATTCTGGTGAGTTCAGACACTTTAAAATGATTTCTAAGCTTTTAGCAAAGTTTGGAGAGAGGGATGTGGTTATATTGTAGTAATTCAAAACATTCTTGAGGCATTTTAGTTGGAGTTTGGCTTCAGCTTTCTACTTCATTGCAAAAATGACTCTGATACAATAACAGAGGTGCACTGGCACATACCTGGTATAGGAAGGGAGGAGAGAACTTGACAGTATGCAGATATGAAGCTTGTATGCACTCTAGCTTTTTATATGAGCTGTTTGTATGGCACTGGTGAAGAGGTTTCTTTTCTCAGCATGTAGATGTGTTGTATTTTCTGTAAAACAATACTTATTTGAAAATGGAGCAAGTTCCACAAACCCTTAATTACCTACCCTGGATCTGTGGGTAGCATCATCACTCTTGTAGAGCAGAGCAGTGACATGTGCATGCAGCAGCAGCTGACAAGGCAGTGAGCCTATGATTTAGAGAAGCCTTGCACTAATCACTGGGTGGAATTGGGGCTGACTTAAAAGAGGAAATGAGGAGATAGCCAAAAGCCATGCTGCTGAGCCAGGGAAACCAAGTAAGATCTCTTCATATCAATAAAATGCCCTGGATATTTTCACTGAACATCAGTATATTTCTCAGTGAAAAGGTGCCCATTGGCACTTACCAACTTTTCACAGCAGACAAAAGAGCTTCCTCTCACTCCAGGCTCACAATGATATTGCTATCTGCCATCTGTCTGTCAGCCTCTGTGAAAAGCCTGAAATGCAGAGAGAGGACACTATTTCTTCAGCCAAAGGATTGTTTGTAGTAGATAGTCTTAGTGGGAAAAATTGGAAACCCAGGCTCCACTGGTGTAACCTAGTCCTTGGATCCTATAGCTTTCAGTGATTCCATAGTTTCCATTGCTAGAGTCAAGAAATCACACTGTTCAGGAGACTGAGAAGACTGTCAGAAAGAGTTGGATGTGAGGCTTCTAACTTCCCTAATAAGATGTAAAAACAAGGGCCTGCTTAATGTGAGGTTTCTCTTGCAATGAATGTCCCAGAGGAGATCTTCAGTGCAGGACTGTGCACTCCATTCACTGAGGCTTTGGGTAGGGTCCAGCTTTCCCTCTCCTAGACTGTCTGTGTCTGTGAATTTTGATTGCCTTTTCCTATTAAAGTGCAATGTCTAATTGTTACTTGCAGGAATATCGAGTCATTATTGTATGGCTCATTTAGTCAATATGTCTGTAGTCATAAATCTGCTGTCTCTGCCTTTACTTCTTTAATCTTTACTTGTTGCTGCATTTTAATATTATCTTCCCTCAAACCAGACTGATTGTTCCTTAAAAGAGTTGACCTCGTGACCTCATTCCTGGTGTTGTCATTGCCACAGGGATCATATGGCATTTATATATCCAGCTTTGCATGGAAGAACCCATGGTGCTCCTTTAACATGTGGTTCTGTTCCACTGAAGAAATCAACCAAGCTCTCATTATCTTTAGTGATGGAGTGTGGTATGCCAAAGTCATAAGTAAAATTTTCAGACCAACAGAGAGTGATCATCAACCCAAACAATCTAGATTTGATCAGTCTCGAAGTATGGCATAGAACTACTTTGGAAAGAAAAGAAAACTAAACAACTGTGCTTCAGGACTAAGGCTTCTCCAAATCTATTAAGTAAATTTTTAAAACCTAGCTTTGGTACTAGTATTCTGGAAAGGCAGCCTAGGATTCTGTATAGAACTTCCCTAATGAGAAACGAAAGCAGTTTTGTTTAAGAGCTTTTTTTTCTCTTTTACTTTTTAAATCTTTTTCCTCTGAGTTAAATTATTCTTTATTGAAGTTTCAGCAAGGGCTTTGAGAGAATAAAATATCTTTTCTTGAACTTCATATATCTTTGAAATACAATCACATTTTAATTCTAAAGGTGAATGAGTAGAAGGGAATTTGTAAAACACCCAGCTGGCTAGCAATAATAGATTCTACTTCTGAGAAATATTTACTTGAGACTCCTATTGTGACCCCTGAAACTGGAGGATACCTTCTAGTTTCCTAAGTTTTAATTTCATTACAAAGCTTTTTACAAGAAATAGAGACAAATAGAAGCAGTGCCTTGGGAAATACATGGAGACTGTAGTTTGCGATCCAGTGATGTCAGTGACAGTCAAAGCAATGCTGCAGTCAAACTGGGGCCAAAAGCTCAGACAAGGAGCAGATGGGGGCCATTCTGGAAAACCAGAACAGAGGGCTCTGGGAAAAAAAGCGGTGGAAGTCCCTATCATCTCACACCCTGTCCTTCTTCAAAGGAGGTGTAAGGTGAATCTATCCCAGATGCACAGAGCAGACTAAGTAGTCTACCAGAATACTGAAGCAGGGTGTCTATCAGACAAAGGAACAAACAGTTCCCACATGTTTCTCACCCTCTCTCTCAGTTTATCCCGGACCAGCTCCTCATTCTGAACAGATTAGCACCCAAGCCTCTTTTTCCTGTCTGGCAATTTGATGCTTGTTAAGACTGTTCCCTCTGTCTCACTTGCAGTTGGGCCAGCTGCAGACTGTGACCTTCTGGTTCTGCACAGGTTGCTGCATTTGGAAGCAACTCATGCTTTGGCATCAGTTCATCTTGCTCCCTTCTGGTTTGCTCAGAGGCTGAGGAGTCTGGCAAATCTCCTGCGTAGCTCACACCTCCAACTGCAGCAACAGTAACAGATGCAAGTTTTGCTTTCTGTGCTGCTCTCAGCTGCTGAATGGAGCATAATTGGGGTTCTGCGGAAGTTGGAAGACATAATTTTCTTGTGTTTTGTGTGCATCTTGATTTGCTGCTGAGACACACAAGGCAGCAGGTATCAGTAACAGAAGGGAAAAGGCATAGCCTGTCCCTTTCCAGGGACAACAGCAGAACTCTGAACCCAAATTTGTTTCCAGCCATAGATGAATGCATGTCCAACCTTGGGATCAGCTGAATCAACCTGGAATTGTTCTGCGTTTTTGACTAGATACTTTAATTGGGTTCATCTTTATAGCAACATTCCTAATAATGGGAAATGCAGAATACTTTTGCATTTTTTTTTGTTATTGTCTAGAAATTGTATGATTATCATTGCATTTGAATTTTATATTCTTTCTAATTATGTATGCCTGGCATATCTTCGTATGCTCTGCCATCAGATGATATGCTGGGTAGTTATTGCAAGAGAAGATCTGTTGATTTTTTCCTACAACAGAAATGTTAGATCAAATGTCCTGGATCTGTTTCAACTTGGATAGCTGATCTTTACCCAATAAAATTGTCCTAATTCAAGATGTTCATAATATAATTTATCTTCCTGTCTTAATCTGTAGTTACACTGTCTGTTGTTAGAGTCACCCCTGCAACAGCTCTGATATGATTACATTTCAGCAAAAGATAAAGCAATTCTTAGCTAAAGTCTGTAAATTTGATTGCTGTTTTCTTGCAAGTAAATGAATATGAGGTGCTGTTATCCTTCACCCTTGTTTGAACCCACATGGCAGCAGGAGCATAGGCAGTGATTGAAGGGCACAGCAGGTGCTGGTACAGAGCATCTGGTGTGCTGTGTTGAGACAGGCTTCCAAGTGGTGCTTTCTGGTGGAACTGTTGGAGATACTTGCTCTGTATAAGTTACTGTTAGAGTTTATTTCTATATGCATAAATAATGAAGAGAGATTATCTTAGCAGGAAGGCAATCCTTTCACAAAGGCAAATACAATGAGCATGAATGTTGAGCACCATTTTAAGATCCCTTTCTAGGACTACTGTCTCCTTTTCATGATATATCCTGAAAACTGAATTACTTTCTATGCTGGGTGCATTTTCAGCTAGACTGGTGAATGTAATTGCCCAAAGAGGAAGATGGATATTGATCATCTCAGAAAGTGAGGGAAAGATAGAAGTCGGGAAATTCAGGAACAGGACAAGAAAAGGAAAAGACAGAAAAGAGAGGAATAAAAATAGGAAAGGAATAATTTTGGTTTCTGATGTCAAAAAAATATAAATGCAAGCACTGATTCTGTTACTTTTAATCATGTTATTGACTGTAGGATTAGTATCCATGTAGGAATGCAGTTTTGAACACAAAAATATTATTAGGTGTGCCATGGGAAATGTATCTCGAGGTTGATATCCCAACACAAAAGTCTTTGTATGGAAGAATCTCCTTAAATCTAATCACATACATAGACTACATAAATGGTCAGCTTGAAGAAGGCTTGAAGAAAACTTTTGCTCCTGAGAGCTTTCATGCCTCCCTTTTTCCAGTTTCCCCCCAGTTTTATTGGATAGATTGACAGGAGCTATTGCCTCTGCCTCCAGATTTTACCTTCTTCAATTCACTCATAAACAGACAAGGTAATTAATCTGCATGTTGGTGAGCACTGTGAAGTCCTGAGCTCTGCTCCATTTTCAAGCAGTTGCATCACAGTTCCAGTTGCAGTGAATGCCACAACTGACAGTACCCTTCTGGGTTGCAAGCACTAGAAGATTGTCCTTGATTGTCTCCCAAGTGATCAAAATCTGTATAGGTCAAGTTAAAACAATAGAACTCTATTGATTTGCACTGGCTACTATTTTGAATAGCCTGTGAAGTTCTTTGAGGGGAAAGGATTTGGGAAAAAGAATTAAGAAATTAAGTTATCAAATAGGAGCATCAAATACTAAAATTCCCAGTGGAAAAGCTATATAGGAGGCTTAAGGCCAAAAAAAGAAAAAAAACATAGAAAGCTTTTTCTGTGGATGATGCTATGTCTGTTAGAAAAGCCTAGTTAACGTGTCTCAAGCCACAAGTGTGTAATGAAAGTACTCCATGGGATGTTCTGGAGTTGGATCAGAATTCCAAGAATCTAATACAGCTCCTGTCTGTATTGCAAAACGCAATTTATTTAAGTAATTAGTGGTAAAGGATGCTACTAATTAGACCAATCTGACAGTAAGAGGAAATTAATGCTTCTTCTCCATTGCCTCTTGCAACTTGTATCTTCAGAATAGACTTTGAAAGCAAGCATGCATTCAATAAAAATGTCACACTACCATGTATTTGGCTGTTGCACCTCAAAGCTGCTTGTGGTAACTGTTTCTGGATTGTCATAAAGAACAAAACAACTTTCAAGATTTTTTTTGAGCCTCATACCCTGTCGAATTTAACTTAACTATAGATTTGTTTGTTTGGATTTTTTTAATAGGTGCTGACAGCTAATGCTGTTAGGAAAACACAAATTTTATAACAGGAATAAAAAGAACCAGAAAGAAAATCTCTACAAGCTGTCTTTGGTTTTAAAATGGTATTTGAACCCTTATCTATATTTAGGGTGCCCACAAGCCCTTTTCTCCTCTAAGTGACTCTCTGCTCTAGTTTAATCTGAATACCTTCTTGAGGTTTTTAGATGCCTCCTGAACTAGAAAATACTGCAGTTCCATAAGCAAATTAAGCTGATAAATTCCGATATTGCTGTACCAACGTTTTCTTAAATCTGGTAGCTTTACTTCCACAGTGTTGCCCCTACTCGAGATCCTTGTTTTGGCAGTAGCACTTGTTGCCATGCAAGGAACTGCAGAAAGTTAGGATTAACTTTTTTTCCTGAGGATCATTTCCTCAGTTCAGCTCACTCATGACTGTCTGTATACTGCTGTGCTGGCACAAGGGAGGGAGGAGATATGGGAAATGAGCTTTTGGAAAAAGCCAAAAAGACCCTCTGCTTGCAGCAGCAGTGAGGGCTTATATCAGCTCAAGCTACTCTTGAAATGACAGTCTGAATTAATCTCATCAATTCACTTGCACGGCCTAATGCATCATTGATGCTTTTAGGCAGAGATCCTACTTCACCCCAATATTTTACTCTTATCCCCTTTCCAGATACAGCCCTGCATTCCTTGAGATGGTGTTGGTGCTTGCCAGACTGAGCAATGACCCAATTCAAACTTCTAGACCAGCAGTCACCTGCACCAGCAAGAGGAAAAAAATGGGTTTCTCTAGGTTACAGAGTTGAAGTGTCCCAGAAAAGTGCCTGAAAAACACCAGAACTGATATAATGGAGAATATAAGATGTAGTCAAGAGAAGGAACAAATCCTCCCCTTTTGATAGTGGTGAGCTGCTACATTGGCTCAAAAATACTGGGCACAAATGAAATGTTATATTAAACATTCCCAGAAACATTCCCAGACAATTAGGCCAACTGGCACACAATGGCCCATTGACTGTGCTAGCAAATTCTCATAAACTCCAAAACACGCTGGCTGCATGCAAACTGCCTTTTGGGAAACGTCTCTGGAATGAGCTGTCCTTGGGAGAAAGTTAGTTATGACCTGCCAAAATTGTAACAGGCAATGTTTTAATAGTTTTCTACTATGGATGGTTGAGTTCCAGTGCCTGGGAATGTTCCCAGATGCTTTGCATGTAGTCAGTATGTCTAACTCCATAGAAACCCAGGTCACTAAATACTAGAGATCGGCCCAATATCTTGTTACTTCTAAATCTTGGTTTTTAGTGTACTGTCTTGAGGTTCTGGAGTTGCTTGGATTTGAACTCATGCATGAAAGAAACACTTTAGGCACTTGTATCCTTACAATTTTGGTGACTCCAGTTCTGTTTTTCATATGGATTTTGTTTATATTAGTTATTGACATGCTTAGGCTTGTCTATTCCAAATATATTTTAAATGCTGAGAAAAACCTCTTTCTGACCAGTTGAGTGTCCATATTTTCTTTTGAATTCTTTTTCTATATAGTGAAGGCAATTTTCTGTTTTCTAAGCATCCTCTTCCTTAACTGGTTAAATATTCTAATAGGTTAAATGTGTGGCTCTAGAGTCCCAGCAGGCAACAATATCAGCTACCACAAGTGATCTGGAGTCTTCCAAAGTTTTGAAGTGGCATTTAACCACAAGTAACTTGGCCTCATGTGAGTGTGCTAAGCATGCCTTCAGCCATTTTCCCACTGGTGTTCCTGAATGAGGTAGCTCTCTGGCTTCCTATCCTACTGCTCAGAAAGCAATATTGTAGGTAGATCTTCAAGAAGATGGTAACCTTCTATGTGTCTTTGCAATTAATTCTCCACTCTACTTTCAAGACCCAAAATCTCATCAGCCTCAAGTGTAGATGTTTTCAGGTGTTTTCAAATGAGAGAGAAATTGTGTGATTAGAAAGTAAGAAAATGAAAGGTTGTCCTTTGCTATAACATGTGTTCCTTCATCTGGTACCTTTATATATTTATCTAAATAAATAAATCTTGAAAAGCAGAAAAGATGCATTTTACGAAGCCCTGACTGAGCACCTTTTCTTCACCACCCATATTTTCCCTCTGTAAGTTGCAAATTTACATGAGATGTAAGCTATCCTAAACTTGTGTGAACAGGACAACATGGTAACTTCCAACAATTTGTGTTAAAACTAACACAACTTGCATGCTGCTAGAATTGAAAAGTTCAGCGCTGGGAAAAAAAAAGTGGGAACAAGAGAACAACAAATGAGATGGTTTTGCTCACTGAATGTGTCTGTATCTGCTGTATCTGCCTTGTGTGAGAAGGACAGAGGATAACTGTCTGTTACAACTTCCTCTGACTAGAAGTCACAGAGCTGCCAGTTCTTCTCATCTCAGCACTGGTCTCACAAAGGAGTCTTCCCAGGAGCAGAAGGGACAGTACAAGAGATCAGCATGTACATAGCCCTTATTCAGTTGTGGATGTAAAGCTGTCTCTCAGGTGTCTAGCAAAGACCACCACAACCCAACTGCAGGCTCTGGGGGGCTCAGAGCACCACTGCACACTGTGAGTTCTGAGGGTGCTTCTTTCTACATTCTGCTCTGTCAGCTTTAAAGGGTTCAGATTTTTTTTCCTGATGAATTCTGTTATTAGGAACAGGAACCGGGAGTGGTCATTCTTCTGATTTCAGTGACTGATATGGATGCCAAAATCCACTATGAACTCTGACCTACTTTGATTTGGACTGTGTCTGTATATTTTCAGGGTCTAATGAGGAGCTGTTATGCTGTACTGCTAAAGATAGGAGCAATTTCACGTTTAATCATGGCTTAAACCCAATGATGGTATGTGCTGGAAAAACTGTGATCTTGGTTTTGCTGCAGTGAAAGATCTTATTAATTTGCTCTTCAGATCTTAAAAAAAGAAATTAAAGTGATGTTAACTTCTGATAATTAAAAGATACTACCAGCCCCTCTTTCCTGGTACTCCGTGGATTTTTCATGGACATTCTAGACTAAGAAAACAAATACAGCCGCCTCCATCTCTTTATCACTGTGTAGGTTTTTCACATATGTCTCTGTTCATGAGGAGCTTTCTGCAGAAATTAAAGCTAAGAAAATTTTGGTTTTTAAGATCTGATTAATAGGGAAAGCATGTAGGTGGGAAGAGCGGGATCCTTGGTGCAAAAGCTTATTTCCTAAAAAATAAAAACCCAAAACAGGTTGCAAACTGAAATTCCACAAGGCCACGAGTGTATTAATCTTTATTTCTATTGTAGTTTCAAACGAATTTTTGATATATTTTTCATTTGACTCAGGACATCAGGTAAGACATGCTGATGTCAACAGCAGTTCCTTCTTCCCCCTTGAAAGACAGGTCATGAGGAAATAATGCTACCATTTCATTTTTCACTGAACACCTGCATTTTCATGACAGTTTCATTTCACTTTCTAAAAATCCTTTTTGCTGAATTCCATTCTCAGTATAAATCATTACTCTTATACCTTGTGTAATATCCAGTCTCAGTGCATTGCTGTAATGGGGCCATCTGATTTATGGTAATCCAGAATAATAGTCAGCACCAAGATGCCATGATAAAAACTCTTGCTGAAAGAAAGATAGTTTATACATTTAATGATCTTGCAAAAATGTGGGACATGCAGAACAGAGTTTGCATGCTTAGAATATAAGGCCAACTGACAGCCATAGGAAAACAGAGGAATGACAAGGCTCTAGATGGCACATGCCACTTTTTTGTGGGGATATTCAGAAGAATTCAAAGTGCAGTGCAGCCAGTTAGTCACCAGAATCAATGTAATGTGATCACAAAATCTTCTGTATAGTGCAACCAGCAGTCTGTGAGACAAATGATTTCAGGAAATGTAATGGGCCAGACAATGTCTCTTTACCACTCAGATTGCTTCTCAGT
Source organism: Corvus cornix cornix (assembly GCF_000738735.6). Lineage (NCBI taxonomy): Eukaryota > Metazoa > Chordata > Aves > Passeriformes > Corvidae > Corvus > Corvus cornix. The sequence continues at coordinate 19,766,171 of NC_046335.1, read as the reverse complement.
TCCTTCAATATGACAGTACTGTATCCATTAGATGAAAAATGTAACCAGGCAGCCATAAGAGGACCTAGAGAATATCTTAACCATCCAGAAAGTCTACATCAGTCATTCCTCAGCCATAATGCCACTCTTGTCTCCAGAAATGGATGAGTTTAGATCATTATCTTTTAGATATTTACTTTTGGCTCTGATTTTCTAAGATAATTTGACCTCATGTGCCAGGCTAAATTCTTGCTAAGATTGCCAAAAGCCTGTCTTTCAGATTCCCTGTGCATCTGGTGAAATGTATGGCTTTTTTTTTCCTTCTTCTTTTTTTTTTTCTTTTTCTTTGAATTTTTATGTGGTGCTCCAGGGAGCTGACAGAGCTGCTCTGTATATGTGACTAAATGGCTAGATTCCAAGCTTGGCAAAAGCAATCAACATAAACTGATCCATCAGTTACCCACAGTTGTCTCTTTGAATTCATTTGGTTTTTAGTAGGAATAGAAGGAACCCTTATATAGCTATTAAAATACGATTTTTATAATATACCTTTCTAGAACATGCCATTACAGGTCATTATTTAAAAAAACATTCTCCAAATTAATCTTGAAATCTTTTATGTCACTTAAAACACAGTAGTACTACCAACACCCCCCCCCCAAAATAGACCGGCTGTGACTTTTTCATACTCTCTGAGCTGGATCATACAATCCTCACTTCCACCTACTGTCATGCAGGTTCTCAGATACCAGTTCACATGGTGGCTCTCAGGTATCTCACAGCTCTACCTTTTTCTTCAGGTGGCAAGGGGCAGAGGATGCAGCCTCCTGTGGATTAGCCTACATGACTCCTACAGTGTATTCTCCTTCCAGATGACCCTTGCCAAAGGTAGCAGAGTCCTCCTCTATGTCCAAAATGTATTTGAAGTAGATTAAAAACACAGTACTGAGCAGTTCTACAAATACAAAGTTAACTTTGTGGTTAGAATAGAAACTCTTGAATACAGTGGAGAACACTGAAATACTTTTAATGTGTCCATAAATCAAATGAGCAGCTCATAGAAATTCTCTGTATTCTCTGGGAATGACTGTCTGCTGTGGTAAGGCAACACTGTCATTTGAGCTGTCAAACACTCTTAGTCATGCTAGACTTTACTTGACTGACTGAATGGCAGTGAGCAAGTCAGTCTCCTCCTCGGAGCCTTTTCTTCTCCCATCTGAACAGTTACAGGTATCTTCTTTCCCCATAGGAGAGATGCTCCAGCTTTTTTATCATCTTCAAGGCCCTTCACTGAACTCTGGTATGAGAGGCTGAGGGAACTGGGGTTGTTCAGCCTGGAGAGAAATCGACTGAAGGGAAACCTTATCACTCCCTGCAGTTACCTCAAAGGAGGTTGCAGTGAGGTAGGAGTTGGCCTCTTCTCCCAAGTAGGAAGTAATAGGATGAGATGACATGGCTTCAAATTGCACCATGGTAGGTTTAGATTGGATATTAGGAAAAATATCTTCAGGGAAAGGCTGTTCAAGCACTGAAGCAAGTTTCCCAGGGAAGTGGTGGAGTCACTATCCCTGGAGGATGTGTAGATGTGATGGTTGGGGACATAGTTTAGTAGTGAACATGGCAGTGTTAGGTTAATAGTTGGACTCAACGTCCAAAAATATGTTTTCCAAACTAAATGATCCTATGATTTTATGGTCCTATGATTCTATGTATGTCCATGTTTCTCTTGTATTGGATATCCCAGAACTGGACAGAAAACTCCAGGTGTGATCACATCCATCCTAAGCACAACTGTAGATGAATCAGCTCCCCTGACTTGCAGGCAGCATTTTTCATTATACAGCCCAGGATACTGTTATCCTTCATGGTGGAAAAGATATACTACTTGCTCAGCTTCAACTGAGTGTCCACCAGAACCTCCAGTCCTATTCTGCAAAGCTTAGTAATTTACTAAGTGATATTATATTATCAAGCATTCCTCAGAAACAGATGTCTGTATCAACAAATATATGTAGACAACAACTCAGAGAATAAATAAGACTGACAACGTGCAGGCACATGTGTAGTGGTGAAGGGAGCATTAAGTATGAGCGGTCTTCCTCCTAGCCTCCATGAGCCAGCCTCATAAGCTTTTCTGCATTGCAAAGGGTCTCTTAGGTCTGAGCTGTGGAAGCAGGTTTCACTTCCCTCACAAAAAAGAAGCATCCCTGAAAACAGGTTTTTTTTTTGCACTTGTTTAGGACCACAAAGTCAGGAATATCGAATTTGTTTGTCTGCTATTCACATCAGTTTTAATATGATTGTTTTAATAGGAAAAAACCTACACGGTAAATAACACAAGCCTGGGTGAAATTCTTGTTATAAGAGAGGGTTATTGTAGACATAACCTCTGCTAGCTGACTTCTGAAGTAGTGGTCATTGAAAATACAGGCGACAAAGTGCTAGTAGTGATGCAAGACTAGTACTAAACTTATTAAACTGGTCAGCTGTGATTGACCTTACGTTATGTTTTCTTGTTCTTGGTTCATCAGCAAAGCTAGATTGAGAGTTTGCATCCTATCCCTTCTTGCAGCTGCCCTCTTCTCAGTTTGCTGCCCTTTCAGCCAGACTGATCCCAGTGTTTGCAAAGTGTGCTATTAAGTGGTTAGGTGAAACATTCTGAATAAATGCCTCCTACTCCTTTTATGTAGACATTTTCAGTGTTCTCATTCAGCTGCTAAGAATTTTGTTGCATTTTCTATGAAAGCAAGAAAAAGAACAATATAAAATGTCTGACTTGCATTGCTTAATTGTATTTGTTTCTCACCCTCTTGCTCCTATTTTAACAGTTTCCATTTATTTGTGAAGCCACATGCCTCAGCACAGCCTTTCAGTCTTCTCAAGAAGAGCTGTCACTGATACCCACTTTTCTTATGAGGGGAGTCATTGCTTTGTGCATATCTTATTCTCTTTTTAGTGCCAGAGATTACGTTTATCAGCAATTTAATTTATAATAAGTTTCCTTAGTAGCTCTTGCCTGTAGTTCTCACTCTTGCCTTTTTATCACAAGAACCACTGGTTGGCATATTTCTGCTTTTACCTTATGGATTTATTGATGATACTATCAATCTTACTCAGGCAGGATGACAGCTCAGTATTAGATTCACTTTCTTGGCAGCTTCTGCAGCTAGCCTTCAACAAAATGATAGCTCCAGACCTTTGTCAAATGCCCAGCAATCTGGATCCCAAAAGACATCTATCAGGTTTTAGACCTGAAAGTCTTAATCATCAAGCTATTAGATAACTTTGTGTATGGATAATATGTTGGGAAGCCTTTTCCTAGCAAGGGAACTGCTATTTAAAGTCAAACATAGTTGTTAGACTAAACAGCACTGCTCCCCTTTAACAAAAGTGTCAGCTGACATTCGGTTTTTCATCCCTTAATTTTTATTAATGGTGTTGATTACCCATATTTCCAAGAGTTAGAAACAAACGTTTACGTAATGAGATATGTCTATCTGCCAATAGTAAAACCAGAAAAAAACTAGTAATACTTTTAAGTACCGAGTTTGTAGGATTCTGATGATGCTAGGCAATTAGTGAGATATTTAATGTTTGTTTGCTTTCTATTGCAATAATTAGATCACTACAAATCCTGTGGTGAATGTACCACAGTAGAACCATGGAATCATAGAATAGTTTGGGTTGGATGGAACTTTTAAAGGTCATCTAGTCCAAACCCTCTGCAATGAGCAGGGATGTCTTCCACTAAGACCAAGTTGCTCAGAGCACTGTCCAAAATGACCTCGAATATTGCCAGTGATGGGGCATCCACCACCTCTCTGGGCAACCTTTGCCAGTGTTTCACCACCCTCACTATAAAAATCTTCCTTATGTCTGGTCTAAATCTGTCCTATTGCTACAGGCCTTGCTGAAAATCTGTCCTCATCTTTCTTATAAGCTACCTTTAAGTATTGAAAGGCTGCAGTAAGGTCTTCCTGGAGCCTTCACTTCTCCAGACTAAGTAACCTGGAATTTCTTATGCTACTGTAGTATGTAATACTGTAATAAGTTCTACTTATCATGGGGAAAGTGCTATGATGAATTAGCTATGTTTGCATGATTACAGCTGAACCCACACTGGGATAAAAGATATTGTCTTTTACCTCACTAGTGTAGTTAAAACAATGTGTGCATAAACTTGAAGATTACTTTTGTACTGCCTATGTTGTGTAGAGGGCCGACAGTAAAAGTTGGCCTAAGGGAAGATTATTTTTTCCCAATTCAGGGCACAGCTGAAAAGAAACATGGTTTCTATACCACAGGGAGGATAAAACCAATTCCACTTTTCAAGCAGCTCATTGAATATTTGGTAGGGGTTATATTTTAACTTAGCAGTGAATATAGAAACTATTTGTTGCGCAGTTTTTAATAACAGTTGTTTAAAACCATTCTTCTGTTCATAGATTATTTTGCAAAGAATCTACAAAAACTTTATTTAAATGGTAGGTAAGGGGCTGAGAATAAAGTCTTTCAGCAGACTTAACTATGGGAAAAACATGATTTATTTAAAAACAAAAATATATAAACATTGGAAAGAAAAGGGGGATAATACAGCTGCAAAAGATTTCAGTGTAGAATTTGCCTTGAGAACAGTCTTATTAGCAGATAAATTTTAAAATAAAATTGTTTTGGCAAATGCATTTGATTCCAAATAGAAGCTGATATTGAATTACCAGAAGGAAGTATCTGGCTTGGCTATATCTGAATTCTCACATGCTTAAACTGTGAATGGCAAACCAAAAGTCAGATGCTTTTGTTTTAACACAGAAAGCAAATATCACATTACCAATCCTTCCTGTTGAATGTTCTTTCAAAATTCCTGCTGTATAGGCCAAAACCCTATTGTTCCTTACTTTGTGTTATTCACGTGTAACATGGTGTTTTCAAAATATGGCTGAAGCTAAACTCGTACTGTACTTAGTAAAGAACTTGGGCCTACAAGCCTTAGAACTTGGAGCCACTCACTACTCACTACTGTGATGCTCAGAGGAAGTATTCTTCAGCTAAAGCTTGCAATTAAAAATCACCATTGACCACAGTCAGTAGCACAGGATCCAGTCTATGGAAGTCTGTGCATCAGAAAGAAAATCTAATTTTTTTTGTGTTCTGTACTAGATACAGAAAATATTTCAGTTTATTCTTGCTTAGGAAAAAGTATCGCGGCATACAGGATCCATCCTCCCTGAGCAGATGGTGAAAACTGTTGATTTAATATCTTCTTTCACAAATCTAGCAATAAGATGAGTTGAAGATGTTAAAGAGACAAGAAGAGCTCTCATAATGCAAGATATTGTGGTGAGTTTAGGCTGATAAGGAAGCTTTATGGAGCATTTTTTGGAAACTCAGATGGTAGGCTAAATAGTCTGGAATTGCTATTCTATCCCCATTGATTATAGAGTACCTAGGCTCTCTAGTGAGTATTTTTGCTAGGAAATGGAAGTTAAAGAGGCTGAAATCAAGCCATTATGTTCAGCCAGGTAGGATTCAATGTGGAACAATTTGTTCTTAAATTATTTTTCTAATGATCATCATTTGTTGTGGTTCTTAAATACTATAGTAGTGGGTTTAGAATGAAAAAGCCTTATGCAGATAGATTATTTAGTTACGGGTGGAAATGAGATGTGGGAGAATAATTTGAAGTGAATAATTTATTGGAGGATTTTTGTCTTTTTCTCTCTTCTGAATTATCCATGAAAGTAAGTGTTCTGGATGTTATTAATGACTATCATAGGGTGGGCCTTTGATTTATTCACAGTTACAGATCTGGTTAGAGCTGAAAAATGTGCAATGCAGCTTTCTTTCAGGATCTTTGGAGGAGAAATTTAGCTATTTAAGTAATAAAATAGAGGAAGTCTCTTTAAAGCACCACTACTGTAAGAAGCAAATGCAGACTCTGGTGTTAAGTAAAGTTTGGCAAGTACTGTGGCAGAGGGGTATGCCAGTAAGTTGTGAATGTACCAGAAATTAAAGACAAAGAAAAATATGTCCCTGTGAAGGAACAGAAGTAATTTCTGCTACAACCTGTTAGAGAGCAGACTTAGCAGTTGTGAGAAACTAGTGTTTAGTCTTTCTCTTTAAGTTTTGAAGCATAAGAGTATAGTAAAGAAACAGGTCTGTACTAAACAATGTCTTGTTTTTTTGATGGTTTGTTTGTTTTTTTCTTTGGTTTTGGTTTTTTTTCCTTTTTTTTGTTTTTTTTTTCATGTGAATAGGACTCCAAAAATACATTGTTTGGAACAAATAGGACAATATTTTCCAGTAATTATTGTTTTAGGTTGGTTGCAGAAACTAAACTGCTCAAATATTTAACTCCTTCCATTTAAGCTACTTGTTAAATTATATGAAAAGCTGTTTTCAGAGGTCAGGCTATTTTTATTTTGGACGGCATTAGCAGTGGTTCTAGAACCTCTTTCTTGGTGCAAATACCCAGGGTTTTTTATTGATTTGTATTCTGTAAGCATTTATCTTCATTTAAAATTCTTTATTTGAATGAAGATTTCTTCCAGTAAACTTATTTCCTAGAATATTTGCAGGAGGCAAATGCAACAGGGTCATGAAAAGAGTCTAAATAAGTTAACTTAAAAAGAAAACAAATGCAGCAAATTCCTGGCTTTCTTTTCCCCGTGCTGATGAAGTTGCTAAATGAGAATAGTAGTGATCGATACGGTAATTGCTAGACCCATCCAGCTCATTGTGATGAATGGCTGTTTATCTGCATTTTCACTGACCTTTGTTTATGGCCATTCTGCCAGTTTCCAATTTTTATGGAAGTGCTTCAAATCCAGTGTAATTTAAATTAATCTTTCCTGTGAGATTTCATGAGCCACTGTAAAATATGCTGGTGTCTTATGATCTTGGAGTGTATGGCAGTACATCTATTGCATTCCCCTCATCATCAATTTCAGATAATTTTTATAATTGTCTCTTGTACAGTGATTTGAAAAATGGAGAGGTCTACACAGGGTACTTTTTATTAGGCTGGACACATTACACCTTTGTAGGGGCATAACACATTAAAAGAAATTTGCTTAAAAAAATTATAATAATTTTTTCAGTGATTCTCCAATACCAAAGAGAAAGTATCCATTGTATAAAAGGCTTTTTCGAGGGTTTATTTTCTTTTAAAGAGCAAGCTGTAGTACTGACTGTAATGTACTTTTACCAATGCAGAAAATCCTCTGGTACCTTTATTCTTTGAAAAAAATCAAAGCTGTTTTTGAGAATCCCTGTGAGGTGGTGGCTCCACTTTCATTTACTATTTCCCTTTCTCAAAAATTTCTCAGCAAACTCCATAAGCTTCATAAGATTTTATTGGGATGATTTTCTTAATTTTTGTTCTTTTTAGAAAGCAGGGTATGGGCATAAACATAGTCTCCAGATAGTTCTGTTTGCAGGTTTCTGGCTCTATGTGTGCCTGAAAGTCAGTTCCTGAAAGTCTCTCCCCACAGCTTGTGATGAGATGGCTGGTTTCAAAATGTCCATTGTCCTGTATAGATTCAAAACACATGGAATGTCTTGTCTCCATAAAGAACAGCTGCTCTTTAAAAGCTCTTTTGTGTGAAAATGCTATTTCCTATTTTACAGCCTGGCTCATGCACTGGTTAAAAAAAAATGTGATTCAGTTTTGGTACTGAATCTCATAGAATTTGAATAATTTGACCTGTGGGTTGTAGCCTGTCCATTTCCATTAAGAGCCAATTACCCATTGCCCAGTTTCCCTAACCTGTGCCCTATGAAGAAAGGTGTCCTGTCCTGTGTCTTTCTCACTCATTTAATGTCTGGAGCAGACTTCCTTTAGATCGACAAATTATTGTAATGTCTATTTTTACACTAGGCTGAACAAAAGAACCAGATATAATTATCAACCAAGTTTGGTTGAGAACATAAATTTGACACCAATCTTGTAGCACATTATTTCCTATTTCTCTGGTGCCTGTTAATTCTTGAATGTTAGGGGTTTTTTTATAGCTGTGGGAACCTAGACCACCTAGACCATCCTGATCCAGCAAATGCCACAGAACAGCTTTACCCAGAGAGGTAAAGAACAGTTTTTCACTTTTTCTGTTTGAGATGAAATCCTGCAGGCTAAAAGTTGTTTTGCATATTTTGTTCTCATTTAAAATGTTTTGACAGAGGATTTCACATAAGTGTTTTTCCAAAGAAGAGTTAAGAAAATATGGAAAGAAGAAAACAAATATTTCAAAATGAACAAAACCAGTAGTGCATTGAGAAATCTGCCTGATATTTTTTTTTAAGGGAACGTAACAAAAAATTTTTAGGTAGCCCTGTGCTACTCCCTACACAGTAAGCCAAATTTACTTAGAACCAAGGAAACAGATAGCTTCCACTTTACTGATAGATTCCACTTTACTGAACAGGACATTTGAATCAGTCTTTGAAGTAAGTCCTATCTGTTCCTGTTTGACTCCTTTCCAAGCCTTCAGGACTCACAATAGCAGGGTTTAATTTCCAGCCTACATCTCACACTGGAAGGACTCATGTTTATTCTCCAATTTGATGGGAGAGAAAACATTAGTCACATTTCTGCTGAGCTGGAAAAAAAGGGAGGAAGGAACTGTGAAGTTATTAATTGTAAAGGCAATTAATTTGCTAAGCTTGCTGCTTTCATCACTTCCAGAGAATAGGTCTATTTAGGCTGGTTTTGTTTTCCTTACTTCGAAAGTATGGACCATCCATGACTTTGCCTCATCCTGTAGGTAGTAGCACCTGATTTTCTTTATTATCTCTTATATTACAGTGAATGGTTAATCCAGCCAAGCACGACTAAAATCCTTGCTCACTGACTTCCCAGCTTTGGCATTTTGTGGAACAATAATTAATGTTTGTTGTGGGAAGCAGGCCGGGAGTTCCTCATGTGAGCATTTATTAGTATCATCACTCACACATTGTAATGAAGCAAAAGCAATTCTTCTTCGAAATTGTTCCCAGTGAGATCACAATTATTAAATATCATCATTGCTTATAATAATTAAACTTTTATTATCTAGGTTCCAACCCTGTCAATTTGGTTTCCCCTGAGAGCCTGTTTGTTAGCCAAAAGTTGTGGGGGAACATGTTATGAATAATGTCATTTTCAAACATACACTGTGATGTAGAAACAGCAGGGCTTCTAATTGGGAGTGATGAATTTTCTAGTGATGGATAGGCAGTGGAGACATCAATGATTTGAAAGATGCAATGAAAATTGGTCCCTTTGTGATATGGATATCTTTATTCTAACACTGATGAGTGTAATGAGTTGGGCCAGCTGAAATGGCATCCTGCACTAAGTATGCCAAAGAAAAACAATGTGGAACTTAATCAGGGACAGGGTAAGAAAGACACTGCGATCTGGAGATTAAAGTTTTGCTGGAACCAGAGGCAAAGGAATTGAGCTAGTAACTCAATAAGGATCTATGTTTAGATTTTGCTTGGACTAATAAAAACTAGATAAAATTATTATTTGCCATATTCAGGAGATAACTTTCTACAGATCCCCAATCAGTAATGGATTCTGCCAGCAAAGTAAAGTGTATATGAACTTATCTGAGGAATCTGGTTTATGAGGAAACAGAGGTAGTTGAGTCACTAACCCAGCATTTGTGGCTGGTGGGAATGTTTGAACCATGAGGAGTCCTGGGAGATGTGTAGATGGCACATCTGTAGGACACTGAAGTGCACTGTCAAGTCTGTGGCAAATGTACAATGTCTGCACACAGGAGAGTAAAATCCAGGTTCATGGAAACCAAGAACTGACTCATGCTCACTGATTTCAGTCTTTCTTTAACATACCCTGTTGAGTTCAAAAAGTAGAGAAAGTCTTACAGACAGAAGCATCATAACATTGCTTTTTTGGAAGTAAAATGCAGTTTCTAAAATCCAGCATGATGAGGTTGATAACATTAAAATGGACACGTTAAAATAATATTGAAAACATGTCAGGATGTATATACAAAGTCCTTTGTTTGTGTTCTGTGTGTTAAAATGTAATGCTAAACTCTTAAATATCTAAGAATGAATTTATTGGAAAGAAAAGCAAGCACGGATTTCACCTGTTATCCTGGCTAAGCTGCAAAATATGAGTTCCTAGCCAACATGATTAAAAGAGGATTTTAATGTATGTTCCTTCTCTTATTATTACTCATTATTTACATTATTGTAAAATGCATGTCCTCCATAACACTGCATGACCTTTTACATGACTTTATCTCCAAGCAGTTAAAAATATCAGACCTCGCCTCTTCATTTTATAGAAGTGAAATCATTAATTTCAATGGAATTCTTTGCAGAGCTCTGTTTGCAGGGGACTAGATGAAGAATCATTATCTGATTAAGACAAAGCATGAGGAGTGGATATGAAAAACAATGAGAGGTAAAAGAGTCACTAATGAAAGTAATACAGTTTTAATCTTCCCTGTCATCGCTGTGTTAGCTGTGCACAGTGGAAAAATTTAGGGTCTGCTGGAACACAAAAGATTATTACCACAAAATTCTCAAAGATGATATAATTCATATTTTATATTTTCCTTGCAGAACTTCTCATACAGTTCTCTCCTACATATGTAGGATGACTAGGAAGTCAAGTATTTCTTTCTAAGGCTTATTGAATTGTTCTGCTGGGAAAAGTAAGGTACCTGAAAAATCATCTGAGTAAGAATGAGAAGAGCAAAATCTCTGTGTTCTGTGGTATATTAAATTAGACTGATTTTTATTCAGGATGCTGAAGTATTTTGACTTTTAACTTCAGGTATTTAGCTCTTCCATTTTACTGTGCAGAATTGAAATAACAATACATAGTACCGTTATTAAAGGCAATACAATCTTGCAACTGACTTCCATGACCTATCAATTTCAAATGATGTAAGTCCATCTTCAATGAGTCCTGAAATTACCAAAAAATATGTATATCATATATTGTGTGATATATAATATAATTATTACATATTACATATTAAGATACAATAATATTATTTATCTGTATTGGCTTATTATCTAAAAATGAGATGATGAATAGCAGCAGAAAAGGAAGTTTTTGTAATTAAGGTTACTGTATTAGGGCTGGTCTTAAGAAACATTAAATTCAGCTGTTTGTATATTTTGACAAGTCTGAATGTACTGCTGCTTAAAAAGATCCTCCATCACCAGCCACATTGACTTTAAACTGTTCTTAGTTGTGCCCAAATAATCTAAGTTTTGAAATAGTTTCTACAGGAGAAGCCATAATCAGAAGACACAGCAATAGGTCTTTTTGCTCTTTCTTTAAGGCTCTCATGTTGGAGGCACATGTCACAAAGGAGCTCGGACTACCTAGGAACTCTGCTCTCTGTATATCAGTAAATAACCCCCATGGTACTGTCAGAAGAGCTGTTGTCAACAACAAATGTTGACTTTGAAAGAAAAGTACTTTTAAATGAGAAATGGTGGGAAGATAAGGAGAAAATTTTTCCCTGATTTCTTTCCCAAAAGACAAATAATCCTGTAAGACTACGGGAGTTTCAGCCTGATTCTTGCAACAATAGAAAAAAAAATTCTCCCCATGACTTTTAAAAGTGATTAGAGAGGCATTTAACTTCATTTTCTGCTCATGCTGAAAGAATTCTCTTCAGGGCTGACTTCATGTAGCAGACCAGACTTATGGTGAAACATACTGACATAAATGCACCTAATTACTTTGTTATTCAAATTTTACTGTTTTAAAGTTAAAAAGAAATAAACACAAAGTAGAATCAAACAGTTCATAGAAATCTCAAGTTAATTTCCAGAGGTGCCTTTTCAGAGCTCAGTATAAATCATTATTGTAAAAAATTCAGGAAGAGACTAAGATTTAGAAATTGTGTGTGGGTTTATTCCTAGAGATAGGAATTTATTGGAAAACACCGAAGCATTTGAAGTTAATTAAAATCATTAATAACATAATTAATGTTATTTTGAATGTGTCTATCACTAAACATTAATTATCTTGTAGCCACTGGAACAACATAATGATAGCATCATTCTTACTGATTAGCGTAATGCTGTATTCCTTTGCTAGAATTTAAATGCTACCAAATGAAGATAAATGGGGTATCAGCCTACATATTTACTCAACAAAACCCAATCTGTGTTGTTTGGTTTGAGAGGTCTTGAGAACAAAACCTCTTGATGAAGAAGTTTACTTGCTGGCTCTGTGCTCATTAATTCAGCCTGGCAAACGGGCCATGTTAAGTGAGGAAGGGAACGAAAACAGTAACAGAAAGAAGCAATGACTTAGGACTGACTTATATAGTTGTAAGACACTCATAAGTCCTTGATAGAAGATAAGGCTAAAGGGATCCTAAAACCCGGAAATATTGGTATCAAGTTTTTTTCTGTGTATGGTAGGACTTTCTTTTCTAACCTTCCCTCTGCCTCAGAAAAAACATCAAATGTGTAGGATAAAGTTGCACATTGCTTGCATCTAGATTCTTCATGGAGGATTTCAGAATTAGAATAAGTCTTGCACTCATGGTACCTGAGCAGCAAGAGTCTATCCCTAAAAATATGACTAAAAGCTAAGCTTTTAAATTACTTCTCAGGACCCAGCTTGCTTATACAGAAGCATGTGGGATACCAGGAGTGCATTACCTTTGCTCCTGCCCTTAGTTCACATTTGAACCCAACTGTGGTAAATGTCTCCGCCCTATGTAGCCCAAGCTGTCTGTCAGTCAGCCTCATTATCTGTAACCAGCTGATTTCCCTAAGAGAAAAGGACCCTTCTGCTACAGATGGGAGACTAAAGCCTGCCTTATTTTTATACGGCCAAAGTTGATCTTTCCTTAAAGAATTCAAAATGGACATGAATTGCTTTCACTTTAAAATACTAGGCCTATCTCTGTGATTGAAAGTTAAAAAAAAAGCAGTTTTCTTTTTAGTGATCATTTTACAAGTGAATGAGACAGGATTGTGTCAAGTCTTGGGTTTGAGAGCTGCAGACTAAGAAAAGTATTGTTTACTTAATTATTCCATCTATCAGGATCTTTTTGCTGAACCTGAGAACTTGTAGATACTTAAGTTCTGCAGAAATATTTAGCTTCACCTAAAGGTCCAGGTCCTCTTAGCTCCCGTTCAGTTTCTGATACAAGCCTATTTTGTACAGCTGCTGGACCTAGGGGGTGGTGAGTGACTCATACTTACCACTTTTGAGAGCAACTGTGCAAGATCCAGTGATCTTAGAAGTGGTGAAACTAGCAGAATTTTCACAAATTTTGCTAAAGAGAAGCACAAATATCATTAAAGTAAAAAACCTGAATGGAATAAGACCGAACTTCTGGGACTGAGTGCATTCCCAGAAGCTTGTGACATAGCATTGTCTATAGTATGTAGATGTAGAACCTGAGAGTTTAAAAGTAGATTTTTGTAGATATGTAAATAAGTAAACGAACTAATTGTAGGTGGAACTAGCATGGGTAAAATGTGCTCCTGTAAGAACAGTGGGATTTATTACCCTTTCTGTTGATATAAGTTGATCTAAGAGTTATTTATCAAGTGGTTTGGGAAATGTAAATCTCCTTTATGCTTTAATTTGTATTGTATTAAGTCCTAGTGGTGCTTTTTCCTCCCCGTTTGCTCCCTGGGCTTGTCCCTCATTCCTCTCATTCCCCCATTCATCTGACAGCAGCAGTAGGTAGCAGAGTGACAAAAAGAACTGTTGCTCTCAAGCTTTATCTATGACTCATGAGAAATATATGCCTCACTCAGATTTTTTTTACCTTTTGTGACTTATGTACTCCCTTCTCTCCATGGGATGCATTTAGGATCCCGTTGGAAGCAATTAGACATGAAATATGAACATACATTTTTTAAATAGGCACTGTTTTCATTGTTCCCTTAAGTGTGATTTATCAGCACTACAAACTCAGACTTGATGTCCTCTCATTGTTCAAACAAAAGAAAAATAAACACACGCAGCAGGTACAGATTATATATGGCTGCTGAACACCTCTGTCAGTGGCAAGCTAATGAATGAGGATGTGATAGTCTGACAGGAGGTATTGCTCTTTGCTGGGACTGGAGTAGTACCTGAAGTGGATTCTTGGAGATTTCTTTGTGACTCCTTTCCTTTCCTTTCCTTTCCTTTCCTTTCCTTTCCTTTCCTTTCCTTTCCTTTCCTTTCCTTTCCTTTCCTTTCCTTTCCCCTTTCCCCTTTCCCCTTTCCCCTTTCCCTTTCCCCTTTCCCCTTTCCCCTTTCCCCTTTCCCCCTTTCCCTTCCCCTTTCCCTTTCCCCTTTCCCCTTTCCCCTTTCCCCTTCCCCTTCCATTGAAACATATTCTAATATAATCAACTTTGACAGATATTGAGTTGTTTTCTTAATGTGATTGAATAGGGAGTAGTTGGATCTCAGTGAAATTGCATAAATAGATATATTTATATCTATATCTGGTGATCACATTGTTCATATACCTAGTAAAATGCTTATGCATTGGTCTGATATGGCCATTACAGTGCTACTAAATGTGTAAGTATGTGCATATTATGGATAGTTACACTATTTTGTTAATTTACATTTGGTAAAAATAAATGATAAAGGACTTTTTTTTACCACTTCTATTTGTGCTCATATCTCACCAAAGATGAAGCATAGAGGATTATCTTTCATACTGGTAAGAATTCAGTACTTGGAATCCAAAAGAAATCTCTCTGCAGAAGTTTTTGACATACACATAAATGATACTAAGAAGTTTAGAATTTGTGAATTGTTCAAGAATTAATATTCAGGGTAAGAAAGATATGGGCAGAAGAACCATAAAGAAAGGCACATGTATCTTAGCTTCTTAGTAAAAAGGACCATCTATAACAAATATAGGTATATAAATTGATGCAATAGGGAAAAAAATTCCTTACTTAATATTTCAAGTATTGGTCTCTGAGTTAACCACTCTTACTCAGTGGTTGGGTATTGGGAATTGCCATCAATAGAAATATGCATTTTTTCTATAAAAATTGACATAGAAGGATTTTCTATAGTTATGTAGGAAATTAGGTGTTGAATGACTTCGTTTCTGTAATTATTTTGACCAGCTGGACCAGTACCCTGGGGGGTGTTAAGTGATACAGCACTTATTATGGTTGTTACTACTACAATTTTGACAATTCTCTCCTGAATAAAGAATTCTAATACTGTAAAATACCCTGTCTGTAGTAACAGAGGTAGAATTCAAAATTTCAGCCTCCATGTAGGGGGTTTAAAAAGGCCTCTGAGATCATCAAGTTCAGCTGTTAACTTAGCACTGCTGTGTTCGCAACTAAACTATGTCCCCAAATGCCACATCCACACTTTTTTTTTTTTTTTAAACTTCCAGGGACAGTGTTTCCACCACTTCTCTGGGAAACCAGGTGCAATCAATGCCTGACCACCGTTTCAGTGAATAAATTTTTTCTCATATCCAATCTCAACCTTCTCTGGCACAGCTTGAGGCCATTTCCTCTCAACCTGTCACTTGTTCCTGGGGAGAAGAGGCTGACTCTCAGCTTGCTAAAACCTCCTTTCACAGGCAGTTGTAGATACTGATAAGGTTCCCCCTGAGCCTTCTTTTCTCCAGGCTAAGCAATCCAATGTAACTCAAAGACTTCCCACAGGAAAATCATATTTCCCCTGCAGTGTTCAGGCTAAACAAAACTTTTGTACATAATCATGGAATTGCAGGGAAACAAACATTGAGGGTTGAAAGGTAGTAAAGAGTGATGGGAAGGGGATAATTAATGTTGGTGAATGATAAAATTCTGTCAGTAACTGATTGTTCTGGTTTTGTGTAAATATCTGCACCATTTAGGCATGCTGAAATCATTGTGACTGACGCTACTAAAAAAAAGTGCCTTCAACTTCCTAAAGTAAAAGAATCAGATGCTAGTGGCACAGATTTTGCATAGAAAAATGAAGAATAATTTTCTGCCTTTTAGCAGTTTTCAAATGACAGTAGGTATATAAGAAAAAAGAGGAGAGGCATAAAAGCACCTAGATGAGAATCTGAAATTATCTTACTATGAATAATGCTCTAGGAATCCTTAGCTTTCATTTTAAGGTCCTAGTCAAAACCTTCAGGCAAGAGAAAACCCTCAAAACCTGTCTATTATCATTTCATTTCAGAAAACAGCAAGAAAAAGTGTAGAAGGAACAATTTCACAAGTGGTGAGCAGAACTGAGAAAAAAATTTCACCACTAATTAGACAAAGTCACCACTGAATTGTTGGTTAAGAGGGAAAAACACATTTGGGGTACATAGATGTACACAGCCAATTCCTATGACTAGCAGGTCTGTTAGGTCATTCATATTGCAAAAACTGAGTAGCTGCACTTCGTAGAAGTTACAGCTCCCATGACTGTAGTCATGAAATATAATGCATATTTTCATCAATCCAGAATCTACTTCTTGAAATATGTTAAATAGAATAACCTGGACCATTTGCTTGGAATAAACAGTATGATATGCTTAGTACTCTCTTTTTCTTGGTTTTTATTTTAGGGCATGGAAAATATTGGTTGATGGGGTTCTAGAACAATTTAGCTTCTTGTCTAATCAGAAACATGTGACCAGTCACTTTTGGCAGACACTGTATTGTATATATGCGTGCTGTGTATGTATTGGTAGAATGGAAGGTTTTGAAAGAGAAATGAATGATGAAGAATGAATAAAGAACAACCATGCTTTCTGGCAGGAACTTTTGGACAAATTATATGTGTTAAAATGTATGAAACTTTCAAGATTTGCAAACATTTTTCATGAAAAAGCCACCATAGCACATTAACCTTGAGTGTTATGAACCTATGAATAACAGTAAACTGCCACTTATTTCTGCAGTATATATCCAATAGCAGACCGTCTCCAGGTTATGGGTGAAGAGCAAACTGCATATTTGAACCATGCCAAAAAGCTTTAAATTCCATTACAATTCTTCACACAAAAGTAAACTGGAATAATATTAAAGGACGACTTGAGAGCAGGAAAAGAAATTACACAGAAGAATTTGATTTCCCATTCATAGACATTTAATACAATATTGTACTGACATGCTTAAAATAATAGTTACAGAGATATATTATCAATTTACTTATTTTTTAAAATGAAGTATCAACATTTCCTTTGAGTTTTTATCTGAAACCTTCTAATTTTGTTCTTTTTTTTAAGTCACAATCATTCCACAAATTAAAATAAAATTAAGAAAAGGCTAGAAAAACCCAAATTAATTATGAAATTACTTTTTGGTAGAAAAAAATTGTAGAATTAAAGAGTTTTAATGGACTATAGGCGATGTGGACAGATTACTCAAGTGTTTACATAGCTGTTTAGCCTTTAGCAATATTTCAGTTACATAAAATGCCGTCTTCTAAAATTCTGTTTTATTCTAAGAAGACAAACTAAATTTGAAATGGCAAGTATTTGTATTGCAAATTTAATTTTAAGAACCACAATCATTCAGCTGCAGTGACAAGGCCAGGTAAAAAGAGTAATTGGGGGACTGATTAAAACAAGGGTATGGTGTAAAAAGAAATGAAACAGATTGTTTTAAATAATTTTATAGTTCTCAAATTTTAGTGCCTTGTCTGCAAATGTAGGAAAATAATGTGAAATCATTCTTCCCTGAGTAGAAATAACTAATTCAGATCTCTATTTTAAAGCTGACCATTTAAAGATTACATACTACAACTTATTTCCTAACACTTTTGAGGCATATTCTTTCTATAAAGACTGGATTTTCTACAATCCATTCTATCAGCATCCAGTTTACTGTGTGATACAAATATCTTCTCATTATTTCTTGCTTTGCCTATTATTGTGTCATCTGAAAATTTAGTCATTGAGTGCTTCATGTTTCTTCTAGATAATCAAGAAAAAGTTGCGTAACATCTGCTTTGGCAACAACATCTGCAGAAGCCCCCTGTGGATAATGACACTGTGTTTGATTAGAACTCACTGTGAACCAGTCATGTTTGGATTTGCCACTGAGCTAATTGTTAATCTGCTGGCCATGTGTTCTACTGATATTGGTCATCATGAGGTTTTAAGTCACAATTCCATACTGCACTAAGTCAACTCCCTTACAGAATTATATAACATACATCTTCTCTATATTTACATTTATTAGTCGTAGAAGTGTCCACATTTATTACACAAATCCTTCTTTTTCACCAGCTTTCAATGAAAAGTGTTGATAAATATTCAACATTTCTACCACTCTTTAATTCTTCAAAGATTAAGATCTAATTTTTTGCAAACTTTTGTTAATGAACAAAAGTAGAATAGCTAAAATGAAATGACCTAAATCACACGCTCCTTCAGTGCCACTGGCACAGAATTAATACTTTCCTTTTTCAGAGATTCTACACTAGCATCAGTCTCTCCATGAAAAGATTGCCAAATTTATTTTCCAAAGACACTTGAATGCTAAGTTGCTCACAGTTGATTTAGAAATAGAAGAGGAGGTGAAGTACTTTGAATAAATTATTGCTGAGTTCTGCATATAAAGTATACAGATGTTTCACACTGCTGAGGAGTGATTGTATAAAAAGAAGGGCACAGGATGGAATTTAGCTTCTGTCTTTCATCAGCACTCCAGAATCTCAGGCTATGAGAAATACTTAACACTCATAGTTGAAATAAAAATCACTAATAGTTAAAATAACTCTAGACTTTCTTTGAGAAGCTGAGAAAATCCCACTATCCCTTGGAACTATGTTTTCTGACTCTCAAAGGGGCAAAAATTTGGATCAAGAGGCAGGGAAACTAACAGCTAAGTCATCTTCCACACAAACCACCCCCGTTGCTGTCAGTCAGAACCCCAGACTGCATGGAATAAACTTCCTCCTGCAGCTGCTTTGTTCGGCTTCCAGAGAACAAGTTATGGATACAAGCAATGAAGGCACAGAAATACAGACACATATGCAGGCTCACACAATACTGTATCAATTTTGGTGGAACAAATGGAGCTAGAAAGTGAAAAGAGTTTTCATAGCCCTGTTATTGTACTGTTGTAGTCTTGGGTTTTTAGATGTTACCTCAGTGTGCTTAATCCTTTAACAAAAACAGCACTCGTTACAAGACTGAAAATGTATTAAGCTGC
The DNA here is from genome assembly GCF_000738735.6 of Corvus cornix cornix. Taxonomy (NCBI): domain Eukaryota; kingdom Metazoa; phylum Chordata; class Aves; order Passeriformes; family Corvidae; genus Corvus; species Corvus cornix. Next base: position 19,747,076 of record NC_046335.1, on the reverse strand, counting down.
AGAAGAGAAGAAGAACCAAAATAAGGATATAATTTAACTAGGAATTTAAATGAAGAATTTGGTTTTCTTCAAAACAAATATATTAGATACTTTTGGAGATCTTTTCATTGGAGAAAGATAACTGTTAAAATCTTTTATTTTGTTAAGTAATTCGAAGCAGTAAAAAGCCATTCTTATTTTCTATTCTGCACTGGGAATGTGATGATTTTTCCTACTTTTGAAAAAATTAAAAGGCACCAAAGTAAAGGAAAGAGATGCAAATGTTGGGAGAATTTCAGTTTAGAGTAGGTATTTTCAGGACAAAATTATCTGTCAAAAATATTTGCTTCAGCATCTGCTATCCTGCTCTTTCCTCCAGCCTGAGAATAGTGTGGCTGGCCTAGTCAGGACCCTGCTATGTCACTGCTCTTTCACAGCAGTAACTAAGTGAACTATCACATTTTATTGTGTTGGTTTTAGGTGATACACTAGATCACAGAATTGTGCAAAAGAGGGGAAATTCAGCATGAGGTACATGCTGCTATGCTTTGGTTTAGCATTTAGTATAATCCCATAAATCCAGGAAGTGGAATTTTGGCTTGCACTCGTAAAAAATGCTGGAATGAATTTAAGGGTTAGTTCTAAAGCCTACATAATGGAGAGAAAAAAAAATGTCCTTGTATTTATACTGAGGTTTTGTGCATGAACAGGCAGTGTCTTGATTGACAGGCACATCACTTTTCTGAACATGAAAATGCCTAAAAATCTTGCTTTTGATGAGCAGTCACCATTCCCTTTTTACTAAATTGGGAAAGTTGAAGAAGATGGATTCTGCAGAATTTGTTTTTATTTTTGTTAAATCCCTGAGTATTTTTTGCTCCCTGTTAATATTTCTCAAGAGAGCTGTAATAGGAAGTAGACATGCACACACACAAGTCCACTTAAACTCCCAGTTTTATACGGAGCATCTGATTTAACTAATAGTTTTAAACTGTCACTGCTGGCTTTTTCATTAGAAGGATATCACCCAGGGAGACACTGTCACCCTTGCACCATGGCCTTAGGACTGATTCAAAGGGTGCCATCTGCTTCATCAGGACTATTACTCTGTGCAGTACCTCCAGTTTTCCTTGGAGGCTGCTCTATTTAAGGTTGCCTCATGTATCTTACATAATCAGATGTTTTCAAAGACAGGATGGCTATGGCTACAGATGGCAAGAACTGCACCTCTAAGAGAGGAATTCCCTGTGCTTTTCCAGACCTAGTAGTTAAATGTGTGCTATAGTATACAAGCTAGCATGCTACTGTAAATATAAATATACAGCAGATGGGAAAAGAGGGAGAACCATTTTGGGTAATAAGTTTATACAATTTGGAAATGTAAAGAGCACATCTGGTACAGATGAACAGCAATCAGGAAGTTATGACAGGGGAAAAAGGGAGAGAATGCTACAATAAATTGCGTTAAATGAGTTTTTCAAACAACCAAAGTTATGGCCCTCTGAGCCTGGGGAAGTGGTTTGTTCAAAGCACAAGGGAGGGTGGAATGAGCCCAAGCCAAAGAATCTGCTTGGATCAAGATCCTGCTTAGTGAATGTAATGAAAAGGTCATTCATGAACCACTACATTTCAAATGCAGATGGATTTGTGTGTTACATTATCTGGAAGCCTCAAAAGCAACCTAAATGAAATACAGGTTATTTTTGGAGGAAAGAACTGGCAAAGGAGGAGGTGGGTATATATATATATAGTGAGAATGTTGTGTAAAATCTTTCCCACCATCAGTCACATATTTCCATGTATTTCGATTCTTTTGTTTGAAATACCCTGGTTTATTGTTATTTGAAAAGTCTGTTTGCTTCTCTTGGATATGCATTTTATGGATTTCTTATTGGATATTTCATGCTTTTGGAGTATAAAGGGAAGGTGAAGTTTCCTGACATTAGTGGCCAAGCAAAGCAAAAAATTCAAAGCAAAATGCTGACTATAACTACCAAAGCTAAGGCTTAGCTTAGATGACTGCCCCAAAGGTTTGCAGAACAACAACCAAACTTTGTGGCCACCTTCTTTTGCAGACAAAATTCAGCCTCTTCTATTACAGTTACTTTCGTACAGGTATGATTTGTTTGCCTGTATGTTTAATTGAACAAGATGAACATAAGCAGCTGAATTAGTGTCTGCAATTCAAATATCAGAGCTCAAAGGTAAATTTGATGACCGTTGGTCACAAACATATAAGAAAATAATATTCTTTCAGAATACCTTTGATTTTAGAGTATTAAAAAGAATACAAACAGCAAATAGCAAATAGCCATCTTTCGAAGGACAGAAAACTGAAATGGGACCTTGGGGCATCAGTTCAGACAAAGTGTCAAACATTTTAAATGATAGTGATAACACACAGTAAGAAAAAACTCTTCACTCAAAAATTGCCTATTTATGTGGTATAAGGCTCTGGGGAAAGAAGCAGGTGATCACAAAAAAAAGAAGTGCATTGTAGTGTATAAGCCGAAGATGGCTGAGTTAAGGCTGAAAGACATTCAAATTCTGCTATTTCATGTATTATGGGCCCCTGATTTTATGACTGTAACATTTAATAGAGGGTTTTTTCTAGTAAAAAAGCAAATGAAGCCCTTCTATTCCATCCTCCCCTATTTCCCATTGAAATGCTACACAGTGCCTATAGATCTGAAGCAGAGAAATGCGAAAGAGCAAAGCCACAGCTGGAAGGAGAGGGAAACAGATGGTTTTTTCCCACTTAGGAAAATTGTCCCAATTAAAAGAAAGTATTCACCACAAATAGGGCTTAGAAGTTGAAATGTCACATTTTTCATAGACTGAAAGTTAAATGCATGATTCCTACTCAATTGAAGCAGGCTTCTATATAATTTTGAAGTATTTCATTTTATTTCAGATCATTTTAGTCTCTCAATCACAGTAGCTTGGATTTTCATGAGAGCTTGTTATATACTATAAACCCAAGATTTTCAATTTTGAAAAGGTCAGTGTGGGCAGCTACCGTTTTGAAACTTTTTTCCCCGAACTTGTTGCTTTGTGAGAACTCTCTGAAAGCAATTCCTGTTGCCATGAAAGATATTCAATCTCACAAATTTGCCTTTGTCAAGAAAACAAACCAGTAATGTCCAACTAGGTCCTTCACATTCATGACATAGACTTCTTCTGTATCTGCTGCTATGCCCTATTATCTGCTCTGTGGTTTTCTCATCTCCAAGACCCATTCTTGTCTGGATTTCAAAGTTATTGCTGAGAGCACAGCACTGCTGAGGGGCTGAACAGACACAAAGGCTCTGCTTTTCCCTTTCTAAGCCTGAGCTCTTCGATCCCCTATTCCTCCAGCAACCTCCCTCTCTTTGCCTTTTCTGCACCTTCCAGTCCATGTAAAATATCACAGCTCTCATAATCTAATTGCATTACTGCTTTTTTCATTCTCTCTTCATGGGATTCAGGGGTGGACAGAAATAATAGGGATAAAAAGTGTTTTCACTTTCAAATCCAGCATCTCACATTGTAATAGCATCTAACAACATGGAAGTATAATTCCAGGGGAAGTGCTGTTTGCCCCTGAAAAAGGCTCATTTCCTCTCTGATTGTCGGCAGTTCTCCCTGCTGTCTACAGTGATACAAGGCATTTGTGAGCTGACTGAACATGCTTACAGCATATGAAAATTTGAGAGATTCTGCCCCCAAATTCTTAACAAGTGCATATTGAACTAGGGACTTCTCTGTTGTACCTTTATAGTAGGTTTCCTGGAAAAATCTCTACTGCAATCATGTCAGCACCTCTGTCCACGTCTCAATGTCAAGTTTCAAGCCCTTTCAAAAAGGCAGAATTCCTTTTGTAATTTTTTGTCAGACTCTAAGGAGCAATAATTTATAGGTAATATGTAAACCAAAGACCTAAAGTGTTATGCAGTGGATTTATGAAAAACCAGTTTATTAATCTGTACATTTTTTGTGAATGAATTAAATTAAGTCAACTCACATAACACATGCAGGGCACCTAATCTTTCAGTGCACTTAGTAACTTCTGTATAGCACTGATGTTAACACCAATTTACTGACTGAGAAAGAAGAGATTTACCTTGTTACATATATCACATACATACCCTCCAAACAGGATTTTGAAATAATTTTTCATTCATGATCCTTCTATAAACTGGATTACATCACATTATCACTGTGCTACAAATTTCCATACACCATTTCCCACAGAGCAGCTTTAACAACTGGAACATTTTCAAATGTGTAACTGCCATATTTTGTTGTCTAGCAAATTGACAAAAGGTGTTTCCTCTGTAAGAGGTGCGGGTGTGGGCTGGAGATGCTTCCGAGACACTAGCACTGACCAAGTGTTTTGGTCCTGTTTAGTACCTTGTGACACAGAGCTTGACTGCACTCAGCAATGTTCTTTCAGTCTCCATCACTCCATACATTCATGTGGGTAAGCCAGACCAGGAGGCATCTGAGATAAGTTGAGAGAGATAAGCTGAGAGAGATGCCATTATATCTGCCTTCCCTGAGTTGTCTTCTTTTGGCTGTCTTATTATTATAACTTGGTATTATTTTCTCTCTCCTTTTACACCCCCCTTTTCATGAATATTTTATCATTCATTTCTATTTAGGCTGTGAGAGAAGGTGAAAGAGGTGCTTTCTACCTGTCAGTCCACATAACATACAGTTTAGGAGGGAAGGGGAGAATCCCTTAGTGGTTCTAACGGCCCTTCTGTTGGCAGAACATGCCATTCAGGGCTTCCTGCTGCTGTTATTAACAGCATCCTAAAGGTCTACCACATAAACCCACACATTCTCCAGAGCCAGCTTTTCACAGGCTGACAGAAGAGTGGCACCAGTTCCTATTACTTTATTATTAAAGCACTGAGGCATTTGGGTGCTATGTGGAAAAGCAGGTCGCTTGTTTTGACAGGACGGAGAACAACATGAAGATAGACTGTGAAGAATGACATAAAAATCATTACTCACCTTTATCACAACTGAAAGCTTGGTAACTATTCCATCAGTCACCAGTATCTTAAATACCTGCCTCCCTGAGATGAAGGGGCTGATTCAGATTTTGCTTTTTTGAAATATCCAGTCATCTAGAGACTTACTCTTGTTTTATATTGGAGTAAGAAAACCCCAGATGATGCTTCCTACATATACTTCTCTTTGCATACCTCTTGATGCTGCTGAACTCCCGCTCTGTTCGTTCATCTTTGCAAAAGTGTCCTTAACTGCAATTGATTTCACATTTGTTACTGAATTTGGTTTGCTAAGCCAGCAGCAAACAAAGTTGAAAGTTGTCAGGTACTGAGTCAGCATTACCAGCCCTAACACAGAGGTAACAAGTAAGATATAAGGTGCCTGAAATCAGTGAGCTAAAGAAACGAAAAGTGGAAAAATCAACCTTATCTATTACTTCACATGCTCTTCACAGACTGCATTTTGTCAATAACAGGAGCATTCACAACATGCTGTAAATGTGCGAAGTATTTTATAAAAACACCTTCCTTATAGAGACTCATGCTCCAAATAGTTTTATATTCAAGGATAAAATCGTTGCTGGAAATTATAGCGTAGAGATGGTGTGAACAGCTGAAGGATTGGTCCCAAGATTTTAAGAGGTTTGGAACTGCTTGCTTCATATATGGTGCCTAAATTTAACTTATAGCTTTGGTATTTTAATTTGTTCATCACATGTGTAATTAAAAAGACAAAATGAAGAAAAGAGACGTACACCCACACAGGAGCCTGTCTTCATGGTGTTCCTGCCTTCATCCAAGTACAGCAATGTGTTAATACAAAGCAGCAGGTGCCAGCAGTGCAGCCCAGATTTAGTATAAGTAACAGAGTAAGGTCAGATGTGTTATAATAAAGAACCATTAACTTCTATTATTATGCACAGATCCTTTTTTCTAAGAAAAACACACTTTTTCAGAGGAATAAACAACCTATATTTTCACAATGAGTCCTCAGAATTTCTCTGTCTCAGGGAGTGATTTATACAACCACTCTGGGAATTTTTACCTCTCCATTCAAAGTAGTTTTCAATTTGATGGTTTGCCATTTGCCTATGTCTCCATGAAACATAGGTACCTACTAAAGTAATTCCTCAGAACAAGGTTTATATATTACAACACCTGTATTTTCTCCTATAACCCTAACTTGGGTCTTTCCACAGGTCCTTATCAAATCCCTATAGTTTAGAAACTATTCTTTACAATAAAAGTGTTTTTTTTTCTTCTAGCAGAAGTATTATGACATATTCCCTTGTGGGTATAAGATTAGTGGATCCCTCATTCCTGATCCCAAGTGAATTCCAGCTATTCATACTTAGTTCCCAACTACTGGGTGATGCCCTTCCTGACTCACAATGAACTTACTCCAGTATTTCTTTCTACTGATAAGACACACTGATCTTTTCTCCCTTGACCTATCTCAGGACAGTGACAATAACACTGCATAAATGAATTCAAATATGATTTGTACACCTCTACTTCACCCTTCATGTGTGCATAAATCACACTTCCTTTTTAATAAGTAGCAACTCTATACAGTTTATGTATTTAGATTTTATACAATCTAAATGTAGCATGGAAGGCATATATGGAAGGGCTTCCACTGAAGCGGATGAAGGTTTTTGAATAAAATATATTTCCATGTGTTATTTTAATCTTATCATTGAAGGTTTTTTGCTTTCTTCTCTTTCACATTTCTCTCTCCTCAAAAGCAATACAAAATCATGCTTGTTAAAATGTGAGAAGGAAGCTTTGGTAAAATGAAAGAGATGACCTTTCATTTATTCATCTTTAAAAAATAAAAATCTGTTAGAGGTAAATTTTCAGACTAAAGCTGAGGAGAAGAGGAAAGAGGGAATAAAAAATTATCAAAAAGAAAACTGAACTGATATTTTGGGGAAGTAAGTTATAAGGATATGTAAACCCACAGGTAGAACTCACCCCTCACCCAGACAACTTTTAGGGATATAGAGTCAACTTACTATTTCATAGGACCTGTTTTATGTGCCATACATTGCATGTTAAAAAAAAAAAAATAAATCCATCTATTATTTTGCAAACCTCTGGGCTGTAAGAGTGGGCCAGGCATGGCTGTCAGTTTCAGTGTATTGGTTTCAATGAATTATCTTTTATCTACTGCAATCAGAGTGTTTTCTCTGATAAGAGAGGTATGGAGCCAGCCTTTCCTCACCAACCCCATAGCTGTGTGGAAGTGATTCAGTTCCTGCAAAGAGCCTCTTGCACTGAAATCTGTGGTTAAGGGCTTCTGTCCTAACACTGAGCCCATGAAACACTAGTGTGCCTGTAGACATCAGAAGCACTTGAACTTTGAAGAAAAATTTTTAAAAACACCTTATATTCTGATGGACGTTATTTTTTTTTCTTTTCTTCTTCCCCCTGAATAATCCAGAATAACATTATAGTCAGGAAATTGTATGGGAAATGTATTCCTCACAACCCTTAATCTGCATTACATGACTAGAGTGAAGACACAGGCTTGCAAACAAACTAAATTTTGCTGGTATATTGCAGCAGGAACAGTATTTAGTACAGCCTCATTTGATTGATGATCTAATTTAGATTTTAATTGCTCTCCAGTCAATTAGAAAGACAGGAGAAATATAAAAGCTGCTATGAAAAATGTTTGCCTCTTTCCTTGGATTTACTCAAGCAACAGTCTTGTGGGTCAGATTACTTGCCATGAGATTCCTCATCTTTACACTTTGGTCAAGTTTGAATTCCACTTTGAATTCTTCCAGTGGTCACTGTTCACCTAGCTCCATCAGAACAAGAAGAGCTACAGTAATTTATAACAGCCAAGGACTTGGTCTAATAAAAATAAGAAACCTCCTGAATCAGGTAACCAGTTCAATCAGTGAAGTTTTTCATAGTTCTGAGCTTAAAAATAGCTTGCATTTGACTTCTAACAAAAGTTACTTAGAGAATACTTTTTTTTCTTTCAATTCAAAGTGCTGCCCCACCAAAAAACAACCTCTTGGCTGGGACTCTGGATTTCCAAAAGCTTAACTTTATCTGAGAAGCACACATTTTTTTTCCAATCTTCTTTCAACACAGAACAGTTCTTTGGAAAAAAAAGAAAAAATGTACAATCCTTTTTGAGATTCTTTATGGATTTTATTTTTTATTTTGTATGATTTTATATTAGTAAAATAATTCAGCTTGACAAATATATGTCTTCCTCTTGGGTTGGTCATTTGAGATGGCAATCCCACTGAGAAAATTAACCTGAATTATTTAATGGTAAAAAATTCGCTTGGATTTTCTCGAAACCTTCTCGTCTTACTCTGATGTATAGAAGACAAATAACACTGTTAAATAAATTTGTTAAAAACACCCAAACAACTGACTAGTTTTTATGACAGCTACTGGCCTCTGCAGATGACACTGAAGACTGCTGAGTTGTGTTGCACAGTTCTTAAATCTGTCATAACTGAAGACTGAACTACTTTGCATTAATATGTAAGGATTGCCTCTTTTGCACAGTACATTTTCAATCCATTGCTACTGAAATAATGTCTGTTTTACCTAATCACAGTGGCTTTCAAGCACACCTTGGAAATGAAGTGGCTGAAGAATGCAGTTCCTTTTTGCTTGTTGGTGGGCCATATACACATGTGATACGGATTTGTATTAATTTGCTCACTGCTTAATGATAATTGAAAATGAAAAAAAATCAGGTGGGATATCAGTCTTGGCTGTTCATTTACCCATGGTGGGGCATTTGCCAGACCCTCTGAGTCCTCTGCGTACACTTCTATACTAGTACTTTACATTTCCCGTCCTTGCTCATCCTTGCTCATCCTGGGAGATAGGATTGCCCACTGGCTCTGAAAGTTAGATCAGAGGCATTTATTCCTGAATTGCATACATGTGAAAATGCCTGAGAATTTGGTGACATTTTGTGTTGGGTGCTCTACTGCTTTGCTCAGTGTGGGCTGACATATAAGCAGACTGTCCTGCCCCAAGAGGTTAGCAGATGATACAGTAGAGATGTCTAAGATTATTGACCACTCTGCTAAACAGCCTTCTGATTTAGAGAAAGCATATGGTCTTCAGACAGAAAAACATCTTATCCCAAAGGGCTAAATACTCCTGAGGATTCAGTATTATGAAGCTAAATAAAATGTGTTCAGAAATCAATTGGCTTTGTCGTGCACAGAATCTGTGGGATTAAGCAAGCTCTAAAAATGAAGTAAGGGAAAATTATGGGCCAGTCTCCTACCAATGGAACCCTATTGTCAAATAAAGTTAGACTAAATTAAAAAAGAGAAAGCTCTAAGAGGTCTCTAAAATCTGCTCTGGAACTTTTTTCTGTGATTGGAGGAGAAAGGCCTAGAGCCTGGACTTTTGAGCTCTGAAGGAAGGAGCATGAGGAACCCATAACCAGTTGGAGAGGCTAGAAAACTTCTTTTTCCTTTCATCAAGAAATAATTTTAAAAATTGTCAACATGATTTAATGAAAAACTCCTGGCAGGAAAAATTCTCACACTCCAGTAATCTCGGCATTCAACAAATGCTTGCAAAATGTAGCTTTTCTGCCTTCAGCAAACATGAGGGCTGGTGATATGTGAGAATCTGATGGGATAATTTGCAGAGGCATAATCTTGCCATGTGGTTATGGTTGCATGCACACTGCATTTGTTTCGCTTGCACTAAATGCTGAAGGCTGGATGGCTCCAGAGGTAAAGCATGTCTAGTCTCCCAAGAAACTGAAAGCTGAGTAGGCCATTGGTGTTTCATTGGTTATGTGTAATCCGCCCCAGCAGATTTCTGAGGCACATTAATAATCAGAAAACTGCTGAGCCTCTAGTTATGTTGACAGAGATGCAATTTTTTGCAGCCAAATTCCATCTTGCTCAAGCTTTCTGGTGTTGAATGCTTGTCCTTCGTTGCAGACAAAAGGCACCTCTTCTTCAGATCTTAATTAATGGTAGTTGCTATGTGTGGGATCTCTTTTTAAACCCTGTTTCAAAGAGACGCAAGACAGAGAGCAAATAAACCATGGGTATCTTTACAGCTTGCTTTCACCAAAGTACCTCAGGCACCCAGGAGGCTCAAGCATGTATCTAATAATAGAATTGGTCCTAAACTTCGAACTATAAACTGCAGGAGCCTACTTGCTGTGCTAAAAGAAAATAACCTTTGAAGAAAAGAAAGGAATGAGGACCACAGAAATATCTTTACAAGTGAAGAACATCTCCTATACCCAGTTCTTCACAACTTTCCTCTCAGAATTCTGCAGGTCTGAACTTACACAAGGATTAGTTCTATATATTCTGTGGAAAAATTTAATTTGACTTACTTGCCTTGCAACACGTAAGGTAAAACTTGAGGTAGAACTGAGATTCAGCTGAACAATGTGTAAATCAATGAGTGGTGGGATCAGCTGTTGTAAGAACAGTGGTTGGGATGAAAGCAACTTCAACAGGAAGTCATTTGGGACTGGAAAATACAAAGGAGAGGCAAACCATCATCTTAGATTAGTACAGCTGTAGTATAGTAGTATAGAGTGAAAAAAAAATATTAGTAAGAACAAGGGGTTGATAAAAGACCAAATATTTTTGCTTTCTTTGCTCACCTGTAACATACCATAATTAACTATTTTTCTTATAATATGAACCTCAAACATAGTGTTGGCCAACATTTTCTGTCTGAAGACAATCATTGGGATGTTGCATGGCAAATAATGTAGTACAGGTAAGAGTTTCATCTGTAGGTGACCCTGAGGCATGCTCTCCCTTTAGCAACTGCAGTGCAACCTACAGCTTCCAAGCTGGCATCTTCCTTCTAGCTCTGTCCTCAAAACTGCATTTTCTCACAAGGACATGGGTCACTGTTAGAGAAAAATAATTATCATGTCCTTGTTGGCTAATAGCTAAATTAAGCATGCTTGTGCTGTGTCTGAGAAAATGGCTTAGTTATAAGCTGTTGCTCTCTGGGGAGGAGACATACTGTTTCTCAATGTTTTTAAAGCCCTACATGAATTTATGGTGCAGTGCTAATTATGGCTAATCAGTGTATCCTCTTAGTTTGAAGGCATTCACTGAATAATACTACAGACTCATGATGATAAGCTCTGTGGCAATGAATCATAAATTTAATTGGCTGGCTGGGCCACCTCTGGAATCCATTGATACTTAAAAATCCTTCAAATGTGACAGTAAAACAAATGCTAGGATACTCTAAACCTCCCCTAGTCACCCATGGAGTCTCTGAAGCCCTCCATCATTTTGTATTCTGTTTATGTTAACTTGCTGTCCATGTCTCTATTTCCTTGCTGCCGCTGTGGCAAAGTCCTAACTTGGCTCACATTCATTCTCTTGGGAAAACTTATGACTGCATGCCCATCTGAAAAGGGGAGAGCTTAAGGCCAGCACTTTCAGCAGTGTTCCACTCACTTCTCGCAAATGGTTTTAACAACTGAGAGCATCCCAGTGTGTTCTGGGTCTGCTGCTTGCCCTTTTCCTATGTCGTATCAGGTTTATTAGGAAAACAGCCTCCTTTCTGCAACAACTTGGTATTCAAAACCTTTACAGTCTGGCTAGGAAACAGAAAGACCTTTACTGCTAGGATAACTTTCCTAGGCTGACTAGGTGAGCCATTTGATCTCTTCTGTCAGTTCAGTCATCCTGAACTAGACAGATAGTGAGGATGGGCAATGAGGTGGTAGACAAGGAACCTTGTGGCTGAACACTCCAGGTCTTATTTACTCAGTTAATGCCTTCACAGGAAAACCTTCTCTGATTTCAGTGGAAAAGGAGCCATAATGCAGATGGAATAAGGAGTGATTAATCTCTTCAGAATTCGGCCCTGTTCTCACTTCCTCTTGGCCCATGATTGTTATTTTTTCAGAAGCTCATTCCTTTATATGTACAGCTGAGTGTACAGTAAACATGACTTGTTATGTGGTGCTGGATATGTCCTGAAGGCTAGCTATAAGCAATGCCTGGTTTGTGCATTTTTATGCATTTTTACATATTATTCACCCTGATGGACTGAGTGTGGAAGCTCTAGCTGAACAAAATGAGGAATGATCCGAGCACCAACTCTTTTGATCTGGTAGGCAACTCATCTGCTCTCACATCAGCATCCTGAAAGAAAATGAAATTTCTCATTTCTCATCAGCAAGCACAGAAAGAAGGGGGTTTTTTTGAGTTCAGAGAAGGAAATGCAGCCCACAGTTATAAGTCCTGGGGCTGAGACAGAGGCAGAATTTAGACTTATTGAGAAATAACAGTACAGTGTTAATCAATGATAAAACCAGCCTGCTATTTTGTACTTGCTACCTCAATCTACAATAAGACAAGTTTTGTTTTCAGTGACACCAAATAATATTTTACTGGAGAAGAGACACAATATAGAAGCAACTCTCCTGCCTCAATTCTGCACTTGTAGAACAGAAGGGTTTTTTCCTATCTAGTTGCAATAATCTATTTTAATTGAAATTGTAATTGTAAACAAAATTTATAGAGAAGCGTAAACTTCAGCTGAAATAGTCTTTCAAAATCTGTGTATGAGCCACTAGTGTGGAAGCACTAATTTCAGAATTACTAATGTTGCAAGGAAGCAAGTCATTTTGAGGGCCTAGAGAAATGCAAAAGACCAAAACCAAAATCAAACAAAACCCAACCAATCAACCAACCAACCTAAACAGAGAAAAAAATTCCAAACAAACAAGAAAAGAGAACATATAACAAGCTGATTTCCACAGCTCATGGTAATGATCTTATTACTGTTTTTATACCCACTTACAACCAACATTTATATAGACAATTTAAGTCCTTTCCTTAGGAACATCTGAAATCAAATTTTTACTGAGTTTTCTCTAGGTGCCATGTGCTTTGGAGATAAGACCTGTTCTTTTCCTCCCATATTGTAATCCCAGCCTAATATAGTCTTTCACCTAAAGCTGCAGACACAAAGCAGAACAGTATTTGCCGACTTTAGAAAGGGATTTTTCAATTTTTTCAGTCCTACATTTCTCCTGACCTCACTGCTAGGCAATCACAGCACTTTAAAAGAAGATTTCTGCTTTACCACAATACCAAGATTTACTTCTGTGCCTTCTTTGTTAAGGCTGTAGGTGCTCATTTCACAGCAACTGATGAGGATCAAGTACAGAATCAACAATTTCTTCCTCCTTGGTCCCTGGTGATGTTCATCTGGTCATATTTTCTGGATATGACCTTGTTTTGCTTCACTGAAATGTAATGGAAAACCTTCTAGGCCATTCCTAAACTATCAAACACCTACAGTAACTGTCTTCAGATCTTATTTCTGTAGCATTCAAAAGTGGGTGGAAGCAGGCTAAAAATAAAATATAGAAAAAGATGCAAAGTTATAAAAAGAGCACAGAAATGGGGGAAGGGTATTGCAAGCTGCAGTACTTGACTGCCGTAGTTTCTGCACTGGAAAGCTGTTCTTAAACTATATATTGTTTTTGCCTGTGCCACGTATTTCCTGTATGTTTTAGTCAAGGTTTTTAACCCAAATCTTCCACAGCTCATTACTATTTTTTCCTTTTACCAAGCATCCAGTGGACACAAAAGCATCCTGCACAATTTCCCAAACTTACAGTTTCTGTTTTATGCAATATCAAGAGGAAGGAAACAATTCTTTTTCTTCTATAGAGGCACTTCCTGTGGTCATCACCTCAAAAGCCCTGATGTCTTTGCCAGGTTATTAAGTGAGGAGGGATACACTCACAGTAATCACATTGTTGCCTTATCTTTTCATGCCATGGGACACAGATAGGATGGAGTTATATCCAAAAGGAAACCACAATGCAGGGAAAAACTGTTAACTGTTTGTCTTGGCAGCCCCATAGGATGCATTCCTGTAATCTTGAAATCACATCATCAAGACTACAGTTTGGAAATACCAGCTGGTTATCTAAACACTTGCTGAAGATTTGTGCCATGCAGACCATCACATCACTGGCATTTTTGAATGAAGCGCTGCTATGCTGGATAGTAGTGGAGGGCAACTACGTTGCTATTACTTTTCCTCCTGCGAGTTACAAACCAGATGCAAAAACCTCCTGTATTAATTATGGGGAGGATAAAGAAAAGAGGCAAGCTCAAACTGAAAATGGGCTATCACAGTTGTGCCAATAGGCACAAATAACTCTTGCTAGCTAGCAGGGAGCACTTTCTACTACAAATAACATATTTAACTTCTTATAAACTTGTATAGTTAATTTAATAGGGTGGGGAAACTTAACAGCTACCTAGTATTTCAGGTAGAAAAGGTTGTATAGGCAAGATTGAGAATAGTGTGCACTAAATATTTTTTCTTCTGTTTTTGGGATTCCTTCTCACTCAGTTTGTTTTCTTGATCTTGCCAAAGAGCAGAATGTAGAGTAAGTCCTAAGACATCTTCTACCATTGTGAAGTGCCTTCTTACTATAAGACCCTAAAAGAAGCTGCTCTTCTGCTCCTGCTTTGCTCTTAGTCTTGGAATGCTCGACACTGAACTTTGTGATTAATAACTTCATAATTAACACTGATGTACTTAGCCAGCATATTCCTTCTGCTTATGAACAGTGAGCCCACAGAATATGCAGAAATATTTAGGTACTGGAGTGTCCATGCACAAATCTGAGGCCGGTAAACATTGTCAATTTGTAAAAAGTATTACTCATTCATTCTGTGCAATTTTGAGCTTTAGTTTTCTATATTTAGACTGGAAACATTAAGAGGCACGGTTCTGAGATTATCTTTAAGAAAGCAGTTACAAACCTCATTAACAACACAAGGGTCTGTTTCAAAAGAATATAAGCCAGCCATCCACTCGGAGAGACTCTGACTTCATCATCTTACCCCTCTTCAGAATTCTTCCCTAACCCATGCCTTCATAGCATTATTGCAATATTACTACATTTAGATTGCTCAAATAACTGTTTACAGGAAATCTCAAAGAAAATGCTCTTCCAGCTTTCACAACACAGGGAATCCTTTCTGGATCCACTGTTTTAAGTGCTGTTAGAGCAGTTAGAGATTGTTCACTTATATACAAAAGTACAGAGATATTCATAAAGACCCTCAAAATTTGAATGGCTTTTTAGTAGCAAAAAACCTCACTGAAAACATCATTACAATGGTTATTGTCTCAGGGTTTTCTGCTTGTTTTTAATTTGGCAATGCTTGTGAGAACTTTAGAAGTGTTTTGATATGCATTGTCTTTGAATTATTCATTTTAATTAGTCACTGTTCTCCCTAAGTAGTAGATCATGTGACATTTCTGCTCTTTGGTTGTATGGTTAAAATAGGAAAGAGAATGATGACAAATAGTCATTATGAATACTATTGAATTGACTGAAAATGATAAATATTTGATTAAAATTTTAATGTCTACTTAAAAACAAAACCATTGAAATTCTTGCCACTATCCCCACAATTTCCACCCACGTTTAATGATTTTCATCTGTGTTTAGTGTGGTTTGATCTATAGTGTATCAGATAACATGAAATACATAAATGTGTCATGTTCCTCTAATGTGAAACTGGATTAACAAAAACTCATACTAGAATTCATCCTGAATCAAAAGCTTCATAATATTTCCACCAATACCTAGCAGCTAATTTTTTAATGCCTTCTATGACAGCTGGTATAACTTTAACTCACTGCAAACCAATCTTGTGTTTCACTTTTACTATCATCATGATGCTAATCTGTGAAAATATTTACAAGGCTTTTCATATTTCCTTAATACTCTGCTGTGCCAGCATTATGCAAAATTTTGAAATTTTTTTGATGATAATATATGATCTGATTTTTTTTCCACTTACACAAAAGCCTCTTTATTTTGTGCTTTCAGCACTAAGGGCACTAGCTCTCAATAGAGCAAGGCTTCACATTACAGTTTATTCTCAGAACCTCACATCTGTGATGGGAAACATGCTTGTACATTTGCATACTTGTCACATCTGCATATACGTGTATCTTGAGGAGCATTTCAAGACTCTCTTAGGGATATTTTTCTATTTTTTGCAAGACTTATTTCCTTCTGATGTAAGCATGGAAAAGTACCAGTGCACAGGACTCAAGCAGCTCTGTTTGCAGTCTTCCTACAAAATGTGTATTACAAGCATGAACTTTAACTCCACGTTCAAAAGTGCATAGGATTAAATCTTGGTGAAGCTGAGTTAGGGAGTTTTTTTTCTGTGGATGGTTCAGGCTAATTCCCACTGATGTAGATTGTTTTGTTTTTTAGAGAAAAATCAAAGCAGTATAAAGGAGAACCAGGTTCCAATTTTATCCATATCTGGGATTATCAGTTAGAAATCTGTCTTCACATCTATTTCAACAATTAAAATTAATTTTCTGCAAAGAAAGAGAGGAAAATTCTATTCACCAAAGCTCTATATATCTGAAAATTTATCAACTCAGTCCCATAGGAGATTCCTTGGACCTCTCCTTCCTTCCTTTGCAGAATTTAATCAGTTTGTCAGTGAACACATTCCTACTAGGACAGCCTTGGAGGGAACCAGAAAACAATGTTCAGAGCTATTTGATTTCAGATTTTTATTTTGTGGGGACATGAAACATGGTCACAGGCAAATTCTGCTAACGCAGAAAAGTTCAGGTTTTACATCTCAGCTGAGAGGAGTTTGGATCCTCCTGTTCCATGGCCACAGCAAATGACCAGGCTAACATCTTTAGTTTTAAAGGAGCACTGAGACTCAGCAGTGAAATGACCAGTGAGGAAAGGCCTTTCCAGCAGCCATTCATCCTCCTTGAACTTGTACATTGTACAACAGCAGGACACCAATTCAAAGCTGAAGGTTATTCCTTCCAAATGGATCTTTGGCAAGTGCAGAGGATGGACTTCTGTGGCTTCTGACCTTTCAAAGGAATACCTGGGAAAGATGAAGATAGCAGGATTATGTAGTTTCTTATCAGATTAATTTGTTATCATTCTGGACTCAGAGCACATAGTGTGCTCGTATTTGAATGTAACCATGGAGTTCCTGGGAATACAGTTGAAGTGGAACTGGACAAAGATCTAGGGGAGTCCTGGACTCAGATCAGCAGACTAGATTTCAGGTGATCTATGTTTTCAAATACATGTCCTGGGTAACCTTTAGAAAAAGCAGAATTTATTCTAATTGTAGTTCTCAGTCTTCACTGTGCTATTTCCTTTCTTATATGCTTTCTTTTTCAAGTATTTGTCAAAACCATAGAAGTGTAAACTTCATTGGAGGCTCCTTGTGTCTTTACCTGTGTCCTAGTCATGGGATCAGGCTCCTGAAGACAGGGGTTGCCTGCTAGGAATTATCAAGAATCATGGATTCTGTGCTTGTGTAATGCAAAAAATCCTTTTCAAGGAGTCCATCAAGCCAGCTTTGGCCTTAACCTGACCTGAATTTGAAGTCAGCTCCTCAAAACAACCAAATTCTGATCTACAAATACTTCCATATTAACAATTTAATGGAAGTTCTCGAATCTGATACAGGGATCTTTCTGTTCTCTTCCTCCTCTTTTCCTGCACACACACAAGCATACACATAAATACACATCATCTCTCCTCAGACTCTATTTTGGGCAAGTAACTGCAGCTTTTCACTGGAAAGAGTAAAATGCCACACAGACAAAATTTATTTCAATTGAGTGACAGTAGAGTAAAACTGCAGTGAGTCAGGAAGTGAATCAGAAAGCACAGATTTGATGGACAGAGAAAGGCAGTGCAAATGAATGTTGTACATTGTATTTAGAGTGATCACTTTCTAAAGATCTTGCTGTCAGAATTACAGAAGAAATACAAATGGAGAAAACTCAGCAGAGCAAGGAGCTGCTGTGTAGCTTTTTAAAATGAAAAAACCTAACAATTACATTATGGAAATACACTAGCAAAATGGGCCTCTGGCTCTTATTCTGAGATCCAGAACTCACTCAATGTGTGATTGGGCAAACTCTGTAATCATCTGGTGCTTCAATTTGTTTACAAAGAAGAATAGAGCTGAGCCACATCAAAAAGATCCATTAGGCATGTTCATTTTGCATTTATTGGGGACCTTGAGATTCCGGTATGAATGGTGCAGTAAGTCCAAAATGTTATGATCCCAGTAAAAGAAACACATTTTTAGAAGTTGGTGGGAGCTGTAATTATGCTTATTTAGTATCAGGAAAAAGCAACCACCTTCCAAAATGAAATAATTGTCGTTAGGATTTTTCCAGTTTAATATCTCCTCCTTTAACCCTTCTTACCCTACAATAGTGCTGCCTCTGTAACTTTGTGTGTTCTAAAATGTTTCTACTGCCCTGTAATGTTAGAACACCACTCAGTAAGGTAAAAGCTTGGTACAATGGCAAAGTATCCAGTGAAGTGAAACAGAGGTTTTCTGTGCCTGTCATCCTTCCTACCTTGTGGGAATATGTCCCAAAAAACCCCCCAAACTTCAAAAGTAAAAAGATAAATAAAAAATAACTACCCTCAAGAACCTCCCATCACTGAATGTCATTCTGTGACAGCCTCTCTAAACAGTGTCAGAAGCTTTCTCTCACAAGATTTTTTTATTGATCCGTGGCCATTCATGTCATGAAAATATAAGTCAAACAAACTTGTCTATGGTTGTTGGGGTGGGAGTTTGCTTCAGCTAGCATGAAAAGAATTAAAAATAGCAATAGGGATGTGGAGGATGAAATTTGTTAACTTGGACTTTCACCAGACATCAGAGTAAATTGTCATGATTTCACCAGTGTCTTAACATTCGCCTTCACATATCTGTGGCTGTCACAGGGGGCTGCTTTTCTAACTGTAGTTTGTAAAGTTGTGCTCCAATTCAACTACTAGCACTGTGGTTTACAAGAAATGTTTAAGAAAAACAAATGCAAATATTATGCCTTGTGTCCTTAATAATCTCCTATTAATGTGCAGATGGAGCACATTGTGCAGGAGCTGTTATGGGTGAGCTGGGAACAGCTGTCTGGCCTTGCTCTGGCTTGAGACTGCAGCGTGCAGGACCCAGATGTGGATCCTAAAGGACTGCGAATTACACAATCACAGGCAGGGTGTGAGTTAAAAGAGTTGCAGAAATTGCTCTTTTGCAACACACAAGAGGATGTGAGGAAGTGTGAAGGTGTAAATTAAAGAAGTCTTCTATATTAACCTGCACCTCTGCCAAGTAAAATGAGCCAGCTTTAGACTCCTTCACACTCACTTAGGCTCAATTGCACCCACTTACCACTGTTCAACTCGCACTTCCTTC
The DNA here is from genome assembly GCF_000738735.6 of Corvus cornix cornix. Lineage (NCBI taxonomy): Eukaryota > Metazoa > Chordata > Aves > Passeriformes > Corvidae > Corvus > Corvus cornix. The sequence goes on along the minus strand of NC_046335.1, from coordinate 19,727,830 downwards.
ACCAATGTAATAAATACATGATGTACCCCCTGACAGAGCAAAATACTTTCCTCAAAAGAGCAGTCAGCATCCACCAAATCCAGAGGCTGAACTTACTCATATGTAGCTTAAGAATGTGTGGTTTTTGCCTAGGATAAAAGGTGTGTTGTAAGAATACCCTGCCCGACACTTTCTAAAGCTCCTGTGCACACATGCTGTGCTGGCTGAGGTGAGCTGAGTTAATGTTTGCCTCCAGTCAGGAGCACCATCACGATACATCGTATGTGTGAGGAAGATAGAGTCTGATGCTGGATTGAGATCAAGTCCTATTCATCTTATACTGCCAGTGACCAGAGGAGATATGTATACAGTCTTTTCCACAGATATTTCTTTTTAGTAGGACAGCATCAGAAAGCAAAGCAAATCTAACCAGGTAATTACATCAGGCAGTGAGGGGCTTTCTGCTTTCATACAGAAAACAAGCCCAGTGGGTTGTGTTCATCTTCCAGCTCGATGACAACCAGCTTGACCTCAACAGTTTATTACAAAGAACATGAATTTGGTTCAAAGAATCTATTTCTGTTTTAAAATGAGTAACACAGAAGAGAAGGGGAGTGAAGTTTCACAGGCGAGAAGGGGAGTGGAGTTTATGCTAGATTTTTATTGATGTTCTGTAGATTTTTTTTATGAGTAGCTTTGTACTCAGATGAACACGTGAAGGACCAAACATTGCCTTTTCTTTGTCAGGAAATAGGAACTGGTTTATAAAACAGGCCCAGGGTAAAAGTGACAGCACTTGTACCCAATCTTGTCTTGAGGCTGACAACACTAAGCCTGGTTTACAAGTCTATCAGCTCCTCAGGGTGTGGGTAATGCAACTTTAATCAGCCTGTATGTGATTTGGTCCCAAAGGTCTTCCTTAGCGCTTACATCTTATGCTTCTGAGGCACTTTGAAACTTCATTTGGTGCCAATTCCTGTTTCCAAGAAGAGAACCAGAGGGTTCCTGGGGAGATGTTTGTAGTATGCTGCAATAAACACAACCATAAGGTGCATGAAGTACTTCAAGAAAGATGAATTAGTTAGTAGGATCTTCTGAGAAAAGATCACATCTACTTCATTACCTTGCCTTTTATGTGTATGTAAATGACACTTCAAACTGGTTCCACTCACTCTTTCCTTCCCTCTCCCCTGATTGCCTTGAAATAGTGCACTTGTGCAAAAAGACGGTGATGGCATTTTCTCAGATAGGTTAGTGAGAAGCTATGAAGAATGGCTTTCAAGAATGACTTTCCATCCCTTAGCTCATGTAATTGCATAGTTCAAATGAATTTGAGCTGATGCTGACAGAGAGAAAGCAAAATCCAGTTCAGAAAGAAGACAATGGATGTCTCTTGAGTCCAACAGGAATTTTTCAGAGGAAATTGCATTTGGCAGGCTGCTTCCTATACTCTACAGGCCTGTGTGAATAAGGGGGTTGCCCTTTTTTAGGACAGCAATGTTGAAACTGAGAAGGTCATGCTAGACACCTGCACTTCCCACATCTCAGGAAAAACACAGGTGAAAACAGTGGAGCAGAGCAGATGTTAAATGGGTTAAATTACTCCCTCTGAAACACAATAATGTATGCATATATTGTTTCTTGCTACACTGGACTGTGGGCACCCTTGTCTTCTCAGACAAATTGAATGGGGTAAGGTCTAGTGCAAGAGAGGTAAATGGGTTAGGACTTGCATCTCCACCCAATCACCTCTGTTCTTTCACCTTTGCTTGACTGAGGAACAGAAATGAAAAGTCATGGCTTGAATAGCTTAAAAGCAATTAATAAAGCCCTGTACAGGCATTAAACATTCACTTTTTCCATGGAGATGAAAAAAAAAAAGGTTGCTGGCCTTTACCCAAACTCTTCTCCCCTGTTTGCATTGTGGATTTGTCATTGAAATGTTATTTTAAACACCAGGCGGGAAAGGTGAAATGGTACAGAAATTACACACCCTTGCTGAAGAATGCAATGAGTCAATAATGATCCATCCCAGCCGTAATGAGCTGTTCCTGCTCTCATTTACCTGAGCATTCTTAACACTATTTAAATGATGTTGACTGTAAGAGGTACAAAAAGGAAGAAAAAATGGGGAAACACAATTAGAATATAAGAAAGCAGAAAAGACTAAAGCAAAAAGGAAAAGATTTTAGGTGATTAAGATGTTCAGATTAATTATTTGTAAATAGGAAATTTGTAAATTCAAAAAAAATCCTTCTATATGGGGGAATTTGTGTTACTTTTTTTCTTAAGGAAAGGATTTTTAAATGTCCTCTTAAGGTAAATTTTTTATGTACCATGCTTCTTTAGATTTATAACAAAATTCCAATTGGCTATTTCAGGAGTGGAGAAAGTGAGGAGGATGTGGGTAGGTTGCTGAAGAGGTGAGATAAGGCAAAAAATGGTAAGGCTTAAGAATATCTGCCTTCAAGGTGGTAATTGAACACAAATGTACTATATTGTGATTAAAAATCTGTACAGACTAAATTTAATTCTGACATAGCCAGTTGGAGATACTGACCTAAGTAGAAATTAATCAAGGTCGAGCAGACTCACCCACAACTCTTTCATTTGCTGTTTAGTGCTGTTGATATACCTGAAGGGTTCATTCCACTGTAGGGACCACGTGTGTTGTGCAAATGCCACTTGGGGACTTTAAATGAGAAGGAGAAGAAGCAGGACTTGAGGGCCACTTCATTTTTTCATATTTCCAGCCTGTTCAGAGATCCATGAAGCTCTCTGAGAAGTGCTCTTGAAAGCACATGTGCTGCCTAGGCTGATCTGAGTGTTTCAGCTCAGGGGAGCACTGACATCCACCTTACATTCACTAAGATAATTTTGTGCTTTTTGGGTTTTTTTGGTGTGTTTCTTTGTTCTGTCAGTTTTTTGTTGCTTTTGTTTGAGAACTAAGCTTTATCTGAAGCTATTTTAATGCTTAGAAACATTGATTTATTTTTTTTGTCTGCCTTACTTTTAATTTCCACTCACTTCTGCATGTTTGCATTTTGCCTGGAAGAGATGCATCTAAATTCAGGCATGGCAGGAAATAACAGAAAGTTTAAATCCCTGAAAACTTCATTATTGTTTTCAGGAGATTTCCAATTCAGTGGAAAAGATAGACCAAGACTAGGGAACTGATTATGTGTTTATAGATGCCTTATCTATAACAATACTGTTATGTTTCAGTTATTGATCTGTAAGATAGCAAAAACTGTTTCATTGTATGTCTTAATAATTTCTTTGGAAAATAAAATAAATACCATTGATTTTGCTCAGTTAACTGATCTTATATTTGAAGGATATTTTTTTTGGTGGCTAAGGAATGTGAGTATTACAGAAGACAAGTAAACATGAAAATTTTATTCAGGAGACAATGTTTACAAGTTTTCTTTCTTATTGCTAAATAAATGTTAATGGCGACTAAACATCAAATTCATAGTTTGGTAGGATCTTTTCAATATTTTCATTTTTCTTAGTGATTCTATTTGGAGGGTCCTGAAAGTACTTATGAAAAAAAAATCTCTATTTCAGTATCACGTCACCCCTTGCAAAATGATAGTTGTGAGCTGGCAAATGTTCAAGACTGACATTTAACTTTAGAATTTTTAATTAAAAGCAGAGGTTTTTGTAAGTACAGGGTTCCTAGAGTTAGCCATGAACCCAATAACTAATTTTGGGGCAAGAGATGCAAGTTTCTTTCTTGTGAAGCCACTGTAACAGATTTTTTCAATAGTTTTAGATCCTGTCTCCTCTCCAATATTTTTCAGCTGTAAATATATCTTGTTTTTCTACATTTTCATCATGAGCTCCTGATGCTAACTTTTTTTATATAAGAGAAATGGAGAGATAGTGAGAATAGTAGTTAACTTCTCCATATGTCATTTGTCACCGAGAAGATATGATAGAACTAAACACTCCTACACATTCTTTAGTTATTCTGGACTGCTGTACTATGGTCTATATTTTTTTCAAGTGTTGAAAGTAACTTATATACTTTAGATACTGAAAGTGTAGCTTAATTAAGTTATATAATTCATACTTGGAACTTTCAAAGAAAAATCAAAGATGTGGGTGTTTTTTAACAAGAAAAGCTTTGTCAACTTTGCTCTTACAAAGCTTCATCCTGAGCTATATAATATCACTAATATCTTCACTTAAATAGCATTAGGTTTAAGTCATAAGGGAACAGGCAGCTGAAGCATATCCTTGTTATGAGTCAGCCTGAAGATCTATCTCAATTTGTGTCTTGTCTCCAACTTGTACAGCATGTAAGAACTGGTCAAATGTATGTCATCTTTAAACAATATTCACCTTTGCCATTTCATGAGTTAGCACCTTTTGAACTTTGCTATCTCAGCTTCCTTAGCCTGATCCAGTAAGGAGTCACTCGGCAAGGAATGGTAGCTTCAGTCATTTATAAATTCAAGTATCTGAAATTTGCCTTCTTAGGGTTACTGCCAGTATTCTTCATTTTGCTTTGTTTAGATACTGTTCTCTTAATGTTGCTGATGCCTTATATGCTCTCTTTTAGATATTTGTAACTTGGATGTAGCCAAGAAGAGCTTCGCATACTGTAGTTCTAAGAAAGAGTGATCTTTTTGGTGATACGATATTAAGCTCAATATTAATTCTTCATCTAGGCTACCAAATTGGGGCCACCTTTGCTGGTTATCTAACCTATAAACTGGCCAGATCACTGTGGAAAGCCAAATTAATCCTGCTTTTGTAAGGGCTTTATCTTTGCCAGTCAATTTTTTCCCAGTTTTCTAATACTAAACTTAAAGGCGAGTTCTGGAGTATTTCAATCCCCATATTACATATTACAGCCCATGGTTTTATGCTTATAAACAGAAAATTCACAAAAATAAAGCAAAGCGATCTAAAACCACTCTATTAAGCAAAGAGAGAAAACTAGAGAAGGTAGAATTCAAACTCACAACCTCAGGGATTCAAACTGTGGCTGGAAATACATTCCAAGCTTCCAAGCCACAGCACCACCTGGTTGTGTGCCAAGAGTGCTGGCTGGACACAAGCTAGCAACAAACCAACAGAGGGAAAGTTAAATTCCCTGGAACTCTCACAGGAGTTCCCTGACAAGCTCTCACGAGCTGACAAGCTAACAAAAGGGGGAAACACCAAATGAAACCACCCCAGACTCTTTTGAGTCCCTAAACAAACTGTAAGAGACCTCTTAACACCCGACCCAGGTGCCAACAGAATACCACCTTTATTCAGTTACTCACGTGCCTCTGTGCTGGATCTGGAGAGTTTTCTGGGCTCTTGGAGCTCCTCTGCCTCCTGGACTGTAGCAATTGCCCCTCCCCAGATGCCAGAAGAGGAGGGTGAGCTGAGCTGGATCTTTCTGAGTCCCCCAGGATTTTTGGAAGCCTCGTTGTCCCATCTGGGGTGCCAAAGAACTGATGCCTGAAGAGGCCACCTAAAACAGAGACTAGACAGGAGTAAGGGAATAAAGGTAGGTATTTATTTGAAAGGCCTTCAGAGGTACCCCCTGGGGGCCAGAGGCTGTTGCCAAGATGGACTCCAAGATGGACGACAGGTCACAAGTTCTTCACTCTTTTATAGGTTTGGTTCATTTGCATATCAGGGTTAATTCTCCAATTAAAACTTCAATTTAATGATGTAATTCACCTCAGCTTACTTCCCCTTAGAGGCTCTTAGGTTTATACTTTCTGGGCCTCGGACGGTCTGGGTGTCCTTGAAGAGCAGGCCCGGAGAGGCTTTGTTATGTTTACCTAGCATGAGAGAGCAGAAATTAACAGGCTACAAGAAACTTCAGAGTTACACACTAGGCTTATTCTTGCTTATTCTTGCTTATTCTTAAAAATATAATTCATAATTCTGCAGTTAATTTCATCATTAATTTCTAGTGAAGCATTTAAACTCAGCAGAGAAATCTGGATAAGAAAAAGCTTTTGTTCTTAAAGCATTTTAAAAGAGAAAATTATTTTATTCTTGTTTCCTAACCCTATAATTTCCTCATCCTCAGGAGTCTACGGTGAAATAATTATGTGTCATTTGTAGTACTGACATTTTACTCCTGCTTTTTAATTTGGAAAAGCAAGTAGTGTTTGATGCTTACTATCTGAAATAGGTGCAGGAAGGAAACTTAAGTAAGTATTGAACTTAAGTGAGTTTAATAGGAAACAAAAGGCAAGAGGGATATGGATTCATTTGATCCCACAATATAAATGGAATAAATAGAGACTATTGCTTTCAGAAAAATAAAACAAAACAAGGAAAATCATGGTTTGAGAAGGTTCTCTTTTTGTAGTCAAGTGAATGAAATAGAAACAACTCTCTTGATACCTTTGAGTTTCTAACTACACATTTAACCTCTAATTTGGGAAAGCAAAACATTTATAGGACATCAAAAATGGTGATTCTTTGCACAGTGTTATATAAGTGTAAACTTGTTCTTCTGAATTCAGCTCTTATCTCTGTTTTCAGGTGTTCTACATGACCACAGGCAACTCCTTTCACCTCTCTCTCAACCTGGAGGTGTGGGGCTGTGATGACAATACCACCGTAGACATACTCCTTAAAGCAACATATGCATCAGATTAGTTCAGTTTAGCCATCTCGATGTAAAATTCTAGATTTTCTCCGTAGTTAGTGAAAAGAGATAGATATCTCCAGAAGCAATTAATTCCATTTACCTTTGAAACCCTTCTAATGTGGAAGTAGTCACAGAGTGGTTTCTTAAAGCAGAAGTGTATTCCATATCTTGAAACAAAATTTAGGTGCATGTACCTTGCCAGTACATGTTGAATGCCTCAGTGGGGTGTATAGACCTCAAGCTGCTGAGTGCTAATTTTGAAAAACTTTATTTTAATTCAAAAGTTGTAGTAAAGAAAAAACTTGGTGGGTGTTCCCCCTCCTCCCCCCCACCCCCCACCTTGTAAAATGAAAAAAATTAACCCTTTGACTATATTAAATCCCCTTTAAGATATAAAACCATTCTAAAAAACAGTTACTGACATGGAAATCTTGGCCAAATAAGTATTTGAGTGACATTCTGCTTGCAAACCATAAACTATTAAAAACAGATACCTCACCTATTGCACTGTCAACTTTGCACTTTTTTCAGGAGCTACTGTCAAGTCTGTCAAATGGAAACTAATTGACAATCCAATAGAAAATGCTGAATAAGTCCTTTGTAAACTCTTGCTTCCAGAAACCTCAGGGGTCTAGCTGGATTTTGAAATCTGAAACCCCTTATCTGCATTCTGAGGGCATTTGTTCATGTAAACACTTTCTCAGTTCTAGTCAACTGTCTAACTACAGGATTTTCACCCAGAACAGAAAAGCAATTTTGATGATAAGTAAAATGAGAAATTATAAAGTATTGGACCTCCTTTGTTTATACTAAATTTGATTATGCTTCTTTTGTGCTGTAGTCAATGAATTCTGGATTCCAGATCTGGCTGACTTTTTTGGACCACACAGCATCCTGTGGTGTAACAAGAACACTACCATTCCCTCAGTTTCTATTGGACAGCCCCAAATTACCAAAATAAAAATTTGGCCTGTCTGCTAGTGTTAAAAAAAAAAAAATCCCCAAACCAAACCAAACCAACAAACAAACAAACAAAAAACCAAAGCAGAACTCACCCACTGCTTATGACTAGCAACATGGCTGGCTCTGGTCCTGACTTTTGTTCTCTTCAAGGTGTCATGTACACATTGGAGTGCTGGTGGACTGCTGAGAATCCAAGAATTGAGGCGTGGAGTGGAAGAATCCAAGAGTGGAGATTAATTCAGGTTTCTGACTTGAGGAAATTTTATCCCAGACTCTTTTGGTAGCAATGGAAAGAAATGCAGGTTTTTGCAGTTACTACTTTGATTTATTAAATAAACCATCCAGTAAATACTAAGAAAGAGACAATTCAAGAAGTGAACCCACCTAACAAGGCAGAAGTGGGATTTTCAGCTACAATGGAAAAAGAAGCAAGAAAAGCTGTAGGCAAGAAAGGTGAAAGGCTTCATTTGCCAGTTAATTTCAAATATTGTCTTTCCAAAGAAGTCATTGTCTGTAAATCATTCACATCCTCAAGGAACATCAGGGGATCATGTCCATCTTTTAAATACTGCATTTCAGCTGAGAGCCTGAAAAGGACTTCACAAATAATGGATTAAATTTTTATAGTCTGTGAAGACAGGTTTTAAAATCCCTTATGAAATCCATTTTTCCTTCCTTTCTACAAGTAAAAAAACCAACCAGCTAATCTAGGGGAATCCAACTGAGATAGCAAGACCTTTCCAGTGCAAGAAGACATGAGTTGTATTATCCTGCCTGTGACTTATTAATTGAACTAAATGTTTGCTACACCTAGAAGAACTGTAAAAAATTAAAATAACCAGATGCTGCGATGTTTAGATCCTGTTTTCCTTCCTGATAGTTTAAAAGAAATCCTATAGCAAAAAGTTCAATTAAATCTTTGATATATAATAATAATAAATAATTTCAGATGCTACATATCAGCTATTTTTATATGGTTTTTCATTTGAAAATATTTTTAAATTTCCCCATCATTTTCAGCTTCTGTGATCTGTTCAGCATTTAATACCAACCATTTTTGCTATGAATTAAAGAAGCTAAGTGTCAGAACAGAGCTGATGTTAAAGCCTTCAGTCTTAGAGCCAGACTAACATGAACCTGGTTCTGTTTATCAGCAAAATCTTTTGTTGTCGACTGTTTCAAATGCCAGAGCTCTTTTAAATACCACTAACATTGCCAAAGCTTCATTTAAACATGTATTAGGAAGGTAATCCTTCAATCATAAACTTGCCACTAAGACATAAAGGGGATGATTACTGACATTCTATGCCCTTTTCAGAACTACCCAAGGGAAACAACATAATGAATATCCTGGGCTCACAGTGACCCCAGCCTCTTCATAGGAAAGCTAAGGAAAATAAACCAAAATTATGCCAGCAACCATTTCCCTCCTTGTTCACCTTTTATTTTACTTTAGACCACAGGCAAAAGAATTGTGCCCACAAAGTATCTTTGTTTAGGTGGCTGTAGTTCTTATTAGTTACATCTTTGTGGGGGAAGCAAAGTAGCAGAGTATGACATCTAGTTTAAGTCTCTGTCAATGGGTATTATACTGGGAGGAGATTATTCTTATTAATTTCAAAATGCTCTAACTTGCAACTCCCCTTTCCCACAGTCTTGCACAGCTAAATAAGGAGCACAACTAATTGTCCGTTGGATGTTTGATTTAATACAACAGTGCTGCAGGCAGCAGCATGTCCTGCTGAGATGTTAAATAATGGCTGTTGCAGTACCAAGCTCAATATAATTGAAAATAAAAATCAATAAATGCACCCTATATCTCAAAAACGTAGCTGAATGCATCCTGAAAATCAGCTGAACTTATATGACAAGCAGATAAATTAATTTGCAACAATGCTGTAACTATTTAATTCTGAATTCATCAGAACCCTCTCTTTCCACTGCTTGCTTACTGGTTTTGCTTTACAATAATGCATCTTTTCATTCGGAGAATCAGAGTTTAAAAAATATCCTCAAGATGGCCACTATAAAACGATGTGAAATTTGAATAGTTCCTTTCACCACAAAAGCTTTGCAAATGCATATTAAAAATGCTCATTCCACCTAGGAAGCCAGGCAGTTATTCCTACTGTCAAGTACCCTGGTCAAAAAAAACCAAGTAACTTGAAAGTCACCTCCTAGGACTTGTTAGCACAGCACAGGATGAGCTGGGTCAGACATCGATGGAGCTCCTGAGTCTGGGGAACTGAAATCATCATGGCTCTGCGCAGCAGGTGCTCTCAGGATGCTTAAGGAGGACAAACACTGTTAAGAGGTGACAGTGGTGCTTGCAGTTCAGTGTTGCATGCAGTTCAAGTCTCCTTGCTGCGTGCTCCCACCTCCAGTGTCAACCCAGCTGACAAAAGACAGAAGTAGGAACTGGCCCAAATTTACTCTGAGCCTGAGGTACTCCTGGCATCACTGCCTGTGCAGGTGTGCTTAGGGTCACTGAGTAACACTGACACAATGTGGAAGGAGGAGAAATGCCATTCTACAAGAGGCAAAATGTCTCCATGAAAAATGAACCTATTAAGTCCCACAACTTGATGGTTTGTTAGCTGAAGGGTTATGTTACTTTCTCGCTCTGCTTTGCTGCTTGTCTCTGTAAGAAGGTTTCTATTTGCTAGGGGAGCATTTCACCATTAGACTAAATCCCCTGGAACTGCACAAGTTACCTCAGGGAAAGATTTGGCACCATGATCAGTGGAAAGCTGTAAGTGCATGTATTGCTCTGTTCCTTTCTGTAGTGTGGAAAGCCCTCTGCCTTCCCTGAAGGGATGGCTTGAAGCTTTAGTCCAGGTGTTCAGATAGTCCAGATTTGTCACCTGTAAGTAGATCTCTGTGAAACTCTGTATTTTCCTCCTCCTTTTATCTCAGCTATTTTGCTTCCTGTGAAAGTCCTCTGCACCAACTTGTTTATAAAAGAAATATGTATAGGAAACGGATAAACTTTAAAATCATATTCTGATCTTGAAAACATTAGTGTAAGTATGACCTTATGAATGTAACAATGCTGAATAATGTAACTGAATTTGCATCACTGAAAATGACATCTACAGTTAAATTTTTGAACTTTTTTTTTCATCTTTACTCTCATCCTACTGAGCTAGTTATTCCCTTTTAGAGTAGTACAGGAACATCAGACTCCACAGCTACAAGGAACCAACTGAATCAAAATGTCCAGTTTTCTGTAGCTTGCAATAGATCTAGACATGTTCCCAGAAACCAGCTGCCACTAAAGGCAAACAGCTCAGAACTATATTTTCTTGCAGCAAAAGGGAATCTGGCAGAAGCTAGAGTGTGCTTGGCATGTAAGTGTACAAGCAGAAGAAAGTTAAAAAGCTAAAACCATGACTGGGTTATAGGTTAAAAATACTTAAAATATTACTGAATACGCACATGCTTTTATTGACACACTGAGGGTGTCAGTGATCCGTGATGTATTTGTGACCAGCAATTTCTGCCTTAGTGGAAGGCAGTAAAGAGGGGCAGTAAAGTAGGGGAAGGCAAATATTTAGTTATTTCAAAGTGAAATCTATGACTTTTTTTTTTTTTTCTGAGTGATGACTTTACCCTAAATCTATGGGACAAACTACTCAGGATGTATTCAGCCATGGTGGGTAACCCAGCTGACAAAAGACAGAAGTAGGAACTGGCCCAAATTTACTCTGAGCCTGAGGTACTCCTGGCATCACTGCCTGTGCAGGTGTGCTCAGGGTCACTGAGTAACACTGACACAATGTGGAAGGAGGAGAAATGCCATTCTACAAGAGGCAAAATGTCTCCATGAAAAATGAACCTACTAAGTCCCACAACTTGATAGTTTGTTAGCTGAAGGGTTATGTTACTTTCTCGCTCTGCTTTGCTGTTTGTCTCTGTAAGGTTTCTATTTAATTCAGTTACATTATGCTTTTAAATATTTCCCCTAACTTCTATAGATAAAGCATATACAAAGTGAAGTGGGAAAAGTCATGGAATCTGACTAGTTCATTATTTTGAGTCTATTACTAAAAATAATTCTAGGATAAAATAATAACAAAACAAAAAATAATAGGAATGAAGTAATAACAACAATAACAAAAACAGCAACAACAATAATAATGATAATGAATAATAATAGGGAATAATAATGAATAATAGGATTTTCAGATAGTTTAGATTTAAGTCCAGATTTAGAAAGCTCTCAGTTGTGGTCAGAAATTCACCTACATCCTATGCAATATGCAGTCTACCTTTTATACCATTTTCACACGCCTTTGCAGGACCATGCACAATGGTGCACGATACACGTGAAAAGAGTTTACTAAATCACACAGTCACCAATGATGCAATAATTAATTATACCCTTTCATTAGAATATCCCTAACTTTGAGAAAATTTTAACTGGTTTCAGGATTTTCACTCTGTAGCTTGGAAATCTGTCACTGAAACGCGTGCCTCTCCCAGAATTACATCCCCTTTTTTGCATCCACTTGGATTATTTCCTGTTCTCTCAATGCAGTAGCAGCTGGAGCCACTCCTGGCGGCTGCACCCTGCACTTCACACAGCTGCCTCCATGGCTTTTATTAATGTTTTCCATTTCTCATCCTGTTTTCTCACTGATGACTCTGGCAAAAGAGACACTCTCTCTATTGCAGTAAAAAGTAACACAATCCTAAACACCCATCTCAAAATAGCTGAGAGGCTTTGTGGCTCAGATGCAGGAAAGCAAAATCAGTGCCTACTGCTGCATGTTCGTATGCCTCAGAATAGGCTGCAGGTTAGAAGGCAACAAGAGTGCTTTGTTTCTATTCTTATTTTTTTAAAGACCATTATGTTAATAAGAATTCCCGTGCACCGTGGTACCTTGCCAGAAAGCTACTTGTAGGGCCACTGCCTCCCTCCAGGTGTCACTGCCCTCTTGAGTACTGAGCCTCCGGACAGCAGGCACTGATTGAGCCATCAATAAATCCAAATCAGGTCGGCGTGTGCAGTCTAATAGCTGATTTCATTACACTGAAGTGACAAGGCGTAAGCTATCTGGTCTGAGGAATGGGATTGATTTCACCAAGGGAAGCAAAACCAAATGTAATATTAATCAATAATCCAAGACAAATCACTGTGAGCCTATTAACTTGATTTTTAATTCTGAGGAACAATTTGTCATTAGTTGGAATTCTGGACTGTTTTTTTCTTACAAGTAGTGCATTTTAGGAAGACACAATTGAATTCACAATTGTTCTTCTAGAGGCAGAAGTTTGTAAATGAAGGGATTATAGACACAAAAAAATCCATTCATAATTAGTCTTCCTCTCTTTCAGGACAGTAATAATGACTAATGGTAACCATTTCTTGAGTCCATTTAGTTAATGGAATCATATTATTGGTTTAGTTTTATAAAATTTTGTAAATTTATTTCAGCTGCAATAGTCTATCAGGCAGTAGATGCCATGCCAAGAATCTTTGAAGTGCTTTTCTTTGAGATGAGATGGAATAATTGGAAAGGTTTTGGCCCCTTGAAAGGGGACACATTTTACATTCAAATGTCCAACCAAACCACTACCATAGCATTTGCTTAAGTTGGTCATTTGGACATCTATAAATCATCTCTAAAGCCATAGGTGGCTGAGGTTCTTCCTAGAATCTAGGGTTTTTCCCTAGAAGAGTTCCTCTAAAACTCTTCTTATGATCTGCACATTCCCTTTGAAAATCTCAATTATATTAGGGAAGCAGAAATTTTAAGGCATGGTGGAATACAGGAAAATGGTTGGGTTTGTACATCACAAAAATGTCTTCAACAGACTGGTTACAGAAGACAGAGATTTTTTACTGTCTTGATATAATTTCCAAAATTTACTTTTCTGTGCCACCTGGGAAATCCCAAAGATTAGGCAAAGTGTAACAACATCTTCAATTACAGCAAAGAGCCAGCATGTGCAGGTGCTAGCAGTGATGCAGAGAAGAAAAACACTGAACAAGGGGAGATGGGCCTCCTCTATTGCTGCCTTATTGTCATGAAAAATGACGAGAAAATGTGGTTGCTTTTCGTGCTGTTCACTGAAAGGCAATGAAATGAGGTAACTTATGACTTGTATTCTTCTATTGTTGCTGCTGTTATAGCAGTTGTATAAGCAGGAAGCACTTTCCATTTGCCCCAGCTTTCCAAATGTCCACTGAAATAACAAGAGACGAGAGAGTAAGGTGGGGAAGGTTAGAGGTGGGAGGGAGAGCATGACAGGTAAATTTTTGTGTACTTCAGAGAATGGAGCACACATTGTGGGCTAAATATACTCTTGATATGGGTGTCCTTCAAAAGAAGAGAATTGCAGGTCTCCTCCATGTGTGTTTGTTTTTACGGCTCCCAGAGTCCAGGTCCTGCAGTGTTCATGATGCAGCACAGCCATTTACTGTTTCCTAGATGGTATGGTTTTTCCAGAGACAACTATGGCCAGCTGCAAGGTTCAGCTAAAACCTCAAGAAGCCTTGCTGAAAATGGTGACTACGTGAGTTTGGCTGAGGAGAGACAGCCCAGGTGAGGAGATTTTTCCACAAATTTCAAGAGTGCTTTTGGCAGGGAATGTGGGACAGCACAAGAGATTTAAAGAAATAAAATCCGAGGTGCTATTTGGAGGCTTTACTTTCACAATCATATTAAAAATAAAAAATACAATAAATATAAAACATAAGTTAATAAAAGTTTAAAAAGAGCATGAAGCCCAACTACTGCCACTTTTCCCTGTAAATGCAAATGTATTTAATTTAGTATCTCCTGAAAGCTCTACTCAGATGCAAGATGTGCATTGTTGGTGGTTTGTTTTTCTTCTGCACTCAAAAGCTCATGACACTTTTCACTGCCTATGAGAGTCATACAAGAGCCAAATAGAGAGCTCTGTGTTTTGAGTTTGTTTTTCTGTCTTTGTCTGGAACAGTAGAAGCCCTCAGGAGCTGGGACCTGAGGCTGGCTGCAGCTCTCAGAGAGGAAATTATCATCAAGTGATGCTCTTGGGTGGCAAGGAGAGCACACTGGAATACAGAGGAGCTTCTCTGAATAAGCTTTTGAGAGATTGGGTATCTTTGTGGATTGGCTCTTTTGCTTTTTTGAATCTTTCATGACTCCAAAGCTGGATGTCCCATATTACTCTTGCCCACACTGATCTCCCCCTTTACAGATGTTCAGTTCCCATTAGTCATACTATTGCCTTCAACTACTTTTTTTTTTTTTCCAGAATTGCTGTCTTCTCTGCCCTTCTGTTCAAGGAGAAGTTTGAAATTTTTCTTGTTCTCAGAGCAGTTTTAAGGAAGAACTTACAGCTCCAGCACCTCTCTCTTGCCCACATAATAACATTATAGGGTACTTTCAGTACTAATCTAAGATTCAGGAACTCCAGTCCAAGGCTACAGCTTGTATTTTGTACATAATTCTTGAATTTTCTGTAAAGGCTTGAAGGATCTCTAAAATGTTCATCCCAGAAATGTGAAGCATGCTGTGTGGGCATTCATCTTTTCTTTCCCCACCAATAATGAAGTCTGTTTGAAGAGCAGTCCAGTGATTCAACAGTGGACTGCAGTGAGTTTTCTGGACCTGAGGAGCTGAGACTAAGATGTGCAGTGAAGTGGAAGAACACAGATGGTAAGGTACCTGACTGGTTACTTTGTGGTTTAAAAAGACTGTAGGGAGATTGAACCTCAGAAGATGAAAATCAACTGTTGCTAATCCCATATGATATTGCAGGAGGTATTCTAAAGCTGCCCATAAGCCTAGATACAGCTTCCATTTAGCAAGGGAAGCTGCAAGCACATCTCTGGCTATACCCAGAGACTTTTTTTAAGACTTCAGTGTCCCATGGGACTGATTATAGTTAAGTAAGATATCAGTTTAGTGGTAGGTGGCTTCATATGAGCATGTTCAATGTCTCTAAGCACAGGCTGCCAATGAAATTCTGTGTGGGCAGACTGGCAGCTGGTGAGAACACAAGCTGTATGCAAAGCCTCCTATTGCATAAGTCACTGGCTGTTGCATGCAATGCCCTACTGGAATTCATGGTTGCTTTCGTTATGCAGCCAGCTCTTAAGAACAGAGATATGAACAAACAAAATTATACTTCATTTAAACCAACAAGCAAACAAAACACAAAAAAACCCCCACAAACAACCAAGAAAATTCTGTCAGGAACTCAGCACATTATATTCAGATTGCATAAAACAGTGCCCTGGCACTTCTCCTAAAGGATGACATACCAGTTTTCTACTGGGGCATACATAATACATATAGTAAATGTCCTGCTTTCAAGAAAAAAAATTATGTTGGGTGTTACTTTACAAATTAATTAACCATCCAGTTTAACACCAGTCTCCAAACTTCAGGCTGTGGGAGCACAGTTGATGTCATCTAACTTAATGTTATTTGCAGCATAAAACTCCTAGTCAGTCATCTTAGATTCCATTTGCAGGGAAAAAAATAAGCACTTGTTGGCTTCTGTTTGACTTATTTCAGAAGTCTGCCTTGCATTACTTTGGATATTTACATGCAGGTGCAGGCAGTTCATTGCAGGATCTACATTTCTAATGAATACAAGACTAAAAACCCCAAATCATAGGAACTATGCTAGGGATGTCTCCTTTACAGACTATTTTATTTTTTGAAGGTCTCCTAATGCATTCTTTTCTGCAGTCTGCACTGGCTTGTTCACTTGTTGCCCACCTTGAAAATAAGCAGAAAGCTCGATCATATTTGCCTTCCAGCTTCTCTGAGTGCAAACAAAAATCCAAACCCCAGCACAGTTTCTCTTATGATTGGGTATCAAGGAAAATGATATTACATTGAATCAATTTTAATGATTCTTTCCAAAAAGGACAGAGAAATCATTCTGTAACTTCCCTGGAAGACTATTAAAGTAACAAAGAAAATACTAAAACCAAATAATCAAAACAGGGCTTTAAGTTTGTGAAATCACTATAATTAGGACAAATACACACAACTGTAGTGGGTTTCTCTTTTTCCCCCTCAATTATGTTTAATGAGTTAAGATGGGCTTTTAGCTAATGATAGCTTGGGATTGTCCAAACATTCATAATTAATTAGACGAGTATAACCGAAGAGATGTATGTATTTAGAAGTCAGAAGAATTTTGTTTTGAATATGATTATGAAATTACAAAGTGTTATGACAACAAAAAGAAACATCCCAGTAATAATTTTCCTACATTGTGGTTAAATATAAAGTCACTAAATTTTTCTTTGTGGATAAGAACAAATTTTTCATTGTGAATATAAAGACACACTAAAGCAAATATCTTAGAATTTTATAGTACTCTTGAAGGTGTTCGTACATAAGAGAGGGCTTTTTTCCTAGTATTTGCAAATATAACAGGGTGAATTAGTGGAAGGAAGCAACTAAAGATGAATATTAGAAAATATTTTCTTTTGCATTGGGGTCAAATAGGGTGTGAGACTGAGTCTCTGAAAGGACGTAAAAACAGCTAGGCTTTTCAAATTGAGCTCAGTAAAACAACAGAGCAAACATATCGTGGGAATCACTGCCTCATTGCCTTAAAGATAGGAGCTACAGCTACCCAGGTACAGACGAGTGAGGCACACAAGCATGCAGTACCTATCTTGCCTCTATTACCCTTTCTTTTCCAGCCTTTCCATATTAATAAAAAGAAAAAGAAAGATAGGTACTAGTGGTATTATTGGTGCTTAATTAAAAGTTTCATGGGTCTCCAAATGCAAGATTCAAGTGCCTAGCTTTGCTAAGCTTTCTTAAGTTCAACTCAGAATTTTGAAGAGTGAGAGAGCTGTCAGAAATGCTTTTATAATAACTTTGTGATGACCTAATCTCTAAGGCTACCTTAGTCACAGAATATGTCAGCTAATTTTTGTGGGTTGCTCTGATTCATATCATCTTGGAAGGACACCATTATGCCAGCCTTGGCTGGCAGGAGCTCAGTCAAATCACCTCTCAACATGCCCTTTATTATCAAGAGATCAGGAGCTGGAACGGAATAACACTGTAGGTGCCTAAGTGGCTGTCTGCCGTACAGCTAAGCTAGGAAGACGAGAACAAGAACAAAGAATAACCTTGGGTCCACAACTCAGGCACACTGTGCAGTCCTGTTCCCTGACATTTTGCAATCTGCTTTGGCTTTTACACCTGTGGAAAGAGATTGTGAAGCAGCCATAATGTCAGATGAGAATTCTGTATTCCTTTAATAACAAAAGGGACTGACTCTCTACACGGCCTGAGAGAAAAAGGGCTTTACCAGGTCAGATCAAAAATAGCCTAATCCTGGATTCATTCTATTACAATGGACAATAGCAGAAACAACAGAAAAGAGAACAGAAAAAGGAGATACAAATAACAATAATTTGCCCAGATGTTCAAAGCAGCAAGCTGTCCAATAGATAGTCAATCCCTGAACTCCCAAACCAGAGTAAAGCAAAAACCTCCACACACTCAGACTCTACACAGGAATCAGATATTTTTTTTTTAAATTCTAAGGCAGTGGGATTCACAGTTGAAATGGACTCAGGAGCACTGTAAGATATTTGACAACCAGGAACTATGGTTGCAGTTTAGCCCATGTGCTTAAAATTAATGCACACTCTTATTTTCTGAATAGCCCATCAGTGTGTGCAGACAAGAGAAACCAAGCTAAAAAATTAGCAGGCTGTCTCTTAGGGGAACACTTCAGCAGTTTCTAATTTTTCGTGTTTGTTTCAGCCTTTCCAAAGTATTTCATACATATTCTTTCTTTTCCTCCTCTCTCTTTCATATCTCTTTTTCAAAATTTGAATGTAGCCACTGAAACACCACATTCACTATCACCTCTAAGCAATGCCTCCTCTGGCAATCTGCTGTGTTTATAACTAATGAATTTACAATTTCCATTGTTGTTGCATTCCTTCTACTGTTCACTTTTCAGTGTTGAACGCACCGACTCACTTGTTCACATAGACCTGTGTGACTCCACAGCCCAGTTTTCCTACCTGAGAGGAGGGGATAGGATGGTACTGTTGTAGCTGTTGTGCAGGGGAGAGCTTCCTTCGTCTCAAGTGAAATAAAGTAAGCTGGAATGGGAAGTGCTTTACAAATTCACTCTATGGGAGACAAACTGACTTAGCAAATAAAGACTTTCACCTCTAAGTCACCAGTTTGAGGTCAGTTTCTGGTGCATGTCAATAGGAACTTAAAAGCTTTACCACCCTGTGACTTCTCTGCAGTTTCAAATTTAAAGAAATGACAGTCTCAAGCTAGTTTCTCATAAACACCATCACCGCTGTCACTGCTAATTGGGCACTTGCTGGAAGCATTGGCAGAGCAGCAAAAAGACTGAATGAGCCATTGACATTGAACTCACCTCTCATTGCTGCATGTTCAGTGAGGCTCTTTGCTGCTGGCTTTGTGCTGCCTGTGTGTTGGTAGAGGTAGACCTTGTAAAGTCTCTTTCTGCCTTCTTATCTTGCTTTGGGAACCCAGCTCTTTAAAAATTGTGTTTACCATTTATAACTTATGTGTCACTGTCATTTAATGTAATTTTGAAGAGGTAATCATCAAAGAGCAATGGGTAAGAACTACGGGAAAATTTTGGTTTAATGTCAAGAAAAACATTTTGAGAACAATATATTGTGGTTTTAATAATGTGTGTCTGACACAGTCTGGCTGACTTAAACTCTAGACATATCCCAAAATATATAAGGCTTGAAGCAAGGCCTTTTGAAGCAAAGCTTACTTCCATAAATTATATGACTAAAGATGAACCTCTGTAGCAAGTTCTGATCTATAACTTCCCCCAGGAATAATCTCTTTCTACTGTATTCCTCTAATTACAATCCAAACTGATCAGCTCTCTCATTACCAAAAATACCCCAGTAATAAACAAACACAAAACAACACAAATACACCCAAGCCCATCTAAACTCAAAAAAAACAGGTAAGTTTTTCATTTTATTATGAATATCACTGCATATTATATTTTTTCATCTTAGAGACAGAAGAAAATTTAGACTCTCAAAATCCAGGATGGGTCAGAACACCTCTGATCTTTAACATTCTATATATTCTACTGCTAGAAGAACTTATTTTACAAACACTTCTATTAGTGAAATTAGTTCCTCAGGTCAGGCAAAATCCTAAGTATCTGAGGCTCAGTCACATTTGAACTTTAAGGTTCCTGATCATTCAACACTAAATCGGGGGTTTTATAATATACTTGCAAAAACTGATAATCAAACATCTTTCTGAATCAAAGGCCTCAGCAAACAGAATACATCTTGCATTCTCAGGTCCTATGCTCTTGCACTTGAGAATACATCTCACTCACCTGCAATCTGCATATTCCTAATTTCTTTCCACACAGAAACTCCTGTATAGAGTCTGCTCTGACCACAGTTTTGTGGGATGTGGGCTAGGGAGAGAAATAAAAAAAGCCCCAAAGAATGAAGGGTTATTGTTAAGAGGGAGAATCAGGGAAATGTTTACTTTGTGACTACTAAAGGGGTTTAAACAGGAGATAAATATCACATTGTCCAAGGTGGTACAGAATAAGAAGTTGACCAACACTCAATCTGCTAAACTAGTATGAACAATTTGCTGTCTTCAGCTTACAGTCTAACCTGGACAGAGATAAATAGGGCAGAAGAATAAATGTGTGTCAGCCTCATGTGTGTATCTGACAGTTCAGTTTATTAATTTAGGGCAATGGAGGTGGCCTTGCAGTTCTATGACTCCCTGTAAATAACAATGGCTGAGGAGCTGGTTCTTATCTTGTTCTGCCAGCCCTGAGGCACTACAGAAATTACCAACAGAGAGACAGGGCAGATCACTTACAAAAAATTTCTTGGTTTATCTCTAGCAGTCATTTATTCTGTCAAAGTGCAACTGAGATGAGCTTTTGAAGGTATATTTTGTACCTAAGTCTATGGGACCCAATAAGACACATCCTGGAGTCCTGAAGGAATTGGCTGATGTAGTTGTCAAGCCACTCTCCATATTTTACAAGACATGGCAGTCAGGTGAAGTCCCAGGTGGCTGAAAAAAGGGAAACACTTTTTTTTACCCATTTTGAAAAAGAGTAGAAAGAAGGACCCTGGGAACCACCGACCTGTCAGCATCACCTCTGTTCCTGGGAAGATCATGGAACAGATCCTCTTAGAAGCTACATGAAGACAAATGGAGGACAGGGAAGGGATTTGGGACAGCCAGCACAGCTTCACCAATGGCAAGTCCTGTCTGACCAAGCCAGTGGCCTTCTCTGATGGAGTGACCACACCAGGGGACAATGGAAGTGCTACAGGTGTCATTTATATGGACTTCTGTAAAGCCTTGGACATGGTGCCCCACAAAATCCTTCTCCCTAAATTGGAAAGAGATGGATTTGATGAGTAGACTGTAAGATGCATAAATTGGTTGGGCAGTCACAATCTCAGTTGCTCAATATGTTCTAAAGAAGAAAAAAGTTGTCCTGGAAAGTAATTTTGACAACAGGACATAGTTTTTGCCATTCAAAAATAAAAATTAATGTATGATCAATTTTGAGTTAGTGTAGGTTGACATTTTTAATCTCTGGAGAGAAGGAATCACCTGTCAAGAAATGCAGGAGATACTAAGTTCCTTTCATAAGGACTAGGCTTCCCACTGTGTTTAAAGCTATATTCTCAAAATTTTGGTACCTCTTTACATGATTTTTTCTCAAGTTCAGAGCACCCAGATGATTTTTCCCCTGATCTTGCCCAGCACCTTTGGAAAGCAGCCTTAGGGGAAGCTGCCTGCTCTACCACAGGGAGTGTCTGCCCTCAGCTCTGTGGGCTGTTACCTCCTGTCAGGACTGGATGGATGACAGAGGGCTCCAGTCTCCTCTGCACCTTTTAGATGTTCTTTGGATACCCATCCATAAGAAATTTCTGGCTTTTGTGATACATACACATACCTCACATAGTAGGTCCTGCCAATGAACAGGGATTTTAAGTACTGCATCAAATTTAGTCCTGTTATTAATGAGTTCACAATTCTATAAATTTTTATGCAAGTGTTTTATCACAAAACCTTGTAAATTATATTTTTCATTCCTCTGAAAGGGTTGGATACTATTTTTCTTATTTTGTAATGAAGAAGAGATTTTGACATAACAAATCTCTGTCAAAGAAGAGGGAAGCCCTTAATACTGGAATCTAATTTTCTGCTCAAACCCCTCTCAGACTGGTTTGCATTAGTAGAGGTAAAGATTTTTCTCTGTTTTGACAGGGCACCCTAACTTAACCTGCAGCATGAGTGAAGTGGCAGTCAGATCACTCTTCAGTGTGAATATTAATGAGAACATTCATAATAATCCTTCCCTTTGACAGTGGAACAGGAGCTAAAGTCCAACAGCAGGATCAAACAGGGTGGCATGGTACATGCATCAAACCATCTGGCTAATGCATAGCTCAAGGAAATGAGCCAAAACATTTCAGTCAAAACTCTTCACTGGAACAGTAATAGCCCATGAGTTCCTTTTCCCTAAAAACCCTGGAGGCAGAACAAAATATCCTGTCAAAATACATCAGTGCAGTGGAGCAAGAAAAACAAAAGCTTCAGACAGTGCATTTGACCATGTGAAGGTGTTTGTTTATTTCACAAAGAATTTTTTTTCTACTCTTCTTTTTGCTCCCTCTCCCTCACCTGCCTTCTGTGTCTTTCACCTTCACATGTACTTTGGGTTTGGCTTTAACAGCCCATTAATTTATTGAATAAAACTATGTTTAATTTAAAGACAGTGTTTGTTGCAAAACTTTGTTTCTTGTAGTTGTTCATTGTTATGTGACAAACTCAGTAGCTGAACTGACTCCTATCATTTCCCTAATCTGCTGCAAAGAAAGTCAGATTTCTAAAAAAATTTTCTGCTAAGGACATCTTCCTGGATCTTGAGGCTTAAATATAAATCCAAATACTATATTATTATATACATGGTTCCTCAGAACTGATACTGGTCATGATATTAGTACATCTTTGGTAGACAAGCATGTTGCTCTTGGTATTAATAACTGAGTGTTGTCTTACTTAGTGAAATTGCCATGGTCCAAAAAGCCCGGATAATGAGTTTCCAGCCCATTCTAAGATGTAATACTAATGGACATAAGATCGTAAGAGGAGATAGACAGATACCAGCAGCCTCCAGAGCTCCCAGTGGCATTAAAGCCCCTAAAAATTATATATGTACAGTTTTACACACAGATCTCAATGTTCTTTAATGCTCAGGAGTGTTTCTGAATAGGACACATTTGATGGCTTTTTAACACATTAAGTGACAGACGCCAGATATTCTGGACCTTCACTGCTGAAAATCTAACCACAAAGGATGAACTTGCAAATTCCATTCTTTCTCCATTAATCACTAACATGCACAGGCTGGCATATCAAAATGGTATAGCAGGTTAATACAGAAGTACTCTGAAGAAATGCCATTTTTAGTGTTCAAGTTTGGAATGAATAGCCAGTGCTGGTCAGTTTCAGGGAGCTAGTGCATAGAAAAAAACATGCTGAGAGGAAAATCCAGACTGTACCTGAAATGGGAAAGAATAAAGCCTGTCAAACCCAAAGTCTGTCCTGTTGCCAGGAGGAGTTCTGCAGATTGCTGTCTCTTAGGACAACAAGTTTTAGGAGCAAACTGGAAAAGTTTCCAAGGCAAGCATAGGACTGCACAACTAGTTGCCATGTGCTGCTGTATGATGCAAGAGAGATTTAGCTGAGACCTGCAATGACCCATCAAGCCATATTACAGTATAATGTAAAGGGGAACTGATTACTGATCTGGGAGCCATGGAGCTCCTGCTTAGGTGAATTTGCAGGCAGGAATGGGTGATTTAGTGTTTTGCTGGAATTGGTCTCTGAGAATAGCTTTTTCCCCAAAATAGACTTATCCATAAGATCTTCATAGCATTAAATAGAATTCTACTGATGAAAAGCTCAGAATCAATTCTGCACACATTTTGAAGACTGTCCTTAAACTTTAACATAAAAAACTCCACCCAAACAAGACTGTTTTGTTTAAAACTGAAGTGGTTTCAAAGTTCATTGAAATATTTTTATTGTTAAATTATCTCAAGCAGCTTTTTGAAACAACTAAAGACCAGAGATATTTGTTTGGAAAAAATTTCTATCTGCCAAACCTTTCTGAGCTGAAATTTAGTGGTGCTGAAAAGGTCAATGATGTTTGGGTTCTCAATGAAATCTATTTAATACCGCTGTCCTTTCACTCACTGAAGTTTTCATGAGAACTGTTGTATTTCCAGGACAGTTCTTGTTGTTTGTAGATGAAAAGTGCAACTTCAGAAAAAAGGGGGAGGATTTGGGAGTTCTTTTAAGATTTGCTGCAGTTTTTTCAAGTATTTTTCATTTTAATTTTATTTCTTTTTGATTTTTTATCCCAAAAGTCTAAGTAACTTTTGATTCAAAGTATATGGCTTCTCTTGACATAGGGAAAGGTTGACTGTCGCACACTTTCAATATTTATAAGCTTACATACTAGATAGAATAAGTTCACCAACCTAATGTCTAGAATCACAGACCTTGTTCTGCTTGATGTTGTTTATTAAATGTATTGCCTACTATGGCTTTGAATAGCCTTGTTTAATGTGCTGTTCTCCAATACTAGATCATCACTGATAATAATGTTGCTACTGCAGATAATGCAACCATTACTACTACTGCTATTTTGGAAGCACCAGTAATATGCAGCTCAAATCAGAGCATTTTTTGCTCGTAAGGTCAGCACAAAAAACCCAAATGTCCCCAAAAAGGCCACACAAATGAAATCTAGTAGTAGACTACTCTAAAGTGCTGAAATTCCCCTTCTGATTTTTGTGTAGTGAACAACTTTCTCATGAGGAATTAAAAAAACACACTTTACCTGAAGAATCAATAACGAAAATCACTATCCCAGCCTATCATGTGTCTTCTGTTATGCAACATCCTGTTAATTTCAAATAGACATCCATAATGAGTTGCAATGAAGTGTTTAAAAAGGCTCTTATTATCATTTTTATTCTATTTCACTACCTCATTTTTTTACATGTTCATAAAATTCTTACATTTATTCTCCTAATTAATCATAATTTCATGCCTAGTCTGAAGATGCTCAGTACTTAACAGGGTTGTTTTATCTGTGTCTAGATCAGTTTTTGTAATTATGTCTGTTTCAGAAAATGTGTTGTGAGAGCAATATAGCTAGTATTCTGTCACTAAAAATATCAGTCTATCCCTATCACTTTTGTACTTAAAAACCTTAAAAAATACTTTTAAAATAGTCTCTGTTAACTAGTGAACATATCAAGACAGTCTAAAAACAAGATCACCATATAATTTCCTTTATATATCTCTATATATCCCTATATATTTTTATATAGGAATATAACTTTTAAAAATGCATCAGAACTTTTATAAATTAAGGGCTGACATTATGAAATCCTTGTAATTCTGAAACTATTTTTGTAAATGAAGCAAAGTACTGGAAAATATTTCATTCACAGTCTTTAAAAGCAAATTAGGACTTTTCTATATAACATATTTCTCTATTATGCCATACTTGAGTGAGGAAATTTACCTTTTTTTCTCATATTTTATTCATTTGTATATAAAAGGATGTATTCCAAAGTTAAAATTAATAATATCTGCTGCAAATAATGGTGGGTTATCAAAATTCAAGGAGTTTGAGATTAATGTAATTTTTGTGCTTTATTCCTATAAACTCACAGTAATTTTTTGAACATAATTAAGCTGAAATAAGCTCATTTCATTCAGGTAATGTTGATATTTGCATGGTTTTAAAGTATTAGTTGCTGCAATGAACAAGCTGTTCCATGAACAGTGAAATTAGGGAAAAAGAAATTCAGAAGGATTTGCATTCGTCCCTACACAGCCTCTTACCACAACAATTTCAGTCTCTTCCTTGCACCTTTCCCAGTGCTTTGAAAATCTCCTGAATACATTAAAAGGAATAGAGAGGAACAAGCATTAGAGAGAAAAAACTCCTGAGCTTCGATCATATTTATGCTGATGGACTGGTATATATCTCAATGCATATTTTTTATCAAAAAAAAAAAAAAAAGGAAAGAAAGAAAGAAAGTAGTTTAACTTTATATAACAGCTTTAAAACAAAAAGCATCTGATCACTTTACAAGCTGCAGAACACATTACTCGAAACAATATTAAAATGCAAAAATAATCTGTCTAGTCGGACAGGCCATACAGCTGTAAAAGTCATGCAGCAGGTTTTTTGGTTTTTTTTTCAGCAGAAGCATTAACCTGTCTGTTATAATAGTGCAAGTTGTGTTGAAATTGCTTGCAAAAGTTGTAGAAGACATTAGTCTATTCAAGTCAGTCACAGAGTTTCGAGGCTTTTCTGCTATTTGTTTAGAGCAGAATTATTTAATGTATTTCTTATCCATGAGACTCCAATTTAAGAAAAAGATAAACTGCTTTTACATAGAGCAAAAGTTTTGTAAGTATTGCTGTCCTTAATAATACAGTAACATTTTTAAGCTACTCATCTGAAAAGTTTTGTCCTCAGTTTGGGGAGTGAGCCTTGACTTGATGGACTGTTATAAAACCATTCATTATGTCTTGGATGTATCTAAACCAATTCAGAATTCATCACTCAAGGGTCAAGCTTAGATCAGGATGATCCTGTTTTTGTTGTACTCACAGCAGACCAATAGATACTAGTATTATGGCTAATATAGCAGTTTTTATTTCCTGATAAGTACAAGAGATGAAATTGCCTTCAGACATTAAGAAAGTCATTGTATAGATAGTAACCATATATAGGGTAATCTTAGTTGCAGTTCCCTTGGAAAGGCTAGACAGATTATTTTTGCATTTTTTTAAGTTTGAGTCATGTTTCCTGCAGCTTGTAAAGTGATCAGATGCTTTTTGTTTTAAAGCTGTTATATAAACTACTTTTCTTTCTTTTTTTTTTTAAATAAAAAATGGGTTCTCTTGGCTGAAACCAGATTTAATCAACAGTTACATTACTTGTTTGACTGATTGATTCAGCTTTCCTCTTACTCAAGAAGTGAATGAAATAATGGATGTCTCTAAAAATAGGGAACAAAAGATAGCTACAGAATCAGTGAAATAAATAGCATACAACTTCATAAATGAAGGATTGCCACCCTACCTGCTCATATTCCTGTCTATCCCACACTGCCTGAAATTTTACTCTTCTCAGACAAAGCTGTCTATTTTTTTGAATCTCCCTTTGAAAATATTCCCTAAGAGAGGAATCCTTATTCTCTGGCAGTAGTCATATCCTCTACAGTAGCCTGGGTTTGTCTCTTTTTTACCCATGCCTTTACAAATGTATAGATACAATCAAAAATGTAGCTCTACTATGAAATGAGGAATTATCAAGATACATCTGAAAAAATATCTTCACATCTTTCACAGACAAATGCCTGTGCCAGTGGTCAGAGTCAGGTAGATACTGTTTGAGTGTCAGGGGACAGCTGCTGATGCTGTCAGGCTGCATGGGCACAGAGATATTGGGATGCTCAGTGACCCATCTCAGATGTTCCCCTGCTAGACAGAGAAAGTATCTGCTGTCTGCAAGCAGGTCTGACTCATGCAGCATGCTCAGAACCACAGCTTGGTTTAGTGTCTTTATTTAAACCAATGGGAAATAAAGAAAAGCTTGAATGGTCAGATCTTATTTGCATGTTATAACACTACGAGAGCTTTTATTGGTTTAAAAGTCTAAGATTTAAAGCTGAGCTGATGATCTGTTTTTTGTTCTGGTGAGAAAAATGTAGGACTTCATAGCACATTGCTTCTTTCCTGGAGGTGCTGAAGGACATGGGTGCTCCACCACATGACTTGACTGAGCTCTGGCAGTGAGAGTTGATCACTAGTGAACTGTAAATACAAAATGGCAGCAAAATGGTTACTGATGAGAGAGCACTAATAATGAAAAACAGCAACTAGTGGGTCTATGGGAATGCCAATTTTGAATAGAAATGGCAATATATTTCCCCTAGAAGTGATTTTTTAAAGAACTTTGTAATAGTGGTTTCAGAAACTGCACATTAGTTTAGGACAAAAGACTGATAGGTTGAACAGCTAGACTAATTTGACCCTAAGAATGCAGTTTTCACTGTGGCTTCTGTTTAAGAACACAAAGAAGCTTGAGGTAAATAGCCTGATGGCTGTTATTAGGGACAACAAGTACCATAAATCTTTTGGTGGAAACATAACTCCTTTTCCAGTGAAAAACATGATGCACCTCCTATTGAATTATGGTTTTGCCTAAAACTATTTAAAATATTGTATAAAATAATCAGAATCTTGCTCACAAAAAAAAATTTCCCTCTTGACTCCAGTGCAGTTATTTACAGTTGCCTTTCAATGCCTGTAACCTAGGGCAATGGTTTCCTGTAACTTCAACCTTGAGACTAAATATTTTGATCTAATGTTTCTATACTGGTATTACATGTGGGTAATACACAAAACAACTGTATCTCTATGGCACTTATTTGAACTAAATCACTTTATTATTGTTCATAATTGACTGGCCTTATTGTTGTCATTGGCCTGGAAAAGTAAGTGAATTTGTTTTGCCTATCACTATTTGGTTCTATGAAAGTTGAGGAAGAGGTAGAGAAAGAAAAGGAAATCTAAGCAAAAAGTTAGAGTTGGTCTGATAGGTTTTTTTAAAATTTATTTTCCTAAATTCTGTCTGGATTTTTTCCTAAGATTATAGATTAAGAAACAAGTTTTTGGCTATTTTTTTCCACTAAAAGTATAGATTCCAGAATATATAAAGTTTTGTGATTTTTTAAAATCAGTTTTATTTGGTTTAACATAACAGAAATAAAAAAAAATACAGTTTCAGTATGTTCAAATGTTTTGAACAAAGAATATTTCAAATTCCCTTATGTTTATTTTTAATCCTTTAACCTGGAATCCAAGTGTAATTTTTTTTTTTTTAAGATAAGCAGAATTTTTAACCAGGTATATAATGAAAATCTCTTGACTTTTTTTTCACCAATTTTTTCCATAATCTTGCATTATTTCTGTTTAGCTATTTTTCCCTTTCCTTTCCCTTTTTTTCCTTAGACACACAGCCCTTGTAAAAAGGGGGCATATGGCTTGACTGAAACTTGGTTCTCTGATTTTAATATCTTGCACAGTGTACTGGCTTTATCATCCTTTTCATGCAGTATACAGATTCACAGCCCAAATCAAAACAAAGTATGAAATAAGGGCATGAAAATCATGAAAACTTGTGTCCTTCATGCATGATGGCTGGATAGAACATAAGAGCCTTCCTGCTCTGTGAGTGTTATATATTTTAGATAAAATTTGTATTGTTTATTTTTCCTGTGGTATATGGCTTTGATATCACCACTTCATCAATAGTCTTACAAGATATGTAAAGCCGGCCCGTTACTCAGTCACTTTGGCTGGCCAGGTACTAGATGACACAAACAAATCTCCTTTCTATTCTTCATAAGAACTTCATTCTCTACCTGTGGCGGCCTGTTAACCCCTGATTCTGTTATGTTCCCCCTGTTCCCTCCCTAGCCTTGGCCACTCCCTCGGTTTCTCCCTATTTGCTCCTGTATCCCAACCCCGCCCAGGGACCACCCCTGGGCCCCTGACAAAACCACCCTGCACCCAGACCACATTGTCTCTTTACCTTTGAACATCGTGGGGACAGGATGTGATTAAAGCCATTTCAAACCCTCATGAGAGACCCTTCTCTGCCTTCTTTACCACCTGCGTTGTAACGCTGCTGGCTGCCGGAGCCAGATCGCGGGGCTGTCCAAAATGGACTCTGGGATGCGACTGATCGCATGGACCTAGGAAACCCTCGCTGAGCTCTCAGGGAGCAGCAGCCTGCTAGGCAGAGTCCAGTGGTTACAACACCTACCAGAAGGTCACCTACTCTAACCTCCATCAAAGGTCACATCCATGGCTGTCAGCCTACCCTCAGTTGTAAGCTTCTTCCTATAGTGTTGACATTCTCCTTGAGTTCTAGGACATCAGAAAATTGCTGAGAGTTTGAAATATGGATAACAACATAGTACGAGAAAGGTGATTTTTTAGAATTCTACCTATACTTGGTTAAAAACCCATTTCCTGATGTGCAAATTGTTCAACAAACTGATTTTCTGTAGCTATTACCCTACCTGCTTGCTCATCTCAAGCTTTCAAGCTCCAAACACATGTAGTCAAAAAACCACACAACATGCTGCTAGGCACTTAACAGCAATCAAAGCAGACCTGGTAACTCCTCCAAAGAGCTTTGCTCCAGTTCCAGCCTGCCTGCTGTACCGTGGATAGTAAATGCTTCTTGCAGAATCCCTGAGGAATCTCATTACTTGAGCTGAGCTAAAATGTTTTACTCTAAACAAACACAGCGAACTGCACTGACTTTATAAATAAAATTAGCCTAGTCAAAAAGCTGTCCTATTACTTCAGAAGTATATATTGAAAAGCTGATTAAATTCCTTCTGTCTTTTCCATTGAAGCTCTCAAAGGAAGAGTGTCTTCACTCTCATAGGGCCTAGCCAGCTCAGCAGCCACATTTAATTCCACATTGCTTTTCCTTCAATGTGGAGTGACAAGCAATGGGTTTTGGCTGCCATACCAGATGAGGAGGATAGTGTTGCTCTTGTCAGTAAGGTGGGGAAGTTCACATGCAAAAGTTTTCTGGACATTCCAGTAGCCTGAAAAGGACCGAGGGGACAAGTGCTTCTCATTGCTTTTGGGTAAGCCCCTATCAGTTGTAATCAAAGCCTAGTTAGAACCGTGAATTACAAAAACATTAAAATTAGGAATGATAAAATGGAGTTGTCCCTCTCTTTCTTGTGGTGTAAAAGCAGACCAGGAATTTTCTGATCAGTGAATGTGACTTCTGGCAGGAAAAAAGAAGTTGTTGAACAAATATAAAATATCATATCTTTTGCCCACAGACTTAAGGGTTTGTTGTTGTTGTTTGCTGTTCTTTCAGGCAATTCTGTAAAAGGATGATAGTGTAGCACCTCAAAGGTGTAAAGATAAGATGCTTCCCTATAGCATTTCATTCAGTAGTTCTAACTGGGAAAAAATCCAAATGGAATGGCTATAGCATTCTTACATCTGGTGGGGGGATGAATAAACCTTACAGAAAACTGGGAGATACTTGCTGCTTTGAAAATAGAAAAGAAAAATTCTCAGTGGATGAATCAAAAGAAGTTTTCAGTCATAAGCAATGGTCACAATTTTAAATTGAAATTTTAGATCAAATGAGTACTTCTTTAAAGTTATGAATCTACAGTCACAAATCTCCACTCTCCTCAGAGGAAACAAATCACGTTCCACTCTACCTCACAGGCAGGCAGGAGATGGATTTAAAGTTATGCCTAGCCAATTCTTGTTCATTTATTGCCTTGCAACACTTAGTAAACATTCCAAGTAAAGAACTGTACAAGTGTAATTGCATTAACTGGTTTCAGGCTGATCTAAACTTACTCCCTTTGAGATAGAGCACTGGATTCCCTGAACAGGTTTTTCTTTTCTGGATGAGTTTCAAAGCAGATTCATTATCAAACAGCTGTCAGGATCACTTTGAGTGTTATGTGAGTAGTAAAATTAAATAAACATTGGAAAATCAGAGACAAATGTGCAAACAGGTCTTTTCTCTGTTTTTTTTAATGAAAAACAAATTTTTCTGTTTTTCTTAAATGGCAAGGTCATAACTTTGGTATATTTCCTTTCATCCTGTCAGGGTTATAATTTTTACAGATTTTTTATTTGTTTTTCTGTTGTTTCTTATTATTTTCAGTGCTGATTTTGTTACTCCTTGACAGGCAGGTGGAATAAGACACTGCCTTCCAGATGTTTATGGAATAACTTGGATTAATAGAGGACACTGCAAATCCTTTTCCACAAGTCCAGCTATGATGTATCTGTGTCGTATAATTTTCCTTTACATTATCTCCCAATAGGGTTTTGTAAGTCCCTTAGACCTGAGTAGCAGATTTTGTTGAGGTATCATCTGAATAAAGGAAAGTTGGAGTGACCTGACACATACAGGATCACGTATCTCCCACACTGCTGAATGCCAGAGCAGGAAGGAGGTGGTGATCTTTTGTGTCATATTAGACATCACCTGCTCTCCCTTGACCTTGGCATGAGGGTTTCAAACAGTACCAAAAGTATCAAAACAGTATCAAAAGTGGCTTTGATATCCACTAAGTATTGAGGACTCTTTTAAGATCCATGTAGAGTTTGTCTGAGTTGGTATCTTCAGGCACAACACAGATGTCTAATAAAAGTCAGAAGTCCAGTCTCCTCCTAAGAGAATGCCAACACACAAGCACTGCAGCGATGGTAGAACACAGTTGTTATATTACTCAAACTGCTGCACCACAGATAGATATTCCCCATGAGTACAATTGTAGGGAATTTTACTTTGCTTTAATTTGCCTTTTTCTATCACATTATTCTAAGTATTTTTCCTACATGTATTCACAACATTATATAGTATTAACAGTTACATGCAGCCATCATTTCAAAGTGAATATGGTTCAGGTTCAGACTTTTAAGATTTGAAGTAAGATCTGTGTCTTTACTTATGTCATAAACTGAACAAAGGATACAACTTTAGTGTCTCAAATAGATGTTTGGTTTCCCATGGAAGTAGAAATATACCCTTGGTGTTTTCACCTACACTGCCTTCTTAGAAATAAAAGGAAACTTGGATATTTTTTGTATTCCTTTGAAAATGCAAAACAGCTTTAGCTAGCTGTCTATATTTACTTTGCTTATCTCTACCTCCTGCAAGCTGCAATACATCAGGGAAGCAGTTACAATGGAGAAAGGTCCTGAAGGCACTGAATAGAATGTGCTATTTGTGATACGGGTTCTTTGCAAAGGAAGATAACATTAAGATGACTTTTTCATTGCTGTGTTTGTCTTTAGACATCAGCTAATAAGGCTGATGTGATAAGCTGTGTCCGCAGAAATGATGGCTATGGCTAGGGAAGGGTTTGTTTAGAGCAGGTGGCATGCAGTTACTCTCAGCAACACCAGACAAAGACAGGAATAGAAAAACATCTATAATTTATAATCTGACTGCACTGTCAATGACAATGTTATAGAAAAATATGGAAGCAGACTTTAATCAGCTGGTCTACAGCTTAGTGAACGTAGGGTTTAGCAAATCTCGTGCTGAATTTAATTTTGCTATGGCTGCACAGTAATAGATAATGCTTAGCATTGGGTGTCTGTAACATGCTTCAATCTGAGGTGTAGAGGCATACTGGACATGCTGTCTCAGGTATGCCAGGACCACACCAAGCCAAAGATATGTAAAAGTACATACTGTCTTCTCCCTGGCTGTAATTCTGGAAAGTACCCTGGGTAGGTTGCATTATTTTGTTCTTGATTAGATTGCATTTTTGTTGTGATAACTGTAGATGGTTTTGCTGTTATTTTAAACTTTTATTACATGCCAAATCTTCCATGCAACTCTGAACTTGAGCACAATTAACTATTAGCATATATGTAAATTTCATTGGCTGTTAGAGGCCATGTCTCTATATAAAATTAACTATATTCTAATACAGTTTGCCCTTTTTGTACCTCTCCCTCTTTCTTTCTAATTCTGACAGCATTTTCAGAAATTCCGTTAATGAAAGAC
This sequence comes from Corvus cornix cornix, assembly GCF_000738735.6. Taxonomy (NCBI): domain Eukaryota; kingdom Metazoa; phylum Chordata; class Aves; order Passeriformes; family Corvidae; genus Corvus; species Corvus cornix. The sequence continues at coordinate 19,694,592 of NC_046335.1, read as the reverse complement.
TATGAGTCACTAATTACAAAATTATGTCATTGAAACTGTAGTTCAAAATCTATAAAAGTTAATAAAGCCTCTCTAATGGTATATCAATTTATAAGCATAATTAAAAGTACAACTGAAACTAACCAATTTTTTCACCTTTTAAAGAACTTTCAAGTCACTTCTGGTTTCTTTGAATGTGGTAAATAACGTACCAAATAAAATGGTAGACACTGAGTGAGACACAGAGATAAAATCCTACGGATGAAATCCTCAGCCAGTGGTGTCAGTGCTATAGGATTCAGATAGTTTTATGCCCACGGGTGTTTAAAGCTTATAAGCTTTACCATTGTATCACCATTTCTTTCGTGTTTGTTAATATCTGTGGGCACCACTGGAAAAAAATAATGAAAACACACAAAAGAACAGGGTCTTGACTGGGATTAGGTGATGCAGACAACTCTAATTGGCACCGACTTCCCTCAGGGTAGTGATGAGTAAAACTTAAGCCCACTGCTTGCTCTGAAATGTCATAAAAGAGAGAGCTATTTTCCTGTACTTGTGGTTGAACACTGTTGATTTAATTACAGCAAAAAGTGATTGGGAAATATTTTTAAGAGAGTTAGTCTCCTGTTGTCAGCTGTCACTGAGATGGATAGAACTCAGGCTTGCTCTTGAGGCAGCAGTTATGAGCTGGTTTGCTGGTGGCTGAGACAATAGGCTGCATATTTTTAAATTGTATCAAGAAGGACCTATTATTTAGGACTCCTTATTACTGTCAGTGTCACAACATCTTGCATTATTCAAAGAGAGCACTGCTTCCATCCGTCAGTCTCCCCTTTGCTGTCAAGGATGCAAACACAAGTCCTCATTGCTTAGGGGAAATTTGTAGTATAAAAGGGAAGGAAGAAAGATACCAGGAAAACTTAAATGATATAGGAAGAAAATCCTCAGGGGAAAGAGCAACTGGAGCTTTGAATTTTTATACTTGCTACATCATGAAAAAAAGAAAGAAAAAGAAAGAAAGAAGAAAGAGAAAGAAAGAAAGAAAGGAAGAAAGAAGGAAAGAAAGAAAGAAAGGAAGAAAGAAGGAAAGAAAGAAAGAAAGAAGGAAAGAAAGAGGGAGACAAAGGAAGAGAAAATTTCCTTTTAGAAAGTGCTAGAGAATTTACATCTGTGTAAATGAGTGACATTTATGGATGTCTGTTTCAATCTAAAGTTGGAATGCTGGAATTGTGCTGGATGTGTCTCAGAGAAAAAAAAGAGAAATTATTCCTATAAAGACCAATGATTAGTATTGTGAAAACAAAGGCAAGTTCAAATAGGTTAAGAGGGGGATGTAAAAATAAATTATATGGCAGTTGAGCACATTTTAGAACACCGTAATAGGGAATATAGCTAGTCAGACTTTTGTAGAACCTTTTTTCATTAAAACTTGATTTATTGAACCAAGATTTTATGGGGCCAAAGACTGGCGTCAGAGACACTTTAACTCATCAGTTGTTTTATAAAGGGTTTCAGAATTAGTTTCAGTATTGCTTCAATTCTTTTTCAACAAAATTTTTTAGTTTAAAATTAGTTTCATTAAGAAAATGAAGAAAACTTTGTGTCTTTCAAAATTTTTCTGATTAAAAGTATGCATTTCAAGATAGAGTTGGAGTAAGTTTTCTCCTATGTCCCAAAGCATTTGAAAATATATCCTTTCAGTCTTGAACATTTTTGAAATTGCTAATGTTCATCCTACTTAGAGATGAAAATATTTTGAAGTATTTATGTGTCACTGAAACACATTTCCTGTGAAACTAGAGCACAATAATTCTGTCTCTGCTACACATGCATCTGCCATTCTCATTGAAGAAGCTTCATTTAGAGGAACGCAGTGGCCTATCCAAACAAGCGCTCTGTGACTTGAAAATGACAACAAGGGATTTAAATCACAAAGACCGTACCGGGTCTACAGATTCTCTGCAATGTTCCCTGGGCTCAGACCACAGAAATGCTGTCATTGTAAGGCAGGCCAGTCACAGGATATAAGGAATCCAGGGCACTTCCTCCTCTACTTTGTGCTATATCTTCAGAGTCTGCATATGGAATCCTTACTTCTGTTGTTTTTACCCTCGGAGTTATGGAGAGGAGTCCAAGTTCTACATTTGAGCTGGGACTTGGGCAAGTACTGCCCTGAGGGAAGGGCTGTAAATGCAGTGTGGCTGTTGGCTGATCTGTTTTCTGTGATGCTGCTCACAGCACTATTTGAAAAATACTTTAATTATGAAAAGTAATCATAAAATTTTATTCCAGTATTTTTAATTTGTGAAATCTTACTGAAAAGTCAATTCCTGGATGATTTTCAAGGAAACACTGCAGCCTGAACAAATTAAAATAAAACAAAGTGTGGTCTGTGTAGGGTGCCTTTAAGTGAATTCTGTGTCACTGCACCTGACTGTTGCTATCATGTTAGCTTGAGAAATGCATTTTCCATCTATTAGCCTGAAAATTCTTTCAGCCAGGGAAGGGACAGAATTCCATAAAAGAAATTTATTATATTTCAGGGTTTGCTGCTGAATTTTAGCTTATTTTGCAGGGAGAAAATGGGAATAGATTCAACAGGAATAGAAAAGCTATTAGAGAAGAGACCAGGCTGAAGTGTATTTCATTTTCATTAGTGCAAAGACTTTCTATCTCCTTTAACCTGCACTCTCACCATATGCACAATGAAAAACAAAGGGTCCAATTTGCTCTTCAGCACTGGTAGAATTGAACTAATTGATTAACAGCAATTTCCCCATCAAATAAATGGAGCCATGTGATTTCTGGCATGGACAGAAACAAAGCTCAGAAGTTGGTAAGAATATTGGTTTTGAATACAAACAGGCAGGAACCAAGGAAAGGAGTCTCAACACAAATGAAGCTCCTGGGCAAACCATTACCATGAGCCTGCAGAGGCTTCTTTTAGCTCTTAAACAGCTCCTTCTTCATGACAGTCTGAACTGAGTTTAAGCAGCTGTCCCAGGTAACAGAGCACAGGCATCAGGGCACCTAGGAGAGGAAAATTATCTCCTGGCCCTGAAACTCCCTTGCCACAAAGCAAGGTACCTCTGCACTTTCATTTGCAGTGGAGACTTGGTCCTGGCTCCCAGTTCATGACATTTTGCTCTTTTATTGAAATTCTATCCCTTCAATAATGCAGAGCCCGAGGGCCTTGAGCTCTTTCCCTCCTTACCCATCTTCCTTTTAGTGACCCTCAATAAAAACACAGTTCTGAAAAGTGCTTTAAATTTTTCATGGGTTTTTTTGTCTTTCATTTTGCAGCGAGATTTTGCTTTCTTCTTTGGATTCTCCTTTGCCACTTGCAGTAATGTATTTGTATCCCACAGTAAATATGACTACAGAAGAACTAGATCAGGTATGCAAATTATCTTGGAAGAAGCACCGTGTTGGGTATTTATACGCTAGAAGAGAAGTCAGTAACATCCCTTAAGGTAAAACAAATACACTTCAGCCATATTCTTAGGCCAAAGGAGAGAGAAGAAAGAATATAAAAATGAGGAGTGTCTGGTCCAGCTTTTAGACATTGCTAAGCTGATTCTTTGCACAGTTGAGTCAGCTAATAGCTCTTGGGCATTTCCTTTGACTTACTCTGTGTAAATTCAGATCTTTGTCAGTGCTGTCTGGAGGTGTCTCTCTCCTCTGACTACAGAACCTGCCTAAAATGACTTCTCTGCACTTTTGTAGGCCTAGTGTTTGCCTCTGGATCTCCTTTTTTTTTTTCCACACAGATGTGCAAATAAGGTTACAAGTAGATTGCTTAGTGATGGGATAGCATATGAAAGCTCCACCAGAAGAGGGTAGACCTGATTACCTGCAAGAATATTTAGAATAGTTGCCATAACCCTATGGAATAATCTTCCCATAGATAAAAATTTAATAAATTAAAGAAATCTGAAGTAAAGAAATTGCAGGACAAAGATGCAAGCCTTCTGTTGCTTTGGTATAGAATCATCATCTACATTTAAAAGATTAGGAAATGAGTAAGAACATGATACAAAAAGAAAGAGAAGAAAAATCTATGGTTTGTGTAAAACATTAAAATTGTGGCAAGGAATGGAAGCTGACAGAAAGTAGAGGGCCAAAAGTGCAAAGAAAGGTAGGAAAGGGAATCCATAAGTTAAGGTAGATATTAAGGAGCAAGACACAGGAGGTTTAAATAATGGTAGTTGAACAAAAATGTTTAAATACTTTCTCGCAAGATTACTACTAGATGAATAGAAGTATGTATGGGCAGGTTATTGAAAGTAGTCCTTCAGGTAAAAATCCAAACCTTTGAAAGTTATTTTGTTGATATTGCTTGTAAATGGTCTTCTAGGAAAAATAAGAGAATCTCTCAAGACCCAGCTTTAGCAGAAATATCAAAACATTGGTCCTTTGCTTCTGACTCTTGAGTTAGCAGAATTTCAGTATTGCTGTATTTGTGTGGAAATGATTTCCAAAATATTTCCCTGAGGCTAGTGTAGTCAAGATGGTTTACCCATGCAGGAGGAGATTTTGCACCTGTATGTTCTCTCCCATGCTCCATTTCTTTTATGCTCTCAAAGCTTCCTGGTGTTTGCCTAAAGTTAATTCATCCCTTCCCACCTAATAGGCAAGAGCTTTTCCGATTGCACTTTAATTGCCTCAGTGTTAATCCCTGTTTAATAGTGTTAAATTTTGCAGCAAATTAAAACCCAATTTCTGAGTTTGAGCTGTATCATGTTGTGCGAGTTACATCTTGACATTAGGATATGCCCAGCTGCCCACACGATCCTTCATATCCTGAGGAGCGTTTCATGGCTGTTTTAATGCAACAAAGCACTGATGTTAATTCTCTGCAATTTCCAAACTAGAAACTGTGAAGAGCAAAAGTGGAATAGTTTCCACAAAAGTTTTTTGTGAAAATAATTGGACTGAAAATTATTGCATGGTGGTAGAGACTGAAATCCTTGCAGAGGCTGGCAGAGATTCTCTTGGAGAGCAAATTTTCCTCATAGTTCCCACTATTGGGTAAACCTACCAGTCGCTGGCCTCCCTGCTGAGCCCACAAACAAAGACTGGAGGTAGGAATAGAAGGGATGAAGAAAGGAACTTGTGTTCACTCTAAGCCACAGGGCTGAAAGCCCTTACTGTTTCCAAGTTTTTGGTAAAAAATTCTGGGAACAAAACAAGAAAAATGTTCACATTTCAGGCATATATAGGACAATGAAATGCGTAGGCTCTCCTCTTGTTTTGGTTTTTGGCTACAAAACCAGCCCAAAGGATATGCAGAATAAGCAAAAATCCAGTAGATAGCTTTAATGAAAGGGCTCTACCTAGGGCAGAGAGCAGTGGAGCTGACAAAGAGATCTTCATGCTGTCTTTTGATTGATATGTGTACTTGAGTGCCACATCATGTACGTGTTGTGTGTGTTCTGAGGCATACAGTAAGAATTTACCACTAGCAAGTGACAGCTCTGAGCATAAATAAAGCATTTCATTGATCATGGAATAACTGTGGGTAGTCTTGTGGCAGATCACGTGGAAGCCACTGCAAACACAACAGTAGTGGCAAACCATTTCTCTGCCATTCACAGCTCCTTTCAGAACTATTTTACCACTCATGTACATTACAAGATGGAATGGAGAAGCTGTGGGCTGTTACTGCAGGCTAAAGATAGGCCTCCTTACTCAGTTTATGTGCTGACAGTGAACTCTTTCTTTTTTTTTTCCTATTGGGACAGAAAAATGATTCAGTTGAAACCGCTACACTGACTATTCTGCTTGGAGGGCTGTCTCCTGAGAGAGCTTTTTTTCTGAATGCTGCTGTATCTTAAAGTGATTTCACAAGTGATTGGGTGAATGTAGAATTGCATGACTCTGACAACTGCCTCTACAGGAACCTGGATACAGTGACACTAAGCATGGCTTGTGCTGTCCTTTCTGTGGCCAACAGTCTACTGATACATGATTATTGAAAACAAAAAAGCCTTTTTTTTTTTTTTTTTCTTTTAAGTAGGATAACATTACCATGAGACAGGCCAAGTCTCACTAGGAAAAAGGGCGCTGTTTCACTTGGGACCTCCCTCCAACCAAACTCCTCTCTCTTTCAGATCTGGACTGGTGAAGGAGAACATTATGTCATGTCTTCCACTGTAAATCATTCCTTAGTTCCCTGGAAACAAACTAAGTACAGAATATTTTTTGCCCAGCACTCTGAATTAATGCAGAGTGTCCAGGTGCCAATCTACGAGTTTGCATTTTCGTAGACAATCCATGTCTCTCTTCAGAGAGGTATTGTAAGGTGGATTTGGATCATGCTGATCAGAGTAGAAGGTCACTGATGATATAACAATGGTTTAGTAGAAGCATGTAGACTCAATTTCATGGTAAATTTTGCAACAGAGGAAAGGTGGTGTAGTACAGTTTGTATTCAGGCAGTACAGTTCCTCTTGGCCATGCTGAGCACTACCATAACTGAAAGCCCTCTAAGTAACTTTGGCAATGCATAAAGACTTAAAACTATCAAGTCACAAAGTGAAATAATACTAATAATTTAAAAAGTTAAGTAACAAAGACTAAAGAGGTCAATTAAGGAAACTACTTTCATATTGGATGGAAATCTTGACCACTGGCTATCCAGCAACTTCTCTTGCTTGCACAGATCAGTAGTAGAGATTTTAAGCAGCTTGCTTAGGGTTTGATCCATGTGTCACTGAAGTTAGTGGATACCTTTACACTGACTTCAGGGAGCTTTGCATCAGATGTTTAATTTCTGTCAAATCAGTACCTGTGCAGTATTTGAAAAGCCGTAGATAGTAAAATGAGAGAAAGAAAGACAGAGACTAGAACTATTTCTTTACCAATTACCTAGAAAATCCAATTAAGTAGTGATCTAAAGAAGTGGAAAGCAGTGGAGTTAAATAATTTTATTTCCCTCAGTTAACAATAACACATTAGGTTGTTAAGATGAAAATCACTTAAGAATCTAATACTCTATCCATTATGCATGCTGTTTGCTTGTGCATGTTAACTTCAGCAGGGAAACCTGAGTAGTCAATATTCTTTCCCTCAGCTCAAGCTTGCAGGTTTGTGTATTTCAGTATGTTGGAGAGATTATTTCTGAAAAAGATACATTGTATCTGTATCTATATTTATATTGATATCTAAATTTTTATATATATACACGCACACACACATATACACATATATATACATATGTATTTATATACGCTTGAAAAACTCTTTTTTATAGATTTATAATAGAATTGCAGAATCATGTTTTGTTGGCTGAACAAAGATTCTAATTTAGAATCTTACAGTAATATGTTAATTATCCTGGCTCATATATGCCTCTATTCAGTCTTAATTTAGCTTGAAGATTCAAGTATTCTCTCTCGTGTTTCATGTATTGCTTCTGATTAAGCCCTAACAATAGCAGGCACAACTTTGTTACACAATTTGCACCTTGACGTCACAATTTGTGTGCTGCTATGTTTCGTTATTTATGAGATATTCAAACATTAAAAACAATGATTCAATAAAAGGATCTAGATCTTCCTGTGGAATTACCACATAATTATGGTTGCCATATTCTCTTTACCACTGTAGGACATATCAAATGTAACCATCCTGAGATGGTGCTGCCTAGAAGGTCAAGAATTAGTATAACAATTAGGTGCATTACAGTTCCTGACTCATTTTAATCTCTTCCTATTAATGCTGAGAGCATGCACAGATTATGTACTTAAAATCTGTTTTCATTTCCAGGAAGATTATTGTTTAATGTCTTCACAGATGTGGAAAATGTTAGTAAGTAGGTCTTACTCCTGGCTTTATAATATCAAATGCATTGGTTTTGGTTTTGATTATTTAAAAAATAAAACCAAAACATACTAATTGAAAATATGCAAACAGTATTAAGATGCTTAAGATGTTGCATATTATTTGCTGCAATGGAATTCTTGAAATTTTTCTTGAATTTGCCAAGAGCAGAACAGATGATTTGGTGGTTCTTTTGTAGAAGATAATGATATCATGAGAAAGGAAGGAAAGCAAAAACCATTGAACTCAAGATGTTGCAAATTTCCACTGTCATTTTGTATTACAGAAGAAGGTGAATCTTGAATTCAGGGCTTAACAAGTCATTTGAGGAATATGTAAACAGTTTATTAAAACATCAGCATTGCACTTACAGGAGACCTGGAAGATTCTGAAGATGTACCACAGTATGGCTGGGACACACATTCACAAACTTGCCTCACTCCCCAGCCAGTGGAACTGACATGGTTTATGCAGCCAAGGGTCTAACCTACATCGTGGGTTCATATACTATGTATGTGTATATCCGTATGGACCTTATATGCACTGTATCCACACATTTGCATTGTGCATATCCTCCTTACTTCACTGCTTGATTCCTATGGAACAAGATTCTCCACAGATTTGTTACATCATGCAACACCAGACTGAATGTGGAGTGTATAGTATGACATGCAGTCAAGCAGAGCAACTTGGGTTTTACCCATCAAACAATGAAACAGTGGGTACCAGCCCAGTCTAAAAGGAATGAGACCAGACTAAGGAAGTACTGGCAGACAGATTGCAGGACAATCTATGAATATATTTCAGGAACAGTGAAAATGGTATCCTGTTTCCCTGTACCCTGGGAAATCCACAGCTGAAATAAAGCTTAAGGTAGTTGTTTAAAAGTAAAAGAATACAGGTGAGGAACTTAGGCATAGAACTACACATTCTGTAGGCTTCATGATCAGTTTTATGAAGGCTTCAGGAGTAATATGACCCTTCTTATATCCAAAGGCCTTAAGTGTTAAAGGTAAAATTTTGTAGAGGCTAATGGAGAATGGTGTGATTGAAAATTATCTGAATGAAGCTCTGCGTACTCTCAGCTCCTAGAAATTGGTCTAATATAACACACCTTCAAGGCATTATGAAAGTATTGTAGCTGTGATGGTCCAAGACTCTGGAAAATACATGGTTTGCAGACAGAGGCAACAGGAAATCTGTGTCTCAAAATTTGCATTGTCATACCCATGCATGTGAATGCACTAGGAATAGCCACCCTAAAACATGCATATTAGCTAAGCGTCTTGTTTGTATTGAGGATCTTTTTCATTCTTTCACTTCTGACTTGTATAAGAGTTTTTTTAACCCACTTAAGTGTTCTAATTAAATTGTAAGAAAGTATGAAAAATTCATCAAGACAGGACATACCATGTGCACATTTATTGCAACAGTGTAAATTTGGTGTATTTCTTCAGGAATAAAAACATTAGTGTTGTGGAGACTAGGATCAAACTTGCAGAATACATGTGATACACATGCAACTTTTTTTCAAGAGATAAAAGAGACTAATTTTTTTTTTTGTTCCATTAGTAGATTTCAGACTGTAGTTGTTAGTCTTAGCTCTTTGGTATTGTCTAAATCTAGTTGCAATTAAGTAAGAATGTGATTTCCAAAACACTTAGTAGCAGAATCATATGTCCTTTTGCTCAGCCAACTGTGTATTTGAGGAGGAGAAAACAGAGAACTGCCTTCAGCCCAAGGACATGGAAAGTGTAACCCTTCAAAGTGACTATCAATAATTAAGGTCTTTGATGCTTTGAATCATTTAGATAATAAGATTGCTTTGAAGTAAATAAATAACAAATTAGAATTTGTGGTAGTCACAGGTGTTTGGCACGACTGCTTGTAATCAAAAGCAAAATGAATGCATTTTACTCTGTGTAATTAGAAAAAGAAATGAAGTTTATATGCAAATTGTAAAGCACTTTACTAAGAGATAACCGGTCAGACGGCTTTTTGTAATTTAAACTTTCATTTATGGGGAGAATTTGCAAAGTATCCATTTTCAATGCAATTTCAGTGCAGCTGCTTGAACTATCTTAGTCTTCCTAAGAGAGAAATTCAAACATCACTGGTACCATGCCAATCTTGTTACAGCACAATAAAGACAACATATGCATTTTTAAACTTGTCTTTCCTCCCCTCTTCTGAAATGATAGCAAACAAAAATCCCTGAATGTTAGGTGAAATTACTTGATGCCAGTTGTCATGGTTTAGCATAGTTTGGGTTTTTAGTTAAAGAGGGCTCCATCAGCCACAGAAGTCATTCTATTGCAAAGAGGTGCTTACAGCTTCCTCTATGACCTCACAGAACGAATCAACTGGCTAGTTTGAATATTGGCAACTTTTTTAAACCACTTAAGAAGCTTGACACACCTCTGTGATCCACGTTTAAGAATGAACAAACCCCAGGAAAGTTCTCTTGCTTCTGGCTTTTGGACAGGTAACTGGGGGCCCTGCTTGGCGCGGCCCGGCTGGGTCGGCCTCAATGCGGCTTGGCTGAGATCTCAGCCGCTTCTGCTTGCTGGACTGCCGGCACAGCCCCCTCAGTGTGGGCTGGGCTGCCCAGGAGGCAGCCACCCTGGAGCCGTGTGGCCCTGTTCCACCTGCAGCCCTGCTCCGTGCAGGCAGCCCCGCGGCTGAGCCAGACCCTCCCAGTGTGGCTGCTGAAATCAAATGCTACACTGAAACGAGCTCCGAGCTCCGGCCACCACCCGGCAGAAATTAGGTGACTAACAGTAAAAGGCGAATTCCAGCTGCAAGGCCCAGGTGAGATTAACCCTCTTAGTGCTGTAAGAACAGATGAAGCCTGCAGACATCAATCCTCTCCCAAGTCAGAGGAAGAGGAAAGGTGAAGGCATGTGAAGAAAGCACCATAAAGACACCAAAGTCAGTGAAGAAGGAAGAGCTGAAACCCCAAGAGAGGAGAAAAAGGAGATGCTTCAAACCTAGAAGCTGAAATTCTGTTGTAAAGCTATCGTGGTGGTAGACTATGATACATCAGAGTATCTGTTGTAATTTCATGAAGCATGGGGGGTGGAGCATTCAAACTGCAATTGTGAGCAAAAGCACCTGCGCTGAAATAAGCAAATGTTGAAGTAGCTGTGATCTCATGAGAAGCTTGAACAGAGAGAGATGAAAGTGATGAAGACCCTTGCTCCCAGGGAAGAAGAAGACCTCTGTTCCTAGAGATGAAGATGCTCCCAGAGATAGGTGAAGAGAACCTTTGCTTCTGAACAGCTCCTCCTTAAAATGGTACCCCTTTGGCTCAAGATTGAGCCCTTGAAAACAGTTGTGGGGAAAGCTGTAAGATGAGGGAAGGAACTCTCACATGTGAGCAGAGAACCATCCCGTGCGGCTGTCTTGTTGTGACACTGAAGCCATGAGAGAACTGTTTCTTGTGGCGATGTCTCCATAGCATGAGCAAGAGAGACACCTCTCCCTAAGTGAACTGAAAAAGATTATTGTAGAGGTGGTAAACTGACTGAAAATCTCAAGGGTTGTCTTTTTACGTTGTCACTGGGAGAAGGGAGAAAGGTGGGGGTAAGTGTTCTGAAGGTTTAGTCTGACTCTTACTTTTTTTCTTTCTTTTAGGTCTGTTAATAAACTTCTTTATATTCTTTTAAGTTTTGTGCCTGCTTTGCTTTATCCTAATGCTTATCTCACAGAAGAAAAATAAGTAAGTAATGGATATTTCAAACCAAACCACTACACTTAAATGGTGTTTCTGCCCGGTTTACGAACTGAACTTGCTACACCAGTAAATAAGTAAACACTGGGAGATAAATAAGAAAGAAAAATCTGCTAATATGTTTCAAGCATTTTTTGAGATTGAAAGTTAATATTGAAGAACAATGAGGGCTTTTCACCATCTTCCACAGTCAAGGGAATATTTCCTCACTGGCTGGCATTGCCAAAGCATCTCAAACATTTCCATTTGGAGTACTGATGTCACCTTCAAAGGTCATGACTGATGGAGAAGGCATGAGGAAGAAATTGCTTGGAATAGGTATGCCAAGAAAAGATGGACCCAAGTGTCTTAATAGTGAAATGGGATTTGTTGTGAAGGGATGTGAGATAACAGGTAGATTAGTCCAAGGAAATATGAGACAGTGGGATAAACAGGAAGAGTGTAGAAGCACCAAGCAAAATACAGATTCAGACACAGAAACTCAGAGGAGGATTCAGAATAAGCATGTGGAGAATGGAAAGTCTAAGGCAGAGGAGAACAGAGGAGGCAATGCATGAAGCCATGTTGAAATTGGTTTTTTCAAGGTTTACTCTTCAAAATGAGGCCTGTAAACTTCAAGATATTATGACTGTGAAACACAGCTGACATAGCTGACAGAATTAGCTGATAAAACTAAGATTTGATTTTTTTTATGTTGAACCATTACCTAACCAGTATTGAAGATATCTTATCTTCCCAGTGTTCAAATACAGTAAGTTATTTTTGTAATCTATCTGGAAGAGAGAGATGGAAGGAATGGGTTTTCCTATGGCATTTCTCCTATCCTCTGAATAGTTAGACAGCAGTGGCTGCAAATCTGTGATTGTGAGTGTTAAATCACACTCAAAATTCTCTTTAAGTCTCACTTCTTGTCCTATATTGTTCATATTGTCTTAGCTATTGGCAGAATTTCCTGTCTTTTGAAGAAAAAAAAAGACCCAAATTCTGACAAATTTTAGTGATACTAATCATGCTTTTTGTAAATACTTTCAGGAAATTTTTACTTGAAAGGTAATGTACTATTGAAGTGTCTTAAATGCTCACCTCCTATATCCTTGTCATGGTTTAACCCCAGCCAGCAGCCAAGCCCCGCTCAGCCACTCACTCACTCCCCCAGCATAGAAACTGGGGAGAGAACTGGAAGGGTAGAAGTTAGAAAACCCATGGCCTGTGATAAAAGCAGTTTAATAGGGAAAGCAAAAGACACACACACACACAAGCAAAGCAAAACAAGGAATTAATTCATGCCTGGCAGGTGTTTAACCATCCCCCATCACAGGTAACAGTGACTTGGGAAGACAAACACCATCACTTCAAATGTTCCACCTTGCCTTCTTCTTCCCCCCACATTCTATACTGAGAATGATGTCATACAGTGGGGAATATCCCTTTGGTCAGTTGGGGTCACCTGTCCTGGTTCTGTCTCCTCCCAGACTCTCAGGTACCCCCAACTTCCTCACCAACATGGCAGCATGAAAAGTAGAAAAGGCCTTGTCTCTGTGTAAGCCCTGCTCAGCAATAACAAAAAAATCTCTCTATTATCAACCCTGTGTTCAGCACAAATCCAAAACACAGCCCCATACCAGCCACTGTGAAGAAAATAACTCTACCCCAGCTGAAAGCAGCACACCTCTATCCTGGTCAATGGGAAGTTGAATATGAGTCAGCACTCTGCTGGGACAGCCAAAAGGGAAAATCACATCCTGAGGAGTATCAGGCACAGCATTATGAGCCAGCTGAAGGATGGGATTGTCCCACTCTACTCTGTGCTGATGCGGCTTCATCTCAAGTTCTATGTGCTGTTTTAGGCACTGCAATATAAGGATATTAAGCTATTAGAAAGCATCAAAAGGAGGGCTACAAAGAAGGTGAAGGGTCTGGAGGAGAAGCCATATGAGGAGCAGCTGAGGTCACTTGGCTTGTTCATCCTGGAGTAGACATCTTACTCTTGAGGGGAAGTGACAGAACAGATATCCATCCCTTCTCTGTGGTGACCAGTGACAGGACTTGACGGAATGGCATGAAGCTGCGACAGGGGAGATCTAAATTACATGTTAGGACATGGTTCTTCACCCAGAGGGTGGTTGGACATTGGAGCAGGCTTCCCAAGGAAGTGATTATAACACCAAACCTGACAGAGTTCAAGAAGCATTTGCACAAAGGTCTCAGGCACATTGATTATTCCTTGTGAGTCTGTTACAGCGTAGGATATTATATGATTCTATGATGCACTCTTTTTCCCTACATTTCACAGTAGCTGACCTTTTGCTTTTATATGGCATCTATTTTCTTGATTAATATTACAATGCATCACCTTTATGAGCAGTTATGCCACCTCTCTTTCAACAGGCTTTTGTTGGAAGTGACTTCTATGAGCATTGATTATTTCCCATAGAATTCAGTCCTAGCTAGTAACCTTGCTTATTAAGAAAAAAATTGCATCTGTAAGCTTTTGCATAATTAACCTGTACATATTTCTTAGGGGGAATAACTATTAGATTATTTATATCACAGTAGGAAAAATTATTTGTAAGAAATATAAGGATATTTCTTACAAAACTTTTTTTTAATATTCATTACAGTTTAAAATCTTCTTTGTGGAAGTCTAAACTGTCATGATTTGTACTAGCTGTGAAGTATTCCTTTTAATGATACCCTTGCTATTGACCAATTCTTTGACTACAGAAAATTCTTGATGTGCAGCATTAGGTATCTACTATTTTATCACTGCGATGATTACAGGAAATCCTAAAGCCACAAGTATAGAGATGTCAATTGTAGTGAGCTGACCAGTGGAGATAGCTGCACAGTTTTTTATTCAAGTGTGTTTGCTGTGCCAGTTCCTTGCAGAATTTCTGTTCTCTTTTTCATTTTTATAATCTGTACTGCTGTCAGACAGGTTCTATGTTCCAACCTAGCAGTGATTTCATTAGTGACAGGTAAAATGATCAAGAGGTACCATCTTTGTCTTCCCCCCTCTTCTGCAGGTATTTAGACCTTCACAGCTGCAAGTGAGAAATCAGATCCTCTTTTCCTAGAACTGCAGAGGGTATTCTGTTGGTAGACATTTTGGTATAGAATTGTTTCAATTGCATTGTGGTCTGTTCATCTGTTTCCTCCTTACTTGGTATTCTTGTATAAAAGCTTTTTAAAGGCAGGTTCATAATTCTGTTTATATTTTGCTTAAGAGAAAGGGGGTCCTGGTCATATCTGGATATCTCAGCCATTAGCACAGTAAAAGAAACATTAAAATGCCATGGTAAATACATAAGCACATCTCATTCCATCTAAAATAGAGGAGTGGAACACAAACTTAAGATGATTTCTTTATGATGCACTGTAATGTAGTCTTCTTAAATTCAGTGACTTAGCACAGAGAAGCTTTACCAAAATCTCTACACACTGGAAAATTAGTTTTACAGCTGTACCTTGAAAATCAGGCATGAGACTTCTTGAAAAGGACAGGATTTAAAATAACATGTTTATTCTTGACAATTAGTGTTTCCAGACATTGTTTCTTTTACAAGTTTTTGTTCAGTGAAAGACAAACTATCTTGTCTTTCTATGTAATATCTTGTCTTTCTATACAAGAAAAATAATAGCAGCTATGACACACATGTAGAGATGAATATGTCCACAAATACCTGCTTTTGGAAACTGCATGACATTTCATACTTTACACAATGTCAGACCCCATGTGATCTATTGGTGCCATCAAATTCTCACTCACGTTTATGCAATTATTCAAGTTGTATGTTCACAGGAGATGAGGGAAAACTTTAAACAGAGAATCTTTATTCACACAATGTTTATAGCACAATATTAGCATGATTTCGGTGCCCAAGCTCCAAAGCCTAAGAGAAGGAAATACCCAGACAGTTCAGCCTATAAAGTGCTGCACACTCTTTTCTTCCTTTGTCTCCAGCTGTAGATGAGGACATTCATTATTTCCATGTGTCAGGCACAGAAATTGATTGCAAATTAGAGGCACATGCTTTTACTAAAGACAGGAACTGAATTATGATTAGATTGTAGCTCCAAATTACACCAGTATATGAAAATATATAAGCTGCAGGGGAACACGGCTCCAGATGAATTTGTCCTTTTTATCTCACAAATGAAAGCTATTCTTTATCCAACAAAAAACCTAGAAATAGACAGTATTCAAAAAATCACAAAGTTGATGCAACACTTCATCTTGTTATTTGTCACTAAAAATGTCTTTTAAACATTTTTATTTTATCTTTTCTCATTCATCTAGATAGTCTTTTTTTTCCCTTCTATTTTTTACTAATGGGATCTTTCTAAATATGGAAAAAAAACTTAAAAAAACCCACCAAAAAAACCCCCAAAAAACCACCAAACAACAAAAAGGGGTGAGGGAAGAAAGAGAGGGAAGGAGAGGGGGAGGGAGAGAGAGGGAGAGAGAACAAACCATCATTCTGTTTCAATGCCTCACTCAATTTGAAAGCTCCATTTCTTTTATCAAGAGAAGCTGATATTTTTAAAATTCTGTGTTGAAAGGTGTGGAGATTTCTTTTCACCTTTTTATTTCAGCCTGAGTGAGTTACATGTACTTTTGAAAGAGCTTCCAAGTTCTCTAGTTGAAAGAGGCAATCATATGCCTGAGGACATATACAATAGGAAATGACAATGGAGCATTTTACTTCTTATTTGTTGAAGGAAAAATAGTAACTATGACACCAACGTGGAAATAAGAAAAGACTTTCCTTAATTGGCAGACTTCTGCATACACCTTTTTGGAAAGAAACTACAGTCTAAGTACAATTGTGTTTCAGTAGTAAAAAGTGCATTCTCTCTACACCCAGAGGAACCTGGACTTCCTTCCTATTTAATACTGAGGAAAGGAATTTTGTTTGAGATCCAGTATTCATTTTAGTTTCTGTTCCAGAATTACAATCATTGGCTGATCTATCAGGACTGGCTTATAGGAAATTCAGATTTTCTCCTAAGCTTGGTCACAGATTTTTCTATGAGATCTTAGTCACTTTCTTATACTGCAATCTCCAGAAAAACCCCCCAAACAAACAAACAAACAAACAAACAAACAAAAAACCACAGCCCTCCCCCCCCCCAAAAAAAAAAAAACCAACAACAAACAAACCAAAAAACCGCACAACAGCAGGGTACCTACCAAGTTACTACATTACTTTGAGATTCTTGGAAGAATGATGTTAATAAAAGCAGGTAAGTAAACGAGGAAATATTTTTAATGAAATCAAAATTTGATATAGGAAAACACTAATAATAGAGAACTCTATAACTTAGCTTATTGATGAGAAATGTCTTCTAAAACTGTCCAATCTTTTGCTGAAATTACAAATAGCAATATTTTTCTTTGGCAATTGTCAGTATGATATGCATCACTTTATATTCCATCCAAATTCTCCCTATTTTGACTTTTATTTCACTGGAACAGGAAATGTCTTTGAAATCTTGATTTTTTTTCAGAAATGAAGTTCTGTCTTTTTAAATGGCTTTTAAATTTTAGTTTTATTTATTACTAGGGACAGCTTTTCAGAGTGAATGAGAAACCTGACAAGACTCTTGAGAATTCAGTTTCACTCTGGGCTAAAGAGAGATCAGACTGTCAGTCCCATGCTTTGCCTATCTGGTGTGGGATGATATCAATTAGTGTACCCTTTGGTTTAACAAGAAATTATTCTCCTGGTCTCTGTAGGCAGGTAGGGATGGCATAGAAACCATCACTCTCTAATTACTTTCAACATTTTTTCTGAAAAAAGACCAGAATAATTTTTTTTTGCTTAGTGTTTTGTCAAGTTTCTATGAATAAAAAAAGAGAGTTATACTTCTGAAGCCACATTTAATACTTCCCTTCTCCTGCACAGGGAGAAATGAAACACATCACTTTGGCTTCCATCAGCTCACCTAGGCAATTCTAATTTCCTCTTTTTCTCAACTCTTTCTTTAAAGGCAACCCAGGTAGCAAGCTCCTGACTACCAGCTCTCTGGAAAGACAGTATGAGCAGATGCATCCAGCTGCAATAGTCAGAAACCTTATTTTCTTTATACCTGCAGGAATACAATCCTTTTTTTTTCTTTTTCGAAGACTGTGTGCGTATGTGCGGGGATGGGTGAATTTCGTTAGCAGATGGAAGGTCACAGGTGGTTTTGCATGGAAACATAATTAAATTGCATTGATTAAATTAAATGTCTGACAAATATGTGGCCTACTCATCCCGCCATGAATGGGGCAGATAAAATGCAGCTCCATAGTCCAGCAGCAACTATTTTCTTTTGGAAAGGGAAATTAATCTGGAGTGAACTCACTTGATGCTTCCTGACTCTGAATCCTTCATCAAAATTATTCTTCCATCAGCTTGGGATGAGAAAGCAAATCATTCACAATTAACAGGCTTGCCTTTTTTTTATTTTATTTTATTAGCATTTGCACCAGCCATAGAGTTTCCGATGCCAGAGAACACCTTTCTTATACCCGACAAAATTGCCTCATACATGCTTGGGAAGATCATGCTGATCAAAAATAATTAAGAAGGAAGGAGAGTTATTAAATCTGAAGGCAGCTATCTAATTGCAAATACTGAGCAGCATAATCTTTACCACAATATGAGGGAACACACTGTAGCTGTTGCTTCATTCTGTTCCATCTCTGAACTCAATTTACACACAACAGAAACCTAAGTACAGTCTAAATAATCTGGGGACAGGGACTTTGGTGTCTGTCTGATGTTTGCAGAGAAGACAGTTTGCCATTTACATTTCAGATTATAGCTCATGAAAATTGAATCAATAATAAATACCAGTAAAGGTCTAATACAGCAAGGTTTTTGAACATCCACAACACTGCATGATTTCAAAGTACTGTCTCTGTTTATGTATTTAGGAAATACTCAGAGCTCAATTTAAGGAGCTGTCGAACTCCTATAGATCATTTTGCATCAGCTGGGCCAGTAAAGTAAAATCAGATCTTTGTAGGACTGAGACTTGTTTAATTAACTGATGTCCAATGAGAACCTCAAACAGAAATCAGTATAAAAATTCTCTGAGGAGCTTCATTCATGTAACATGGGCCAGTATAAAAGCTTTCCTCAAAAATGACAGAACTGCGCTGTAACTACTCAAGTATCTTCAATCATCTGACTTGAGTTAGAAACCACTTAAGAAGACATACATGATGGGATATTGTTTTCCTTCTTTCCAGATGGGAAAAATGAAAGAAGTTTTCCTAAGAATTTCATTCCTTCATTTTAACTTGTTCAGTAAAACATCACATTTTAGTACAAAGGGTTTAGAATTAAGTTTGCTTTCAATACTTTGAAAACTTTGAGACTTTTTATGTTTTTTGGCATTTCCTTGACAGAAATCAACATGAGGGAAAAAAAAATAAAAGAGATACATTACAAGAAACTCACAGAATTATACAGCTATTTAAGACTTAATCTGCAGGGTTATGAATTCTGCAGGATTATTTCAGCTACATTCTCTTAATTGCACCTCAGTAAAGAAAATGCATAGAGAGGACACCACAAAATAGATTTTGTGCTCCCTGACAGTGTGTTTGGTTTTAAGTGCATGGGTCAAAAGAAGTTTGTCCTTAGTTTCTTTCAGATGTTCACATGCATGGTTAGTGCTCATCCTCATATGGTGAGTAGATATTAAAGCTTAAATATAAAGTTTTTTTTTAGGATTCTTACTTCAAACAGTAAGTTTTGCACAAAACCAACATGGGATCCTGGTGTGGAGCTTTTTCATCATCAAGAAAGAGCATTATAATTGCTTGTGTGAAAGATAGTTTTTTGGGGGTGAGCAAGTTAAAAACAATTTGGGTCTTGTTTTGTGTAAATAATAGCAAATTTGGTTAAAAACAAAGAGTAAATTATTTGAGTTCTTCTTCCTTGGGCACAAATATATGTAAGGGTTTGTGAGCATATTAGATTTTTCTAGGATAGTCTAGGGATGTTTGCTATGTGACCTATATAACATTTTACTTGTAGGCTATTGCAATCATTCAGAATCCCCTGGCAAACACCTAAAGAGCAGAATGCTTCCATGTTTTTGTGGAAGAGAATATGACACTTCTCATCCTGTAGCTGGAAGAATTCCTTCTCTTTTCCCAGGAGAAGAAACACACTGTTCAGAAAAATCTCCCACTTGGAATAGCCACAAATACTGAAAGCTATCTTATGATAAATCACACAAAGCTAGTCAGTTTATTAAAAATTTCATGGGTTGAAAACAACTCGCTTTCAATGCTCTCTCCAAGAATTTATCTACACAGACAGCTTATTTGGATTCTGAGATAGTGTTAGCAGCCAAGAAATCTGGTGTTCACATGTCTTCAAATCTACTTAAATCAAAATAAAACACATTTAAGCAGTATGTGGCCAGGGTAAGAGCTCACATCATGAAACTGAACTTGCTTTTTAAGATATATGAATGCAAAGGGACAGGATCAAGGCTTCATCTTTTGGCCAGGCCTGAGGAAACACCCCTCTTGTGGTAGATTTCAGCTGTGTGAATGTTCCCAGTATGGTTCAGTGCAAAGCCAAAATGGTAGAGCTGGTAATGGCTTGCAAGTGTGACACACAAGAAGTGCTCTTCATGCCATTTACAGCTGAGAGACAGTGCAACAGGTCTCCATTCACCTCTAAAGTTATTAGATACTGGCTTCTAATTGAGGCTCAATAGCAAGGCATTAATGTTTCATTGATAATGCTAGTGCTAAATGCACTGGTATCCCTGCTGAGGTGCATGTCTGAGGGGATATTTTTTTTTGTGAACTCATCAGTTTCAGGTGAACCAGAGATGAAGGATGATAGACAAGGAATACTTACACAGACAGATACTGATTTCTCATCTGTCATGACAAGCACCAGTCTCAGCTGTAGGGGAGCAGACTGCAGCAACCAAAGCTCTTCAGCCCAGTAACTATACTGGTACTAGCTTCTACAGAGGTAGTCTGTTGCAGTGGGGTCTCCTGCAACATCCATAGACAGTGAGGCCCATAGAAAGAAATAGGGAGCGATTCTTGATAGAATTTTCAGAGATCTTTATTTTCCAGCAACATGCCTGGAGGACTGCCCCAAGACTCTGGAATGACCAGACAACTAGGGTCCTCCCTGGGCAGGGGAACACAAAATAACCAATGGGGAACAGGATTAGGGTACATGTGACCAGGGAGCAGGGAGACCCTGTGCCTAGGCCATGCCCCTACCCCAGGGTCCCCTCTCCCAGGACCCCTCTCCCAGACCCCTCGATGTCTATGGATGTTGCAGGAGACCCCACTGCAACAGGAGTCAATCAGTTATTATCTAATGAAAGCCTGCTTGACCCTCAGATTGCCTCCATGTTACAGGATTTCAAGCCTGAAACTTCAGCTACATATGCAAGTGGTCACAGTGTGCAGAATTCTCAGAAAGCCTTTATGCCAGTGACAAGTCACGCAGGAATCTTCTAACAAAGCCAGAGGCACAGACATGGAGACAGCTACTTTCTATACCAACAAATTTCTCCAGGGTAGAAAACTAATTTCAGTTTTCAATCCCTTTCTTCCTACAGAAAGTCCCAGATGCATGTCAAGTAGCACAGAAACTTTGTGCAGTCCACTGCCCTCCATCAGAAGCTAAGCTGAGACTAAATCTGAGCAAGGTCTGTGAGCTGGAACCCCAGAGAGGCTTTCAAACCAGAAGACACAGGCTTTAACTTTGAAGCTGTCCACATTCCCTCTTACTGGGATGCTCATTTTGCTTGGAATTTTCTTCAAAGTTAACATAACTAGGGGACTGTGATATGTGATAATACAGGAAAGAGAGTCAGCTGTTTCTGTGAATGTTGCAAATGAAGAACTGTGTTAAGGAAACTTTCCTGTCTGACCATCCAGGAGCCACTCTGTCAGTCACGCTTCCACAGAGACTTTCACTGGTGGGACTGAAGCCCCTTCGCAGCATGTGGCTCCAGTGACCCCACAGGTGCCCCACTTGACCTCCTACACACCCCACACTCACACAGGCAGACAAGGTTTCCTTACCAGCTCAACCTCAGGTTTCTCATAACAGAGTATAAGACCTCTGTATCCTTAAAATAATTTAATCTTGGTGCAAAAACAAAGAAACAGCTGAAGCCAGGTGTCTCAGAAAGGACCCTGAGCAAAAGACTACAAGAGCTTCTATACTCTCACAGTTTAAGCCCACAAAAGTCTGTGGTCATTGGCTCTTGCTGTATCTCTGAGTTTTCCCTCACCTGCCTGGGCCCTTTGTTATGCACAGAGTCAGCACCAGTTCATGGCCCCTTGCTTCGGGCTCCTCCCACCCAGAGCTCAACCTGCAGCTCCCACTGCAGCTGCAAACTGAGCTACCTGCACTGAAAGAATTCCTCAACTGTTAACATGAAGATTCCATATACTGCTAATGATACACGTTACCATTGCAGGATTTCTTTCACAGATTTCACAGCAGATGTTCTGAAACTTTGTAGTGTTTATTTTGAGATAGGGCAGGGTGGGGGGGAGGACTGCAAAGCTCTCAAATGCAGTCCCTTCAAACCTGTTTTCCAGTCTGAACTGCTATTCAAGCCAGCTGTATTCACAACTGCTTTCTGATAATGAAATATTCAATGATTAGAAACATTCATTAAGTGGATATTTGTTCACTCTAGTGTATGGAAAGTAACAATTCCATATTCAGCAATAAACATGAATATTCATTATGTGCCGTTTTATTACTTTAATCATCTAATAGAGAGGTAGGAATAAACCCATGTGTCTTAGAGGTACAATGCACACTTTGTATAAAGTATAGGGAATGCTGAAGGTTAATTGATTATAAATGTGTTGAGACCAAAACATTTTTGACAGTGATATGGTGAATTTTACTATCTGCCATTTTATTAAATATGTTTACACAGACAAAATGAAAATCAAAGCTCCTGACTATATGGATCACATCATTGAATCAGCTGGAACTCCTTCTAGATCACTACTTCTGGATTACTGTCTGATGTGTTTCTAAACATCATAAAGTGCTCTACCCAAAAATTGAGAGGTAGAGCTAGTACTAATTACTTTACAATCAAAAACAATGACCCAGACCTGTTCCAGGCAAGTTTCTGATGACAACTGACATCCAGTTGAAAAGTCTGTTCATTGTTTGGGGCCTCAGACCAGAGACTCCATGGTCAGGAATAGGCTTGGCTGTGGTGGGAGCTGTAAGTCAGGCAGGGACCAAGTTCAAGAGCTTCTGCCTAAAATCAGCTCCCATGGGTCAGCCCTTGTAAGCCTCTCCCCAGAGCTGTCAGGGAGCTTCTCCCAGTGTCACCAGAAGGAAGAGGTACTGCCCCAGCTGCACTGTGCCACCGGCTCTGAACCCAGGCAGACAAAACCCCAGCACGGGGCAGGATTTGCTCAGGGTCCTTCCAGCACAGTAGTTTATATGCAAACATGCTACTGTTGTGAAGGATTCAGCACTTCAGCTAGATCATTTCATCTATCTGCTTCCAGCCCACTGCAAATGTGAAGTAAATTACTTGGCAATTGCAGAAGAGTAGGGGGTGTGTGAGGAATCAGTTAAGAAGAGTCAGCTGAGAAAAGGTAATTTGTTATGACATGGTAATTTGGTTGTTTGTAGTTGTTGGTAGCTTTTTTGACTTTTAACCACCTTCTAGTGTCTTATTGTCTTCTAATGAGGAAGACCACACAAATGGGGGAGCATTTAGCTTTCCAGATTTATTGCTTAATTTTCTGAGTGTTGAGTAATTCGGCTCCATTAAGCAAGACAAATGTCAACAGATTGCTTTTATTTCATTAAAATCTGCTATTGGAAATAACCTCTGCAGAAGTTTTCTTTCTTGGAAAACAATGCAAAATTAGCTGGATATATTTTATATTTTTCCAGTTCTTCATACATTGGCTATTACAACTTTATGCTACTCACTGGATACAAATTAGTCTAGTGGTCTGATCCAATGTGAAAGCATGTTTCATCTAAAACAGGAGATAAAAGAATGGTAGACAAACTAAATAAGTTGATTTATTTTAAATGCCCCTAATCCTGTAAAAAACCCCAATGAAACTATTTCATTAAATAATTTCTCAAAAATGTGCCTCAAACCAGTATTGGATGAGTGCTTTTCAGAATTAAAACTTGTATTTTCACTTTTATCCAAAATAAATGTCACAAAATTTCCAAGTCCATTATTGCACTGAGCTCTCTGTAATAATAGCATGTTTTAGTCTATGACACATATTGACCTTTGTAAGTTGCTTACTGCTTTGGTTTTTTTTCCTTTTGATTAATTTTTGTAACTGTTTTGATGAGTGCTATGAATTAGTAGGTACCGTGATCCCAGAAGTCAGAGGTCTCTGGTTTTTACCATTTCTGTCACTTGTTTTGAGATTGAAGTCCTCAGTGTTTCAATGCTTTCCATTTTGCTCCTCTAAAATAGGACTGAATTAGTTTACATCTATAGTGATGAAATAATGAATGCTTGCACAGAGATATGAGAAAATAAAGTGCTCTATAAATACCAAGCATTATTATTACCAGTCTATAATGGAAGAATGCAATCCTGGAAGGAAACCAACAATGAATTCAAAGCTGAGGGATTAAAACTAATGATTTCAGAGGAAAGAGCAAATTTAGCCTGCGATGTGTGTGTTGTATAAACACATTTTTAGAGACCTCAGACTACCTTCAAATGTTGCCCTGTCACACAAATCCCAAAAATGTATGATGCCTTAGGTTTTAACTTTCATATTTTTCAAATCCTGTACTGCCTACTGTGTAACTCTGAAAGTTTCTTGTAGCCTGTTAACTTCTGCTCTCTCGCTAGGTAGACATAACAAAGCCTCTCCAGGCCTGCTCTCCAAGGACACCCAGACCGTCCTAGGCCCAAAAAGCATAAACCACAAGCCTTTGACAGGGGGGCAAGTGGAGGGGAAATTACATCATTAAACTGAAGCTTTAATTGGAGAATTAACCCTGATATGCAAATGAACCAAACCTATAAAAGTGTGAAGAACTCGTGACCTGTCATCCATCTTGGGGTCCATCCTGGCAGTAGCCTCTGGCTCCCCAGGGGGTACCTTTGAAGGCCTTTCAAATAAATACCTACCTTTATTCCCTTACTCCTGTCTAGTCTCTGTTTCTAGGAGGCCTCTTCATGCATCAAGTATAGCAATTTTATGCTTTAAAAATAAGCAACAAAAAGGTCTCAAAGCATTTGCAGGTCACAAATACACTATAACCTTAATCTGGTTGCTGGGAAATTATATTGAGTTCTAAACAAAGCTCTGTTTCATTTTATTGTATTTTCCTCTATCTCTAAGGAAAGGAAGGAAATCATGCTTGTATTTGGATGTCTAGTTAGAGTTTGGCACAGCATGTCTTGGGTATTTAACACAATAGGGCTTGCTGCACTAACCTCTCAGTTAACACTGCCTGATACAGCAGACACTTCCAGGTGCATGGACAGTGGGATAACAGCTCCCTCCCCACTATCTTCTGTGTCACAGGGTGTGTGTGCCCCGGTGCAGGATGTTAGTCCGTACTTGACCTATCTTAGGGTTAGGGTATCTGGGATGTTTAACAACACTCTGATCACGGCCAAGCATTCAGGAGATTAGAGTCTGTTTTGCTCTATGGCTTTATGCATATCTGTATCTTTCTCGGTGTCACTTTCTTCACCAGATTCTTTTTTACTTTTTCCTTGGACAAGCACTATAGTGGAGCAGGTAATGCCATTATTTTATGTACTTATGCTTTTTCATACAGAAAGTGCTCAATTTCAGTCTACTTTGACCTCCACAATAGTTGTAATACCAGAACAATGTTATGTGTTCCAATTATATTTTATTTTTTATTATATTAATGTGTTCCAATTATATTTTATTTTTTATAATTTTTTTAATTGAGGTTAGTCTGAGACACAGATTTTGAGAATTTAAATACAATAGACTTGCTGATAGTTAAGCAACAATGTCTAGAGTTGTGATCCAATTTCTCTACTAATTTGCCACTGAAGTCAGGAAGCATAAACTTATGAAGCACTATCTAAAGTGTTATAAACTTTGAATTCTGTTGCTGTAGAAGTCCAAAACTGATCTAGCTTAAGCAGCTCTGACTAGAGCAGGCCTGTATTTATTATTTTCAGGACATAGCGTTGGGGGAAGGAGTTTCTTCCATAATTATCGGGCTCCTGTGCAAATTAAGTTTTTGTAATGATTTCTGCAAATTTGAATTACCTGCTAGAAGGCTGACTAAAAAACCAGGCAGAAGTCTTGGGCTTACAGCAGTGCACTGAGCAAATGAAGTATCCTTCCACACACTCCAGCAGGGAGTGTGTTGTATATGGGGTTTCTGATGCAGCAGGAACAGACTTTATCCAGCAGCAGGGAGAGGTAAAATATGTGAGTATAGGCATGCAGCAGTGCTCCTCCTAGGTCTTTGTCATAACTTATTATTACATTTAATTTCATTTAGCTATGGGAAGAAAACCCAGTTCTAGGCTGTCAGAGGTTGTAATCTGGAGAATTAATCTCAGATCAGAAAAAAGTTTTTAGGTTCTAAAGCATAGGTTCTGTCAGAAAGAGGGGACAGCTCAGGAGAGAGTTGTGGAGTACCTTAGCTGGAAGTTTGAAAGCAGGCAAATGAAACAGACTAATGGCATCCTCTGAGTAGCAATCATGGTGTGGTGGTTTAGTGGATTAATATACCTGCACCCTTCTCTTGCTCATGACTCAGATATTCTTTGGAGAGCAGATACATGAATCCTGAGAGAGAAAGCATTTTCATATGAACGATTTATTGTAGAAAACTAATTCTATTGAGGAAGATTATGATTTATATCTCACAGTCATTAAAATCTTCTAGAGAAGTAGGATTTGACACACATTTGAGTATTTCCTTCTGACTAACCTGGGATTATTTCCATGATGCCCTCATATGACTGGATTTTATCATGAGGCATG
The DNA here is from genome assembly GCF_000738735.6 of Corvus cornix cornix. Lineage (NCBI taxonomy): Eukaryota > Metazoa > Chordata > Aves > Passeriformes > Corvidae > Corvus > Corvus cornix. The sequence goes on along the minus strand of NC_046335.1, from coordinate 19,668,049 downwards.
TGTACACAGCCTAAGTGAGCATAGAGACTTTTGAAGTATAAACAGTAATAACATGAGAGAAAAATAGATTTTTAAGAACTTGTGATGTCCACATTATAAGCAATTTAGATAAGGTTTTATTTTTAAAAAAACAATGTATGCTTTTTAATCTTACAGCATACTCTTATAATATAGAGAGCAGAAATATTAAACTAAGTGTGAACTGGTTGGAAATTTCCTGAGAGTACTGAAAAGTTTTCACTTCACATTGAATAATTAAGTTTCATCTGAAACTAAGGCTTGAACCATAATTCCTGGTATTATAATCACTAGGATATATAGGAAATTTTGAACCCTTCTTTTCTTACTCTCTTGGGCTCAGTTAATTAATATTCATGTAAAACACAGCTTCTCTAGCAGACAGGATTGAAAAAAAACTATTGCATAATAACAAATGTGTTTGAAGGTAATTGATTCAGCTTCTTTGTGTGGAAACGAGGATCAAATCCTGTTCAACATGACGCAAAAGAGAGCTAAAATTTGCTAACTAAGTTGTACAATCACTAAAAGAAATTCTGCAGCATGACTTCCTCAGTTAAGACTTTTTTCCCTCAGGAAACCTAGGCTGTAATAAATGGTATAGTAAATCCATTTTTTAACCTTCCTAGTGCCAGATTAAAGTGAACCTGAATAATGTGTCATCTGGCCTCCTTTAGCCATTGGAAAATCAGCATAAAATCCCTTGATCCTGTCTGATTTGAAAGCAATGCACTTGTCAGCCTACACCTGATCCAGGCACATCGTATTTTCCCAGGTGAGTGGTGCAGCAAAACACAGGTCAAATATTTAGTTATCACAGATACACAAGCTATCTTGAAATTTTGAAATCCCAGAAATGCCCATGGAATGGTAAAAAGCTTAGCCATCCATCCTCAGAATGTGCTGAAATGTTGAGACTCTCAAGACAACTGAACATTGTCCTTACACTGCCAGTTTTCCTTAGGGTATCAACAGGATAAGTGACAATTCAGACTGTTCCCTTTCAACAATATAGTCTTTTCTATTCCCCATGATAAAATACTAATGATACTGATGCCTGAAGAGGCCACCTAAAACAGAGACTAGACAGGAGTAAGGGAATAAAGGTAGGTATTCATTTGAAAGGCTTTCAGAGGTACCCCCTGGGGGCCAGAGGCTGTTGCCAAGATGGACTCCAAGATGGATGACAGGTCACGAGTTCTTCACACTTTTATAGGTTTGGTTCATTTGCATATCAGGGTTAATTCTCCAATTAAAGCTTCAGTTCATGATGTAATTTCCCAAACCTCACCCCCCCCCCTTATGATGTTGGTTTACATATTTTGGGCCTAGGACGGTCTGGGTGTCCTTGGAGAGCAGGCCTGGAGAGGCTTTGTTATGTTTACCTAGCATGAGAGAGCAGAAGTTAACAGGCTACAAGAAACTTCAGAGTTACACACTAGGCAGTACAGGATTTGAAAAATAGGATTCTTTTTACAAGAGATGGGTTTAAAATTGGTTTGCTACTTACATTGCACCAACAGCGTTGATGAATATGTTGCCATCAGTAATGTCTTTTTTTAAGGTTGTCTCAAGGTTTCAGATACATCTTATTCTAACCAGTTTTTGTCTGTCAATGAGCACTGGACAGAAAATGAAATACCTATGTTCCTGCAAATAATATCCCAACAACAGGTACTGTGGATACAAAAATGCTGCTAGCAAGAATTTTCTTGCTATTTTCTAAGTCTGTGAGAGACTTTTCTCGCTCACAAAAGATAGTAGCAGAGTTCTGTAAACAATGAAACACCTGCAACCTTGAAAAGACTTGTTTATACTATAGTAGAAAAATATTTTGACAATGGATGTTTTAGGATTTTAGCAATCACCCCCAAGGAGTGGCTGATCCTCTGTCCAATTAGACTATAAAGGAAAAAGTCTATAAAAGAGTTTGTAAAATAATTAAATAAATCAATCTTGCTGCACAATTCCTGCCTGCTGGATCTTCTCTCCTCCTCCCTACAGCTGCAGGACATGGTAATATACCCTAGGGCATTTTTAATAAGGTACTGCTTGGCAAAGATAACTTGAGCATCATCAATGGACATATAATGGAGAGCAGAGCTGCATCTACAACATTACGGTATGTGCCTTTGAACATATAATATAAAAAAGAGTAAAGCTAAGGAGGCCTATAATGCCCAGAAGTAATTTGTTTCATCTCTCAGCTGTCTTCCTAAAATGTGTCTTAAATATCCTGAAATTTATTTTAAAATTAAAAAAAATGCAGAAATTTTTGCTGTAGCAAACAAATCAAAATCCAGTACACCAATTTATCCATGTAAAGTAAAATTAAGTTTTTATTTACTAAGTGGGGCATTTTGAAGCCTCATCCTGAATTGTCACCTTTGTCAGGTCTGTAGACACCATAAGAAAAATCTGCAAACTAAACTGAAGGAAGACCTTTGCACACGGTCCCACTCTGTCTTTGTTCCAGGAAGTGAGAAGCCTTAAAAGAGCTGTTGAATCAAGTTCAGAGTCATGATGAGGAAAGAAAAAAGATCATTAAAGATCAACTTACTTTCCTTTTTAAGAGCCCAAGTTGATGCTCCAGAATGTAGTGTTCCTGACAGTGGCAGCTACAGTACCACCTAAAGAAAGAGAATTGCACTTTTTGTGCAGCTAAATAATTTCAAAGAAAGAAAATTAGTTCTTCCACTAATCTTTTACCTCAGAAACATTTCTGAAATGTTATATATGATGTCAGTAATCTCCTAAACCAGCAGGAATTCAATGCTGAATATCTGTAACCTTTAGCTTTGAATCTTTTAATTATGCCTTTACCTCTAGCTATTTTTCTGATTTACAAATTCCCCAAATAGACTAAGACTCCTGGAGGTTTGCAGGGCCACTTAGAGTGAAATACATTTCGTGATTGTTACTGAGGTCTATCTGTCTTGTTTACTTCACAGGCCTATCCCACAGCAAGTGTTCTTGCTGGCTTAGCAATTCGAGCAATAAGCAAAGAGGCGCCTCCAAGCTTTAGACAGGAGGAATCATATTGTGCCTTCTATATAAAAAGCCCCAAAACCTTGCAACACTAAAAAAATATTGAGGCCAGAAAGTTGATGGCTTTTCTCCCAAGCATGTTGAATGTCAAGTTTGCATTAGACCAAGGACAGTTTTCTGACACTTCTCCTGGTGGAATAGTGGGAGGGGAAAAAAATGACACTAGATGCAGCACTTCTTAGCTCAGAATGTGTAATTTTCTCTGTGCAACGATGTCTTGACATAGACTACAGCATGCAGATGATTACTGGCACATATTTTACTGTGTGTAACTCCAACGCTAATCCTTCATGCATGGCTCACAGGAGCAACCTTTCTTTTGGTTCTTAACACCCTCTGGTAGCTCTCCACAGCTGTGTGTGTGAAGGGGAAAGCAGGACTAGGTGACCTCCAGAGTCCCCTTCCAAGCTAAATTATTCTGTGTTTCTATGCAGAAAGATATATTAATTTTCTAAATCATTCCACACTGGTGATGAAAGGTATCTTGGGAACTTTCTATATGAAAGAGGTAATAGAAATTTAATGAATTATTATTGTTGTTATTATTATTATTATTACTGGTATTAATCTTACATGAGAGGAAACTTCTGGTAAATATAGAGAAAGAAGATCAGGGAATCCATTTGCAATGCAGCAACTTCATGCAAATGCCAGCCTGTGTGCAGAAGCATAACAAAAAATATTATTGCAAAAATAACAATCTGACAGTAACATGCTGCTGCCAAACTGCCATTTCTCTCTATGAATTAATCTTTTATTTCCTCTCTGGATTTACCATAGGTCTTATATTGGGAATACACTTATGATTGAATTGAGATCCTTTTAGACTCATTCCTCATGCTACGACATAATAAACACTTTTATTGCCCAAATTTCCTTAGTGTGTATATTATTAGGAATCACGGAATTTGTCTTATACCTGACTGCAGGAAATCAGCAAGAAGAAATGCCTTTTAAAGGTAAAGGAGCCTGGAGGATTTTCACACAACCAACCAATGAATATATTAAGTGCTGTCATAGTAAATAAATAAATAAATAAATAAATAAAACAATGAATATTTGCCAGTCTTTGTTGCCTTCAAAATGAAAATGACTGCATTTTCATTTTAATGTTCTCTCCAAATATTGTCCTAGAATAACTCGACTCTTACTTCATTAGAAAAGCTTTGATTAGCTTTGATTCTGACTGATGGGAAGAACTATTTGAATCAAACAGAAATAGGAGCTTGGAAATACTCTGGAAAACAGCATGGGTTTTATGTCAAGAAAAAGACCACGCTATATTTTGAAAGAATCTAAAGCATTTCCTAGGATTTTACCCATTAAATATGTGGTATTTTGAAAAACAGAGTCAGATCTGTGTACTCTTCAAGTTTCTCTAGAAGGTGTTAAAAATTTGACTTAATGAGTGGGAGACTGTGGCAGCTGGACTTCTCAATTTTTTTCAATATTAAGTTTATTAGTATCTTAATTTTTCATGACGTTGTATTAGACTGCCAAAAAATTGAAGTGTCTTTCCTTCTACTTGCCGTGTTTATTCAATATATAATAGTTCTTTACATTTACTAACCAAAATTAATGTTCCTTTCCTTTGTTTTCCTACCCTGTGCCCCACAGAATTCTTTTTTGCATGTTTAAACAGTTTAGAAAAGAAATTCTGACACATATATTTACTACTCTGAATGAAATAATAATTTTAAAGAAACATGAAAATAAATGCTTTTTTTAGTAAATATCACGAGTGTTGCCAGGAACTCAACTTACAAATTATGAGAAAGTACATTTACCTCTCCAAAAATAAGTCTGTGTCTTTGAAAGGAAGGAAGTACGAGAGAGGTGAGAGACACTCCTTGTTTTTGTCTCTGTAGCTTGTGAATTGTATCTGACTGGCTGAGATTTCCAGTAAAATTTAATAATGGAAGGATGTGATATAGCTTCAGTAGGTGAAATTACATGTAGGATGTCATTAAGCCTAAAACTGGCCTTATTCTTTATAAAATAATAGCACCAGAAGCTGTAAAAGTTACTGTCCCTAGAACTTTTTTTACTGTCCCTTGATGTATATGTCTCCCCCTGCAGAAATGTGGTGTTGCATTGTAAGAGACAATCTTGTGAATGGACCTTAACCAGCTGCAGTATTGTTTAGCTTGAACGATAATAGGACTGTGCCAAGCCAGCACATTGGGACTGGGGGCAGAGTAAGGAGTGCTTCCACCAGCTGTCTGTCTGAAATATCTTGAGAGACAAGGTCGATGAAGAAGGAAGGGGAGGAGATACTCCAGCTGCCAGAGCAGGGATTTCTCTTCAGCCTGTGGCGAAGACCATGGTGAGGCAGCTGTGTCCCTGCAGCTTATGAAGGTCCGTGCTGGAGCTGGCAGGTGTGTCCAAAGGAAGCTGTGACTCTGTGGGAAGCCCATAGTGGAGCAGATTTTCTGGCAGGACATGTGACCCCTTGGGGGACCCACACTGGGGAAGTATGTTCCTGAAGGACTATGTGCTATGGAATGGGCCCATAGTGTAGCAGTTCAGGAAGAATTGCAGCCCATGGGAAGGACTAGTGTTGAAGAAGTTAACAGAAGCCTGTTTCCCATGGAAGGGATACCATATTGGAGCTGGGAAAGCAGTTCTCCCCCTGAGGAGGAAGCAGCGGCAGAAATGATGTGTGATGAACTAGTCATAAACCCTATTCCCTATACCCTGATGGGGAGAAGATAGACAAACAGGACTAAAGTTGAGGCTGGGAAGAAGAGAGGGGTGGGGGGGAGGTATTTTTAAGATTTGGGTTTATTTCTCTTTATTCTACTCTGATTTGGTTGATAATAAATATAATTTATTTCCTGAAGTCCAGTCTGTTTATTCCATGACAGTAATTGGTGAATGATATCTCCCTGACCTTATCTCAACCCACGAGCCTTTTGTAGTTTCTCTACCTCATCCTGCTGAGCAGGTTAGTGACAAAATGGCTTTAGTGGACACCTGGCATCCAGCCAAGGTCAAACCATCACATCAAGCATCTGTTAATTTCTGTCACAGACTTTAGTTCTATTTCCTGTTTTAAAATCTGAATTTTCTGAGAAATCTGTCACTTTTCAAAGTGAATTTCTCATTGTTTTGTAACTAAATTGCATTGTTAAATACATTTCTACTTTGGTGTGAACACCAGGATTCATTTTTCTTATTCAGCAACAAAAATCTCCCACTAGGCCTTAAATGTGGATTATTTTCCTGTGAACACTGCTATCATGATATTCTCATTCAGTTATTTGATTGGAAGAGTTCAATGGCAGATGCAAAGGCATGCATACCACGGCATTGATAACAACATGTCATAGAAAGCTCAAAAGTCTATTAATTTCACACACATATTGCCTCTCTTACCAAATATCTCCCTCAGAAAAACAAATACACAGCAGTTCCCTGCAATGAAATAAAACTTCTCCTAACTGAAACCATTTGCAAAGGGAAACTAATGCTAACATCTATAAAGGCTTCAAAGTAAAATAAATATTGTTCTGAAGGGCACCTTATTTAGATAGGTTGGAGGCCAGGGAGGGAAAAAAACAAAGTAAAGAATCATGAGTGAACCGAGAGCAGCAACAGAAAGGCTGTTTAAATGCATGCTACAGCACCTTTTCTTCCTCTTCAGTAATGTGAATGGTTTGTCTTATGTGCCTGGGGAATATTCTTCTCTTTCTCTACTGTTAATTACTACATTAAGACACAAACTGTTTAGAGGGGAGGATGGGGAAGCTGCTTGAAATTATTTTCAAGCAGGTCTTTTAATTCAGATGTTCCATTCTCTTCCAAGTTCCATCTTTCCTTCTCAAGCTTCCTCTCCTCAATGTGTGCCTTTGCTGAGCATGCAAAAGGCAGAGAAACTGTAGATTTATAGCACATTTAATTCTCAAGCAAGTGGGGATCGATATTCAGGACACAAGGTCTGCCCTGCCCTGGTAACTGTAAACCTTCCATCTATCACTGGAAACCTCAGGGAAACTCACAAATCACACAGCACTTGCTTATCCCCTCCTGGATTCTTCTTGATTCCTTGTTTAAGCTAGCTGAGTACCCTATGTGACTCTTCCGTGGCTCTTGTACTTCTTAGGACTTAATGAGAAACCAGGAGAAACAAAGGAGACTTTCTCTTCCTTCGGTGAGTCTGATAACACTTCAGTAGGCTTTAAGAAGGTTCAGTGGTTGGTTTATTTCTTGTCTGTACCTCTTTGCAGAAAGCCAACATTTTCAGCCATGACTAGGGTCAAAATGGTTATTATGCCCTAATGATCCAGAAGTGGATTAATATGTCCAACCTATCTTTTTGTCCCAATAGTGAATTCCCAGTATGGTCCAGCAGCTGTTACTGAACCTTCAGGCTGTTGCTGCCCACCTACAATCTTGGGAGACTGAAGGAAAGCTGCCTGCTCTAAATGGAATGGTGGTGCAAAAGATCTTCCAAAGGAGGGAATGCGATCCATGACAAATGCTACAAAAAGTATTTGGAAACATTCACTGAGGCCCCATCCTTGGCCTTGGGATAAACCTCAAAACATTCATGGAGCTGCACTGAGCAGTAGCTAATTAAGTTAAAGGGAGACAGAAGCTAAGTGTGATAACAAGGCAGGGAGGGACAGTAGCATTGCCAGCCGGGGCCCAAACCCACAACACGGCAACAGGCAAGGATGGAACACCCATCTCATTACGGAAGCCAGTGTACAAACAGTTCAGTAAAGCCCCAACAAGTCCTTAGTGAAGACACAGATTAGAAGTCAAGCAGAAACCCTAGCTTGTAGGGTTTCTGTCAGAACCTTTCCAGCTCCACTTCACCTGAAGCTCTAGATTAGTTTTAAACCTAATCTGAGTGAATTCCTAGAGATGTAAGATGCTAGTGGAGAATTTTTTTGCTACCTAGAAGCCCCTTTGCATCCCCATTCCACCTGGAATTCTAGTCTTTTTCCCTCAAACCTCAACCTCAAATTTAGGTCTGGACTAAGGCTTAAATCATAAGAAGAAGTTGTTGGGGAGAATTCCTGATGCAATCTAGTCCTGACTTTGGCAACTGCCTTACAATCCCACTGCATCTATAACTTGCTTTTGTCTCACTAATAATGCTAATACAAAGACTTCAGGTGAGCTGAAGTCTGATCCAAAACCTGCTTCCATAAACTAGAGGAAGAAGTCAGGGAGCATTCTTAGTAGAACTCACCCTTCTTCTGGCACCCCTTTTCAGTCTCACTGTAACTCCAGGTTTTCTCTCTCTCTCTGACCCCTCGGCATAACCCCAAGGCTAATCCTATCCCTAACCCTCAGGGTAGGATGAAAACAGCTACATCCTTGAGGAAGCTGCTGTCAGGAGTGAATTCTTGGGGTAGTCCACTTTCTATTTTTTGGTGCTTTGCAGCCCCACCTCCACCTAAGCTTTGTCTCCTGGCTCACTGCTCCCTAGACAGTTTTTATGACTTTCAGGAACTCGTCTCACTCATCCTTTCTGATGATTCTGATTACATTCAGTATTTGTCCAACACATTTTTTTATTCTGTTCCTCAGATAGATATCAAGTGTATCAGAGAGCAACAGTAACCTAAGAATCCACATCTGTTCTTCAGTCATTCTCCTTACTCTAGCTGCCCATCTGTTCTCTTTCTCTTGTAACATGTGTGCTCCTGATAGACAGATTCATCAATGATGCACTTATTTAATGCAATATCTTTGTCCTTTTATCAAGCACATATGCAAATTGTGGCCATGAATATCACTCTGTTTGGTTAAAGAGACACTTACAGTGTCAATGAACTTAATATACATGCACAAGTATTTGCACATCTGTAGAGTCTTTATGACAGAGATCAGTATTTGATCCAAGGCAAGTTAAACCTTGGATCTTAATTATGGGTTTTATGCAGATATGACCCTACTATGATGCTGCAATCTAGATTGTTAAAGACTTATTGCTTAGATTCAGGTGCTTAAGTAACTGACCTTCAATTTTAACAAAGTTTATTTCCTTAATTTTTATGATTAAAAGCTTGAATCCTTGAACTTTAAAAGTCATGATAAGAGAAGATACATTAAGTATACCTTCTTCTTTATTTCATTCTGTAGAAACTAATAACTAGTAAATTATTCTCTTATTTGCAAATTCAGAGGTAGCAATATTGGGAGAATCCATCAACATAAAAAGCTTATCATTAACATATCTTTAATTCTTTGGGCTATAAACCTCCTAACAGAGTTCTTATATGCTTTTACCTTAATTACAGAAGTTCAGAAACAGTTTTCATTTTGTCCTCTGGCACAAGGATGTGTGTTGGTAGTAAGGGTTTTCTTAATACTTGCAGGTGCCATTATGGGGTGAATTCACTGCCCTTCTAATTCTGACTTTGGTTCTGAGACACTAAATGATGAAGTTTTTATCTCTCTGAAAATAAAACACTATTATATTTAATTTTGGTACTTTCTCTACCTGTCTCCTGGCAAGCCTCCATATAGTCTGTCCCTGTCCATTTAGGGAAAGCAAACTACTATTAGCCTAGACTGCTTTTTTAAATCCTTATCTGGCACACGCACCCTGTTCACATTTTGAGGTCTCACCTGTCAAATTGCTTGGGAAATAAAATGAGCTTTTATTTTCATTTCCTTTTATAAGCCATATAATTAATATGATCAAAAAGATCACTAGTTACAGTTAGATTCAGTTATTCTTGAGGTTTTTCACCTTTTAAAATTGTTTTCTTTCTTTGACAAATCAGGTTGAATTGATTCAGCTCTGTTTATTAGTGTCTTGGTTTTGAAAGACAAGTGTCTGCTAAGGAAGGCAGGAGCCTCCCTTGGAATGGAAAATGTAACCCCCTTCCCTCCAAATTATTATAATTTTGAAATTAAGGGACTTTCAGATATGAGAAATAGGAATAACAGCTCTTTACTAGTATATATAACAAGGTAATAATACAGAAACACTGACTTAACCTGACAGAATCAGGATATGACCTGACACCCTGCTGGGCAGGGTGGTGGTAGCAGTCCAATTAAGGGGTGGCTGAAGCCCTCTTTGAAGTGATAGATGTTGTTCTGTTGAGGAGGTGATCCTGTAGAAGGGTCTGGTCCCCCTCTGAAGGTCCAGTGGTGGTTATGTAGCTCTTGTCCTCTGGGAACCCAATAGGTAAGGGCTCATTGTGGTGTTCCAAACCTCAGATTATATCCATATATATACTTGCTTCCTCCCCCTGGGTGGAGCATCTCACAATGGGATGATGTAATTCTATGAGTCATGCAGTGAGGCTGGATGGCCCATTAACAGAAGATAATACCCCGGAGGGAGTTATCAGGGATGTGTCATGGAAGAGACAAAGAATACTGCCCCACCTGGTTTTAGCAGATGGTGATTGAATACCTACTTTTGGTTACATCTTACACTGTAACCTAAGACAATTAGGTTTCTGGAAATGACACTATTTTAGCATTTATTTCTTCAGTACATTTAATCAGATTTAAGAAAGTTCAGAAGTTCTCAAACTTTTCTATTTGGTGCCTATCTAATTCAGTCAAACACAAAGTCATGTTGTCCTGGATTTTCTACATAATTTCTACCTAACTAGTTTCCTTTAAAAGTGAAAAAAACAAATGAAATTTATTAGGACGACTGCTACTTGCTAACCTTCATGTCAATAACTAGAAAAATGGAAACATTTATTCAAAAGGAAGAAGAGATTCCTCCAAGAAATTTGGATAATATCCATAATCTTTCTGCCAGAAGTCTAGATTAGATCAACTGGCTTTAAACAGGGAGAAGAACAGAAGGAAGACATTTAGTGAGTTTGCCAAGACTTGTAATAACTATACAGACAACTAGTAAATACAGAATATGCCCCACAGTTAAAATGCACTCCATGTCCAGTTGATGACTGATAACGAATGGGAGAAGCTAGGAGACCCTTATTTCTCAAGACCTTTATCAGTGACCTGTGTGATGACACAGATTGCCCTGCAACAAATGGCAGAGCTTTGGATCAAAGGGATCTTGCAATACTAGAGGATTAGGCCACCAGAAAATCCACAAAGCTCAAGAGAGAAAGTGAACATTTCTGTATGAGAGGCAGAAAACTCCCAAATGTATTGATGATACCAAATGGGATGCAACTGACTGAATAGCAGCCCACAGACAGGACCCAGGTGTTAAGGTGAAAAACAAGCTGAATATAAACCAACAGTGTGAAAGGCAGCCACAGCTGTGGAAATGTGACTAGCAGAAAAAAGGACTATATTACACCGTTCTGCTTAGAGGTAGTGACATAACATTTAGGACAACCTAACCAATATTTGGTTCCCTAGTTCAAGAAAAATATTGAGAAACTGGACAGGATTCAGCAGAAGGCTGCTAAGACAATCAGTAATTATAAAACATGGCAAATCAGGAGGTAAATTGTTTAATCTAGCAAAGAGAAGTCTGCAGGATCTATAAATATATGAATGTGCATTTAAAGGTGGGTAGAGCCAAACTACTTTTCTAGAGTCAAAGTAGTGCAGTAGTGGCAGGTTCCTGAAAGAGGGTTGTGGAGCCTTTGTCTTCAAAACTTTTTTAGACCCAGCTAGACAAAGCCATGTCTGATCTGTTCTAGTGCTGGATATGGTCACATTTAATGGGAAAGATTGGATGAGAGGTTTGCAGAGGTCCCTTCCAGTCAGCATTTCTAATACTCTATGTTTGGTCAGATAATCTGGTTTGTGAGAAATGTACCTTTTAAATTAATAACATGAAAAGTATACTAAATGACTTCTAAAACTGCAAGTCAGTTCATTTGTATTGGCCTTAATTAAGATTATTCAGAAAGAATTTATAAACTATCAATGCACTTATTTCCATTTTGCTTGGCTTACTAGAAATTATTTAAATATTTCAAAATCCAGCCTGGGATTTAAAAGAGAAAGCACAGGTTTTGCACACAAGATATACTGCAGTATATACTGCAGGAGTAGTTACTACCAAGGTTTAAACTTATTGATGTGGAAGAAAAATTATCTGCATGATGAGAAAATGGGGATGGATTGCATGATGTAGTTTGTCTCTATTAAGATTACAGGATGGACATTCAAACAGACCTTCGGTAACCAACTCCTTTGGACTTTCAATGAAACTGAAGTTTCTAAATGCTACTCTTCCTTTGAAATTCTATCATGGATTTCAGCTCCAGAGTCCCTGAGCTCATTTTGTCAACATACTTGTAGGGGAAAAAGTTACTTTAAATTTATTCTCCTTTGAAAAGTAATTGTCAAAAACTATTAAGAACATTGGAACTATGCTGAGCCAGGACAAAAAGTCCGGAAGAGCTATTCTTCCAGCTTTTCCCAAATAGACTGAAAAAGATAAAGAATCATAGAAACTAAACTGCTGTTCCATCAGCTACCCTCAAAAGAGAGAAAAAAAGATTTATTTCACCCAAAACTAGTGAGAGATTCACTCTTGTAAGCCTCTGGGAAGAAAAGTAAAAAAGATTTTGAAAATGTTAACGTTTCTTCTTCGTCTTCTTAGATTCTTGGAATTAAAACCCTATTTTTTTTCCTTCTCTGAAACTTGAGAAAGATATATACAATGTACATGTTTGTTCCTTCCATGAGAAATTAATTCCTTGTACATTTGCTTTCTGGAAATGATGGAAATAAGTACAAAATATTTCAAAACTTCTTTCATCCTCCTTCATTGTTGTTAAAGTCTTTCATATTTTATTCACTTCTGTAACTTCTATGGAACCATAGTGCAAGGTCTTACACCTGGGTTGAGGCAACCCCAATATCAATACCATTTGGGAGATGAAGGGATTAAAAGCAACCCTGCAGAGAAGGACACCAGGGTGCTGGTGGATAAAAATCCTGGATATAAGCTGGCAATGTGCGTGATCATTCAAAGCCCAGAAAGAGAATCATACCTAGGCTGCATCCAAAATAGCATGACCAGCATGTCGAGGGACGTGATTCTTCCCTGTATTTCACTCTCATGAGTCCCCACCTGGAGTATTGCATCCAGCTCAGGGGTCCTCAGTACAAGTGTAGTGGTTTAGTCCAAAATACTCATTACTGTTTACCTTCTGTGAGCTAAGAATTAGGAGAAACGCAAAGCAGGCACCAAACTTGAAAGAATATAAGGAAGTTTATTAACAGACCTAAAAGAAGGAAAAAAAAAATTATACCACAGCTTCAGAACTCTTCTCCTCCCCCCCCCCCCCCCCCCCCCCACCTTTCTCCTGGATATGGACCTGCTGGAGTGGGTCCAAAGGAGTCCTACAAAAATGATCAGAGGAATGGAACATCATTCCTATGAGGACAGGCTAGGAGAGTAGGGGTTTTCAGCCTTGAGAAGAGAAAATTCTGGGGAGACCTTACTCTAGTCTTTCAATATTTAAAGAGTGCTTGTAAGAAAGATGCAGACAAACATTTTAGCAGGTCCTGCTGTGATACAAGTGGTAATGGTTTTAAACTAACAGAGGGTAGATTCAACCTAGGCATAAGCAAGAAATTTTTTACGGTGAGGGTGGTGAAACACTGGAACAGGTTGTCCAGAGAGGTAGGTGGTAGATGCCCCATCCCTGGCAACATTTAAGGTCAGGCTGGATGGTGCTGTGAGCAACGCAGTCTAGTGGAAGATGTCCCTGCTTATTGCTATGGGGGTCGGCTACGATCTTATAATCTAAAATGCCAAGAAAAAGAACCCTCACAAGAGCATTGATTCATAAGACTAAGTACAGAGTAGAGTCTTGACTAGAAGTAGTGAATATTAAACCTTCATTTGTGGAAATAAAATTCTGATAATAGTTGTCTTAAATACATTCTGAATTCTAGTTTCCTAGAGAGCAGCTTTTCTGTCATCACTTTTCTAGATACTCTTTGGGACTAGTGTCAGAAAAGTGCATGCAAAAACTGAATATGCATTCACAGATGCAGTATCTAATAGGTTAAAAACTTAGATAATTTCAATACCTTATGTTAGTAGCCTATGTTTAAATATCTGATGCTACTAGGTTATGTGCAAATTCAAGTACTGTTCCCACCTGCATTATTTTGAATTCATTCCATGTACAACAGTCATCCTTAGTAACTTTTTGTAGAATGAAGCCTTTATATCCTTTGATGGTGTAACTTTACTAGTACAGAAAATAAGCCTTATTCCATGTGGTTTTTGCAGAGACTGTGTTGTGTGAATAGGAAAGATGGAGAGAGGGGTTAGGTAAATAATTAACCTTTGAAAATAACTCTTGCTCTTGGAGTGTGCATATCAATATGATATAATTACCACATTTTATTCACTGTTGTCTGAAGATCACCATAGGTAATTTAAACAGGGAGCTCACATTTGCATAATGTACAGGCAGCAGGTTCTTTTAAATCCTTGCTGAGAAGAGGCCAACATATTCGTGTATCTACTTGAGATGCACCAATTGCATTTAATTTTCCTGATTATAGGGATTTTTTTCCCTCATTAATACATTCTTATATTCTTTTAAAAGGTATTACTAATACTTTGAAACTGAACTGATTGACCTCTGATCAGGCCAAATCTAGTCAGAACTGGAAGAAAATTTTTCTATATTCTGGTAGAATCTTAGTAAAGTTTCCCAAAACCTGATTTTGTTTGGATTATTGTTCAGCCTGGATCTGATTTTCTAGTCAGCTACCCAGGCTAGTTTTTAAAGTAAATTCCTTTTGAATGAGTCCAGTTCAAATCTGGTTGTGTATGGGGCACAGTTCAGCAGTCCAAGTGTGGAAGTTTGAAGACAATCACAAGACAGTTTCAAATACAAACAAATAGAAATATTCTGAAAAGATTTTATTTTCCCCTTCAGTTATATGCAAAGGCAAGTGACTAAGAAACATTTTTATCATGAAAAAGCTGATGTCTGAGGAATTTGAGCTCCTCTGTAGTATGCCTGGGCCTGTCAGAATAGCAACTGGAACAGGGATTTTGTCTGCTTTTTCACAAGCGGAATTGATCCACTTCAGGTTAATTATGAGGAAGAATGGGAAAATAATTTTCAGGGTACAGAAATCCATTTCTATTCCCAAGTAATTTTGTCACAGACAGTAAGTCTGTGTGCCAATGGTATAAATTCCACTTCAGATTTTAATTACAGTGAATTTTAAGAAGCACCTCCAAGTGAATTAGAATTTTAAAAAATCCCCTTCGTGCTGAGCCTTAACAAAAGAAACTGAGTTTATCTCACAGACTTCCTTAGCACTGTCAGACTCTTGAGCATGTGAGCCAGGCAGCAATATGTGAGAAATGATCCAACACTAGAATACTTTGGTTTTTATTGCCTACCAGTGTGCATTGGCATCCTTCATTTGATTGACAAATAGTAACCTCCCTTTCTCCATAAAAGCTGCAGTTTTGTTTTATTTATTTAGGTTTCAAGCCAATACTCCAGTTTCATCTGGAGTGATGTTAGTGATTGCTTGTGAGCAGTGGAGTGAATTTTGTGCATTTACTCTGACAAGGATGAAATTATTAAGTGACTGGAATTAAACCTTTAATATGGCCAGGACTCATTTTATTTTTCCAGAAAATCATGTAAAATACAACATTTTATTGCTTTTGAAAACATAAAAATTGCCTTTATGTGGGGGTGAAGAGATTAAATATAACTTTAAAATATGATAACTGGTCTCTAGTGAAGTCCCATTCATCTGGCCTGCTCAGATTCTTTTTGGCAGCTGATGCTCCTTGTAGCTGCCCTTTGTTTATTGCCTATGGATCTTCATTCTGTTGTCAAACATTAAAATGTTCCTTTTTGTTAACTTTGATGGCCAGCAAGGGAGATTAAAAGTCTTTGTTATCTAAAAAGTAGCACAGTTATCTGGTCATTATGGCCTGCGTCAAGCTGTCTTGCTTATTTTGGTACTTCCTGTCCAGTGGGGTCAAAAATCTATACTATCTTTGAGATATCGACTGTTTTTTTAGGCATGCTTACTCTGGCTGTGGTAATTTTCTTCACAGTGGCTGGTATGGGGCTGTGTTTTGACTTTGAACTGGAAACAGCATTGATAATATAGAGATTTATTTTATTGCTGAATAGGTCTTACACAGGGCCAAGGCCTTTTTTGCTTCTTGTACCACCACGCTGGCGAGGAAACTGGGTGTGCATAGGAGAGGAGACACAGCTGGGACAGGTGATCCAAATTGACCAAAGGGATATTTCATACCAAACGACATCACGCTGGGGAAAGAAGAAAGAATGGTAGGTTGTTTGGAGTGACGACATTTGTCTTCCCACATCACTGTTACACATGATCAGGCCCTGCTCCCCTGGAGATGGCTGAACACCTACCTGCCCACGGGAAGCAGTGAATCAATTCCGTGTTTTGATTTGCTTGCATGTGCATCTTTTGCTTTCCCTATTAAATTGTTTTTATCTCAACCCATGAGAACTAGATACACTTATTTGTAAAATTATTTTTCAATAAAATAATTCATTTAACTGTACAAATCAGTACTTTTCTACAGTTTTTCAAATTTGGAATTGATCTAATAATAAAGTAAAATATCCTTTAAATCCATGATAAATCTTACTCTGAGTTGTGAAGAAAAAAATCCTAGAAAAATACCACTTAATTCATAAGTAACTCTCATCTTTGGAAAAGGATATTTGACAATATTTAGATCATAGTATTTTACACTCAGGGTTCTGAAATGTGATTACAAGTAGTACTTATATGGCCTCCATGTGAACTGAACCTTCCCCTCCTGAGTTAATTTTAATTAGAAAGAAGTTCTGATCCCCATATTTGCTTCCTGCAGCATAGTCAGGTGGTGCCTCATCCCTACGTGACCTTGAATGGCATCTTAATTTCAGAAGCTGGAGACAAGAGAAGTGGGATAGCCTAATATCATGGTTTACCCCAGCCAGCAGCCCCATGGAGCTGCTCACTCACAAGGAGATCCACCAGTGGGATCAGGGAGAGGATTGGAAGGGTAAAAGCTGGAGAACTCATGGGTTGAGATAGAGACAGTTTAATAGGGAAAGCAAAAGATGCACAAGCAAGAAAGGCAAAACAAGGAATTGATTCACTGCTTCCTGTGGGCAGGTAGGTGTTAAGCCATCTCCAGAAGAGCAGGGCCTGATCATGTGTAACAGTGATGTGGGAAGACAAATGCCATCACTCCCAACACACTGCTAATGTAAGAAATTTACCTTCCTTGCTACTACTAAGACATAAAGTAACCCAAATAACATCTTCCTGGTTTAGACCTTCCTTGTCTTAAGAAAATATCAAATGCTGTCACTTAGGGGAATACTCTCTAAAGATAATTTAAATTAACAGATTGTATTTCAGAAACCATAGAAGTGATGTGAACTTCCATATGGGAGCCATGGCAAAAAGATAGCAGACCAACCCAAAATTTCATCTGTCTGCTTGCCTCAAGCTCTCTGACTGTATTTCTCTCTATCTCAAACTCAAATTTTCTGAAGATGTTAAGTAGGAGAAAGAGAGGTTACTTAGGGAAGAAGAAAGGACTAAAAACCTGTAAGTCATTCTGGAGAGGATTTATTTACATAATCACACTTGTTAAGGGTAAAATAAAGCAAAATGTTGCCACAAGAGGAAAAAAAAATAAGAAAAGCCTATAATTTCTAATAGATAAGTGAACATGTTCATTCTACATATCACACATGTATTACCGCAGGCCTGGGCCCTAGGGTATATCACTGTGTCCCGCAGCCATAGGGAGGAGGAGGAGAATTGTGCAGGAATTGTGTAGCAAGATTGATTTATTTAATTATTTTACAAACTCTTTTATAGACTTTTTTCTTCATAGTCTAATTGCACAAAGGATCAGCCACTCCTTGGGGGTGAGTGGCTAAAATCCTAAAACATCCATTGTCACAATATTTTTCTACTATACCATAAACAAGACTTTTCAAGGTTGCAGGTGTTTGGTTGTTTACAGAACTCTGCTACCTCTTCTGTGAGAGAGAAAAGTCTCTCATGGGTTTAGGAAATAGCAAGAAAATCCTTGCTAGCAGCATTTTTGTATCTACACACATGCTTTTAGATTCTATAATGAACATTATATTCTGTGTTTTTTAATTAAAAACAAAACATAAGGACTACAATAAACAAAACCTCACAGTAATTCAGGAAGGATGCCATTCTTACTCCAACTACATGATTTTTAAAAATGTAGTGCTAGATCTGCAAACCAGGCTTAATATGCTTCAAGTAGTTAACTAGTGATTCCAGTTCAGATGTCCTTGCAGTTTCCTAACTTCATAGTGAACACTGTAGGAATTATTTTAGCAAAGCACCAGGAATTTCAAAACCAGATTTCAATGTTAATGTGTTTAGTGCAGCAAAACCAAAAGGTGGTGGAAAACCTGTCTCCAGAAAACTTACAGTCTCAAATGGAAAATAAATACAAAGTGATACCTTAAAAACTTCCATTTTTTTCTTTTTTCTTGAAGGAGTCTTCCAGCTGAATGAATACCAGTGCAGGAAGTAATGACATGGCTTATAAATGAACGCCTTTCACATCAAGTGAAAACCCATAATTTATTTTCTAATTTAAAATGTCTCCGCTTAGAATTTTTAATCTGAAAAGTACTTAATTTTGACAGAAAGTTTAAATAGCCCCCTAAAACTTTTGGCCAAAACAAAAATAATCATAAGTAATCACTCTTATCTTCTTTGAGGGAAAAGAAAGCCCCTCACATGCTGGCTAGCTTTACTCATTAAGAAACAGTAAAGATAAAACAGCTTTGCCAGACAACACAAAGAGTCACTGGTAGAGATGGGTCTTGAACAAATCTCCTAAAAGCCCTACTGTATAAAAATAAAGAGACAAAAAATATTCTGGGCAGTATTTCCAAGGTTTTTCTGTTACTAGAGACAGTGCTTAAACAATTATCTCCCTCCCAGAAGAAGCTTCCTCAGCACTTCCAGGAAAAGTCATGCATTTTTCAAAGATACTCTTAGTAGTACTGGTAATTTTTGGATAATTAAAGAATTCCTGCCCAAGATTATGCCTCTTAATATCTTTTAAAAGTACAAAGTTAGTGCGGCATGGACAAGATCTATAATGTTTAAATAAACAATAAAAATACTGTAATCGTCTTCATTAAAATTGTTTGCGATTTTATTTGGATTGCTGCTCCATAAGGTACAATGGCCCGAAGGGTTAATAGTTTAGAAAGTCTGATCACATAGGTAGGTCTTTTTCAGTTTGACTGTCCCATGTATAGATGTCATTGGAATGAAAAGCTTTGTCATAAACAAAGTTAACACTGTGGACACTGTTCAAAACATGACGCCTTTATTTAATCACCATACCTTTTCACAAATTTTGAAGTGTGAATAGAGGCTGACAGAGAAGGGAGAGACTTTTCTTTGTTTGTCTAGGACAAAAGTGTTTTTCTGTGATAACATCTAGAGCTTTGAGAGAGAATTAAAAAAAGTATTTCAAAAAAGCCAAACCAAAGATTATTCTATGCTTCATAATGTATTCCAAAGAGGGAGGCATGGAGGCACTGATTGTTGTATATAACACACCACAGAAATGTCAAAGTGCTATCAAAGACCTTGTAATAATTGTGACTAAAAAGACGTGATAGAATGTGACATCATGTCCTTTCCTTTTTTTCTTCTTGAAAGAAGTATCTGGGAAAACTCAGAAAGCAGTATATGCATTCACTTTGCAAAAGCCTGTGTGCTCAGATGTGCCTGCCTGTATGCTGCAGATCTATTGCTCAAGACCTAGAGAAAATGAAGTGACCACAGATTATGGTGAAAAAAGACCAAGAAATACAAAATAAGACATTTTGCACACACTTATGCCAGTGAACCTGAGGAGGGAGAGAAAGAAATTTTACTAAAAACCATTCCATTTGACTTTGACTGAAGAATGACTTTTGAGGTTAACTTTAGCTAGAACTGTGTGTTGGTAAAGGGGTCTAAAAGACTAGTTGTGCCTGCTTGTTTCCTTTTCAACTGACTGATTTCTTTGGGATTTGGAAGACCATTGTTTCTTTCTATTTCAGTAAACAGATGGACAATGGAAGGAATGCAAAGAATACATTGCACTTTGACTTCAGTGTGCCCCTCTCAAAGGTAGATTGGAGGGTCAAAATGATGGAAATCATCCAGCAATCCAAGAAATGAAATATGGTCTATTGACTTAGGCATATGGAAGACTCTTTCACTTCAGGAGTAAGGGAAGATCATGCAGGAAAACTACAATTTTTAATTGTGTAGTCTTTTCTCCAATTTCTTTCCATGTTGGACAAAAGCACTAAGCAATTTTAAGGGAGTTTGGTCAAATCACGTGAAATTTTATATGTACATTCTAACACTTCTAGTCATTTTAGTACTTCTTTAATTTCTAATTCCATTCCATACTTTTTAAAGGTGACACAACCAGGGGCCCTGTTACCCAAGATGTTTGATTACACTTTTTTCTCTACTGTTTCCTGCCTCTCTTATTTCATTATTTGTTTAGTTTTTCACTTCTTCACCTTCAGCAGGTGTGTTCACTGTTATCCACAATAACTCCCTTTTTCTTTACAGTTTTCTCAAGTGCAAAGCACAGCAGCATAAGCTCATACTTGTCACTGACATCATCTAGATGCAGCAACCAATATCAAAGAGACAGAAAATATAAGAAGCATGACATTTTTTTCAGGCTTTGCATCTACAGTAAAGGATAAAACGACTTCAATGTATGAAAATGTACTTAAAAAAGGCCTGACTTACTATTTCCCAGTAAGGATATAGAAAAGACTCATGTTTCGTGCCTTTTCTCTTTGTTTTGGCCTCACCCAATTTTTCTGCATGCCATCTTACTGCATTTATGGTGCTTTATAAAGTGACATTCAAACAGAATAAAGGGGAAATATGGAGAATGCTCTTAACCTAGGCTTTATGAAATCTCTTCAGTTAAGAGGGAACAGACAATATAGTAATGCTTCTTAATAATCTGAGGCTATCCAACATGCATTAGGTGAGTTAATTTTAATGGATTTAACTCCTCTTTCCTTTTCTCACTTCCTGAGACCTCAACAGTTTATTTGAGCTGAATATGAATGAAGAAAATGTGAGCGAAACTTCTTTGCTCATAGCAGTGAGGTTTTTAATTTAAGTACTTTACACTAATAAGAGGACATATCTGAGGACATAATGTTTGAAAGTAATCTATTACTATTTACATCAAGCATTCTGCCTTCACCGGGGACTCGGTATTTCAGAGGAAGGTGAATTACTTCCCTGTAAGAAAAATAATGTCCTCCATTTTGGAAAATGTTCCATTTTAAGCATTTCTTCCTATTGTTCCAGCTAAAACTAATCCTAAATCATAAGCTTTTTGCCTGCATATTGAGCTCTTACCAGAGTCACATTCATGACAGTCCATAAAATTTGCTGAAATTGATCCCTATTTGCACTGGCTCATTATATTTTTTTTCTTTTTTTCTTCTTCCTTTTTTTTTTTTAATAAAGGCATTATGAGGTTTGCTAATCTGTTGCTTGCTGCTTACCTCCTAAATTGTCAAGAAAGAAAGTAATTCTATCCATCTTGAAGGACTTTTTTAGTACTAAACAGCAAGCACCTATGTCAAATAAAGCAGTGTTTTTACTGGTTTCATGATTATCCTCTTCTAAACCTGGAATGATCTCTTTCTCTTTTGGAGGACCAGGGTTAAAAGAGGATGACAGAACAGGTTTACCAATGCCCTTCACAAGGATTTAATATGCCCTCACAACAGCTCAATAAACTCTATTATTTCTAATTGGATTATTCCTGGTCTCAATGGCAGCAAAGCAGGGACTTACCTAATAAGATAATAGGACATTCAAGACTTTACAAAAGCTGCTTTTCTTTCATAACAACTATTGCTGCCATATAGACATGGAAGAGAGAGGGATAGTCCAGTATATGAGCATGCTAGACCTCTACCTCAGTTTTAATCCTGCCTTGTCAATGTTTAGTGCTCTTTGGTGTGACACCTTGCCTTTCTTTATCTCTTTCCCAATTTGTGGCACTAGAACCCTCTTTTTTTTTTTTATTGCTTTGAAAAGCATGAATCAAAAGTGACTACTGAGAGCAATATTGTGTGTCTAATTGTAATGATGCAAAAATTTTAGGAAATCAAAAGTTTATAATTCAGGTATTATGGGGAATTAACTGTCATCATTGAATGGCACTGTACAGATTAGGAATTGCTGCATAATCACTTAATTTAGATTTTTGGGGATATGGTCAGGAATTCCATAAATTTTTTGTTTGTTAGACAAAGTAAGAAATTCTAATTTTCACAATAGTTTTTGTTGTATTTGGAAAGAAAACTTAAACTGCAAAAGGAAATATATTCTAAAAGGTCGGCAAAAAGAGGTTTGCAGTTGTATAATATGCAAATTATCTTAGCTTCAAGTGCTAGGAGGAGTTTATATTGTATTTAAGGCCCAGTTCTAAAGGTTTCAAACTGAATTTCACAGGATCTGTAGAAACTCAATAATTCTGAAGATCATGTTACTTTTGAAAATTTAAAAACTGGATGCCTTGGGAACAAAATCTGTGTGCTTAAAATTCCACTTTCTCTTGTGCCTCTGCCCCCATCATAACCTTAATCCATGATTGCTGCACCAGTCTTCTTGGTGCACTTTATAGTTTGGTCTGGAAAGTTTGCTTCTGGACTGAGCATGCAGTGCTGTGACTCTTTACCCACAAAAAGAGGTGCTCTTTCTCCTAGAATTGACTGAAATGGGATTGAAAGGAATAAAGATGACAGGCATTAATTAATTAGCACCTGTTTATTAGAGAGAAACTCGTTCACAGTATATTAGTTAGAGGTTCACAAATTATGATGAATAGCTAAGAACATCACTGTCTTTTAACTTGGGCTAGGTTTTAAGCAGTTATTTAAGTGTCAAAAAGAACACCATGTCATCAGCTGTAGATTAATATAGCAACCTGAAATGGCCATTCAAAGTTTTGGAGCAAGTCACCCTACTGTGGCCTTTCAAAGTGCTGCTGAACCATGAACGATCTCTGCGTATGCATAGGATTGCAGTGTTAATGAATGCCAATGTTACAGGAATTCAGTGAAATAAAAACAATGTGGAAAACCCCTACAAAAAAACTGATGAGCTTCCTTCTGCTTTGTCATTTCTCTAGCCAACTGATATATAAACAAAATCTGCAATGATCTGATAGCTCTTTGTAGGCTCTTCAAAATGAGATTGAAGACTAAAGTAAAATTCTAACGAGATGAACAACCTAACTCCACCATGAAAAAACCTGAACAACCAAACAAAAAGCCCCAGAATCCAGTAACAACAAAAAAATCTCCCCAGGAAGGTAGTGTCTGGTAACCGTGTTTAAAGTCAAAGTTTATTGCTCTCAGATGATCCAATTCCATGCAACCCCATGTACTTTAGAGAGATGTCATTTTACCCATTGTAAGGATGTGGCATATTGCTTCTCTGAAACTGTGCTGTCTTTTGTGATCATAATAAGGCAAAATATGAAGTTTTGTGTGTTACCATGATAGATGTCTAGTTCCACACAGCAGCTGTTGAACATCTGATGCATTAGTTTTGCTAACTGTGGGACAGGAGGAGTTCCTACAGGTTCTTTAAACCTTATAATAAATTTGCTGTCTCAGAGTCATTTAGCTGTCAGATTTAGTTAGTCATGACAGCAAAGGCCCATTGACTTAAAGAAGAACTTATGAATTTTGTCTTTGATAAACCTAGGAGATGCAGCGCTTATCTTGAACTAAGAAACAGTTTTCCTCTTTATGGTGTCTCCAAAACAACAAATCCAGCCCTTTCACTCACCTGCTAATGGCTTATATTTTCTATAAAGATAATACATGGAGCTTCCAAAGCAACTATCTATGTCTCCACCTTCTTTTTTTTTTTTTTTTTTTTTTTGAATTGATAGAAAGACCATATCTAAAATTCTTGTAGTTTATTTATCTTTGAGCTAAAATTGAATAGACTTTATTTGTGTATATCTAGCATATATACCTACTTTACCTACACTTATTGGGATGTAAGAAAGGCAATGAAAACCATGAACATTGTTCACCAAAAGTGATTTTATATCAGTTAATCTAAACTACTGTATTTACTTCCCTAATTTAGTTGAACATTTTTAGATTGTTTTAGTTCTGTTAAGATATGAACCAGTAGATTTTGAAAATTAAATTCTTCAATTTAATCACAGAAAGTACCAGGCAAACTTATGTCGAATCACATCTTTTAACTCACTACCTGTTGCTTCTATCCATAAGCTGTTTTAACAAGGCACAAGCTTGGCTTTGCAGATCATGAGATCTTGAACATTTATTTTATGGCATTAAGAAACTGCTGATTTTGTCCATGTTCAGGAAATTTAAAATCTGATGGCTTTTTAGGTTCACTCCTGATGTCTTTTTAGGTTCAGTCCTAAATTTTCAGTGGTCTGGGTTGGAACTCGGTGATCCTTAAGGTCCTTTCCAACCCAAGACATTCTATGACTATATGATGGTATTATTTATCTGAGAGTTGAAGTATTTACTGTATTTTTCCCACTCCTGCATTGATTCTCTATTGTCCAATAAAGTCTGAGGTCATACTCAAGCTTTTGTCTTACAGTAAGCAAGAAGAAGCTCTCTTTGTCTCCACACCTTATTATGAGAGGTATAAGCAAATGGTACTCTGGGACTGACAGCTCTGTGTCAGACTGACTCAACATGGACTAAGAGGTTTCAGATTTAACTATATGAGGCTGAAAGAGATTTACAAATGAATATAGAAACACATTTCCTCTATGCAATATCTTGAACTTTGTTTCCTTAGGCAGAAAAAAATACTGCAGAGGCTGAATGAAGTGATTGACAGAGCATAGAATCATAGACTCAAAGAAAGGTTTTGGTTGGAAGTAACCTTAAAGATCATCTATATCCAACTCCCCCCACCATGGTCAGGGACGCCACCCACTAGACCAGGTGTCTCAGGGCCCCATCCAACCCGACCTTGTCAGGGATGGACCACCTACAATTTCTTGGGAAACCTGTTCCAGTACTTCACCACCCTCTGGGTGAAGAATTTCTTCCTAATATCTAATTTAAACCTACTCTCTTTCAGTTTAAAGCCATCCCCCCCGTCTCATCATTACATGCCCTTGTAAAAAGTCCCACTTCAGACTTCTAGTAGGGCCACTTTGGGTATGGGAAAGATCAACTATGAAGATGAACAAATTTAAGATGCAGAGAACAGGACAAATATTAATTTAATACTTAGCTCATTGGAGAGCAATTGCCATCACAGAAAATTCTTTTATGACTGCCATCAGCACAGGTGAAAACACAGTTAGACTACAGTGCATTGATTTCAGTTCCTGATTTAAAGATAGTGTAAGAGAAAATCAGACCTCACTAAGAATTCCCTCACATATCATCTGACCCTTTATTGAAGCACAAATCATGAAACTAAAATGCAAGAAAGGATTGTTCTCTACATCATGCAGATTAAAATGGAAGCTTACTAAGATGCAATCACCTAATAGAGCTAGGCCACTTTATACCAAAATCTTGCTCATGCACTTTGCATAATTTCTATATTATCAGTAGCAGGCCCTTCTATGAGTAGGGTTTGCCTTTACAACTCATAGCAAGTGAAATGTCATTAGTCCCATACTGTCACCATTACTTGTTGGGGTCCCTCCCCCGCCGTGTAGCCCTGGGAGAGGGGCCCTGAGGGCACAGACACGGGGTTTCCCTGCCCCTGCTCAGCCTCGTTCCCATGGGTTGGTTTGTGTTCCCTGCGCGGGCAGAAGGACCCTTGGTCCCGTGACTGGAACAGTTCCGGGGCAGAGCTCCGGCCATGTGGCTGGAGAAATAAACATCTCTGAAACATCTACCAAGAATCTGCCTGTCCATATATATTTCCTTTCCACGGGACTCCTGGTTTGATATATGCGTGTTGCAGGATCCCCACTGCAACAATTACTGATTAGTATCTCTGAATATTCGCTGCACTGCACACTGGGAATTATACATATTCATCTTCTTGCAAATTTTTGCCAAACCCATACAACACACCTTCATAAACATTTATCTCCTTTTCCATTGGAAAGGTAACCCTTTGCATACGGTAGTAGCTTCTCATGCATTAATCCTCCATAAATGAGAATTACTTATAATTATACAAAACTGTAATTATGCCAAGCTGTCTGCACATTTGCACATTGGTGAAGAGCGGCTCAGGGGGTTTGCTAGAGTGGAACCCCCTGTACCACTGTCGTATGCTAATTGGACTCCTGAAAAGTTCAGGGAAATCATTCTGCATGCCAGCATTCTTCTGCCAAGTAACAAGTGTGTGTCCCAGCAGGGAGCAAAAATGCTACCAAACACAGCATAAACACCAACACATTCATACACAGCAACAAGATAAAGATCACATGGAGGAAACTAGTCAAAGAATATGCTAAGTAATAAACTAAGAAAGCTTTACAGAAATACAGAATGAAGGAAATAATGACCCTTCGGAAAAATGCAGTCAAAAACCTCAATGGATGTACAGCAACTGGTATTAGGTACAGCGACTTTTGTATCCTGTATCACAGGGCCAAGTATTTGAGTACAATAATTTCAATACAAAATGGTGAGTAGTAACTTTGGTTCCTCAAATCTCAATGTATGACTGAAACTTCCATCTAGTCAATGAGTTGAATCAGGCTGCTAAGGGCAGCAACAAAGGCTTTGCTTTTTAACCCAAGATCAGCATTTATTTTCTATAAAGCCAGATATCTCACTTTCTATCTGTACTGGGGATATGTATTTGTCTTTGAGTGACTTCTTTCACACATGCCTAAATGGAATGTCCCCACAAGCACATTTCCTGTATTGCGAGATAACTCTTGTTTACTGCAGCATGTTTCTTCCTGTTACTTTCATCAGTCTTTCACTGTCCTGGCACTGCTTCCCTAATTCACACTGACTCCTGTAAAAGTACTTCGTACATTATGTTGAAACTGTCAGAGCACTTGAGCAGATGCACAAACATAAGAAACAGAGTTGTCCCATCCTCTCCTGCTGGGCAGCTCTTTGGAAGGTATAGGCTTTATTGACACCAGTTGTACAGCTTGGACTATCCAAGTAGTTACAGCTGGAGCCAGAAGGATACAAGTGACCAAAGAGCATCATCACCTAAATCAGAGGCATTTCTTTTACAGTCATATTCTCTAATGGCTTGACTCTCACTTCATTTTTAAGATATGAAAGAAGAGTAAAGAAATTGTTCATGCTTTGGTGGATTTTGCTGAGTGAGGAGGATATTGCTAGGAAGACCAGAGATTGCTAAAAGCAACAGTGAGACAGACAAGGTTCTGCTCGGTCTGTTCTTTACTTCTCTGTTTACCATCAACATTTTTTCCTGGCGTCAGCACTAAAAAATCAGGCCCCTTTGTCCATGAACATTTCCTTTACTGACCTTCTCCTTTTCTTCCTCAAATTCCTTCCTAAGGAAAACTGTTTTAATCTGTAGCATCTTTAAATATCAAAAGCCACAGCTAGCCCTTGAACTAAAAATCCTTTACTTTGATTTCTTCAATGAAAGGCTAAATCCTACAAGCAGATGTAACTACAGTGAAACTGGGGGATTGGGCCATGGCACAATTTGCAAAGTGTATTAAAAATAATGAAAAAAAAATTAATTGCTAAATATTAACTCCTGCTTTGTTGAGCTTTTTTTTTTTTTAATAGACTTCCTTATTTGCCCAGAACAACATTGTTTTAATTTGCATATCAAAGTCATTTATTCTTAATGCAGGATAATTATTTCCTGAATACCTGAGGCTTAAATTGATATCTGCTATTAATCATCTGACCAGGTCATCAAGTTGGACAGGCTCCAGGGACATAGGTACAGGCTTTACTTTAACTACCTCAGCTCATCTATTGACAGGAGATATTTCAATGTGAAATGATATTTAAGTTTTCTGCTGAATTTAAGTTTATTGTTTCTACAATTACTTGAAATTAAGACAGAGTTAAGCTTTTAAACACAGGAAACACAAAAGAAAATGCCTCATCAAAACGTCTTTTTCCCTAGGGACATAATTGTTGGTCCTCTGCATCCTCTTCTTCACTCTGGATTTCTTTCTTAAAAAAAAAAAAAAGTTTTACAAAAAAAAAATTTATAACGTTAATTGACGCAATTATGATTTAATACCCATTCCTTTGTTTTTCTTACTGCCTACAACAAAAAATCATAAACAAACAAGAAAAACAGTCATTAGTACTGATGCTTAGCATTTATATATTATTTTAGACCCATTATTTGTATGGCAAATTTTAATGAAGTCTCAATTACTTGTTGTATTAAGATCATACATAATTTATGGCGGTCCACAAGCTAAGTATACTACCAAGATTTGCTGCAGGAGTAGCTATAAGAACATTGTACCTCTTAGGCCTTATTTCTGTGTCAGGCTGCAAACTGTTGACAACCAACCATGGGCAGACTGTTTCCATGTGCATGCAAAAGGTATCTTGTCAATAAATTTGTAGAGGTACAATAGGGTTTTCTGCAATGTTTTATTTACTCTGGAAGGTAGCATCTGTCTGCTGTTTTACTCCACAGGTTGAAGTTAAATATGGTCACAAAGCACCCAAAAATTCAGTGGAGAGATGAAAAGATTTATTGCAATTAAATTGGCTAATTGGTAATCAAGAAAAAGTGATTCCTCTTTTTGCATGTCTCTCATACTAGATACAGAGTGACTGCTCATAAAATTGTCACTGCTCCTCAAGGACACTGGGTGGTTGAGTTTTTTGATTTGTCTGATTTTTTTCCTACTGCCTCTAGGCTTCATGCCCTGTTATTTATGATTTCCAGACAGTTGTCAATGTACTGATGTCATCCTTAATATCAAGCAGTATTGCATTGTTTCTGTCCCTGATTTTCCTGCTGCTGGAAGGCTTGTCTGAAAAATCTCCTGGAGTAATAAATTGTTTCTTTCCTTTGAGGCCAGCAGAAAACCATTTCCTTCTGATGTTAGAACCTGAATAAAGTAAATGCTGTTCTGCTCTCCCTCCACTCTTAGTGGTTCCTCACTAATAGTCAAGTAAAAACAGAACAGCTGACAGGTACCTAGAAAGCCTGTCACAAGGAGGTGTAATCATTTTCTGTTGAAAATTCCATGTATTTCAGTAACCTGGCATTTGTCAAGAAGTCACATTAGTAAAGGCAAGCCTCAAAAAGTAACGTGATGTATGCTTCAAACACCATCAAGCTGTTAAAATGTACATGTCCTAAGCCAAGACAGAATCTTTATTTATTTTCTCTCTATATAAATTTATTTCTCTGTGCGATCTTCAAAACTCTCACCCACATCCTATCACCTTTTTCCTCAAGGCATTCAGCTGTGCTTCAGACTTTTTCTCAGACGCACTGCAGGGCAAAAGGCAGGATAACACAAAAATAAGAGAATCAAGTAGAACTCGTGCTTGCCATTTACTTTGATTAATGAAGTTCGATGCAGTTACACAAAACAAGTTGAATATGGGAATCACTTAGCACTTCAGGGAGCAATTACGTGAAATAAGACAATGTCTTTGTTCCTTGATTTTGTTAATGGTCTACTCAGAAGAGCAAGAATGGTTGGTCATTATTTGCCATCGTGGAATAGTCTTGAATTGACAATATGCCAACATTGAAAGGAAATCTTTAAAACTTTGCAGGAAACCTTGGTTTCTGGGCTTGGGTGTCAGGAGATGGCAGAACTCTGCCTATCCTTGCTGCGAGAATATGTCGTCAGCACACACAAACTGCCTGTAAGCACACACATGTATAAGAATGGACTGTCACAGAACAGATGGGCCTAGACCTTCCTTGTCTCATTTCTACCTACTCTGACAACCTCTCTATTTTAACTGCAAATGGTCTGACCCTGTTTCCATCTCCTGTGTATTTCCTGCTTATGCTTGAGTAATGACAGGAGCTCCTTGTTCACCTGTGCAGGTCTCTTTCCCCCTTTGCCCAATTTCTTGCACATCATAATTCGTCATTCTCTTAGCTTTTCTTCATAGGAGAGGTGTTCCATTCCTCTAATGACTTGGAGTTAGAGTTCACTGCATGGTCATTTTCCCCTTTTGAGGATTTTTGGGTGCATAATTATATGAATGCTGGAACATTTTCTGCAGTAGGATCACATTTATCTCTCACATATGCTGTAATATCTAGTGCCAACTTCATCCCAGTGAAGCTTTCACATGTCCTTAAGAAACCAGACTTCATGGTGGGTTGATACATCGTGCTTAGAGAAAAGAATGAGACATCTTTCATTGTATGCATACACAGGGCCTTACTCAAGCCCAGACATCTGTAGCGATCTAATTGTTAATAATATTGTAGTTATTGTCTGGTCACTAAAAAAATGTCATGATAGTAAATGGGTTTTCTTGGGCAGTTCTTACTTTTTTATGCTCTAAACCTGATGTTGTGTCATGTCTGTGTAGCTATAAAACATACAAAGGTATTTGAAAGACATAACAAACTCTCAGATGAGAAAGAATGATTACTTATTTTCATGCAAATAGAAAGTTTCATTCAAATAGAAACTTAAAATACATATGAAAGTCAACATTAATGCTAGAATCTGGGAACAGGATTATTAAAAAATCTGTGTGAAATATTTGTTGTTGGACAATTTCCAGCAACAAAGTATTTTGTAAGTTCATTGTAGCTTTTCCAAGTTGCTTCTTCCAGAAAAAAAAAAAGGGGGAAATTTTAAAAATTAATTTGCCACTGGAAACATTTTTGGTTTACTTTAAAAACAAACTAAATTTTTTGTCAAAATGTACTTCAGTCCTCTTAGAGCAAACTTGAACAAGACTGTGTATAAAACAAACTCTTGCCCCTAAACATAACTTTTTCCTTATTTTCCAGAATTGCTGATTAACTGAAAAATCAGTCCAAAAGTCTGTGGGATTAACTCAGCAAGACCTGGCAGACAGAGGAAAAATGTGGGAGGAACTGTGACTTACTAGCTCTGTTTTTTGACTTTTTTGTAATTTATCTCAGTGAATAGTTGATGTACCAAGACATGCTCGGACTTTAACAGACTGTAATGTCTTGAAATAATATAGATACCATCTATAATGCATTCTTCTGTTGGATTGTTACAGTCTGGTCACTTTTTTATTTCTTAGATTTGCTTTTGACCTTTTAAAATAAACTATGATTTTGCTGGAGACTTGAGACTTGAAATCTGTAGAGACTTTAATCAACTGTGCTGGTTCCAGAATAAAGCTAGGGAATGACTGAGAAAGTCAGGGACTTTATCCAGGCTCCATAGGTGAAATTCTGCGGAAAAAAAGAACCCATTTACCTCAATGTCTTTCTGACTCATTCCACGGAATCAGTTTTAATAGAAATGTGCTGTCAGAGGTTTTAATTACTCACACAGGTAATGGTTTCAACAGCTTCATAGAGAGGGTACTTTCTTCTTCCTGTGTGTGATTAACTCCTAACTCTTCCAGAGATAGTGCCATTGGACACAAGACCCAGAGGGGTTTTGAAGGTTAATTGCCAGTTATAGCTAACCATTGTTAAGAGGAAGAGAAGAACAAAATTTGAAAACAGCAGTTTAGAAAAAGCAACCTCTCTATTAATTACGTCAAAGTGTTTGCATTCCAAAACCATTTTGACTGAAACAGAAATTTAACTTAAATTCTGTCAATTCCTTGAACTCATAAAGGCACACAGTAGTGCTGGCAGAAGCATCTGATGGATTATATAAAACCTGTTTCAGGTCAAGAGGAGATGGTCTAAGCTTTTTACATCCCTGCTGATGACTGCTTACTGTGGCTGTGGTGAGAATTAAAATAGTAAATATCTAATGTTTGCACTGAAGTTAGTGTGTGGCCATTTCCATCAGCTGTCAGGAAAGAGTATGCTGACTGAGATAATTTAAGACTGCAGGTCCTATGAAATGCATTAAAGATGACCCAGGTTGTCATGTGTTACACAAAAAAAATGCATTCTGGGTTGTGGATATGAAAAGGTCATACAAATGGAAACCTTTTAATGCTTCTGATGTCTTGACACAGTCACATAGTAAAGCTGTGTAAATACTTCTTAGGTGAAATCTTAAATATTCTCCAGTAATTTTCAAGTATCACTTATGAGCATAATGATTAATGAAAAGATAGTTTGAATTAGCTGAAACAAAAACAGAAAACCACCTCTAGATAATTTTAAAGATATTAATATCTTCTAAGTTTACTGACCTGTCAAAGGTGCTGGTTCTTTCTGAAAATGAAAGACAAGACATGCTAAACATGATACATACTTGAATGACATCACAAATAAGAAATAGGAGCAAAAGTTATTATACAAAGTATTTCTGTATGTTTGCCTTATTTTGTTTCAATTAAAGTGTCCCATATTTTCCTTCCATGGTTCCATATTTCCTCTACATTTTTCTCAGCAGCATTGTTCTATATAGTTTGAGAAATAAAATAAAAAAAAAGATGACCCAGTGCAGTATCAGTGTATCACAATACAGTATCAATGGTAATGGGCTAACTCCTGTGTTATCCTTTAAGTAGCTGCACCTTACCTTCCTAATTGTTTCTTAGGTTTGAATTATACATCATATTCTTCACTCACCCATTGGACATTAAAGCATCTGTAAGGGAAGCCTTCTAATACCTGAAGAATTACAACATGAATGCTTTAAGAGCAGCACTTAGCTTTCTGCTTTTCAAGAGCTTTATCATGGAAAAATATTATACCAAAAGCAGGAGCACAGCAGAAGCTGAACATTGCAGGTTGGGAAGGGGAAGGAACAGATTGGTGCAGGTCTTCTGCAGGTATGCCACAGTTTGGTGTTCAGTATATGGAAAACAACTGTGGAACTGAGGCTGTGGGTTCCTCTGAACACAGAAACCCTCTTTGCTATTCCTTGGACATTATGGACAGAAATCCAGGACACTGAATCAGTGTTCCACCTGGCTGGCTGCAGTGTTTTTGAGGGGTTGTTACTGACAACTCTGAACTGCAGTTTATAACTGTTCTATTCTTGAGGTAACAGCAAGCATGTAACAACTAAAATAGAGTATTTGGAAGAAGTGATGAGGGAAGTATCTATATTCTTTGCTCAAGTCAAAAGCCTATCTCTGTCAAAAAAAGGTAACTACTATTTTTATTCATCGCTTTTGAGGCGCTGGTTTTCTTTCCAAAGCTCTTAGAAGAATTAGTTACAACTGCACTGCTGGACTGTGTAAGTGCCAGTTTGATGCCAGAAGTGGATATTTCCCCTATTTATTCCTTTTTTAAAATCACAGAGTCACAGAATATTCTGAGTTGGAAGGGACCCACATGGAGCATCAAGTCCAGCTCTTAAGTGAATGGCCCATACATGGGTCAAATCTGTGACTCTGGCGTTGTTGGCACCATGCTTTAACCAATTCACCTAATAGTTTGGGCTAGAATGACAAACGACGCCTAAATTGCTTCTCTCTGAAGTCTGAAAACCTGACATCATTCTTTTTAAAAAATCCTGTTTTCTTTTCTCAGGACTCCTCACACATTCAGTGCACAGTTGGTCTGTGACTGAGTACCACCTGCTTTGGTGACACTGAGACAAGGGATTGCCAAGAGTCTCCCCCAGTAAAAGCAGCAGAGGACTGTCCTGCCTCAACTCTCCTGCCACTGTGAAGGTTGCTTGGATGAAAAATATTCATATTGAGGGATTTTTTGTGGCACATTTTGAAGTGTCTGGGAATCCAAATAGTGATTTAGATCTGAACTGTCAGAAATATAGCCCAAAATCAATAGTACTTGTCACAAACTAAGTGACTTATACTGTTGTGTTCACCAAAAAAATTAGGTTCAAAACATACTGGGTGCTTGTTAGTACATTTTTTAACCTTGATCTTGAGTCTTTGTAAGTAAAACTTAACTAGTGGTTAAATTCACATTCTAGTTGAGTGTGAACCATTTGGATGACCCCTAACTCATTTCTGTTCAAATTCAGGGACCCCAAAGGTTAGGCTTTCATTACCTTTGGGTTTGACTTGTCAAGTGGGATATTTTGGAATACAAACTCAAGGTAGGTCTGCTGAATTTTATAATTTGAACAGATAATGATTTAAACCACAGCTAAAGGCAGTCTAAGAAGGCTGACTCTGAGCCCCCACCTGCAGAATGCAGCAGAAGGGAGAGAAAAATAAATATTTTGCTCTTTCTGTGAAGGTTTCTTTCCCTAGCTCTGGTTTCAGAACTCTGTTTAGTTGATGTAGGACCTGGGAACAGAGAGAAGAAGAAGAAGAAGAAGAGTCATAACCAAACTGAGGTCCTCATCAGATAGTGTAAATATTTTTATCAAGGAATCATTATACTGGCCAGGCCAAGACCAGGATACAAGTCCAGGCTTCATGCAGAGTATGAACATATATTAGGACATATTCTTGCACTATCTTCCAGAGTTGCAGGAGATCAGCTAAAAAAAAGTTTCTAGGGAGCACTAGGAAGAAAACCATGAAGAAAATAAAAATTCTGTCATCGAAGTAGGGTGTTAATAGCAGACTGTAAACAGAACACTGTTAATGGCACACTGTAAACAGAACTCAGGTTTCTTGCACACTGATAAAGTATATTTAGGAATAATGGCTCTGGTTTATGCATTGAGAGAGGCAAGGTTAGTGAAAGAAGAAACAGAACCCTCTCAATAAGTTTGGTATGTCAGATGGGCAAAACAGAAAAAAAAGTGCAAGTTGCTTTAATTCAGGGATTCTATTGGAGGTATATAATGATTATAACACTGCTTGATTTTATTCTATTTGGCCAAGTTTAACACTGACGTATATGTGGAAATAGGGAGATATGCTACAGCAGTTTGCTTTTGAATACTTGAATAGTATTAATGAAAATATTTGTTCTGGTTTTATTAAAATAGTAGGTGACAGAATTAGCACTTCAGTTCCCCTGTATGGAGACAGAGCTCTTTCATAATTTTTAATTTTACCAGTTGGAGGGAGACAACGCAGATAGTTCCCAATCTGTAGTGTATGAGATGTCATTGCTCTGGCATGGTAGTACCTTAGTGTAAGAGATTTTCTGAGCAGACTCTATGAACAGTTACTTGGAATGAGTGGTAATGGCTGTACTCAAGTACATCCTTGGCTAAGGATTCCAGTACTTAGCGGCGTGTTCATGACTAACTGGATATGGAATATGGCACTCACTACAGCAGTTATTTGTCTTTACCTCACTTGTAGGAAACTTAATATCAATATACAGTAAAATAATATGTCCCTCTCCCACCATTACCCACTGTGTAACTTCACTAGATGACAGTAGTTGTATTAAAGCACCTTGTTGATACTGAGTCCTGTTACATTCTCATGGCAGCTCCCAGATCTGGCTTTCTAATTTTTTTTTTCATTTAGCACATTGTTTGACTGAAATAAGATAAAGTACGTTTGTTTTCACTTTTTCTCATTTTTATTTATTAATTATTCACAAATAAATATATTCTATGCATTTTTAATTCCTGAATATTCACTGTGATACTGCCTTGACTGTTATTCATTAGATACATACCTCACATAGTCACTATACAAGATGTCCAATTTCTCACTTAAATTGCATAGAATGTGCTTTTGCTTTCTTGTAAGATTAATTAAATATTTTAATACCTGAGAAACAAATTATATTAAGAAATAAAATTTGACATTCCAAATTATTTTTATTTACCTGAATACTATTCAGAGGGCATGTAAAAAACATTATGAAGCTCCAGATCCCCATAGCTAATTTCAAAAAATATTAATAAATGTATCTTTAAAAAAACCACAAATTGGAACAAAAAAATCAGTGTCTCTCTTCTTAATACAAGATTAAAAATTATCTCATATTTTGTCTTCTACTTAAGGTATGCATGGGGATGCAAAAACTAGTTTGATTTCCAGATGGTGAACTGTGTCTTTAGATATAGTTTACTGATTTTTCCTAACTCTGTAAGGGAGTATACATAATTTTTCATATACATCTCAGGGATGAGAAGGCTGTAATAGCAAAGTCACTGTCTCAGAAAAGAATTCAGGAAATTTACAAAACTGCATTTCTCTCAGCTTGATTGATACTGCGAATGATACGTGCAAATCTGAGTAGGCACTTTCCAGTTACAACACGGGTTTTCTACACCAAGAGACAGAAAGAAATGAAAGACATCGATTTATTAATGATAGCAACCCAAAGCTCACATCCACATTTTCAGCAATTAAAAAAACATAGACAGACATAATAGTTTCTCAATGGCTGCTGATCATTTAAGTTATCCCTTAGCTGCAAGTGTCCGTTCATACTTGTCAGGTAGAAGATAAAGCAAGCCATCTGGTCATCTATGTATTGACTTTCTGTCAAATGGGGTAATGTTTTAATGTACAATGTTGGCAATTTTGCTTTGTCACTGAAGTTTCAATAGCAAAATGTGGAAAATATCTTATATAGCTGTACATTTACAGTAAGATTTGATTACTCCCATTAATAAAATAATTTTATGTAAAATGTTCTTATTAAAACTAATTTTTAAAATGTTGGAAACCTTGTCATCTAGACAAATCAAGATAGAGCATGAAGCATTTATAACAGACATGCAGTCTGCATGAAATTTGTTTGCCCTTTTGAATGTAATCACTAAAAACAGTAGATATCTTGCACACTGGGTATTGCAGCAGAATAAAGTGATGATGGAGGCAGGGCTACAACAGGTATCATTCTATTTATTTTCAAAGAACTTGTAAAATGCAGTATCCACAGACACAGAAGAAATAAGCCAGCAGGATTTAGTTACTTTTCCCACAGTTGTAAACTTTTTCCCTGCCAGATGTCAGCCCAGACAAGTC
Organism: Corvus cornix cornix; assembly: GCF_000738735.6. Classification (NCBI taxonomy): domain Eukaryota; kingdom Metazoa; phylum Chordata; class Aves; order Passeriformes; family Corvidae; genus Corvus; species Corvus cornix. The sequence goes on along the minus strand of NC_046335.1, from coordinate 19,631,108 downwards.
CCATTTTTTGCTTTCCCTCTCCTTTGTCTTTTCAGTCTCTTATTTTTCTGATAAACATTTCTGACTGCCTATCTTTCTCTTTTCTGTGTGCTACTGCTTGCAGTTATGCTTCTATGAAATCATAGAATCATAAAGTTGGAAGAGACAATTAAGATCATCACCTTGAACCCAGCACTAGCACTGTAACCCCTAAACCCCTAAGCCACATCACCTAGGTCCAGATCCCTCTTAAACACTTCCAAGGATGGTAACTCCACCACCTCCCTGGACAACCTATTCCAATGCTTGACCATCCTAACAGTGAAAATTTTTTTCTCATATCTAGTCTGAATCTCCCATCTCTCAGCTTAAAGCATTTCCTCTGGTCCTCTCACTGCAAGCACAGTAGAAGAGACTGGTCCCCTCCTCACCACAACCTCCTTTCAGGTGGTTGTAGAGAGCGATGAGGTAGGTCCCTCATGAGCCTCCTCTTTTCCAGACTAAGCAAACCAAACTCCCTCAGCCATTCCTCATGAGACAAGTTCTCTGGATCCTTCATGAGTTTTGCTGTCCTTTGCTTTAGCAGCTCAATGTCCTTTATAAAATGAAGGGCCCTGAACTGGAGACAGCACTCGAGGTGGGGCCTGACCAGTACTGAATACCAGGGGACAATCACTGCCCTGGTCCTGCTGACCACACTGTTGCTGACACAGGCCAGGATGCTATTGGCCTTCTTGGCCACCTGGGCACACATTGGCTCATATTGAGCCGACTGTCCACCAATGCCCCCAAGTCCCATTCTGCTGAGCAGCTCTCAAGCCACTTCTTCCCCAGTCTGTAATCCTGCCTGAGGCTGTGGCCCAACACTACTTTAATAAAAGCTGCCACATAAGCAAGTCCAGTGACACTCCTTTATTTGTTGGAGTTGTTCAGAAATACTTCTTCTTATTATGGAATATGTTGTCAAATAAATAGATAAATGTGATTGGATACGTTTTTCATTGAGGACTTAGAATTTCAGAATAACTGCAAATGAAGGTAAGTTTTACTCCATATTAGCATTTCACACTGGGTCCATATGATCTCAATTACTTCTATGGTCTTCATTAAGGGGAGAGATTACATCTCCTATGGTAAACGTGCTGCAAACTCAGGATGAGGTTGGACAGAAAAACCTTATGGGAAGGCTATCAGGATTGGATAAAATGTGTGACTTTGACCTTTAAAACTCTTCTCTGTATGAATGACAGAGTGCATTTAAGGAAGATTTGATCTGCTGCTCTCTCAAAGGAGAGAGAACACCTCAGATGAACTGGGGCACTGACAGAATTGTTTCCTCTGTTTGCTACACTGCATTTAATTCTAGACAGCAGCACAGTAGTTCACTTTCTCATGTGTGAAACGCCCTTGTTTCAAAATTCTTCCTCTGAAAGCAATCATCACACACCAGAGCCATGTGCTAATGAATAATAATAATAATGAGCACTTTAATTTTGTGGTGGCATAATTGTAAGTGAAATCAGAAACAGCAAGATACAGAAGATGCAGCTCTCACTCTCCTCCACCCTTGCTTATGATACATTTTTTCCAATCCAAGAGCATAATCCAAAGCCACTGTAGTAGTTTCCTGTTTCATAAACCATCAAACACTTCAACAAAAATGTCAGTAACTAAACAAGTTCTGTGATGTTCAAACAGTTTGAGCATACTACTCAATTGTACTTTCAATTGTGGTTTTACTCTTGTTTTTAGATAGTTTTCTGCATAATTCACAATTAACCTTCAATACCTTCAAATATCCTTTGCTTCTAGTGGAATAGCTCACCTGAATGAGCAACAAAGAAAAGCTTTTGTCTTCTCATTTGATGACTTGTTCATAATGCTCCACATATGTAGACTTCTGGCAGTTACAGATGAAACAGGCATTTATAATACAAAGCTCTAGAATGGAAAATATCTCTGAACATGCACGCATACTCTCTTTCATCTGCAACCAGAGATCCCACAGCTTTGATATCTGCATTTTGTGTTTGTTTTTACAAACCTGAGTTCAACATTGAGGGAGAAATTTTTCTGTTAGTTAACATTTACCTGTTAAATGTGGCTGTTAAGTGATACTTTTATCATAACAATGTGTAAGACTATTTGTAAAAGGTTTATAGTATAATATTTTTATATGTACTATAAATTTTTGGAACATTTTTAGTGGTTTTACTCTGAGCATCTATCTAGACTGTGCAGATATTATTGACTCAAACTTCCTTATGATCTTACAGTAACACTTACTTTTTATTTATATGACAGGTGAAAAGACTGAAACAGAAAGATTTTTGGAGCTAAACTGACAAAGTAATGGCTCTATGACTACAGGATGGAGTACTAGTGAAACTATTGTAACTATTGTAACTGTGCTTCAATTTCCCCCAGAAAGCTGCAGATAGATCTTAGTTGTCAATTAAGATGTGCATTTGCATGAACAGAAGCAGAGAATAACCCTAAAGGTTGCCATTCTGGACACTTAAGTCTGTAATTTAGATTCTCAAAACTTGCCTAGTTTTGGATGTGATTAAAACCTCATCATGCTAAACTTTCCACTGCTAAACTGCAGTTTTAGCTCCCAAATGTCACTTCTGACCATACCTAGAGTAGGCCAAGCCTCTGCAGAGTCTGCAGACATGCCCAGAGCAGCATTTCTTCCTGACTACTAGCTTTGAAAAGGCGGCAAGGCTCCTGATGGCATTTATACCTGGTGATACTTAATTATGAGTATAACTCTTCTGTATTGCATTAACATTTATACTGCAGGTCCCCTTAAACTCCGTTTCCCCATGCAGAGTGCTCTCGACTTTCTCTGATCATATATTTTTATGGATTTCTTAATGCAATAAAAATGAAAACAGAGAGGTATCAGATAAAGAGCAATTTCTAGCTCAATATAATTTGCTTTCATATTTTCAAGTCAGAGTTAATCCCTGTACTGGCAAAAACGATTTTGGAAATTTTTTTGTAGTTCAGAGCCCTTACACATGTTAACGTTGCTATAGACATCATTGATGCAATAGTTTGCTTTGTTTCACCTGGGGGGTCTACAATGCCAGTAGTGATTTTAGATTCATCACCAGTGTGATAGATATTCAGAAACCATCAGGCCACTGATAATGAGAAAGGCCAACATTTTACTTTTAAATGTGTCAATCTGATCCAATAGCAACTAGAAGGAACTGAATATTGAAGTGTACAAGTTAGCACTTTTAAGACTATGCACACACTTAATGCATCTGCATTTTTAGTAGGTTTCTTTATGCTGAAGTTGTAAATCTTTGTAATCATGTGACATATTCATATTTCTTATATTACCACAGTATCTGAATGCCTCAGTGTCTTGATGTATTAATGTGTTAATCTTCCTCCCACTCCTGGGAAGGAAGGTAATAGCTCTCTGCTATTCTGGGGGAATAAAAGCAAGATCAAAATATTAAATATTTTCATAAAAATTAGAGGGAAAATCAGGATACTTGCTTCCTCTACCATGTTTTTAGAATCACAGAATCATAGAATTGTTTGGGTTGGAAGGGACCTTTAAAGGTCGTCTAGTCCAATCCTCTTGCAATGAGTAGGGACATTTTAAACTAGATCAAGTTTCTCAGAACCCCATTAAACCTGACCTTGAATAGTTCCAGGAATGGGTCATGTACCTGTTCCAGTATATTTTTCACCACCTTCATTGCAAAAGACCTTTTCCTTATATTTAATCTAAATTGATCCTCCTTAAATTTAAAAACATTATCCCTCATCCTGTCAATATGTTCCACATTAATATTCCAATGGTTATTCCGTCCTTCTTTAATTCACTTTTATCATGTTAAAAAAAAGAGAAAGGTTTAATTTTGAATCACAGTGAAGGAAGCTTTTGTTTCTTTGTGCATTTAGATGGTGAGGAGCACCTGGACTGTTCAGAGTAGGCCCACTTAAAGATGTTTTTGTGTTATTAAGAAAATAGATATAATAACCTTTTGATCTTTTCAGCTTCAAAAGAAAAAATAATATGTTCATTATTCAGTTGAATTTAGCAGCACTTTATCTGTGGGAGGAGGACTGCCTTTGAGAAAATTCCTCTGAGTATTTAGTTTTAAATAATCCATGCAACTTGCCCATAGTAAGTGTGAATGAAAAAAGTCATAAATTCAGTAAAAAAATCTTATAATCAAGAAGTCCTTGCATAGAACTCAAGCTGATAAAAAACCAAACCAAACCAAACCAAACCAAAAAAACCCAACAGAAAAACCCTCCTCAAAAACCAGATTTATCAAAAATAAAAAACAAACAAACAAACAAACAAACAAAAACCCCCAAAAACCAACCAAAAAAACCCAAACCCAAACCTTTCTGAATTGAGTGTTCCCATCATAATGGCTCTTTAATAGCAATCTTTTGTTGAATACTGGGCAGATTGCTAACTTCCTTCTGGGAATTGATTGAAATAACACTGAAGCTAATCAGCAATCAGATTTCTGATCCTCTATTCAGGGCTTTCTTTTAGCTGTGTCAAGAGGGCTGTAGCACAGTGACCCTGAAACAGTCCTCTACAAATTGCACACCTTTATAAACTGACTATGCTCTGAATGGAGTAGATTGAATTGCTGGAAGTAGCTCACATCTTCTAGTCAGCTTCAGAAAGTCAATATCCTTGGTGTGCCTGGAAAATCTTGAATTGCCTATCACCCATCAGATTTCTGGAGTAACCCTTACAATGCACATTTACAGCACCATTTCTACAACAGAGTATATGTCATGTTCTGCTTTATTTAGAAGCCAAGATATCCTTCAAGGCTCACATTTTTGAAAATATTTCAACACGGATGGGAGATAAGGATCTAAATGCTTGTGAGGATCTGGGTTCTGTGTTTGTTTTAAGGTTAACCTCACCTATTGATCTCTCTAGAACCTGCTAAACAAAATTTGAGCCAAAAAAAAAAAAATTAAGGTCCTAGTAGTAAGTAAGAAGGTTTGGTACTGGGGACTGAATAGATACTTAGATATACTATACATTTTCATGTTTAAGAATGGAAAATTAATATATGGAAGAATGCAAAATATCAATGACAACCTTATTCTTTTCCAAATTCTAATAGATATAAGAATTTTAGTCCTGCAAGCATTTCAATTGGTGACTAAAACAATTTTACCCACATATGGAATAACCAGAAAAATAACTCTTATCGAAATATAATATTTTCAAAGCATTTAGGTTTTCCAGAAGTTTTGTGCTTTCTTTATAATACCAGAAATGCTGCAGAAGAACATACAGCATTTAAATTTTGAGGCAAAGTCAAAAAGTTAAATTATGCCTTTACTTGTGCACAGTCAAAATAAAGAGGAGACACAGGTTATACAAGTGACAAACCTAAACAATTTCACAGATGGTGACTGGGCTATATTAAAGTACAGCAATGGATGCTACAAGAGTGGTCATACTTGGATGGGAAAGAGGTTTTGAGACCCCACAGATGACTACATTAAAAGAAATACAGTCCTGACAGAGATTTTCTCCCTTTTGACTACTTCTCAATGCTTTTATGGGAGAAGTTAAACAGAATCAGGCTCTTATAACAATATATCATGCTGGAGGGATAAGCATTCGGTTAGGATTTAAGACTAAATAGTTCTTTTCCACTGAAAAAAGGGTTAGAAGCACTAGGAAAGAGAGGGAGCCTTTGTTTCAGTTATTCCCCTGTTCAGCACCTAGACATGGTGATGATATAGAACATGTAGAGCTTTTTAAGGACTAAGGTGGGATGTCATTCTGAAGAGAGCTCTGGAGGTGTTCTATCCTGAGGAACATCTGTAAAATGTACAACTGCCTTTAGATCTCACCAGCAAAGCTATGTGCAATGCATTATTCAGGACTGTAGCTAGGGGAAACTCTTCAGGCAAAAGCTTTTCTCAGTGAAAAATGCTTCTGCCCAAAACAATTCACAAATTCATTTTGAATTTTTCATAGCATTTAAGCTAGAAAAATGGGTGGAAAACAAGAAAAATGGAGTTTCCACTTGTCGTTTCAAAATGATGTTTCAATTCCAACTGTACTTCAATTTAATAAGGAGAACTAAGTATTTATTTGCAAAAGAAACAAAAAGAAAAGCTCAAACGAAACCATTTTTTATCCACTTAAGAAAACCCAAATAGTTCCTTTCAACATTTTACTTCAAGAACTTTTCTTTCCTGCATGAAAGAAAAGTGAAGACAAATTGTTTGACAGCAAACTGAAACTATTTCAATTTTGTTGGGGATTTTTTCAATTTGAAATGTGATTGCTCACCCAACTGTATTTAGGCCTGTGTTTAAAGACACAGACTAAGTGTAATATAAACTTTTCTACTTACACCATAAGGTCATTGCAACACACTTATTTTTACGGTGAAAAATATTTAAGTCCCAAAGATAGTATAAAAGTCCTGATTAAAAAGTCTATTTCTGAACTCTTCCATTACTTTCAGAACTTACATGTGATGCTCTGAATAACTACTAACTCAGACCTGCCAGCTGCACAGTAGCTAGTTATTTACAATAAAATCAGTCCCATTAATTTGCTAATGAATTGATATTGACTTTACATTTTGTGAGCTGGCAATGTTTCAAAAGTCATTGTTATCTCATTTCCAAAATGAACATCAATGATTTTCCCTTACTGCATGAAATGCAAAAATCAATTAAAAAAATCTAATTGGTTTAATACCACCTGTTTTCAAATTATGCTGATGGCACTGGATCAAAAATTCCACTCACCAATTAGGGTTGCAAAGAGAATGATTCTTTCTACTTACTAATATGTTGTGAATAATGGTAAACAAAAATTTAGAAACAGACTAGAAGAAAATAATAAATTAAATAAGTGGGTAAAAACTGAGTTTAACTGTACAGGAGCAATAGTTTTTATGGGTATTATACCCTCTCTCACAAGAATACCTTTCCTAAACTAAACAAGGAAGTTGCATAACAGGGATTAAGGGGCCTGGTTGGAAGAAAACAAGGTTTCTCCAACATACAAGTCACCAAATAAAAAATGAAATGTCTTTTTTGGATTAATATGTTCAGAGGAAACTTTCTCAATGTTTCTGTGCAGCTATTTCTTGCTATCTTAGAGGAAAAATGTATTTAGTGAAAGCTTTATGATGAAAATGTATGATAATCATACCACATCAGAGCCCTGGCTAATTTCAACTATCTCTGAAATCTCCTAGAATTGTAAATGCTTCTTTCAACCAGCCCTCAACAATGATCCTTCTGAACTTTGACCACTAGCAAAAGCTAACTAGGATGTATCTTCCAGATGATGACCAGCAGCTTGTTCTCTGAGAGAATTCTGCAGAGTTTTTAATCATATTTTAGAACGGAAACTAAAAGAATGTGGCAAAGGGTAATGTATGCTTTTGCCTACACCTGTGGGCCATGAACCTGGAAAATTGAAATGGAGGCAGAAACTTTGTTAGAATAAGCTCTTGAAAAGCCTCGAGTCTTGTGGTTCCTAGGCTGGGCTCATCCATTCTCACTTTAGTCCTTTAGCTGAAAAAATTGAATTTGAATGTGGGTTGGCTGTTAACTCCCTGTATTGTTAGCAGAGTGAGGCACCCTAGCAGCTGAATCTGCTTCCCTAAAATGTAACTCCCTCTCTTAAGATGCTGATTGTTCTCCAGTGACTAGAGAGAAGGCATGCAGCACCTGGGCTGTAATGTGGAGCTCTTTTTTTCCTGCCATGCAGGCTAACAGAATACTTAGTACACAAGCTATCTTTTTAAAGAAGAATTTGCTCAAAGTCAGTGTATTCAGTGAAGTATTTAGACTCATTGAATGTCCTAAATAAATATCCCAGGAAAGAATAATTTCTGCTCTTTACACGTGACCAGGAACAAAAATGTTGATTCTTCATATTTTTAAGCCGCCAAAGTCTTTGAAATCATTCTTCTGTGTACACATCTGCCAGATTCTTACCTGGCTTCTGAGTCTATTGGACAATTGCAGTTATAAGACAGTCAACCAAAGCTCCAGTTTGGAAGGTAGCCGTCAAATTTCAGCTGTATTATTCAAATGTTATGAATCCACACAGATGCAATCTACTCAATACTAGAGTTATGCTTCCTGTATAGCCAAGCAGTACATTTCTAAACAACAGGAGTACAGAACCACTTTGCAGGTCCAGAAAAATGGATAGGAAGAATTTTAACAACTTTCATGATCCCAGTGCTTCTATTAAGAAGGTGTTTTAGTTCTCATGAAATTTAAGCTCAGTATACGTGTGCAGATTATCCTCTCTACATAGGTAATCTCTTTTTCTTGCCTGAATTTAGAGAAAACCCCATAATTGAAGGGACCAATCATTCCTAAAGTACAGAGAAATATACAGCTAACACAAACATCAACTCCAGTGACAATATCATGGGGGTCTATTGTCTAAAAAAGGCAAAATATCTATATAGGTCTACAGACATGCCTTTTTAAAATTTATTTTTTTTTAAATGCATGAAATTACCACTATGGTTGCACACAATTTTCAATGGCAAATGACTTCTGAAACAGTGTAAAAATAACTTCTGCCTACATTGAATCATTTTTGTATTTGAGTTCCAATACTTTCCCACCACGTTAGACTTGTTCAAGTATCATGGTCACAGCACATGGCCATGGCTACCTGCAAAATATAGGGCTGAAAATGTCCCTTCCTCATGCAGATCATTGTCCAGTTGATATTTGCACTGATCACAGGTCTTTTTAAGTGTGGCCATGGATTAAAGAAGTCATATCTACATGTGACACTCTTATTAATTAGATATAAACTGCAGTGTCCATATTTATTTTTTTAAAATATGTACTAAAGAATTTTAGTGACTCCAATCCTTTTTATCCTACAAATTTTTAAGTGTTCTGAAAAAAATTGCATATTTAACTTTCATTGATTTCACTGGTTTTCACTTTGACCTAGAAAACATAATTGGTACATTTATTCACAAAAATAATCTTAATTAGTACATTTAATCCTTGATTACTTAGAATGTGTTTTGAGGGACAATTCTGCTCTCAATTACACTGGCTGTAATTTGGACTAAATGCACACATCAGTAGCCAAATAGCAAATGACCTATTGTTCAGATTTATAGAGTTCCATGTGGAATTGGAATTTGCCTTACTTTGTAAAACACTAATAATAATTTCTATAATTTATCTGATATCCAGATCATCTTAGAATCTAGGGAAATATGGCAAAGTACATAAAAAATTGTTATGAACCTGAAGGAACCATTAAAGAAAGATTAACAGGAATCAACATTTGGTGTTATTACAACACAGCTAGTGGAAAGAATGGTGCTTATTTGCTAAAATTTTTGGTCTTGAAAGGTTTAGTAAAAGAAGAATGTAGTGTATGCTTCAAGTAGAAATTGGATTGTCATTTTTATTTGAGTAAACCTAGCAGTGGGAAAATATACAAGAAGTATCAGGTGAAATTTTATAAATTGGAACTTGTATATGTGTGGAGTGCTTTCTAGAAGGAAGTGATGAAATAGCCATTCAGTCACCAAGGACTAAAACCTGACTGAGAAAGAAGCAGAAAATAAGAACAGGGTCAGCATATCAACTGCCAGCATGTTGCCCTTGTGGAATTTTGTTTATCTGAGTTTAGCAATACTTGCAAAACCGAACCAATTCTCGGAAACTTTCAAAAGAATATTGTCATGTACTTTGCTCTTAAAAATACTACTAAGATTAATATTTTTTATTAATATGGCCTGTTTGGTTCATACATGTGGTGCTTTATCTTATCATAAATCCTGTATTCTTGCTTTTAGGTGACAAATAGGTGCAAAACAGTCTATGTGCTAAAACCACTGGAAACCACTGAAATTCTTACCCGAAAGTATATGGGCTTTATTGAAGACTTTGGATACATTTTCTGCATCCTCAAGTGAAACAATTTAATCCCCTCTTCCTCAGTGCTACTCAATATTAGCTGCTAGCCAAGTAGAACAATGACTTCAAAAGTCCACCTCCTGCAAAGTCTAAAAAGTAGCCCTGTGCACTCCTGTGAGTAGGAAAGCACTGTCTTCTCAGGAGCAGACCAGGCAAACATAATGAAAACATGGTCTGATTGTCTTAAATATAATGTAAGAATAAATAAAAAAAATTTGGAACCTGTAGGCTTTGCATGTTTTCATTATACCATTCTAATATTTTTAGCCATCTTTTAACTAAAATTCCAAATAGATCTGGAAATCCTGCCCATGATATTGAATATCTCTGGTAGAAAATATTCTCCAATTAGGTCACATGAGAATAATCAGAAGAAAATGCCTGGGACTAATCAAGAATTTTTACCCATCTTAGCCTTCCTCTGTTTCTTGTCTCCTGTTCGATCTCCCTCTCTTCCCATTCAAGTGTCTCTATCTCTCTCATTGTAATTCAGGCATTATATAATATGTTCTTCAAAGCAAATCTAAGAGAACCATCATCACTCTTCATTTAAGGGTATCTTTAAAAACCTTGCCAGTCTCCTTTTATCTTACTGTCTGGGAGAAAAAAGTGCAGGGGGGTGGGGAACAGATCTACTTATCTTCATAGCCATTTTTATGCATCCTTATGATTAAGATAATGAAGAAGTGTTATAAACTTACTTGACAAACTATTTTGACATTTTCTGCTTGCAGCTGGCTTTTTAAAGTGACTCTTAAGTTCCCATACATAACTTTTTACATTCTTGCATTTTATGTGTGGTAGTTAGTTAAAAGCTGACAGGGCTTCTGGGTTTAATTCCTCCATACTTTCTGGCATCATCAGTTCACAAATTTGACAGGGCATGTTATAATCGTGGTGAATGTAGATGTCTTTCATTTGTAAATAGTCAGCTTGAACCTTAACAATAATTTAGAGATATGAAGGGGAGGCACAGAGATATTAACATAAAAATTGTCCAGAAGCTATTAGTGTCTAGTTTGTCTTTATATTTATGAAGTCCTGATAGTTAATGGGAAAAAGAAGGGGAAGGGGAAGGGAAATTTGATTCTAATTTCATCCTGACCATGATAAAAGGTTCAGAAGGGAAATGGGGCTAGTGTTACTTATCACACCTATTGTATCCAGGATTACTCAAGGCTGTACTGTACTCTAAATGTGGGCTGAATTGTTAAAAATGCTGACATTTATGAAGTATGTAAATGGATATCTAATTAACTTGCTACAGCTATCTTGTTAAATACCAATTAAATATATTAACATTTATCACAATTTTAATGTATCAATAAGAATTTAACTGTACCTTTATTGTCATTGTAATTCCAAATTAATTACATGGCTAGATGATTTATCTTTTGCATAATTATTCAGCCTTAGTCTATGTTCTCTTAAGCAATCCAACTGTTATAGTATGGATTCTCTACAGCATCTGATCTTTTTCTGTACAATTCTTTCTCAAGTCATCTGCTATTAAGACATTAAAATCAAATGTAGAACGGGAGGTAGGGCTTTTGCTACCTGAGCTCAACTGCACTGGTATGGAAATTTCCCGAGGATTGAACCTAATTCTGTAATGTTGATTATTTCTTGTAAATAGTCTAAAATTTTTTTGAAGGAATATACATAGTGGACAGCTTCAAATGACTGGTGGATAATCTTTTATGGAAAACATTAATTCAATTTCCATATTGCACATATATACAATAATTCACATCTTACTGTTTTCATACCCCTCACATTCATACAACTTAGAACTAAGACCACAGAAATTAGGTGTATCACTTATACAGAGACAGCAAAATTAAACCAGTTCCTGATAATGTTAGTATAATATTATTTTACAAAAATCAACTGGATGCTTAATTCTCAAACAAAATCTTAGGCCTACTTTATTTAGAGCACTTAATAGATAAATAGCCACTATGGGAATGAGAAGTACAAATAAAGAAGCTACATATGCGGCATTGTTAATAAAAAATATCAGAGCAAGAGCTGAATAAAGCATACACAAACAACATGTGAACTGTCTGGAATGTTTTCTTAATAAGATTCATGCTATGAAAAACATTCAGCAAAGAACTTACAAATGTAAACATTATGTAGCAAAGTTCTTGGGCTCGAGTAGAAATATTCACAAGGTTTGACTTAGGCAGATGCTTAACGCTTCACTTCATCAGATGAGAAAATGAACTCACCAGAGAAAATGTTTTGACTGAAATGAAATACAGTACAGGGAGCAAAGTAATTTTTAAATTCTGTAAATAATGTGTACATTAAAAAACTTTGAACAGAGTATTGAAATCTTGATGAGTGGAAAACACCTGTGCTTGTACATATGTCAAGTTCTCCATGTTTGAGAGGAAGGTGGTCATTCTCGTCTCCCTTCACAGAAAGTTAAGAAAGAAATAGGGAACTCTAGGGAATAAGCCATTACCTTCTCAATTAGTTATTCAAAGTGTTTATTTCTCTAGACTAACTTTGATTTAGATGAAACCTGCCCTACGATATATAGAAATAATTTCTTTTGATTTTTGGCAAAGAGTACCTGCTTTATTCATTAATCCTGATTGCAGGATAAGTATGTTTATAGGCGTAGGATTCAACATATATTGTTCAGTATCTAAAGTGGAGGGAATTTAATCCTAAATAATTTATTTTGGGAAACACAGGGCAAAACTCCATATTATTAGATATTAGATTTAAAAAAATCCAAACAAATCTTTTTCTTACATGAAGCAATAACTTTGAAAACGAAATAATGATTTTTAATAACCTGAAATTAATCCATCTCCATTTTATCAAAACCCTTTCCCCATAATACTTGTAAGTTCACTCTGATTTTTTAAAATTGCTTACCCAGGTTTACTGGAAAGGATTGAGCAATCATATTGAGACTGCATGGATCATTTCACCCATAAAGGAATTACAGCCATCCATTCTTGGAGTGGGACATTGCCAGCCCCACAGAAGGGCTGCAGTCCTCATGGGATTTCAGTTGTCACAGCCATCTTTTGAGCTGTGAAGAACCTGAGAAGGAGCTTTGCCTACTGGAGATGGTACTTCGTAGTGGTGCCCCCTTCAAGCAGACCTTCAATCTGTGCCACGGCTGCAGGCTTACCAAAGCTATGGTAAGAAGCAGTTCCACGATAGCTAATTATGCTACTTTATGAGCACCTGAAATTCAGCTTTTCCCTGCAAACAAGATAAGGAAAATAATTCTACATTTGTGCCTTCACTTCCCTGGAGTTTAGAGTGTATTAATGGCTATAGGATTCAGAATAAATAAACTGGATAGAAAAATCATTATGTGAGGTCCATTTGCTGAATATCAGTTTGGATTCTTAGCACTGTGGTAACTTAATTTTCAACTCAGAGTGCCTCTGAAAATAGTAGACATGTGGGACATCATCGTCTTTTCTCTTCATATTGTGAAGAGATATGATTGTGGTAGCTGACCTTATTGAATTTGACATTAGAAGTTGATTCACCTTTTTAAAAGCATTTTTACATATTGAATTTTGGCCTCCAAGGAATAGAAAACAATCAAAAATAAATTGGGAAAAATTGAAAATGAAACCAAATCAGAAAACTGAAGAGACGCATGAATACATGAATAGCCCCTTTCATCCACACTCCACCTTTTAATGAAAAATGTATGCATAAGATAATAAATGGATTTGGATTTTAACATATGTCTGCAGCAACCCATTTGCCAGAGCTCTGAACTGAGGAGTATGAGTCTTTCAGAAGCTTGTAAGAATGCCAGTTCTTTGCCTGCATGTGAAGTGTGTTTGTCATCCCGGGATGCTCATGCTTTGTGTGCTGTATGGGTGCAGGCTCTATGGAGGTGCTCTGTGTGCTGTCTGACTGCGCCATTTTACTGTGTATTCATGCAAATGAGTAAAACAGTTTTGCATTTTCTGGATGAACAAAAATTTGGATGGGTAAATGTTAGCTATAACCAGGTAGAATGGAAATAATCTAGGCTACAAGCACCGCTGCATCACATAACAAAGAACCTACTGCTGCATTAGGCACTGATCATGCTTTAGGGCCAAAACCCAAGTCCCAGTGAAAATCTGCACTAATTGCATGTATGATTGGGCTGTTTAATAGTGTACATACTACTTTTTTATTTTCAATTTCTGTGTGATTTAAGTGTCTGGAACATATGTTGAGGGATGGCGACAGCTGGCTGTGCACTTGTCATGTTTGTTGGTACTTGTTAGTTAAATGCATACCTATACACGAATCTTTAAAAGAGATTCTGAAGTCATGTTGAAAATGAAACCACAGGAATAAAGGAAATGTCATGTGGTTCCATTACTTGGAGTAACAGAGACAGCAGTTGAATGGATATCAGGCACATGTATTTTGAAATAGAGTCTACACACTATTATGTTTCGAGGTTGACCAAAGTGAATTATGGTGTAAAACGTCACAAGGCACAGTCTCCGAAGAATATGATTTTGGTTGTCTCCTAGGAGAGAATTTTCCAAGACACTAAAAAGGAAATAAACAGGACAAAAAAACAAAGTATAATAGATTATTTCCAAAGTATGAAAACACAAGCATTCATACAAATACTCAAAGTATCTCCCAAGATCTTACACACACACATACACAAATGTCTGTTGGCATAGACATGTATGCTTAGGATATACAGAGACTCAAAAAAAAAAATCTAGAAATAGATACAAAACTTTACCTATATACCTAACAGAAGAATTCTGTCTGCATCCCTCACTGTCAAGCATTTTAGAGAACTCTGTCTCAGCAGAACAGAATGTTCAAAACAAAGTGAATTTTTGGGGAATAGTAAGAAAAAATTTGTCTGCAATTAGACACTATTAATCCCAGAACCATACATGCAGGCTGTCTTACCAGTAGACAAGGGAAACATTTCATTTACCTCCTGCACTATAACTGACATCTCTTTTTCCTCCTGGTGTTGGCAATCTGTCCTTCTATCTCCTACTGTGTGGAGCTATTCTCATTAAAGGAAGCACCTTCTTGCTCAGTCCTGAGCTAAATCAAAAGCAGTTGACAATGTAAGTTCCCCAGCTTTGTTTTGTTCTGCTATCACCAGTTGATATTCACCAAATAAATGAACAAGGAACATTTATAAAATAAACAAGTTCTAAAAAAGAATAATAATTAGGGAAATAAAAACTTATGAGAACATGAAGAAAAGTCAACAGATTTGTGGCGAGCTATGGTCAGTAATATGTAAATCCTCAAAGGATGAATTTTATAATTCAAATAATTTTATAATTTAATGTGAAACTTTACAATTGCCAAAGGCATATTGCTTGTCATATTGTATAAGAAATATATAATCATATGTTATCAGCAGTGAAGAGCAAATTCTGGATAAATCTGTTGCAGAGAAGAGCAAAGATAATTTACAAAGACGTAATGACTGCTGAGAACCCGACTGAATGACTGTACTACATCATATGCCTTTGGCATCCGAAAAGCCTGTAGAGTTCTTTTGGGAAACAGAGCAGAAAATAGCTTGAGGAGTGTCAAATGTATACCACAAACCCTCAGATCTCTAGTGGGCAATCTTGCCTCTAAAGAGGAGTGTTTGGTACCCAGGGAAATCTCAGTGCCTAACCATGGAGGTGAACTTTTCTTGTTTCTTTGCTTTGACCATAGCCATATGCTTACAACACGTTTTGTCTGTGACACTTTCATTAAACCGTCCTTGCTATATCCTTGTGCCAACATCCAATCTAATTCCACAGTACTGTAGCAGCCTCAATGGATTAGTCACAGGCTTACCTTTTAGGAAACAATGTTTTAATACAATAGTGAGCTGAACATAAACAAGAAATTTCTCCATATACTGAAAAGATAAACATTCCACCGAAATAAGCAAAAGAAAACTGACAGCAACATAAGAAGCAGGATAATATAGATACCAGTACACTGAGTGCCTGTGCTTGATTCTTATCTATCTCTGCCCATATCAATGCAGTTACCCTGTTGTAATTATGTTTTTTTCACCAAACTGAGTTCAGTCTTCTGTTCTCAGTTTTTGGTTTTGTTTGGCTTTGTGTTTTGTTTGTTGGTTTTACAAAGGAGGTTTCTAAAGTAAGGCTAGCAGCAAGAAAAGAGAGGAAGTAACCCAAAGACGCAGTAGACTGCTCATAAGAAGGTAGTGAGGTAATGAGACCCGTTAGTGGGGTACTGAACACTGACCATGTGCAAAGGTGGCCATAGAATACTAACTAATTCAACCCATAGCTATATCCTCAGATTTTCTAGGAAGAGTCTTTTTGATAACTGTTAAATTCTGTGCAGGGATCTGGACAGGCTTTCCTAGGAACTTTATAGCCACACCTGCAATTTAGACAGATGAAGAAAATCAACACAAACAACAACAGAAGCAGAAGGTAATCTGTGTAATAGCCCTGAATACCTGAAAACAAGGTCTTTTGGCTTCAAACTATTGAGCAGATTGCATTGTGTATCTGAGGTACAATTGATATTTTCATGTTAAAACAACGTAAGTACATTATCTCCTCAGGAACATATGATTTTTAATGGCCTTAGTCATGTGACTGGAGAAAAGGGATTTTTACTGCCAGAAGGGCACATAAAATTCATAATAAAGAGAAAAAAAATGTTTTTTAAAAAAAGAACAAAAAAACTATGTCTGTGAATTGAAGGATGAAATATTTAATAGTAGGATGGGGAGAGAAGTTGAGAGCAGAATTGGGGTTAGAATAAACCCTGGATGTTGCAGAGTAGAAGGCATAATTGAAGAGGTTTGAAAAGCAATTTTTTGCTTTAATGTGAAGTTTTAAGCTGCTGACAAACAATATGAGCTTTTGTGGCTCTCGCATGACAGCCTTGAAATGTTTCAACTTTTTGAATCTATTCATTTTAAACCAAAATCGCTGCTTCTTTCTCCAAACGCTGGCTTCCTCAGACCATACTGGTTGCACACATATATATTTGGGTTCTTTTTTTTGATCTGCAGAAGTGAGGAGGTTAGGGGGGATGAAGCTAGAAATCTATTTTACTAAAATGCAATTAATGAGAGCTTTCAGAATACTGGAAGAAGTGGCTGATACAGTAGAATTCTGTGCTGAGTGCATTCAGAAAGACCTGGACAGGCAGAGCAGAGTTGAGCAGAGAGGAACCTGTGAAGTTAAACAAAGGCAAATGCAGGTCCTGCACCTGGGAAAGAATAACCCCATGCACCAGCACAGGCTGGGGGCTGACCTGCTTGTAAGCAGCTCTAGGGAGAAAGGCCTAGGGGTCCTGGTGGACAGCAAGCTGTCCATGAGCCAGCAGTGTGCCCTTCCTTGTGGCCAAGAAGTCCAGTGGTATCCTGGGGTACATCAGGAAGAGAATGGCCAGCACGTCAAGGGAGGTGATCCTGTCCCTCTGCTCAGCCCTGGCGAGGCCACATCTGGAGTGCTGTGTCCAGTTCTGGGCTCCTCAGTCCAAGAGAAACACAGAGCTCCTGGAGTGATTTCAGTGAAAGGCAACAAAGATGATTAAGGGACTGGAACACCTAACTTAGGGGAAAAGGGTGTGGGTTGGGCTGGTTTAACCTTAAAAAGAGTCAGCTGAGAGGGAGCCTTATCAATATATCCAAGTATCTGAAGTGAGGGTGTCAAGAAGATGAGGGCAGCATCTCAGTGCTGCCAAGCAGGGACAGAAGAAAGGCAGTGGTCACAAACAGAAATACAGGAAGTTGCATCTGCACATGAGGAGAAACATCTTTACTCTGAGGGTGACAAGGCACTGGAACAAGCTGCCCAGAAAGAGAGTGGCGTCTCTGTCTCTGGATATATTGAAAAGCCGTGTGGAAGCAATTCTGTGCAACCTGCTTTCGGTGAGCCTGCTTTAGTGGGGAGGCAGGACTAAACAATCTCCAGCATCCCCTTACAACCCCAACTGTTCTTTGAGTCTTTGATTCTGTATTTATAAACAGCACCATCTGTTCGTTCTTTGCTTCCTTGTTGTATAAAACCAGCTCTTAAAGGGCAATGCAATGAAAACAATTTATCTGACTGGAAAAACCCCCACAAAAATCTTGTTTTATTTTTTTTCAGGAGACAGTCTCTCACTGAGTCCCAGTGAGTCTCAGGTGACAAGAAGGTGAGCTTTAAAATGAGAGCAGTTGCACCTTAAGCATGTACTGTCACAAAACACTTTGCACTGTGAGAACATTACTTAAGTAATTTCAGCTTTTAGAACCCTTTTCAACATGTTCTTTATTTCACTTCATTAACAAAGTATAAAGTCTTGACAAGACTTGACAGTTTACCATACAAACACTCAAAATACTCATGGATCGTGCATTCCTAATCTAGGAGACATTTTCTAAGCACAGGCAAAGCAAAAACAGTGTAATAAACAAGGTGCCTCTGACCCTATGTTTAGACTGAAGCTCAGCTATCTTCCTTTGCAAAAGATTTCTGAATACTCAGTCCTTTTCTTCCACAAAAGTGCAAGGTAATTCTAAAATGGGCTTAATCAGTCTCCTCTGATGAAGCTGCTACTATTTGTGGGGATTAATTACACATGCATTTTTCTGAATAACAGAGAAAGTTGGAATGATTCAATAATTCAGTGCATTGGTCTTGTAGCAAGAAGAGGTAATTGTTGGGGTCTACTGTATCCACTATAGAATGCAGAAAGAATTTATAAAAAGAAACAGCATTGATCATCATTTTTTTGGGTTTTTTTGCTGCTCCTAAGGTAAGAGGAGAAGGAAATTCTGTAGGTGATGAAGTGTTATCTTGATTTAAGTTCCTAATACAAGGAAAAATCAGTAACAGAAAATCTAAGGCCCAAGCTGGTATCTCCATTAAGCTTAAAGCAGATTCTTTAGAGTGACTTGAGGATATCATAGGAAATTTAAAAAGATTTAAAAAATACCTTATCAGTAGCATTCAAAATAATGTATTCAGCATGAAAAGTCTCCCAAGGAAAACCTGTCCAAAACACTGAAACACTCCTGGAGAGACTGACTCAATTATCAGCTGTAATAGCATCAGGTGACAGACTTTAGCGAGCAAAGTGTTGCACAGTGAGAAAACTCTACTAGCAAGCACCAATTTGCACCTCTGACTTGATGTGAATATCTGTTAATATTTCCTGTTTGCCTTGTAGCCATTAACTGATTAATGAAATCCTAAAGAGAAGCCAATACACAGTATGGGGTGAGCAGGTGTTACTGCTCCCTTTTGGCAGGTGATGGGGAAACCAAGAAGAGACTAACTGATGACTTACTTGAGACCAGGCTGCTCAGCATGTGGAAACATTCCCACAAGAGACTGCATACTCTGACAGCTGAGATCTGGAACTCCTGTAGTAGGTAGGAACATGCTTGTCCTACACTAAGATGGTGATCATTGTCCCTAGCTCTACTTTCATAATTCATGCACTAATGAGGCATCTTTAAAGCAGCTAAAAAGATCTTGACTATGTTGAACACTTAAGAAAGAAGGAGGTTCTCTAACTCTAGGACTTTTCTAACTCTAATTCAGTTTGGTAGCATCTGTCCACAAACATTGTGAGTTGTCTTGGGTCTGTATTACCAAAAGAAGATATCCCACACTCTCTTTGCCTATTAACTTCTCACTTCCCTCCAAAGACACAGAGTTTCTTTCAGTAGCAGAGTATGTTTAAAGAGTTATTGCTACATGTAAGTCAGGAAAATTTTATTCAGATAAAAGAGAAAGTGGGAATGATTCTCATTGTATAGCAGGTATATGACACTGCATTTGAAAATATACTTAAAATACCAAAGAATCACTATGTTGCAATACACAGAATTAAACAGAGGAATATCTACAATTTTCCTTGTGCATCACCTCCCAGCTAAGTTTTCCCAATTCCTTTTTTCTTCTTCCTTTAAAACATTGGAAAATGCTGTTTCTGTGGAGCAGTCTTGCAAACCTGACAGACTCTCTTGCAGAAATTTCCTTAAGTATTTTTCTACCTCTTATGCCTAGATCCACACTTAAAGGCTCATGGGCGCTAGACTGACCCATTATTTTGCATGAATTACCCTTAATGGAGAGCAGTAATGAGATGAATTGGATGTGCCTTCACTGTTATTGCAAACATTACAAGCTGTCCTTTACCAAGTGCTTTTTATAAAGTAAAAATTAATACATTGACATTAATGCAGATTTCTGCATAATAAACAGCTCTGTGCAGTATCACAGGGTTTGCTCTCATGTGCTGACTGCCATGAAATCAAGCAAAGATAGACAATCAAATCAAAATATTGAAAACAAAAAAAAGAACAATTCTTTCCAAAGAAAACTGCCCTGAGATTAGATGTTATCCAGCATAAAACATGTATCCACAGTATGTCTTTTATCCTGTTTATGGTTGCTTCTATACCACTGTTTCCTCTCTCTTTGCTGAACATCTCTTTGGGATCTTTATCTCAGATGTCCATCTTGAACAGGC
The DNA here is from genome assembly GCF_000738735.6 of Corvus cornix cornix. NCBI lineage: Eukaryota > Metazoa > Chordata > Aves > Passeriformes > Corvidae > Corvus > Corvus cornix. The sequence goes on along the minus strand of NC_046335.1, from coordinate 19,610,681 downwards.
ATTCTTATCACCCCAACCACAGGTTCAGTAGCTAGAATCACCACCATCATAAATAAATTCTTATTAATAGCCATGAAATAATTCTCAAGGTCTATTAAACATTGTGATTTACATTTCAATAATTAAAGGAGTTCTATGTTCTCAAACATAACATTTTAAGTTATAAAATTTCATAGTGTATTGGTGAAATTTGTAGCAGTGAATGAAGCTGCTGATGCTGAAGCTCAAAACTCAGAAACTAGATTACAGGTTCTTCTGATCCCTCGGATGTGCTTTTGTCAGTTAAGAAGTAAGATTTCATACTTTGAAGTACAAGTGACAGCTGGGTAAAAAGGAAGATTTTGTTTCTTGAATAACACTGACATATCTCAGCTGAGGAATGGTTCAGTTGCCCTAAGCTCATAATCAAAAGTATTTTGATGTGTATTTAGTCAAGATTCTTACTCTTAGAAACAAAAGACCAAATAAAATACATTTCTGTGTAGAGGGCAAGAATCCACGCATTATTAGGTCAGCACTAGGCAAAATACGAGACAATCTAGAAACCTTGAAATATCCAATTTGCTGAATGCCATACCCATTCAAATACGTAGGAGAGCAGCAGCAGATCTACCAGCCTAATGCTTCCTCCTTCAAAAGCCTAGGATGTATACATTAAAGTAGAAATCTTGATTGCAGACTCTATATCAGTTTGAATCAATTTTTTTTGGACATGGGGAATCAATACAGTATGCTATAATCCAGATGCGGTTTTCCTCTGTATAATTGCATCTTGTGTTTCCCGGAAATTCAGTTTGAAAATTCTATTATCATCTACTGTAGAATGGATGAAAACAGCCAACAGTCACACTGACCTTTTTCCTGTTCTAAACTTCATGTTTCTAAGTGTAGATATAGCCTGTATAGCTATTGCTATGGGTGGGTATACAGTAAATTTTCCAGATCAGATATGTTATGACCAACAAATTCCCCATGGAGGCAAGGACCCAGCTATGTCTGTATCCAGCCCTGTAAATATACCTCTTTCTTCTAGAAGACCGTGTTGCTCTGGGTTCAGTAAAGGAATTTGTGAAAATGGGGCCTAATTGTGAGGACAGCTCGTGGGATCCAGTCTCATATAATACTACACAAATATGCCTTTTCCTGTCTTTTCTGTGGAAAGTAGTGGAAAGAAATCTGGCAGTGGAAGCAGAGATCTGGGAACCCTATGACACTGAGATAATAGATGGCCATTTACTGCACACATAAGGTTGCAATTCTCTCCCTAGGACTTGCTTGATGACAGTTCTCCGTTCAGAAATGGCTGTGATCAGCCCTGAGAGTGAATTACAGCTGTGGACAGACCCTATAAGTGACTACTACCAGTTGTTATCCCAGCTAAGAAGGGTATTTTTCTCCCATACATTGCATCAGCAGAATATTTCTGTACTTTAAGGCATTTTGTATTGGCATCATGACAGCAGGCTTAGCTAGACTGAATGAAATGGTTACTGTCTTTGTCTGCTGCAAACTTCAACCATAGCTTACCAACCCCTTTGGAATGACAAATAAATGGGATTTATAAATGCTTCTAAAAGGCATGGATCTGGATGAATTCCAACAATGTCAATATCTGGCATCCTAAAGGGTTGAACTGCTCAGTGTATCCTCCTGCAGTGCTAGGAAATGTTAGCAAAAAGGCTGGGACAGCAACAGAGGACTGTCAACATCCCTCCCACTCTAGTATGATCTGCCTGCAGGTATGAGCCACTCCCCATTACAGAAGAAGGGGAAAGGTCATAGTTTAAAGATTTTTTTGGGCACAGGAACTAGATATTTAAAAACTGCTATCTTGTTTCATTACCTGGAAAAATGCTTAAGGATGTACTGAAGCCAGAAGGACAGATGTTTTTAAATGTCTCAGCCTTCTGAAGCAACTTAGGCAAGATACCATTCTCAAAGGAAAGAGCATTCTCCCACCATTTCTTCTAAAGGTATCACCAATTCATCCCACGATAATCCCATCCTGGCTACTTTTTCCTACCTCCATGTCATTCCTTTCATTATGTCTAGAAGTTGCGTGGGTGATTGGACTACAGAACTGACTGGGATCTAAAAAACTTCCTGTTACTAAAGGAAGTCCCCTCAGTAAAAATTATGTGTAATAACAGTGGAAGGCTCTCTTCACAATCTTTCTTCACAAAGCCTTCCAAAGTATATCTTCCCCTTTTGCATCCCCAAGGGTGACAAAAAGCTTTAAGGTAAAATGAAAACTCACATCTCTGCTAGAATTTTGCTAGAACAAATAGTTTGCAAATACAGCAAAACCAGACAAACCAACCAACCAACCAAAACCCAAACCAAACAAAACCAACAACCAACCAAACAAAAGTCACCCAACACACAAAAATAAAAACCTAAAAAAGAGGAGCTTATCTATGTCTGTGTGAGAAAGAGAAACTCTCTGGATCTGACAGACTATTCTTTACAGAGTATGTGGTTGTTAAGAGTTCAGAGACCCTGTGAAGGGTACCTCTAAATTTCTAAACAGACAAGAAGCAGGGATGTTTACCCATCATTGAAATGCTCTTAGGGCAGGACTTATCATGAGAATGAAAGCCCTGCCATCTCAAACATGCTGATGCATGTTGCTTGCTGTTAAATAATAATAACAGTAATAAAAAATGTAATTCATAATAACAGAATATTTTTTACAATTGCTAATGAAGGAGATTGCTAATCTCCAGCTGGTAGGAGTACAGTTCTTTGTCTCTGCTGCCAGAAACTTATTACAACTTATAATTATTTAAGAAGCATGCTGGGTGGGCTGGCAACAGACATTATAAGTAATGCAATAATAAGATATAAACGCTTTGTCAGTGGAAAGGTGAGAGAACATACTGAAAGATACTGCCAGAAATAATCGTTAGATGATGATTACATCTAGATAAGCACAGCAGGTTTTCTAACCAGTGTAGAGCAGTATTACCTGATTTCATCAGTATTGACTACCAAATGTGCATGTGTTCCCTTCCCACATCCCCAAATCTTCTTTTCTCCCAGAGGCAATTTCCTGATGGAGAAAATGGAGACTAGTGGTTACAACAGAGGACTTGGAATAAGCTATTTTGAGCTGCACCACTAAATCATTTCCTGACCTTGGCAAAGTCAATCACAGAAGCTATGCATCATTTTCCAGCTGTAATATGGGAATGATCACAATTACCTCCTATACGTGTGGCGATGCGTCAGGAGTAAACGTTTATAAAGCATGTATTATTCACAAAAGGAAAACATTTTGGTGATTATGTAGTTTTATGAAATACACCCAGAAACAGACTTGGGTGGAAATCCAGAGCTAACACTTGTCCTAGCTGTTTTATAGAAATATTTGTGTTTTGGTATTGCTTAGTGCCTGCAAGTCAGAGGGAACTGCAAAACTAGCACACACAAAATTAACCTGAGTTGCTCATGGTTTGGAAATGTGTTTCTCCTGGTTACAGAGAGGAGGGCAAGGCTTGGTGCTGTGTGACCAAGCTGTTATTCTATACCACCCCCAGCATCACTGGCGCATGGTTTTGGTGGGAAAAGCTGTGGTGCTGAACCTGAGGTGCGCTGTCTTGTCTTGCTTACTCCAGTGACGGACTGTCAGCATTGGATGTGTGGAGCCCATCCTCTGTGCCCCCCCCCCGCCCCATCCTGTCCCCCTTTCTTCCAGGATGTTTTTGCAGGACGTGGTGCTGAGGAGAGGCAGCAGTGCCACTCCTGGGTGTGATGCTGGAGATCTCCGAGGTGCAGCTGAGTGTCAGAAGTGACAGAGCAACCAAGTGAAACGGAGCTGAGTGGAGCAGCTGCGCAGGCTCTACTCATATGATCTAGCTTCCAGGGGTTTGTCTGTCCTCACTTTTCATTGCTTTTGAGCCGGGCAGGGGAAAACAATAGCCACGGGACCTCCCCCATCATACTGCCTTTGCTTGGTGCATATGGCGCAGTCATCCTATTTCTTTTGGGGAAAATACTCAGACGTGTCCTACAGGGAGCATATGCCATCCTGTTTTGTTCCCAGTGGTGAATATCTTTTTGTGGGTTAAACACCTTCTCTTTTTTGTATACTTTTGCTATTAATATTGCTGTTGTTATTGTGCATGTCTTATTCCAGTGCTTTGTGTTTTTAGTAAATTGTTAACTCACAGTCTCTCCCTTGTTTTGTCCCTGCCCTACCATAAGGGGTGGGGGAAGGGGAGTGGCTTATCTGGAGTTTAGTTTCCTGCTGGTGTTAAAATCTGCACAGTGCTTTATCATCCTGCTCTCACTGTGGGACTGGGATCTCTGTGGTCATTGGCCCATTGGTCATTTTTCCACCAAAAGTGACTGCTTCTGAGCTCAGAGAGGAAGCAAAGGCAATTTAGGGAGAGATGTGAAGTGTGCTGGTAAACCTAGTCCAGTGCTTCATGAAAAAGCAGATACATCACTGAGCTTTATCCATCTTCATTTCCAGATGCTACCTGTGCTTGGCTAACTGAACAGACTGGGAGATAGGTTCCTTCTTAGCTGGAAAAAATATTTCAGAAATGGATGGAGCCTGTTTTAGATCACCACAGGTTTTGGTGCACTCTAGTCTGCACACTGCACTTTCTGGAAAACTGGTCTGATCTGTGATTAAGAACAAGATTATTCTTATTATAAATGGTACAATACTGGTTGTCTCATTGCTGTCTTCTCAGGCATTTTGAGTTCCGTGTCTGTGTCCTTTGAAAATCATGGTGTTTCTTATGTCTTTAAATAGGTTCCAGACTCATTGCACATACTTTATTCATTCCTGGCCAACTGGAAGCATGACACAGCTTAGCATCACAGTATTTATGCCTGTGAGAGATTTCACCAGTTTTTATCAAACCGCTGAGGAAGTGATGGGTCCAGCTGCTGAAAAGCAATGCTAGTTCCTAATATTCCTGCCATGCAGCAAAATAAGAGCAGATGCTAGAGCTCACCTATTTACTTTTGTTTGAAATCTGGAGGTGCTAAAGAATTTTTCACCTGCTTATGGTTTGACAATTTGTTAATAATTAAATTTGTGCCACTATGCAAATATTATTATTTTTTTTTATTATTATTCCATATTTAGAAGTGTCTTTTTCTCTCCCTGTTTAACAATGGAAATTTGTAAATGCTTTGTGAATAAATCTGTACTTACACAGGCACAAAAGTTGCTTTTGTAAAGGTCAGGAAACGACTGTTTGCTAGCAAACAGAAGCACACTTCTACTTCCCAAATACCAGAAGATTCTTCAAGTAAATGATATTGATAATACCATTGAAGTACATGTTTATTTTAACAAGAAGGTCAAAACGTGCATGTACTGGAACAATGCAGCTATTAAACATTAATTTCACTTGGGATTAATCAATGATGAGGAAATAAGTAAGACTCTCTTCTTTTTAGCCAGAGAGAAACTGCTACCTTGATCTATAGCTCAGTCAATAGACTGAAATTGTGAGTAACTGTGGAACGTGTTGAGAGTTAACCTTTTGATCTCAGCTTGAATGCAATAATTGTAAAAAAGCCCCAGACCTAAAATTATTATCGATACCACCCCTTGTATGTGGTGATTAGGTTTGATTGCATTACTTTTATAAAGAGCAAAAACACAGTGTGCGGTATTCAGATTACAAATGATCCATTCAGAAAAATTAAATTATATAGAACCTTATAATGTGCTTAGGAAAGAGGTATTAAAAATGTGGGTGAATCACTGTGTAATTGTTTATTGCAAATTTTATAAAGCACTGAGTAATCACACTTTTATTTCTAAATTGCACAGCACCTCCGAACTAACTTGTGCTATCAACAAACTGTTTGCCTGCTGTGCTTATAACTGCTCTGCTTGGCTATTCAGTGAAGCTCAAACCTGTTTGTGCATGTAAATATCTCAGTGTTTCTTGTGGACTAAAATCTTTCAGAATCAGAAGAGCATTTTTTCTTTCATCTCTGCAAAGAGGAAGCAATGTTCATTAGCAGTTATTGGAATGATGTGTGTGTGTCAAGGGACTTGCATGCCGGTATCTTTTCATTTAGTGATTTACTGTAATACATAGCTATAACATTATCATAGAAATTATAGATGAGGAGGTAATTTTGTTATTTTTAATCTTCTTGCTATTTTGAAATGCCCTATAAAGTATATTGCATTTATTTAGGCTAAGGGTAAAGCTTTTTGAAATGTGATGAAGCTTTTTGAAATATGTAAGGGTCTCAGGGAACGTTAAGTCATTTTTTAGAAAGAACATAAGTCTTTAGGATTGTTCATTGTCTTTGAGTGGGGCCATAGTTATTTCAGAGAGGGGGGAAATCAATTGCTTGTTTATGAACCCCATTCTTTGGTCACTTCCACCCCACTAGCCATGTAAATACAGTATTAAACCTTGGTCATTTAGCCTGTCTCATTGGCTCTGCCCAATATAATGATGCCAGTAAAGGGAACTAGGAGAAAATATCCTGCAAAAGATAGAAATCTAGATATTCTCTACCAAAAATTGGAATGTAATGAAGATTTTCTGACACCAAAGAATGTTTTAAAGAATGTTTTGAGGAATTAAATAGTTGTAAACGTTAGAAATACTAACAGACAAATTTTCATAAGGATGTGAAATGGTTAGAGCTCACTTAGGCCTGGAATGCAAATGCAACCTGGTAGGTAATATCATCTATGTTATTTCATTCACTCCAAGGACTGAATAAACTTGCTCTTGCACCACTGGATTTTTAATACACATCTCTATTATCCCTATTTGTCTTTTTACATGTCTGACAGCTGTGATCAAACTAATTTTCAATCATTTCTAAAGATTTGCTGCGTCCATTCAAGGTAAAAGCAGAGCAGCTGGTTAGCTGGTTACAGCTAGGAAAAGCAGCTAGAAGCAAAGCAAAGCTTTCCTGTAGCAGATGCAGAATATAATTCTCACAGAATTAAATCACTGAGCTGCTCTGACCTTGTAAATAAGTATTACCTGAGCTATGGAAGCAGTTCTCTAAGCAAAATCTAGGAAATTCTTCACTTGTTTCTTCATATTCTGGCTTCTTTTCCTATGTATAGGCACAATATTTGATTTATGTATAAAAAGTGCTATACGTAGAAAATTCTGACAGGGAACATTGCAAAAAAGGTTATAGGAGTAAAGGGTAAAATTGCTTTTGTTACACATATTTAAAAAAGCATTTACTGTTTACCAGAAAGGGATTGTAATATATTTGGGAATTTCAAGCAAAAGAATGACTTTACATTTCATCTTGCTACTGTAGCAAATAGGTAAGGGTCCTAAAAATTTTGTAATATTAAGTAGAGTTTAGTAGATATCAGAGTTTAGTAAATCTTAAAATGTACATTCAATCTATTAATTCTGGAAATGCTCTACTGAAGAAAAATCTGTGAATATGTACAACGTGAGAAACACAGGTATAGAGCCACTCAGCTCAAGTTTCAAGTAGGGAGAATAAATCTCACTCTCAGGTGAAAACATTAATTGTAATTATGTTTATATAAAAAGAGGTACCATTGCTACTGGTTAAAAACCCCTCTTTCATTTACATGAACCATGCCAAACATCCTTGGGCAAATGTCAAAACTTTGTTTTGTTTTGTTTTTTTCAATTGGAACAATTCTAGGCTGTATGAAATTTAAAGGTAAGAATATTGGACTTCCAAGCCCTGAATAGTTTGAATGTGCATTTAGTAAGGAGCTTGTTAGCTCCTTAGAATGGAACATTTAATGGAATCCATAACAATGCCCAACTTTGAACACTTCTGAAACATCAAAGTCAGAATCAAGATGAATATCAAGTTGCAGCTAGGATTTATACAAAAAACTTTTGCATGTAAATATCCCAGCTCTTCCTAAGCCTTCCTTAGACACCTTAATTTCTTTATTGCCTATGTTGACTTACCTTTATTCATGGAACATTTAACCAAACAGGAAAACATTCAAAAGTGAATGTTAGAAACAAATACTCTGGGATGAGGGTTGCAGGAGGGGATGTGGTTTTGAATAGCTTTGCGAAAGCTTTCACTCATTATATTAAAAATTTTAATTTGCCCTCAGATTTAGTCCACATAAGGGTTGTTTTGAGGAATTGAATAATGCAGCATGTTGTCTTAGCCATTTAAATTCTAAATGTGTCTCTCATCAGGAGTCAGCTAGGGAAGGTACAAGATGCCCACTGAGTAGTAATGACAGAGCAGGGCTGAGTGAGAAGCATTTGTGCCTGGTGTGGCTATTAGGAAGAACCACTTAAATGCATTACCTCATGAGACCAAGAGTGCTGGGCATTCTAGGATAAGTAACAATTTGTTTTATTGAATCAAAATTTTCAGTTTCTATAACTATTATAATTTTATATGCCTCTGTTAAAAGAGAAAACAAAAAAAAATTATGCTGGAGAAAGATGAATGTTTTAAATCACTCTATTTTTGACCTCCAGGAATTCATAATTAGACAGGGTTCTTTGTTTTAATAAGCCAGATATTCAAGGAGAAAAGCGTGAACTAGGTCTATAGTCTTGGTAGTCCACTGAGTACCTTACAGCCTGGTGCTCTGAGTAGGACAGCTTCATCTTACTGGTTCCTAAGTCTTTCCAGTCTGGAACTGTGGGCAGGCACCATCAACAGACAATCAGCTTTGTTTCTTCTTCAGTAGCCTTACTGTTGGATTAATTGTGCAGATAATAATTTCCCTCTTTGCCTGATTCCAAATTCATGTCATCCAGACACACCTATGCTTGATAGAAGCAGTAGCCTCTCAGTCTTTCCTGCCATTGCTTCAGACTGCTTTTCCAGGGAGCTTGTTGCATTGTATTTGAAGAAGGGGAAAGTATAGGTTGTGGCTGCCAAACTCTGTAAAAACTGCCTTGTTTCTAGGCTTATTCAGAGGCAGGGATTCAGATATCTTTGGGAATTTTAACTTTACAATGAGTCCTGGCTGAGGACTTCAATAATAGTTTTGGATTTAAACAGCAATGTAATTTGTGGTTCTGCCTTAAGGGACTTGCCAAAGGTCAGATGGAGCTCAAATGGCAAAACAGGGAACAAAAGCCAGGTTTCAGAAGAGCACACTCTTTCCCAGAGATACCTGGTTCCAGAACTTCTTTGTACTCTGGCAATATATCCTCTCATGTGCTGTATTGCATGACCTGCAAGGAAGCAGACTACAGATTCAAAAGTGCTTGCATGCTGAGATCCTCTTGAAACCAAAATCCTGAAACATTAGCTCTATAATGTATAATTATGGTAGCCTTAGAAAAAGTTTACTCTATATTTTCAGTCCTTTAAAGGGTAAAACTATGCAGCATGGTTACCTGCTATTTTGTCATTGTGGAACAATTCTGAGGTCTTTCTTACCCTTTCCCATCATCCTGATGGGAAGTAGGTTGGCAAAGAACCAGTCAAGCTATTTCACAATGTCATTTTCATAGCTCTGAACAAATTTTCCCAACAAATGCAGATACATCCTCATCTAAGTTATTATATTAGCCTCCCCAAAAGGATCAATAAAAAGAAATACAAGTCCATAATCAGAATTTATGAAATTTATAATCCTTTTAACTGCAATAATAATCTTTTAGAAACCACATCTATTCAAGACTGCAGGGAGAACAAGGCAGGCTTGGGTGCATACATGTATGTAGTGGCTTCAGTGTGTTTTCCAGGAAACTTTCCACTACCCTGAAAAAAATGTACTGGCAGTTTTAGGTAACTGGGTAATATGTGGAGATAAAAATGGCAAAACCTATTTATCCTTTAAATATTTATCCAACTTACACTTTCAGTCTTCCAGACAGTTGTCATTGCAATAACCTTTGAAATTAAAATTATAACTATTAAAAAAAGATGCAGCGATATGGCTGGGTTAACTTACCTAGCTGCCCAAATCCAAAGTTTAGATGCTTCAAATCTTGCTTGTCTAACTGGAGAGTGTCTAATAATTGAGGATATTTGTCCTTCTGAAGATACAGAATTATGATAATAAATGTCTCTTTTCTGGTAAGTACCTCAATCTTGGTGTGTTGATGCATCTGAAGCATACAGGTAAGCCATATCCATCTGATGGAGACACGTCTCTAGGTTATTTTCCAGAAGCTTGGTTTCTCTTGATGATTTTCCCAGTACCAGCTCTCAGCAGAAGGGTGTTGAGTGGGTGATCAACTGATCTGAGTTTGCCTGAAGTAAAGATCTTATATTGGATCATTCCTTATGAGCCGAATTATCCAACTCCCTTTCCATACATTATTTTCCACTTCACATTTAGGAGCTTGTGGACTGAAGGACTCCAAAACTTTGATTAAATAAATAGCTAAAATATAATAAACCAAAATAAAAATGAGGAATAAGACTTTTTCTTTGACATAGTTGATCAAAGATGTTAGATAAAAGCATGCTAATAAATCACAGCTAAGAAACAGAAATACACAAGGGCCAGAGGCTGAACAATTTCAGAGACTGGACTTTGATACAATCCTGATCTTTTACAGTCCATATCACAGGACACTTTTAACACATTAATTGCTTCATTGGTTTATCAATTTCATCGTAAATTTATCTGCATGGACTACTTCCTTTTATTCCAACATATAACATTTCAGTTGAGAAATGTATTTGAATAAATTTTAAATTGTCTTAAATAAAAATTGAAGTTCTTGAAAATGTAATGAAAAAACCCAACAGATTGCACAATTTAAAAAATAATTTTATATACTGATTTTGTACTCTGACACAAGGATTATTGAAAAATTAGTTAGATACTTTTTAATACAGTAAAATAAATATCTCCTGCAGTTACAAAGATACAAAGATATAAAGAGACAGCCTGGACAGGGTGTTGTTTAGTTATGTGCTACATATCAACTGCAGGCAGACCAGCAACAAAACTTCCATATCTTGTGAATCCACCTCAGTGAGCTGCTAATCTACAGGGAAAAAAACCCAAAACCACACCTTACTTCTGTTAGTGGATCCCAGGAACTGAAGTAGTCTTCACAAAGCAAGTCAAGGGGTGAACAAGGGGTGAACAAAGTGATTGGAATAATTTTAGACATTGTGTATGTCTTTATTTTGTTCCTGTCATTGAGAGAAGATCTGATAGGTACCAGCTACTTTCTAGGAAGTTACATCAAGTCAGATGACAGCTAGACTCAAATGCTTTTCTGACATAATGTTCTCATAAAAGAAACAGACAACTCCAAAACCAACAATAAAATAATTTCACCATCTAATCATGTACACCTTCAGGTAAATGGAGTGTATATGACAGCTCACAATTATGCCATCTGCTCATACTTTTTCAGTTGTATGTATTCATACAGGAAAAAAGATATTTTTCTTGATGTTTATTGTTACAGCCAAGTATCACTGTTCCTTAGGCAGGTATTTTAGATATTATTCCTGTCTTAAATGTCTAAAACGGATTGCCAAGTATTAATAACAAATGCTTCTGGGCTCAATCTCGTTGCAGCTAATGTTAGTAACATAATAATGGACAATATGTTTTTGTTTCTTTATGCATTCTTGAAAACTTTAGGTTCACTTAAATTTCTATGCAATAAATTTTTTCAGTAATCTAAAAAGCAAGGAATTTTGATGTGTAATTAGAACCAGAGTAACTCCTTGTTAATTGAACAGATTTTACTTGCATTGATGTATTCATATATTTTTCTCTGCCCCAAATGTCATCTTTAGATGTTAATTACACTGTCAGAGAATACCTAAGATTTCTTTTATTATTGTATAACTATTGACCTGGTCTGCTTTTTCTGTTGCTGTAGCTGGACTGATGATGTTTGACTTGTATTGGCAATCTGTTCAAAGTAAAAACAAATGACAAGTCCTTCTTTTCTGCTCAGATGACTTCATATTACTCCCTAAAGCTTATAAAAGAGGCCTTGCCTTTAGACTGTAGACATTATTAGCACCAAAATCTTTTCGTTTGATCTTATTTGGCAGTAGCTATCCACTCAACTGATGCATTTTAAAAGTGAGAATTTGCAATACAGGTCCACATCTTTCCCATGAGATCTATTTCAAGTGTCTGTACAAGTTGGGGTTTTTTAACTTCAGCAGTGAGGAGTCACCCAAATAATAATTAATATTATTCACTAATAATATAGCAGTTTTTGTGGGAATGAAGTTGCATAACTGAATCTTGAGAAGAGAAATTAATTGACATGAGAATGCAGTGTTTGTCAAATTGGATTAAAAATGATTTTTAATGTATCAGAATCACAAGAAATGTTTTCAATATTCTGAATATTGATCTGTCCATCTTCAATACAGAGATAATTGATACACAGTGTCTTCCTGTCTGTTGACAGTTATTATGAATTATTTGCTAAAAATAGCACAAAACCACTCATAAAACAAGAGACTAAATACTTTGAGGTAATTTCACCTCATTATAAAAAAAAAGCTGCTAAGGATTTATCCATATCACTGATATAAATTTTTTAAAAAAGCTTGGGAAATTGGAGATGTTGCAAAGCCAAGGAAGAAATTCAATACTTTGACAGTATTAAAAACATCAAAGGAGATGACTAGACTCGTTTTTTAGTTTGCTTGAAATTCAAGCAAACTGAATAAAGCAGACTGATACTTGCTGTAAGTCTAATAGCTGGAGTTGAGCAACAGATATTTCCTTCTAGAAGAAACATCAAGCATTTATTTTAAAAAGTATTCAGTACAAGAAAATTCCCTACAATCCTTTCAAATTGTATTGGTTACTCAATTTTCTTCTTCTTACATGTGAAAATAATGTCTCATCTGCATTTTTCTGTTGATAGCTTCTACCTTTTGGATCTTTTTACATTTGTCTGTTAGGTTGAAAAACCTGTTAATTAAACATCAATTTTTCAACTATTAACTTTACCTTTCAGAAACAAAATCTCTAGCATTGTCTTACATGTTCAGGTGCATCTTTTTTTACCTCCTGGCTTTCTTCTGTGAGACATCTCTAATTTTTCAATTTAGTCTGGAAGGGAAGGTATCACAACTCCTCAAAACATCTAGCTGTGGTGGAGGGTTGAAGAAAAGAAGGAAATACACCAGATTTTGCATATGTATTTTGCATGTAATCTCTCACCTTCAAATTACTTTTTGGTCTTGAATGGTTTTCATTTACTAAAAGCCTTTATCTCATATCATAATTTTTCAGATGCTTGCAAGGATGGGACGTTCTGTCCTGTGTACTTAGCTCTTACTCTTCTTTCTTACATTCTGACCTTGAATTTGCTTCATCAAAATAGATGTTGTCTGTGCAGTTTGACATGGAATCAGAATCAATCCATATTTGCTATATAATCCCTTCTCATTTTTATTGAGTAAGCGCCTTTAAAAAAAAAAAAAATCACTCTCTTTTTGTCACAGATTGCTGATAAATTTTGAAGAAATGTATCCAAGAGGAAAATGTAAATAACAATAGCTAACTAGAGTGACAGAGGCTAATAATCTACCTTTCTCAGAGTACTATCCTAATTCGTATATCTAAACATCATGCAATATTAGCTGAATGCCTTTAAGAGTATCAGGAGGACATTTCTGGGATGATACATTCATTCCCAGGCTGAGATTGCAGAGATTGTGGTTGAATAAAAATAAAGCTGTGTTTTGATAGAGAATTGCATCTCATCACTTCATTCAGTTCTTGTAACTAGTGGTCTGAAGTATGTTTAAGTTGCACATTCAGTAAAATACATATCTTGTTAGGTGAACCTGTTTTAAGTCTTCAGAGCAGTGAATTACTTCATCTCTTTTCTCCCTCGTGACAAACAGTGAGGTAAAATTTCAGCATTTCTCAGTGGAAAATAACTAAATGTTTTACAGTGTAGATCTGGGTATTTCCACCCAGGGTAGACAGGTTATAACAAACCTGATTCACAGCTGGAAAGGCTGTGAAGGGACTGGGAAGATAGCCGTGTTCTTGCTGAATCCAATACAAGAGTTAAGAGTTTGATTTATTTTGGTATTGGGTAGAGCTATCTTATTTGCCTTTCAAAGAACTTTATAGAAAAGACTTTGTAAACACATGTCAATAACAAAATCAATTCAGTATTTGCATATTTTCACTTTATGTGAAACTTGTGAATAATTTATAGTTAACTTGTGCACTTATTTTCATGGCCACGCATACATTGATGCATGTTTTTGTGTGCCCAAACAGTATTTTTTTTAAGATTATCAGAGCACCTTGATTAGGATACACATAAGTACTGTTTGTGCTCCAGCATCATAATTTGAATGGAGAGAAAGCTAAACTATTGACATGTTAATTCCTCCAGCGGGGAAACTGGAAGGTATTCGGAATGAATGTCACTTGGAAAAGCCAAATCTTACAGAAACCAGTATAATGTTGGGGAAAAAAGCTAAGTAATACCCATGGAATGGCCTGTATCCAGGCATTCATTCATCAGTTTAATGAAAAAAATGCAGTATACGACCTCATGAACTACCCATCCATCCTCTTTCCTACAGCAGCTGTGGCTCAGGTTGCTGCCAGCTCGCTCACGTGAGATGAAGCTGTCAGGTTTCCCTGCACCACTCCGTCTTTCAGACCCAAAGCAGAGGACTGGTACTAGCACTAACAAAAATGCCTCTGTGCAAATACAAGTGCAATAACATTTCAGTTTATTTATGTGACTGACAGCAAGCTGATACTGTCACGTTGAGTGCTTATGCTGGTACTATGTAGTTGATGCTTGTTCTTTGCCAGGTTCATGTCAGTCAACTAATTTTTTCTACCATTTCCTATTTCTCAAAATCTTCCCTGTATAACAAAGAGAGCTTTGTTATGAGATGTCACTGAAATAAAAGACAGCAAATAAATGAGTATATTTGTGTTGAGTGTTCGATAGATACACAACTAATTATTTATAGTACTTCTTTAAAGGGCAGACTAATTTAAAAAAAAAATCTGACAGCTTTAAAATGGACTTTAATGACAACTGCATATACATAGAACACATAATAGTCAAACAATTTTTTCTGACAAAGCAAACCCATTGTGGTGAATGTGATTTCATGTCTCCACCAGAATATCCCTTGTGGGTAGAAAATAGCAGTAGCTAGTGGGATGCAGCAATATGCCATAAATCAGTGCAAAATTAATGGAAATATTGTATATAATGATATTGAAGGGAAAATTTTGATGAAACAAATTGGAATCTGACCAAGTAAATGGAAAGTAACATCTTTGCTCTATTAAAAAAAAAAAAAAATCAGATAAAGAAGTTCTCAGTAATTTTAATATTTGCACCCTTAGGGCTACAGACCCAGATCACTCAGTCTTCTCAGGCCAGACAGCTCACAATGATGGTATGTTTGTATCATGTACTAATCTCATTTGTCTTGGACTCCAGTAGGTGGACACTGACTTCTTTCATATTGGCTGGTATCTGCAGGATTTGTAGATTTTTCATCTCTTTTTTTCTCATAATTCTGGCTGTTGTCAAAACACTGGTTCAGTTCCAGTGGGGAATTGCCTGCAATTATCCCCAACTCTTTGAGCAACTATCTCTGTTAGCCATATCCATTACCTTCCTCACAAACCCTGCAGGGCAATTTCTCACCTCTGTAAAAATTGTTGACAAAATACTTCCTGGAGATTCTTCTTGTATATACTGTTCTTATTTTACAAGTGAATCCTTCAGGTGTATAATGATGACACTTTTTGCATCAATAATTTGATTATCACTGTCAGTATGAATCAATGTTTTTCTTAAATATTTCATTCCCTTTCAGGACTCGGATAACAAGCACAAAAGTTCAGTCACTTGAAGAAGTTACAGAAACATACAGAAAAGAAAATTTTCTTCAGTGATTTTATTATCTCTTCTTTAGCAGTTTTTCTTTTCTAGAATTTTTTAATTACAGGATTTATGCACAATCAGAGATTGTCACTTGATTACTAACTACTGACTATAGTTACTACTGACTATGTCTGCCTTATTTTTAACTTAGCTAAAAACTTATTTTTAAATGGAAGCTTCATTTTGTTTTGCATCCCCTCACAATAACATATGTGGAATATTAGATTGTGAACATTAATGATGGTTTTAATAAAATAAAAACAATTTCTCTCCCTCCTATAAGTTCTATCTACAAAATTAATTGTGCCAATTTTGCTATGAGGAAGTGAGAAAATACCTGAAATTTCACAGTTTAAATAACAAATTTAAATAACCTTTCAAACCATGATAGAGGCCAATAAATTTTCAACAGCATTTTCTATCATTAAATTGCATATGTTTTAAAATTTCATATGTTTTTAAATTGTATATTTTTAAGTGTTAAGGACTGCTCTGGTTCTTCTGCTGCACACATAGAACACTAAAGCTTGTGCAAAGATAGAAAACAATATGCAATTTCTGAAACACCCAGTGAAATCCTGGCGCTTGCATTGAACCACTAGTAGATCCTCCAAGCAAAATAAGGAAGAAAAGTTTGAAGGAATGACAGATGGTAAAATAAGTTGTCCAGAAATGTTTATTAGGAATAGAATATTTTGTATTTCTCTGGACACAGAGAAGTGTGTGAAGCATCCACAATTTTGAAGACTGAAAAAGGACAGGTAGAAAACATTTTTTTATCAAAAATTTTTGATCTTCTCAAATCACTGCTCCCACTTCATGTATAGAAAGGTTTGTGATATGATACCTGTCAGAGAGCAAGCAGTTGACATTTTTATTTCTGTGAAGCCAAAAAGATTCTGTATGATTTTGTTGCCTGTAGCTGAGTTTTCATAAAACCAACAAGCAGGTTAGCTACTGGCAACAGGGAATTTATTTATTCCTTTCCAGGGTTGTATAATCATTGCTAAAAACAAATGTAGCCTCAGGCATCTAGGAGGTAGTCCTACCTCTTTAGTATATCCTGATTCACTAGGTCTAGTTTGCAGAGCCAGAGCTCATTCTGTGGGCACTGATCTCAGCATGGTCTAACAACAAAGGGTTAGGGTTAGGGTTGGCATAATTTGTTTCAGCACAGCTTTGCCTGAGAAACAATGCAGAGCCATCACTCAGGTCCTTCAGTTTCCTCACATGTCTGTGTGACAGAGGAACATGGCTGTAGGGGAGATGCTGTGCCACTTGCCCCAGAAGAGTTTCTTAGCTGAGTGCAGTTCCTGCTCACACTAATGTCTATTTGATGTAGGATCTTCCTGCAAAGTGAATTTACCTGGAGAAATTTAATGGAGTTGTGATGACCACTGTCTGTGAAATAGACATTGGAAAGATTAACAGGATAATTCTTAAACATCATTACTGACAGGAACACGGTATCAGGCAAATTATAGTGAAGTCCCTCGTGTTTAAGGTTCCAGGAAGCACAGATGTACAGAGAGGATTTCTTGCACTGGGGCAGCTTAAATGTCTCAATTACGCTTGAGTTTCTATTACAGCAGCTCTCTGACAAATGTAATTCTCAGAGAGTTGCCCACAACTTATGAGGACATCTTTATCTTGGCAGCCAGAAAACATTTGAAATGTCCATTTTGACATTCTAAATAGAGATACTTTTCTAATGGGATGCAATATGCATTCCACATAAAAAAACCCCTCTCTCTTGAGAGGTTTAATGTGACTTTTTAAACCAGCATTGATAATGAGAGAAAGACAAATGCAAAGAGCTTCTTATTTTTCATGGTTTCAAATCCTTTGTAAATATTTACTCGATTCGGGAACATGTTTTGGAATGTTTCACAAAATGCCCAGTGAATAGCAAGGGCACAGTTAATCACAAAAGTAAATAATGTGATTTTCATCACTCCCTTTCAGACATTTAACATTTAATTCTCATAGCTTTGCCTTTTCTCAAGTGTTTAGATTAGCCAAAACAACTACTAACTTCTACTTCTTTTTTGGTCTGCTGAGTCTTTTCACTTTTTTGTCCAGCTTTGCAGTTGAAATAGGAGAGAAGTGCATAATACCCATGACACACGTGGATATATGCCTGGCTCTTTCTGTGCCTGACTCTTGAGTCAAACCTAACATCTCCAATGCCAATGGCAATGTGGACTGGGGAACTACCATTGCATTCAATAAGAACTGAAAGAGGGCCTCAGTTTTTGAATTTTTTTCTGATACTTTATTGCATGCAACTTTTAAGCTACAATCCTCCCTGATAACATTAGCCATTGAAGATCTAGATAGCAATTTAACTTAGCTTTTAAGACTGCTCTAAGTCTTTAAGACTGATACTAGTTTTGAGAAAAGGCAAACTGTCTTCTGGGCCTACAGCCATCTATCTTCTCAGGTATAGTAGCCAAGGGAAAACACTTAACTTCTAGATACTTCCTTCTAGTTATTCCTTTAATGAGAAAAAGAAAGAAAGATTTCCTCCAAGACTAGGTCCTTCAGGTCCACTTCCTCAGGAATTGTTTGATCAGAAGTCAGTTGGAGTTTCATCATGGACTCAATAGATAATAACTCAGACTATGAATGAGTATTTAATGCTCATTTTGCAAATTGATAAAACTATTCTAAAAAATTATAAGGGTATTCAGAAACTGTCTGTACAGCTGACCCCAGGTAGCATCTAAGCACTGCATAGCTGCTCACTTAACTCTCTCCCACACACAGCAACATGGGGGAGAGAATAGGAAGAGCAAATGTGAGAAAAATTCCTGGGTTGAGCTAAAGGCAGTTTAATTAGCAAAGGAAAGAGGAAAAAAGTTCCAGCCATATAAGTGAAATGATGCAAAGGCTGTCACTGATCACAAGCAGAGCAATGACCAGCCAGTCTCCAAGAAAAGTCTGAATTCCCTAAAACCCCTTTGCTTGACTTTTATTACTGAGCATAAGGTTACGTGCCAGGGAATATCCCTTTGACCAATTTACATCAGCTGTCAAGGCTGTGGCCCTTCACAAATTCTTGCTCACCCCTACTCTATTCAATGGGTGGAGTAGAGTAGGAAAAAGATAAAGCCTTGATGCTCTGTGAGCACTGCTCAGCAATAATCAAAATGCTGGTGTGGTCACTCTTTCGGTCACAGATCCAAAATACAGGTCCATACAGGCTGCTGTGCATAAAATTAACTCTGTGCCAGCCAGACCCAAGAGACCTGTGAGATCCCTTCGTTAATTTTCCCAGGTGATTTTAGGAAGAAATGTTATGGGAGCATGAATGGAGTAACAAATTAATAAATGAATAAGGTGATAAGTGCTATTAGCGAATACATGCAGAGTTTCAAATTTCTCACGTTCTAGATACAAACTGATTTTAACTAAGAAAAATACTCAAATATTCAAATGACAAGATGAATATTTCCCTATGTGTATACTCAGATCTACTTTTTTCCCCCTAATTTAAATCCTTTCAGCATTTTGTTAGCATGTGTCTCTGTTTTGCCTTTCTGACTCTAAGATAATACTTAAAAGCCCATTGTCATCAGCTTCCCATCCCATGGATGAAAAATAATACTAAAATACTATAGAATACAAACCAGTGGTCTGATTCTGCAGCATGTGAATTCAATAGAAACTTCTGTATGCAACATTCACCAAAGTGAATTTCCCTGCTAACTGGAATAAAATGCTCTAAGATTTATAACATAAACATAATATAGTATTAGTCATAAGTACTTACTTGAAAATTAAGAATATATTTTAAATGCCACTCCTATTAAAAATATGATTCATCAGTCTTCGATAGACTTTCCACTCCAAAAAGCCCCAGATGTAGCTCACATTTTCTCTTGTATTACCCAACCCTTCACCTGTGAACAATAACAGAAGTTGATCATAGCACTGTTTTATTACACTTTCCTATAAGGAATATCTTGTTTCCATGAAATCTTAATAATTATTTCTATAGAGTAATTTTAATATAGATTCCTTTTTTGAGACCTGACAAAAAGCCTAAAGTCACAGAATATTTTTTGTCAAACTGAAGGTTTCCATATAAGCACATAAGACTTAATTTGCAAAGACAACATTGTCCCTCTATGGAAAGGATAAAGGCCATTATAGTTACTAAAGATATTTCATCTTCTGAACCTAATTTTTCTTTTATCATCCCTGAGTACCTGCAGCCATGTAAACAGACTTTCATTTAGAAGCTATTCGTTAGGGTACTTTAAACAAAACAAGAACTACTGTTGCTAGAAAATTCTTCAGAAGGCTTACCAGGATCTAGTTCAAAAATATATGCAAGCAACTCTTCATTTTGCAGCTATCAAAAATCCATATGTGAACCTTTGGAATTTACAAATGATGGTTATCCACTATAACACCAGGTTAGATTGTAACTCTCTCTATGACATCCCTTGACAATCTCAGTGACTTCAGAAGTTCTGTTATTTTTGTGTGTCTTCCTCAAGACATAAGATTGTCAAAAATTTTTATTACCTTAATTTCTTCCCTACTTCGTTTCTCTTCTCTTTAGTGGTTAATATGGTGGGAACATTTGCAAGGAGGTGAATTTTTAAGTCAGTGAATTGCCTGGTACTATGTATGAATCAGATGCAAGAGCCATGACAGAATGCAAATATTCAGTGTAAGTCAACTATCAGCTATAAAGAAACTATTCTTTGGTTTTCTACTGCTAACTTTTTCATTGATACATGTCTTTTGAAGTTAGAACAAAAGAGACAGCAGTCTGAAAGGCAACAGCCTCATTAAGTAGTCAAGATTAATTAGATATTAGTCAAGATAATTAGACTAGGATCATTATGGACCTGCAGAGAAGTGGGGATTTTATCAAGACATAGAACAGTGGCTTCTACATAGCATTAAGCATCCCACTGTTGCGTCATGAAATGGGTGATGTGGGTGGTAGATTGACAGAGCCAGAGGTTAAGATATGGCAGCTGAAAACAGTCATTGTAAGTATAAGAACATTTACAGGTAACCACCACTAACTCTTGGCATAAAATCCGTTGGCTGGCATACAGTACTCATTTTTAGGGTAACCTATAATCATCCTTAAATTAAGTAATGAATGCACAATAATTAAAATTATATTGAAAATCGGAATTTGTTCCATGTATGAATTTTGACATATCCATCTATAATTCCAGTTAAAACTTGCATTGAGTTGGAGCTGGTGTTAAGTTCTTCATTAAGTTACATTTTTAGATGGGTCTTTGTAAGTATTTCCACCAGGGTAAGCACAACTAGTGGCTGTTGTTAACCCTGACTTAAAAAACAAATAAATAAATTAGGGCTACATTAGTATTGCATTCAAATAAAGTGTTCCAGAAGGGAAATGAATTATATATATATATTTTAAGATAAGCTAGTCTAGTGAGCTGCCCCATTCCATTTTTTCTCAGTTCTGAATGTCACTGTTACTACATAAATAATTTAATATGTTTAATTATACAAGATGTTTTCAACTTAGTAAATAAACTTTGACTAGGTGTCCATGTTAATGAGAGTTAATGACAAATCAAATATGAGAAGATAAACACCCATACTAATATTGTGCCCTTTTAGCAAAAACCACTTATATATTTTTTCAAAATGCTGTAAAAATTCAAATTTTGCAGACTTTCTATGCTGGTTTGTATCTATAAATTATTTCAGTTTGATTTTAAAATTCCTGTGATTCAAAACAGAGCTTGGAGGAAGTCAGTTTTCCTCTTTCTGTGGAAATGTGGAAAGGAGAGGATGAGAGGGGAGGGGATAGGAGAAGCTTCAGGGAAGGGGAGGACATGGGAGGAGAGAGAAGGGGAGAGGAAGGGGGGGAGGACCACTGATATTTCCTTTAAAACAAAAGTATTTTAAAAATGAGATAATTTGAATATTTTATTTCAGTAGAACAGAAGTAATAAATTTTGATGTTGATGTCTAAAACTTTATAGCATAATCTGGAGAACAGTCATATCAGTGTGGATATTGGAAAATTATTTTCATAAAAATATCAACACAGAATTTTTTAACATGATTTTTAGTATGATGTGATTTTTAGTATGATATATTTGCAATGTCATCTATCTTCTCCCCCCACTGAAATTATTAAAAATGGACTCACTTATGTGAGCTTTCTCTTGTGAGTGACCTTTTTCATAAGCTTTTGATCTATTTCTACCACAAAGACATTTTGCTACAGTATTTTATAGAGATTAAAAAATCAAATTACTTCCCCCTCCCAAGAAACAACGCCAAGCATTTCCACCATGCAGCATTTTATTTTTAGGGATCCATATGAATAGCCTGATTTGCACAAGTGCTGCACACTCAGCATTATCTATCTGTGGGAATTGGATACTTGATGCTTTTTAGAAATCACAAGAGGATCCATTGAAAATAATACTTAAGAGGAAAAAAACACAGGATATTTCTATATGAACATCATGCCCTTGTGATGAGCTTATCTGCAATTTTTCAAGCTTATCTGCTGTGCTACATAACACTTTCCTCCATTTGCCATGCAAAAAAGATTCAATTAAGGGCACATGAATTAGTTTAAATAGTGATAATTTGAACATCTGAATCTAAAAGAAAGAACATTTAGAAAGAACATTTCTTTGCCTTTAGAAATTGTTAGTTGAAATAGTGCTGTATTATGCTATTCTTTTTGAAACTGAGGACTATATCATAGCAGTATGAATTTGAAATATAACCTAAAACCTCCACATTTTGATATTCAGAACAAACTGTTTTCTTAAGAAAATAAATCTCTCCAATGTTGGAAGAAGAGATTGCTCTTTCAGGTATTCCTTTCCTAGAGTGTCTTTTACAGGTAGATGGAATAAATATCATGACTTTATGAAATGACACTGCTGCTGAAGTACCATGCCTGGATGGAAATGGCTCACACTTAAAAGACACCTGGATATAAAACCTTTGTGAAGAGCTGATCACAATGTTGTGTGGACAGATGCATGGGATGACTGAGGACAGTGTGAGACTCAAAGAGTCTCACATAAATTTGTTTCCCAATATTGAGTTCTTTTGGTATAGAAATGTGAAGGGCGTTAAGAGTCTGTTTTATAGATCCTGGTGTAGCTGTTGAAATTGTTTATCATAGAGACAGGAAAAAAACCAAGTATCAGGGACTAAATTCTGACCCAGTGTTCACCAACATGAATTCAGAAGAAGGCCAGGGCAGTCAATGGATTTCTACCAGATTTATAGCAGTGTAAGAGAAAAAAACTTGGTTCAAGGTCTTTCAGTGCACTGTGACAGAATGCAAAGTTCAGCTGCTTTCTTCAAGGATTAATTTTCTTTCAGACTGTCCCTTCATCCGATGGCATTTGCATTGCTGATTCCTACCCTGCTCCTCAGAGGACCTGAAAATATGTAGCTGCTCATCTCCCTGTTCAGTTTTTATAGATTACTTTGATGTTCAAAATAAATCTCATTAGGCTGCAGATCAAAGAGGGCAATTCCTTTCACCAAAGCAGTACAATAAGTCAATTAACATTTTTAAAATTTCTTTTTTAATAATTTAATGCAGAAAATGTCACCATAATATATCTGTTGTGAATGGGTTGGTCTGCAGGTTTCCTCCTTTCTTAAATTAAACTAACCTAAAATAGGTCTTAAATACAATTTCATAGTTAATAATTGTACATTTATGGTTTGAATGTTTTGAAAGTAAGCATAGTGGAGTTTGACATTTTTATTTGAGTACGGGTTTTAAAATTTTAAGAAATTAATCTAGATTCTGTACTCATTTTTTTATATTGTGATTGAACTTGGTTTTGGTTATGATTAATACTGATTGAGCATTGATGTTCATTTTCTGATGCAGCTGATGGAGGACTCAATGAAAAAAGGTGAGCTGTTGGACCTTCTTAAGGTCCAACAAGAAAGGTCTGGTTGGAGATGTGAAGGATGGGAGAGCTTTGCCTACAGTGAACACAGCTCCTGGATTTCAGAATCATGTAGGGAGAGACCAGGAGAGTGATTAAGACTGTAACCTTGGACTTCAGGAGAACTATGTTTGGCTTCTGCACAGACCTTCTTGAAAGAATCCCATGGGAACATGCTCGAGAGGGAAGAGGTGTCCAAGTGAGCTGGTTAATATTCAAGGATCCCTTTCTCCAGGCTCAAGAACAGTGAATCCTGACAGGAAAGAAGTTGAGCAAAAGAGACAGTAGACCTGCATGGATGAATAATGAACTCCAGTCAAGTCCAAAGCATAAGCAGGAGATGCACATGAGGTGGACTGAGACCTGGCTGAATGGCAGAGCTCAGAAGGGTGTGATCAGTAGCACGGGGTGTAGTTGGAGGTCTGCAAGTAACAGTGACCCCAAGGGTTAATACTTTAAATTATTCATCAATTACTTGGATTAAGAGGCAGATGCCTCCTCAGTAAATTTGCTGATGACACAGAGCTGATACCCCAGGGTGCTGTACAGCCCTTCAGAAGGACCTCAACAGGATGGAGAGATGGCCAGAGAAGAACTGCCTGAAATCCAGCAAAGGCAAATGCAGGTCCTGCACCTGGGAAAGAATAACCCCATGCACCAGCACAGGCTGGGATCTGATCTACTGGAAAGCAGCTCTGCAGACAAGGGTCTGGGGGTCCTGGTGGACAGCAAGCTGTCCATGAGCCAGCAGAGCGCCCTTCCTTGTAGCCAGGAAGGCCAATGGTATCCTGGGCTGCATCAGGAAGAGCATTGCCAGCACGTCAAGGGAGGTGATCCTGTCCCTCTGCTCAGCCCTGGCGAGGCCACAGCTGGAGTGCTGTGTCCAGTTCTGGACTTATTACAAGAGAGACTTGGAGCTCCCAGAGTGGGTCCTGTGGAGGGCTACAAAGATGATTAAGGGACTGGAGCATCTCTCTTACTAGGAAAGAGAGGGAGCTGAGCCTATTCAGACTCAGAAAACATGAATGAGAGGGGACCTCATCAATGTCTACAAGTATTTGAAGAAGATGCAGCCAGGCTCTTTTCAGTGGTGGCAATAGAATGAGAGGTAATGGGCAGAAAGTGAAACGCAGTATGTTCCCCCTGAACATCATGAGGAAGTACTTCTTTACTGTGCAGGTGACCACATCTTGGAGCAGGTTGCCCAGAGAGGTTGTGGAGATATTCAAAAGCCCTCTGGACACAATCCTGAGTAATGTGCTCTGGGGAACCCTGCTTGAGCATGGAGGTTGGACTACATGACCTCCAGTGGTCCCTTCCAGCTTTACCATTCTGTGATTCTGTGACTATTTAGTAAATAAAATTTTCATCTTAAAATTTATCACAGATGTCAGAAGATGTTGTCCTACCTTAAAAAAATTATACAGAATATGTCATGGGTTATTTTAGTCTATCTGAGAAGAAAATATACAATCTATTAATTGATTAGATTACCTCTTTTTGCATTTCCTCTATTATTTCCCTTTGTTTTGTTTTCACATTTTATTAGCAAATGAATTAGTTTATACTGAAGTACAGAAATGTATTTTAGACCAACACCTCACTGCCCACAAGGAACCATATGCATCAACTAATCTCCCTTTTTGTTGGAATAATTATATGAAAAGAAAATCACCATTTTAATTAAGCTGATAGTAAAGAATATAAATCAGGAAAACATTTCTCCTCACCCTCCTAGCATGTTAAGCATGAAATATTTTTTGAAAGCAAGTCCACTCAGGGTTATGAGCAGTAAGGACAGACATATATTATAAATAAATAAACATTTATTTAACTTTTAACTGTTGAATGGCTTTTGAATTTTTCTATGCTTGCCACAAGTCAGTTGATAGATTAATTGCATATTTCAGAAATAAAGTGAGTGGTTTTTCTGGTTTTTTTTATAATGGTATGTCATTTTTAAATGGGCCTGAATACAAAGACAGGTATAAATCTACAGCTTCGCAAAGTGTCAGAAAACAGACTTAATAAACTTCATGCTGAGTTGCTATTGCAGCTGTATAAAGTACAACTGACAGGTTGACAATTTCACCCGAGAATAAAAACTCTTGGTTACTACATTAAAGAAG
Organism: Corvus cornix cornix; assembly: GCF_000738735.6. NCBI lineage: Eukaryota > Metazoa > Chordata > Aves > Passeriformes > Corvidae > Corvus > Corvus cornix. The sequence goes on along the minus strand of NC_046335.1, from coordinate 19,584,782 downwards.
CCTGACCCTGATGCTTGAAAGGAGGTGAAAGATGCAACTATTACTATTACCAAGAAAGCATGGCTTGATGTGTCTGGCTTTTCTAAATCTGAATGTCCTGGATACATCACAGCTACAGCTGAGTAATAATCCAAGTCTTTCAAGTATATTTGTATTGTTAAATAGATTTTCTTTTAGATGCATTCTCATAATTTTAGTATGATTAGTAATCTTTAGCATAATATTTGATTTTTAGTATACTAAGGGGCATTTCAGTGAATAAACTTACCAGTAGGAATTTCTACAAATGCAAAAATATTAATTTGTTACTAGAAAAATTTAAAGAAAGTGAAAAAATAACATTGCATGTGACTAGAATTTTCTGAGCCTGAAACCTGAAAGCTAAAATCAATTTTAATTCCAGGATTACACTATAGAAACAAATATATCAGTCAAAACTCTGGTTCAAAACACTGCTGTTTTCAGTCAAAATTTGGCTATTAGATGCTTGCTGTGGATTGCATGTGAACAATCAATGTACCAATAATTACTGACAGAAATTATATGATGATTCATGTCCCTATAAAAATTCCAGTTCAACCAACAGCAACCTATTTGCAGTGAGTTTTTCGACAGAATGAGGAGTAATACAATGGATTTATTAGTAGTAAGTTACCCATGTTAGCATAAAGCCTGAATAAAATTATTAGACCTGCTCAATGAAGCTGTATGCAGAATGAAAAATCTGGTTTAAGAATTTTCTCAGATATTAGAATGTGCAAAATAAAAAAGAAAAAAATCTGCAAAATAAAATTCAAAAATACGTGATTTCAGATTCATCTCAAGGAAAAGTAAAAAAAAAATTGTTTTTGAATTGTAAAGTAAAATGTTTTTATATATATTTTGGTATATATTATATTGTCATGTATAGCACTGATGTATCAAGATTTTGCAGTACAGGTAGAGTCTGAGAGTTGGTTTTTTAGTATAAGGTGGCTGTTTGTCTATTTCTTCCTATTAATTTAGAGAAATTATATTTTCCAATGTTACCTAGAGCGTGAAATATGCAGGATATAATCTGATTTTGTTTTAAAAATATGTATTTAGAGAAAATACAGTGTACATATTAAATTCATATAAGATATGTAAGCCATCCTGTGGGGTGACAGGGTAAGGGTATCTTTCCTCAGTATATATATGTTAAGAGATCAAAATGATTAACACAGGTTTTGAAGCTTTGATATGTACTTACATTACAGTGCTGTATCATGCTTCCTGTCATCCAGAATTTTCATTTTTCTATTATGTGTCATGTTGGCATCCTTTGATACATTAAACCCAGAACAGAGCCTTCCAAACCAAATGTACAGACCCTTTCCTGTCACGTGCTAATCTTGACTATTTCTTTCACTTCTGAGTTGACAGTAAATAGTTGCTGTCAGCTCAGAGGAGAGCTTTGCAGTGCAGCTATAAAAGCCATTTTTCTGACTGTGATAACCTAGTCAGTATTCTTCCCATCTATACACCCCTGAATAAATGAGTGGTCCTCTTACAGCTGTGCAGGAATGCTGCCTGTTGAACTATGATTTATGACTATTGATTGGTGAACTAACAATAAGGACGAGGCACATGAACCCTGCAATATCTCTTCCAGAGTGAGGAGATTTTTGATAGGAGATAGATGACATGAACTTTGAAAAAATTAATAATGCAAAGATTAAATAGAGTAGTGGGTACAAATCTCTAGTTTTGGTTGCCTGTCTTCAGATTCTGAAATTTATGTAAATATGCAGAGTAGGATCCAGCTGCCCTTCCAGCAGTGAAGGTGTGCATCCATCTTCCCTGTGATGTGCTGCTGGACCATCTGCAGTGGAGAGCTGATTTGACATTGCTGTGTAGCCAACATGAATTCATGATGCCAGTGGAAATAGCAGGGACTTTGAGAGATGCTTTGACAAATTGAAATGACTCATGTAGAATAATTTTTTATGACTGACAAGAAATAAACTTGGCATTTTGTATGCGTAGTTCTTTCTTCCAAGATTGTGTTCTTTGGAAATGTTCAGGCCTCTTGTTGTTGTTCAGGTCTGGTTTTCCACCGCAGCCACAAGGCCAGTTTGTTGCTGAAGGGACAGAAATAAGAGAGGAATTAAAATACAGAAATACAGTCAGAAGCAACCCTAACAGGTATTAAATATTGAGTAAGTTTGGGGGGGACTCTGGAGACCATTCATCCTTTTAAAGCCAGTGGCCAAACCTGTACTCAAACATACCTATGTCAAGACAAGAAAGTTTTGAGAAGCCTGTTATTAAATATAGGGTCTCCAGCTAGAAATTACTGCAACTATTAAAAGAGGTTAAAGTTGGTGGAGAATTTAATATCTACTGACATGAATATACTACTGTGCATAGGTACATATGTATGCACAGATCATCTTTCTGAAAATGTGCACATTAAGATAATGACATGCGGTACTTTCAGTGTATGTTCACTTTCCATTTGAAATGGCACCATCTAATTCCATTTTTCACTACAAAAAAAAGGTAATTTGTTGTTTAACACATTTTGTATGAAGCCTCTCTAATTGTGTACTTAGCAATTATCTTGTTCACTTTCTCTAGCTCTATCTACATCTTGTCATCCAAATGTAGTGGATGATGATTGATGCTGTGCCCTAATACAAATCCATTGGGAAAGGGTCAGAATAAATTCTAGAAGCAAAATATGTTATTCATTATTACAAATAATCTTGGGCCTTTACAAGATTTTGTATAAAGTACCTTCTGTTAGCAGTATTTTGGCAGATAAAAATACCTTTTTCCTTCCATATTTGATGAAAATGCAAGCAGAAGAAAAGAAAGTTATGGAAATAAAAATCTCATACTTGCATGAATTTATAATCAATTATACACTGATTTTTTTAATACACTCTGTACCTGGAACATAGAATGACCATGAACTTGCATGTAAGCAAGACAAAATGAAAAATAAGCTTATGTTGCTTGGTATTTGCATCACAATATACTATTTTTTAAAAGAGAATATAAAATAATTGTTTTTAGAGAAGATTACTTCAAAAAACATAGTGGTACAGTTTTGATGTTGAAAAGAATCTGATGGCTAGATAGATATCTGGGTTACGTAGAATATATTATACATATATTAATAGCTCAATTTTATTCTAGCATATTTGGAGTAAAGCTAAGTTGTCTTGACTCACATAATTGGAAATCTAATCTGGAAAAAACTTGTAACAGCTTGCTGTGGTGCACTTTTGAAGTCATCAATATAACACCTTTAAAGACATTTTTCTTTTATGATACTCTGCCTTAATAACTCCTTTTATCAATTTCCTTTTGTCAACCTGCTGCACACGTTACCCTTGATCATATCATCTTCCTTGAATGTCAAAATAATTAATTAAAAGACTTTTTATGTATTATTTGTAATGATTACTTTCCTTTATACTGACAGATTCTGAAGTTTTTTGTATCTGTGGGTATGCAAAATCTAGTTTCATAATTGAAAAAAGTTTCAGTTTAACTTCCGATTACACATATTGTGCAGATCTTTTAAAAGAATTCCTACCAAATTCTCCATCCAGTTTGATTTCTAGCATGTCCATTTGTTTGGTCCTATTTTTTGTTTGGTCCTTTAAAGAACTGCAATGCCTTAATCTTTGCCCAAAACAAAGACCAAGAAAAGTCAGGATACACTTTTCATAGATTCGCATTTTCACAGCAGCGTCCATCCTCTGTGGTGGAAGACTCTTGTGTGAAGTTTGTTCTTTCAGCTGCATTGTCAGAATTCTAGATTCTGGCCTTAGCTTTCTAGCTTATTATTGTCCTTGACAGAAAAGGAGACTTTGCTGGCTTAAAATGGTAGAGCTGAACTTTGTATGGGAGTTGTTCCTCCTCTGATGAGTGGTCAGACATCTCTGACCAAGACAGATGAGAGATCGTAGCAATTTAGTGGGTTCATTCCACCTTTTCCCATAAGAGAGTTTTTTAGGAGCTACATTCTAATTTTGAATTTTGAGCAATCCTTTTGCTGCTTTAACTCTTATTTCAGCTAGCAAAATGAATCAAAAATTCAGAAATCTCTAAACATCACCAAACCCACTTATTTCACTGACATGACTTACCCTTCCATCCTCCTTCATGCCTCCAAAAATTAATTTGCACTGAGAAGAACCACCTGTTTTATGGCTGGAACAGTAAACAGATTTGAAGAAGCACTTTCATTAGCACTTTAATAACCAAACAGAATTCAGAATTTGAGAAAACTCATGAGTTTACAGTTGGGAAACAGCTAACCATATATTAAAACAGAATCCAAGTTCAGGAGTGAATTTGAGAGTGTAACTGCTGACAGTGACTGAAAACTAAGTGTTCTGCAGCTGTCAGCAAAAAGTGTTTCACAGTCTTTTAAAAGTTTGAACAGTAGAGTTTTTTTAAATTTTTTGTCAGGTTAAAAAGTCATCGTTTTTTCAGAAGAGTGAATACACTTTTTATATTTCAATCTAGATGTTTAAATATGGTTTTAGCTGCTTTGGTTAATTTTATAGAGAAATATGGGGTTTTTTTAAGGTTGACAATTTGGCCTATTTTAACCTTCCATAAGGAAAAATATACCCTTAAATTGACTGTTACTCCCATTGAATATAACACAATCCTGGAAAGGAACTAAGAGGTAGATGTCCACATTACAGATGTCCAGAGTCCTATAGGATAATCCCAAACAGATTACCTGAGAGAAATTTGAGTTGTATTTCCATTCAGTTCAGACATCAGGATGTATTCTTATTCTGACAGGTTTTTTAACCACTTCAGTGTAATCTCAGAAACCCTTAAAGTTGACTACCACCATATTCCTATGGGTGGAAATGATGCATACTAAATTTTATGTCATTATGTAGAAGGTCAGAAATACTTTTTTTCACTTGTTCTCCAGCCCTGTTGTTAGAAATTAATCTATCTATCTATCTCTTTTTGGCAATAACTGATACTATATGAGCAATGTTTTTGTTTGGTATCAAGAACAGGTTTAGATATTACTATCTTCCTCAATTTTATTTTACAATAGCTGTTATTAAACCTATGCAATCAGACACTGATTACTTTTAACAGGCTTACATACTTCAATTTTATGTTGTTGCACTCTTTCTACTTTTAGTAATTTTTAACAGGTTGTTCAATTATTTTACAATTTCCTGCATTTCTATGCAGACTTAACGTATTAGAGATTATTTCATAAACAGCAATAGACTTTATCAGACACCGTAAGTGTGTGGGACATATCTGAAATGTAAGGGCCCAGTCCACTTTTTAAATTTCTGCTATTGTAAAAAGAGGTGAAAGAAAATGTGTTATTTGGACTGCTTTGGAGGTCATATCAACCAGATGCAGATCTGCCAGGTATTTCTCCACTATTCAAGACTTTTCATAATGCATTTTTTTCCCCCCCCAACAACCTTCACATTCAGGTATAGGTGAATGAGGGGAAGTGGGAAATTTGACCAAATTTCCCGTTACCATGGTTTCGACATGGCTGAACTGTACTCTTCTTGAGATTCCCAGATGGTGGGAACTCCCAGACCTCAAGAGTGGTTGTTCTCCAACCCTGCTCAATGCTTTGCCAACCTCCTGCACCTCTGTGGAGTCTGTAAGAATACAGAAGGACACAAATGCTTGAGGTGGATTTCCCTGAAATACTGCCTTTTTCTTTTTCTGAACAGAACACACCAAAAAAGCACCAGCAGCGATTAAAATCCCTAAAGATATGCTTTGTTAGAATTAGAACAAGTCTCCTCAGTCAGAGAAAACAAACTTCTGAGTAAGTCTGGCTCTTAAATATTTTATTCTACTACATTTAAAGATATTTAAAGATATCCATCCACTTCCATTAATCTATTTTTTGCCTCAAATAAATGGTAAAACTACTTCAATATTTCCATAGGAATGCACACTTTTCATCTACCATTTAGGCTTCCACCTCTATTAGGGAACACTAACTGGGTTTTGCCAAAGGAAGTTAATTTCACTCTTTAATGTTTCCATTGACTTTCTATTTATTTACAGTTCATACCCTACAGAAAACCAGAAATACAAAAGCAAGGCTTAGAGCTGATCAAAATTAATTGAAAGCAGCTTCCTAAAGTTCTGTGAGATGAGAGTTTTTTGTGTATGTGTTTTTAACAACAATATGAAAACTCCTTCGCCATTCAGTACAATTAGGTATTTTCTCTTACTGTTATGAATCTGAGTTTTGGAACAGCTGTTGCTATAGGCATGGAGATGCCTTGCCTAAATAAATGTTAGAAACAGATTAGTAACTCTGTTAAAAGCTTGTGATTCAGTTGATAGATGTGCTGTGTACCACAATAAATTCCTTGGAGTTCTGATGCATTTAGATTCATCTATGTCCATAGCAACAGCCTGATCACACTGGACACTGAGACACAATATTACAGCAAGCTTCCCATACACTCTTAACTTTTGCTCCTGAAGGTGGCCCAAACCATTGTTATGTTTGCTAGACACAGCTAAGTCGAAATGAAAGGCTCTGAAGAGTTTGTAAATTCAAGGTAGATTAACTGAATAGCTTATTTTCTTCATTATGTCATAGGAAAAAGAAACCAGTGTTATATTGGCAACCTGATGATTAAGCAAAGGAACATGGCCAGAACATCATAAAATATTTAGAAAGGCAGTAATTGAAATTAATGAAATGTTGAATGGACGTGACAGAGTAAAGCAATCAGAATGGAGACTTCACTTCTTTTCACACTCTCTGGTATAATAGGATTCAAAGAAAACCCATACCCATTAGAGCTAAGAACAGTGATTATTTTGAAGTGGATTCAGGTTTAATTCATGTTTGTTTAATTTCATAATGCTACAGTTTTTGCCTGCTTCAAGTTCTAAGTGAATGTAGATGAGATGTCAGCAACATCAATCCATCTGTTTCTGGAAGCACTGAAAATGCACTAGACTAGGTTGACTTTGGAAAATAATCAAAGTGGTTTTCATCGTCTTCTAATCCTTTATGTAGTTACTTTTCTAGCACATGTGGAATTGCATGTGGATTTCTGCAGACAAACAGTCTTTAAGAGGTGTTTCCATTTCCCAGATAGCACCAAGACTTTCAAGGACAAAAGAAATAAACAGAAAAAATACAGGAAAGAAGTAAAAGATAAGGTTTGGGGTGGGGATGCAACGGCTGCTGGTAGGAAATAAAGACATTTTGGTTAGAAATTGGGAAAGTTAAGGACTGAACTTCCTTTGTACCTAAGCTGTTGCTTGCTTTTTTCCATGATCTTTGACCATTATTATTGTTCTAATAATTACTGCGAGTTAAGAGAATTCATGTCTTTTCCAGAGGTGGCCTTCGTGTCAACATGTATACCCTATCCTTCAAGATACTTTAGGACTCAGTTCATGGTAATCTAAACTCAGATCAGCCTGGTTCTTCCCCTGGACTCTGGGTATATGCTCCTGACATTTCATTGAACAAAAGCTTGAACACACATTGCTCTCAATAAGATGATTCAAGAATACATCCTCAGGAAGAGGTGAGAGTAGGGATGTGGTAGTAAAAAACTTGAGTAGCAGTTGGTTTTCAGCATTAAATGGGGCATATTTTATTGACAAAACATAATTTTTCTCATAATTTGCATCTCTACAGTGCAAAAAATGAAACTATCTCTGGAAGCAGAATATAATTACGTCAAATTAAAATTTGGATTATCAGGCAAGGGAAAGCAAAAAGGCAGTGTTTCCAGGAATATCATTTGTACATTGCTTGGACTAATTCCTTTAAAAGAACACTCTATATAGTGCTTAAATCAACTATTTTTTTCTGTGTAAGATTAAATATTTTAAATTTTGGATTGTATTTACTGCAAATAATTAATAACTATTGCCATACGCATCTGTCTATCTATCTATCTATCTATCTATCTATCTATCTCAAAAATTCCATGTACTGGAGCCCAACAGGAAGGAATAATGAACGTTAGTTCAATAACAACTGTGCTTAGCCTCTTTCTCTATATATACTAAGATATCTTTGAAGATCACTCCCAGTGAGGCAACGCAGGACTTCTGAACAAGATGAAATAACTGTCACGTAAAACCTGTGGAAAATGGAAGGAAATTTTCCCAAGCAGTTACAGAATTTGCAGAGCATGTACTGGATTGTTAATGTGTTAATTAAAAAGGGCTGTTCATAAATGAGTGGTTGCTTAGCAATGTATGATTGGTGATTGTTATAGAAGACCATTCAGTCACCATGCTAAAACATAGACTGACCACAGCTGTAAGAACTCTCAGATTTTACATGAATTATGTCTATGAAAACATAACTTAGGTCAACAGCAAATTCCTTGTCTTTCTCATCAAAATGGAAGAAATCTACTTCCTCAAGTAAAGTAAAAGCTAATGGCTGAAATATCTCAATTTTTATTTAGAATTCAATTGGTCATATTGTGACAAATTTTCATCTGTCAGAAACAAAACACATTTTCATTTTTGTACCTCATGAAAGATTTTAATGATAATTTTTTCCTCTTTATTTTTTCAGAAAGCGATACATTTTATTTCTTAAAAACATATTCTTTAAATACTGGTCCTCCTAGCTGAAAAAAGTATCCCTCCAATCTATGTTGCATGCTCATATTTTAGACACTGTGAATGTTGCTGCTCTGGAATAATAATTACCAAAGGCTCACATCTATTAATCATACTGCACTTACTAATTTTCCACATATCTCTAATGGAACATCACATTCCTCAGTATTTTCAATTCAGTTGAACCCTAACATCAAGGATCAAGAGGCACATTTCAACTTAAGATAAACTGGGAAAAATCCAGTAAGTAATAATAATAATAATAATAATAATAATAATATACTGCAAGATTGTGGCATTGTGTATTTATGGGAAGCATCCTGCCCATGGGAATACTCCTTTATCCTAATGAGATCACTTATGACATTTAAAATACTTAATTTCCTGAATGTCAATGCACAAAAGGTGGGATGGAAATGAATGTGCCACAGGCTTGAACTGGGGCAGGCTTACAGCAAGGTCTCATGTAGTTGCTGCTTACACAGGACTAGATCAGTCACTACTGAAGTCAACAAAAAATTTTGAGTGGCTTGAATTGAACTTTTAAAGTTTGGGTTGTCTTGTATAGCCTGCCTTCAGTTATAATTATATTAATATTACCTTTCAGAACAATTCTATACAAGAGTGTAATTGACAGCAGATTTAGCTGTTAAACTGGTAATTCCTGTCAGTCTTTTAATTTCAAAGACTGAATTTATTCCTTCTTAAAGCAGACTTCTGAGCACCCAAGTGTGCTCAAATTTATGGTGACAGAAAATTATAAATTTGTTTCTTGATAACAAGAAACAAATTGACCTCAACCATCTACAAGTATTCTTTGCAATAGCATAAATTTTGTCAAATTGCTTACAATCAACAATTTTCATTGTATGGTAGATAGAAAGCACAATTTAAAAGCAAGTCTGCAATCAAAATCTGAACCTGAGAAAAAAGGAATGCTTTTGTATTTTGTTTTAATTAAAGAAACTGATGTCACTTCATGTTCCAAGCTGCTAAACACATTTTATAGAAAAAAGAGTGGGGAAATTGGAAGAATAATTTTTTGAGCCCAAGTTCTTGCTGGTCTGGTGCTGAGTAGTCACTGAAGTCAAAAGTAGCCAAAGGTAATCATCATTTTATAAGATCTACTTTTTATCTTCTTCTCACCTATGTGCAGCAGAAATTTTCTTTTTTCTGTCTATCTTCCTGAACAGCTGCCACAACAGGATTAGGATCTGTTTACGTGCCCAATAAATAACCAGCAACTGCTGAGTTGAGGTTACATTGATACATACACAAAGTTTATGTCTTTTCTCCTTGCATTTGATCTTTATAATGGAAGCAGCCTAGTATTATCCAATTAATCTTATGCAACATACTCAGCACACAGAAGGTTTAGTTTTAATTTACTGGGCTGTAAGTAGCTGTAGTCTCTCTGCTGTGCGTAGCATTTTGCAGCCATAAATTATTTGGTAGCAATTATGTCTTAAAATGTAAGGAATGCTTGTTTTCAGTGACCTGGATTCAGAGCAACTGCAAAACTGAGAACAAAGATACTTGAATAGTTTAGTGCTCTGTGGATCTTTCTCATAGCAAAATTACATCTGTGCACTTTGATTAAATAATCTCAACAATAAATATATATTTCATGTATGAAAATGGTTTGACTAAAGGATATATAAGTTGCATATTTTCTTTCCCTAGGCTGTCCACAGACAGTGGTCAAGCTTATTTAAATAGGCTGGAAGCTTAGGATTGATATCATTATTATTATAATTATTAATAGTGATGCTATTATTATAAATTGTAGGCTCGAATGCTGCCAAATAAGACAGCAATGGTGAAAACTGAACCAGGCAATAACTTCTCTTTTGAAAAAAGGATCCCTAGCATCAACACATGTTAGGAGTTTTGGGGAAAATGAAGTTTCATGTTTTGGACGCAATTTACTTCTCATAGTTTTTACCACTTTTTGATGTTATCTCTGAGACAAAAATTCTTGATAATCTGTCTTGGGAAAAGAATTTTAAAGAACATGACTATCACAAATGAATCCCAGTTAATATTTTGTCATATTCTTTGTAATTTTGGGCTGAGCAGTCATATTTCAGCTTTAAAATGTCTCAAAAATCCAAAGTAGGACCTGGCCAGAATGTACGATTGCTCTTTCCTGACCCATATTCCTGGTCTCCATCATGCAGCCGATGGAGCATAGAACATACTGGGGTGTCATTTTGTCAGGGAATTAAATAGTTCAAAGACATGTATGTGGTTCCTAAAGAGTGGAAGAGCTCTCATATCCTGTTGCATAGACATAGTCAGAAGTAACTCCTTGGGCATTAAATACACTACTTGAACATGCATAACTACAAAAAAATAGTATCTTAATAACTGGAATGTTTCTACACTTAGAGCGTCCAGATAAGTATTACTTGAGAAATCTGGACACAAACCTGAAACAGTCATTATCAGATTTGCACCCTACAATCCATATTATGGTCTGCCATTCCAGAGGCAATTAAGGATCATTAGTTTTAATAAGGAAAAATTAGTTGTCACTGCGCACAAATGGTATCACCTACGCAAATGGCTTTGTGGAGCTGGGAAGCATTCTTTTTTCCATCTGTGTTTAGAGTAAAAGCCTGGTCCTCACTGAAATTAATTGTGGTATGCAATTTTCTTCACTGGGGCTAGGATTTCATGCTTGGCTTCCTATACTTTGCATTTCCAGGGTTTTCTGTTGCCTTGCAGGTATGCATGCACTTGCTCCATGATTTTTCAATCCTCAATTTGCATACCCTGCTTCAGGTGTACTGTGATAACTCACATCATTCATAGCAACACCTTTAGGGCACACCTTGGAACACATTTGGCAGCAGTGTTGATAATATATATTTATTAGTAAGTATTTAAAAAACACAATTTCCAAGCATTAGATATTCAAGGCACATTTAATAGCAATGTACCAAGTCAAAGATGTTTTCTGTAGAGAAGCCTTAGACATAATTAGAGGACACTAAGAATGAAAACTGTGGATAAAGCTGTGAATGTAGAGAAGGATTTCTGCCCACTAAAATCTTGGATGACAGCAGAGAATAAAGGTAATTTGCCACTTATGTTTCTTGGCAATATTTATTTATTTATTTATTTTTAAAGTGTTCAAAAACAATGAAAATAATTATTTTTTACATTAAAATGTACCTGAAAGTGATTAAAATGGATTTTAAATGGACTTTAAAGTGGCTGAAAATTATTTTTCAGAGAATATGTTACGCTTCAAATTTAAGTAACACAAAGGAGAAAAATATTATGTCCCATGAAACATCAATATGTAGCAAACTCAGTGTTACAGAATTTGCAACTTTGTGCCTATCATCGGGACTAATTTTGTGACCCTTTGAGTGAGACACTTATGTAAGTAATCAAACCAGGTGGAAAACTCAGAGCAATGAATGTTAAAGCAGAATTCAGTCTGAATATGAGGTAAGAGGACACACGGGCACTTCTGCCAGTAAAGAATAGAAAATTATGTACTGAAAGCAGGTTCCAAATAGTATACTGAGCTAAAGAACTGGAGCCAAGACTCTAAATCATGCTGCTGAGTAGCATCGTAACATTTTCCCACTTTTGTTTCCCTGCTTATAACATACAAAAAAACCCACCCGTGGTGAAAAAAAAGGCTTGTTACAACTAATATTAAATCTAATTTTATTTATACAACAATTCCCATTCTCCTTCTAATGTGCCTAAGGACTGCATAAGGAATATTAAGCACAGTCAGAATAAAAGAGAAATAAAATAAAGCGTTATTTCCATAATCACTGAAGATGAGTAAACTTCAAAAATTGATGAATAAACTTCAGAAATTGAACCCGAGCAGTTAAATTTTACCTAGGGCATATCAACATCTACCTCCCATTATTGTCTGGTTGGATATTATAACAAAGTCACCTGTAAGTATAGAGAAGTCTACTCTTCTTGGTGTCTATTAGCACTTGTGACTCTACTTGAAGCCAAAATTTCCAGGGCAGAAGCAGAAATTAAAAACAAAAGGCAAAAACCATACAGGAAAAAAACCCTGATAGATATAACTGACATATTTTTGATATTATTTTTGTCTGCCCAAAGGCATTTGGTGGAGAAACCAGAATCTGTATCCATTTCCAAGGCCAATGAATTCTCAGTCCTGGACTTTGGAAATACCATCGCATAGTTAATGTTTAAGCTATTCTAGGCAGTTATTTTTATCAAAAGCCTAAAATAATGGAGATCTTAAGCTTCTTCCCTGGCATTTCTTACTCTATCCATAGTGAACAAGAAAAATTATGTTTACAGCACCTTTTACCTTTTCAACATTTCTGCCGTATCTTACTTCAGTCTTTTTTTCTTATTCAGTTTGATCACTCTTTCATCCTATGTCTTTTGTGAATGATTCCTTTTGTAATGAGAAGGAAAAGATCCAGTTGGTGCTATATTTTTCTTTTTTTTTTTTTTAAATCCATAGACTCAAACTGACTTAGAATTTTAGCTAAGCTCTTTAACAGTGTTGAATGACAAAAGCAATAGAACAGCAGGAGTATTTAATGTGTTCCATGTGCAATATTGCTGTGTACAATCTGAGTAGGCTGGTTTTCTTTCTTTTCTATTTTTATTGCCTAATTGTGAGCTCATTGACCCATGTTTGCTGCTTGATAAATACAGTCTTCAGAAAACTCTTCTGAGTAATTTCTTCCTTGCCATTTGTTTCCATCTTACACTGTGAAATAAAGCATATCTAGTAAAAATAGAACTGCAGTTCTTAAACTCATTCGTGTTTTTTCAGATAATTTTGCAAGGTTGATTTGAATTCCAAATCACATTCTAATGTACTTTCAAACATTTACAGCTTCATGTCCTCTGGAAATTTAATAAATGTGCACTAAGACCTCATTCCAGTCATTAATGGAAACATTGAGGAGCTGTGGACCTGGGATATCTTGAAGACTGTGACATTCAAAATCAAGATTTAAAGTCTGTTGGCAATCTGTCCTGTTTCCTTAGTGAGCTTTGCCTCCCATTTTAAAAGTCTTTTGACAAAATGAGATTTTAGAGTCTGATAGAGACATATGCAATGCATTTGCGCTTGCCTATGAGAGGGAGCAATCTGATTTTTATTTATGCCTTAACATATGCTATGCACGAGGCGAAGGATTGCTATAGGGGCTGCACACGTGCTGGGAGCCCTGTCCCGGGGAGGCTTCGCCTGGCAGCCGATCAGGGCAGAGAAAGCTTCCGCGATCAGGCTGCGAACAACCCCCCCTTGCCGATGGGGCAGGTGCCCCGATGCCTGGGGAAAAATGCCCGGGAAATCAGGCTATGGGAGGAGCCTTAGCACATAAAAGCGCTTAACTACGACACAGCCAGGGCCATTTTACTTGGGTGTCTTGGGGGGAGCGGGGGCTTGCCCGGAGGGTCAGCTTGCCCCCGGCTTTTTCTCCCTGCGGTCCTGCTTCTTCCCTAGCTGTGTTCCCTGTGCGCACTGTCCTGTCCTGCCCCGCTGCGCTGCTTCCCCGAGGCAGCTCGTCGCCGCGACCACCTCGTGCTGCGCTGCTCCCCGGCGGAGCGGCCGCAGCAGCCGCGCCCGACCCGGAGAGCCGCAGCTGCTCCGGGAGCGCTCCCGTGGCCACGGCAGCCGGTCCTTCCCGACGGGAGGGACACGTGGCCGGCTGCTGTTTGGAAATCGCGCCCGCCCGCCCCGGGAGGCACGCAGACTCATCCCAGCTTGCGGCACACACGCTCCGTCTGCCGAGCTGACACCGACGGCGCCTGGGGCACAGCGGTAACGATCTGTCCCGGTGTTCTGTTTCTGTCTCTGTCTCTCTTTTCTCCTCTTTGTTCTCTTTCCTATCCCCCTTCGGTAGGAACACTTATCTCTCTTTATCAGTAAAAAGTTCTCAGATATAATATTGCCCCGTTTGCGCTTTATTTTCGTCCGAGAAATCTATCAAAAAGAATCCTCCCCTTTTACAGCGGGACGGGGCAGCCTACTAATGTCTTCACAACTCCATCAACAAATTTTATCTCTTTACAACATTGCTGTTTAAATAATCAATTTCAAAGTGAGCAAAAAGTTCAAACAAATGTTTAGAGCTTAACTGTTGTTTCTCTTTCCTGCTCAGGCCAATGCTGTCCATGATATATTGAATAGTCCTCATAGAGAAAGTACGAGGTAAGTCTTTCACGTTTCCGTATCATTTAGCTGTATACAAACTGATCATTATGTTTTACATCAAGCCTTAATGAGGACTGCAGTTGCTGGTCTGGTCTTATGACTGAAGTATTGAATTTCCTGTTATTCCATTACATGGTGATGCATATTCTATATTGTCTCATGAAATACGGAAAGAAAGAAAAAGGAGTGAATTCTAGATTCCAGATAAAAGGGAGTAAATAAGGACATTACTTTATCTTGAGCATCAGTGGGTTGCCAGCAGCCTTCTCTGAAATAAGCCTAAGGCAATTGAACAAGTAATACTGTTGAAGACCAATGGAAGCACAAAACACAGAGTACTCTAAGTCTCAAACTATAACTTTTCTGAGATAATGAACCTCTGATAATACAAACAAATTCTAGCTGGCAAATAATTCCCTTTCATGTTAGTGATGTTTCAAGAAATCAAATAATGTAACCACAAAACAGTCAGCAGCCTTAATCTGCAGGATGCCAGGTGAGAATTATAGGCAAAATTGAAGGATGCACAATTCAAGTGGGCTTGGGGAAGTGTATTAAGTCACAAGGATTTCAAGTTTTAAAAAAATAGATCTGTGGGCTACTGCCATTTACAGCCTACTCAGCCTGGGAATTAGATCTTGATGATGTATGGTAGCTATTAAATTGTGGAAAGTAGGGTTATGCTCTGGTCCCTACAGAGCCACTAATTGAGTTGTTCCTATATTAATGGGTAAATGTTGAATATAGCTATGGAGACTAAAGATATACAGTTCTGTATATGATGGTATAAGCACAGACTCAGAGCAAATTTGGCATTTATCAGCCTCCTATAGTCCCCATCCTCCAGTAAGATTTCAACTACTTCAGTAAATGATGACAAATGCTTGAAGCCAAGATATGTGAAGAATGAAATTATTTTTTCAAAGTTAATTCCTCCAAAGAATCATCACCTTAAAGGTTACTGTCAAAAGCAGGTGGATTGAGTTTTGCTACATACTGGGGAAGAAGGAGATATGTGTGTGAGAGAAATATGGGCTATACTTGCAAGGAGTTTTTTGTATTTTTTGGTTTGACAGTTTTGGAGCAGACAGTTTTTTGTTTTGCTAAGTAGGACTTTGAATATAGTAACTTCAATTATCATTGCTGCCATTATCACATTGTTTTTACCTATGCAGTTGTTTTATCTTTATGTTTTACAGATCAGGATTCAAATTCAATGTTGCAGAATTATGAAAAATAATGTGTGGGAAAAAACTTAGGAGTTCATCTAATTAAGCTTCCTGCTAAAATCTGCTTATTAGGCACAAACACTAAACCCAAACCAAAAATTCTGGAACAGCAAAATCACTGAAGAAGAAGAAAGAAACCAAACCCAAACCATTCTGTTTCCTAGGGAATGTTTCAAAACAAAAAGAAAGGAAGCTTTCCTTTCATGCCAACAGCCAATACAGCAACCTTGTGCAGACAGACTTGTTGCGTTTTCAAGCAAAAAACTAAATTAGGAAAATCAACTTTAAGAATGAAATGTTGTCAAATTATTCTGAGAATGATGAAAATCAAGTTTTTTGTATCATGTTTATATTATTTTGTTTCCAGACATGATTAGGAGTCTGGAGATTGTTAAGAAAAAATGTTAAAACTTATTTTTAGATTCTCTGTTAGTCACTTTCGTTATTCAGCTAAATTTAACATCCCTTCATATTCTTGATTTCATTACCTTCAGAAAGACAGACCTTATGTAAACTACTTGCCAAAAAAATTTCATTCCAGTTGTTTTGTTCAGAATCTCCTGATGGAAATCCATGCTCTTCCTGTGTGAAAGGGCTTGCTTTGGAATGAAGGCATAACATTTAAACTCCCCATCTATCCCTTTGCTTGCATACCTTTGTGAAAGGCAAAACACTTAAAAGGAACAGCTTGGATTTTTTAGCAACTAACGAGCGTACTAATAGAATTTACTCTTTCCTCCCTTTTGTATTTCTTCTGCAGAAAGGAAAGCTAATGTTACATATTGCTGCTTCTCATAAATACTTTGCAAATATCATCTTCCAAGACAATTTTAAGTTACAGCTACAGACCAATCATTAATTTTAGCCCTGGAGTGATTCCACAGATGTAATTAACCCCAATGCTGCTTATTAGATCTAGTGATGAACAAATCTCTAAAGGGCCCTCAAAGTGAAAAGGCAGCTAATTCTAGAACATATGCACCTTTGACATGAGGAAAACACTGACCAAGCTCCTGGCGTTAGCCAGTGACAAAATGGTTAGGTATCATATTTCAAAATTTAGAATAATCTGAAAATTTTGCAGACTTCCAATGACAGATAGAAAATATCACAGCTCTATACTCAGCATATTTCAGTTCTGACTCAGTGAAATGCATTGGAAAAACTAGAGCAAAACTACTAATAAAAAGAGCTTCTAGAGAAGAAGTAACAATGGTATATTCTTCATTCTTACTGCACATTTTCCAGTACTACCATTTTTAGTCCTATGGATTTAGACAGTGACTCAGTGTCAGGTATCTATGCAGAGAAGTTTAGATTTCCAGATGGCCAGAAAGCCCAGTGCTACTATTCATGCACAGTGACACATAAGTCTAGGACACATTAAACTCCTGTGGATGCAACATACAGACATCACAGCATATCTGACAGGTGGCTCACGTTGCATCTGCCACCGTTCTGACGTGTGCTAGACAAATGCGGTTCAGCTTTCCTTTCGCAAGTCTATGAAGCAGACCAGTCAGGTACAGGAAGAGAGAAGGGTTGCACAAATCGATTCTTCCTGTCCACTTTCCCCATTTGTAAATCAATTATTTCAAAGCAATTGTCTCCCTGCTGTGCTCAGTTCTTCTCAAGAGGTGATGTGGTTCAGAATTAGCCTCTCTGTATGGAAATGGCAGGTCAACATTCTTAGAACAGAGAAGCCAGGCTGCTCATTCCACACAACAGGAGTAAAATCACTGAAAAGAATAAGCAGTTCTAGGGCCCAAATTGAATGGTTATTAAAGCCCTGTTTCTGTTAAAGATATGCTTTGAGAGTTCAAATTAAGTGATTTTAATTTTACCTCTCTAACAGAGTTTTTCTCAAATTCTCTTTAACGTTATTTTCAAGAAGAGGTGTTTATAACCTACCTGTCTAACCATCCAGGTCCTTGGTAGCTTGGTATTACCTGAATCTGAATCTATAGACAAAAAAACCATTTTTCTGCTTCTTTGTATTTATTATCAAAATGGTGTTCATTGAGATTCCCATTCAGTTCTTGCGCTCTGACAGAATTTGTCCAAAGAGTGCCAATCCATACAGACTGTTGTAACTGTGAGATAGAAATGGGTCTTCTTTTGGACTGCTAGGAGAAGTGGGACAAAGTGTGTCAAGGAAAATAAATGGTATCCTGGGCTTCATTAGGGAAAGCATTACCAGCAGGTTGAGGTCCTTCTTTTGTCCTAAACACTGGTCACTGTATCTAGTTTCACGCCTGGAATACTGTGTCTTGTTCTGGGCTGCCAAATACAAGGGAGACATGGAGCTAATGGAGGGAGTCCAGTGAAGGGCCACTAAGTTGATGAAGGGATTGGAACACCTCTTGCATGAGGAAAGACTAAGACAGATGTGACTGTTTAGCCTGGAGAAGAGAAGGCTCAGGTTTGGGGTCTTATCAATGTGTACAATTATTACTTGAAAGGAGGATTCAAGCAAGTGGGAGCCAGGCTCTTTTCTATGGTGCCCAGTGGCAGAAAAAGAGGTAATGCACTCTAGCTGGAACACTGGAGGTTTTTCTGAATATCAGAATTTTTTTTTTTACCGTGAGGGTAACAGAGCACTGGCACAGGTTTCCCAGAGATGTTGTAAAGTCTCCGTGCTTGGAGATATTCAAAAACCATGTGGACATGATCCTGAGCAACCTGGTCTAGGTGGCCTTGTTTTAGCAGGGATTGTTGGGCCAGATGACCTCCAGAGGTCTCTTCCAACCTCAGCCATTCTTAGATTCTGCGACATGAAACTGTAAGGAAGCTGTCAATTCAGATCAAACTTATACCAGATTTTCACTATTCATATGAAGCTGAAAGGCTCAAACATTCCCCATGATTCAAACATAACTATTGCATTGAACTTTCAGACAAGACTTTCAGACTGTCAGTCTTGGTCAATGCTATTATTAAAGATACATTTTGATTTGTTTACTTTTTACTATGTTAGATAAATGAAGAATTGCGCATTCATTTAAACTGAAAAATCAGCCAAAGAAAAAATTTCAGGATAGGTTCCAATATACTGAGTTAAGATCTGCAGCATGGAATATCACCAATAAGCACATTGTCTGAAGTTACTCAGTAAATTGCAAATAACCTAGTTTTGCCAAATGTTCATACCAGATAATGGAGCTTTCAAATTCAGAGAGTAGGTACTTTCACCAGCACTCATTTGTATTTGCAATATTTCTTTGATATTTTGGAGCCAAAACATCTGAGCTGAGGAAACTGTAAACTCCATATAGCTGGTGGAAAACCTAGGAGCTTTTTGATGCGACTTTTTGATTGCCTTTCCTAGGAGATCCCCTTCTAAATCATGTTTCTTTGAGAATGTATGTGGAGGACCAGAGTGTCTGCTGTAGGTCATGTGTTCTGAACAATCAGTGTTGTCTCAGCTCCTTTATCTTCTGCAAGTGTCTCTGCTTTAACTGCTTTGCTTTCACCCATGAGATTTAGCTGGACATCAAAGGTACATAACACAGAATAAAGAGGCATTAGTTTAAGTTGCCAATTTAAAAGTATTCATAGATAAGCATTCTTGAGATATTATCAAAACTAATACAGTCAATGACATGCTTTAAAAAGGGTCCTGAAAGTGCTTCTATATTCAACTAGATAAGAGTGAAATAGTAATTTCAGGAATTTCACAGTGAATCTAATATTTCAACCAAGTGCTAGCCACAGGGAAAAAAATTATATATGCTTATATAAGTCATGACCATTTCAAAAGGAAATGCTTTATAAAGAGCAGAAAGCATCATGGGTAACAATTCAAATTACCATGTCGGCAGTCCTAATTAAATTTCGCTGAACTTACCATATGAGATAGTGGCTAAGGGAAAAAAAGTTCATATATTTTGTACATCTCTTATAAAGTATGCCACATTCATGCTTTTCCCTTTTCTTGGATTCATTATTAGAGATTTGGAGGTGCCTTCCATGCTAATGGGAAATCAAAACTGAGTAAAGCCATAGAAATACAGATTTTCAGATGAAATAACCTAAACTAGCACAACGTTTTTTCAGTTCTATAATCTCAGAACTGAAGCCTGACAACTACTGTGATAAATTCAACATCTTTCTCTTTTTACATGTGCATCCAGAGACAGAACTACTAGTCTGGCCTAAGCTTTATAAGGGGGATGAGAAGAATGAAAAATGTAATATGATTGAACCTTGTGTTTCTGAAAAAAAAGTAAAAAACTAAATATAAATCCTAATGGATTAGGAGTTTTCATTTATATTTCAACTCCTGCATGTATCCACTTAGGGACTCAGTGTAGTATTCTCATGCATCTGGTATGGAACAACTACACTAATAGGTAAGATAGGCTGGGGGTGTTTTTTATGTACTGTCCAAAAATCCTTTTTTCATTTCTTGTAGGGAAAGCTGAAATTAAAAAAAAAAAAAAAAATCAGAAAACCCAGCCAATACAAAACAAACAAAAAACCAAAAAAAACCTCACCCCCAAAAAACCCCCCTAAGGATTCTAGAATAATAAAGGACCAAGATTAATGAGTACAACATTACCCACAATGCTCCAGAGTAAGATCAGAATTCAAATTCTGATTCTGCAACCTCCAAGGAAGGGATTTACGCTGTTATTTTCTCCTGCAGTATGCTTAAACAAGGTTGAACAAAGGTGTGCCATGGAAACAGTTTTAGTTCTTAAAGAGATTAAGCATTCACCAGGCCAAGCTGTCTTTAACTGCTAAAGACTGTCACCTCAGATGTTAGGTAACTAATTATTAATCCCTAGTGAAAATCAGGTTATAGAGATGCTTAAACTTGTGATTGTGTGAGACAGTTGATTCAAAATAGGGTGTTCTCTGTCAGCCACTGAGAGAACCATTCTATGTCATGTTTGAAGTCCCTTTCAGATTATTTTTAGACCAGTTTTCTGCTTATAAAATATTTCAGTTTCAAGGAATCAGCATTTTCCTGTGAAGAAAAAATAATGTCTTATGATTTTCCAATCGCCTTTATTTTGATATATTTCAAGTTGTTGAAAAGCAAAGTTCATCTCTGGGAATTGCTTAAATGGAAGAAAAAAAAAATCTGGTGAAACTTATTATAAAGGATAGATATTAATTCATTCTTATGGCCCAGCACTCCCCTCTGGAGAAGTAAATTCTAATATTAACACAGTGGTGAACGTATTGTTCAGCACATTTGTATTTGTTACTGACCAGATAATATCCAGGCACTACTTCATAGTGTCATTGGATCTAAATTATCAGGGACTCTCTTGTAAATAATGGATGACATACAGAAAACCTGTTGTAATTTGCTGGAAAATGTCCACATTTTCTCCATCAGAAATGAGTTGTGTAAGGTGGCAATGAACTGGAAAATACAGATTGTAATTAAAGAAGACCTAATCAGTTGGGAAACTGAATGAATTCAATAGGAGAACCTTCCACAGTCTGTAGTTACTCAAATGTGCCTCTGTTAGTATATCACTACTTTCTGAGGTACGTTTCTTTGCATCCATTTCCCAAATGAATTCCCCTATTCACATTTGTCTCCCCAAACAGCCTTCTTCAATTTAGAGTGATACAACTATCCCACTTCAGGTAAAGAGAACTCTAGACAGGCCTTAGCAACTCACATAGGCACAAAGAAGTAAAGCACTGAGTAGAGCTGTGCATGGAATCAAAACATTTGTTCTTTTGCTCTGCAAAGGTAGAGTTTGACAGTATAGGTTTGCTGCTGAAATGTGTAACTTGTTTTTGAAGGCGGGGCCAATTCACTCTCCTGTGGTGGGAGCTCTGTTAGGAAGTCCTTGCTGTAAGAAAACGTTAACTTTCTCCTTAGGCTACTTTGCAGAAATGGCATAAAAAAGACCTAACTTGGACAACTTCTGCTTTTATTAATGACCCCTTGAAAAGGAATGGGAAGCTTTGTAGAAAGGTCAGTGATGAAAGAAAAATGTGAAATATAATTACAATGGAAAAATTTCTCTTAACCAAATGTGATCATCCATCATCAGCTCTTAGTTTTATGCTTTCAAACATGCTGTTTTCTGCACTCTTAATACTATTTTACATATGTAAAATTTCTTCCAGGCACCATATGACCATAAAAAGAACAGTTTTTAATTTCTAAGATTATATAATGAAAAATTTATATTGGCTCAAGACCTTGCAGAACTCTGACCAGTCAGATTATGTATTGCAGGTGTTCTCAGTGAGCAATGTCTCTCCACTCAGAAGCTATGAGTTAAAAGGTTTAAAAATAGTGTTATTGAGGAAATACAATAAAACACCAGCTTGGGAAAATGAATAAATATCAGCAGGAGATGTGATTACTGCAGCCAGTGTAGTTGCCAAAATTCCCAAACCTGGTGATTTCAGCGATCTACTTGTGAGGCTGATGGGGTGCTAGGTCCTGCCTTTCTCCACTGTTTTTTTTTTTGTTTTCCCTCTTCACTGTGCATTCAAGTTTATCAGCAACTTACAGGCATGTTTGGGTAAGGACGAGTCTAATGGGTTAGCTAGTTACACAATTATAACAGTTATACTAGTTAGAAATAATCTCTTGACACAGTGAAACTGAACAGTAGGCTGACATTTAGGCCTCTGGTTTTGGCATATTTGCCCCAAGAATCAGTCCTCAGACTCAGTCACACACATGCCTCACTTTACGGTTCCAAGCTATACTAATTGTCTTGAGGGAGACTTTTCCTCATGTCATTTCCAGAGAGAAACTGGCATAATTCACAAATCCAGATTTGTCTGCATAATGGAACTCTGTTGAATATGGCCATGGTCCCTTTCTATGTTGCCTTAACCAGCACTGAAGTCCAGAGGGCTTATGGACTTCAGCATACACTGCCTATGGCACAAGGCATACCAGGTGCTGGCTTCTCACCACACCTACCCCAGACATTAAAAACAGTGGCCTCCAAATCGCTGAACTCCTGTGATCTCAGAAACGATAGATTTAACAGATTCTCCACTGTGTGAAGAGACAGTTGACCCCTGATGACCTGTCTGAGCACAGCTAAGCTGATGGCCAGAGAATGTGAACTGTCTGTAGAGATTCTTATGCTTATGTCACAGTAATTTGGGGCCATGTCCTCACAGGGCATGCACTATCCACATAGTCAAACACCTGCTCCAACATTAAATCTTAAAAATGTTTTAACAAATCGGCATACTTTGGTAAAGACCTGACCCACATAGAAATGCATCAACTCATTGATTCTTGAGATGCCTTCTCTTCAATGGGGACACTCTCAGAAAATTAGGTAACTCCTCTTATTAAACAATGGGGAGATGTAAAGTGACCTCTCTTTTTCAGGTCCCCAGGTTGAATTAGTTACATTTATTGGAGATATTTATTTTTTTAAGGGATTTACTCAGCTCTCTCTTCTTTATAATTGAAGAATGATTATGTATTTATACATAGTCAGCTGTTATTTCCTTGATAGCCACTGTTGTCCGCAGGCTAAAAGGAAAGGAAAAGAAAAGGAGAAAGGAAAAAAGAATATTAGTTCCAAGAAACTAAAGGGACTGAATCACAGTTTGGGCACTTTCTCTTGGGCACTGTTGGTGTAGCAGCAGCAGTAGCCAGAAGCAGTATTATGTTTGCAGGTGGAGAAGAAGGAGGAATTACTCTGTTTCACCTCCTCTTAAAAATTTAGAGTTTCAGTTCGCTCTGCAATAAGCCAGGCTGTGACAGGAACAGGCACAAGAGGGAGTCAACTGTATTTGCATGTTACCCCAACTACTGCTGTCTGATTAGGGCTTGGTGGTGGTGTCCTGTAGACTGGTTCTATCCCAAGATTACTAGCTGCAGTGTGCTGATCTACATTATCAAGGGCCAAAGAGCGCCTAGCTGAATAATACAGTACTCATACTGGTTTCTGGAGTTGGGATTCATCCTTCAGCTCCACACTGAAGCCAGAGCACTTCCATCCTGGTTTCTCCTATTCTAATTCTAATTCTAATTCTAGCATTAGGTTAGGTTGAGAAGACCTAATTCAATGAACTTGCCTTTTTTTTATGTTTTGAATCATTGAGGCAGAAAGCTATTCACTGACTCATTGCTGTAAATCTCACAGCTATTGGTCTGGAGGAAGTGCTCAAAGTGGCTTCCTAATGACATCGCAACACCACTAAGAACGAAGCTAAACACTCCAGATTGTTTAGGAATTCAGAAAGTCAGGCCAGTGCTGCTTTATCACTGAGATAATCACTGTGCTAACTTGTGAAAAGTATTGATTGAAGTTCAGCAAGGCCAAGTGCAAGATGCTGAACCTGGGTTGGAGTAATCCCAAGCACAAGTGCAGGCTGGACAAAGACTGGATTGATGGAAGCCTTGTGAAGAAAGACTTGGGGGTGTTGGTTGATGAGACGCTCATTGTTACCTGGCAACGTGCACTCACAGCCCCGAAAGCTAAACGTATTGTGGGCATCCAAAGCAGTGTGGGCAGCAGGGTGAGGGAGGGGATTCTGCGCCTCTACTCTGATCTGGTGAGACTCACCTGGAGTCATCACCTGGGGTCATCAACACAAGATAGACATTTACCTGTTTGAACGACTCCAGAAGAGAGCCACTAATCTGATCAAAGGGCTGGAACACCTCTCCTAGCTGAGGCTGTCCAGCCTGGAGAAGAGAAGACTTCAGGGAGGCCTTATGGCACCCTTCCAGTACATGAAGGGAGCATACAAAAAAACTGGAGAGGGACTTTTTATTTTCTGTGTAGTGACAGGACAAGGGGGGATGGCTTCAAACTGAAATAGAGTAGATTTAGATTGGCTATTAGGAAGAAATTCTTGACTGCAAAGGTGATGAGGCACTGAAGCAGGTTTTGCAGAGAAGTTGTGGATGCCCCATCCTTGGAAGTGTTCAGCATCAGGTTAGATGGGGCTTTGAGCCACCTGGTCTGGTGAAAGGTGTCCCTGTCCATGGCAGGGGGGTTGGAACTAGATGATCTTTCAGGTCCCTTCCAGCCCAACCCATTCCATTATTCTGTGACTGGAGAATTATTTTCTTCTCTATAGTTCTTTCTGGTTATACGTGAGAGTATGTCATATATTGATGAATGTGACCTACATTTAGAGGGTGCAAATGCAGCTGGAACTGAGGCACTTGCCCTTTCAGCTCTTGCTTGAGTCCCAGATTTCATGGGCAGGTCATGTTCCCTCTATGTTTCAGCTGCCAACTGTAATATAAATTTCATAATAATACTCACTTCTTCAGACTTTTTGTCCATCTTAGTTTCAAAGACTGGATGGGGATGACGTGTGGCTTTATCTGCGCAATGCTGTAGAGCTTAGCCCAGTAGGGGCCCGTAAATGACACTGTAGTAAAGAAACTCTTCCTTGCAGTCCTTTCTTGTAGCTCCCAGCACTACAGTAATGGGCTTTATTTCATCTGGTATTCTCCTGACAGGATTCAGTTTCAACATACCGTTTCTATTGTGGCAGTTCATGATGCCAGATACACTGATATTATGAGGAGATGCACATTTTCCCTGTGGTGATAGGAAAGATGTAGCAAGTTCCTACCGTGTGGCTGATTTGTTGGGGTCCCTCCCCCCGCCGTGTAGCCCTGGGAGAGGGGCCCTGGGGGGGAGGCATGGGGTTTCCCTGCCCCTGGTCAGCCTCGTTCCCCATTGGTTGTTTTGTGTTCCCCTGCGCGGGCAGAAGGACCCTCGGGTCCCGTGATTGCTGCAGTTTCTCGGCAGAGCTCCGGCCATGCGGCTGGAGAAATAAACATCTCTCTGAAACATCTATCAAGAATCTGTCCGTATCTATTTCTTTTCCACGGGCCTCGTTGTTTGATACATCGTGTTACAGAATCCCCACTGTAACAGCTGATCTCTCAATCTTAGTCTCCTAGTGAGATATTTTTTGTGTTTGTTACCACACAATATGTTTGTGATTGCATTGCTACCCTTAACAGATTTTTTTTTTTAATGGGAAATAGCCCAAAATTAAAATATTTATTTGGAAATAACCATTTGATACTCTGAGCAATTTAATTCTTTCTTCTTTCACCTGCAAGTTTTTTGTCTTGCTTTTCTCTGCTTCACAAAGCTCTTAATTTTTTTCTTGATGAAGTGATAAGGAGACAGCTTGGCTTCTACACATAACAAAAACCACATACCAGAATAATTTTTATCATTGAAGCTGCATTAAAGCTGAAATTACTGGGGTATCATTGGTCTGTACGCTCTACAAAACCTTATAATGTCCATGAGAAACCGGCCAGGACACTGTGAAAGTTATTAACTCAAACACTCCTGACTAGCGTTTTAAGCTCGGTGTTTTCTAGGCTTATGTGTTCACTAATACTGGATAAACTCCCCTCTTAAAAGTGGTCATTTATCTTTGGCTAAATGAAATGGGACCACAGAGAGAAATTACATTTAGAACAAAATTAATTATGCTAATTTTAACTCTAGATGTTCTTAAATTTTTATGTCATTGTGTTGCTGGCCTTAAAAATTTAGACATTTGTAAACACATAATTTAACAAAAATAGAAACAAACAAAAAATATAATCTGCTTACGGAGATGTCTGAAAAATGTTTAGAAAAATGAAAATAAAATACAGCTTTTTCTAAAAAACAGTGAATTTCAAGCAGTCCCAATGAGGTTCTTTTCTATTACCCCACAATTCATAAAAAGGATCCTTTTTTTCAATGACCAGGTACGGTGGGAGTAGAGGCAATCATATAGCAGAAGTCAGAGAACAAGTCATGTTCCATTATACTTACGAAATTGGTGGTGTGATGGTTTTTAATTTCTACAGACCATGATATCCTGTTTATCTAGAGCAGTAATACTGATTTTCAGTTATATTGAACTCTTCAAGCTAACGTGGATAAAATCCTAAAGAGGCAAATATTTCAGCAAAGAATTTCTCCATTTATATCCAGAACTGACTGTTCTTTACCAGATCATCTAATGTACAAGTTCTCTAAGTAGTGCAGCTTTGATATTGACTTGGCAAAAGCAGAATGTAAATACACTGTCCTTATATAATTTGTATGTGTACATTTTCATTCCATAGATTAAGTAAAATTATAAATCAGTGGAAATTCTGAAGGCTATTTTTCATTCTTATTGAACTTCTGCACAGTTCCTCATCCATAGCTTTTAAATTACCTTCCAAGCATGAAAGTCATCCCTACCTTTTGCAGAAGAAGATGCTAGTGCACAGAAAGGAGCAATTAATCCCAAACTCTCACAAGGCATCAGCATGACAGACCTTCTACAGCTTCCCCATGAGGGGAAGGGGGGCAGGTACTGATTCCTTCTCTCTGGTGACCAGTTACAGGATCTGAGGGAACAGCATGAAGCTGGATCAGAACAGGTTTACGCTGAATACTAGGAAAAGGTTCTTCATCCAAAGGGTGGCTGGGCACTGGAACAGGCTCCCTACGGAGTGGTCACAGCCTGACAGAGTTCAAGAAGTGTTTGGACAATGATCTCAGGCATGTGATGTGATTTGGGGGTTGTTCTGTGCAGGGCCAGAAGCTGGACTTGATGATCCTTGTGGGTCCTTTTCTATTCAGGAGATTCTATGATTCAATGGTTCTAGATGCCAGCCATATTGCTGTTTGAAAAAAGGTAGATAAACTCAGCTTTAAAGTTAATTTGTATTTCACTGATACTTAAACTACACACACAAAATATGGAAGCTTACCTGAGTAAACTGACTTGCATGTCCAAAATTGCCATCGTTATCTTTAAACACCTGTTAAGATACTCAATTCCACATACGATAGTGTGAACAAATAATTAGGAATGTAATGGTGAGCAATTAAATGTTTCATTACATGTGTCAGCATGAAAAAATTATGAATCCTGTTTACAAGTCTCTCTGAGAGGTAGGACAGACACTGGTTATAAGTGCAGATATGTTATGATAACAAAACAGGTACTGCTAAGACATCTATTTCTTATACATGGTTATTCTTCTAAACTACTGCCCATAGACATTACTTTTCATATGAGAAATGGACATATGAAATGTTCACTTTTTGGCTATATCATCTGTCAAAACGTGTCTCATTCCATATGTAACCACCTTTGGAAATCACTGTTATGTTTCATACTTGGTCTAAATTTATAACCTTTAATTTCCCTGTATGGTTCAGGATACTCTATTAATTTATGCAGCTCTTTCTTAGTATGTTTCATAAGTGCCTTGAAATAACTTGTTTAATGGAAAATGTTAAGTCTTGAAATGTGACCTTGCATAAATTTCTTTTCTCTGTAAGAGTAGGTGGCTCACCTTTTGTTATTTTTTCTCAATTACATAAACACAGGGGTTACTTCTATGGCTTAAGGTCTTGGAAACAGTTAATACACTAAAAAAAATAATGTAAAGTATTACTAGGCCTTCTTGCTGCCATCAAAATTGCATTTAGTCCACATATAAAATAGCCAAGATTTGGATTTGTTAGGACAGCCTTCTGCAAGGCTTTTTTTAATTTCAGGTATTTCGAGTCTGTAAGTTGCTCTTATGTTTTTGGAATGCAAATGAATTCTAATTTAAGGACAATGGTGGATTCAAATGTAAGAAAATGTCCATGTGTTTTTGATGATAGCTTACATACTAGACAGTGCCAAAGATTTGAAGCCCTGTGTTCCAGGGAGAAGAAACACCAAAAAACCATACCAGTAAAATAACTCAGACTTTGGCAGATTTTTATAAGAGGGAAGAACAGAGGGTTCTACCAAGGTGAGTGTTAAATATAGCAAAAATGCTCTTAGTTTGATTGGGCCACTTTGCACTAACTCTGAAAGGATGTTAATGACCGCTGATAGTGAAGGGCAATGAAACAATTAGACACTTCTATTTAAATAATGCATTTGCATTCTGAAAAATGATCAGTCATCAACTTTGCAAGCTGCATCTCAATCACTTCTTGTGATTCTGCTGCACTATATTTTTCCACTTTCCTTTTTAGCTCAAGATGAAAGTCATGAGACAATTGTGATTTTGTTCTGTGCATTGGAAAATACTTCAGTGGTAACTGACATGAGTACTGGGAGCTTTGTGTGGAGAGAGGGAGAAATGATAAGGGATAGGGATATGGAAGAAGAGAAGTTCTGCCCAGGGAGGGGGGAATAGAAGAAATGGATTTTTTTCTGAGAGTAAATACTTCTTTCTGCAGAAGAATTAATCATTCAGTTAAAAACAAGAGGGTCTGCTGGTTCACTATTGTAGAAACATCTAACTACAGTGAAATTAAAATTTTAATAGATGGGCTTGGAAGAGTTTTCAAAGCTATTGCAATTAGCAATAACTAAAGAGATTAAAGCATATGGTTTGGAAATATTTATTGTAGATTTTTTTTCCAAATCCTTGACACTCTTATCTGAAAAGCATCAATGTGAAACAGCAAATGGGGATTTCCTTTACCTTCTGCATAGGGAACATGTTTGGGACATGTGAGGAAAATGAGGAGTAGGAGTGAAGTGTGACATGCTTCAACAAGTATCCTCCAGCCTAATGGCTCCTGGAAAACAAAGTACTCATTTACCTTAGGATAGAAGCAGGGATCAAAAGGGGACCAGGAAATGGAAAGGGAATATAAAAGCAGCTTAGGGGTAGTCTGAATCTGGGTCACACAACACTGCTGTCTTCTATATGGTTTTTTTCCCCTGTCTTTTGCTGTTATTTAAGGGGGTGTACCCAATAGCCTGGCAAGTAGTTAAAATTCTAGGTTTATATATTCTGAGTTTCTTTTATTTACAGGTTGATATGTCTGAATATTTGATAGTCCTGATCCTTTGGATCCTGAACACAGCCACAGATCAGCTGCTGACTGCTGACTGTAACTTCAGTAATTATAAGAGCTCTGAAAAAAAACCTGTTGGGACATACAACTCCTTGTTCTTGTACTGCTGTTTGCTTCCTTTTATATGCCAGGATGCATCAAGAATTAAATTGAATATTTTAGGGCATTCTAGCATATACTGTATTGATTGGGTTAATTATTCTTTATGTTCAAGGAGCTGAACCAATTGGTTTCCTTTTTGTTTTTAAATTTTGCCTTCTCCTTTCTCTGTAGTGAAATGTACAAGGGTAGCTTGTGAATTTCTCCAATTTTTATTATTTAGGAGGATAATTGGATTAAGCAGCTAGAATGAATTGGAATGAGTTCTTAGGTAACAGTGTTTTCTTGAACCATAGCAGATTTGAGGCAATAGAAGTGTAAAGACTTCATTCAACAAATTGCTAAACCTTATCTTCTGACAGAAAATCTTAATGAACCTCAAAGAAATTGCAGGTAGTTGTCATCTCCCGAGGTTGGAGTCTCTTGACATAATGCAGGGAAGAGATCCCAGAAAATATTTCAAGGAAAGGAATAGTTTACTGATTTACTTAGGATTTTATTTATTTTACTTTTTCTTTAATAGTTTTCAGTTTTCTTTTGAATCATGTGCTTACTAAGCAGGTGTAGATGCTGTGTACAAGAATGATGAAACATGGGAGAGAATTATAGCATGTGAAAAAGAAGACATAAAACAGTTAAATGTCAGTGAAACCAGAAATACAATGCTGTAAATGATCTGGAGAAAAGGTGAAAAAAGGAAAACTTTGTAAGCTTGTGTCAGACACAGAAATAGCTAAAGTTTAATCCCTATTTTAGATCAGTGGTGTAAATGAATTAAACAGCATGTTATCTTGTTACTGTCAGAAGCAAACCAGAGTATTGAAGGAGAAACAACATTTTGCTGAATACTGCTGATGCGTAAGTGACAGATGGATCTCCAGCTAGGGTCAATCAGAGGATGAGGGAGCAGAGACATGAGTGGGTGATCCCTTGCTGCATCTCTGCATGTCTTCCCAGCTTGGTCTGCTGTCTGGCCACACTGACCCCTGGGTGCACTGACTGCACCCACCAGTGTTGACATGGGATTGTTTCTGGAGACGAGTTGCATATATTATGTGTTTTGTACAGCCTCACAAGAGTGTGGCTAAGAAGAACAGTGGTATCCTGGGCTGCATTAGGAAAAAACATAGCCAGCAGGTTGAGGGGTGTCATCCTGCCCCTCTACTTGCCCTGGTGAGGCCATATCTGGAGTGCTGTGTCCAGTTCTGGGCTCCTCAGTCCAAGAGAGCTCCAAGTTGGAGCTCCTGTAGTGGGTCCAGTGGAGAGCACCAAAGATGCCAAGGTACTGGAGCATCTCTCTTACAAGGAAAGGCTGAGGGAGATGGGCCTGTTCAGCCTTGAGAAGAGACAACTGAGAGGGGACTTCATCAATGTCTGTAAGTATCTGAAAGAAGGGTGTCAGAGGATAGATCCAGTCTCTTCTCAGTGGTGCCAAGTAATAGCATAAGAGGCAACAGGCAGAAATGATGCACAGGAAGTTCCACCTGAATATGAGGAAGAATTTCTTTACTGCACGGGTGACCGCGCACTGGAACAGACTGCCCAGAGAGGTTGTGGAGTCTCCCTCACTGGAGATATTCAAGAACTGTCTGGATGCAGTCCTGTGCAGTTTTCTCTAGGATGACCCTGCTTGAGCAGGGAGGTTGGACCAGATGACCCACTGTCGTCCCTTTAAACGTTACCCATTTTGTGATTCTGTCATATTTAATCCATTTTCTTACTTAATTTCCAAATTTTCCATATATGTAACCATGAGTGGATATTTGGATTTGTGTCACTTCTTTTTGCCTGCATTGATTATAATGATGAAAACAGATAGCATTCACTTATATAGCTACTTCTGTGTTTGTTATTTTCTACAAACAATATTGTTACGAAGAGTAGCAAAATCTATGTTTAGTACTATACAGGGGTTTTTTGTTTGTTTGTTCATTTGTTTTTTGTTGGAAAGTCTTATGACTGGTATCCTTTTGAATGTTATTCAAGGTCTAGTTAAATATTTTTGTCTCGAACTTTAAGTTACCTCAGAAAAGAAAAGATAATAATACACATGATGTTGGATACTTTTATTTCCAAAATTCTGTCATATTTAATCATATAATACTCTTATTAGTGCTATCTGAATTAGAGAGAATCTTGAATCATGAGTGTGAACATTCTGAAATATGATGTTTGGAATTTAGCCAAATTTCTGCCCATTGCTTAATGCCAAGAGTTGATCTGTTTTTAATTTGCTGCACTGAAATTTCTGGTCAAAAAAACTTTACCCTTTTGTCTTTATCTAGAGTCTGCCCAACATAATCTGAGCTCTACAGAGGGAGACAAGTAAAAGAAACAAACACAGGCCATATAGGTCCAAAGAAGTTTTCCATCACACTTCAAAATTAAGCGACTTAAACTGGGCCTTAATTTACATGTTAGATTTAATGTCATGCTCATTGCATATTAATTAAATAGCAATGGATCATTACCAGTCCATTTAATGGGGTGTAACAATGGCTGCATATAAAATATGCAGACACTACTATTACACTGTCCTTAAACCTCAGTAAATATGCTTGAATAATTGCTAGTGCTTCAGCAATACACAGTTGCTAATGCACCTCTACATCAATTCACTGGTGTAATTGATACAAACAGGTCCCAAATAGCTTCCAAAAGCCTGCGTTCCTTTCCTTCTACAAAATCACTGAGAGCATTATGAGGTTCCTGCTGCTTATTTTTAAATCTCTTTAAATGGCATCAACACTGTGGGAAAATGACTAGCTTGCATGACTTCATGACTAAATGACTTCTCTCTTCCTTTGATTTCAACCAACTTATGTCTGGGCAGATGACTGGCACAGAGAAAATGATGTCTTGATTGCTGACTATTTCTCTCTTTGTAAGGACAAGTGACTTTCTTGTGGCAGTACTGTAAGTACTTCTTCTCCCAATTGAAGTTTGGTTTTAAATAGCCAATCTTTTAACTGATTCTGGCTTGATTTTGGGAGCTCTCACCTCCACACCATTTACCAGTAACTGGTGTTGAGGTTAAAATATTGCTTATGTAAACCTCAATCTGACAATACCATAAGTTTCCTGGTGATGCAGTATTTTAGCAGTACCACCTTAGCCAAGTCATTTTCAGTCAAGAAACCCTAGTCAAGAATTTTCTTCATATATAGGCTGGAGCTCCATAGATAAAGTAGGATGGAATGGATTTAAATAATAAATTAAATTTTCTTTTGTGAGTTTAAGTACTGATATTTTTCCTGCTCTTTTCAAGTTATTTATTTCTAGTAAGTGGGCGTCCTTGCCTGCCTTAGTTAGATGTGCTCCAACTCATAATCTTTTTACTGTTGAATGTTTCTAATACTTGTGACCTTAATATTTTGTAAATGATTTCTTAGTGATCTGAAGGAGGAAGCAATTTTCGTGCCTCTGTCCTTACTTTGTGAGAGATCCCAAAAAAAAAAACAAAACAAAAAAAACACCCTGACATTTAGTTGGAAAGAAGATATAACTTGCCCCTATGTCAGAGGCTTTGAAAAGCTTTAACAATATTATGTATAATTCTTCTTCTTAATAGAGAAAGTTGCCTTATTTTTTTGTATTTTGCAGAAGAGAAATGGGGAGGGGAGAGAAAAAGTTTGGGGGAGGTTCGAATTGTTACAGGAAGTCAATCAGTTACTTATGGCCAAACTTCTAAATATTTATTCATATGTTAATTTATATTCATGCTTATAGTTGTATATCAGAATATAGCTTTTTGTGCAATACAATTACTATCAACCTAGCTGACTAAAACTTTGAGGCAAAATAAAACAAGGGATTTCCTGCCAGCTACAAATCAGGGGAAAAATTTTCCAGGAGGCCAAATTCTTGCCTAATTTATATCCTGCACAACATCACAGAGTTCAGTGTTGCTGTATGATTAATGATTTCTATAGTTAATGGAGCTGTACTAGTGTAATGAAGAGAAAAAATACGGTCCATTGACTTTCATGGAGTGACACTGACCATATATTAGTGCAAGTCTAGGGCCTTATCTTGTGCAAACTGATCAGGATTTTCAAGACTCTCTGTTGATTTGTTGTATTTCACTTTGAAACATATCAAAACAAAGCTATGTAAACCAATGCCTTACCTTCAACAGTAGCTGGTGCCAGATTTTCAGAGAAAGAAGCAAAACTCAGAAAAACTAGCAAACTGTTCCAAACTGCTACAGGTGAGAATGGTATTTCCCTCTAGTCAGTTTTTATGCCCACATCTATGTCTAGGTCCATGTCTCATACATTTTTAGCCAATCTAATGTAGCAGTTACATTCATACTGTTCCTCATAGATGTATTACATACTGGGGTTTTTGTTTCACAAAGTCAAAACAAGCTCTTCACATTGAAACACATAAATACAGAGTAATTTGGAGGTAACAAGAATTTTTTTATTAGGGATGGCTGGCCTTCTTTAAGTCCTTGTGTTTCACCAGGAATGACCTTTCAGTTTACAACTTTCTGTTGGCCTTTTCAGTTTGACAAGATCTGCTCTCTCTCAGCTTCACAGGTAAACACTGCCTATATAAATTGTCTGTGGGAAGTTGGTATTTTGTCACTTTCTGACAGGCTTGGACTTCCTAACCATGACTTACTTGGCATAGAAAATGGGCTGGTCAACACAAAATGACAGTACCAAAGCCTTGTCTTAGTATGATAACGATAGACGTCTCCTCTCAGTTGTGTCCAAGAATCTGATAGCTCTTAGGCTGTAGGTAAACTGTAAGAGTTGCTGAGGAGGCTGATCAGCCTGGACTCGTCTTTGAACTCTGTTGGCTGCTCGCATGGTTGTTGCTTGTTTTGGATGTTAATGGCAAAACACTTGAGAGCAGGGACTGTCTAGGCGCAATACGTAGAATGATGGGTTTTAGCTCATGAGGTGCATTCCCTAACTCTACAAAAATTTGAATATATTACTTGCATATATTGTTGTGTAGTTGGCAGGGTTTTTTGATGAAAAAAAATCCCCAAAAATTTCAGTCAACCAAACCAGCCTAGAAGGGACTGGATTATCTGAAATTTTCCCCAATTTTTTAAGGCTGACTTTTGAATCTTAGCTTGTGTTAAATGATTGTAGAACAACTCCATTTAAAAAATCCAGAGATCCCTACTCAGAGAAACTGAACTTGGTCACAAACTCAATTTTAATCCCAGTAGTAGCCTTTGCCTGTTCCGGAATGCTCTTGGACAGTAGAACCATTGCACATATGCAGGATAACTGAAAGTATTAAGTAAAGTTGCATGAGGGAAAATTCCTGATTTTTAATTTACAATAGCAAGTTTTCATTTTTTATTTTGATACTAAAGTTTGAGTAGTTTGCAGAGTCTCTATTGTATAGTTTCCAAGAGTATTATTTTTCATTCATTTTGTATGGGTAAGGAATGATTTGTGGTAGTATTATGTTGATGGCTGTCATCTGTTGACATTTATAATTTAAACATGATCTAATATAAATATGATCTAACATAAATATGATCTAAATATAACCAAATATATGATGTATGATGTAAATATAAACTAATAATCTATATTCATGCACAATTCAATAGTATATGAATCAGAACTTTCTCCAGCATTGTGATAAAAGAGTTTCCATGTCCTATTATCAGAATTGCTTTCCACTGAAGGAGGTGACTGGAACTTGAGTAATTAAAACCAGAAATACCACAAGGTCTTGTATCATTCTGTGTCATCTCTTCAAAATATACTTACATCAAGGGTACCCTCAAAAAATAATAATGGTAGCTGTAAGTGATTGAACATGAACTTACGATAAACTCAGTAAAAACTTGAGGGCTTTAATTTGTTTATCTTCAGTGTTTAGAGAAGAGTGAATGCCCTACATACAGTCTGTCCTGTGGAATATGACCATGACAAAAACGTAAAGTAAATTTAAGGCTGTAACTTCCTTGTATACTCAGAGGAGGTGCTGCAGATGATAGCTCAGAATGATATCAAATGATAGCTCAAAAGCACTGCTTTTGCTAAAAATAGAACCTAAAGTATATTTGCATAATCAAAACAATAATAATTATTTTTGCACAACTATTTTTAGTCTCCTTCTGACATTTTCACATTGAGTCATAGGATGTATAGACTAGGCATAATGACACCTCACACTTTGCATGTAAATTTTCAAGATATAATATTGAAATTTTCAGGATATAGTCTTGTTAAAGATGAGTGTTCTTCAAGATTATAGTTTTGTGTACTAAAATGACTTGCTAAAAGGAGAGACACTTCTTGCATGTCAGCAATTCACCTGGTCTGCTATGAGGTCTCTGGGTTGTCAAGCACCACCTGGGAATGAACAGGGCTGACAGTGCATTAAATAGCGTTGTACTGTATCTGGTAACCAGTTTTGTTGTATTGATGAAAAGCAACACTGTCTGGGGCCATTAACTAGGAAAATGAGCTATTCTGGTCCCCCAAATTTTCTTTTGTATTCCTATGCATCCTGAATTATATCCTTTTATCTTTAAAGCATACTTGCCAGTGACTATTGATATTTTTATGAATATACACATCTAAAGCCTTGTGTTTCCCTGCATCTTAATACCTATTGTTTCTCTTCTTTTACTTGCATTTCCCCTGATTACTTCTTTAGAACATAAAAATAAGAATTGCTTCAATTTTTTTTAAAAAATGAACCTGATCATAGGAGTATTTGCATAATGGAACAACCCAACACCAAAAAAGTTTAATGTACCACTTAAATAAACATGGCAGCTCAAACTTAGGTTTAAGTGCATATTGAAATATATTGATAGAGCAGTTTTTAAATGTATATCCCAAACCCCCTCATTCTTCTCTCATTTCAGCTGTATATCATACTATCGGTAAAGAAAGAGTAATTCTCATGCAATATTTTCCAAATTCAATCAAATATACTTGGACTTATAATACTGAAATTGTACCTAAATAAAAATTTCTATATACAGTTGTTCCAAGCTCTATTTTTTTTTTAATGAGTGCTGGTCATCTGGAAAGGTACTGATTTTACTATTTTAGTTATGAAATTTTTTTCTTGTAAGTTCCTGGATTTTCTTTTTTTTTTTTAACAGCTGTGACACCTGTGTTCAACATATGCTTTAATGATGTGTATATCATGAAAGTTAAAGTACACTATGAGTTAATAGTGACAGCTTTGACTTTTCTATGTCCATATGTGCATGTGGAAACTTACACACATATTTCATAGTGGGAGAAACGTGTGTAAGTGTTGTGATATGAGCACAGAAATCTCTCAAGGCTTTTCTTTTTCATAGATGTTGATTTGACAGCACGTGTTTTTAAGTACAGGTAAATGAATAAATGCAGCTTTGTATACCTTCATATAGAAACAAGCGAGAAACACTTGCCTTCTTTATGCTCTTAAATGTGCTTTTGCAGCTAGTGGTTGCTGTGCAGGTACTGAACAAAATGAAATTGGTAGAAAATACGAGAAGCAGAGGGAGGGAAAATGCAGCGGAGAAAAGATTTCATAACAGAATTTCAGAAAATGGATGAAGTGTTAGTGAGGTAAGGAAATAGAGGAATGTAACTCCAGATGTCAAGAGCAGGAAGAGAGATGGTTCTTTCAGTTATGGCAACCAGATCATGTGAGAGTAAATGATGGAAGTCATATTTGCACTGGGGAAGACCATACTAAAGATAATTACTGAAGTTTTTACAAACACTGTCTCTCACTTTGTTTCTTCTTTCTATGCAGTATCTGCATTACTGCATCTGGTGGGAGTGTCCTCCTCCAGATGCAGTACTAGGGACATCCAATTTGTAGAACATTTTTCTCTTATGTGTCTCTTTTTTCCCTGCTAAACTAGTGGTGGGATGCTTCACACCTTAAACACCTGTGAGCTAGCCTTTCTGCAGGCTCTTGAGGCATTCCTTAAGCCTAGATCTAGTGGAAACTCTTTATAAGATTTGGAGCCTAATTACAGAACTAGAATTTTTAAAACACCTGCTCAGAGACTAACTGCAGTGGCATACAAGATTTGCACTCTCTTCATCTGTTGCTGATGTAAAGAATATGCACACCAGGTTTTCCTGTGATTTACAGTGGAGAAGGGCTGAAGGTGACTGGGTAAGTTTTCAGGTACTGAGGATTTGGTGATATTTTCTCAATGCCCATTAGGACTATTGCATCTTCACACATTTCATTTGCGGTTGTGACTTCCAGAGTGAGATTTTAAACTCTGCTTACTTATGCTGTACTTATGCTGCTTAATGCACTCTACAAATGGATATGATTCTATGTCAGCAATTAAGCATCCAGGTATTTCTGTGGATCTGGATATTAGGCTCCCTGTGTCTCACTTCCAGTCTTGTAAAATGAAGACATTCTTTTTACACTAGAAATAAATCAATTTCTGAAGTAAACCAAATGTATTCCTGAAAGTATATTCATTTTTTCCTTGGTCTATGCAGAAAATAGTAAAA
The DNA here is from genome assembly GCF_000738735.6 of Corvus cornix cornix. Classification (NCBI taxonomy): domain Eukaryota; kingdom Metazoa; phylum Chordata; class Aves; order Passeriformes; family Corvidae; genus Corvus; species Corvus cornix. The sequence goes on along the minus strand of NC_046335.1, from coordinate 19,546,381 downwards.
AATCCTTTTCTTTTTATTCTTGGATACTATGAAAGTGTAAAAAAGTCAAGTAAGTCAGACTTGGCAGACAAATAACCTGTGGAGTGCTACAGGGTGTCTTATTTTTAAATTATCACAAACACACTAAATACCCACTAGTATAAGTTTCAGCTGACGGATAAGTGGGATTCCACTGGGATAAACTGATACAGACTAATAGGTATGGTCAGAGGTGCTCTGGAAGGTCAATAGGGAATACCTGTATTTACAGAGGAGCCCTTCCATTTAGGATTTGAGACCATAATTGGGGAGGCATGCCTGAATTAACTGTGGGACCCACTGCATTCATTCTCTGTTTAAGCAGAGTTCAACTTTCAGGCCTGGAAGTTGGCAGTCTTTGCCAAAGTAAATGAGCTGAATTAGATCAAGGACATATAGTTACATATTTCAAATAATCTTTGTTCTCTTGCTCACTCTCTTGGCGTTCAGGGCCCTACAGTATGATTTACTGGGGGAGAGAAGACCAGGTGAATTAATACTAATGTCTCACAATGTTGTTCAGTTCATTGTAAATTGAATCTGTGGCATTAAAACTGATGACAGTAAGCATGGCAAAAATTAATAGTAGTGCTAATTACATTTCAATAAATTAACTTTATAGTCTTTCAAACAGCCTTTTACTAAGGCAAGTGAGCATCAGTCCCATTACCTGTTGGACAAGACCATTATAAATCAGAAAAGCAAAATCCAACATAGAAAGAAAGCTAGGGAGATTTCTCTAATGGTCTTTCCTCAATGTGTATGATGACTCTAGATGAAGCTGCATCAGGTAGCCCTTCTGTATCAGTAATGAGTGGGAGATCTAGTAATGAATTAGCCATAGATTCAGACTGTCCATGAAAAACATGAAAATTACCTGCTGTTTTCGAAACTTTGCTTATTGTGCTGCTGGAACAATGAAGGAATGATGTAAATATGTCAGGGTTTTTTATGTAAACTGTGCTTTGAGGATGACATGGCAAAAAGAGAAATGTGTAAGCAGAGAATTCATGAAGTATTTAGGTCATCTCTGATGCAGGCATGGGCCATTACTTTTAAGTTGCTTGTATGTCTTTAACGTCACCTTCAGTGAATTTTGGTTAATGGGATGTTTCTCAGGGCTGAAAACTTTTCTCAGGTATTTCAAAAACGTTTGGAAAGGAGTGGATGAAATCCAGACTGAAATTCAAAGCCTGTGATTTGAGCACAGCACATTAGCTGAAGTGTAACTTTAAGCAGTTAGAGTGTAGCTTTATTTAATTCATAAAAGTAAGTTGTGCTTCACTTAGTCTAAAAATTACACAAAACTGAAGCTTGTGAATCACAAACGCAATGGACTACATGACACAAAAGATACTTAAGAGGTAAAATTCTATGTAATCAGAACAGCCATGAGTGCATCAATTGCCATTCATGCATCAGTTCTGTAATCCTGATGTGTGGATAGAAACAGTACAGGCCAGTCAGTGCACCTCCGCAAGCATGTGCATAAAGTGCCCACTGGGTGCATGAATATATTTACTCCATTGTGATTCCTCATCCCTTGCTAAATCACTGCAAACCGCTAAGATGCTTGACAAAATATTGTATTCTTCTCCCTGCCTTGGTATTTCAAAATACCTTTTCACATATGTGTTCCTTCTGGATTGAGCTTTAAGATTCACATGAAAAACAGAAAGTTAAAGAACTTTTCATTTCCCCTTTATTGTACTATATAAATTTTGAGTTCAGCATATACACAGGCTTCTCTCTCACACCCAGACCCAGCTGTTGCCAATAGGAACTGTGCACACAGATATTTAGCAAAATGAGGCAGACAATTTTATGGACACTGAAATATTGGTAAGATATGATGAGAGGAATATTTTCTAGCCTGTCTAGACTATCTTTCTAATTCTAATACCACAGCCAAGTGTACATCTGGGTAGCTTGCTCTCTGTTCTATTTTCAATGTGCAGCCTATGAAAATGTTTTCTATGCTGTTAAACAGAATTGCTAAAGCTGGAAGATCTGATTAGAAAAGAGCATGCCGTGACTAAATCTCTAATTGCTTTTGATGGGAGTCTGCAGAAGGAACCCTAAGCAGCCTGTCCTCACCAACCTGACTGCTTTCCAGCTACGTGTGCTCTAAATGTGCTCTTCTGTAAAATCTTAGACTCCTTTCAACTCACAGCATAGAGAGATTTGATGCATGCTATAGATAGTAAGGAGGGAATTTAGAAAGGATGAAGTTACCTTGCTTGTCATCCTGGATTATTCTCCAGAGTGTCAATGTAGTCAATATTCTCCATAGCCAACTATGGTAAGTTCAGGGACATTATAGACTTGATGATGTTGATGAGCTAAAATAGAGCTATTGCTTTTGCTAATAATCGTTCATCAGTGATTATAGGTAACTAACATTGAATACTGAGACAATACTATAATTTAAGAGGACTCCAGCTAATGTAACTGGAACATAGAAACTGCATAAAAATAAGATTCAATGAAAACTGGACTTCATTACTATATTTCTAGAATAGGAGAATAGGTTTTCCAGATAAGTTTTAGTTCAAAAATTTATCTTAGTTGCCAACAGCACAAATAATGCATAGTTGCACTGAAATGTACTTAGGAAGCAGATACTGAAAAAGATTGCATATCTAAATATCATATAAATGCAAATATAAATAATAATTTCAAAAAAGACCTTAATTAAACAAACAGTATAATTCAAAATAACTGGATCATTTATGGATGTATACAATCATAGTTAACGTTGTCTTTGCTTGATAAAATAGCTTTATTTAAAATAAAACTGAAGTAAGCCAGAGACACAGGATCTCAAACTCTCAGACACAAGTGAACAAGCATAAGGAAAATTTTCCCCACTTTACCGATCTGAATTATTCATTCCTAGCTCTAGATTTCCGTTTAATTTAAATTCAAAATTTCCTTAGCATAGTTCATTTTGATGTCTCATTTTTGATGACCTATTGATCTCTTGTGGAAGAAGTCCCTTTTTGTCTGTCAGCCTTTTTCATCCATTTGATCAGAGTAATTGTCAGCCTCACCAAGGTCAAGGGCCTGCTGCTAGATAAAATCAGCATTTATATAGAATCCTTGGGAGGTCAACCATCTTCATCTCTCAGCAAAGGGGAAATAAGTGGCAGAATTTATTTATAGTACTTTTCTTTTTTCTTTTGTTAAACACTAAATGGGCCAGATTCTTAAAAGAATTTGGTAACGAAAAAGTAGAGCAGATGTCAAACACATGGCATTGTAAGAGTCTGCAGATCTGCTATGCTGTTTCAGATTACCACAAAGATAGGAGCTGCTCACAGAAAAGGATTAGAGGAGCCGTTTGTGTTCAGTACTGAGGTTTTGGTGGGTTTGACACATCTGAGTATCTGAGATCCTCTTTGGTATATAAAGTATAATTAGGTAATCTGGACCTGGAAATGAATTTTTGCTTTGGATTTAGCCCACCATTGGCACAGTAATTTTAAGGTTCTTAAGTGAAAAATGCTCTATAACCATAAATTGCCTTATTTTAGCTCAGAAACATTTCTGGCTTATCTAATGCATCTGTTCACCTTTGCTGAACAGAAGCAAGAAAAATTTAGATAACTGTGCACCAACCTTGCTACAGGCCTATCTAGTGTTAGCCTTCTGTATCTTCAATAGCCTTGTATTAACGGAGATAAAAATAAAACTGAAAAGTTGCGTTAGGCTGGCAGCAAAGTGCCGACTGATGTGTTCTTGGGAAGGTTCCTCAAACTCTGAGCAAATTGCTGGTTGGGCAGACATTTAATTTTCTTGGCATACCTCCTCTGATCTGCAGCATTGAACTTCTGTGTATTTGGGGAACAATTTATCATATTCCTTCTAAAACAGGGGATACATTTCAGGAGAAGAAAGTTTTTCTCTCAGTGAATTGTTATTATTACACTATACAGAGACCCACTGATGAAGTTTGTATCTGTTTGTGTTACAGGTAGTTCTTCAATACTTTTCCAGAGACACAGCAGAATAAACAGAGACAGAGCATATAATTAAATACTGTTTGTTAAGTTCTGAACACAAAACCCAGGTTTTGACAGCGGGGATTGAATATTTAAGAAAGTAAACACAGTATCAATTTTTTATTTCCATTTAATATTGTCTCATTAGTTTCACATATATGCCCATGTGTTTGCAAACAGGTGGAGTATTTATCTTTTTATTAAGTCCTGCAGTGAAAGCTCACACAGTATCAAGTAGTTAGATTAATCCTAAATCCTTTCTGATCTTTTCTTTTCCCCCCACAATAGATCTCCCTCTCTTGAGGATGATAACCTGCCTTCTTTTCCCTCTTAGTAGCGTCTTTACCTATATTAAGACAAATACTGCTAAATTTTGACTGTTTAAGCATTCATAAATGCTAGATTATCTAAAAGTCTTGGACAGTCCACGTGCAACAATGCATAGAAATGCATATAATTTACATCAGTGGAACTACCCTTTAGACATTAAGTCACATTCATGATACTCTGTATCACTCAAGATAGACCCTATTTATAGTAGGTTTTATCAGTCATGTCTTCAATAAGACACTCAAACATTAACTGTCATTTGTTAAAGATGTATCATCAAGGGTCCTTTATTACATTATAAAATATTTACTGGTTAAGCTAATGCAGTCTTCTCAAGGTTTCACATTAGCCCATTGCTGACATTAAAAAGCAAATTTGGACACTAATTTCGTATATAATATATAGTTGTACAGGTGCAATTATGAAGAAGGAGTTTAGCTTATACTAGCTGGCAAAGGAAATATTTCAGTCACTACAGATTCTGGAGCAGCAAAAGAAGTGGCAGATGTAATGCAAAATATCAAACCAGAAAACGATTTTGAAGTATCCATTGGTGACTTCTCAGATGTTGTTATTTATTTATTTCTGAGCATCTCTGCCCAGTAAATTTCATTTACTACCTCTCTTGTTTTCACTTCTCCCTAATGATAACTGCCTGCTATTGATAATTAATCCAGATAACGACAGTCCTGGATATGATGCCACATCTCTGGACACTGAAGTGTGTCCAACAGGCCATTAAAATCCCATTAAATCTTTATTCACCAGTCCCAAATTAAAAATAAACATTGATGGTACATTGGAGACAATACTGATTTCACTGACCTTGCAATGCACCTTCCAAACACTCTAGCAGAAAGGACTTTCATGTCACAAACTGAGATGATATTTTATTTATTTCTGTTGCAGGGCAAATACAAATTCTCTTTTGGTTACTGGATCTTGAGAGTCCAGTTTGTAATTTGCTGCCAAACGAGAGTATAACATACTCTCATACAGCATGGGGGACATCTCTTTTCCTGTGGATCTTTTTACATACTCCTTTGTATCAGTCCAGAAAACCAGTCCCTCCTTACTGATCGGATTTCAATCTTCATAATTACAGTTTACCTACATATGTCTCAGTCTAAAATCAGCTCATTTATTTATTTCCATTATGTGTTATCACAATGCTTGCTTTCTCTTTCCCCAACATTTCATTTTTTAAATTTTTCTCTTATTTCAACCTTGCTGTTCCAGACAGTTGCTTTGAAGATACACCTGGTTTCTCTTGGTTTATTCTTAAAAGTTGTCCTTTAAATAGGACCAACCCCTCTCCCCTTTTCTGTCTTTTCCTGTCCCACTGTCTCCAGCTGGTTCCATTCTTTAATGATTTCTGGAATCATGTCACCATCTAACCATCTGACAACCTAATATTTGATCTTTAGCATTTCTCATCTCTTAGAAGCTGCAAAGAATGGAGTGTTGTTTTATCTCAGGAATTTGCTAAGGGAATATTCTGTTGCTAGAGAAACCTTTAACTAAGTGCAACTGCTCATTCCTAATTAGCAGGTGTCATGCAGAGTTGTTTTTAAATGTACTCACAAATTTTGAGTGAAGCAACCTGGATTGTAAATCAGAGACCATTTATTTTTGCTGTGAAACTCGTCAGAGATTTTGTTTCAGTGAGAGAAAAAGTACTGAATAGCAAAGAATTATTCACAAGGATGATTATGTGTAAACACATAATGCAATGATAATCTTCCAGGGACATAAAGGAATTTCCAGAGAGAAATGTTTGAAGTAATGATTATGCAACACACTAACTTGCTTTTTGGGTTCCTTTGTTAAATACATCTGTGAGTAAAAGTAAGTTATTAGCTAAAAAATATTTTATCTCCCCTTTTTTTCCACTGTATGATTCACTTCACATATAGTAAACTGTGGTTTGCTTTTTAGTTCATATTAGCTCAAGGTGCCAAGCTATTGATTGTTCAAAGCTACAATTTTTAATTGATGTCATATTTTTTTTTGGATGACAGGTACTTCAGATGTAGATGTGAAAATAAAATAGGAGGAGGGAGGGGATTTTGGTCAGATTTTACTGGATGATTTTTTCATTTGTGGGTGGAATAACAACACTACCCTGACCATGACTTGATGCAGCACTCTAATCAAGATACACCTCTGTCATGAAATTCCCTTCTTGCTTCCTCCTTGGTATAAAATTTATGACTATACAATCTCTTTCAGTTCAGCAAATAAGGGTATTTAACCAAAGCTATTCCCTTTCTTTCATTTAATGCACTTGTTTCAAGTGTGCACAGCTCTGGACTGAGACTTGGAAGGCTCTGTGGCTGTAAAATTGGAAGATGGCAAGGAAACTGGAGGGAGAAAATGTTAATGAATAATTGTTTTCTTTTTGTATGGATAAATAATCTGTATCAAAATGTAGCTGTTAATTTCATATAGTATATCTTTTGCAAGGATTGGGTTTTTTAAAGCAAAATATAGGAAATTTTTAGTATTACTGACAGGTGGAATAGCAATTCTAATTTTCAGCAGGGAATAAACTTTGTTCCAGGAAAGGAAAGGAACTGTAACAGTACTACTCAGAAATGTGTTCCTTGCTGCCTGCCTGTGTTGTAGACACAATATTTGTGTAGGTACCAGGTGAGTAAACAGAGTAACTTTATAAACAACTTCCAAGGAGATGGGTTCCTATTGTACCAGTGTACTTGTTGGTTTGAGAAAATGCTCACATGTAAATCAAATCTAAAAACCTGACCTATGGCTTCTACTTATTTAGTTACTATAGTAAGATGTCATGTTTATAGTGACTGATGCTTTATGTATAACATCCAGTGTTTGGTATCCCTTAAATGGTACAGGAGTCTGTGGAAAAGGTACCTTACTTATCAGTGCTGAAAGTAAATGTTAATTGAAATTATTCAGCCAAATACAAACCAATATTTGAGTGATGGAATAATCAGAATGTAGTACATAAATATAATTATCCTATAGTGTCATTTATACAAAGATTTGTAAGCATTCACAAATGCTAATAAATTAGTCTAATTAATATTACTTGTAGATGACATGTATCATATTACATCCATTTAATGAAGAAAAGAACTGAAAAAATCACAAGTCTATCCTTGATTTTCTGAGTTTAAATCCCCATGGGTTTCTCTGTCTTCACATCTTCATGTGGGTGAAGTGCTAAAATCTCCAAGTGCATTCTAAACACTTTTTTTTTTCTTAAATACCCAAAAGAAAATACTGAAGAAAAGAGAAAATTTCACAATAAATTATTCTGTTGTACCTTCTGTAGAATTCATATGCCTTCTCAGAAACTGTTAGGCTACTTTAGAATGGCAGAAAATATTTTTTAATGTTTCACTGATCTCTAGCTGTGCAAATCACAGCAATATAAGGATATAAGTGGACTCCCTCAGTACCTAATAAGGAAAATTAAATTTCAGAATGCCAAAGTGCTTCTTTAGGAACATTCCTGTATTTTTTGATATGGGGAAAATTTATCATTCAATGAAAAATGTACACCAAAAAATTTTACATTATTGAGATTGCCTGTTCAGATATCTAAGCTACTAAATATTGTATGGATACATAACAAGTCACAATCATGGTAACTGGAAAAAAACAAAAAAAGAATAATCTCGAAACCTTCAATACAAATAAAAAATAGTCCGTAACAATTTATTTCTGATTTTCCTACTGTACTATTTTTGCCAGTTGATGCATACACAAAATTTGTAGATAAAACATTTCATATTCTTCTCTAAATATTAAAAGCATACTCCAATTTAATGTGGATCCTAATAGATTCACCTTTGAAGCCCCTATATTATTCAATGAACTACTGAACCTATACGAAATTTTGTATGAAATATATCAAGATAGCAAAAAAAAAAAGCTTGTATTTGACTAATAATTTAAAGTGCAATATGGAGATGGGTAAAATTATATATTTAGAAATATATACTAATCTTTAATATTTCATAGACTTCTGTTACAGGCTAGGGATTACTGTAAAATGTTTTCATAAATACTGCTGAGATGGTAAAAAAAGACCTTTTCTTTTTACTTTTTGTTTCTATTACCTCTAGGTAGACAATGTTTACAGAAACAATATAAGTAGAAGTGAAAATTGAAGAAAAGGAATATTGAACTTCTAGCAATTTTGACTGCATCTATGTACTAATCAAAACTCTTCAGTGGTGAGTGATTTGCTGTCCAATAATCACATGGAGATTAATTTCAAATAAACACCTTGTGAAAAAATTAGAAGCTGCTATTATACATTTAAGAATATTAAATTATTAGGAACACAGTAAGAAGCAATCTCTAATATAAATATGTTATGTGAAATATGCAAACAGAGCTTAAAAATATTTTTGTCCTCAGGATCATACAATTTGGAGCAATACTTTTTGGCAGGGTGTGAGCTTTCATAGAAATTCAGTGAAGGTTCAAAGATGCATAGAATGGCTTGTGTTGGAAGGGGCCTCTAAAGGCAATGTAGTGCAGCCACCTGCAGCTGAGTGCATCTCAACTAGATCACATTGCTCAGAGCCCCATCCAGCCTGACCTTGGATCTTGCCAGGAGAGGGGCATCTACCGCCTCCCTGGGCAACCTGTGCCAGTATTTTTTCATCCTCATTGTAAAACTTCTTCCTTATACATCTAATAGAAATTGAGCCTCTTTTAGTTTAAAACTATTACCTCTTGTCTTACTGCAACAGACTCTGCTAAAAAGTTTAACACCATTTTTCTTATAAGCTCTTTTAAATATCAAAAGAATGCAATAATGTCTCCCTGGAGTCTCCTGTTCTCCAGGCTGAACAAGCCCAGCTTTCTCGGCCTGTCTTCATAGGAAAGATGCCCCAGCCTTCTGATCATCTTTGGGGCTCTCCTCTGAACCTGCTTCAACACATCTATCTCCTTCCTGCAATGGGGACCTCAGAGCTGGAGTCTCACCAGAGAGGAACAGAAGGTCAGAAATACCTCCCTCCCTGGCCATACTGCTTTTGATGCAGCCCAGGGTACAGCTGGTATTCTGGGCTGCCAAGTACCCATTGCTCTCTCATAGCCAGCATTTCATCCAGCAGTCCACCCTGCAGAACGCTGTCAGCCGGGATGCTCTCAATCCCTTCCTCCTTCGTACTCTTTCTAAAAATGAGTGCAATATTTTCCAGTGGGCTGACCATGAGCTGCAGAGGGGTGCACAATGCAGACCATCTGAGGCAGATGTCAGGCAGGAATGGGAGGAGGGGAAAAACAAACCTATCATTGGGTGCAGGTGTTCGGGCTGAGGCAGTGGTGTCAGGAAGAGTGTACAAACATCTTGTCAAGGATAAGGCTGGGGAAGCATTGGAACTGGCAATTTGCCAAGGAAATACATGTAATATGGATGATGTTTGAACATGTGAGCTATGCTTCATCAGGAAAGAATGGCTGGGTTTGTAATTGTTTAAACTGCCAAGAAGAGCAGTGACACGTTTAAATGCTGCCATGTATAGGAAGCTGCGACAGTGCAGAGTCTTGTTTCCTAAGACTAGTGTACTCAGTCTCAAATTTCCTCATTTCCTTTTGATAGAGTGGGGGTGCCTTGCAGTTAAAATTTGTTGGGCCACCTCTTGAGGAGTGGCCAAGGATAATCAGTCACTTGCAACACCTCATCCCTGTCCTTTGTGCTATCTTCCTGAAATAGCTTCTTCATCAATCCTCCTTAGTATTATCTTGTCCCTGATATGACGGCAAGAGGCCATGAACTAGTTCTGACCCTTTGCATAACAATAGGTACAGGGCCCAGCTTGGTGACTGGACAGTCAGAGACATGGCAGGAGCCAGTGACCACGGACTTTCATACACTTAGACTGGAGGGGTATAAAAAGCCCAGCTAGTCCTTTGTTCAAGGTCCATCTTCAGAGCAAGCTCAAGCTGTTATTCTGTTGTTGCACCATGATTAAATTATTTTAAGGATCCAGATGTCTGAAGCCCTGTTGTGGGAAACCTGGGGTTGAGCTGGCAACAGAACCTTACCTGACTGTGAGTGTGGGGCGTGTAGGAGGTCAAGCAGGGCACCTCTTGGATCACTGGAGCCACATGCTGTGAAGTGAATTTGGTCCCAGCAGTGAAAGTCTGTGGTGGTGCAAGTGTGACTGACAAGAGTGTCTCCTGGATGGTCAGACAGGAAAGTTTCCTCAGCAAAACACAAGGCTGTAGTAGTGTTTTAGGACATCAATTTGAATGAGACTCCTTATGTACACATGTATATGTAGTGGCAAAAGCTAAGTTCTCCAGATGATAAATTTTGGAAAGGGAGATAGGCAAATGACTTCCACTTTATAATTTTTTTTTTTAATCAAGTATATTAAAAATCGTTATACATACATGGACATCTTTTTACAGGTGGTCAAGTCATAATAAACCTTTAGGGTTTGGACAAGTTTCAGGCATAGCTTATGTCCAAAAGAATCAAGAGAGATGCAAAAAAACATAAAAGATGCACTAATTGCTCTTAAAGTAAACAGAATTTATAGGGCATTACTTATATAAGGAAAATGCTTAAAATGAATAAAGGCAACCTGTCATTTTTGGATTTTCTTATCTGTCTACATTTGCATGACAAGCATGATGAAACACTGTTGGGGTACTGGACCAGGCAGAGTGAAAAACCTAACATAACCTCATCCATATCACATATTGGAGAAATCCCCTGAGGTGCCTGGCAGACAAACTAAAGCCCTATCTCTGTCAGGGGGTACATTTTTGTTCTATTTTGAGGGAATCCAGCAGTGACTTTTCATCCACAGAGTATTTCTGCCCGAGAGAATAGTGCAGCAGGAAACAACAAAAATGCAGAGCACAGATTTGAAGACTTTGGTGAAAAAGACACCTTTTTATGGGCAAGCAAAAAGGTTTTTGGGCTAGGCTGCTGGGCTCTCCTTAGGCCCAGCTGGAGTGCCGAACACTACAGTTTGGATCAGAGTGTCATGAGCAAAACCAGGAAGAACTAGATGTTTAGAAAACATACCCTACACAGGAAATGGAGGGATCCAGACTAGTCTGACCTAAGAACAAAAGAATCAGGGGAAGACACAAAAATACTTGGATTGATGATGGATGCCAAACAAAAATAAGTAAGAGGCTCTTTATAATGACAATGGGTAAAAAAATAGATTTCAGGTAATAAGGTTGAACTTCAGAGAGGGATTATGTAAGTTTTGGAACAGTGGAACATATTATCTGTAGAGGCCATGGAACCTCCTTTGGAGACTTTTAATAGGAGTTTGCACAAATGACTGAGAAACAACCATGGTACAGTTGGCTTTGAATTTCTAATAGAAATGCAAATCTTCTGGGTTAAAAAACTCCATAAAATCAAGCGCCCCTAAAAACACACAAGTTATTTTTACTTACTGAGAATGCAAACCACCCCAACCTTTGTGAGGCTTTTTTTCAAATTCAGGGGTTATTTGCATAGTGTGCTTTATTCAAATTGACACCTATAATGTCATGATTACTTACCCTGAGTTTCAAATGTACTGCTGTCTTAGAATTGACAGTATATTGACTGACTCTATGCCACAAGAGCAAGCTGATGCTACCCTTTTACTCAGTGTCAAGCCTATTCGCCCTTATTCTTGGTAATTAATTTCTACAGTTTATTTTTACTGAACACTTTTCTATTAGCATACCACAACTGGAGAAAAGCCCTGGTGTCATCCTCTCTTCCTCCATCTTTGCTTTTGGAGTCCATTGAAAGGCTTATGAAAAAGATAACAACAACAACAATAATAATTTTAAAAGGTAATAATAACAGTAATAATTTTTAAATATCACAGAGTCAAACCCCAGGAAGGAAAAGTGTTTTAGACCATCTTTTCTGTGGACAAGAGACAAGGGAACTACTCCTTCTGACTGTGGTTTGCTATAACCTACACAGTTTTTTTGTATTTAAGGATGAGTTTCTCTGCCCCTTACAGGTAAGTGGGAATGTTAATTACTCAGATGTTAATTACTCAGATAAGTACATTTCAAAGAAGCCAGTTTCACTAGGACTATTCCACAGATGGGATTTTGAGCAAGAAACTCTTTGGAATGAGAAAAAAAGTTATTAAAGGAAAAAAGAAAGGAAAGAGAAGAATGTGGTAGTATTCTCCAATGATCTTTTAAAAATAGCTTGCTGTTTGTTCCTATTCATGTATGTAATCTTTCATCTTCTGCAGTTTGTCAGGATTATTTGAAATGAAAATCCTGTTTCTCAGATTCCTTACCTTCTCCTTCTCTTGTTCATTGCCTGTAAAAATAATCAGAGGACCATCTAGTTAATCATTCAAGTTATTAAAGATAAAATGAAGTTGCACCAAGCTCAGAACAGAGATGTCTGGGGTTCTAATTGATATCTTCATTTAGGTGTCTTGGCACACTTTTGGAAATACTGTATGAAGCAATGACAGAGGGTTATTGAAACTCAAGTTTAAAACAACTAATCATTCCTCTGTATTTATAATAGAATAATAGATTGTGTAAGGAATTTTGATTGGTTTGCCACAATCTCTTCCTGATAAGTCCACACCAATTGCAACTAATCTCCTATCCTTTTTAAGCTTACTAGGAATAATATGATTAATTTGTTCCAGTATTTTAAGAAACCCACTGGTGTGTACTACTTAAGCTCCTAATTTTCAATGTTTTCTTGCGGGTTTTTTGTTTTTTAAATGTAAGTAGTATGGTTAGGAATCATACTAAATAGCTTTAAACAACTTATATCATATGGGAGTGTAGTTGCCATAAGCTAGAATAATGCATCTATTTTAATCTGAATTTCTAACTGTTTGTTACTACCCTCAGTTACATTAACAGTTTCATTGCTGTCGATATTCTCAGTGAAGACTGATGCTAAAGAGACATTAGATTCCTGGGCTTTGTACTGTCTTTTACAAAACAACCTTCTGCTGAAATTTTTCACTGGTGCAGAAAAGCCCTTTCCTCTCTGTTGAATGGAGGAAACACTTAGCCTTGATTTTAGTACTAAAGTGCTTGAAAAATGCATTAATATTTATTTTTATGACACTTGGAAGTTGTTTTAGAAATTATCTAGGGTGACAAAATACATGGACGTGCTTATTATTTTCCCAGGATCTGTTTATTCCTTGTGCTCTACCAAGTAAGAAGTCTTCAGGTTTCTCTGCATCTCAGTCTGCCAGATTTGGCTGTGTCCCTGTGGAGCTGAGCGGTAACCTTGAGAAAACTTTTAAGTTTCTGGTGAACCTGAGGGAACCTGGGGTACACCTCCTCTTAAGGCAACTGGACCAGTTTTTTCCATATTAAATAATCTTTGAAATATTCTCTGCTTTGCTTATGTGTGAAAAAAAGTGCAGGGAGAGGGGGAAAAAAACCAAAAAAAATGCACTGCTGATCTATAGAGTCAAGCAAATAATACAACATTACATTAAAATTTTTATGTGGCAGGGGCACGCTGCCAGGTTTGTATGACACCTCTGTGATATTTTTATATACGTTAACTGTCAGGTTCTTAGAATGATAGAAATAGAATGAAAGAAGATCTCAAATCTTTTTCTGCATGACCCATGATCTCTTTTGTTTTTGCAATCATCCGTGCAAAATTGGAATAATTAGATGTCAATGACTGTGTAGGAGTTTGACAGATGAAATAACTTACTTAAGGAAGGTAAATTTGTCTAAGAGCAAAATTGGAAACGGAGTCTTACACAGAAGGAAAAGATGTCGGAGTGACCGCTGCTGACCACTGCCCAGGCTAGCTCCAGCGGTGTGCAGCAGGAGTGGGGAGCAGCCAGAGGCATGGAGCTTTAAAGCTGCTCCTCTGAAGCCTCTGCTCTACCCTGTGGAGCACAGGCTCCAGACAGCGTAGCAGCCAGCAGCCCTCGACCAAGGGAGAGAGAAAAATTAGCAGGGAGGCTTGCCATGGGAGGTAATCCAGGTTTATTGGAGGATATCCACAAAGGACAAGCCAAGAGCAGATCCAAGCAACAACTTATAAAGAAAGGCATTACAACAGGGATTGCTTGACAGGGGACCAATAGGGATCTTTAGGGGAGGGATGTAGACAGGGATGGACATTCACGTGGGCCAATAGTCTTGAGGGGTGGAGGGAAAGGGGTCACATGCCCCAATGGGGTGTCGAGGTTTAGGGGATTTCCAGAGTGGAGGTATCAGAAGGGGCAGGACCTCAGGGGATTGGCAAGGACCATAAGGATAACAGGGAGGGCTCAGGTGATGGATACCGAACTTTCGGAACAACAGGAGGGGTTTGGGTGATTGATAGGGAAAGAGCCAGAACAAGGGGAGGGGATAACCATATTGAGAGCCCCGGGGGAGCGGTTTGGATCTGGGACAGAGCAACTGGTAATAGAAGTGGGGAAGGTAGGGATGAACCATTGGGGTACAGAGAACGTATGAAAATACAATAGAAACATCGCATCACCACAAAAGGAGTACATAATAAACAAAGCTTACAGAGGAATTTCCTGTCTGCCTTGCTCCAGTGCTAACCATGAGCAACTTGACAGACATCGACGGATTTTTTTTTCAGGGTTTTTTGTCCTGCATGTATCCACAGAGGCTGGTATGTGAACACCTAGGATTAGATTAGGATCTGATTTTCAGCTAGTACTATGCCATATGTCTCATCCTGATGTTTCTGTGGACCTCACTGTCACCAAGCAGGCTCTTTGGGAGTATTAATTTGTTTATGTCTACGTTTTCGCCTTACTGTCTTAGAATCTGATATCAGATATCAGAAATCCAATGTATGTACCATATATATTTTTTCACTGTGTGATCTTATGTGCACTGTTGTTATATTTCTCACTTTTTTTATCTTTTCATTAGCTTTTACTGAGCATGATTTCATCAGGAACCTATTTTGCAACATGAGTTCAACTGAGCATTTCAGTAATCTTTTATGCATTCTGAGATGGGTATTTATTCAACAGGATAGAGAGGAAACCCTTCTCTAAGGTCAATCTCATACCAAGCACTTTTGATTTTGGCCTGGCTAGGTCAGTTGCTTAAAAGAAAAGAATAATAAAAACCATTTTTAAGCTACTTTCCCATAATGTGGTGTAGCAAAGTACATTTGGACACCAATGAAAGGCACATTAGCAAAATCAGTTAGCCAAGAATCCATTTCGAGGGAAAAAAAGAATACATCAGTGGGAATACTGGTAGAATAAAACTGTTGTTCTAGAGGGAAACACTATGATTTAAAAAGTCATTATTATTTTTTTCATTATTATCATTGTTAAGCCAATATTTTACTTTCATGGGAAGAAAAACAAAGTGTAAGGATTTCAGGAAAAGAAAACCATGACAGATCATAAATTTATGGCCTCTGAACTTCTCACAGATAAAGTTTGTAAATCTGGGTTACGGTCCATGAATATCCCAGGATGAAATTAAACAGGGGATGGAAACACAGAGAGGGAAAGAAATCAAGGAATAAGCAAAGGAAACTTGATGCTTCTCTTAAAATCACTCCAGAATATGAAAGGTCTGGCTTACTCACAGAAAGTGCTTGTCTTTTCTGGATAAGGTTGCCAGAAGTCTAATTTAGGTAACAATTAAAGTTAAGTGCTTGAATTAGATATGTGATTTCACCTTGAATATTGTGAGCAGTTTTGGTCACTACCGTATAAGAAAGATATTGAACTATTAGAGTGTCCAAAGGAGGGCAAAAAAGATGGTGAAGGGCCTTGAGGGGAAGCCATGTGAAGAGTGGCTGAGGTTGCTTGGTTTGTTCAGCCTGGAGAAAAGGAGAGTGAGGGGAGACCTCATTGCAGTTACAACTTCCTGTGAGGGGAAGCACAGGGGCAGGCATTCATCTCTTCTCTGTGGTGAGCAGTGACAGGACCTGAGGAAATGGCCTGAAGTTCTGTCAGTGAAGGTTTGGGTTGGATAGTAGGAGAAGGTCCTTCACCCAGAGGGTGGTTGGGCACTGGAACAGTCTCCCCAGGGAAGTGGTCACAGCACTAAGCCTGACAGAGCTCAAGAAGCATTTGAAAAATGCTTTCGGGCTCATGGTGTGATTCTTGGGGATAGTGCTGTGCAGGGCCAGGAGTTGGACTCCATGATCCTGATGGGTCCCTTCCAACTCAGCTTATTTTGTAGTTCTGTGACTTGCTCTGATTTAGTAGGCAGAACACAGTCTGTAAAATAGAGGGTAAGAAAAAGTCGTGGTTGAATGTTTATTGTTAGCTTTTTGATTCACAATAGAAAAGCAGTATTTCAAGTCTTTGCCCAAGTTAGGGGTGGATGGGAAAGCAACCTTAACATTTTGAGGATTAATAGACAAAAAATAAAAGCAATAAACACATACACAAAAAATCCCGAGACAAGCAAGCCAGCAATAACTGTCCCCCCCAAAAGCACCCCAAACAATAAACCTACCCAAAATAAAGCTAACAGCATAGGTACACAAAAATGAGTAACCCAAATCCACAAGCATGTTCCAAGACCTTAGTTGTGAATGCATTCATGATCAGTCATGGAAGGTTCAAAACATTCAGGATGTTCTGAAGAAAAATTTCATGATTTCAGATTACTGAACTATGACTTTTTTATTTTAATCAACTTCTTTGAGAACTTTTCATCCAGTTTCCTAGTGCTGCTGAGTTTCCACTTCAATGATACAAGCTCCCTCTGCTTAAAAGGAATTTATAGAGCTACAAGGTGTGAATGATCTGAGTTTGGAGGACTGAAATAATTTTCCAGAAAAAAGATCAAGACAGGTTTTTTCCAGTGATCGTGCAATGTACTGTCCTTTGAAGCAGAGAGGAAAAACTGTTGCATAAGATAATGAGAACAGCAGCTACCTCTTGAATCAGTGACATCTTTTCTGCTACTTGTATGTGTCATGGTTTCACTCCAGCCAGCAACTGAGCCCCACAGAGCCACTCATTCCTTCCTCCGTGCCCCCCCCCCCCTGCAGTGGGATGGAGGAGTGAATCAGAAGGGTAAAAGTGAGAAAACTCAGGTGCTGAGATAAAGACAGTTTAAAAAGTAAATCAAAGGCCACACATTCAAGCAAAACAAACCAAGGAATTAATTCACTGCTTCCCATGGTCAGGCAGGTGTTCAGCCATCCCCACAAAAGCAGGGCCTCACGTGTGGTGACTTAGGAAGATACACACCATCACTCCAAATGTCCCCAACTTCTTTGTTCTTCCCCCAGCTTTATACACTAAGCTTGATGTGATAACGTCTGGAATATCTCTTTGGTCAGTTGGGGTCAGTTGTCCTGGCTGTATCTCCTCCCAATTCCTTGTACCCCCAGCCTTCTCGGTGGTGGGATGGAGTAGGGAGTAGAAAAGGCCTTGACTTTCTTTAAGTTCTGCTTAGCAATGATTAAAACATCCCTGAAGTTTCAACACTGTTACCAGCACAACTCCAAAGCATAACCCCATGCCAACACTATGAAGAAAATTAACTCTACCCCAGTCAAAACCAGCACAGTATGTTTTACAGAAAGGGGAGGTGAAACCACATGAATGGCACGTGAAACTAAGTATCTCCTTAACACAAAAAGCAGCTCTGTGGCCATGAACATTTTCCAAACATGATGTCTCTATTTTTACCCTGCTTTCCTGGAGTGGTAGAAGCAGGCTTGACACCCTGAAATGCGGGGAGCAAATCTGGTGGCAGTCTAGTGTGATTAGAGTTTGGTTTTGTGAGCATGACATTGCAAGCTCAAAGAATGAGAGACTGTAAAACAAGTAGTTATTCATCTGTCAATGTAAGGAAGTCATTCTGTGATAACCAAATAGAAAGTTTTACCACATGCTGCTCATTTGGGTTTTTAAATAAAAACACCTTGCCTGTCCCATGTAGGCTTGATAACCATTTTCTGCTTTGTGAAAAGATTTGTGGATTGAAAACCAAAGGCTAGACAGCAGTGGCTAAAGGGCTGTGCCTGGCAGGCAGAACCATATTAAAACTTTGTATTTTTGGCTTCTAGCTAGGGTTGTTCCAAAGCTGTGAACAGGGAAATTGATCAATGTCTCCATTATCACTCATGATCCATTAACAGGTGTATGCCAACATATCTTCAAGCATTAAGTTAAAAATTAACTATTTCTATCCTGTGATTATGATGAACTCTAACTATGCTAACCTTACTATCATTATTTTTAAATTATTGGGATATGGGTCCAGAAAAAAATCATGAAGCATTAGGAACAAGCATGTCACAATCCTGACAAATAAAATTGGTGAGGTAGGAACTGTTATTACTACAGGGGCAGCTTCCTTCAAAACAATGAGGTAAACCTAGGCACATCTGCATCCTGCGTTTACATGGAGATGCAAGAACAAAATTAATTGTCAAAAGTTGTCCAGAAGTTGTCTTTAATAAAGATTACTATACAAATACAAAGGTAAGATTATCAGCATGGCACAGTGTCACACTGTAATCAAAGTCTGACATTATTAAAGTGGTGTATAATTTTTTTCTTGACTTTGGTAGTGGCAAACTGCTTATCATGCTGGACACAGGCCTGGAATATATTTACTTGATGAGCTCCTTCAGCAGCTGTGCTTTCACCAGTGCAACATGGATAGTAGATGTTTTCCCATTTACACAATGCAATTACAGACATATATCTTCATAGTATCCCATTTCTTTCCCTCTGCTATTCAAATCTTGATTCTATCCAGGTGCTTGATGTTCTGAAAGTGTTCTGGCTTGCACAGATGCAACTATGTCTCCTATACTCAAGTACATTTAAGAGCTGCATGAGAGAAAAGCATCTGAAAAATGACAAGATTTTACAGTGATTCATAAAGTCACAAATGGCTGGTCTGAAACTTAAGAGGTTGTTCTTGCTAAGCACTTAAGTAACAAGGTTATTGTTTGAATCCATAGCCTCTGAAATGTTTGCCTCTACAATGTTTTACAATAAATTTCATCTCGGTATGTGAATTCTCTGTCCACTTTAACTATTTTGCATGTTCCTCTGGATGCTGATCTTTCTGTATGTGAGGGAGGCAGTTGACTTTTAGAAGTAAATGTATGCAGACCAGTGACATACTACTAAAGACTTTACTTTGCCCTCATATAGTAAAGACTATAGGTATCCTGTAATTTGCAAATGCTTCATTTCAGGTGGCTTTTCAGGACTGAATTTTTTGGGACTGGAATCTTTGGAATCATACTTATTTTGTTTTGAAAAGACATGGCCTGTATTTCTGTCAGCAACACAAATCAAACTATTTCTCAGATTTTCCAGAAGAGATTGGTGAAGGCAACTTATTCATGTATTTCAGACAAACTGTATATAATGTTTCTGTCAAAATTAAATGCAGTAAACCATCAAATGACATTAAAGGTTTCATTTTAATAATTTATATTGCAAAGAGTTTAAGAAAAAAAAGGGTGTCATGCTGTCATGTGTGCACTAGAGGGCAATGCAAGAATTACAGTTTTGAGGGGATAGTCGTTATTTCTTTCCCTCTGTCCTCCCCTACAACTTTTTTGTAAACTTTTATAGGATACAGAAAGCATACATTAATTCAAAATATGCGTGAGTGGGATTGTGTTAAAAGTACTTGGAATGTACCTTTTCGTTAATACATATGAACTGCTGGCAGCTCAGATCCTGCTTCACAGAGTGGCTTGTGTAATGCATTTTGCAGATTAAAAAATACAAACAACATGTACTAAACTCTTTGATTTGCTTCGATACCTTAGGGAGGAAAGAGAAATAATTCAGTGTCAGTGTACATAATCTGGCATGTATATTATTACTCATTCAAATGAAAACACTTAGCGTGTAAGAAATAAAGATTCTTTCAAACTGTTGCGGACACCTACCTGAGGTGTCAAGCAGAGGTTAGTATTTATGTTAATTAAGGTAAACAAGTTTCCTGGCCCTTTTGTTGATGTTCACTTTTACAGTGCTCTCAGCACTTGGGTGCCTGGAGTTCTCAGCACAATGACTTATACCTAGGCTAGTTTATGGCTGGCACATGAGCCCCTTTAGGATGTGTATGACATCCTGTCCTGAAGGGGTATGACACCCTTCCTGAAGGGCAGCTTCAGGACCATGCACAATCTACTAGGGAGATCAAGAGAACCTGGAGAAGCATCAGACTATGATTTTTTTATACCCTGCCCCTTAGCACCCTACCCCCTCAAATCTGCTTGCAAAACTTAAAAGAATACATTTATAAACATAAAGCACCAGAAATAAAAACATCCTTTCATTCTTTTTTCGTGCAGCGACAGAAGATATATATTCTAGATTGTAGACAGAGCTGCCTTGGAGATAAATTGTCTGATTTCAGCATCTCAGCAGTAGATAATAGATTCCCTTAGAACCACATAATTAAAAAATGACATTTCTGCTACAGTGTGCCAACTTGCTAGTGCCACTGCCCTAGGATTCTGGGGACATGGAAGCCCTGCAGGGCACAACAAAACCAATCTTACATTCTTCAGGGCGACAATGTAAGGTTGTGTTAACAAAGATAAAGATCCTGAAGGGGGCAAAGGGTATTTTTTCTTCCCTTCTTTCTTTCAAATGGGAAATGACTGAGGGAAATCTGTTTATTAAAAAGTGCACCAGATGAGAGAAAACATATGCAGAGTGGCAGTAGAAATTAATATCTTAATTTCCATTACAGTTAAGAGAGTAGGGATCTGGCATGAATCAGAAGTGTTCACAAGTGAGGGACTCATGGTGAGGGCCTTTTCCCACTATGATGGTCTTTTGTTTGTGAATGACATTTATGGTCCTTTAACTCAACAAAGCAAAAATTTTCTTGTATGTAAGAATAGTTGGTTTTAAGACTTACGGTGAAAAAACTCTCCATGAAGAGATTAAGTGTGTGTATATTAGTGTTGCCTGAATATAACCAGTCTAGCAGCCTACTCTGGTAAGAGCAAGAGGGTAGGGTCTGGACTTTCAGGGTGTCTGACATCTGACTTCTTCAAATTCACACTGCTCATGTGGTTTTCAGGGGTTAAAAATCTGCAGTCTGTTATCCTAACTTAGACCAGAGGGTTGATCAGGAGATCTCCATGAATGATAAAAGCCTTTCAGTAGAGCAGAACACACTCAGTGAGAGCTCTCAGAGAGTGAATGTCCTTCCTATGCAGTGTGCTGGGAGTCCAAGCTGGCTTGGGACCCTGAAGTGGCAAACTGCAGAGTCATAAGGGAAAACTGTCCTTGACTTCAGTGGTTGCTTAAGTTTAGAGCTGACAAACAAAATATCCTAGGAGAACCACAGCTCTTTATACTTGGTTTGTACTCTAAATGTTCTCCAACAGAGCCCTTTCTACATTTCTTGAATGGCATTTTGAATTAAAAGAAACAGAGAACAAGGAAATCTCCTTTGGGACTTTGTAATTGTTAATTCAAATGCTGATAATAACTGGCATTCACTACTTGAGCTTACCTCTAGCACGAGTAGCTAGATTGTTGGCGGAGTTTTTTAATTTTAATTCTGACAGCTGTCTAGAACATCTCATCTTGAGAAATTATACTAGGTACATCTACTCCTTTTCCTAGCAAAAGGTCTGACTGCTCTCCCTTCTGTGTCCGAGGAACACCTCTTTTGAGAGTAGTTCCTCTGGGATTCTGTCCTGAATAAAAGCAGCAGAAAGGAGACAATTGTAATGTAACTGTTTTATAATGTGCAGACTATGAGCAACAGTTCATTTCCCTATGAATTACAGTCTCTGCTGGGTCTGAAATTAACCAGCACTGAGGAAAATACAGCAGCAATAAAATACTCCAGATTTTCGGTAGTGTTTTAAGTGAATAGCTATTTTATACTGGTCGATTGTTAAGCCCACTGTTCAGAACAATGGATGGGGATTTCCTTTATCCACTGGGAATTCAAATGAATAATTTTCAGTAGTCAAAGAGTAATTACTCCAGTTTGAGTAGAAGCCAGGTCCTCTGTCATTATGATATTTAGAAATTGCAATTTTCAGTGGTAGAACACAGAAATGTTAGCTTGACAATGCAATGAAAACAACAACTTTTTGGTGATACCTTGGGTAACTGGAATAGTACCACACCATTGCCCTGGATCATGGCAGATCTGCAAACACTGTAATTGCAGAAATCAAAGGGAGCTAGTGAAAAAAAGACAGTGAGGAGATGATGATAAATCCTGGAAGTGTGTTTAACAATTCTAGTATAAATAACAGAACTGTGTTGGGGTCCTAAGGTGAAAAAAAAGGAGATGGAAAGCGAGGCATAGAAAGGAAGCTTTCTAAAAGGCAAGGGGTTTTAAGTAGGTATAGAAAAGCTTAAGGGTTCATAGAGAAAATTCTTTACTCCCACAACTGCCACTTGGAGTTTGTAACACAGATAAGGGAAAAATGTCTTTGCATGAAAGAAAGAAAGATGTGCTGGAGCTGATCAGGAACGTGTTACAAGAAGAAAGTTAATCAATTACAATTAATGACAGGGAGATGTAGGAGTTGTAAAGCAACCTGGGCTTTAGTTCTATCAGGGCTGAAAGCGTCAGAAAAGGAGAACTTCAATCCAGATAACAATGAAAGAAAGCTTGCTGAAGACCTGTGGGCTGGATCAGGCTAAATCATAACCAGTGACAACTGGGAAGAATGTAGAAAAGTCTGATGCAGATCATCTGTCTTGTGGATCAACATACATTAAAAATATAATAGTGCCAAACAACCACTTGTGTGCCCCACTGTCACTGTCAGACTCAAAGAGGGATCCAAAACACTGTTCAAAACAAAAATTAATCATCCCTTCAGTGCAATTCTGTGAGCTCTCCATTGTCTCTTTCCTCCAAGCACAATTCCTCTCTCATACAGATGAAGGCTCTCTAATAACTCAGCCTTGTTTGGTATTTTTGGAGGATGTCATCTAGGATGAAACCCATGGTTGTTCTGAAAGCTGCAGCAGGTATTCATTAAGAATTTCCCCAACTAGAACTCCTGGTATAGCAGAGGATCAGGAAGTTGATTCAGTGATATTTTAAGTGGCAAATAATGAAAAGGAATACAATGCTTTTTCTCTGAGAAGTTGCTCCAGAGTTACCATTGTCTTATTATTCTTTCCAGTTTTTAGGAGAAATTTTCAGAGATAAAACTACATGATGTACATGGGCTTCACTGTCAAACAAAT
Organism: Corvus cornix cornix; assembly: GCF_000738735.6. Lineage (NCBI taxonomy): Eukaryota > Metazoa > Chordata > Aves > Passeriformes > Corvidae > Corvus > Corvus cornix. Next base: position 19,522,875 of record NC_046335.1, on the reverse strand, counting down.
CCAAGAACTTTGCCATTGTGAGTATTTATTTGAGTTAGTCAAAGCAGTGATTCATGTGTTTTAGGTATATTTGTATATTCACAATAATCTAGGAGCTACTCTTGCACAGAGTGGACCTTTGGCAGCACTGATTTGAATTTACCTATGTTATTGGCCAACAGCAAGTCAAATTTCTGAACATTTTTTGGACACAGTCTTTTAATCTCTTTCAGTTATTCTAAGGCTGACTTGCTAAAATGCTTTCTGAAATCTGAAAATGTTTGGTGGTGAGCACATTTAGATTGATCTTTGCATAGCTGCTATATATTTCTAACTTTATTTTGTTTAAAACATTATCTATAGCTATGAGATAAGAGGCATTTAACAATTACTAAATTCCACTGCTCCCTTGGTAGTAAAGGAAAAGTTAAGAGTGCAGTCTGCCAAAAAATAGTAGTCCCACTTACAAAAAGTGGCCATGGCTACTGATTTCCAGTATGAGTAGAGAGAAGCATCTGTATTCCCTAAACCGCAATTTTATTTGAGATTGAGCAATATTTCTCTAAATAAATCACTGTCAACTGTGAAGAATGGCCCCTAAATTAACAGTCACTTTTCTATTCACCTTTCTTGCACAATCAAATACTAACCATGATGCCAAATCAAATTCCTTTCTGTCTCATTTATATGGACAGCTTCTCCTCTGATGGCAACAAAATTTGAAGTCTCTAGCATATTATGCCTGCTCTACGCTTGGTTGAGCCTTGCTAAAAACCCTTCTGTCTTTTCAGAAAACTGCAGGGCCACATTTCCTGTTTCACTTATAGTCTCTGTCACAGAAAAAAAATACCTAATCACAGTCCATAACCATAGCTCAGTTCAATTATATCAGTGATGGTAACACCCTCATTTTCAGATGAGAAACTATCTAGTAATTGCAGATGTTCTGCCAAGAGCACATGGTGCACTTGATGACACATAAACAGATGATCAGGAACAAGGAATAGCAGCAGTACGTGTGAGACTGATAAAAGCTGTATCACAAGGCATATAAATTTAGCAGGAAAAAAAAAAGCCAGAGAACAAAAAAGTACTACAAGATGAAGCTGAAAGAGAGATAAAAGAATTCTTCCCACACACATAGTTCCAAGGGAGGGAAAAAAAGAAAGAAAATTGGGAAAGGGACAAGGAGAAAGCTGATAGAAACTTGGTGAGCTGGATAATAAAATTGCAAAGTAAATTCCATTAAAAAGGGTAAAAAGAGTGACAAATTTGAATGCCGAGCAAGAAGGTAGTGAAGTAACCCAGATTTCGCACACAGCGTGATATACTGAATAGACAAGAAACTGGTTTGTGATTCTTTCTGCATTTTACTCTTTCAGATCAAATGTCTTAACTTTATGACATTGTACTGGTAAAAAGGATTTTCTTTCACATACTCCTAGGTGTTATTATGACTGCTGTCACTATGCTTACAGCACAAAAATCCTGTTATTTATTAAAATTACAGGGTGATTAATTGTCTAAACCACTTTGTACATACCTGTCCTATGATCCCCTGCATTTCCTAAACCTGTGTGAATCTCAGTGGGTAGGAGACAACATGTTTATGGAGATGGCATTGAATCTGTCTGATATTTGGCATTTCTGGATCATAATTTCCCATAATTCCCCATCGCTGAGTTAATAGAAAATGTTACAGCATATCACAATATTTTAGGATACTACAGACCAGGGAATAGACTATAAGGACATGCTAGCAGTCTCAGACACTAAACCCTGGACAAGGCCTGCATTTTCCTTTAAAAAACAAAAACAAACAAAAGAAAAAAAATTAAACCAAGTGAGTTCATTTGTAGTGAGAAAAGAAAAATACCTGAAGCCCTAAGGCTAATTGCTAGTTGTAAAGTACAGTCTGCTTCCCTCACCATACTGAGAGGTGCTTCAAATTTATTACTTGCTGTGTTGCTTTAGGGGCAGATTTGTGAAAGGGGCAAGAGCTTGAAATAATTCACTTAATGGACCCTCAGTCATTTAACCAGCTATTTCAGATGGAAGCAGTGCTCTGATTAAAGGGGAGCTGCTGATACAATGAATGACTGCCATGAAAGTCAAATGGAAATGGCTTGAGGAGGGAGGGGAAGGGTAGAAGAGGAAAGATGAAGGTAGGAAGCAAGATCACTGCAATGCAGGCTAGCAAATGTGACAGACCAATCTATCATGGCCTGCAGCTGTAGAGGGACTTTCCAAAGACTGTGAAGCACTATAACATGACTAACAAGACTGTAACCATTCACACATTTATTGACTGAACTGTATCCACAGGTAACATTACAGGTAGCTCCCAAAAGATGACATCTTCTGCATGAAGAACAACACCTACTGTATTTCTTTTGATGGACTACAAAGGTACTTTTCTCACTCATTTAAAATATTCATACACATGTGGAAAACAAACCCAAACCATGAAAACCTGCTAGCTTTCTTGTTTTCCAGTCTCATCTTTTTCCCCTTTTTCTGGTATGATCTGCAAAGGTCAACAAGAAATCAGGGTAAGAGCACCTGAGTGAAATTCATGTGGGTAGTTTAGTCTCTATTTGCTGCTCCTCAGAGTGCAACAGCTCCTTGGAACCACATCCAGCAAAGAAGGAGGCTTCTGCTGCTGAAGCCTACCTGACCAGTGGGAGCATCCCTGCGGTCAGAACTGGGTTTATGACTCACAGGCATTTAGGCTTTCATTTAGCAAGGGATAACAACACATAATTGCAAGCCCACTTCCATTTCTCTTGCTCCTTCTTTATGAAAACATACAAAAACCTAAATACTTGTGTGTGTTTGGTTATTTCCACACATGCACAGATTTATATATATGTATGTTCCCTGTGCATATTTGTTTAATCAACAGATTTAAACTAACACTTCTATGTGACTATTTTTAAAATACTTAGGACAGAGTATAGGTGCGCTATGTCTTTGCTTTTATACTTTTGGTTCTTTATCTATTTCACTGAGTTTACACAATCAGGTTAGTCACTTACATATCTGTTACTACTGATGCAGTAACATTTGAGTTCTTCATTGTGTCTTGTAGTCTGTCAGAGTTAAAATTACTAGTGCTTGTTTCAGTTAGTTTTAAGTAAATACTTGTTTTTCCTTTTGACTCTTAACATGACATGGGAAGCAAAAAGAATGAAGCAGAATATGGACCTATGGAAGCTGTTTTTTCCTAAAATAAAAAACCTTTTTATGTACCAAGCTGGGTGGCCTTTGGAAAAATAGTAACAACAAAGTAATTCAGGAAAATAACATATTTTTAAAAATGTGATATTTCTATGTCTTATGATTTTGTCTGGTTTACATTTTTAGTGAGTACAAAATAACACAGCTTTGAATTTTTTTGTGAACTGAATCCATTTGCAGAGTCTGACCTAGAACTTGATCAGTCCTATATTCACTGTTACTAACAGCAAACTGGGGGAGAAGACAGCTCATTTGTGAGCATCCTGCCTGTATAATTTTCTCGATGTTACAAAGCACACATGTACTTTTTACAGTACTCTATATATAATCTTGCAAAATTCAACATTAACCAAAGTGAGATTGTCTGTTGACCTCTGTCCGATCAAGGATCTCCTGTATTCAGTTTATTTAGTAATTTAGCAGAGCCAGAACATGTGTATGTTTCAGTATTTGTATGTTGAAAGTGAATTACTGAAAGGTATAAATCTCTGCTGTAGTGCAACTTAGAGTAAAAGCCCACCACTAAATAAAATAACCATGAGATTTTAATATAATAGAATCACAGAACATTCCGAGTGAAGGACAACATTCACTAGACCAGGTTGCTCCAACCGACCCGGCCTTGAACACTTCCAGGGGTGGGGCATTGAATCCTTCTCTGGAAAACCTGTTCCAGTGCCTCACTACCCTCACAGTAAAGAATTTTTTCCTAATATCTAATCTCTACCTACTGTCTTTCAATTTTAAACCAGTCCTCCTTGACCTATTACTATATGACCATAAAAACTTTCTCTTCATCTTTTTTGTAGGCTCCCTTCAGGTGCTGGAAGGCCACAACTAGGTCACCCTGGAGCCTTCTCTTTTCCAGGCTGAACAATCCCAATTCTTATAATCCTGGTTGTTGTTTCTATATTTAATTATGTGAAGTATGGAAGTCAATCTTTTTGAAGGAAACAAAACCCAAAACAGTAATGTAGAACCTATACAGAAGGGATTGTTTCAGATTGTGTCACACCAGAGGCAAGTTAAATCCATCTGTGGGTTTTTAGGTTTTGTGCTGTAACCCTCTGTTAATTGCATTCTCAATGGGATGTGATAGAGTGGCTCCCATTCCCTTACATACTTCTGCCCTTCATCCACATTCCAGCTGCATTTAGACTCAGCTGAATTTAGTAAGCAACTGTACTTAATCTTCACCTATTTTTACTGCAGTAAGTGATTTCATAGTTTAGGGCCTTTCTCTAGGCACCTGGATGCTACCCCAAATACACCTGAATGGATCACATAGGGCTGTTAAGAGCTTGATAAGGTTGCCATTTTTTATGCAAATGAGAATTTGTCTATTACTGATATGCTATTCTCATCTATATTTGCAGAGAAAATATTAAAGTGTTGCGATTACAAGGTTACAAATGAGGGGTACACACACACAGCCCACCCTGCCCAAAAAAAATAAATGGCTTGGTGGTATTGCAGCTTTATCTTTCCTACCCACAAGGATATCTCTGTTAGCTAGGGGTGATATGTTATTTTAGTTATCTTTTGATACATCACCCCAAAGGCAAGGTGGGGATATCAGTTAAGTGAATCGAAATAGGGAGAAAATTCATTGAACTTGGCAGTTGCACACACACTGTGATACCTACCAAAAGAATAGAATGAGGGAATATAGAACCATTCTCATTTTGCTATAACCCTACAGATTTCAGTGGGGACTCATGGCTTATCATGACATCAGTGAGAGGAGGACTAGACTCTAGATACATTAAACAGGTTTGGAGGGATATCTTGCTTAAGTAGAAATAGGCGTTCACAAAGCTGATCCTTTTCATTTTCTGGATGAGTAAATGTTGCTGTTTTTCTCTCAGACTTACTGGGAATGAGTGTGTAAGGTCTGACATTGATTTCAATGCAGAGCAAACTGTCACCAGTAAGTCTGTGTTCAGATGCACTGAGACTTGCAAAGGCCAAGTTGTGAAGTTAGTTAATTAAGACAATCTTTTAGTGATCATTGCCAGTCTCTCTATTTTATTTTGTGATTAAATATAAAATATAATTAATACAGTTTAAATCATTCTAATGATTGTGCCACAAAAGCAGTAATAGAACATATAACATGCTAAGAATGCTTATTGTTACATAAATGAAAAGCTATACTTGAGAAGAGATGGACCATAAATCCTGTAACTGTCATGCAATAAAAAGGGAACATGAATTTAAGGGTATATATGTCCTTGTGCCCTGATGTCAACTAAATGTCTCTTCATACAGCAGTTTTCCTTGATAGAGTCTCAGGGTGTCAAGTTTCAGATTGAGTGTTGGCTCATCCAGCTACGAAAGGGGACAAGTGAAAAAAAGAGATCAGAAACTGTTGGCATGTGACAGCAGAGTTGTGTGACCCTCACTGAAGTGGTCTGAAACAGAAGCTGGACCAGTCACTGGCTCCCTTCATTGCAACAGGGCTGGGAGGTTGTTCTAGTCCATGGCCCATCCCTGCTGAGTTGCAGGTACTGCTGCTGCTGACCCATTACCACTGAATAAACTCATTTAAATACTATAAAATGTACTTAAATAAATCAGAATGGGGAAAAAAAACCCCCAAACACAAACCATTTAATACACTGGTGGTCTCAAAATATGTAACAGGGCAGCTATAGAGCATAAAACAAGCTGGCACCTTTTACATTTTCTGGGTCACTTCACAGAACAGACAGTTGCAAGAAGAGTGATGTGCCCAGGAGAGATGTTTCTTGTTAAGGTGTAGAGAACCCTCTGTTACTGTTTAGGGTGTAATTTTGCTATGGTATCAAAGGTAAAAACCAGCATTCAATAGGTACAGATGAGTCATTTTCCTGAGGAGGTTTTAAGGTACTGAAGTGAATTAAGATAACTTTATACTGTTGCTGTTGTTACCAGTTCAAAATAATGGCTTGTTTCACTAGAGGAGTAAGAGAACTCCACTGAGTTCCTAGTGTGCCCAGTGTTTTACAAACTCATAGCACAGATACAGTTCCTTTCCTGGGGCCTTGCAGCATAAATGATCAGCACACATTCACACACATGCGTGCACACACAAAGAGTGCAAAGCCCCAGAACCACTCAAATAGGATGTGTTAGGTACAGAAGCAGAAATATAAAGAACATCCACAGACTGTTCCTGAAAGACTGTAGGGTAACTTTGAGCTGAACTTCTGTGTGCACTGCATGATGGCAGATAATGCTTCCTGACCCCTGCTAACAGACACTGAACTTGCAGAGGACAGAGGTGGATATTGTCATTTCCGTCTTGCCAAGTATAAATGGAGAGACTCTTGGCTGCAGATGTCTCTTCCAGTTTGAAAGGCAGCTAGCCCTCTGCCCTGGTAAAGGACCAATCAGTTGACTAAAAATACAGCATTCTGACATGAAAATGTTTCCTGCTGAGCAGATTTCATAATAGACTATTGAGATAATAGAGGAAAAGACAAACTTTAAGACAACAAAATCATTTCAGTTCATGCTTTAGTTTCAAGATACTTCATAACTACATGAAGTGCTGTTATTTCTCATTTTCCTCTCATTTACTTCAATGTTTATGTTTTGTCTTGAATGAAGACTACCTCACATTAAATTCTTCACTCTTCAATTGATACAACACATCTCTCTCTTTTTTTCCCGTCCTCTCTCTGCTGAGATCTTAACACAATTTTGAAAAAGAATCAACACACTTGAGAGAGTAAAAGTATGTCAAGGAAGGTATATTGAAACACTAAATCAGGAGAAAACAGTGGATGAAAAGACCTTCTATAACATGTTGGAAGATGTGGGGAAGAAAGCATTTATGGAATTAACCTGTCATGCTATGGGTGATCCCAAGCTCTACAGCTTTTCACACTCTGGTGTGTGTCTATTCCATAATTAGGGCGGGAAGGAGAAAGATTGCTCCTTATGAACAACTAAAATGAAGGCAATTATTAAGCTGTGCATATTTTTCTTCTCATTATGATTTAAATGAGAAAACACCAGTTTATTTCCTGCTCATTTTTATTCCCTTCTCTTGCTAAAAGGCATTAAAAATCTTTTATACTACATGGAGAGATGGGAAGCTTAATTACAGTGCTTCTAAAGTGCTTTGAGATCCTGAAGTGAAAGATGTTATTGTACCATGAAAAAAAAAAAGGTTTTTGTCCTTTTTTCTGCTAACTACTTTACAAAGCCTCTTTTGTGTTTGTGACTTCATTTCACCACCTGCCTGAACAGAGGGTTGGCTTCCTATCATACTAGCCCATAAAGTAGAACATAATCTACTGCAGAAGACTATCACTAGACATAGCTTTCTAACACATAGCTATGTGTACAATAGAGTTGTAACTCTCTGTTCTTTGGTGTTTAATAATGTCACACTGTACATAAGCTTCTCAGTATGAAATTCTGATGCTTCTGGAACCCAAGTAACCTGAAACTTTTCTTGTGGCCTGTTGAAATATCTCACAGATACGGAATACTGACTCTGGTCAAAACAATGTCTATGTGATTGGAGCTGATACATTCCATCAGTTCTAGACTGGAAAACTATGAGAAATAAAGCCAGGTCTTTCGATCTTAATGTGATCTTCACCTCTGAAGTATGTATTCAAAGATTTTTTGTGAACAAGTGCAAGGGAGGCCAGTGTCATCAGGTAAGCAGAAAGTTTGGTTTCTCTTCACAAAACCACAGTACTCAGTTTTGTATCTCTATTGGCTTTCAAAAGAATTTTTGCTGTTGAGAACACTGGTGGTTCAGAGCTCTGATACAATTTCATTTTATATTTTTCACTTATAAGGGGTGCAATTGAAGCCCAAGTCTATACTGTTATTTCTGTCTCTTGCAAAAATGGGTAGGTAATTTTTCCAAAGTACATGAAATTTCTGTATCCAAACATCCCCACATCATGCATGTTTGAATGCTCATAGAATAGTCTTCCCTTTCCTCTTCAAAATGAAAGATGCTTCCTAGCTAGTCAGGACAGGAGAGATGTAGAGTCCTTGTAATAAGTTTCCCTTCATATCTTCCATGTTGGGGAATGTATTGGACTGTTACAGAGAAATGCATGCACTTTTCCAGCTGAAAGAAAACTGAGTACTGTTAAAACACTTCTGACCTCCCACCCCATCTGCAAACATGTAACACATCTGTACCCCAGGGCATTGCAACACCATCCTTCAAAATGGACAGGGAGAGAATAAAGCAACTGCCATATGGCCTTAGATCAGTCCATCACTAGTGGAAAATGTGTATTCATCGTGCATTTGCAATAAGCCCAGCTGCCTCCAAGTGTGAGCTGTACATAGTCGGCTCCTGCAATATTTCTCTTCCTTTACATGACTCCCTTCTATCTTGTTAAATCATCATTGACTTCTTCACAGTCTCTCAGCACATGACAGCCTGGTGGCAGCACCCACTCAGTCCAGCTGTGACTAGAGCTGTTGCTCTAGTACATCATCCTTAGTCATTCTTGTAGGTTTCAGCAGCTTGTAAGTCAAACACAGGTGAACCCTGCAGCTGGCCAGAATATGAGTAATAGGTTGGGGTGCATCTTAACACCAAAATGATTGCAGCAAAGCATATCCATCTGCGTGAAGGAGATAAAGGAGGCCAGCAAAGTGGAACAGCTTGGCTCTTACATATGTGTTTGCATATGTAAACATAGCCAGCACCACAGTCCTGTGTGCTAAACATCTCAACCAAGAATGAGGTTTTGGTCCAAAAAAAATAGTGAATATTAGAATGTGTTTTCTTTTTCCTCTTCTACACTTTTAATTTCTTCACCATTTCCCGAAGAACAGGTGCACTTTATCATAATCCTAGACTGACTGAAGGGTTCTTGAGGAAAAAAGAACCATTGTGCTGTGCAGTGCTGCAACCCAATTCCAGACTTCTTGCAGTTGAGAGTGGGACAAGTCAGTGACGCATCCTGAACACAGGGAACAGTATTCATCTGCTCATCCTGTAGGTAGCACATTGTGATTACAAGTGGGCATATGCAATGTACAACTTGGCTTGGCCAGAAATTACCAAAACTACAGGATGATTTTTGGACAATAGTAGAGTTTTTGAGAAAATGTGTTAACTGTAAGCTCTTTAAGAGAAGGTTTAAATCAACATAAAGAAAGGAAATTATGTTCTTTCATGGGCTGTTTTAAAGTTCTTCAGACTCATTCTCTAACTAACTTTCTATTACAACCTTTGAGTCCTTTTCACATGTGATATTTTAATGGGGAATGTTTGTCCTTTTATATTTTAAGAGATACAGGACAAAGATCTTATGTGAGCTGGTTTGTGTCCTAATGAAAACAGCCAAAACTGGGTTTGCTCATGCAAAGAAATAAATTTTATCCTGCTGTTTCCTAGAATCCTTTTTTGTTTTCCCTTTCACATGGCAGTTGTGTTTCTGACCTTCATAAAGAGAACCAGAACAGATCCTATGTTTGTTCTCAAGCGAACTGCCCTGAACCTGAGCTGCTTCTGGGCCCTGGGTCTTATGCCTCATAGGCTTGATGGACAGATTGACAGTCTGCAAACAAGTTGCCTACACAAATTATGTGTACAGTTGGCATGTAATGTAACAGTCCTTTCAGGATATTACCAGGAGATAGGTTGCCTGGAAGAGGATGAGTCCAGCACAGCAGACTTCCTGCAGCAATACTGCAGAAAGCTTGCAATATTTTTATATCAAGGGAAATGTTTTTCTCCTGGACACTCTTTGTGAATCACATCATACTAATCCCAGCTGCACTCTTAAGTAAAAGCAATGCAGGGTAATTCTCAAGAATCATATTTAAAATACAAATAAGGCAGTAAAAGACAAAGAGTGCAGTGGCATCCAAATGTGTGTGACATACATGCTTCTTTTCTGTATTCCTTTTTCGACAAGGATTGGTAAGGTTTATGTCTAGCTGCCTGTGAGCCTTCCTACCATCACTTCTTTCTTTTCACTTTGAAAGAAAAGACAGTAAATATTTGCATCATCAGATGATGCAAATTTGATTAGGATGTACAACAGGAGGAACCGTAAGCTACGGTCAAGAAAAAGATCCTTATAAATCCAGAGTTACCACAAAGTGATTTTAAAGAAGTGGGATTTATTTATATTGCAAGCAGAGAAGTCTTTGATGTCATTTACAGAATAGGCATCCTATTAGCTGGGAACCTGTCCTAATTGACTCTTGTCAAAATCCTAGACAACGGTTTGATAGGCTTTAAATAAGATAGAGATGGTTGTAGAATTGAATTTGAATCTAGTAAATATTTGCTGCTATTTTTCCATTTTATTCACTGATACATTTATTTTACTATAGTTATTACCCCACCATTCTTGGTATGTCTGCTATGAGTTTTGTCAGTGTGAAGAAATTCATGGCAAAAGAGTAACTGACATGTAAAATTGGGGGTTATTTTATTGTAATGTACTTTGAAGACTGATTTAGAAATAACTGACTTTAAAATTAACTGCTTATTGTGTTTGGGTTTTTTGACTGATTATTTTTAAGCATTATCTGGTGAGGAAGACATTCTCTCACATTGCGTTTGTATCTTTTTGCTTGAGAAATATTTCAGTTTGGAAGTAATTTTTGTCAACACTGAATGTCTTTAGCAAGTAAGACCTGGAGTGGTAGAAAAAATATCTTGTAACAGCAGTGGAAATTAAGGAATGTATAGTCTCTCAAACTACAATTTGATTAGCACACAAAGACAGCCCTCATACTCTTTATACACCCAGACAGAAAAAAGACAGTATCTTTAATGTTAGTGACCACTCATTGTATGTCGATAGCATTACTGAGAAAAGTATGTTGAAATAGGTTGCTGTTCTTAAAAATAAATGAAAACTCACTGTTTGTAAAATCAATTTTCCTTTGAAACTGATGCACATCTTGGTGTGTTTGTCTCTTCTGAAAAGTCACTAGTATTCAAATTCATTTAAATAATGCATATTGCATACATTAGAAGAGAATTGCTAAACCAGACAGTGAGTTTGTTTCCACACAATTCAAAGACAGACGTGCACAACTGATCAAATAAAAAGTGTAAGCATACCTGGTTTTATATTTTTTAGTACTTGAAAGGCAGTTATAAAATAAATCTCTATAGCAATAATAATCTACCAAAATTTTAGAAGACCTTGTTTCAAATAAATAAATAAATACATTTAGGCAAATCATAATCTATCTATTTGTATTTCTGGAAAAAAGGAATGACACAGAGGTGAAAACATAATTTATCAGCACTTATTTTCACAGTTCCTTCTAGAGCATTTGTACAGTCTTGACTTACACAGAATTACCAAATAACACTTCCTTTTGACAGCCCAGTATTAGAAGTGTCTTGTTCCTTCTGTATTGGCTGCTGATTTTCTCACAATTATTATTTAATCTACCTGTGCTGTTTTTGAGTGGGATAGAGTTAATTTTTGCCATAATTGCTAGTAGGGGCTATGTTTTCACTTTGTGCTGGAAACAGTATTGAAGATTCAGGGATATTTTTGTTACAAGATAATTTTGTAACAAGCTGTCCATGAGATAGCAGTGTGCCTTCCCTTGTGGCCAAAAAGGCCAGTGTTATCTTGGGGTACATTAGAAAAAGCATTTCCAGCAGGTCAAGGGAGGTTGCTTTTTTCAAGGCACAGCAAGAACTATCACAAGCCAAAGTGGCTTCCATGTACTGGGGAAAGTGACATTTCTCTTCCATGAGCTAAATAAGACCAAAAGTTTCAATCAGAAGTACATCTGACAGTGTTTTCTTCTTAAGAACAGGAGATGTGCTCTGGTTTTATATTTCATATAACATCTATATCTTACTGGCTGTGAGGAGATGTCTAAATGTTTCTAGCAGTCTTGAGTAGTTTTTTTCTGATGGGCTGGATCAGACCAAGGAGTCTGGACACTGGTAAATCATGTAGTATCAGCACATTTATCATGCTAAACTCTGCACTGGCTCTGCAATCTCCACATCAGGGTCTAGAATTTTTTTGCAACATTAATTTTGTTTCTGATTGAAACCTGCATCTCCAGAGGACATTCTTCAGCTTTAAGTTTTAAATAACTCCAGTGTTTTAATTTCTCTTCCTCACCCTAATCTGGGGTTGGGAAGGAAGTTCAGTAGATGTGAGAGTGTCTGGTGGTTTCACAGAAAGAACACGATGTTAAAGAGTATACAGAAATGTCAGGAAGGAGAACAGTATACTTGCATCCTATTTGTTGGCACGTGATTTGATGAAGACTTAAGGAGCCAGAGTTTCACTATATATTTGCTAGATTTCTGATGGTATGGTTTGATGCTTCCACCTCACCCTAGCCTGACATCAGCTGAAATCAAGTCTAAGATGTTGCTCAGAAGCTTAAGTGTTAGTGGTTCAGCTATACACAATGTAGGATTAAACAGTCCCAGATAATAGATAAAATGGTAAATAAGAACAGATGGTTCTTAGGTTGTGCATAGTTCTGTGCAAAATCCTGGCTGGGCTTTCTTGGCATAGAACAAGGGATGAGATTAATAATTTCTGATTTACTGTCATATGCAAATGAAAAAATAAGCAATATTGATTGAGCTCATTGGAATTATGGGAAATATTTTATACCCAAATATAGGAGATAATTATTGGTTCTCTTATAGGAAAGGAGCATTTAGATTTCAACACCGGGCATTGGTGCTCTCAGTCAGAAGGAGAATTTTGTGCACAGAGACACAGGAAGACCTGGAGGAGTTTGGTTTAGTGAATATTAGGAATGTGTAGGCGCTTGGTTTTGTGCGGTTGTGTATGGTAAAACCCAAGGGAACTACTTAAAGCTTTGCAAGGGGATTTCATATCATCCTCTACATGGACTTCTATCTCAGCAGTTTGAAGTCTTAGATTTATATATTTGCAGGTGAAATGGTGGAGTTGATTCTCCAAGAAAAACTGACCTACGGCAAACAAATTAGGTGCAAACTGATATATAAATGGTCTCATTTTTCTTGTTTTTCTTAAAACTGTGATATTTCTAAATAAAACCATATTTAAATATAAAATTCTTGAGATTATTTGAGTTGGTTTTGTCCTTAGCTGATCCTTATTCTGCAGTAGTAGTGCACTCTCGCTATTGTGTGACCATAGTCAGTCACATTCACAAACTGAATAGTAAAATATGAAGACAATTAATGTGAGCATAAAATTTAAAAGCAAGTCTGAAGCCTTTTTTTAAAATTTTCACATGGATGAGTTTCTCTTTAGGAAGGAAACAAAACCTACCCATTAATGGATGAAGTAATTCCATTGGCATTCCACTGCACCCGGCTGTAAGAAAGGCTTGCTTGTTACTTAGCAAATGCTTTCTTTTACTTTGAGCTCCCAACACTTGCTTTCAGGCCTTGGGGCTTTCATTAGGGTGTCTAAGAGGGACTGAAATGTTTAAACTATATGCCTGAAACTTCTCCAGTTCAATTTCCTACTGTATTCCCGGCAGCTGGAATGCAGCAGTGACTGTATTCTGAGGTACCCTTCTCCACCAAAAGTGTATTGGAACAGAAACTAAATCAGTGGTAGTAATTGAGTTCAGCTCTAGTTCCTATCCATTTGAACTTAGTCATAAAAATCCCAGCACAACAAGGCTTATAAGAATTAAAGGCTACAAAAGAGACAAGGAAGAATGTGTGAAAAAACATTTTTAAGTTGGCCTGGAGAAACCCAAATTGTGACTGTAGCTAACCTTTGGAATAAATTCCTAAAAATGTTAGAGAATTCAAATTTAAGTATTTGAATGATAAAACGTGCAATCAGTCAATAAATAGTTTCATGTAAAACAATGTAAAAATGTAGAGCTAGGGGCTGGCATGAGCTCACCCTTTCAATAAATGTATAGAAGAATTAGTGGCAACTTTACTTTATGAAGCCGATGGTTAGGCTGAAATACACAATCCTATACTCAGTGTGGGTGGTATTTTGGCTGTATTCAGGCATGAAAAACAGGTAGTGGTACTGCCTGTGCCAGTCTGACATTTAATTCATTTTAACAATATTTTATTTTTATAAATATTTGCCCATTATTTCCTTCTCCAAGTCCTCATAGTCACCCAATGGTGATTACTGCACGCACTTACAAAAAGATTAGACTTTTAGTTCGTTTTCTTGTTTGTTTTCATTTTGTACACAGGAGCGTAGCATAAACCAACAAACCCAAAGGAGAACTGTATGTTTATCCATAAGGATGATTTAGTCAGTAATTCAATGACTATCTTCAGGACAACACTGTTCTTTCTCTGGCTGTGTATTGAGTAGGTGTCCATTGACAGTAATGTGGCCCAAGATATCTACATTACATGAAAAACTATGCATTCAGGCATGTAAATGTTTTTTTTAGTTTCAAACTTTATCCTAACACAGACAACTAAACCACAGCAGATGCAAGCTGAAACTACCAGTTCAGTTTGTGGAAGTATCAAAGGAGACTTACCTTTCTATTGACATGGTAGGAGGAAGATGACTTTATCAGGCAAACTCCTCCTGACAGATCAATCCTCAGCTATTTTATCAGATCCTTACAGAATATTAAGGTCAATGAATGAGAGGCCTTCAGTCAGCTCCCATGGGGTGATGGGGTAATTGATTTTACAGACAGATTTCAAGATCAGGACAAAAAGGTGCCTTGAATAGATATTTTGCACAAAGGAGCCTAATATAGAGTTTATGAATTAAAGATATACCTAGGAGCTTTGACCTATCATTCCTTCTGACTTCCTTTTTAAGAGTAATGTCATTCCTTGTAATCACTGAATTTAATCTGTGCTGGATTTTATAAGACAGATACTCTCCCTTCTGTAAACTTTTGAACAGGAGTGAATATAGCACAAGCTTAATTTATTGCAGCTACAGCAGTGAAAAAGCAGAGTGTTGGTACTGGTTAAACTGTAAGTCAAAGCATATCTGAGATATGCATCCATCAGTGGAAATACAGTTACACCTGTCATGACCTTTTCCATTGTTTTTTAACAGGAGAAAGACTGGACATTTCAGGAGCTGAATTAACCTGCAACTGGAATTAATCACTGCAGAGCAAATCAAAATTTGACATTGCAATCTAATATCAGAGAAAATGCCACCTGAGAGAAACTGTGTTGAAGACATCTGATACAAATCTGGCCTTGCGAATCTAATTGACTTGGTTAGGAAGTTGGTCTAACTGGAATTTTGGAATTTGCAAATCCTGCTGATGTTAAATATTGTTATCAATAACCCTCTTGCTTTAATCAACAACACTGCTAATGCATAAGGAATAACTGTCTCAGATGCATCAGGATACAGACTAAACAGGAAATATCTGGATGACTTTAAAAGCTCTTTGGGAGAAAATATATATATACATCTTATTTACCTTTTGCTGTGACTGATCCTGCTTCTGATATCTCCTAACAGAGAGATGCAGGATCCTTTTGTGCCTAATGAGGAAAAAATTCATCTTTGGAAGGAATGAAGCTCTCAGTTAGAGGTAGAGTCTGCAGCTTATTGCTATTCAAAGTGCAAATTTCCTCACCTCTTTTAGTCACACAGAGAATGTCATTTGGGCTAGTTCTTTGTAGCTGAGCTTTTGTTGACTCTTGGAAGAGGAAACATAAAGAAAACAAAGATGTTCTCTCAACTCTCAAAGAATTCTGACTTCTCCCAAGGCTCAGGCCTGTGAGCAAACCTGACCATACACTGGGTTCAATCGATGTGCTTGAACTATTTTGCCCTTATTTAATAAAACGTGTTAATTTGGTGTTTCTGAAGTAGGTAATTGGTCACAGTAGCAAGCTCAAATCTCTGCTCAAATTCAGCTTCGTTTTTGGTGTTAGTACAAAATGCTTTTCCTGTGTTTGAGACCCCACACATATCTGTTAATGCCAGATATAATACCTCTGGCAGCACAGCAAGTCTGCAGCAACAGCTCTTTCAAATCCCTCTCTCCAGACTCTCCATTTGAATTCCCAGGCAAGCTTCATGCAAAGAACTGGTTATCTCTTGGTCCTGTCTGTAGATGGTGAGATATAAGTAACTGCATGCTGGAGGGTAGAGTGAAAAATCATATTTTGCTATCAGGTAAGGAGAGAGAAATCCAGTGTAGTGGGTGTATAACCAGTAAACACGGAAGTTCCATAATTTTCCTTTAAAGAGATGGGACTTCGGACTTCCTATATGCTACAGTAACTTAAAATTTAGCTTTTGTGTACTACAGTCTTTAACTGTCTTGTGCTTTGTAATCAGTAACTGTTTATTTTTCAGATTTATGCAATTTGTGGACCTAAAACCACACACATGCATGCTCACACATATGTCTTTCTACTTTCCTGGAAACTTTGCTTCTCATTTATATGTTGATTTCCTACAGTGAAAATATTCCAAGAGAAAAAGGTAACAGAAGATTACTAAATTTTCTTCTGGAGGGAGAAGCACAAGTTCTAGAAATACTGTGTTATTTCATTGGGTTCCCACACAGGAAACTGTCTTAACATCTCTTAAAAAAAAAAAAAACAAACCCAGAACAACCCTATGAAACCCTCACCTTGGGCTGGACTCTCACTCTAGTGTTTAAAATACAATCTTTTCAGTTACTTCTTAAAGTGTTTTTTCCTCTCACATAGACATGAAGAAAGTCTTGGCTATATATAACCCCATTTTCAGGAAAAGAAGATAAAAAAAGGAGGAATGAGGGGGACAATCTAACAGAGTGGGAAAATGTTCATATTTTCATACCATAAAAAAGGCAAAATGGAGTAAGAGCTTGAAGATGCTGGCCATCTCTTAAGACCAATCACACAATGTCTGGCTTCCCCAGGTATTATGTGTTAGTTGCAAAATATCATGCTCTAATGATCATGGAAACCGGACAATGTCAGTTTGACAACAAGGAATCTGTGGAATTTGGTTTTTGCTGATCTGGACCAGTGTCCAGTAAGACCTGTTACACTGGGAGCCACTCTGCAGCTCAACCTGAAAATGCCTCTCTGTTGATGTGAGCAATTCAGTTAGGCTCAGTATGAATTCCTCTCTCTTTGGCTCACCCTCTGCTGAGTTCTGGCTCTTCAGACAGAAAGTCAGACCAAAAGAGGCTATTAGTCAATACCAGTGCTCCTGACAACAGAGCTGCTGCTTCTGGGCACAGAGGTATTCAAGCTGTCTTGGTGAATTTAGGTTTGACAGTGAAACAGGAATTCACACCTGAGCAAGAAGATACCTTTACTGCACAACATGTTTCAAGGCTTTCCTGCTTATTTCTTCAGTAGCCATTTATCATTGACATGAGGAGGTCATGCACAAATCCCTACTGAAGAGAACTGCAGGGTGTGGAATTGCAGGTGTGGGAAATCTCACAAAAAGAATAGATAGAGCTGACCTCTCCTCCCTGAAGGTAGAAGAGAACTTCATTCCGTTTGTATCTTCTAACAGTAGGACATTCATAGACCTAGTTAAATGTATTTTCTGTTACTTGGCCAATTCCTGTTGAAATATTGTCAGAGACTAAAAATAGTTCATGCCTCAAACATTGATATAAAGTTTTGCTCATTATAAAGAAGCTACAACTGAAGAAGCCTCCCTGAAGAGTGGGACTTTGGACTGAAAGTCAAACTGTTGATTAGATAAAGGGAAATGCATTGTTCACTCATCTCAGGCTGAGGGAAAGGTGTGCATCCACGAAAGGCCAAAGCCACCAGCTGCAACTATCCCTGGTTGAGTTTGGGGTGGGGGGAGAGCACATCTCACAGAAGCCAGGTTTACACAGACTGCCCTCAGCCGAGAGGGGAGGAGGAGGTTTTGGGTGCATGGTGCAAACTCTGGTGAGAGGCAATAAACACCCATCCTCTGTTACACAAACTGGCCCAGCTGTGGAACCCCCAACCCCACAGGGCACATCCACAGGACATTCACATGAGAGGCTTGGCCCCACAGGGCTGCACGTGGTGCAACAGATCCAGAGTCTGCTGTGAGAGACTGACCCCACCCCAGGGGGACATGGCCGGACATGCCCACCCAGCCTGAGCATGTACACCCATGGGACTCTGTGCCTTCCGGGGGGACTTCACCACCAAGAGAGCAGCTGGAGAGGATCAACGAACATTGCTGGAATCCATGGAGTGGTGATGTTTTCCTTATTCTGTCCCTGTCACTCTTTCTGTTCCCTCCCCTGCCCCCCTATTTTCTACTTCTTTCTTCCTTTCTTTCTTTCTTTCTCTCTCTCTCTATCTCTCTCATATTTACCACCAAATAAGACCCCT
This sequence comes from Corvus cornix cornix, assembly GCF_000738735.6. Taxonomy (NCBI): domain Eukaryota; kingdom Metazoa; phylum Chordata; class Aves; order Passeriformes; family Corvidae; genus Corvus; species Corvus cornix. Next base: position 19,504,412 of record NC_046335.1, on the reverse strand, counting down.
ACTATTGTCACTGGCATATGGTCTCATTTGCACCTTAATTCTGGCAGAGGCATTTCTAAGAACCTTAAAACTGGATCATAAGAAGTATGCTTCTTACTGGGGGATCTGCCATTTGATTATCAAAGCCCTTTTCTTAAGCCATCTGACATTCACTCAAGGAAAAATTAATGAAGAATTTCACAAAAATTCTTAAAATTCTAGATTTTGGCTCAAGATTTAAGAAAAGAATAAGTAAACATGGCATTTTGGTTTTTTTTTTAATTTTTGTTAATTTCTGCCTTAAAGTGGCAGCATGAATCATTGGAAGAAAGCTAGGAGGGAAACAAATAAATTGGTTTTTTCTTGACATCTTCATATGATGTCAGCACTAAAATATCTTTATGCAAACACAACACCTGACTTCAAAAATTCTATTAACAGATTATTTGTCATTTTAAATTCATTACTAGAACTGAGGCTTAGCAAGAAATTAATAATTCATCCTGTTGGGTAAATGAATATATAATTAGTTGGGCTAGAAAAAAATTGCAAGACCTCTCAGAAGAACTATTGATGCTCCATATGTTTCTGGCTTGATTATCTTATTTAAGACCTTGATGATTTTAACCTTGTTTTGGTGAATGCTAGTTAGGATGGTAAATAAAATGGTAGTTCAAAGGACCACTTATTTTAAGAGCAGAGACTTCAATATGTTTTTAGATAGTCTGAAATATGAATTGTTAGTTGAGTTATTCTGGTGACTTGCTCAGTAGTATTTAGGCATAGTTATTTACCTACTAGTATATTTGAAGCTTGAGATTGTAAAGATACGTGCCTCCTGAACTTTCTATATAACAGTCCTGGTTTCTTGAGTGAAAGATAGCAAACAGTGAAATCCACTGTATCAATTAATGCACACTGGAAAAACAAGATTTGAGGTAGAGGAGGAATGATTGATTTTAGACTGCTTTCAAATGTTTATGGATGGTTGAAGCAAAATCTCTGTTTAAGCACCATTTTCTGTCTCTTCTCAGTTGGCGAATTCACATGCATTTCCCTTAAAGACTATGAATACTTATATGTATACTATTTTATGTCTGTTTCCAAGAGTTACATGCTCCCATTTGGTCTTTCAGGCATCTCTTTTTTTTGCTTCTTCAATATGAAAAATTCCACACAGCCATGTTTTGCATGGAAAATTGCACCGTTTTCTGAAATCAACAAGTATATAATCATCTCATATAACATCATGTTAATGGCATTGAAATTGTTGGAGTCACCATGCACCAGAAATAAATGCAGAAAAATCTTTGTTCAAAGACAAAAACATGTTTGGGGACTGTTTGACATTTCAGCAAGATGTAAGGCTTCCTAAGAGCCAGATATATCCTAAATAACTAGAAAGCAGAATAACAGAAGAAAAGCAGTTTACTCTGAATACACTTTAAGATGGTGGAAAAAATTCTTTATAATCCTAGATTTGGCTGTATTGTTGTCTTCAAAGGTGTTTAGAAATATTCCTTACACCCTATAATTAATGATGAATGTATATATTACAGAATCAAGAAATATTTAAATTAAAAGAGATACCTATGTGGTTTGGATTCTTTTCCTCCCCCTTCAGTTTTCTCAGTTGTGAGTGTGCACTTCAGTCACATATTGAATCTTCCATCTTCATATGTCAAGTAGAAAACCAGAATATCTTTTCTGTAAAACATTTCAATAAACATTGTCTAGCATATTTGTCTAGTGTAGAAAATCCACTGGAAGCTAGTGGTTGGTACTTTAGGTGCCTCCGTCTTGTAGCTGAAACCAGTAGAATTTGTGGGCTATTCTGAAAACTGATTTGCAAGAAACCTGAATCCTTAATTAGATTTCTTAACTGGTTTCCCTCTTTGTTTGGATTAGTATTGCAGGCATCACTGTACAGTTTTAACAATCCTTAAATTTAGACACTCCTAGGATTATATTTACTCCCAAATTGGATCATCATGTATAAACTGATGACACAGTACCTGTTACAGTAAAGACTGCATGCAGTTAATGAGTCTGTAATTTTATAGACATCATAAATGATATTGATGCTTCATGCAATGAAGTAATGTAATTAAAACTTTTGAATTTCTGCACTCTGAAGTGGAAGCTAGGATAATTAATGAAGCTTAGTTTGGGGGTCAGATCTTGCTAATCAATAAGATCATCTGGATTTAATTTTTCATCTTGCTCACTTGCCCAGCCCTTATTCAAATTGAATTGATAGAGAAAAATTGTGATGACTAAAAAAATTTTATCTCTATGTTAAATATGTAATGAATGGCCACTCTGGTGACAGTAGGAAACATTGATTTAAGACTCTATTAAATATAATTGAGAGATGGATTTAATTATGAGCATTGTTAATGGTTGATGTAGAAATCATGCTGCACATAACTAATTTTAGATAGCTCAAACTGGGGATCCAAAGAATGAAAATAAGAATGAACTACATTGGAAATATTTGAGTTTCTCAGAGCATGAGAGTATGATCCCTCCCAGGGCAAAATGATGTGGATTTCCAAATGATGATGTTTAGAATAGCACACAAAGAGCTCCCTAATCAGTGCATTTTTAATGTGTTTGTTCCTGTGCCAGATGAGTATATGCTAAGCTGAAAACAAAATTAATTAGCTTAGGAATCTACAGTGTATCTACCATTTGATGAATACAGTCCATGTTCCTTAAAAAGAAGTTTAGTTTTCTTCTATCTCTTTTTCTCTTTCTTTTCCAAGGGAAGTTTTCTCTTATTTGTTGTAACTATAAACAAGAAAACAGATATTTTCTGAGATAATCCTATTTCTTTCTCAACAGGATTTTTGTGTTTCATCTCCAGTTACATACAACTAGAATATTATTCAAGGTGGAAATGGGTGCGGGTATGTTAATGACAGAAGATGTGGGAGGTATTCAGTGTTTCCTTGGTCATTCAGCATGAACTGTGTAATCCATCCTGTTTCATTTTGAGCCTTTGCAATCCTCTTTCACTTATAAAACATCCCCAGGAGATAGATGTCCTCCACATGCATGCAAACATGGATAGCATGTGAAAGACTTTTCCAATTACAGCAGTTCTCTCTTACCTATTCTATGCACAATTCTATGTTTTAGCATTTCAAAAGTTTATTCATATATCTTAAAAAAAATACCAGAGCACAGTCCCCTCTCAGTCAAGGGTTGAACAGATCCAGCTCCCTCAGCCATTCCTTTTAAGAGAGATGCTCCAGTCCCTTAATGATCTTTGTAGCCCTCCACTGGACCCACTCCAGGAGCTCAAAGTCTCTCTTGTACTGAGGAGCCCAGAACTGGACACAGCACTTCAGATGTGGCCTCACCAGGGCTGAGTAGAGGGACAGGATCCCCTCCCTTGACGTGCTGGCAATGCTCTTCCTCATGCACCCCAGGATACCACTGGACTTCTTGGCCACAAGGAAGGGCACGCTGATGGCTCATGCACAGCTTGCTGTCCACAGGACCCCAGACCCTTGTCTGCAGAGCTGCTTTCCAGTAGATCAGATCCCAGCCTGTGCTGGTGCATGGGGTTATTCTTCCCCAGGTACAGGACCTGCATTTGCCTTTGTTGAATTTCAGATGGTTCTGTGCTGTGAGGAACAGAGACAGAATTTAAAAGATGGAGGAGGCCTGAGAGAGAATGGCATAACGCTGTTGGAGGGAAAATCAGGATGTCTGTGAAGGCAGAAAAAGAAGAGATTTAGCAGAGAGACTGAGCAGATTTATCAAGAAGGATGAGCATATGTAAGACAATCAATTAAAAATGAACAAAAAATTGTAAATGAGGTAAAGCAGATTCTACATAATGCCTATTAGGGTACTGCAGCATTTGAGTCATCATGTTGCCAAAGCCACAGAGTGCATGCCTGGTTTTTCTGAAGTATTAAAATCTTCTCAGGTCCATTGGGTCTTTATTACAAACATTTTGAACAGCTCTGATTACTGATAATTAAAGCTGGCTTTTTTGGTTACAAATAATCAAAATAATCATGTTAGAAAGACAATTCTCTGAAGTAGCATTGCCTGACCTGGTTTTCTTTGCTGCATTTTGTAAGCAAAAGAATGACATTTATTCTTCCATAATAAAACCTTTCATTTTAGAAATGTTACTGGCTTGACCACTTCTGAATAAAAATAATCTTGGTAGAAATTATCACAAGACCATATATGCAGCACTGAAAAGCACAATTAAAGACATTTTCGTTTATATGGCATAAAATTTTCTCTGATATATAGTTTTGATTGTGCTCAGTATAATAGGGCCTGATTTTAATTGAGTTCTGGGCAATATAAAAGCATGGATACATAATGAAAATAATAACATAACTTCTATGCTATTTTTCTTTATGAATATTTGCAAAAAGAATGTCTCATAATGCATTTCTTAGGTCAGACCTCTGCAACAGGCATTGCATTATCCTGGTCAAAAGCAGATCTTTCAGGTCTTTACTTCCCTATGTTTAAAATTTGGGAGAGATGTTTTCTGTACTTAAGGACTTTAAAGATAAATGGATATAAATGTATGTACAGAGAATCTAGGTTTGTCTGTGTGGTTTCAGGGCAGGGTTTTTGTGGACTGAGGCTGTTGTCAAGACTAGATTCAGAGGCTTCAGCACACATTGAATTGGGGTCTGCAAGGAACAAAGTGATTATTTTAACAAATCTTTGTGCACAAGTCTAAGCAGGAAATCTAATATCCTTAGTTTCCTCCCTAAGATGGTCTTCAAATAATTGTGACCTCTCTCTGCTTTGTTCTAGAAAAAGCATTGTCAATCTAACCCTCTCTATTACTTTGTTTGATTTAGGGCAATTTCAAACTGCTAATGAAGAAACATTCCTTTTCAGCATGCATACAACTTAAGACACACTATTTTTCAGAAGACTACCCTGTACTCTAGGCCTGTTTTGGTGCAGACACATTCCACTGGATGCAAATAATTATTTTAAATCTGCAAGTTTCTTAGTATGCGTGCATCCAATATTACAACCACCATATCATTAAAAGCAAAAATATAGCGCACCTTATATATAAAGGCAACAACTTCTCATTTTAATTAAAATCCTAATAATCTTATTAAAACTGACAAACAGCTTTTACTAACCTAGATGCAATCATAGTACAAATTAATACAGAAAAACTTCCTTAATAATAGTGTTTTAAAAACAGTTGTGAAAAAAGCTTACCAATAACTCCATCTTTCCTAAAATCCCTCTGGGTTCTAGGTTGACAGTATCAGTGTTCCTGGAGTACAGACTAGGTGGGATGCCACACTGAGTTGTCAATATCCTGGCTTAATTTCAAGAGCTATTGTTCATCATGCAGTGCCTACATATATTTGCAAAGCCAAAAAGCTAAAAAGTCAAGGCGAGCTCAGACAAATCCTAAGACCTTACACTGTCACATAAGTACAAGGCCTACAGCCTTTATTGGTATTGGCAAAAGACATGTTTGATAAGCTACACTAGTACACAGCAAACATACCTCTTCTATCCCAGTGTGTCCAACAATCTTTCTGGTATAATGACATTAATAAATATTTCACCAAATGGCTGCTCTGAAAAGTAACAAGCATATTTACAATTGGATAACAGACTGGTAAACACATTAGTTAAAGGCTTGAAACTCCCTGAATTGTATCTCAAGAAGTAACTGAAATAGGGTAGTGAGTGCTCTTTTAACCTGGAAAAGATAAAAGCATATAAGTTTACGGTTTCCTGATATTCTCATTGTTCTGACAGAGATTCCAGAAATATATATCTGCAGATCCTTATTTAATGCAGTGCATATTGCAATTTAGAGCATTTTATCTGTGCCATAATGCAGTCATTTTATTACAAAACAATGTAACACGTTCTGTCCCAGGCATTCTTGCTTACTTATTTGTGATGACCTAACATCCTTTGCAAGATTTCCAAGTAAGACTGGAGATACATTATCCAAAGCCCCAAAGAGAAATGGAGGAAGCTGAAATTGCATATGCTTGGAGGAGGTATTGTTCTGTTTGTAACATCAGGACTTTCCTTAATCATTTGCAATATTGAGAGTTCTAAAAACACAGCCGACAGTCTCCAAGATCAATACCAATAGCTCAGTGCTGATGAAAACGAACAATGAGCTATTTTACACCTACTGGAAAAGAAGTCCATCACTTTACATTCATGCACTATCGCACATTTTCTTCAGCAGTTCTTTTCTCTTACATGCTTTCTGTGTATTCAAAGTGCTATATCATTTTATTGCTAATCCTGACTCTTGTAGTCTTATGTTCATCTCAATTGGTAAGAAAACTCAGGCACTAAATACTGCTGGAACTATTTTTAAATTTATTTATTTACTATTCTTAGAGTATCCAGGTTTATGAACAGGATAAGATCAAGATACTTTTATATTAAAAAAAATAATCCAGGTCATGAAAAAATATTTCATCCTGATCATGTCATGAATTTTCCCCAAAGATAGTACAGGGCACTGAAACACTGTTTATGCTTAAGGATATTAGTAGTTTCTTGAGTATTTTCTTTTCTGAAACCTTCAGAATTTTTATTTGGGCTTATTCAGTTAAAAATACATAAGATAGCTGTCAGTTGAAAAAATGCTATGTAAGTGCTTACCAGAACTTGATATTGGTATACCTAGAAGAAATCTTGGACACAGAGAATCTCTCTTTTTATGAATGCCATCCTGAGATCTGAAGAGTTATGTTAAGGTTGGGAGTACTATTCCTCTATAATGAATTATTTTCTGTTAAAATAGTGAGCTACATTTAATATAAATTTCTTCTCTGTCAGTGTGATCTTGTGATATGCTGTCTAGCTTTGAGAGGTGGTTCCAACAGAATTCAAAAGCTGGACATCTGTCAAAGTCCCAAGTTCACCAAAATGTGGGGGAGTTTTCTTCTACTAACTTCATGGAGACCAGGGTTCTAAAAAAGTTATTACTTATTATTATATTTTTCTATTTGCATTACCAGAAAATCTAAGTCTTTAAGGAAGTCCTTGAAGAGGTGCATTAGAAAAGACGGTCCTTTTATTTCTCTGCTGATTACATTGACTCAGAAAAATGAATTATTTCCTTTAGTATTGCAAATTTTTACATTCTTGCTAATGTGATGGTATTTAAGCTGAACTTGACGAGCCTCCTTGAAATGTCTTCCCATAATATTCTATCATAAGAATCCATTCCTTATCTAGTATGATCAGGACTAAAATAAACAAATACATAGCATACCATAAACAGCATATCATATGTAACCAAATATACACAACAAAAGCAATAGGACATGACATTTTACACCCTCATGGAGGAGGGGGAAATAGTTTTATACTGAGCTTTCATAAGAATCACACAAGAAACTAAAATCATCAAAGAGCAGAAACTGGATTCTGAATGTAGGGAATCACTTGCTAAGCTGAACAGAAGCACTATTAAAGATTGAATTTTACTAGGACACGTACATTTCTTAGAATTCCATAAATAAATTAAAGGTGAGGAATCACTGTATAATGAAAGTATTTTCATTAACAAGTCTCACTAGAAAAATGGGACATCAACTAACATTCATGTATTTTTAGTATGGTTAGATAAGAGATGCAATGAAAAGAACAAGTGAAAAACCAAACATATAGAGGAAATCAAACCCCTATTAATGAACTTAACATGATAAAGAAATGAATAAGCTAATAAGGTTCTAGAACCCACTTCTGAGATTAACAAGAATGAAAAAGAATGGACTATAATATGATTCCTGTTAATATTTTTTAAAAATGTATACCTGTGAGTAGTGGTACGCATAAAACTGAGGAAAAGGAATAGACTGGATAACATCTTTGAACTTCCTTCTGCATATGCTTTAAAATGAATGCAAATTGAGATTTGACTAGGATATTAGAAGAAAACGTAAAGAAAATTTAAAGTTCCAAAGATATTTTCAGAGCACAGTCTCCTCTTGCCTCTGAGTCATGCTGTTCTTATGACTTTGGCTCAAGTGAAAGAGCTGTCACTGACCTATTGTAGCTGATTGGAATTTTGCTAAATAGTCACAGAATCATAGAATGGTTTGGGTTGGAAGGGACCCTAAAGATCATCTAGTTCCAGCCCTGTAATGGACGGGAGCACCTTCCACTAGACTGGGTTCCTCAAAGTTCTGTCCAATGTGGCCCTGAACACTTCCAGGGATGGGGCATCCAGAACTTCTCTGGGAAACCTGTGTCGGTGCCTCACTACCCTCACAGTAAAGAATTTCTTCTAATATCTAATCTAAACCTACTCTCTTTCAGTTTAAAGCAATTCCTCCTTATCACATCATTCCATACCTTTGTAAAATGTCTGTCTCCAGCTCTCTTGTAAACCTCTTCAGGTATTTTTGTGAGATCTCCCAAAAGCTTTCTCTTCTTCAGGCTGTACAATCCCAACTCACCCAACCTTTCCTCAAAAGACAGGTGCTCCAGCTCTTTGATCTTCTTCATGTCCCTCCTCTGGACTCACTGCAACAGGTCCATGTTCTTCCTGTGTTGGAGGCCCAAGGTCTGGACGCAGTACCAGGTGACATCTCACAACAGTGGAGTAAAGTTGTGGGGGGAAGCCACCAAGCCCCATAATATCATCTTTCTCTTAAAAAGCAGGTAGTGGCTTTCAACTTTCTCACATTGCTGCTTCACTGTAATGAGAATGCAAACCAGAATGCAATTCCAGACAAATTGGGATGATGGTGGGGTTAAAATGGATGTGCTCCCATTCAGCTGTCGTCAGGTGTTAGAGGAGAAAGAGTGAACAATCTTTGCAAGTGCAGCTAGTAATATAGATAAATAATGGATACTGCTAGTGGCCTGAATGCATTTAGAGAATCCCAGCTGCTCCACTCAGTGTTTAATAGGCTGGAGGTGCAATTTCTTGCTACATAAATATTCAGTATATTCCGACAGCCTTGCCACATAGGTGTAAACAACAATCAGCATAAAGAGGGACATAAATGTTTATTATAGGCTTCATTTTACCTAACAGATGCTCAATGAAAACCTGAAAGTTACGGTAAAAAAAGGTGACTCGGGAAGACTTATCAATGACAAAAAATTGCTATGAAAGCAGCTTCATAAATACAAGGACTTTATTTTCAGGAGACATATTCCAGTTATTGCAAGAAAGAACCAGTTAGCAGTATACTTGCATCAAGGCAAGTATCTTGTGATGGATGGGAAGCTAAAGTTTGGAATGATATGACTTTGATTCTCTACACTTAGAACTGGGCTTTTTTTTTCTGTAATTTTCCAAAACTCTTCCTTAGCATATAGCTTTGCAGTAAACTTTGTTTATGCTTATCTATGTAGGCTATAATATTTTCACAAATCATAAATTTAGTGTATAATGTCAAATTCGCCTTAAGAAGAGCACGTTCAAGCAAAGCAAAGTGAACTGAGCATTCACTTTGTTTCCTCTTCAGCAATTCCCAGTTCAGTTAAAGCTGTGGGGGAATGAAATACAGCTTAGCTGCATATTCTCTCACTTGATACCCACATACTAAGGGTGATCTTTATTAATTTTACTAGAAGTAGAGTTAGGCAAGTGCAGCCTATGTTAACTATCTTAACTTTCTTTGACTTTATCTATTAACAAAGTGTCTCAAACTGTCCAGAGACACAGCTAAGTTACCTGCTTTCTGCTATAAGGAAATACGTTATAACTTCACTACTCAAACCCATGTTACTTGATACAGCTGTTGGTGTAAAAGATCACTATCTTATCTTGATCATTCATCAGATCCAGAGTTGGTGTTGGGGGGATATTCTTCTGTGTAGGAGAAATTAATTTTTCAGAAATAGGTGTGAAATTTTGATATTCATATTTTTTAATAAATAAGTAGTTTTTACAATAGGGAGAAAATTAACAAAGTTCCACTTTCTATTAACCACCCTTTGGCTCAATTTGAATGTTTTGTTCATTTCTCATTTGTTCTTCCATAGCACTTTTAGTCCAATTTAACTTTTCCTTCTATTAAATATCTTGCTACTTCAATGCATAACATTAGCATGTGTAGCAATATCCATGCTCACTGTGAAAACTTGATTATCCTCATCCTAGAGAGAACAGACCTAAATACTTCTAACTTCTACTGATGAGTACAAGGGCTGTGTCTAGAAGTACTGTGTCTATAAGTTTGGTACACAGCAGTGGCAGCAGCAAGGCACCGTGAAGAGCAGCAGGGACAGGCTGTTCTCCCACTAAAGCAAGAGCAGTGACACCTCTGTTTTATGTGTGCACATTGCCCCTATCCAGTCTAGGGCCCAGACTTCATGCTGAACTGTGCTAATTTCCTCCTTTGGCAGTTTCATAGGCATGTTCTCTCCTGCCTTATTAGTATGTATACATCTCTTCCTATGATTTATACCAATACCAGGTCACCAAGCCATTCTTCAATCTTGTTGCCCAAAACTATCATTCTTGCTACGCCATACATCTTGTTTTTATGGAACACTACATTCTTTCATGGAGAATGGTATAAAAAATTCAATTCTTATATTGCTGAAAAAGCTGGAATTTTGGATCTGGAACTATAAACCAAATTTAAACAATTTATACTGCCAGAGTTTCTGAATTCCTAACAATTGCTGTCAAGAAACAAAGTTGAAATAAGGCAGCCATGGTGTGTCACAGTAACAGCAAACCATGAGCTTAGGTCCTTCAACATGGAAAATGTAATGGCTTTTCTTTCATCAATTCATGGAGATGATATCTTAAATGAAGTTTTTCTTAGAATATATGTGTCCCATATTTTTTCTTAGTATAACACTTAAAAATTAGACAGCAGGCCAAGATAATGGAGCCATGATTCCAATACAGAATTTCCCAAACGTTTCAAAATATTCAGATTATTCCTTTGTTTGAAGTTGTTACAGAGATTTTGGTAAGACAAGGAGCCTAGTCTCTGTTTGAGTGTCCATGAGGTCAGCCTGTACTGCACCTGGCTTTATTTTGGAGTCAGATCTATTCAAAATCCAAATAACTTTAAAAAATACCTTTAAGCTATACTTAAAGAATTGAAACTCTTTGGAGGGTTGTTGTTGTAGCATCTTTAGAATTTTATTGAATACAAAAGGCTTTGCAGAAGGAATGATTACTTATTTTTCTGAAGTCAAAACACATTTGTACTTACTTTACTAAGATCTGAGAAAATTTTCTGCCCATCTCCCAAAAAAGGGAGACTAATATTTCAGAGATGATTCACAAGAGTGCTCTCTACTGTGATGTAATTTCTAACAAAATATGTACATCTTGTTTAAATAATATAGAATAGTCTGTTGAGATTTTGCAGGATAAATAAATTCTTGTATATCAAACCTGAGATCAGCTTCAATGCAGAGGGCTGATACTGCCAGTAATAATTGTTTGCTTGGTGTAGCATTACCCAGTGTATATAGCTATAATAAATCATGCGCATTATCGTTACCCCCTCATGTCATCAGCTAATGTTAATACATAATCAATTTTACCAGACATCAGTCTACTTCCTCAATTCTCTGTGAAAACAGAAAAAGTGATTCTGAGGGATCCTGATACAAATGTTCATTTTTTCAGGCCTGGAAATGTATTGATGTTTCTACGTTTTTATGTGGTTTTACATTTATTTTGTAGCAGGCATTTCCTGATAAATACATATAAACTCTCAGGTTTTCACAATCTAACTTTCTTGTTTTGTTTTTACTTCCAGTGAACTTAATGGTAACTGTTCATGCTCTACAACATTGTCAATCTGAATAAGATCCATGAGAGCTAATGGATTTTAAAAGCATTAAGAGCAAACACGGTCGAGTAACAGCCAAGCACTTTAGTGCTGAGTGGATACTTAATTTCACTGCAAAGTGAGGGGTGATATGTTGAATGCCACTGTGAGATCTCACTGTCAAAATTAGACACCTCAGCAAGTTGAGTAAGAATTAATCAGTAATTTTTCATGTATGGAAACTCTCTGTATTACAAGTATTTCTGATCATTAAATTTTTCCTGCATGGTTATTTAAACATTATTCGTTAATAACAATTTATTATATATAAAATATGTTTATACAAGAGAATTTTCTGAGTAAATTCATGTGATACTGTGACTTTTAATATATAATGAATGAGAAGAGAAGCTTATAAATTCTTTACACAGATACAAATATTCTGACCAGGAACAGTTATAATTTAGCTTGCAGAATGGCATACATAAGGACATACTGGCAGTGTTACTATTCTGAGGAGAAACCATGACTGAGTTTCGATGAAGTTACCTCTCACCTTTCATTCCATGAGCTTGCTTTTTCACTCCACTGAAACTAAAACAAAGCAAACAATAAATAGTTTTTTTAAATTGGTAGAAAATCAAGTCACACACTGTTAATAGCAACTGTTTTTTCAGTTCTTGATACAAATACAAAGGCTGGCTGTAAATATCTTGACCGTGTTGCTCACACAGTGGACACATTTATGAAAATTCACTATAGTGCTGTTGCCCACAGGTGTACCTTACAGGCAGAGTTGTGCTGTTCGTTTGATAGTTTGGGACCAGAAACCAGGGAGCAGCCATTAGTTCCTCTCATAACCCCCTACACAGTCTCTCCACCTGGGGACTCATGGGGCTTAGCCTACGCAGAAGGAGAAGGATCTGCACATCTCAGGGACCAGAGGGAAGTTCTGAGGTGGCCACTGCCCTCTGCCACCCTTCATCCTCAGTCTTGCATGGGGAAGGCCCCAACCCTGCACTGTCCTGGAGAAACAGTGACAAGGAGTCTGCAGAGGAGGGCAGGACAGCTGGTTGAACACACAAGGCAGCACAACAGAGCAATGCACTTCTGTCACAAGTGCAGAGCACCTAGACCACACACACAGCCTTGATCTTCTTGTGGGTTCCTTCCAATTCAGCATATTATGTGATTCTGTGATTCTGTGGTCTCTATCAGTATTGTTCAAGAAGGAAATTAGGCAGTTCTTCCTTATTTTATATGTCTTTGGATGACCAAATATTGCATAAAGGTAGAATAACTTGTTTTGTGTATGAAAATGCTTTTGTAATAACTCCAAGTCATAGTTTTTCCTTTGTATCATTGGAGTATCTCCTGCATCCAGTATTGAAAATCCAAGAGTAGTTGGCTCCAGTGACATGACTGAGTGCTTACTGTTCTGTTGCTCTTTTGGATTTGGTTATCATTAGTCTGATTTGGATCTGACTACCTCAGAACAACCTGGGAAACAATGATGCTAAGGAATGCATGACCAGTGTGAATAGTACTTTTATATTTTGACCTAAAAAGTTAGTAGAATGTCCAGGATTGAGGAGAGATTAAGATTATATGGTCCTAAATTGTTTTATGTCAAAACCTTGAAAGAATGGCTCTAGAAATGTCAGACCCTAACCCTCTCTCTTTCTATGTGGTTTTGGTTTTTTCCCCTATATACAGTCCTGTTTATGACCTTATCTAAATATGACAAAAATCAGCAGTATTTTTCTCTAGACCTCTGGCCACTAAACTGAATCCAGATCCCCTACTTAATCTACCTCCCATAAAATTTCAGCAAAAGAAATACAAGAATATTTTGGTATCATCCTCTCGTTCTGCAATATCAGAATGCTGTAAAGATTGAGGTTTGATGGATTTATTTTTTTCTTCTAATGGAACATCCATAAAACAAAATTCATAAGCGTATGCATCATGGCACAGTTCATTCTATATTTCAAGTCAAGAAGAATTTGGTATGATACAAATTTCCAGTCTTCCTCCTATTGCTCCAAAAGACTAAATATCCTTTTTAAAATTCCTCAGTCATCCCTGGCCCCAGAAGTGAGCATGGCAATGTGTTACTGACACAACACCTGCTCTGTTTTCCTTTACCTAGTTTTTCCTGTGCTGCCTGTGGTAGATGCACTCTGCGATACAAGTTGACAGCAATGCCCAAAACCTCACTATCTATTAGGGTAACTTCTAAAACATGCTGTAATCAGGCACAGAAAGTGTATTCTGCAGCACTCAGTAGATCCACTAAGGCTTAAGTGCTTCTGCTGCAAAGTGTAGCCTTTTTACAGTAAAAAAAAAATCCTCTTTACAACTGGAAAGCCACTTTGAACACTGGTGGTTAATGTGTTTCACACTTTAAACTGTGTGCTGGTATTCTCTGGGATAGAATTAATTTTTTTCCTGGTGCTTAGTATTGGACTATGATTTGTATTTGTGCTGAAAACAGTGTTGCTAACACAGGGATGTTTTCATTATTGCTGAGCAGTGCTTACACAGAATCAGGGTCTTTTATGCGTTTCACACTAGCATGAGAAGCTGCAATTAAATTAAATTATTCTTTGAAATTCTTTAAATTCATATAAAGGATAAGATTAGTATATTATGGATTCAGTTATTTAAATATAATGGCAAAGACACAGATTAAATAGAATTCCTAATTACTTATTACATGATTACATAAAGGAAATTTAAGATGTATTGAGCTTGGCCACTAATATGGGATCAAAAAGGTGACTGTGGCGAATTAATAGGTTACTTAATTGGTAGAATTCCACTTTATGCTCAGAGAGGTGTCAGGCCTACATCTTCCTAACAACTGATTCTGAATAAAATATAGATGTGCAGACAGAAATGTAGGGAATTTTGAACCAAGAAGAAAATACCATGTTCAGTTTTTTCTTGAACACCCCCCCACCACCCTGGGCAGCCTGTTCCAATGCTTAACTGTCCCTTCCATGAAGACATTCTTCCTGATGTCCAAATCGAACCTCCCCTGGTACAGTTTGATGCCATTTCCTCTCGTCCTGTCATTGGTTGCCTGGGAGAAAAGGCTGAACCCCACCTTGCTACACCCTAATTTCTTTTTCTGTGCAGAAGAAAGACCATTCTAAATCCCTAATTTTTCCTCTATAAAAATAATTCTAGTATGTTTATCAAAAATATTTTATCTCATTTTAGCAATGCTATTATTTATAAATCTGTTTACATGTTTAGTAATAATTTAGGTAACAAAATCATGTGGTCATCTAGACTCCAGACAAGAAATATTTAACACTTCAATCTCATTGATTTCAGCTAATGTTTGAAACCTTTCTATCTTTGTGGATCTAAATGCCAGTATTTTCTTCTACCTATAATAAAGCCAGATTTCCATTTAAGATTCAGCCACTCACAACCTTAACAGAACAAAATAGGGACCTTAAAAGGTGCTATCAGTACTTCTCAGAAAATATCATCTACATTTGTCCTGCTCTATTCATTTGAATGAAGAGTATTTGTTCAGCTTCTTGACATTGACAGCAATTGGCAGATCAAGAACAGATATTAAACTGTTTATAGATTTTTTTCTTTCTCTAGGGCTCCCTGAGATCATTGAACAAAATCCATTTGCTGAGTGAATTTCAAACGACATAGAGTCAGCTGTGTAATAATTATTTCATTGCAGAATGGAGGTAAGTAACACTGAGTAAAATTTTATACTGCATCACTGAATTAGCAATATTCCTAAAAACTCCTCAGCATATTAGTTTTATGTTATTACTTGTTGTAGATATGGTCATGGATTTCCCCTGCTCTTTATCCAAACACCAGAACTAATGGGGGACTTGGAGCTCTTTTATTCTTTTAACTTAGAGGATATTAATCTTCTGAAAATACAGTGCTTCAGATATGGTGGCAGTTCCAGACAAAAGATACAATCACATTATTGTAACTAATAAGGCAAACATCGTTTGCATCCAAGGTTTCTGGGGAAGTATATTTACATCTCCTTTAATATGAAAGCTGACTTGACATTTTTCAACAAAATGAATTACCTGTTGACATAGTTCTACAACAGAAATGACTCATACTACCAAATAGCCTGTTATAAAGCAGGGTATAACTACCCACAATCAGGGATTTGCCATTTTTGCAATCTGCTAGGCAGGACTTCAATGGAAATTTTCTGAAAAGTTTTCTCCCACTAGGAGATTTCAACCAATTTTCAAAATATCACAGTACATGATGAAGGAAGCTGAGTGTGTAGTGCTGTGGATTGTTCTCACCTGTATGAAGACATGGAGCTAGAAGAGCAATTTACAGGTATCTGTTGGTTTGAGAAGAACCAAACTCTTAAACCACCCATCTGGACAAGGAGGCTTTCTTTGCCTGCTGAGTGTCATTCAATTCTTAAGCAGTATTTTCTGCAGCATCAACAATTTTTTAATTGAAGTTTTTATTAAAAAAATGGGTTTTTGATGGAAAGACAGTAAATGGATTTAAAATCTCTCTCTAAAAATTATCCAGGTTAGGAAATAAAAAATTCCTTTTGTCCATATGAAATGCATTTAACCTGAAGTACAGAGACACTTGGAGAAAATGTGGGTTGGCATTTTTCATTTTGTTTCCACCTCATTGCTTTCACTCTTAAAATCTGTGGCGGGGACCATATTGTTAGCTGTGGGTAACACTTCATAGTATTATAAAGACTTATTGGAGGGGTGAGTGCAGAAAGTATGTAATGTTTGCATGTCTGAGACTAGTTTTCCACTGGTTTTTATCCCTAAAATATGTACAATCTATTTAATTGCATCTGACAGGAGGGATTTGAAAGAGAAAAGAACATGCTGGGTTAAGGCATGTGTTTCAGGTTTAAGAGGAAGAATGGCAGAAAGTTTAGATACAGGAATAAGAGAAAGAAGTGATAATGACTTTAGCAAACAAGCTTCCCACTAGCCAGATATGATTCCTGTTACATGTCAAATACACCCCACTCACAAACATGCTCCCTCCTCTGCTTTCTTCTCCTTGGCCTGAAATACAACTACATCAATGAGTCTAAATGGATATTTGCATCTCCTTTGTTCTAAGCCAGCTTTAGTCCTTTTAGACTCACTGCACTTTTTAAGTGCTGTAGTAGTGTGGCATAACATATTCAACCCAGCATGATATTTCTAGTATGAACCCCTCAAACTGTAAAACTTTAGGACTAGCTTCTATGTCTAAGCTGAAGGCAAATGTTCTGAGTTGATCTTTCTTAATTCCCAGGATAGCTTTGGACAAAATGCTACCTGAACATGTTACATAAGTTCCTACTTACTACTGTTTTTTCCCCTCACTAAATCCTGGGATTTGCAAGTAGAAAAAATCAACTCCAGATGTCCATGCAGCACCTCTCACCATTGTGACAAACCTTTGTACAAATTCTGGTGGTAAGTCCAAACTGAAATTCAAACACTGTCTTGCCTTAAACATGGAGTTTTGACCTACTTCAATTTGGTTTCTCTTGAAAGAAAAACTGTTCATGTATCTGTATTCAAAGCATTGGGTAACTTCAACAGTGCCTCTGATCCGCCTTATTTTTGTTGGGGTTTTTTGTTGCTTGGTATTTTTTTTAGAGCAATTGCTCTATTTAATTGCCTCATCAATTCCTAACTTTAGTTTCCTGGTTTTCGTGAATTGCACTTCACTGGAATAGCAGCTAAGGCATTTCTGATCTAGCAAAACTCAGTTTTGTGTGACACTTTTACTAATTGTTTAGGAAGCTCTGCAGATAACACAAAACATATCTAATGATTTCTGTATGATTGTCCTTCAGTACAGGTTGTGAATGTGTAAAGTCTTCTAGACCTGTGATCTTCATCTCTTGTAACAATCATTTAAGGTAATCATGACAAAGACGTGATTGTACACACTTAATGGAAACTGGGTCCTTGCCTCAGACTGTGAGCCATTCCATTATTTTCAGGTTAAAACCTTTAGGGCAAAACGTAAAGAAAAAATTGTTTGTTACATGTATTGGAAAAGCCCTTATTGATTTCTGTAAACATTAGTACAATGTACATTCAAGTTGGAACATGAGATAGGTAATGACAGAATGACAGAAAATAATTTTAAAATCAATATTTTAAAATGAAAACAGCTAATTCCTTTTTCAAAAGTATTGTGATATTTTTAAGTACAGGCCAGTTTCCACTCCATGATGGGACATTTTAAAAAACAAATCCCTCAGGCTTGTGTGATCAAAGTATTTTATTCATTTTAAAATCAAGCCAAGTGTGTTGGCTGTTTATTTCTCCAAATATTTATTTTCCAGTAATTTGTATACAACCATACTAAAATTTTATTGTGCAGTTTATAAACTGATACAAATCATCCTGTGAAATTAGAGCAGAACCATGTAAATCACCAAATTAAAAAATATTTTTAATATTTATTTACATTTAGAAGCAAATATTAATTTGCCTTTTTTTACCTATTTTTCTATAAGTATTGAATTACTTGATCACTTTTACATTTGAAAAACTTAAAGGCTTATCTTCACTAGTTCCTTACGTTACATTTCATGTTATACATATGATCAAAAGCTGTCATTTTTAATATTCATAACTAGGTAAGCCATACAACTCATACAAGTCATCCAGAACTAGGGGAAATATAGTGAAAAAAATTTGAGAGTTATGTAATAAGGTTCCTAAATTATAGAATCATAGAATCATTAAGGTTGGAAAAGATCTCCAAGACCATAGACTCCAAACTTCGACTGATCAAGACCTTGTCAACTAAACCAGAGCACCAAGTGCCATGTCCACTCTTTTCTGGAACACTTTCACGGAGGGTGATTTCACCACTTCCTTGGGCAGCCTGTTTCAATACCTAAAAACTCTTTCAGTGAAGAAATTTCCTGGTTTCTAACCTGAACCTCTACTGGCACAGCTTGAGCTATGTCTTCTTCTCTTTTAGAAAACAAATTCATTTTCAAATATTTAGCAAAATGCAGAGCCCACCCATAGAAATTTGTGGGGGGGAAAAAGTGAAATACCTGTAAAGGTAGTGCTTACCTATCATGGTTATTGCTGCTTATCTAAAGACAATTACGTAAGGCAGGGGAATAAAAATCCAACCTACATTTATTTTCTTCTGTTCTTCAGCACCATTTTTCCAAAGTTGCCTTTGCAACAATTTGTCTGTGTGAAGTGATAGCAAATGTATATTGGCAGAGTTTGACTCTCTTTTTCACCAAAACAAAGGGTACTCGATGCATTTACTTCTGATTTCTAATGAACGGGGTTTCTGTCCTCTGTTCTTAAAAAGAATAATTAATGTCTGTCCTAATAAACCATGCTGTTAGGTATGTTTCTTGATACCTGTGCGAAAATTTAGTATATTCGGTTTCATCTCAGTGTTTCTTATTACTCCCAAGAAAGACTTAAACCCAAAATCAAACAATTAAACAAACAAAGCATTCTTTTCTTTGGCAATCACACCATAAATTGGAAATAATTTATCAGGAGGTAAAAATCACTGCAGCATTTTTTTGGTGTTACTTGATATTACAGAGTTCCACAGAAATTATTCTTCAGTTGACTTAATTATATTGAGGAACTTCTGAAGAAGTTTTTTTCTAAAATAATTCACAAAAGGATAATTAGCATGATGTTACGGTCATGTATAATTTGCTTTTATAATAGCATATTCTATATTTTAAATCACAGAATTATGGAAAGGTTTGGGTTGGAAGGGACTGATTAGGTTGATCTAGTTGTCAACTTATGATCAGTAATGCCTTAGTGCTACGTGAGAATTTTAGCTCTGTTGTTGAGTGTCAAGATTTTTTCTGGTGCATTTGACAATTTGGATCACTGTTTCTGTACAATGAAGGGACTTTTGTTACTTTTGTTGATATTTTAGATTAAAAGGGACTGTGAAATAGTCAGTAAGAAACCATGAACTTTGATCAAAAAAGAAAATTCTAGGCTACAATGTTTGGTTTTTTAATGAGATCACACTTGTTATTAAAGATTTAATTTGGTCCAAAACCAAAGAAAATTTAAAGTTTCAGAGATATTTGCAAAATGCAATCTTCTCTTGCCCTTTATTCATGATGTTCTTTTGACTTTGCTCAGGAGAAAGAGTTGGCACTAACACAGTGCAGCCAATTGAAATTTTACTAAAAAAAATCAGACACACAAATTCATGAAGTGTTCCCTATTTAAAATTTCACAACAAAGCTTGTGAAGGGTCTGGAGTACATATCTTGTGAAGAATGGCAGAGGGAGCTGGGGTTGTTTAGCCTGGAGGAAGGGAGGCTCAGGGGGACCTTATCACTCTCTACAACTGCATGCTGCTCTCCACCGTGTCGTTCCCCAGTCTGTGCACACCACCAGGGCTGCGCTATTCCAGGCTGCGCTATTCCAGGTGCAGAATCCAGCACTTGCCATTGTTAAACTTCATAAGGTTAGTGATTTCCCAGTCCTCTAATTTTTCAAGGTCTCTCTTCAGGTCCTCTCTGCCCTGAAGGATATCAACAGGTCCTCCCAATTTAGCATTGCCATTGTCATTAAACTTTCCCATGAAGGCCTCTTGGCATTTTTCTGACTTCCTCTTTGTTGGGATGCTGAAATGCTCAGGTGAGCTTGGAGTTTGATATTCCTTGAGTATCAACCAGCTTTCTTGGGCAACTGTTTCCTCCAGTGCCACAGTACTGCATCAAGCAGATTCCAAAGGCCAAAGTTTGACCTCTTTAGGTGCAGCTTGCTGTGGGCCCTCCTCATTTCCTCAAGGATCTGGAATTCCGTGATTTCTGGTCACTGCAGCCCGGGCTGCCCTTGAACATCACATTCCCCACTAGCCCCTCCTTGTTGGTGAGAACAAGGTCCAGCATAACACCTCCTCTCTTTGGATTCTCTATGACTTGGAGAAAGAAGTTATCATCAACACATTCCAAGAATTTCGAGGATTGCTTATGCCCTACTGTGTTTTCCCTCCAATAGATATTGGAGTCTATGTTTGGTAAGCTATAATCTTCATCAATTTATGTTGTGCATACACTCTACATATCTACATTTTACGTAAATTGCTGGACTAATATATATATATAAATATATGTATTATATATATATGCATATTATATATAAATTATATGTAATATATGTATTTTATATATATATGTATATACATATGTACATATACATATATCTCATGCAGTTTTTTGCAAAATCAGGACAGTTCTGTCATGCCTTGGGAGGTAGGATTGACCTACAAAAGTATGTTTCTTAGTGGAAAAGTGTTCTGCTGACTTTCTCTCAGATAAATCTTCCCTTCCTCTCTCTTAAATTTACCCTGATGCTACCTGTCTTAAGTTCTAGTCAACAGAAACATGCCAGTAGATTGGTTTGTGCTTTGAGATCTAGTTTCTAGATTTATCATCTGAGAAGTTAGGTAATTAGAGTTTGTAGCTTGAAAAGGGAAGTTGCTGTTGTAAATTTTAATGTTCATAGAGCACTATGTAGTTATTATATAAATGAGGGAGCTGCTTCTTCAGAGAGAAAAGATTTTTTTTTTTCATTTTGATTCTAATCAAAATGGAGACATTTTCATGAATGACTCAAGAATTCTTCTGTTTAAAAAATCATATTCCTTTTCCTGTTCAAGTGGTAGAGTTTCAGATGACGATAATAAAACAATTCCAGGCAAGAGATAGAATCAGAATTGGAATTTTATATTTTGCATTTAAGATTCAAGATGCTCTGCAATGCATGGTAAGAATGTTCTTAGCTGGCATCCATTTGTAGCTCCTGAGTTAGAAAACAGCCATTTTTTTAGTTTTGTAGGGAAATGAAACTTGACATGGAATTAAATCATCTAGATTACATACGGACACCTCGATTACGAAAACCTGCAGCAGACTGGTCACTCTTGGCAAATTCCAGAATGAAGTCAAGACTGTTTAGCACCAGCCTGCTCCACAGTTTCCAAACTTCCTTTCCCTGCAGGCTTCCCTTTAGGGGAGGACCACAAGGCATTGGTCTTTATTTGTGTTTCGGTCTCTTTAATCAGGTTTCTGTGTCAGCAGGAAATTACTTACTTAGAGTAGTCAGTCTGGTCAGAGTGGAAGGATTTACACAAGACTCAGAACAAGCTTGAATGGTTTCCACTCTGTATTGGGGCAGCTTCTTAATTCTCTTTCTCCATCCACTTATTTGTATAACTTTGCAGATACCACATTTTGATTTTCCTTTGCCATTTCTCCAGCTCTCTGAATATTTTTCATGTGTCTAAACTTTCACTTCAGGTTCATATTGCACAGAAAGATTTTCCTCCTCAAATCTTATTTGTATAAAGAAAGCAATAGGTAAAGCTAATGCCAAAATTTATCTTTTAACTCATCTTCTGGAAAAATATAAAAAGCTAAGTTCATTTAAAGTTGTAGCTTAATAATATATACAGAGATTGGACAAAAATTTGATGGTTGCCTGGGTTCAATTGAGAGTTTTATTTGGTGAATCATAATCAAATGTCTTTAGTCCTACTGAAAACAGATTTTTCCACTACAGAGAGAGGCATTTAATTAACTGGGACTGATGAATCTTGACAATAATATAAAAATTTCAGGGAAATGAGAGAGAGCCTTACATTGGAAATTGAGTTACCAGCAGAGGTATGAGATGAAAATTTTTTTAATTTGTTATTAGGACCATTCAGAATATAAATTAGTTTTCTGAGCAACCCATGATTGTTCTTAGTCTTCTATGGGAGCAAAATTTTACTGGTAATTACATTTACTTTTGTAATGGAGGTTTATGTCACTTAATCTAATTGTGTTTTCTAAAAACAAATATCACTATTCTTAGGAAAAGAAGAAGTAGTCCTTCTTGAGCCACTTAAAATCAGTTCTAAAAATCACATAGACAGAATTGGCCCAAAAGCTTGATGTGCCTGATTACTGTTCACAGTAATTATCTTTTTCTTCTGGGGCACTTTTTATACCTCACTTTGTTGAAGAATTGTGAAAAGCATGGAAGTTTTATCTATGTCCTATGCAATCTGAAGATGACTGAGTTCTTCCCAGGTCTTACCCTGGTCATGTGGATTAATAAAACGATCTTATATTCACCTGTTTTTGCCCTACATGCTCTCTTCTCTTTTCAAGTGTTGACCGTGTTGTCCTTCTTTCAGCAGTCCACTTCAAAGTTTTCTTTGTCCCTCACACCACCCCACATGTTTAAGATGTTCTTTGAGGCAAAGGATCTACCTTATCTCTTTATCTTCAAATCAATAATTTGAACAAAAAATTCCCCAAACTTAGTTAAATTCACATTTTATGTTTCAAGTCAAACTGAGAGGTATCAGTTAGAGAGTCATATTTTGGCAATTGCTGAAGAAGTTTTGCTCTTTTTTATATAAATATAAATGAACTTACGAACAAGAGTGTTAGGCTTTTGTCACTTTCATATTACATTTTATGACATTGAGTCCACTAATGCTCTTCTCCCCCCCTTTTTGCTTAAATTTTATGACTAGCTGAAATATTAGCATTAGAAATTGCCATGAATCCAGTTCTGCTATTTCATCACTAAGAGAAATATAATAACCCGTAATCTTGAGACTTTCTGTTCAAATGTCTTTACTTTTGTAGAGATTTTCATTTATTTTTAGCTTAGCATATTTATAACTGTCACTTAGAACCTGATTCCAAAACCACTTTTACATGTGAGAAACAGTTAATAGAGACTTTATCATTTTTTCTGTCTACAGCAAAGAATTTTTCTGCTCATCTTTCATACTTCTCTTGACCAATTTGTCAAAACCATATTGATATCTGTTGTTCATTCTCCCTAAGAATCTCCAGAATATTTTGTTTCATCCTGCTGAGTTATTTCTTTTGTCTTATATTCACTTTTCTTCAAGAACCCAAAGGGAAGCTGCAGTCAAATTATCTTCCTTGTTGATTGCGCTGAGCTTATCACTCTGATCTTTTTATATTTTTCACTGAATTCCTTTCCCCATCATGCCAAGTCCAAGCTTCAAAGGTCTCCTTGTGATTCCAGTATTACCCACCACCCTTTGTTCCTGCCTTTGTCCTGTTTTAGTATCTTCCCCGTAGAATTAATATGCCACACTCAGTGACACTTGGACACCATCCACTTATTTGAAGATCTCTGTGAACCATCAGTGTTTCATACTCCTGAAACCATACACTAATTTTGCTTTCCTTGTAAATGAAGAAGTCCTTCTAGAGGGCCATATCTCCACAGATGTGGAGTGAAACCTGTTAATAGATATTGCACTTTATCAAAACAGAAAACATCACAGTCACACTTTGCTTCTCCTCTTCTTGAAAATCTGCCCCGCATGTGGGAACCAATCTTTGTTCTCCTTGGAGAGCAATGGGCTTGGGAAGAACTGATATGGTTGGTTTCAGTTGAAAGATTGTGTTACTTGCTGGCAGACTTTCAAAGTACAACATAATTTCTGGGGAGGACATCAAACATACTGCAAAATGCCTCTAAGTCATGTTTAACTATTTTTTTGTGTTTTTATGATGCTTTCTCCTGCTTTGACGGGCACCACATCCTTCTCTGGGAATTCTCCTTACTGCAGTGAGCTGAAAGAATTTCCTAAATACAGAATTTTAAGTATTTACCAGACAAGACTGATCTTGGAGCTATCCTAGTGGATATTTAGCAGAGGGCTTGTCCTGTTCCACGTTTGTTGTGCTTATAATTGGGGAAAATGTACATGTATTAATCAATTGGAAAAAATAAAGAATTGTTGTTTCCATGAATTTATGAAAGATACATTCATAAAACTAACATGAAATGTCAAAGATATAAAAAAAAATAATTTGCAAAGGCTTATTTTTTGTTTCCACAGATAAATGATCATTACTGAAGCAGGGTCTAAGTCTGGGGTTTGCAAAGAAAAAAAGAGAAATTACTGGCAAAAGAAAAAAAAAGGAAAGAAAAGTGGAAAGAAAAGTTCATGTTCAGTAATAGAAGACAGAAACAGCTGGTCTTTCTAATGAAACAGGTTATATAATTTATTCTTATTTTTACATCAAAGTAATGACACAAGTTTGGCAACACTGCTATCTTACAACAACTTATTGGTCTACCAGAAAATGAAAATGTTCTAATGCTAGTGGAACCTCTTTTGACACTGCAATCATCTGGCTTGGCATCATGTGCAATATAAAGTCTGTTCATGTGAAGTTTTAAAGTTCTGAAGATTTTGGATATGTGCAAACTTCTGCATATTTCTGTGAAAAGCCTTCTTAACCAGTTCTTGCTTTCCTTAGCACGTAATATTTCCTTATGTCACCAGGTTTCCTTGAAATAGAGCTAAGAAAGTTTGTGTAGCTTTGTTTCTGTCTTTATAGAGAAGTTGTAAAAGATTTTGTTTCTTAATATCTTCTTAAGGGTTTAATAATAATATTTGATACTGCAAAATATATTAAACAGAAGTTACGTGAGTCCAGCTGAAAAGAATAAGCCACAACAACTGAGTTTGGAATTCAAGATACTGAGCTTTTCAGCATATGTTTCAACATCTCATAACTTACTACTTACAGAACAGTTTGCCTCCCTCTGTTCCCATCATAAAGAAGGTTATAAAATGAAAATATATAAATCATTTATCTTTCAAGTTGTCACAGATGTAAACCTTCGAACATCTGTGCATTTATGGTTTGACTTGCAGTTTCAAAGCAAATCTCTTCATGAAACTTATTCAGCATTGCATTTCTTTTATTCTTATATGCACAAGTACATATAAATTTTTTAGAAAATCTGGTTTTTTTTCAGTAAGCTATTCTTCTCTAAGCAAAGCTGCAAAGGTGCTTTCTGTTGATTGTTTAAATCATGAACAAAGAAAAGAGATATCTAAATAAGGAAAGTAATTCTACCCATTACTCAGCAAGCACATTGACTCATTTAGTTTGATTTTTTAGTGCACATATATTTCCTATTTTCATAAATGTCAATACGTTTGTCAATAAAATTACACACCAAAAAGTAAAGACAATACCCAGCAATAATAGCTATTGGAGAAAAACTGCTGGAAGCAATTTGCAAAGAAATGTGAAGTAGCACAAAGGAAAATATGGAGTCTTGACTATTTTCATTCTATTAGGGAAAAAAGACAGTATACTGTATAACTGTGAGCAGCACAACTTAAATTTTCCATACTCTCATGAGATACTTGAGAAAATGTTTAAAATTGAAATTGCCTGTAGAAATTACTCTGTACATCCTTTAAAGAATAAAAATTTAGTAATAGCAGTATGTCAAATCTTTTATTCTTCATTTTGGAAATTCTTTATCTTTTTTCTTATTTAACTAATACGACAATACTAAATCTCTTGTATAATAATGAAACAGTGAAGCTAAAGAACAGAGAAGAATCATCACTGAATTTTTCAGCCTTTACTAAATATTTATTTTGGACTTCTGTGTGACAAAGAGTAGCTGAAAATGATACACCTTAAAAAATATAATAAATATGTATTTTCTAGGAAGAAAGAAAACTATAAAATTTGTGGGGATTTCTACTGAATTTTCAGAACAGTGTAACTGAAAACAACTCAGAAAATGGTATAGTCACTCTACTGTTGGATGCTTTCCCTATTTTGCAATATTTATTATTATTATGTTTCCTTTTCTATTTCATACATCTACTTCTCTTAACTTTTGCCCATCCTTGGAGTGTTCTAAAATTTAATCACTTTTCAGGTGGTCAGCCCTTTTGCCCCTGAGCCAGCTGTAGTCAAAGATGACAGTAAGGAGCAAAGAATATGGAAATTGGGATTTCTACCCTTTTGGGTGAGGTAGAATCTGTGCCTACACATTGTAAAACCCTTCGTGTCACTCAACAGGTGACTTGCTCCTGGGTTGCTGATGCTTGTGCTTGCTTGGTGTAGGTCTCTCATGTTCTCCTGTCCAAGGCCATGCTGTTTTCCTTTGAGGCAGCCCATGTATGCACATAGGTAACTTGGTGCACTGTTCCTCTGGCTGATTTTCTGACAATACTTCCTTCTTTTTTAATCTCAAATACACTGTATAGGATCAGTGTAGATATTTGCATATTGGCCCATGACATATTTATCTAGTACATTGTCTCCTAAAAAGTGCAGTCAGCAAAGCTGACTCCCCTATCACCTGGAATAAGACATTTCTTTTTCGAGCTGTCATGTTCAAGGGCATCTCTGCTGCAGATCATGCAATTCTCATATCCATATAATAGTATTGTAAGTACATATATTTTATGCATTTAGAAAAGAATATAAATATAGGTGATATTCCACATTGGCTTTGTTCTTGACTCATACACTGGAAAAAAACCCCATCTTTACTTGCACCTATAATATTCTTTACTGTAAAATCCCACATCACCTTGCTTATTATTTCTCTGATTTATGTTAGAGCAGTTGAATACAAAGCAGATAACTGGATGAAATACTCCCATCTTTTTTGTGGTCTCAGGCTGTACACCAATCTCTTCATTCAGGTGGTATATTATCATTTTTGTGGTGGATTAAAACCAACATAGTGATAAAGACAATATATTATCATTATTACATAATTTGTGATGAGGAAAGAAATCTATACCCTCTGCCAATTGAATGTGTCCTTGCTTTATGGAGGTGAATGACTCTTGTCTTTATTTTTGTAGCAAAAGTTCAATTTTGTCTTTGACAGAACACTGTCATATATACTGTACAGCTTACTCAAGTAGGTCATTAACTTAATGTGCAGCAAAGTTTTGCTGGCAGCTATTGATTTTTAAAGCATACCATAGCAGCATATACCAGCAGAAGATAATTTTGGGCTGATAATAATCTGAGAGTACTGGACTTCCACTGCATACTGAAGCTGCACATTGGTGATAGATGGGAAGTTGAAATTAAAATGAGATTTTTTTTTAACAAAAAATAAGCACAGTCCTGTTATTTATTTCCATTTGTTACATTAACTTTATCTGAAGTGCAAAATTTGTGATTCTTTGAATGTGCAGCTAGCATTTAATGTGAAGTTTTTCTAGCATGAATGGCTGGGTTTTGTCTGTGGATTTGTTGGGGTTTTTCCCTCCATTTCTAGCAGAAATATATGATGTTTTAATATCTTATAACTATGAAATTATTTGATCCTGCTCTCCTTTTTCCTTTTATCATAGACTGGATTGTTCCAAAGAGTATGCTTCCTAGAGATTTGTATAATCCATCTTTAAATCATGCAAAGAAGAGGAAGTTTCAGCAATTTTCAAGTAGTCAATTGTGTTTAATTAAGTACTGCTTCTTGACATTCCTCCACATCTTGCCATTGATCTCAAGCCATATAAAAGTGTATCATGCTCCAATGAGTTTATAATCTTACTAAGTTTATCTTTTCACTGTTCAGGCAAAACAGTATTTAGTATTAATTTTTTCCTTAAGAAGTTACTTTGTATCAAACCCAATGTTAATACATCAGTAAAGTTTCTGGCAATGAGTAGATACCCAAACTTTTGCCAGCAAGCATTCAAATTTAAAAACTTACTTTGTCATAACTAACTCTCATAGGCTGTCAGATTAAAAAGCACTAGAACTAAAGTCAGCTAAAGTCAGTTTTCAAAATGGATGAAGTTGCCTCCTGTGACTGCTAGGTAGAGCATTCAGGCCAATATAGACTTCAATTATAGTGTCTGTTGAATAATAAATATTTAATCCTAGTAACTGTGTCAGATAGGAGTTCATATAGGGGCTCTGAATTAAACTGAAAGTATTTATGACAAAAAAATACCCCAAACAAACATAAAACTACAAACAAACAAACAACCTAAGAAGGGCATTTTGAATTCCAGAAAATGTATTCTTTCCTTCAGTTATGTAACTCAGTGTCAAGCAGGTCACATAAGAAGTTATGTTTTCCAAAGCCTTACTTCTATCTTTGTCATTTGAATGTCTTCAAGTTGTTAAAATTAAGAGATCTAAGGAATTCTGCTTGTTTCCGAATACTTTGTCTATTCACCACTCATACAGTCATAGAGTTGATATTTTGAAACTTTTGAGACCAAAGAAATAAATTGGACTATGTAACAAAAAGTTACAAAAGCTATCAATGAGTCAACAATGAAAGTGTGGTATTATTAGTAGGGCCTGTTCTGCCTCATCTAGGCTTTTGTAACAGCTGCACTTTTGAAAAGAAGGAAATGTTTTGGCAATTAGGGTAAGCAAATTGCGAAAGGAAATATGGTACTAAGTTACCAATGTAGTCACTAAATAAAACATGCCATTTCTAATATAGTCCTAATGCTGTTCAGCCTTCCATTAGCAGGGACCTCTGGATAGCCATAGGCAAGCATCAAATATACAGTAGTTTATAATGGTAATTCATACAGTGATAAAGCAAAACATAACTGTGCACTGAGAAAAGACACAAACTGAAATTTGCCTCTAGGCAAAGCCTTGTTTTCCATAAACAAATTGATGTGCAAACTTTATTTCATTGATGTATGGAGCATTTAGTTACATATTTCTCTTCTTCTTTTTTTGCTTTTTCTATATTATTTAGAATCAGATACTGGTCTATCTCGTGTAATAGTCAGGAATGTGAATAATGGACCTTAATATATGCTGAAGTATTAATGACTTTTGCAGTGCAGGAAGTGTTTCTCTTGTTCAGAAGGAAAACAAACTGATGTGAATATACTGAATATACTGAGGGAAGGCAAATCTGTTATATTATTTTTACAGTATTTGTGGGTGCAAGAATCCTGCTAATAATGGTTTATGTAAGCTATATAACATTTAAAGAAGTTCTCTTACATTCAAGGAAACTAGTTAAATGGATGCTCTTATTTCTGGTTTTCTTGATATTTGAATGAATGAGGTTTTGGCTCTTTTGTTGTTGGTTCATAGGTTGGTTTTTATTTTTATTTTAATTTCTTCTTTTTTTTTTTTTTTTTTAATTTCTGACCAAACTAGTGAGAAGGGTGTGGAGATTTCAGTCATTCTTTGAATGACTCCTACAGTACCTATTTGTTCATTTCTAAATAAAGGCATTCAAATTTTGTCCTGGATTTCCCAGTCTACTTTCTCTAATGCCAATATTTGTCATGGGCTTTAAAAATACAAGCCTGTCATAAAGTGCCTTATGAATAACCCTCAGACATGAATAAGTAGTTCAAAAGAGAAGACTGTTCAGTCTGCTGACAATTAAATTTCAGACCATCCACTGAAATTGCAAATTGCCATATCATTGTAGGGGAGAAGTAAACAAAACCTGTCTGAAATAAGGAATTCTAGGCCAATGAGTCACCAAATAGCTACATTACAAGAGATACCATGTTGTGGAAATTTTGCAATCATGGTGTGAAAGCATCAATAATACAATGTTCTTTCAAGTTACTTAGTTATAAAGCTTAAAGTTTTAAAGCCTTCAGAACTTGAATGAAAAGTTCTATACTCATAGTTAACCCATTCATCTTATATTTAACATATTGTGAAATTTAATTACTTTTATTCTAGGAATACACTTGTCCCAATATACACCTGTTTTTAAAAAAGATAAATCTCAGTCAATCTGAACATTTTTCCATTCTTTGCTTCAGCACTCACGGCCTGCAGTCTTTCGAAGAAACAGGCTTTTGTGACTCTCTTAAATTATTAATGTGTTTTCTTGATCAGAATGTTGAAGTTTCAAGTGGTGGGACACACCTTTAATGCAAAGGCTAACCATGATTTTTTCTGAATACATGCTCTATATGCAAACTATAAAAACACCTAAGTCAGCTTCTTCAATCATAGAAGAGCAAAGGAGAATTTGTATTAGGCTGTCTTCTAGAGGTTTTATGTTATCACAGTGAAATTGAGATGCCTACAGAGGACCAATAAATAAAAGGAATCAAACCCCATAAATGCTTCAAAATTAAAAAACTACATCATCAACAAGCAGCGAATAACACTTTCCAACTGACTTTACTTACAGAAGTCTTCAACTGGTGAAGATTAAGTACACATATACCTAATTTGTTGGCAAGCTTGTTGTTAGTCAACTTTCTATGAATTTTCTGCAGGTTTATGGCTGAATTTTCTATCAAACTGGTGAATTGAATCAGGGCATTATTTTTGTAAAACTAAGGCTTCCATGGATGGAGATCAAAGAAAGGAAGGTTGCAGCTGGTGGGAAGAAAAGATGCACTGACAAATGCATTAAAGCCACTTGCTGTGAGATGAATGAGAATGCATGATAAGTGCTTTTTGATATAGTTGTGGCTATGCTAGTCAATGACTTTTAGCTTCATACCCTGCTCTGCACCACTCCTTAAACTGACATTTCTACCTTAAACTACCATTTCTACCATCTCACCTCTCTGATCACATGCTTCTCTTGGGACAGCTGTAGACATTATATGGAAACTTACAAGATTACTAAGGAGACAAGATGATTATAATTTCATGTCTAATTCCCTGCCCACATCAACAATGATCAAACTCTAGTGGCTAGTAAAGATATAGGATGGATGTGCGTAAGATATTTCAGATTTAAGTGGTAAAACCTATTGAGTTTTTGGGATTTGAGATTACTTGAAACTGAATATTTAAGGGACAAATTATACGTGGCAGAAGGTATTAAAACTATAGTGCTCATAGATAGTGAATCTTTGGGAAAGAAAACATGCCATGAAAAACTGTATTTTTAAAGACTTTTTTGTTTATCAAGTAACAGAAATAGGAAGGACTTCCTGATTTGGAATTGCTCTATGGATCACAGCTGGAATGTTCAGCTGAGCTTGTACAAACCCTTGTTCAGCTACAAGAGTTTGAATATTAGAAGTAAAAGCTTGCATATTCAGAGAGCTGTTTTGTCAACCACATTGGAAAAGTAATTGAAGAACATAAGGAGGAAAATTGTGCTAATAAAAGAACTTTGAAAAAAAATTCATGCTACAAACATATTACAAAAATATGCTTTGTTAAGCCATTTGTGTGAACAGCAAGTGATTAATAGCTTCAAAGGAACTGCGATGAAACTACTTAAAGTATTGAATCCTTCCCCTGTAAAGACATTTCGTCTTGCTTTCTGAGCAGTTTCTGGGCACTGCTCATCTGAGATCAGCATTTCAATGCTCTTTGATGCATTATCTTCTATTTCTCCCAGTACAATCTAATTCAGCAACGTTTACTGATTATTATCTAGTTATCTTTTCAATTATATATGAATCACTTTTTTTTACATGAGCATTTACCTGGACATAAATTTATTAAATATAGTTAGTGAATATGAGATGTGTTTATACCTGCATGAGGTCTAGGCCTCTCCATTCTTCAGGAGTACTGTTTGTGGCCTTATCATACTCCCAAGTAAGAATATTCAGGTATTACGGACCAAAGAAATCAGCAGGTTTTTTTTAAATCCCCACATATCACAAAATTTCAGTAGTAGCAAAATCTCCCTAAAAAATTATGTTCCAGATTAATTAATGAGAATATGTTAATAATTATAGTTGGGTTTTGTTTGTTTTTTAAATAAGATACGAGGGTAGGGTATGCAATTTCATATTTTTTTAATGACTTGAGATCTCAACTTGAATCTACATGTGGAATTCATCAAACAGGCTTTAGTAGCACTTGCACATTTCCCCTTTTAGTAACTGTTTCATATTAAGCCTGAAGGAAGCTGAGGATGATTTTCCCTGTAATTTATGATATTTGTGTCTATTTGCAACAGTTGTAAAAATACTGTGTAAACAGAAACATCATAGAGCAGTCATAAAAAAAGTCTTCTAAAGCCAGAAAAAGAACAGACTTTTCATGGCAGTTAATGATACAAACATTAATTACCCCCCAGATATGATGGCATTCAGCTTTGTTGCCTTTTTAATATTATGTATTTATGGCATCAAAATAAAAAGAAATTAAAAGCTATATGAAAGGAAATTTGATGTCATGGTATTTCTTGAATATGGGGAAAAGAGATTTAAAATTAAGGGAGCTAATCTGTGATGGTGGCTATGCAAACATACAGAAGGGATGATTTCATCAGCCCTGTTATTTCTCACAACTGAGGAGTGCTTTTGTTACAAGCAGACAGCGACCTCAAAAAGGCAAATACTGTTTCAAAGGAAATCTCTGAAAACCTTTTATCAATTATTCTTTTCTCACAGGTCTAAAGGTGTAAGTATTTTGCTGTTTATTTTTTCTTCAATATTGAAAAAGCTTCACTGAGTCCTAGGTTTTATTAACTTCTTTTCTTCTCTTTCTTCCACAGCCATAGTCAAAAATTTCCATTTATAACACTGCAAAAGGCTGTTAGGATTTTGTAGTCTGAGAATTAAGCTTTATCCATTTGTACTCTTTAAGAATGACTTCTTTGTATTCTACCAGAAGGACAAGAGCAGATTTTAATTCAACAATCACTAATAAAATGTAGCCAAATTATCTGACTAAAAAGAGAGACAGAGGAAGAGAGAAGGAGCAAGAAAGAAGAAAAAAAGAAAAAAAAAAAGCTACCTAACTTATACTCTAGATGATAGAAAAAAACCATGATGGAATGGGTGGAATAGAGTGAGAAATAAACATATTCCTTGATTTAAATAATGAAAAATTAAGAGGATTTTGAAACTTCAAGAAGTGTACAATGAGCCACCTACTGAGCTTGTTACAAACATATTACTGCATTTATAGAATTACTCTTAATACTTGGTGTCTTATTTTCATCCAAGTGAATGTCGAGGTTATTTTAATTTGTTCACCTAGCCATTCTTGGAATCTTTATTGAAAAAGCTCTTTCTCTTCCTATGTGAAACTGCACAGCCCCTGGATTGACCCGATGAGAGTTTCTCACCAAAGGGGTCTGAACATGGCTTTGAAGCAGCTCCAGTGTAAAGATGTTAGAAGCAGAAATTACTGTTTTCTTGACCAGTTTGCAAATGGGTTTTATTCCTTTATTCAGCTTTCACAGCTATGTTGACAGATTTCAGGTTTGTATATTCGGACAGATTTCTATTTTTCTAAGTAATATTGGTCACTGCTGACCTATTCAACCCCTGTGCTCATGTTGGGCTTCCATCACATTAACATATTTGGTTTTTTTCTGTGTTTGAGTTCTTCTCATTGTAATGTTGGTTGTCTCCTGCCATCTCATTTCGCTTTTCTATTAGTATGAATGTCGTATTTTTATTGAATGACCTTTTCTTAATCTATTCCTACATCTCCAGTGAAATTTAACACAATTTCTAACTATTCTGTGTTTGAAAGATAGACTTAAAATTTATGCTAAGGAGAATAAAATTGCTTTAAATTTTTTATATTGTTTTTTCCTAAGCAACTTTACAAAAAACCTGCTCTGTACATAGAGGGCAGAATAAAATATATGAAGTAGCAGCATAGTTCATTTTCTTTTCCTAAAATGATATATTTCAATGAAGAAATATATTTCAATGAAGAAATATTGTAGGAAGTTGAGAAAAAATGTCAGAGTCATTTTAAAAGTGACAATACCTATACCTAAGGCCAACTCTCTTTTGCAGAGAGTTATAACCTTTATTTTTAACATCCATTTGAGT
The DNA here is from genome assembly GCF_000738735.6 of Corvus cornix cornix. Lineage (NCBI taxonomy): Eukaryota > Metazoa > Chordata > Aves > Passeriformes > Corvidae > Corvus > Corvus cornix. The sequence goes on along the minus strand of NC_046335.1, from coordinate 19,470,099 downwards.
CACTGAAATTACTTATGTTGTTTATAATCAGTGTTTTGTGGTCTTGCAAGATATAAGAGAATTCACAGTTCCAGGGTTAGAGTCAGGGCTTGAAAGAACTGGAATTGGTTTCCGTATTTCTAGAGGTAGAATGTTTCAAGAGTTTAGAATATTGGACCATTATAATAAGGCGAATAATAGATTTGTATGAGCTTTTTTGCAGCAGAATAACTTTCCTTCCTTAATGTTACCTTATTCAAATGTGGAATTTCTTTGTTTTAACATTAAATTCTTGGACATGGGAATGCAGGTTACTTGGAGACCCTTCATACAGGCGTGTCTGAGAATGGCTCAGACAAAAGCCATTCCTTTCCGTCATGTCTTGCGAACAACATTGAAAAAGGCTTATGACCCTCTTTCAAACTCCTGCAAAACATGCTCAAGCCACAGGAATTTGCAGGCTACCAAACTGAGAAGAAATTCAATAGAGACACCAAAAATTTTATTCAGCAGCCACTGTCATAACCAGAAATTTTCCCTGGTTGCACATTTGTTGCCATTGCACATTGGTACCATATTTGTAAGTCTGCTAGACTGTTTTTTATATACAGTGTCAATGCATACGAGCCTGTCACCCTTTGAGGTGTAAATTTATAAGACTAAATCTCAAGAGAAGTGTAACAAAAGTATTTCATGCCAGAAATGCATCTAGCTGGAGTCTCTACCAGTTCTCTACTCTCACTCATCTGAAAAAAAAATTCCAAAAACCTCAGACTGAGCAATTACAGACATGTCCTCCTAACACCTATTAAATAATATTTGAGTTATGAACAGAGCTGTGAGTGTACTTTCCATTTTTTTACATTATGAAATTATGATGTTTTTCTCTATGTGTTTTCATTATCCCATGCAATATTTAAATCTTATTAGAGTCCTTGGTTTCAGTATGGTCAGTGGCTTAATCATGCACTATTTAAAGAATTATTTTCTGACCTTTTGACTTCATTCAATGTTACTTATGAACATACATTCACAGAATATATACTCTATTTTTATCTTTTAATTATTCAAATTATAAAGATAAACCCGGTAGAATTTAGTAAAAAATACTTTTCAAGGCTTGTACTTTAAAAATGGTAAAAACAATTGTAAATTTTATTCATCTGCAGAAAGGGAGAGGACCTTTCCAGGGAGAGTGAGAGACTTGGATTAGAAAAAAGAATATATATACATATAAAAAATACATTTATGCATTATATTTTTTATGTATACATGCAAGAAATTATTCTGGACTTACCAAAACAAACCAAAACCAAGTAATTGGAAAGCACACTGGATTCAGTCCAAATTCTTATTTGCAATCTTGATTTCTTTGTTCAGACATCAGTTATGATGAGTATTTACATTGCAGAATATAAACTAATTTATGGCACTTACATCATTACCTAACATGCTGTTAGTCATCTTCCATGCTGAAATGTTCTAATGTGAAACAGCCTACCTCCGCTTCGGAATATCATTGATTCATTGCTTACACTTTTCCTTTAAGGAACTGAGATGGATGCTCTCAAGATGCTGTCTATATATCTAATGTGATTCTAACTTGTAGAATAACACAAACATACTGTACACAGATGCTTCACACTCTTTTTGAATTCACTTTTTATTTCTCTTAGTAAGATAATTGCTATAAATTGAGGGGAACATTTTATTTACACTGATTGCAAATGAGATGAAAAACATCACAAAGACATAAAATAAGTTGGTTGCATGGTGCACCATGAAATGCAAAAAACAGTGTTTCAGAGAATAACACAGTGAAAATCCTCTCTGCTGTATTAAATGATATAAAAAATAGTTGGAAGCAAGGATTTATGTCCTGTGATATTTTATTAGCTATGAGTGTTGTTTATGCTGACTTTACTCTCCCTTAAAATCTATACAACCTTCATTGTTCTTTCTGAAATATAGTTTTTGGAGAAATTATCAGAGAATCATATAATGGTTTCAGTTGGAAGGGACTTAAAAATTATCGAGTTCCAACACCCCTGGCATGGGCAAGGCCACCTTCCACTGGACCAGGTTGCTCAGAGCCCCATCCAACCTGGTCTTGAACGCCTTCAAAGATGAGGCATTGGGGCATCCACAACTTCTCTGGGACCTGTTCCCTCACAGTAAAGAATTTTATTCTAATATTTAGTCTAAAACTATCCTCTTTCAGTTTGAAGCCATTTCCCCCTTGACCTGTCAGTCCATAAAGCCCCTCTTCACCTTTCTTGTAGCCTCTTTCAGGTACCTGAAGGCTAGTACAAGGTGCCCCTGGAGCCTCCTATTCTCCAGGCTGAAGAACTCCAGATCTCTCTGCCTGTCTTCAAAGGAGAGGTGTTCCAGCCCTCTGATTATTCTTGTGTCCTTTCTCTGGACTTGGACAACAGGTCCTCATCCTTATGTTGGGTGTCCCAGAGTTGGGCACAGCACTCCATGTGGGGTCTCACCAGAGCAGAGTAGGGAGCAGAATCACATCTCTCGACCTGCTGACCGCACCACTTTTGAGGCAGTCGAGGGTGTGGTTGGCTTTAGGTGAGAAGCTAAAGACTCTGGAACTGTGAAGTATGCCTAGATTCAGTGGCTTAGTCAGTGATATCTGTACTCTTTTTGCTATGACTGTAGTTGCATGCACAGGTTTTGTTGGTTTTTTAATACTTCTATATAGATTGTGGACTTCTGATTCTGAGGCACTAGGTAGATATCAGTGCAAAATCATTCCACAAAAATATGTGAATAAAGATTTTTAATATTAAAGGTATTTCTATTATTTATTGCAATTACAATTATGGTATTAATAGTTTAAACAAAGACATAAGTCTTTGTATATGTTGAGATATTCATCTGACCCACGTTACAACCCTGATGCCAATGCAATCTTCCACTGAATTTATTCTTAATCTTAAGAGTTATCAAAATTTTGGGTTTAAAAAGTAAAAACGATTGTATAAAAATTGTAGCTAGTGGTAAACGTATTTCTGGAAAGCTGAAAGTTTGAGATCCCATCATGAAAAATGTAATATTTGGCCACAGGGAAGAGATGAAGCAGAGGATAACAGTAGGAAGGAAGGAAACAGTGCAGAAAGATGCAATAAGCTCTGCTGTCATGGCAAACAAGCAAGGAAACCCATATGATGCTTTTTTGATTTAAACATAGCTAACAGTGTTTATGGATCAATAAATATCACAAGTCAATTTCTGAAAGAGTGTGGAATGCTTGTGGGACTTTTCCCTCATTTCAGCTTGCGGTAAGTTGCTCTGGTTATGTTAATTTTCCTATTTTTCATCTAGAAACTTCATTCCAGTGGTAGTTCTGCCATATGCCACACAATCTATCCAAAAGTTTGATGACTTTCATTAATAAATTAAGTAATTATCCTTTATAGGCTTCTACCCGCCGCTCAAAAATCTCATTTGGGATTTTTAGTTATCAAAGAATAATGAATTAACTTCTCAGATAACATAAGTCTTACACAGTTGCATTGATTGAAATTAAGTCCTTACTGAGTGAAAAAAAAAAGTATTTTCACACTAAGTAACTAGCTTGGTTTAGTAGTCTCAATAGAGGGATGGAGCACCTCTCTTATGAGGAAAGGCCAAGAGAATTGGATTTATTCAGCTTGGAAAAGAGAAGGTTGACCTAATTGTGGCCTTCCGGTACCCGAAGAAAGCCTACAAAAAAGAATAAGCTGAGTTGGAAGGGACCCACAAGGATCATTGGGTCCAACTCCTGACCCTGCACAGCACCATCCCCAAGAGCATTTTCCAAACACTTCTTGAACTCTGTCAGGCCTGGTGCTCTGACCACTTCCCTGGGGAGCCTGTTACAGTGCCCAACCACCCTCTGGGTGAAGAACCTTTTTCTAATATCCAGCCTAAACCTCTCCTGACTCAGGTTCATGCCATTCTCTCAGGTAATTTCACTGATCACCAAAGAGAAGAGGTCAGTTCCTGCCCTTCCTCTTCCACTTGTGAGGATATTGAAGACCTCAATGAAGTCTCCCCTCAGTCTCCTCCAGGCTGAACAGACCAACTGGCCTCAGCCACTTCTCATACAGCTTCCCCTCAAGGCCCTTCACCTTCTTCGTTGCATTCCTCTGGATGTTCTCTAATAATTTTACATCTTTCTTATATTGTGGTGACCAAAACTACACACGATATTCAAAGTGAGTCTGTAACATCATAGATGGAGAGACATTTTACAAGAGCATATAGTGACAGGACAAGGGTGAATGGTTTCAAACTGAAGAAGAGTAGGTTTAGATTAAATATTAGAAAGAAATCTTTAGGGTTAGGGTGGTGCAGCACAGGAACAGGTTGCCCAGAGAAACTCTCATTGCCCCATTCCTGGAAGTGTTCAAGGCCAGGCTGAGTGGGGCTCTGAGCAACCTGGTCTAGTGAAAGGCGTCCCTGCACATGGCAGTGGGGTTGGAACCCGATGATCTTTAAGGTCCTTTCCAACTCAGGCCATTCTGTGATCCTGTGATATAAAGTTTTAAAAGACATAAAAGAGATAATTTTATCTGAGTACAATAATTTTTATGTGTATAAACAGTTGAAAAGTGTTTTTTTGACAAGGATAACTGCTGTGTTTCTGGAGTCTTAAGCTACATATCTCAGAAGTAAAAAAAGGCATTTCTGTTTTTAATTTGAAGGAGTTAAACCAATCCCTGACACTATTTTTTTTTTCCTGAGGAGAGTATATGATCCTACTCTTATTAATTACAAGAACTAAGAAGAGGATGGCAAATGTCAAAATAATTTCCTATCTAAGTACCATTATATTCAGAAAATATTAAGTTCTTGTCTTTGAAATTTAATAGGTTCTTTTTTCTAAAAACACCAGTCTCTTTCAAAGTGAACTATAGCTAGAAAACGTAGTTAGACAGCTACGGACACCTATTGACTTATTAGCCAATCTGCTTGCTACCTGTCAAGAGAAACATGGGAGCTAATGAACTCAGAGGTTAATGGATTCTGAAAAAATAAAAAAAAAAAAAAGTCATATAATACTCAATGTTTTAAATAACAATAATGATGTCACCTCAGATTTATACTTGCTCTTCTAAATATTAAATGCCAGTAGACCTAAGCAGTTTCTCAGTAACTGGAGTCATCATTCTTAGAAATAAATTTTAAAATATAAACGTCTAGAACAGGCACCGTCTCCCTTCTCCAAAATACAGCTCATGCTAATGAACTTCAAATTTTGCTTTTGTACAAAAAGAAAAATCAGCCCTTTTTGAGGCAATTCTGTGAAGCCATAGATACAAGCATGCAAACAATAATTGAGGTCTAATAACTTCAGGAATAAACATAACCTCTAGTAATTGTGTCCATTACATATTGTGGGGTAGTAAATGGAGAAAAGGAAATGAGGAAGAAAATAAAAAAGCACTGGAAAGATTCCTCACAATCTTTTTTACTCTCACATCCTTGTAAATCTCCTCTAGTAACTCTTCTGCAATGAGACTTAATTCAGTTTTTTTAAAACATAATGAGTGAAAAATACTTCCTTTACTACTTACACTTTGCTGCTGACAAATCACTGGCTACCTATGCACTATAAGCAAAGCAAAATCTTTGTCAGGAATTATTTTAACAGAATGTATCTTGCAGCAATATCTGGATGATCACTGCATTTGTGTCAAAGTCTTGTTTACAATAAACATCTAAGTTCTTTTTTTTCGTTTTGCCTTGACATTACAGTTTTTGTTATTGTTGCAGAACACTAGTACATAGCACATCTATTAGGCCTTCCATTAAATGCTTACATTATTTTGGCATTCCTTTGGTCTTGTTACTGGATTTATTTACCGGATGCTTACATTCTACATTTATACCCATTTTTTAAGGGTTTATATAACATACATAGACTTTAACTCTGTCAGAATTCTCTTACCTTTCTGTTTGAACTTGCAGAGAGTTTCCTTAAACTTTCTTTTCATTTCATTTTCTTTGCTCTTCTAGGCACCACTCAGGGCAAAAATTATTAAATTTCCACTTGAAAACCTCACTTATAGTTTTTGTTTCTGAAGCTAAAGAGTAGTTCTGTCTGTAATGACCTAAAATAAACCTTGGGCAATTCTGAAGTTATAGTCATATAAAACTCATTAAAATTTTGGTAATTTTTGTGGCCCTACAGGAATCTGCAAGGTGTTTAAATCTCTTACATTTTTGTATCAGATTCATGAAGTTAAAGGGGAAAAGAAAAGGAGGACTATGAAGAAACTGAAAAGAACATCTAACCTCCCTCCTGTTCAAAGGTGGTTTAGGATTGCCTAAGGTAGGTACTTATCAATATGCAGTTGAAACCATAAAGGAAATTCTTCAACCTCTCTCCTTGATTCATTTCCCTTCTTTGGCCTTTTAGGTAAAAGGCTTTTTATATCCTAAATTTTATCTAAAAATTAAAAATTAAAAAAATTCTTATCTACTTGGGCAGAGAGTACAGGAAATTATTCTTTTTTAATAACAGCCTCTTTTTATTTAAAAATTTTTTTCAAGTTTTTCTTCATGTTTTATTCTTGTAATGTAGCAATTTTGGGGGAGTTTCATATTTGATTTCCAAGCCTTCTTAATGGCAAAATTTAAGTAATGAATTAGCAAGGATAGTAATTTGCTTATTCTTCATGTACAGTGGAGTTCAAAAAAGACAATCTGTTCTGAAATAGAGAAAGATGTTATTTTACAAACTCCACATGACTTTCTGTGTGTTCCTGATGAAATATTTCAGAATCATCTCTGCCATACACAGCTGCAATACTCTGACTGCAGTTTCCACACTACTGAGTAGAACAGGACAATTTATCTTCTTCTTATTCTTTATCCTCCTAATACATTCCAAAAAGGTGTTTTTCCCGTTACACTGCTGTTCTCTGCTTGGCCCTTCTCCACTGCAATATCCATATTTTTGTCTGACTCTCCAAATATTCTGTTTTGTATGTATGCATCTGATTCTCCTGGGTGTAGTGCTTTATATTTCTGTTTATTGAAGTTCTTGGTTAATTTTGTTCACTTCTCTAATTAGCAGAATCGGTTTGAGTTCTAGTCCCATTGCTCAGCATGTTTGCAAAGGTTTTTTGCTGTCAATTGAAAAGCATGTAGATTATTTTCAGTTTCACATTCCAAGTTATTGTAACATCTTCATTATTATTACATAATTAAATACATTAATCAAAACTTAATGTATCATAGCTTAGCTTATCTGGTTTTATCTCTTAAAAAAAGTGCTACATGAATTTCTAAGTAAAAACTGGATAGTTTAGAATGCTACATATAAATGAAAAGAAGGAAAAAACTCCCTTTCTTAAAAAGAAATGTCAATTTTTCTAGCACTAAGAATTTGTTTCATAGTTTTCAGCTATAGCTTGAGTATTGAAGCATGTTTTTACATTTACTGTGATTTTACTTTTTCATTGTTTCTAAGTGCTGATAAACATTTCACAGAATTGTGGCAACTGACATGCAAACACAGCACCTATTCATATACATGCACACACCACCTTGTGTACTACTTGCAACAGTAACATTTGAAAAATTACAATTTTTAAATCATAGTGGTTATTTACAGAAATCTTCAATCATTGCAGAAAGCCAGGTTATTCTCATATGGGAAAATTTACACAATTCATTTAATATAAAGCTATGAATTTTTTTCTATTTCTTCATGCACTGTACTTATCAACCAAACTCTCAAATCCTCTTCTGTTTTCTTGCACATGAGAACTGCATGGTTGTAGAAAATCAAGTTCAAAAGGACCGCTGAGGCCTTATGTAAACAAGTTTCATTTGCCCATCACAACTGATTAGTTCCTTGAAGCACCTCCCAGTTGAAGGCCAATGATTTCCTTCGAGTCGCACTGCTCAGCATTTTCAAGTAAAAGCCTGCCATATGGGCTGCAGTAGGCAGCTTAAATAGTCTCATTGTTAGCAATTATCTAGCACTAATCTTACCTGTTTAACATATAGTACACATTAAGTCACTGCATCTAATAAAATTTCATTATGCATTGCAGAGCCATTCTCTATTGTCCTATTATTACTAAGTAAGTATTACTGTTAAGGGATTAGATGTGCATTATATCAGTGAATGTGTATTCAGACAGAGCTCTAGAGACTGGTGTTACCATTCAATCTTTGATCAAAAATAAAGAAGTATATTAATTTGGAGTTTTGTTCGTCACACACTTTTAAGGTATTTATTTTTTAAATTGGATATATGGTATTTCTGTCTCTTTCATTGACACCATGCTTCCATTTACCATTGAGTTATCTTTTAAAACACAAGAAGTTTTATTAGTGGAAATTAGGCAGTTCTGTCAAGAATGAAAATAAGAAATACAGTCTCCCCAGTAAAGAAAATAAAAACTGTAAATTTGGCTTCATACCTGCAGTTTCCAACTCCATAGCCTAGCTGGACTCTGAATGGCAATCAGCCATCTACAAAGCTGAGCACCCAGTGCATACACAGTGCAACCTTTCTGCAGCAAAAGTTACTATTCTGTAGATATTTTCATTACTGAGATTAGAAAACATGTGTAGGACATCTGAATCACCTGCAAGAAGCAGTGCCTGCAATGAAAAAATTATAAGAATAACACATTACAGAAGTACAAAGATGATTTGAAGAGAAACGGGGTTTTAAGGTATATTTGCTGACTGAAATTCCTCTCTGCTGCTAACTCAAAAAATTTTGCATTCTTTTTCAATTAGCTTGTCAGCATTTTGGAAGAGATGATGAATAATGAAATGAATTCAGAAGAAATTTCATGAAGCAAAGAAAGAGAGGAAGGAAATATCTTCAAACAGGAATAACCTTAGTCTCAAAGCACTTGAACCTTTACGTTAGTAGTAGTAGCAATATTTTATGAAAAATACGGCCAAAGCATTGGACTCAGAGAGACCATTTCTTCTGTAGATACCAATGTTCCAGAACACATATAACAAGAAACAATCTGTTGCTTCTGTATATATTCCTGCACATGTTCCTTAGGCACCAAACTGAATGGAATCTGCAGAAGAGAAAAGAGTGGTAATGAAAGGGGGATTGAGAAAAAACAAACACAGTCTAACAGGAATGCACAAGAACCAGGAAACCAGCTAGAAATCCCACTTCATAAAAAAAATCCACTTTCACAGTTTCTCCTGGATTTTTCAACTCAATTAGTCCACACAGATTAAGGTCTTAAAGAGTTTGTGTAGGGTGTCCTTAGTTCTCAGTTACTAAGATTGACTTTGCTGTTTTGCAAGCCTTGCTGTTAAAATAAAAGGTAATTTTGCACAGATACAAACTAAAAGCTAAGTCCTTGATAGAAGGGGGAATCGGACATCTGAGAGTAGGAGCTGTTTGATGATAAAACATAGATGCATTTTAGCATCCTGAACTTAGGCTTCTGTGCGTGTGCTGAATACATTCTGCAGTTGTTAGCTAAATGTAGACACCGACAGTTTGAACATGGGTGGGTAGTGACAGTACAACAGACATACAATGATGGATGCTACAGAGACATTTAACCCTAAAAGAGCTTTAAACACCTAGATTCTGACAAAACCCACTGTCCTTTTCTTCACTTCACTGCAATGAGCTTTTTGCATTTTCACTGCATTTCCATTTTCAGTCCCACATTTCCCTTTTCTGTGGGAAGGTTCTTTAAAATCTAAGGTAGATAGACATCTTGTGCACACAATTTGAAGAAATAAAGGAAAAGGTGCTGTTCTGAATTTTGTAAATAGTATGTAAGTTGTATGATCTTCCTACTGACAGTTTCCTTAAGATGCTTATTTCTCACAAGAGATTTGGTTCTGTGTTTTATCTACACTCTTATGGTGAATGACAAATGCTATTTAACAAGCCCAATGTTCTTGCTTTTGCTATGTGCCTTTGGAGTACTGAAGAAATACAAAGTCATGGCAAAGATTTCTGAAGAAGACTAATAATATGCGAAGTGTACCAGACTATTTACAAGGAGTGAGTAGAGCTTGATATAGTAAATAGCTGGGGAAAAGTGTTATTTAGAAATTTATGTATTCTATTTGTCTCTCCATAATAATGAATCCCAGTATCTCTGTATTTATGTATAGCCAATGGTTACATAAAAATTGAAAGTATAAGGTAAAGTTTTGATTGTCTAACTAGGAACTCAAGTGTTCTGGCAATTGTAATAAATGCTAACTCTGAACAGTGGTCAAATGCTTTGCTGGGAGTATTGCTTCAGATTTTATTTTTCTCTTAAAAATTTAATTTAAAGCCTTTTTACCACCCCAAAATTCAATCTGTAAATGTGCTTTCCCCTAAAATTTGTTTCTACCACATAAGATGTTGAAGCAAATTACTCTAAATGTTTCCAGGGGATGTTGTCTGAGGGAATTTCTAGTGCTTTAGTGGAAGGATTGTTTTTGGACTGTATTTCTACAGTACCAAGGAGATCTTTGAAAGATTTAGTTTAAATGTAACACCAGAAATTAACATGATACTGCTTTCTATTTTAAGTTTGGGGGCTTTACACAATTTTCTTTCAAGATGATATGTTAATTCGCATGTGTGAAAAAAGCATCTTTATGTTTCTGTAGAGAGGGTTCCCTACACAGGAGTATGGTGTGGATACTGCTGGAAAGACCATGAGATCAAATTTGGGTAACAGATATTACATGTACAAATGCCTACAGGAAAGGCCACAGCAAGATTCCTGCAGCTAGATTTATTCTAAGGTTCATCACCAATAAAGCTATTATAAGAATATTGGTTTAACAGAATTTTTTTTAGGTAATGGGATCAATTATGCAAATGAGTGTCTAATTAACCATAGAACATAACTAGATTTGGGAATGCAAAAAGATGCAGATATGGAATTAAATCTTATCACATGGTTTAAAGGGAAAGCTTGGCCAAAATGTAAAGCTCCAAGGTATAAAAAGGGAGCCAGCTCATGGTCAGATTTCCATATGGAGTTCTGTTTAATCTGGGCAGACAGAAAACTTGGAAGTAAAAATGATATATCAGCATAAAAGAGGAAATAGGGTAATTCAAGCAACAAAACCTTGTCATTTTCCTGTAACTTCAAAAGAGAGTATCTGAGTCGAAAGCTGTCTTAGTGAATATTTATAGGATGGCTTAAGGATATTTCCACATAGTTTCTGCAAGAAATAAAAAGAAAAACCTCAAACACATCATAACACTTTGAGATTGTGGCTGATTAAAAGCATACCATTATTTACTGTATTTTACTTAATTTCCTAATGCTCCTCCATTCACTCCTGCGCCCCCTGTATTTCTGTTTATTTGCGTTCTCTCTTTCTTGTATTGTGGGCTGTGAGGTCCTAACCCTCCTGTCTTTCACTGTAAAGAGATTTGTGATCTAAATTAAAGAATTACCTCTTCTTTCACATCCTTTCTGATGCTCTGTATTTTCAGGCTGCCTCTGTTATTCTCTCACCACATTATTAACTCCCAAGTAACTTCTTTCTCTACCACTGTTGTCTGGTCTCTAGAGTTTGGAGTGGGGATTTCAGTTAATGCATTCTAAAGCCCTGATTGCACTATTGTGGATGTGCTGATTTCAGCTGAAGTAAAGAGATTTATGCCAGCCCAAAGAGCGGTCATTGTGTATCTGAAATAGCCTAGGTTTATTGAATTAAACCTATTTACAAAGGAAGGTACTACTCCAGTCCTGGTTTGAAACCTGTTAGTCTTTGTAGAATCACTTGACATGAATGAATACAAAAGTATTTGAAAGTTCATGCCTGTGAATCATATTACAGCATTCATAAAATACTTACATTAAATTTTAAGTAGTGCAGAAATAAGGATTTAAAAATAAACAGTAATAGAGTGAGATGCCTTTTTCAGAGAGAAAAAAGAACATTTTGTCTTCTTAACCTATTCACATCTCTTCATGTCTTTAGGCAATGATCTCCCATTGCAATATATAATCCAAATTAAAATTTGTTATAAAATGTGGCTAGCTGATTCCAGTCAGGTTTTTCAGTTGTTAAACATCGTCTCTTATCAATAGATCATGATCTTGATTAAAAGATAGAATAAATCATGTCTACTACTCTGCAGGAAGATATCATTTCATTTATCCAGTGCATGAACAGAGAGATTGACAAACACCTAAAATGCTGGTAAGACATTTACATTAAATATATTTTTTATTTAAGAATTCTTTCTTGCCTTCTGTTTATTTTTTTTCTTAACAATTCCTTTGTACAGGGATAAATCCTTTTTTTCTTCTGTTTCTGTGCTCTTTAACAGATGCAAAAACAGCTATTACAATATAAGACTATTTTTTCAAATTAGAAAGATAAATACACAGCATCTATCAATCTCAGGCTATGATGTTTTCAGAGCACAATGGCAGCTATTCATGGAAGAGTATAGCATAGTGTTCCTAAAGCTTGCTCTTCCCATCTGTAGTTTATACAGCTGCAGATTAGAAATATCTGAAGAAATATTCACATAGACTAGAGTGAGATCAAGATGAAAAGAGACAGCTATTAAAGAAAGACACAAAACCTCTGTCAGATTTCCAGTGGACAGGATCATGGTGACACAGTTGAATCAAGTGCTCACCTCCAGTCTATCTGTGGGTGTCTAGTAACTGCTTACCAGACTTGCAGAAACTTGGGCATCTGTGCATCAAAAATGGTATCTGGTAACTATGAAAATTAACATGGAAATCTATTTGAAAGGGACATGGGATACATCTAATCACTGACAGTTCTTGGACTCCAGTCCTTTTTAATGTGATTTGTACAAGTAGACTGCTAGATCTGTAACTCCAGCAGTTTTTTTGAGCATTCTCACAGACAAGGAGAAAAGATGAAATTAAGCAGCTTTATCTATACTCCAATATTAAAATTCTCACCCACAATCCTTAATATTTTGTAGGTGGCACAATCTTTTCACCACATTTAACAATAAGTCATTTTTGTTTTTTTTCAATTCCAGATAAGATATTTTGGGGAAAAATAAATAATTGATATGGAAGAGAAAAAGTCCTGAAAAAATTTGTGACAGAGTGGAAGGTGGTTTAGTTCTCATGTCTGTAGTTGCCAAGGAAGGAAGCAATGACAATAATAGGTTTAAGGCCTTTATGCTTTTTGTACTGATATACTGACATAGTTCATTATTTAAAAAAAGCATGCAGTCATCTGCATACCCACACAAGCAACATTACCCACATATTCATTTAAATATTATGCAGCCATAATTTTCAAAACCTGTGTGTGTTGTCACTTATCTCTCCACTTATACTAGGATAGGTGTGTAAATTTTCTGGTTTAATAAGTAAAACTTCAAAGTAGAGAATTCAGAACAGACCCCTTACCTTTGTTATTGCTCTCTACTTCTAAAAGTACTTCTACATCCTTATAATTCCAAGGAAGTCAAATATATCTTAGAGATGTCTGTAGAAGAATCACTCTTCCATTTAAAAATTCTCATCTGTTTGAATATAAATAATATTAATTCAGAAAATAAATTTTCAGGGTGGCAATGGTATTTGTACTTAGCATGTGTGTGGCCTGTTTCCCTGTACAGGAAATAGAATAAAATTGTTATTTCCAACAGGGTAAAATAGTTTTTAAAATTGCCCCTTGAAAAAGAAAGATTGTCTTAAAATAATAAAACATCATTGGCAACAAATGAAATCTAAGCTTTTTTTCAAATTATGTACCTACTTCTAAAATTTTGTTTTTATAGTATTTGTTATCCATGTAATCCTACTAGATTTTTAGAAACCAAGTAAAATTTGGAGAGAGAGAAAGCATCTTTTCTGATTGATTCTCATAGTCAATACCTTTGTAAAAAGCTAGTTGACTATAATTAAGTAATTACTAAAATGAATATTATTCTAATTTTGGTGTTATATTTACCTGAAGCAGTCAGAGACACAGTAAATAATAAACTGTGAACATGCAAATGAAAAGCCACCAGTAATTTCCAGCTGTCATAGTATATGCATGGAGAGCTTAGTTGATGCCTTTTCTTGGTCTTAAAATCAAGAGGCACACACGGTTAGAAGGGGGAAAGGGATTTTACCTTGGTATTTATTTTAAGGATCCTTAGGTGTACACATCCAGGTCATATGCATCGAGATGCACCCCGCTGAGTCTATCTCTCTGTGTCCCCCTCCCCCCAACATTGGGTATAACATTATAGGTTTTACTAATTAGCATATCTATCAAAGATTCCCCAATGAAAGGCTCAAGTGAGCCCCCCTCCCCAAGGAACCTTCCCCTGGATGGTTCTATCTTAGTTTATAGAATGTGTTCTGGAGGGGACCTTGGGGTCTGGGGCACACTGATCCCTAGCTACAAAGCTTCTAAAATGTTTAGTCTCTTAGCTTGACAAACAAGTCCAAGAATGTAATCAAAAAGCACTAGGAATACAGAAGTTGTAAAAAGGTATAACAGGGGTATAAAAGAAAAGGCAAAAATCTTCATGGCATCATAGCTACATGCAAGAAGGAAGAAAGTACGCTCTTTTCTCTGTAAAATATTTTCAGACCTTACTCTAGTAACTAATGTCACCCTCAACTTAATCTAGTCTTCTGTGAATATAAGACCTGATATTATCTCTCTGTGTATAGAATTTATATCCTCACTTTACTGTCTGATATTACAGCTAGTAATAAAGGTGTTCCTTTAATAAGCAGAGTAAAAGGTCATGAGTTCATTCCTCTTGAGGGTCATGATGCCTGTAGAGAAAAGCAGTTATTACACACCTAAGGAAATTGCCTAGCTCTTCTAATTTCCACAGATTTCTTGCTTTGGTGTTGATCTGAAGGAAAGATGGGGGTGAGGGAAGAGAGAGAGAAAGGTGCCCTGAATTATGCCTAAAATGTTTAACAGTGGGATTCAAAATAGCATAATTAGTACAAGAAAAAAGAAGTTTTTGTAACCACTTTTTGGGTGATTGATAGAAAGGCAGTGGGGGATTAGCAAATGAAAATTTATATAATTTTACATAAAGAAAAATTTCCATTGCTTGTCATGTGGGAGAAGTCGTGCAAAATCCTCACTTGCCAAAATGGCACCAAACAGCATTTATTTTTCAGTTTCTCCAGGTTGTTGCAGGCATTTCCTTACACATTACACTTTTTGCCAATCTATGTGCACAGATATGTGTCAGGAATGACAGGAAAAATGTCTGGATCATAAACAAATTAATTCATAATTGTTCCAAGTAAGGATCCCTAGTCTTTGCAGCCTGTACTATTACTCTAGTTCTACCTCTGAGTTGAGGGGGGAGAAGATGAGGGCTGGGATGAGCAGAGAATACTGCAAGATGTTGTTTTAGAGGTGTCACAGATTGTAGAAGGCATCTGGAACCAGTTTTGACCATATGTATAAAAAATGAAGTTTGATTCACTATGCGTATAATTTAGTCTGGCGTGGTTATGACTTAGAGATGCCCAGACTTCTGCTGATTTGCAAATCCCAAGGTCTTCAGCTGTTTTGCCAATTGAGTTTCTTAGTTCTAAGAGAGCATCTGAAAAGGGACAAAAGTGTTACCAGAATTTAATTTAGAAAGCAAGGGAGTCCCACTGACACAGATTGTTCCACTGGGTGCAGCAAAATCAACCTGTCAGACAAGTACACAGCTTACTGGCTCGGACATGTTTAAGAAAGCGTGGTAGACACTGGTGCAGGATGTACATGAGACCACATGAAGGGGGAAGCAGAAGGAGATGTGAGACAAGACACAGGAGGTCACAAAAACACTACATGTGAGGAGAAGTATGAAGAGGCCTGTCTGCAGAAATGACATGGAAGAGGAATGTGTAAGAGGCTATTGATAGAGACATGATGGAAATGCACTCTTGGAACAAGTTGCGCTTTGGCAGAGAAGGCATTGTGACCCATGGGCAACCCATGCTGGATCACAGATAGCCCTGAGGGACTCAGCCCAGGGATGAACCCACAGCAGGGCAGAAACAGACCTACAGAGAATGCAGCCTGTGGAGGGACTGTGGTAGTGACACCCCCGGGGGACTTAGGCCCATGAAGAGTTCCTTGCCGGGGCAGGGTCACCCTGAAGCATACAGCAGCCCATGAATGCTCCACACTGGAGTGCAGGAAATAATTAAGAAGTCAGAAGCAGTGGAGGAAAAGAGTAAGATGCAAAGGGTAGCAGAAAGAAATAGCTGTGCATGGACCTCAACCTCTTGCATTGCCCTTTGCCTCTCCAAAGGGTGTGGGAAAGATTGCATGTATTGTGCTGCAAAAGCAAGGGAAATTGAGACTAGAAAAGGGGGAAGGAAGGTGGTGGACTGGAGCAACACCTGAGAAACAAGCAGAAAGGGTGGGCTTTTCCCTAGCTGATTGTTGTCTTTCCTTTTTCAATACCTGAGATTATAACTAAAATTTATGTTAGTTGGCAATAAATGAAATGAAGTGATATTCCTGGTATCAAGACTGTTTTGTCCATGGCAACTGAAACACTGGTTTATAATATTATTTGAACTAAAATAACTTTCATCGGAGGGTTGGTTGAAGTTCATGTTGTACGCAAACTGATTTATTTATGCTTGGCCATCTGCAAAGTCCGTATCTTTTGCTTAGGTACCAGTTCACCCCTCTCATAATGCCATTTTCAACGCTCAGTTTATTTCCATGTCCCACCAATAATTTAATGTTCCTTTGTGTATTTTGCTCATATGGCATAAGTGAATACGTCGGGGATATACAGATGCCTTTCAGTATGATGTACTTCTTTGCCAATATATGAAGAGGAGGTCAATGTTTGAGAGAGAAGAGACTATGAGGGCAGTAAAATCAATGAACTCTTTATTTAATTTAACTTGCAGGGTGACCACCAGCTGTTACTGCATCAAATCAAAAACCAAAACAGACACACAAAGAAATGCAAGAGAGTTTCCATGGGAACTGCTGTGAGATTTGTGATGACAGCATTTTCTGTAGGTACAAAATATGCAGAATTGACTTAAAAACCAAAACCAAACAAAAAAACCCCCAGATAGTCTTTTCTAGTCTGGAAGTAATTTTTTCTCTTAGATACAGCTTGAGAACCAAATCAGTTTTATGCAGCAGGTAATTTCCAGAATTCACAATATTAAATATTTGTTTACAGAGTGTTGTGTATGAGTATATATGAAAGAGACAACACAAAACCCCCAATCCTGTTGAAAAGCTATATGAATCTTTACAGTAAATCTTATGCTGTACTGATGTAATCCCCTCCCTAATAAATGCTGTAAACCTAACTAGTTTGTAGTAAAAGTTCATTTAAAAGACACCTGCTACTTGCTGACCTACTACAGTACAGTTAAATACCATCCTGAAAGCTTGGGTTTAACGGTTTAATTTATTTTGTCTTAATGTGGCAACAGTAGGGAAGCAGATATATTGCCTTTCTAGCACACCATCCCCTCTCTGATAACTAGAACATGAATTGGAGCAGTGCTCTCTCCTCATACACAGTTGGAGGTGAAAATTCCTGAAACCTGCAGAAGTCTTAGCTCAGAATTTTTTTTTTTCTCTTTGGTGATCATTTTGCAGCATTGTATGTTAATCCATATAAAAGAGTAATACAGCTAATCTAGACATAGAACAGCTTCGTTACCATACCAATTAATCAATAAATGGCAGAGAAGATACACCTATCACTGCTTTCTAATTTATAGGAAATAATTGAAAAACACTGATACTGAGCATATTTTTTCACATCTCTTATGATTTTACGAATGAATATTGTCCTTAATGTGTTGCAAAAGTATCCCAGAAATTTCTTCTGTCCTTTTAAAAAGAAGTTGTTTCAAGTTCTATCTTCAAGTATCTCTGATGTTTCTATTTGTTTTAAATAGCAGTTGATTTTTTCAGACTGGAAGATCCTTATTCTGTGATGAGGGAAGTAGGCTTGGCTTGTGAAGCACTTTGAGGTGAAAAGAATTATTATAGAAACAGATGAAAAAGACAATGCATTTAGCTTCCCAACACTTTTAACTATAAAAGATTAATAGGATTCTTTGAGAAGTGGTAGCATCTCTGTTACTTACGCTACATCTCAAAGATTTTCCAAGAAAAGTCATCAGGTTAGAAAATTTCCCTTTATTTCAAACTGTGCTTTGTTTTTCTAAGAAACCACTTATATAGGCCACAGTTCTCAGATGCTTATTTCTTGAAAAAATGTTGGGAACATATCAATCAAGTAAATAATGGAAACATTTAAACGTAAAAGCCTCATAGTCACAAAATAAACATGGCAAGATATTTACCTAGAAATATATGGGAAATCTGAGGGTTCCCAGGAGATGAGAAGTTGGAGAACTTTTAGTAAATCTTTTGTAAGATCGAAAAACACCACCTCTATTCCTTGATTAAACATACAGAAAGATTCTTCTAAGAAAGGGAGCTGTATGAAAAAATAACTTTCATCAACACAGTATGTGGAATTGATACATATGAAATAAAGTCTTCCATTGACTCAGTTATAGCCACTCACTCTTCAACTTCTACTGGTGGAATACTGAAGTATTGAAAGTACATTGTTTAAACTTAACTTTAACTCACAGCTGAAAGATTCTTAAAGAAGCAGAAACCAGAGTTTATTTTTGTTACTTTGCACACAGAATTGTTAGGAAACTGTATGTGAAATAAATACTTTCTAAAAGATATTTTAGAGTTGTATGGTTAACCACATAACATTAGGAAATACCAGTTTAACAGAAACCTGGAAAATTTCTTTGGCTTCTGGTGGGTCTGCATCACATTGCAATTAAAGTCTGCATAATCATGTTTATTTCTTTTGCTTGTGCGTGGCATTTCTATATACCCAGCTTTTTTTCATGACTACATATGGAATATGTTGATGGCCGCGAATTGTGGGAAAAGCTTTGCAAAAGGCTGTGTAAGACCATCCTTTTGAATACCATCCAAATACTAATTCTGTGCTTATGAACACTCAGTGAACAGAAATACTGAAGTATAATACCAGTATAGACTGGAGAGAATGAGGGTAAAAACTTTTAGGTGTGGAATAAATCTGAAGACCAAACCAAAGTCTCTACAGATCATTCTTTATTAAGGGAAAAAAAAAAAAAAAAAAAAAAAAAAGAATGTTGCAATGGGGATGTTGCAACACGCGTACCAATCAATGAGGCCCGCGGAAAAGAAATATATATGGACCAATTCTTGATAGATGTTTCAGAGGTGTTTATTTCTCCAGCCACATGGCTGGGATCTGCCGAAGAACTGCTCAATCACAGGACCCGAGGGTCCTTGCCTGCGCAGGGGAACACAAAACAACCCATGGGGAACGAGGCTGACCAGGGGCAGGGAAACCCCGTGCCTCCCCTCAGGGCCCCTCTCTCAGGACCCCACGGCAGGGGGGAAGGGACCCCAACAAAAGAAAAAGAAAAAACACCCCAAACCCCCCAAACAAGACAAACCCAAACACATTGGGAAAGTATGCATTCTTTATGAGAAAAAAACCCAAAAAGATCTTAGAATTACAGAAAAAAAAGTTGATATACATGAGAGAATTACTTAAGAATCTTCTTACATTTCCTCTAGCCTCTTCCTTCAGCAGTTCTTGAGGCAAGAGGCAAACCTTTCAAAAAAGCCACATTCAGGGAACTGTTCAGGAAATGTACTTGCATAAATTGCAGATATTTGTCTCACCTCACTGACTTTGTATCTCTGTTTGCATGTGATTATTTCAACAACAACAACAACAACAAAGACCACTATTCTCTAAAGAAATATTTAAAAGTAAAACAAACAATCAAATGGTATTTGTGAGTCTTACATGTTCCTTTCTCTAAACCATTAGATTGGAAACAGCCTAGTTTAGAGACATGGAATGAGATTCAGAGAAAACATGTTTTCTTGTTCTGTCACTGAACTGACTAGCCTTAGTCAAATTGATTCTCTTCTCAGTACTGCTGTTTCTGGGTTAAACGCAGAGAAGACAGTGACCTCATTAATGTTGTTTAACCCACTAATGAAAACGTGTAGCTATTATTCATTGTTGTTGTCATAAGGGAGGTTTGAGGAAAGCATGACATCTACCCCTCTGGAATAACATGTTTTACATGTATCCTAAAGTGCCTGCTCTGAAAGAGATTATAAGTAAAAGAATCCACATTATATTAAAAGCAGTTTTCAGAAGAAAGGAGCAAAGTTATACTCCTGTTCATTTTTAATGAAGTACATGAACTTTAACACATATTTTACTATGTATGAAGAGAGTGTAGCATTTTGGGAAATTATTGTCAGTGGTTAAGCTGTATTTATGTGCACCATGTAAATTTTTTTTTTAAATACTGACTAAAGAAGATATTTCTTATTCAAGAACATAAATAAGCACCAAAGGTTCCTGAAACATAATTAAAGATGAATAAAGATTGAGTAAAAGTACAAATTTATTCTTCAAGCAGGTTGAACTAAGATTTTGGCATGGCTTTTTAAGTGGAAAGTCTAAGGCTTTCATAGGCTCTTTTTCAGGATAGCGTGCATAAGCCCATGGAAATGGCTATCAGCTTCCACTTACTGCAGAGAGAGGTTACATTATTGCAGTCAGGTATCTCACTTTTAGATAACAAAAATGAAATAAAGTGAAACCCACTTTCACTTACTTCATGTCCTATAGCCTAAAAGAAACTTGGAATTTCCGCTACTGGTGCTCAAAATGCAACTTGCTTGCAAGAGAAAACAAGGAAGGAGAAACTGTGTACACTTGCTTGAGAAGAGTTTTACTGAAAGTCTGTACAACTTCATCTGCATTACAAAATCCTGACTAGTTCATTGACTGAAAGGCTAGGTTTGCCTGAATAGCAGTAAGATTGTAGAATTTGAAGTGTGAGTTGAAGAGCCTGTTATCTAAACCCTTTTATCAGATTAAGCTGTGTTCTTATCTATATGGAATGTCATTTTATTGTGCCATAGCTGTGGAACTAGCATTGCATTTAAAGGCAGAAAATGATTTTTCTTCAATAAAAAATAAATACATCTTTGTTACATTAAAATTTTGCTAGCTTGCTTTTTAAACAGTACTGAATAGAAGTAGAAACCATCATTATACTATTGTCCCTATAGAATCTAAAAGGTTCACTCGAGAGCATGAGAAGGACAATTAGAAAGCCTTGTAGGGTGGTGGATATGGCCATGATGCTCATTCAGATGCTTCACATGGCCGCTATTTCATTACGTCACTCAGAGATGTTTTATCTGAGGCAATATTAAAAGTTCCTGCTGTCCTCTGATCCACTATATATAATTTCTACACAAAAGAAAAACAGAGTTGAAGTATCTTTATGCAGAAATCACAAAGTGACTAAAAATTGCTGAAAATACAGGTTCAGAGGCATTCTCAGTGTGTTGGAGATATAGAATGTCTTTTGAGGAAAAGATTAGTCACTTCTGTAGAGTACTAAGAAAAATGTTAAAAACCAAAAAATGCATCATCATGGTTTCAGAGAGAAATATTAAAATCTTATAATCTATGAGCAACAAAAGCTGGTATGTAATATTCCTGATTGGTAAATGGCTCTGATTTATCAGTGCTATGCAGTCATGAGAAGGAATGAGTCTCTTCAGTCTGTGCTACCCACCCCCAGCTTTGATATCTCTGGGAACATCCCCACTGATATGGTGCTGATATTACCCTCTATTAACAAAAACCTCTTTCTCTTATTACTTAAGCAAAAAATAGAAAAAATTAAATGTAGTCATGAAGGAAGATCTTTTTTCTTCCCCTCGTTTATTGTGGAAAAATTCTGTCCCATGTAAAGGAATGGAATGTAAATGTACTTTGAAAAATATAACCTCTAGCAAACTAACAGAGGAAAATTACAATAAAAATAGGTGAGTGTAAAGATAATGGTGATCTTTGGAAGTTTTTGTCTGACTATCCACTGACAAAACCACTGCATGGAATCTCAGTCTGGTCAGGTACAGTGAATCTTTCTGGGACAGTATTTGGCAGACACAATGAGAACACACATAAAAATTAATTGTTTTGTCCCTGTTATATTTAATATAGTTATTTGGTAAAGTAAAAATTATGATGCATAACATGGTAGGATTGTTAAATCACCTTTATAAGTGTCTGGAGAATAAGAATTAATAATGCATGTCACTTTAAGATGAGTAAACTGAAGTACCTACATATTTCTTACACAGCACACTACTGCAGACCTACTCATGTCATTAGAGCTCTCAGGACTAATTTAATCACCAAATTGTTCTCCCCCATTTATCTACAAAATTCCCAGAATGACATTACAGAGGGAGCACTATAACCTTTTATGGCCTTCAAAAAGTGCTAACAGTATTTTTATACATTCATGTATTGCTTCAACATAAATGGGGATTTCCTGCTCTCAAACATTTATTCTTCACTTTTGATATCTATAGATACTTATCTCAATGACCCTGAGGTACATATTTTGTCTGTAGGCCTAGAATCAGCAATTTCATTATGACAATTGACATCAAAGATATATTTACCTGGCCTTGAAAAGGGTGTTTTGCTTTGCTTTGTATTTTATTGGTTTTGGTTTGTTTTTTGGTGTTTTTTTCTTGTTGGTTTTTTTTTTTTGTTGTTTGGTTTGGTTTGTTTGTTTGTCTGGGGTTTTTTGTTTGTTCTGTGTGTGTGTGGCAGGGGGGCTGTGGGGCTCTTTATGGTTGGTTGGTTGGTTGGGGGTTTGTTTGTGGGGATTTTTGCAGATTAGTATCCTGAATTAAAGGTTCAGGGCTGGGAAGATAGGTCTGGAATACCGCTACTTAGAAAAATGTTTTGATGTTGGACCCTGACAATCTTTTATTTAAAAATATTCTATCAGATTTATTTTTTTCTTAATATTTTACAAAAACATTTAGTCTGAGTATATTTTTACCTGCATATTTAAGTCAGTGTTTGACCTTTTTTTTGCTCTGAGGAGCTCCATTTTGCTTTGCAACCAGCATTGAATTAGAACAAGTACACTTGGTTAAGTTGATTTCACACATGTAGTAATTATTCCCATGACCTAAGTGATTTTAATAATTTTACAGTTGATTCAACTTGTTCAGATTTAGAGTTCCCTTTTAAAATATATTTTAGTCAAATTGCAGATGGTTTATCCCATGGTTAACCCACCACAAAGAAGCTTGACAACCAAATTAGTTTCTCAAACAAGGTTCAGAACTACATGTATCTATACAATAGACAAAATGAAATATTTTGTAAAGAAAGAACAGGTGGATTAATAGTTAGACATGGTAAATAATTCAGCTGTGTGACAGTTTGCCTTAAACTTCAAAAATATATTTTTTCCTATTCATATTTAAATATTTAAAAGCACATAAGTCTCCTAAACTATTTGATATTTGAAATATTCAGAATTGAATAGCATTTTATTGGATATGTTGATTAGATTTCAGGTCCAAATGCTTTTCATTACTTGGAGCCTAAATAAAATACTAAATCACAGGATACAAGTAAAATGAAAGATCCAGGCAAAAACAGGCAAAAGCAGTTGAAAGTTAAAATTAGTTAAAAAGCAGAGTTAAAGTTAAAATTCCAGCTTTATCCACTTTAGTTTGACTGAGCTAGCATTGCCAAGTCTCACTTGGTGGGAATTCTTTTGAAGTCTCTCGGCATCGTATTTAAAACCTTTACAATATACTTCCCTTAGAGATGTAAAATCTTTCTTAGGGTCTTAAAATCTCACTCCTGTAAATAATTAGAGTTGGAGATCCCTGAGGGCATCTGAAGTGTTGCAGTACCTTTGTCTGGGAAAAACTCTGGAAGGGATAATAATGGCCTAAATGTAAACAGTGTTTTCCAAGCAGAAAGATTTCCAAGTGACAGAACATCATAGCAAGGCTGCACAGCCTTTCAGAACAGAAACTGAAGAAAGAATTTGCTCAGTTCTGTAGAAAGCTTCTGAACTCACCCCTCTCATAGCTTCAATCCAGATTCTAAGATGTGTGCCTGTGGGCATTTCTGTACTGCAAAATGCAGGATAGACACCATTCAAATAGCTTTGAAGGAACTGTAATTCTTGCTAGTGTAGCATCAGTTAAAATTACAATAGATGTATTTGGGTGATTTAGGCAGCACTAATTAGTACCATGCTGAGAGTGCTCTGTAACTCTTAATTCAAACATTAGCTAATTTGGCTTTGAGAAGCTTTTTACTATTCTGCTTGGCTTGTTCTGGAATGGCTAATAGGTTTCCAGATGAGGTTAATACTAAAAAAATCCCTTGATATTTGGAACTGATATAACTCTATTGGGAATAGCTACTCCAGCATCTTATTCTAGACTGTTTTGTGAAATAATTTATATTTTGCTGAAGGCAGGTAGAAGACAGTATACCACTGTATATCACTGTGCCAATGCCTCATGTACATAGAAAGTACAAGGTCAGATCTAATGTAATAAGTTCCTTAGAAAGAAATATCTGAAAAAAATAGTAGATCATGGAAAAAGGATTGATCTTACCTAGCATTAACCATCAAAAGTTAAACATCTCATCTAAGCTATTTTGCTTGTTTGCTTTCCTCTGTGATCACTGAAAAGACATAAACACCTAAGTCATGACCTAAGTTGTTATCTGCCCTATACCTCTATTATTAGGGAGTTTAGGAAACTGCTTTAAGCAAAATTCCTGAGAAATGTTAGTGTGAAATGAGCTCCAGCTGTTATATGTTTTGGCTGACATTTTAATGATAACTGGCTGGTTTATCTGGGACTTTGTAATGCTAAAAATATTGAAATAAGGGGTTTTGTTTCTCACTGACTGTTTGAACTAATTGGCTTGTGACTGGTTTAAGTTTTAGATGAAATTTTGATTAATTTATGGCATTTTCAGTAATTTCATGTTCTTTAAGATGATTTTTTTTTTTCTAGTAGAAGTGAATAACTGATTTGATGTATTCATGAAATGGACCCAGTGATGTATCTTCTATTCTTAAAATAAAATGCAACACTGACTGAAGATGATCTTCAAGAGTCCTGGTCATATCATTTGAATTTATACCTGTTATTGAAGTTCTTTTCTGCATTTTAATGTGTAATGTTTTAACTTCAACTGTTAATTATGGTAGGTTATCATAAATGGCAGACATTTTATTTGACAATCATTATCTAAAGTTCTTTTTTTAATGTTCCATAACATAACTGAAAAAAAGACCAGAGCATCAGAGTATTCATTTGCTATTCTTTTTCTTTTGCTTAGTTTGCCACATTAAGTGGGTCTGGGCCAGTAATTTCCTGGGCAGCCACTGTGCTAATACATAAGATACAGAGATAATAATTTGACTAAATTAATTTAAGCCAAAATTTTGCCCATTTTAGCATAGAATCTGAGAAAACTAGTCTTTTCTTCACAATGAATGCTGCACTAAATTGATATAGCAATGAAAAATTTGGTCAGATGAAAATTATTAATTGGATACAGCCCTATCTTTAGATTTGGCAGATGATTCAGGTTTTTCCATATATGATTGTTTCTAATAAACACCATCAAATTGGTAATAGTGCAACTCAAAAATATAAAGAAATACAAATAGTTCTGTGGTTCAGAACTTGTCTCTCTTGCAGAGGTTTATGAATAAACTTAAGAATGTACTAACAATACGATTTTGATGACGAGCAACCTTTCATGAATACTTATCTTCCAATTATCCAGTCATTAAAAATTTTAACTGTTTCACAGGATCTGTTTCATTTCAGGCAGGAAGAAGCAACATACAATACAGAAAGTTTATAAAAACATTTATTTTTAGATTTCAGAATCATTCTGAAGTTCAGTTAAAAAAAAAAACAGAGGCATGGATTCTTCATTCCAAAAAAATTCAAATAAAAAAATAATATATTAGTGAAGAGAGTTTTTTATTTTACTTTTACTGGCTTAGTTTTCTAGACTGTCATGCAAACCACCTGCCACACATATAAAGTGGACTCGATTCTGTGACTAAAGTTTTGTAAAAGTCCACATAGAAAGAACAGAACAATACCTACAAAACTGAGAACTGAAAAGATACACTTCAAATTATGGTAGTTTGAGGTGCTAAAATACAGAGACAGAAGAGTTAACATCAATATTCTTCAGGACTCACAAAAAAACCTTGAAGTGAAAAAGAAAAGTGTAGGAGAAAGTATGATTATATAGTCATACTGCTTGTAGGTATGGGAATGGAGGTGTAACATATTGAGCAAAGAGGGTTCTGGGTTATTTCAAACTTGGCATTTTAAAAAAGTAACAATTTCACTGGAGTTTGTTATTTTGCACATTAGAAGCATAGCTGGGAATCAAAAACATTTGGAAACAACCAGAACAGCTTGCAGATAACTAACAGCAATATCCAGGACTTTTAGTAGCTATTTGGCACAAAGAGAAGAATTCACAGTAAGTCTTTAGAGCCCTGTGCAATTAATTATATTCATTTCAGCCTGATTTTTACCATGCATTTTTACATGAGCTTTGACATAAGTATCTGCATGTTACTAGAAGAGGCTTAATTGTAATTATCTCTGGCTGCTCCTTTGTGCGAATAGGCACAAGCTATTTAAGCAACTCTTTTTGAGAGAATCAAAAATAACTGGGAGAAGTTTAGGTATCTAAAAACTTTACAATATTGCTGATAAATGAAGCTCTATACTGATACCTAAATCCAAATTTTCCAAAAAACCGCTACAGTATTTATTTTTTTTTTTTTGGAATTCCAGTTCAGTGCTTTAGGAAGTTCATTGTTGCAAGAGCCTCACTACTGTTAAAAATGCCAATATCTTTATTTTGAACAATAAAAGGCATTGAACGGGTATGTCTAGGCTATTTGGCACACATTGGATTGAAACAGTAAGTAATCCCTATAAAAAGATCTCTGCTGAAAATTATTTCTAGGAACGTGGAGGGAGAGTCAAGATTCTTCTACCCTATCACCTTGCCTCTGCTACTTGGTCCTTGTTGATAAACCACACAATGAAGAAGAAACAAAACCACCATTATTGCATCCAACCATTTAAACAGTATTCAAACAGTGGGATGTCGCTTGTTTCCACATGACCCAGAAAAGGGGAACTCTTACTCCAAAGCACAATGGATAACATCAGGCAGTTTTAGCAGAAGTTTACATTCATAACATGTTTTGAGGTGTTTCGGTATGAGCGAAACACATGTGACACATTGTTACTTTACACAAGTAACTTCCTCTACTCAGTGCACTATTTTAGATATTATGTTTCTAAATGATGCATCAAGAAAACATGGAATTCTAGAGCTGCTAGGGTTTCCTATCCCGGCTCATTGAGAATTTCCTCCCTGAAGCCAACAAGGACTTCCTTCATTCCTTATGGAGAAAATTCTAGTTTTATAGCATAAACTAGAAAACATTAAAACATCTTCCTTGTTCTTCATTCCTTAAAAAAAAAAACCAAAAAAACCTACATTCTAGGATAGAGAGAAAGGCAAAACACAAAATGAAAACATATCTTATTTTCTTGACAACTTGAACTGGATAAAATTTGTTCCTTAATGTCCTTATGATACTGTCATTTGCAGCTAAATAAAAAGCATTCCTAAATAACAACAGAACTGTAATTCTGTTGGAATTGTTAGCATCGTTTCTTATGAGTTCAGCTGTAGAAAACTCTAATTCTTCAAAAGACAATTTTCCTCTTTATATTTTCCCCACTTAAGATGTGCAGGTGGGAGGGTGTTGGTAGTCAGAAAGGGAAATCCTTATTTTACCTGGCAGTTATTTTGGGAGACCCTGATGCATACATTTTGAGATAGAAAAGTACTATAAAAGCATGATACAAAACCATTATTCAATTCTTCCTTCATTATGCCCTCAGAATTAAGAAAAGTTAATCACCCATTACAGGCTGAAAATAGTATCTGCAGTATCACTTCTGCATTGACAAAGATCAATTTGATAAATTTTTGGGGAACAATCATTAAAAGTTTTAGCTCCTTGTCCTAACTTCCTTATTTAGAAAATGGTTATGGACTTGAGTGTTACATCTTGAAATCTTTTCCCAGTTTGCACCTTAATATTATTCCTGAGCCATTTATATCTATTTTGTCATATATCAGTATTGCCCAAAAGTATCAAGGAAGATGTTAAAATTGAGTACTGGATGTCCTCATACCTTTTTTCTCTTTTTTGGGAAGGGGGCAGGGGTCAAGATAGTAAGCATTCAGAAACGTTTACTATTTACTGGTTCCAAGCACATAACTCTGAAATAGGTTTAAACTCAGAATCTTGTCATGAGCAAAGAGAACACATCTTTAACATGGAACTAAGGATTTATTGTTAGTCTAAGTTAAATTCAACAGTATAATCCATATAATCTTTTCTCTAGAGTTAAACTGCTTTTTCCACTCTTCTAGATCCTCAGATAAACAGTTTCAATCTACTTCAAGAATAGGAGTTTGCGATTAATCATAATTGTCCTGACGACTTTTGGGGAAGAGGTTTCTTCCTCCTCAATTTGAATTTATTTGGTTCTTTTCTAGAATTTGTTCTAACAATTTGCTTACTTTATCTTTTTTGCATTGGTTCCCCATTAATGTTTGACTGTTTACCTGCATTATGATACAACTCTGTAACAAGCTCCCATGGCTCCAATCTGCAAAAAAAGGTTAATGCATGTAGAGAGGCAAACCCTGCAAGCTGTGGGAGCTGCTGCTTTGTCCTTACACAAGTGAACTCAGCTGTGGAGTTCACTCCCCTGCTGGGGAGGTACCCAAACACTCACTCATAGCCTGAAGGTGGTCATCTCTGCTGATGGGCCATCACGGGTCCTAATGAACTCAACTGCACTGACTTAATAGGCAACCTTAAAGACTTAGAAGGTGCAAAAGACTCCTGAAGTGTCCCTGATCCACAGCATTACACAGTCATTCAGTATGAAACACTGCCCCACTGGAGATAACCAGGGTGTTCCTGAGCCAGAGCATAAATATTAACCCATTGACTGTTGTGTTTTGTGGGTTTCCCCTGCTGCCTGATGAATGTAGTCTGTGACCACTACTTTGACCAGCAGACAACAAAAGTGCAACAACCAAGGTGTGTGAGTTCCACATGTGGTGACATCTTTTCTAGTCTTATCCTTTCTTCCCTTTTTTTTTTTCTTATACATTATCTTACTTTTATGCTTTTATATTGCTATGTTACTTTAGAAAATAATAACCAAAATGGCCACATACCTGCTTTCCATTGCAACCAAATTGTTCTAAAATAAACCTTACATAAGTATATATTTACAAACAATGATCATTCAGTGTTGTTTCACTTTAATCTACCCCAAGGGATCCATTAACAAGAACCTGGGCTACCCTCACCTTCTAGGGTGGAGTGTAACAATATACCAAGTGCATTTCAACCAATTGGTTTGTTTGTGGGTTTTTTCCTGACTCTGGACATTGATTTGTAGCTGGTATTGCATCTTCACCTCTGAAGAAAGTAGCGTACACACAGGCACAACTGTGATGGCAAAGGCAGTATGATGTTCACAATGACTTGATAGATGTTAAGTAATGCATAAGGAAGGACTACATACCCTAAGATTAGCTCAGATGGTTACAGCATGGTGCTAATAACACTAGGGTTGTGGGGTTACATCCTTGTAAGGGCCATTCAATTAAAAGTACTCAATGACTTTTGTGGGTCCCTTCTAACTAAGAATATTCTATGAAATCAAGAATGCTTCCTGTTGCACAAACCACCTGGAAGGGTGGCAATAGGCTCCTTGCATGGCATTGGCTAAGCTTTGGTTCTTAAATGAACTGTTTCATGGAAGTTTGTCTCTGGGCTCACTCCTTTCTCTTGCTCTTGAAAAGGTGAAGTTTTAGAGAGTATCTTAATAACCTTGCACATTGATGTACCTTTTTTTAATGCTACAGAGGGTTCTCTCTTGAAAGTAAAACATGTTCTATTTCAAGACAGCAAGTATTTTGCCACTGAGAGGTAGCCATTAATAGGCTTAGCACTGAGTAAATGAGATTCCTGTAAGGACTTACCCTATTTTGCTGCCATGGACACAGACTGAGAAGTCCGGGCTGGAAGATCCTTGAAGATTTATCATCCTTCAAACCATCCACTAACTAACTTACTTGAATAGATGTTCTGCCTCTGTTTTCAGGGAACCATTCCTAGCCTTACTAAAAATGACACACATAAAGAAAATGGTGCCATCTAAATAAGTGTGTGGCAATTACTTAGATGTTCACAGTCATTAATGCAAATGTACTCTACAAGCTGCCTGCAGAAATCTTGAGCCAGTCCAGTTTTCAAAAGAGGAATGTCCTTGAGAAAAGCAGAACTCAATTAAAAAGCAAACAACATTACTACTGCAGGCAAAGTGTGCTAGGTGTGCGACTTTGTGTTGCAACACTAAGGGTCTAAAAATGTAAATGAAGCAATAATTTAATAAAACTAATGTGGAATTACAGATGTCTGAGAATAACTCTTTCCAGTTGAGGTCTGGTTGTGCAACTTATCAATACTTTCCAGTTTTTCCTTTTTTGTATTCCTGGTACAGGCCTTGTCTCTGTATTCAACAGTCACTTACTGCAAATCAGAGTGTTTTGTCTTAATTCTTGAAATAGAGTTGAAGGAGAGCTCTGCAACCTTTCAAAATTAAGCTGACTGCAGTTAATTCTCTTGGACACTACTGTTCTCTGACTCTATTTCAGAGGATGAATCAGAAAGATAAAGTCATCAATAATTTAGCTGTATTGGATTAACAGAGAAAAAACTAGATAAAAAAAAGAGAAAAGCAATAGACAAAACCACTTCAATTAAAGTGGAAGAAAACATCACAAAAGAATAAGGAGCATTATATGCTACAGTTGAAGTCTATAAAACACTTCCTGAGAAACGGAAAAGAGGTATTTTGACCAAGCCTGGTTGGAGTCTTGAATATTTTGTTATATTAGAGCAAAGACCCAATCTGTTCATGATCTAGCCTGTCAGAATGGCTAAGCCTAATGTCAAGGCGTTTAGAGGGCTTGGCAATTATCAAAGACAACTGCCAATGGGGGTATCCTGAATGTACTTACTGACTGGGGAATGTTGAATATGAGTCAGCAGTGTGCCCTGGCAGCAAGGGCCAACCGTGTCCTGGTGTCATTGTTAGCTGGTTGAAGGAGGTGATTGTCCTGCTCTACTCCGCATTTGTGCAGCCTCACCTCAAGTACTGTGTGTAGTTTTTGGCACCACAACATAAAAAAAATCAAGCTATTAGAGAGTGTCCAAAAGAGGGCCACAAAGATGGTGAAGGGCCTTGAGGGGAAGCCATATGAGGAGTGGCTGAGGCCACTTGGTTTGTTCAGCCTGGAGAAGAGGAGACTGAGGAGAGACCTCCTCCTCATGAAGGGAGGAGGAGGAAGGCACTGATCTCTTCTCTGTGGTGCTCATTAACAGGACCTGAGGGAATGGCCTGAAGTTCTGTCAGGGCAAGTTTAGGTTGCACAAGATTCTTTACATTTCTGGAAGTATGAGGGACTATGTGCTTGAAAGAGCAATGTTTCAAGAAATCTGCTTAAATTACTCCTAGTCCTTTCCTAACCCCTGTGATAATTATTTGAAACATGAATATTTCAATTTATCTTTCTTACTTTTCCTCAGGTTGAACAACAAAAAGGAGAAACTATGGGATTTTCCTTGACTTAGAGTAAAAATGTTCCTCTCTTGCTGGACATGGCCTAAGCGAGGAAGAAAGTTCACTCCTACTGTAGAGTATATAATGAATGTTATTATACATCTCCTCTGGGAGGGGAGAAAGAAAGGGATGGAGTGTACCAGACACAGGAAACGACAGAGATCCACAGGCTGCAGGTAGGAAATCTTGTGTTGATATCCAGGAATTGTGAGGGGTATCAGTGCAGTTATGCATGTTATGGATTTTTAGTTGTGAAATGGACACTTCTCTGGTTGCTGTACATAAGATTCCAAATGAAAACTCTCACTAATAACACTCTTGTTCACCTGTAGGTTGCTAATCTTCATAGTAATCTGTGATTAGTTATAGTGACAAAACAGTAAGAAAAATGTAATAATATGGAAGATTTCTGTTTTACAATGTCTGTCAAAAATATCTTGAAGGAAACATCTATATCAACCTTAGCTGGAACTGCAATCAGGCTGTTTTACAGAAAGAGCATTTGACAAAGTTAGCAAAAAATTAAAATATCTTGAAAGCATCTCTAAAATATAGCTAATTGGCCCTTCAGTTGGAACTATACTGAGAGGCCATTTGGGTTTTATTTGTGAAAAGTCAAACCTCAAGGATATTTTGTAAGACTGTATTCCCACTCCTATGGGAAGCGTTATTATATTTAGAGGCACACAAGCAATGTTTTGATTGCACTTTTGCATACTTATCTGTGGTATGAAAATAATCTTTGGGTTGATTTTTTTTTCAAATGAGTATCTGTCATTTCTGTAAACAACCAGGTCACTAATAAAGAAACTGGTATTACTTTTTAAAATACTGGTATGCTCATTATTTTTCACTTTTAATTCAAATTTAGTATTATGAAACATGGTAGAAACATTCTAGATTATGGTCCATATAGGTTTGCCTGATAAAGCTATGGGATGCAACAATTGCAGATATTAATCAGCTGCTTGTTACAGTTGGTAAGAAGGCTGATGTTAATCAATATTTTTGCCATTGTAATTCTGTATACTTCTATGTGGGTCCAGTGCACTGAGTGCTAAACAAATTTGCTACTGGAAAAAAAAAAAAAAAGAAAAAGAAAACAGAAAGTTAGCAACATAGTTCTCACATACCAGGCATGAATTTGTAAGCTCAATGTCCGTAGGAAGCAGAAAGAAAATGGTGGTAAGAAAGATGGAAACTTTTTTTTTTTTGAGTGTATTTAATTTGCAAAGACCACCACAAGGTAAGACTAGCAATCCGTGTTCCTCTCTATAGTGATTCGTAATACCTTGGAGAAAATGGATCCCCAGAGAGTTCATGAATTTACTCATGAACTGAGACCATCCTGTGAGCATCTACTGGCTCCATAAACCCTTGATGTGGTCAAGAGATACAGCTGTTACACAGCTGTTTTTATTAACAATGACATTTAACAAGGGTCAATTAAAACAGAGTCTTTCATGAAAATGGAATTTTGTCTACCACTTAGTAGTTCATAAGTACTTCTAATTTTAATTTCTGATCATCGTATTAAGCTTTATTAAGCTTTCTTTTTTCTTTCTCTGTTTGTTCTTCAGTAGGGATGCCAGCTGCTCAGTTTATGAGCTGTGTAGTTGCACCTGCAGTGTGTAACATTGCAGAGAATCACTCTTTGAGACAAACATCTTGCATGGTTCCTTCTTTTCTGAAGGGGATCTTCACTGCTCTGCTGGTTTGGTTAAGGCTTATTAGGAGCTCCTGAGATCATAGAGCAGGCCTGAGGAGGGGGAGGATGTACCACCACATGCAGATAGAAAATTACTCAAGTTCTCTGCCCTTACTGGAAAAGCTTCAACAAAGACCAAATCTCCTGAAGCT
Source organism: Corvus cornix cornix (assembly GCF_000738735.6). NCBI lineage: Eukaryota > Metazoa > Chordata > Aves > Passeriformes > Corvidae > Corvus > Corvus cornix. Next base: position 19,436,589 of record NC_046335.1, on the reverse strand, counting down.
CCTTGAAGTTTCCTACTTCTGAAAGCAAGCTCAGCCTTCTTAGAGCTGGGAAATCTGTATGGAGTCTCACAACTGCATCTGAGGTGTGGGAAGGAGGAAGGGGAGCACAGCCAAAGCCACAGATACAGATTTAGCAACTTCAATATCAGCAGATAATATATCAGTGGTCTTATGCTCAGAAAGTTTTCTTTCAGGCACACACAGTCATTCAGCTATGGCTATCTCATGCTCTCTGGTCAACTCTTTGTGTTGTCCTAATTACAATGCAAATGTTTGACCTCCTATACAGGGATAAAATTTGAACAGACCATTGTGTAAATCAGTGTAAGTATTTGATTACAAAGACTATGCTAAAATTACCAAATATACTTCACTAGTTGTACTAGTTTGAAAACAAACCAGTAGGAGATTGCAAGTCAGAATTATAATTTAATAGGAAAATTAAAATAAATACAATAGTACAAGAACACTGACAGAGTCAGGATACAACCTGACACCGTTAGTCAGGGTGGTGGTAGCAGTCCAGACAGAGTGCTTCTGTTGAAGCAGTGATACTCTAGAAGGGTCTGGTCCTCCTCTGAAAGTCCAGTGGTACCTCTTGTCCTCTGGAAACCCAGTAGGTAAGGGCTACTGTGGTGTTCCAAACCTCAGATTATATCCAGGTAGGAATGCTTGGTTCCTTCCCCTGGGCGGAGCATCTCACAATGGGATGATGTAATTCTATGAGTCATGCAGTGAGGCTGGATGGTCCATTAGCAGAAGATATTTCCTGGAGGGAGTTATCAGGGATGTGTCATGGAAGAGACAAAGAATACTGCCCCACCTGGTTTTAGCAGATGGTGATTGAATACCTACTTTTGGTTACATCTTACACTGTAACCTAAGACACTAGTGCTGCTGCACAACATCTTCTCTGTATTTTTATTATGGTTCTGTGCTTACAGCACTGACTAAAAGAAGTACTCTCCTAGTGGAGAAAGCAGTGGCAATGAAATAAAAAAAAAATTCACTTCAAAGTGAGAATCATCTTCTCTGGGATTCAGATTTAAAATATTTTAAGTACTACCTGGAGCAAACTATATATCTAACAGAATATTAGGTCAAAAGGTTAAAAGGTTTCCATGCACTCTGTTAACTTCAGCCCTAATTACAACCCGTGGACTAAAAAAGATTTTCAAAAATATTCATGTAAGTATCCATAGAGAACTCACTTCATTTCTTTCTTTTTATGATCATGAATTATGGTCTCAAAATGTAAGGAATTTTTTAATTTGTTTAATTTTTAATTAATTTTTGGAAATATGTGTATCTCTGGTTTCCAACTGTTAGTAGCAGTTAGATTTGCTTGAAATGTGAATCAGTTTTTTCCTTTGGCTGCTATTTGTTGCTGTCACGTTCAGGTTTACTGTTATGGATCAAGAGTAACAGGACACTAGTAAATCTAGTGTCCAATAACACATCAAAAAGGAAAAAAAATCAACAGTGATATTAGTATCCAGTTTGAACATTAAAAACCCCAAATCAAATAAAACCAACCAACCAGCTCCATACATTTAAAACATAAGTATTTATCATAATGCCCACAAACATGTTTCATTTTAATTCCTTTTATGACTCTATCAGAAACTGAAGTGAGACTAAGGTAGCAGTCAGTTCCTGTCAAAATGCACACAATATTAAAGGTCTTTTTGAAACTGACAATTCATTTATAAGGCAGGCAGTTTTATTATCTCCGATATTTGTAACAGGGGACCCTTTCAGCTGTTCTTCTTTGAAGTGAAAATTAATCTTTAAAAGAATCATATAATTACAGAATCACAGAATATCCTGAGTGGGAAGGGACCCAAAAAGATCATTGAGTTCTACTCCTGGCCCTGTATAGGACACCCCAACAGTCACACCATGTGCCTGAGAGCATTATCCAAATGCTTCTTGAACTCTGTCAGGCCTGGTGCTGTGACCACTTCCCTGGGGAGCCTGTTCCAGTGCCCTTCCACCCTCTGGGTGAAGAAGTTCATATGGTTGGTGGTTGCCCAGACCTCTAATTCATCAAGAACCATAAACTGGACTAGTCTAAGCCAAAATAAATGAAGAGCAAAGAAATCAGTTAATTCAGGGAAGAGCGCTTGTGTTTCAAAATGCAACGTGGCATTTCTGTGGAAATTAAAACTGAGTAAGCCTAGCAGGGATCGCTAACCTTACTTCATAAGTATTCTCAAGAAGTCTAGTTGTTTGTTTTTCCTAGATTAGTTCCAGGTCCACTGGAAATGTTTTCCTAGTGCAATTTTTTACCCTCACTCAGTTTAGTGGAACTTGCATTCCATGATATACTTCTGTTATTCTAATCAGAATATTAGTACTTTAAATATAATTTTAGGTTCCCATGATATATTCATTTTGTTAAAAAAATTATTTTGTAACATAATTTTGCATAATAATGTAATACACTATTATATATTATTATAGAAATGCATATAATTGTATGTAAATCATATATTATATATATTGTGTATACATATTGTGTATATGTTACAATGATATGTATTTTATATACACATATGTAATTATTAGATAATCATATATAATAAATGTTCTATATTATAATTATATTATATAATTACATTTAAGCTACACCAACTTGCTATTTTATTTTTTTTATTTTATTTTTTTATTTTATTTTAATATTGCCAATAAAATTTCAGGGACAGATTTCTGCTTCATTTATGTTTGAATAGTTACAGTCTAGTGAGTGATATCTCCATGCGGTTGACATAAAAAAGACTTGTTTGTCTTTCCTATGTGCCTGGATCAATCTTTTCTTATCACACTGAGTTTACGTGTACTTTAAATGTTCCCAATATATGGGGCTACTTCTACAACAATAAACCAACTATTGGGCAGACATCTCTAATTTTTTTGCAATGAATCAGAACCCGTTTTCACTGTTTTTTTCTCCTTTCAAGGATACTATTTCTGGAATATTTTTTTAGGACCAAGGGTTGAAGCATGTGCCTTCTTATCAAAAAGTTTCACTAATATACATAATTTTTTTTTTTTCAAATTTCTGTCAGTGAACATTTTAGTGCACTTTAATTACTATATTGTTTACCCTGAGCATCACTGAAAATTTTGATTTTCTTTATTCCCTCTACTGCATGACAACAAAAACAGATGATTGAGTGTCAAGATCTTACCTTCAGCTGACCTTTGAGAACTGTATGCCCAGTGAGAAAACTTTTGTCATATTTCACTTTTAGAGTGTCACAAGATTTCAGTGTTTCAAATCTATTAAATCTAAACTCCCCTCAGACTTAAAACATTTATTGTTTTCATTCTTCTCACCAGCCCTCAGAGCATATCGTTCTTCTGTACCCTCAAGGGGAGTATTTAACTTTGATTTCTGGTCTTTTTCCTTGACTCCAGGAAAGTTGTCTGATTTGATTTGGCCACTTGAGCATATGTTGTCTCTGAAGCCTGACTCCATACTTTGGGAGTGTCTGAAATGGTCCCCACTTTGTTTCCTTCCACTATGTTGAGAAAGATTTGGTGATGACAAACCAATAGGCCTCTGGAAAGGCAGAGTTGCAGAAAAAAAACCCAAACAAAAATAATTCCTTTTTTTACTCTGTATAGCTTTTCATAATTCACAACCTAACTTTCAGATCAGGATGAAATTTGCACTCCAAACACTCCCACTTCTTTACATGTGAACTGAGATTTGTCCTTAAGAATTGGTGGTTCAGGAGAGCTGTAAAGTTAATTTGACAGTAATGTTACAAAATTGTATCTATCATAGAATGACTGTAAATCTTATTGCCAACAGTTCCTGACATTTAGGAAGCCAAAGCAAATAGCAGATTGTCAAACCCATCATATTTTTCTTTAGTTACTAGCCTTCAATCTAAGAAAATATACATCCAGTTGATTGAAATTTTAGACACCTTTTCTCTAAGGAAGATCATTCTAACTGATCAAGTTATCAGCTGATTAATTTGTTACCCTAGTAATGATCCAGTTCTATCCTCATTAAGTTTCAAATGTAGAACTTTCAGAATGATTTAAATGTTACTGTGTTCTGAGGCTCACACTCAATATTTTGAAATGTTTCCACTGTCCATTTTGAAGAAAACCTATTATAAACACAGAAATTATCGCTGAATGACTTATTAATTTGCAAATTATTTCATGGTGAACAAGGTGCTTTGGTGTTGCTAAAACTTAATTTCAAAAGAGCATTCTTTGAGAAAAAATGAAAGAACCAGAAGAACACTGCAAAGGCAAATGTAATATTGTATAAATTAACTTTGCAAAATTGGGCATCACACAGCCAATAATAATTTGCAATACATGATTAGTGAGCTACTCATCGAAGTGAACTACAGAAAGATAATAATGTACCTCTTCGGGGTTTTTTTCTGAATATGGCAATCATATGGTGTTATGATCTGGTTTAAACCCAGAAAAGCAAAGAAAGCTAAGTCTCTGTGCATAAATCAGAAAGAACTTAGAAGGTTCAAAATATTCCCAGAAACAAGATTAAAACCAAATGAGATTAGATGTTGGTGCCAAAAAATCGATGTATTTTATTTAATAGTAAAAGAAGCAAAGAAAAGGGGAGAGAAAAGAAAGAGAGAAAGAAATAGAAGTGTGCATGGGGGGTTGGGGGGATATGGACAGGTGACAGGGTTTAGGTGGAAGCATACCAGCCATCTGAAGGTCCCAACGATGTCTTGTTGCTCCTCTCCATCTGCTCTGCGGGTGGTGAGGGTCCCCCATCGCTGCCATGGCCACACCGCCACACGCCACCACACGCCAAAGAGTGCAGAATCCTGTGGGTTAATACACACTTTGGGCCAGGTGGGAATGCCCACGTGTCTCCCCTTGCAGGGGCCAGCTTGACACTGTCCCTTGCAACACTGAGGGTCTGTTGTATCATCTCTGGGGCTCTGGTGCAGGGTCTGGGGACCCCTTTGAGGGAGGCCCTGTGATGGGCCATGTCACCCCCTCCTGCTGTGGATACACTGGGATCCTCTGCACAGTGGAGGATGGGCGGTCACTGCGCCTCTGACCAGAGGCTTTTCCCAGATACCCAAAGCCTCTCCTCCTTCCACCTCTTGGTGCAAGGGTCTGTTCAAGCCTGGCAGCTGATAGCCCTGGGGCTGTGGTCTCCACCTTGGAGGCATTAAGCCCGTGCTTTATGAATGTCCCCAGCCCTGAGTTGTCACTTTATCTTATCTTCATCATCGAGCAGTGTAAGGCCTCAGTCAGGGCCCCATCCAGGGTGTGGTAGTCTTCTCTGCAGCTTTTGTGATACAGTTTAAAAGTCTTTTAAGAAAATATTTAAGTCATAAACTATAATATTTCAGTCTCTGACATACGGTAAAATTAATAATAATCTCAGTGCACTGTCTCCTATGTTGACAACATTTGCTGCAACAGGAGTCATCTATTCCTACAAAAAGAACTCATTATTATGCTTAAAATTCTCTCAGAAAAACGGATAGCTTGTTGTCTTAGTGTCTGGCTGCCAATGAAACAAAACATATGAGATGGTTATGAAAATGCTGCACAGTTGGAAATATGCATTCTAAATTGATAATTTGTTCTGCATGCCTCTCCTTTAGCATCAAAAAGGCAACTGCAAAAAAGACTTCTAGGCTTTTGGTGTAGGCAGACTTGTCTGACTTTTTATTGCCCCCAAGAATGTACTGGCCAAAGTACTTGCTTATTTTGTGTACATGTATAGCAAAAGTATGCAAATTGCACATAAATCAGTTCAGAGTGAAAACTGATTAGAAATTTTTAACTATCAGAAAAGTGAGATTTTGAAACAGTCTTCTAACAAGGAAGCCAGCTTAAATATGGATCTTGATAAGTTTGCATGAAGGAGACCATAGTATGGATTCCTTAAAGTAGGGCAAAGACACTGTAACAAAGGAATTTCTCTCCTGGTTTCCTAAATTAAAAACTTCGTCATTTCTGTATTATCTGTCATAAAACACTACATTAGAATTCCTGCTGCTTCTGCAGGTATTTTGAGAAAGATTTTGATTTATACACTGCCATTCAAGTTTATATTTAAGTAGGGCACCAAATTTGTTTGAGAACCTTTGCATCATTAACAAGTTGTATCCATCCCTATGATTCAACAGGGGTCCAAATTCTATTACAGAATGTTTTCCCCTTAAAAATAACTGAGTGCTGCAAAAAATGAAGATTATACTTAACAGAGTTAGAATAGATATGTTTATTAAAAAAAAGAGTACATTTGGTGTACTGTATAGAGACGTTTGGATATGTGCTAATCTTTGATCAATTGGTTGACCTGTAGATCTGGAGTTTAAATACCCTCTAGAAAAGCTGAGGGGTTTTCTCCTTTTCTCTGATGTCTGGATTTGATCACATTTTTGCTTAAAATTGCCTCTTGGAGGCAATAATTTCTGTCCTAATGTGCAATGTCCAGGTTACTCATTTACATATCTGTATCCATCACGCTCTTTTAAATGACATGACATATTTTTCTGAGATGGACTAAACTTAAAACCAGCGGCTCAAGAGCTGATTAATGGCCTTATAAAATGTGAGGAAAGAATGAGCTTTAGCACATAAAGAAAACCCTTACAATGAGTCATGATGATCAGCATGTTCTCATAATTATTAAAATGTCACTTTTTTAGGATAAAATGAAACATTGTCTGTTCTGCCTCAAGTTTAACTTCTGAAAAAAACCCCATGAAATTACTTTCATCTAAAATGATTCCTCTTGAGTTTTTCAGAGATTCCAAATAACTACAGTTTTTTCTTACTTGTTTTTCCCTTTTACTGAAAAGTAAATTAAAAATTATGCATTTTAGTGCATGAATAGTTAGTTTTGGTTAACCTATAAAAACCATAAAATTAACCCAAAATCTGACCTCATAAAAACCCCACATTTTGATGTTTTTCAGGTCCAAATCTGAAATTTTTGTTAAAGACCTATAACAAACAATAAAGTGTTTTGTACAAAGAGAATTTCTACCGCTTTTTTTCCAAAAACTTATTGGTGACTGATACCATTCTCTCCACACAGCCTTAGAAATGCCTGTGGTCTAATTTTGAACTGATATTCTTACCATATGTGCCTATAATGGATTTCATAGATTTATTGTGAAGAATGTAGATACTCTTACACAAAGATTGTTATGGTAATGATCCATTCCTAAAGCTATTTGGACAATGGTCAGGTGTACTGTCTCGTACAATAATCATAATCAGGTACTACGTGAGCTATAATTGGATCTAGCCATAATGTGCTTCATCTTGAAAAAGGTATCTCAGATAGCGTTTATTGAATTAATTCTGAAAGCCTAATTCAGTCCATTAAATTTAATAGGGAATAAGATAGGCTAGACTAGAAGTTGAAATTTGCATTGCAGGTATACATAGTTTATGCTAAATTATTCTCATTTTCTATGTCTAAAATATAAATGAACTATATGACTTGTTTTCAGCTCTTACCATTTATTTTTCTTCAAAAGATATTAAGTTCTTATCTTCCAGCTGAATGTTTGGATTTTGTTCTGCATTTCTGTAAAAACTTTCATGTATTCTTATGTCCAGAGAAGGGCAGAAAAGCCTGTGAAGGGTGCAGAAAACACGTCTTACGAGGAGAAATCAAATGAATTGGGGTTGTTTAGCCTGAAGAAGAGGATGCTCAAATGGGACCACACTGCTCTCTATAGCTACCTGAAAAAATAGTTATTAATTTTCCATATTATGAACTATTTTTTGTACTTTGAAAGATGAGTTGAATTTTGTTACTTGTTAAAAATTCATCAGATATCATTTTAGCTTGGTATTGTTTTTTGGGAATTTTTCCTTTCAAAATCTTCTCCATCATACATCTTTCAATAGGGTCCCAATACCTGGCCTTCCAGATATAACTGAATGAAAAAAAAAAACATACGAAAGAGAATTAGATTAGTCTGGATATATGCTTGAATCTTAATGAGCATTTATTTAGATCAGAACAGTTGGTTTGATCTCTTATGATTGATCTGTCCTGGTGTTTAGTTTTCCCTAATTCCTAGGAAATTTTCCATTGGAATAATATTATTACCATGTTCTACTTTATAACTAATGCATTGATAAGTTTGTTTTAAGGGAGTAAAAATTACTTATGAAAAGGCAGTTAAATTCAAATTTGGAACCATCGGAAATTCTGTCTGATCCCATTGAAACTATCCCAGATTTTGGCTACAGCTACGAGATTTCCCAGAATACAAGTATCTGAAATTGGCCTTCCTCTTAACTTAGTGTAAATTTTACTGTATCATGTTTTTCCTTTTTCAGAAATGTAAAAAATTATCCCCTCAGGAATCAAAATAACTTTAACTATGCTAATTTCATGGAAACTAAATAATTTGATTTATACCTTCAGGGTATTGTCTTTCTCAAAAGCACTTCAATGAATGCTGTGAAATTTTAATTTTTCAGTAAACCTGCAAGCCTTTTATGAAGACAAAACTTGATGACTGAAAGACATTTTGGCAATGACTTAAAACATAAATGATATTTTAATTCTGAAATGTCTTGTAATGATTTACTTTCTGAAAGCACAAGTAGTAACTATAAAACAAGGAAAGATTGATGTGCTATGCATGAACAGAAAATTCTTGGATATATTCTCTTTTCTTCTCTCAAATGAGACAATATTTCTGAAAACAAAAGTCATCCCTATAAACACAGAATTTAGAGGAAAAGCATTAGAGCTGGAATATTACAAAGGAGGGAGACAGCTGCAACTGAATTAATGATGGAAGGTAAAAAAATAACCCCTTTAAAAATTCTTTTAGCATATTATTAGACAACTCATCAAATACAGGCTTCTTTTGAGTAATTAATTCTTCCCCAAAATTCTAAAAATTTAGACTTTAGGGGCTTGAATGTCTATTATTTACAATAGTTAGAAATCTATTTCAGTTTTTGGGTTTTGGTTTTTTCTCTGGTTGGGTTTTTTTTGTGCCTTGGCCTTTTAGATGATTTAAAAATATCTTCTCATTGAAATTTCTTGCTTTTTTGTCTTCTGACACTTCTAGCTTCCTAATAACTCTATTCACAAGAACAGCAGCTGGCGCCTGCACAAAATTAGGAAAATAATATAAATAATATTGCATTTTATTTATAATGCATTCTTTTTGAAAACTCTTATAAAATGCATTCTAGTGAGAAGTAGGTGCCTTCCAAAGTGAGTTGCAGGATTTTTCAGATTATCAAAAGATGTGTAAGAAAAAAAAGAAAGAAAGGATGAATAGCTAAAATGAAAAAGTGACAATAGCAGTGGTATTGATAATACTGGTGAAAATACATAAGGAAAAGTTAAAGCAAAGAACAAAGACATGGGAAAAGGTTAAGAGAAATGGAAATATGAGAACAGTATTAAAGGAATGATGAGATGTAGCCTGTCAGGAAAGAATTCAGGGATTTTGAAATTTTGATGTGTGAAAAAGTCATGCAAGTGACAGAAGAGACTCAATCGCTCAACAGGTGCTCAGTGAACAAAAACTAAGCTTTTTGTGAAGGATCACAAAATGAGGAACAATACAAACAAAGAGGAACAATAAAATTTATTCAAGTGTCTCAAAACCAATTCAGACACAATCAGAAAAAGTCCAAAGGAAGTAGAAATAAAGACATAATATGATATTGTATGTTGCATCAAGAAAAAACTTTACAATATGTTACTATTGCTAGACTTCAGGGCTTTGGAATGACATTTGCAAAAAAGTCTCAGGCACTAGATTGGGAATAAAGGTGAAGGTAAAAATGTGTCATATAAGCTGATGGATTTAGTGCACAACATTTCAGACTTCAGAAGAAATTAAAGTCCTTTCAACATTTTGTCTGAAGACAGTGACAAAATCTTGTGAAAAATCATTATGGTGTCAAAATTATGTCACTAAAGAAGTTCTAGGACAGAAACATGCTACTAGGTCTTCTTAGAAATATACTGTTTTTTAAAACAGGGGTGTTGGTGCACAGTGTACCCATGTGGACAGCGATCATTCTAGCTCGTATCAGCAACACAGCAGGACCAGGGCTGCGAGTGTCCTCCAGGACTGGGCACTGGGGAGGCCTCACTTTGAATCCTGTGCTGAGCTCTGGGCCCCTCACTACAAGGACACCAACGTGCTGGAGCATGTACAGAGAAGGGCACTGAAGCTGGTGAAGGGTCTGAAGCACAAATCTTATGAGGAGTGGCTGAGGGAGCTGAGAATGTTTAGTCTGGAGAAAAGGAGTCTCAGGGGAGACCTTATCACTCTCTACAACTGCCTGAAAGGAGGCCAGCCAATCTCTTTTTCCAAGTAACAATACACAGGAAAACAGGCAATGGGCTCAAGTTACACCAAGGGAGGTTTAGATTGAATATTAGGAAAAATTCCTTCACTGAAAGGGTGGTCAGGCATTGTAACAGCCTGCCCAGGGAAGTGATTGAGTCACTATCCATGCAGGTATTTAAAAGATGTGTAGACATGGTGCTTAGGCACATGGTCTAGTGGTGGACTTGGCAGTGTTAAGTTTATGTTTAGACACAATGAGCTTGGAGGTGTTTACCAACATAAATAATTCTACGTTTCTAAAATCTTGGTGTAGCCAGAAACGTCTGTATCTTGTTGTACCTATGAAAACAATAAGGGTATGGAAAGAATATGAAAAATTAACATAATCATTTAAATATGTAACAATAGGTAGTTTACAGACCAGTACAGACCAATGCCAAATTCAGGCAGAATCCAGATATCTGGAAGATTCCACAATTCTAGAGCTTTATACAAACTGTAGACTTCAGGGATTTTTTTTTTTTTTTTCCTAATATATGGGGAGATTATAACAGGAGTGCCTCTCATCAAGGGAAAACAGATGTCATGGATTTATTGTGTCTTGCCATCCTTTCTTTCCCCTCTGATTGAAAATAGCTCTCTCATGTAAAAGCCTGGAACTTGTGTTTTGTTTTCTGTGAAGGTGTTTGGAGACGTTCTTTCTGTGGTGGACTAAATGGGTCCAGAGAAGGCAATAGTCAAAAAATTACTTTGCTACACTGACTCTGGGAAATTTGCTGGCATGTATAGTCGCTTTTCTTACTCCGAATTTGCTTAGCCCCCAGAATGGCCACAGTGCTGTCCAGATTGATTTTATTCAGACACAAGTTAATGTTGTGAAGAGACACTTTGAAAAAAAGAGGATCTATTACAGATGAATGCCATTTCAAAGAAAAGAAGAAAAGAATAAAGGAAGGATGGGAGGAAGGAAAGAAGAGAGGGAGGGAATACAACTACATAAAATAATTAATAAAGCTGTATTTAAGCTGAAATTCTTAGATAAACTTTTATTTTAAATAACTTAAGCATTTAAGTCCCTTTAAGATTTTCCAGCCTTTAATTTTTTTCCTACTCTCTCCATTCTGTTAAATGGTGGCGTGCAGACACTTGACTGTATTTGTTCAGTTAAATGTATTTCTCCCAGTTCAACTCTTCAGTTTACCTTCATTGTAGCCTCAAAGGTTTCTTTTGAGTCTTTTTTAGCCACATTTTTTTTATTCTTACTAGGTCTTGAGACGTACATTATTATGTTTTCCTGGTTATTCCATGTACCATTGAAAATTTGCTTTTATATTTGGACTTCTGATTAATGTTGCTATCAAATGATTTCCACACTCAGAAAAAAGGTTGAAATTGCTATTATTTTTATTTAATATTTCAGAGGCCGTGAGAAAGGAATAACATCTAGAGGTATTCATGAGATATTTTCAAGGGGTTTTTTGTATTTATAAGGCCAGGAAATACTATGAAGAAATAGTTCAAAACAAATGGAATTTCAGGTCTCCCGTGGTATTATAGTTTTAAAGTAAGAGAACAATAATTTGATGGAAAGCTTTGATAAGATTTATGATGTTTTATTTTGCCCATAAATGAAATTTTGGACTTCAGACTTCCACTTGTATTTTGTCTTTTGTTTTTGTCTCAAGAGATATTTCCAGTGTTTTGAAATGGTTGTAAATAATCTGTTTATTAGTAAGTATTTATTTGTGTGTTTATTACTTTTTTCCAGACCATTTAATGAAAACTATACAGTTCATTTCTCTAGCAGTCTTGGAATAAATTACAATGCCATTAAAACAAGAGTGGCAGAATGCACAATTAATGATTTTCAAAAGTATGCCAGTAAAACCATGCTGGAAACTTTGGGAAATTAATAAAGCTGTAATGTAATTAGAGTCAAAATTTGTATTCTGGGAGAAAATCTATGTCAAACTTAGTGTTGTGCTGAGCTAATATATTTCAAGTTGCATTTAAGGGTGGCACCATACTTCCTACATAGAAGGACTTGTTATCACAGGACCACAGTAAAATCTAGAGTGAAAAATGACAGCTCTGTAACCTCCTAAAACCATTTTACAGCTATTCATATAGTAGGCCAGATTACCATCCACTGTATATTAGCACTGTGACATTGTTAAGATACCGCATTGCGCAACAAAATTTTACAGCAGTGAAATAACTGGCAAAAGAGATGAAAGATATCTTTGTGTTTATTCAGTATGATATTGGCTAAGAACTACTTGAACCTGAACCACAAGCCCTCCTGGCATTGCCTCTCAAATTTTGCATATCTAGAAGCACCAGTTATCTTGGGCGTATTGAATCAGTGTCCAGAGCCCTGATAAAGGAGCAAACTTTTCTGGGCATCGGCAAAAACAGCTTGAGGTGTCCTTATCTCTGTGCAGAGACAGGGAATAGGTAGTGTTGAAATGCTCAGTTAGAAAACATGGTGGGGGGTTGTGATTATCACTGTACATGTGGTTGATAATGCAGGAAGAGTTTAAAAGTAAACAGCAAAAAGGAGGATTAATCTGAAAAAAAATTTGGACTTAAATTTTTTGAACTTTAAGGTCCTTCTATGTTCAGTGAAAAAACGTAGACACTTTTAAAGGTGTTTTATGCTATCCAGATTGTGAGGATAGATGAATGAGTCACCCTGTAGAGAAGCTTGTCAGTTTCTGTGGAATATAAAATATTGGTGAACAATTCAACTAGTTCCAGAACCTTACTTTCAGAGGTTTAAATTATAAGGAAGGAAATGCCACTCTAATTTTTAAGATTTCTCATTCAGATGAAATTCTAGTACTGTTTTCCTACTACTTTTACCTCAAAAAACCCCAAATCAACAGCCTGTACACTTAAATTAAATATAGAAACATTCATTTTAAGCATGTAGTTATTGGTTATAAATAGTGACTAAGATTTAACTGTAACATGTACTCTACAGTATGGTACATGAGTAAAAGATGATTATTTGAAACAGTTTCAGAGAAGAATAATTTTCAGTTAACACTTCCAGAGCACATGAGTTATTTGTCCAGCAAAAAAAGCAGACTTGTTTCAGAGTAATCCCTTTAAAATGGCACCAGCTCCTTAGATTTTTATTTAGGGAAGGGTGAACATTTCTTACCAACTGATAGTAAGAAACATGGTGGTAGAAATACAAGGAAGCAGCAAGGAGAGAGAGGAAGGAAGGAAGGATGGAAGGAAGGAAGGACGGACGGAAGGAAGGAAGGAAAAAAATGAGAGAGGACACTTGAGAAAATGATTAGTAGTTAAATAAATTTGTTCTTTTCATTTTGTACTAAAAAATTATGCTGGAAATGGAACTTTTTCATCAGTGTTAATATTTTGCATAGTAGAACTTATGGATGACACAGGATAAATAGAAGTGTTTGAATAAGTTTCATGCCAGCTATACCTTATTTTGAGCTGAGTGATTGAAATGGCAAAGAGCTTTTTACCTTAGTCTAAGAACAAGCATAAATTCTTTAGGTGGCTGTTAGCATCACACATTTAACAATTATGACAAATCATTAGCTTTCATGGAAAATAACAGAGGAATTTAAATGCTCCTTGACTATAGCTGTGAAAAAAAAATAGCCTGAAGGAATCCTGAGCTTTACATAGATTGACATTAGATTATAATTATCTTTTATTGTGAGACATTATTTGAATCTATTCAGATTTTTATAACATCAGATATAGTAATTAATGTTCATAATGCTGTGGGGAAATAATGTGCTAACCTGGACCTCGATAATGGTTTTGGATTATGGCATTGAAAACATGGTCATGATTATCTTGAACAGGTAGGAACACACCACTTATGCAAATACTGCTTTTTCATCAAAAACAATAAATAAAAGGAGCAAAGACAGTTAAGGCCTGCAGCTACTGCACTTGCAGATTCCCGAGTATGCTTGTATCTTCTGTCAAAAGACTGAGTTTGGTTTTGTTCACTTAGGTTTAATGTGTCATGAATTCCTAGGTAGCACAGCCACAAGCCACTTGGAAAAGCACTAAATAAAGCACAAGGAAGAAGTGAGAAACCATTTACTAGACTAAGGATTTTCTAGTGTTTCAACTGTGGCCCCACATCCTACATTGGAAGAAAGATTAAAAGTAGGAACTGATCTAAAAAGCAGTCTGTACCAACTTACATGAATCAGTCTTCAAAAAAGTTAGACACATAAACATCTAATGTGAACCAGAAAGGATAAAGCATTACAGACTTACAAAACAGCTGAGTTTTAAGCCAAGTCTTTGCCAGAAGAATCACCTATGACACTAACCCAGCAGTTGTCTCTGTGGCTTTCCTTTTTGTTCTGCAAAATATGTAGATCTCCCACATAGATCTTTCCATATATCATAGAAAGGTTTTTCAATATGCATGTTCATCTTTCAAAACACAGCGGAAAAGTAGGTAGGAATTGAAGAAGCAAATGTGTGTGATTTATGGATCCTTCACTGTTCTGTACAGTCTGGTTTTGGGGAAGAAAGACAAAAATCTGCTGGCTAAGAGAAGAAAAAAAGAAAACTTGAGAAAAAAGGAAAAGCATTCTGGACCAGAAAATTTGAAATTTTCTGTAACGGTTTATTTTCTGATTTCAAATCTTCCCATGCTTTAATGTACTCTGTCCTTTAGTGAATCATGTACTTCTTTTGGCTCATTAATGTCATGCCAGTCATTCAAAGGAGCAGTAAGTTGACAGATATTCTAGCTCAGAAGTTTATAGAGTGTCACTTTTGTACTCCTCTTCCTTGCAGAGCAAGATACATATGTCTTTCATGATCTCTGGAAGTGAGAAATGTAATTGCTGGGATGTCACCAACTTTTAACAGGCTTTGCAAACCCTTAGGCAGTTAAGTCATCCATATTTCTAAAATAGTAGAATATTGCAGTCACTTTAAGGTCATTCTGAACTATGCCAGGTTTATGTCTCAAACAGATCTGTAACCTGTAACAGTTCATATTTACTCGCCCCATGAGTGGCATATGTAGTTAAACGTTGGCACAAATTAACAAGGTCCAGAGCACTGAAACTTGATTCTGTTCTTTAATACAGACAACCACAGTTTCCCTGCTTTTCTTCTCTGCACCTACCCAAAGAAGAGGGACTGGATCTCAACCATCGACAATTTTTCCCATGCTGGTGGTTTGGATACCTTATAGTGTCTCAAAAGGCAACTGAATTCACTAAAATTAATATATTTTTGACAATACAAAGAAATATTATTCCAGAAAATGAAATGTCTCTCGGGGAAAAAAAAAGGTTTAATAACAACAACAGTAATAAAGGAAATGTTTGGTGCTTTTTTAATTTAAAAATGTTTTTGTTTGTTTGTTTATTTTCTTGAATGAATGGCATGACTTTAAAGACAGATTCATGGAGAGGGTTTTTTGCCATTCGCAAAAGCATCAGGGAAAGAGACCTGTCCTAGTATGAGCTATGACATGGTAAGCAGGACATTCAATGGAATATGCGAAACTCCAGAAGAAATCTTTTCTCTGATGGATTTAGAGCATTCTCTGAAGGCGCACTTTGTGTGGCAGTTTGTTCCCATCTCACTGCATCATAGACTTGTCTTGTGAGGAGTCCAGTTTATGACAGAGTACCTTTTACCTCCAGCCTTCCTGCAGCTGCTCCATTTGATGCTCATAAACCCTTAACAGAGGAAGAAGGCTATCCTATCCTGACACAAGGGTCCACACACTTCCTACAAGTGATCTGGTGCATTAGAGTTGCTTTCATTTTCTCTGTCATTAGTATAATAACATAGGTCTGAACAAAGTGCTTTACTGAAACTACTTCCTGCCAATTCCCCATGGCAGTCTAGAAGTGTATTAGGAGTTGTATGGTATATTTAATAGTTTATTATTTGTCTATTATTTTTAAGATTCCTGACCTTTTTTTTCCTTATTCCCTGTTACTTCTGAAAAAATAACTTACTCTGTGAGAATGGATGAAACGTGATAGGTATATGCTCATCAGGAAATGGACTGGAATATCTTCAAAACACTATTTCCTTCACATTGAGAGCAAGTTGTTTTTTTTTTTTCCATATTTTATAGGCAAGTAAACTATGAATAAACCAGAAAAATACTATTCATGTTATACATTAACAATTCTTTGAACAAAACATTATCCCTTACGTAATGAAAATTCAATGAGTTTACATAAAACATAAATTTAAGAACAATACCTTTTTTTTTTTTAACTGAGGACCTAACAAGTGACCAAATGACTGTGGTGCTTAAATAGTAAAAGAGGATTGTGAAATTTTAGAAAAGATTAAACAATGTTTCAAGCAGAGCAACCGAGTACAGCTTGCTGATTTTCTATCAGTCATTCGTGGCTTATGAGACCCTGGAATTTGACAGTTGTGGTGTCTTGTGGTGTGTCTGTGTAAAAGAGGGGGCTCACATAGCTGTGAGATGCAAGTATGACATGGTGAACTTAAAATATTTTTTATTAATAGCATATGATGCTGAAGAGTCCTGCATATCATGATTTATACTAGCTGAGGATTTAGAGATGCCTTTTTAGCTACCCTGATAACTGCTTCAAATTTTCTCTTTCTAAAAGAGAAAATGATGCTGATAAGAGAGTAATATCCTTCAACAACAGATCTGACAGACAGTCAATACTCAAAAGTAGAAATATTATCCAGCTACTGACCCATTAATCTTGATCTGTATCCCATAGTGAAAACTAAAGTTGCAACTACCTTCAATGTTAGGCACCTAAATAATAAAATTAAGGATTTTCCTGGTGAGATCCTGAGTTAAGCTTACCTGTTCTGGCAAAAGAACAATAAAGTAGTGCAGAATTAGCAAATAGGCAGAAGATCCTAAAAAAAACTTCATCCCAAACTTATCCAGGAGTTCATGGGCAATACTCAGGTCTGCCCATCAAAATAAGACACATCAGTCATGGTAATAGATCATTGAAGCTAGGCATTTGAAAGTATGTTAAAAAAACAAACAAAAACCACCCCCCAACCCTGTATTGCACATTACATAGACTGTGCGAGACTGCAGGTCCGAAAGGGATGTTTCAGAGCATCCATTAAAGGGCATCTGCACCTTTAGTCCCTTTTTTCTTCTATTGCAGATTTTGCTTGCCTGTTTCCTTTCTCATAGTTATTTTGATTCTTCTATCTCATTTGTACTTCTGGTAGTCTAATCTCTAAGGCAGAGCTCCGTTCCTCTGGCTGGTGTTAGCAGCATCAGGTCACGTGCAGCAATTCCGATTACTTTAGAGTTATCGCCAGGGAGGAGAGGACTATTACACTGTAGTCCTTAAAATTCAAAGTACACATGCTGCCAGTAGCCTGAAAAGTCCAGAAAGAGCAGTTACAAACCCTCAACCCTGACATTTTCAGTCACAATTTGTAATCCTGAATCACAGACTGCTGGTTTTTTTTATTATCAGAGCAAGAAGAAATGAAAGGATTATATCCCTTGAAATTAGTTTCTTTCTGATGTATATTGCTTCAGAAAGAGAAAAATATCATTCAAATGTAAAAAGATGAGTGTTTTTTTCTTTCTTTTGATTTTCTTTATAACATTTAAATTGTTTTCAAGAAACTAGTCAATAATTCAAATTTATGAAATATTTAATTTTCTAGTTCAGTCTACTGCACAACTAAGGTGCAGAACATCACAATTTGTCTCATATTAAGATAATTTTTTTAGAATTTCCATAATGTAAATCTTCCAGTAAGGAAATTTTGCTTTTTATATATGTTTTTATTCCTTCCTTGCTCCCTTTCTTATTGCATTCCCTTACCAATCCCTCCCTCACCCTCTCTCTTTCTCCTTCCCTTTCTTTCCCATGAAGAAAGCAGCTGAGGAAGTTGTGACTCAGAACCTTTTTTAGAAATCCAATCTTTGACTCTGTTAAAGGTCCCTATTGAGTTTTTGTTGAACACCTTAATTGTCTGGTTGCTTATGAAATCACTGACTGTGTTTCTGTGAATAATGTATACATAACTGAATTCTTTAAAGCTTTACTTTCTTGGTGATTAAGCCTTTTTCTCCCTTGAATCTCATTGCAGGGGAGTTAACTTCAAGTGAGAACATGTTGGTTTATTTTTTTTCTTTCTTTTCTTAGATGTAACTTCAGAGTAAAATAAAGATTAACTTTTTTTTAGCTGACTTCACAAAAATTATACATATTCATTTCATAAATCTCAACTTCATGATCAAAATGAAGTCAAGCCAATCCTCTCCTCTGTACACATTACTATTTCAGTCATCTCCTTCCTGCAATTATTAATCATAATTAATGTTTCTTATAAAGCTTAGTGCTTCTACACGTGCTGTAACTGATAACAAAAACATTCTAAAAGTGTAATATCAAAAAAACTTGAAGAGCAGTTTGTGTTTGATGTGTGGGGGAGCACAGTGAGAACAGTGGGCAGCCACGCTGGCAGACAATTGTTTTGAAATGTATTAAGTTTCCTGCTCTTTGGAAACCTGGCCCGAGGAATGATAGATATGAATGCTTTGGCATTCAACATATTTTCTTTTTTGTCTCCTTGTATAGCTGAGACCAGCCTGAAGTTTTTCTTGTTTCTCTATCCACTGGATTACATTGTTGGTCTCTGTGCCACTTCATGAAATCAATCATTTAACAGAAGTTCTGGGAATCTAGGTAAGAGGCTAACTTGCATTTAAGGACCAGAAGGAGATGAAAACCAGGAGACATGGGAACTAAAGAAAGAAAATAACATTTCCATGGTATGTGCAAAAAGAAGCAGATTCTCTGTTGGACAATATGGGAAATATCAGGTATCTGGATTACCACACCACACACAAAAATAAAGGATGTTGGCTGAAAACATGCAAAAACAGGAGATATACACAGTCACATGGTAGAGAATGAAACAAGTTTATTTGGCTGAAAATATCCCAGATAGGTCATGGTTTATTGATGTCATATTTCCAGCTTGCTTTCTTGTATTTCAAGCTATTTTTTCCATCAGGAACTACTCATCTGTGGTGTGTGTAAGTGCACTGTAGAGTATACTGAGTTAACTTCAAAGATGTGTTGCACTTAAAACAGACCTGAGCTGACCTGAATGATCTGGAAGAACTGAGAGCTGTCCAGGTCCATCTTGTATGGGCATGGTCCCTGAGAGCACTGTGTGTCTACAGAGTTATGTTTGCAGCATGAAAAGCACAAAATCCAGGAATTTAACACCAGTTTCTGCAGAAAAATTACTCTCATTTAAGGCTTATTAAATATCAAAACTTTTGGCAATTGTGATTGGTAAATGGAAACAATATGGAAGAAACATGAAAAATGAAAAAAAAATACTTGCTTGAAATGCACAGTAAAAATAAATTTCTACCACTAAATTTTTGTCAATAACTTACTGTATATTCTTTACTACTGTTGGAGGTTAGATTTTTTCTTCATTTCTTTTGTTTTTAACAAGTAAAATTGCCTAAGGTTGGTACTGGAAATTAATTTAATAATGCAGCTAGGAATCTTTGTACAAAACAGGATTAATTTCATTTATGTCTTAAGAAATTAGGAGAGCCTCCAATAAAGTTTTGACCTTGGAGTAAAACCTATGCCTAACACCACTGAAGGGGTCAAGTGCCTCCATCGGTGCCTGCTCTAGGCTCAGCAAAGAGGAGCGGGAATGCTGGTGTTATATTACACAACTGGAACAAAAGGGAGAAGCAGCTCAGAACAGGAGTGCTGATCCCAGTCTTCCGTGCTCCCTGGACTGACAGCAGCATCCTTCTTGATCCATTTATACCCTTCCTTCTCCTGAAACAGCAGCTTCTCTGATGGGGCTGCTGATGTGGAGTGGGAAGGCTGCGGATCCATGAATGGACTGTGCTGTCAAAGGCATCACAGTTTCACTGTGCCTGTTCCTCCAAGCATATGGAAATGCTAAAATTAGAATTCAGTTACTCTCAGCTCTGATGCAAGAGGAGTGTGGGAGGATCTTAATTTTGGGGCTCTGTTACTCGTGGAAAAGATTTCTGTAGCTAGAGATGACCAGTTCTCATGTATTTATGCTGTTTTACTGAAGAAATTTTCTGATGAATTGTCGAGATAAAAGAGATAAAGACAAACAAGCAGGCTGAGCAAGGCAATTTGGATTTATTTGTCCCTACAAAATAAATTACAGTTACCCTTTCAACAAGTTATACTAGCACATAGTGGACAAAATGCATGTGTATAGAAAGATAACATTTAAGGTAAAAAGGATGGAACTGCTGCAGGAAAATCAGGTTGCAGTGACCACTATTCAGCAGCAGGCATCAGGTAGATTCTGAAAGACCCTTTCTCAAATATAAGTAGAATCTGAAATAGATAATACAGCTTAATTTACAAGCGCCATTGGAGCTTTTGTGAGAAGTGTTTCACTTTTTATGTTGTGCTGCTATGAAATCAATGTCACCAAAAGCTTCTGCAAATATTAATGGATAATATAGATTTAGACACACTAGAAATACACCAGTAGAAGAATATTATGAATATAAATGAAAATGTTGGAAATGAAATATCATTCAAAAATATAACGGAAGAACAGCTAGAAGATGGCTCAGTGCTTCATTTTGGAAAGGACAATGAAATTGTATAGAAAACAAGGGAAGGGCTAATCTTGATCCTGAAGGGGGGAATGTAGATTAAGTTTCCTTAATCTGCTACTCTGCCCCTGAAGCATTATTTCAGGTTACCCTCCAGCTCAGTTTCTGTTTGTTTCTATATGTATATATGCAATGTCCATAAATATAAATACAGTTCCCTCTACAAGCATTTCTCTTTTTTTAAAGCTCTATGTGTCTATTTCTGCTTTCTAATGTGGGACAAAATGAGGTTCCAAACAGTATTTGATTGTGCAACCTAGCCTAACTCCTACTGTTACAAGTCTTAGGGTCTGTAGTCATGTTCTTGCATGAATATCTGGACTGAGATTACACTAGTTGTACCTCAGATTGAGGATTTATAACAGAAGACATGACTGTTCTCCAAAAAAAGTAGACATTGGAAATTTCTGATTTTATAAATAATTTGTTAATTTACCCCATGTGTTATGCATCATTGAATGTTAGTTTCCATGCAGATTTTCCTAATAATATCACAAACCTTGAATGTGTTTTTGCATCACTGAATGTTAGTTTCCATGCAGATTTTCCTGATAGTATCACAAACC
The DNA here is from genome assembly GCF_000738735.6 of Corvus cornix cornix. NCBI lineage: Eukaryota > Metazoa > Chordata > Aves > Passeriformes > Corvidae > Corvus > Corvus cornix. The sequence goes on along the minus strand of NC_046335.1, from coordinate 19,415,044 downwards.
TTGAATGTGTTTTTGCATCACTGAATGTTAGTTTCCATGCAGATTTTCCTGATAATATCACAAACCTTGAATGTGTTTTTGCCCATTATTAGGTTGTTACTACCACATTAAATTGATCACAGGTAAACTGTTTCATTTTGGTGGGTTATTTGATTGTAATCACAATTCTTGCTGGAAAGTGACTTTATAGGCAATAAATTCAGGTTTTTCCTTTTTTTCTCTTCCCTTTTTTTCTTTTCTTTCTTTTTAGTAGCAAATACTTTATTTTAAAGGTCACCCTTGTAAGCGTAAAGCAGATCTCAGACTAGCCAATGTAAAACACTCTTTGGAATATCCATTAATGTCTAAACTGTTTTAGGGAATGTTATCTTAGCTGCTTCATCAGTTTCTACTCCTGATGATGTTATTGTGGTCAGTTATTACAGGCAGGGTGTAACATGAGTGGAGAGAAATATATGAGGACACTCCACTTGCAATCAGTGTAAGGTTTCCTCTTTGCTCTGCAGGCATCAGAAGAAAGTTGATTTTTTGAGCAATGTTGCTTCCATCCTTTCTCACTAGAGAAAACAGTAAAGAACATCCAGTTGTCTCATACTCATTATTACTTTGAGGCAGAGGTGCATGAGAAAAGCTCGATGCAGAAGTTTATAGTTTATACACTCAGTATAAACTGTAGATTTTCTTTTAAATGTTTTGTCTCTTCAAACTGGAAATTAAGCACTCAAAAAAAATCAGCAACAAACAAACCAAAATAAAGCTATCTCTAAATAGCTACAAGAAAGACAAAGTCTTTAAAGTATAGGCTTAATTTGTGCACTACAGACTCTATGTTGCTCACAGCTTAAGTGAGAATGCATCCAAAAGCAGTTTCAATATGGTTAATTTAGCATTTTCCTCTTAGTAAGAAATAAAAATGTTTTTCTCTTTGGTGTCAGTGGTATATATGGAGACAGATATGATCCATATTAAAATGGTAAACCTCTTATATAAGATCCGAAAGAGTCCTGTTCAACTCTTCCCTGATAAGGCATCAGGTGTCAAGGAAAGCCATCAAGTCTATTAAATTGAAGAACCTAGATGTTCTACAAGATGCAATTTTATTCAATATCAAGGCAGTGTTTCAAATACCTCAATCCTTTTTCCCATCAAGGACAAAATATGGTTGCATTGATATGCTTCCTGTTCACTTTTTCCTGTTTCACTTAAACAGTTATAGATCTAATCCTGTCAAAGTCTTAATGTAGGGTACAGTACACTACATAGGCTCAAAATGATTTATCATTGTTAAGTGTGAATGTCTCTTCATTCAAGCTTCAAGTTTGCTGGGGAAGTAGGTTTGAATTTCTCTTTTTTTTTAAATAATGAGCACTGTCTTTTAAAATGAATGGAAATAAATAATCATTGATGAATAGTTTTAAACAACTATCTAATCACCACAACCAAATAAATTCTGCAGGATTTTTCTCTCAGACTACATCTCCACAAATATCCCATCAACATTTTAACGTGTTTAGGAATGGGCTGAAGTAAGTTTGTGCCATGGATCTTGATGGAGATAGGAGAGGAAACTCTAGTTGAAATTTCTGAGTTGGATCCTGTGTATCAGACTTTGTGGAGGAAAATTACCTGTCATATCGACTTAAACATTGGGCATGAAGTGTAAGTGCTTCTGCAGTTCATGAAAATTTAAACTGTGATATGTCATGCCCTGTTCAGCTGTAGTGGCTAGCTACCATAATAAACCACAGCAAGAGAAAATAAATGTGCCATAAAATTATATTAGTACCACGGACCCAGAACAGAGTGAGGATAATAAGCCAAAACTTTTCATCAATTTTTAATTTTTTTTTAAATTAAACAACTGCATGCTGATACATTGATCCTACATGGGATGGGCTCAGGCAATATCGCATGAACATAAGAAGCCTGTCTAAAAATAAATGAGGAGATATAGCTAAAATACATACAGAATTTCTTCTTCTGTACTCTTCAGTTGTTCTGGGATTTGTTTTTAGTTCAGGTATGGTTAGTTTCTGTGCTGGTTCAATTACTTTATAGAGTTTTGTAACAGATTAAATATTTCAAGTAAAATGCTGGCTAAATAGCCAACATTCATTAATTGCAATTCACAGAATTGGAGAATCACTGGATCTGATTTCTTTGAATGCTTTTTTTTTTCCTCTTTTTTTTCTTGGGGGGCAAAGGGGGAGCAGATAGCAATGTCAGTATTAGTGGTCTATATTTTACAATATTTCCCCAACTGTGCATCCACTGTCATGAATAATGAAGTATGCCCAGTGGTTCATTACCTCTGTGATCTGACTCAGATTTCCACAGCCTTGGCATGCTAGTGCAAATGCTTAATTCTTTAAACTTTGTAGTTCAATTCATCCCTCTGTTATTTTTTGAAACAACCAGTTTGTCATCTGTTTATACAATGTGGAAATGAATTTTAATTGCCTCACATAAATTCATGACAGAGTACTTTATCTTCTTTTTTTTTTCAGCCTTAACAGCAGTGTTCAAGCTTACATTGCAAAGATTTTTCATTAAAAACTCTTTTAGACTAGAGTATATTTGGCTGGCTGGCTCCCCTCCAGTAACTGGAAAGAGAAAAAAAAGGAAAAGGCTCCTTGTCAGTGGTTGATGGGCCTCATCTATTGATTATTTTTGTTTAATCCAGGGTGGTGTTACTTTACTAGTACTATACAATAGGCTGATCTTTATAACTTTCTGATAAACTGAAAGTATAAAAACCTTGATAATTCTGCTGTAACTCACAGTCTGTGGGAAAGCTGAAGGGGTTTATTTTAGACTAGAGACATCTTTTTTCCCTCTTTTTTCTGTCTTTTTTTGTTCTCAGTCTCAGGCCTTCTATACAGCAGTGGCAATTGAATGCAGGAAATTATTCACAGTCTCAGAGATGTAGGACAAGGATCAGTGACCTGAGGCTAAGGAAGGAAATGTTTAGGCTAGACATTAAGAAAAGATTTTGAACTGTATGGGCCAAATGGCTAAACTCCTGAGGGAGGCTGTGAAAGCTACAGCAGTGCAGCTATCAGAGGTCAGCTAGGACACTAGCGGGTAACAGGAGGTTGGACACAATGAAAACAAAGTTTTCTCATAACTTGGTCCCCTGTTTTCAAACTCAGTTGTTCTGGTTTTTGATTCTTCTATACAGGCAGACAGGCACAGATGTCTAGTTTTTTTTTTTCAGGTCTGACTGGCCACTCGACCAACTCACTTTCTCATGCAGAGTTGACTCCAGCTACAGTATATGAAAAAGAATTCCTTCACCATGAATCTCCTATCCATGATGAATCATGCATTTCACTCTAAAACAACATTTTGGCAATCACAATTCATATGTGAGATTAAGGCATATTTTTCTTTTTGTGAAACTAGATTTCAATATAACAAAATTCTGGAGTGATAATGAAGCTACGAAAACGAGTTGCTTTCTCACTCAAGCCTATCTTTGGTGCTAGAATGATAAGTGCTGCACGCTTAAAATATCAGCTGGGACCTCTAGGCTTAGCTAGTTTTTGAAGGCTCCACGAATAATCAGAACAAATTTGCTCAGGAGGACAAATCACAGCAAGAACCTTAACTTGGGCACCATGAAAAACCTATATAAAAGCTTTAACATTGATCTTGGTGTGTGATGTCAATAATATGAGAGGTGTAAATTACTCTTATGATAGCTGTTTCAATATCTTTTGTGGTTTTAATACTTTGAAGATTCGTATTTTGTTCTGTGAATGTAAAGTTATTGCAGCTATAGAACTATAAAATCATAGAATGGTTTAAGTTGGAAGGAGCCTTCAAGAGTATCTAGTCCAACTCACCTGCCATGGCCAGAGACACCTTCCACTAGACCAGGCTACTCAGAGCCCCATACAACCTGGCTTATCTGAAGATATCTTTGAGAACAGTATTAAAGAAAGGACAGAGCTCAGACACTTCAGATTATTTTTTCCTATTACAGAAGAGATATTTCAACATTTTCTAAAAATTATCAGATGTTATATTAATTGAACATAACATCTCTGTTATATAAAAAAAAAGTGTAAAAAACTGCTGGTTTTTTTTCACTTGGATTTCTTCAAAAAGAATAGACTACCTGCCCTTTTTTCACAACATATTTTGTCCACAAGCCTATGAAATTTGCTTCAGAGTAAGCACGGGAAACTGGCACTATGTGGCATTCAACATGTAGATTTAGCTTGCTTTCCTCATGCTTCCATGACTTTCAAGCACACCTGCTACAAATTCCATTTGTGGAATGAAATACATCAATAAATCAGAATCTTTGCACCAGATTTTGCAGCTCATCTGCCATATGGAGAAATGTTAAATGAAGAGTTTAAGGCAGAAACATTTGTATAACTTTCATGTATTTCATAACTAAATCAACTCTCATACTGTGAGGTTGATGTATTAATCATCCAGTCCTGTGTCTGCTGAAGAAACACTCTGAACCAAGTAAACTTCAGAGGGGGGAATAGATTTTGCATGAGCTGAATTTTAATTGGTATAGTGTCAGTTCTTGACATTGTAGTTCTACCTATTTATAGAAGTATCTGATTGCACACCATGGGAATATTTCATTACAACTGCTTCAGGATAATATTTCAGTGTGATGCCCACTGATTTTCTTTCTAGTAGGGAGAAAGTGAACCAACATACCGGAATATTGTTAAAGTATGGTATTGGAACAAAAAGTATCAATGATCCAGGACCAACCATTTGGACGTTGCAGTAGTTAGAAAGCTGAGTTGCAGCATAGGCTGACTTACTAAAGTTGGTTCTTTTTCTAGACATCCTGTCTCCAATTGTTTCTTTGAATGTCAAAAAAACAAACCAAACAAACCTTTTAGGGAACAACATAAGGACCTGAAATATGTCCAGTAGCTGAACTCAAATGATACGTATAAGCTAATCCATTGAATCTTATTGAATTATGTGGACAGGGTGAGAGAAGATAAAATAGTACAACTTGAGCATATTACAATGAGAAAGGAGAGACAAAAAAAAGCTAACATCATGGAAAGAGTCCATCAAAAATTCTCCCATCTGAAGCAAGTAACATGTTACCAATATAACACAACAAACTAAAAAATGAAGTAAGGGTAGGTGCCCCAGTAAGCCAACATGAACTGAATTTTTTAGGTAGTTCTGAACCTTGACCATCCTTTTTCAATCATGCAGGATGCTAAAAGATAGCTTTTTCTGACTTCCAGTTAACTCATTTGTTCAAACAAGGGTTGGGAGATTTGACCTAAATGCAGAGAAGTTGCAACCAATGTGTGCACTGCATTATGGACAATTCACATGTTCACAAAGTTGACAGTTCAGGTTCAAAAGGAGCTCAGGATCTCTTCATCTCACCTTCTTGCTTTAAGCAGGGCCATCTAAGTTGGCTGATCAGGTTGCTTAGGGTTTTGTGCAGTCAAGTCTTGAAAACCTTCAATGATTGGAACTGCACCACTTCTCTGAGTAACCTGCTCCACTGCTTGGTTGTCCTCACAGTGAAACTATCCTGAATAACTCTTCAGTGCATAAGCATAAACATCTACTTAAGCACAGGGCAAGCGGCAGCTAAATATAATGAGATTTGATTTTATAAGCATGTATTATTTAACTTTTATTGTCCCATAAACTCATAAGAGGTATGTTTTCCTTATCATTCATTTATTCAGTCCAGGACTCTGCCTTGAAAGATCCTAGTGATGAAAGGATCCATGTCCTGCATTTGTTAATCCTTTATTCTCCATAAAAGCTTAACTTTTATTATTACACAGGGGGAAACAATACCAGAATTCTATGGATTTTTTTGGTTGGTTTTTTTTCTGTAGGCAGGCCGTCGCAACAGATGGAAGATACATTTATTACCTTTTATATCCTCACCAGTAAGTGATCAAAGACCCTGTGTTAGGAAAAAAGCCAGTTTAAACACATTGCTTTGGAAGAGATTCAAAACCTTTACACAGGCATTCTTCACTTCCAAATTATAAGCCTTCACAGTTACTCAGCTGAACACCTGAAAGTTTAAAACTGTTGATCAACAAATCTTGAACCAAGAATGTGATTCAAGATTTCACAATATGAAATCGCTACAATTTCATTCATATTTATCTTTTATTCCCAGAATTAAAAACCAGTGTTTGAAATGCACTGCAAAAAGTGCAAATAGACACCAAGACATCTTACATATTTAGGAACTTCAGTAGAATGGTAAAAATAGTAGCAAAAAAATGTGTATTTTACAAATGAGCTTATTATTCAAAAGAAAGAGTAGGGTTTTATAGAGATAGAAGTAAGAACAATTTTTTAATTATGACTTTGGTTTTTATTTTAACTTTTTTATTATTTTAACTATTTTAACTGTAAAATACCTGTCTACCTGTTTGCAGATATTATGGTTTTCATCCAACTTTTATTAAAAAGCCAGTGATGTACTATAAATCAGTATTAACAACTTTCTAAAAGGCAGTCAGGGATAACAGGCAAGGAAGAATTCTGATAAGAATATAAATCTGTGTTTTCATACTAGGAAAAGTAGGATGCTGTTAACTTTTCTGGAAAGTTTTCGGGGTAGAAGAATCTTTAGGCTGTATGTGGGAGAGCTGTTAAATTCTGGACTGCAGTGAGTTTACAGTGCAATAGTTTCTTCATGTGGCCATTTGTGCTCCAGACTAAACCAATGATCACATTAGTACAGCCCTGAAAGATTACATATGTGGAGTTACTGTTATGAGTTGGCAAAACACTGCACTTGAACCTTTCCATACTAACAGTCTGGGCAAAATAAAGAAAAGTGTCCTGGTGAGACCTAATAGATTGAAGAGCAAGAAAGACAGGAAGTACCACTGCTTGAAAAAAATTGAAAACTGAACAAAACTGAAGACTGAAAAAAAATCAGGAAACTTGTCTTAAGAGTTGATACTTCACTCTCAGTAGTTGCTCCTTATTACCTCTTGCTCTGTGACTTTCATGCATTAGTGTAATAGCGCTGTTTGTGGCACTGTTGCTCTGGTTTGATATAAGTGAAGTTGCAGAGCAGCTACAATTTGAATTGTACAAACTCAGCAAAACTGCCAGTTTTGGAGAGTGAGAGGGTGTTGCCCTTTTATATTTATTTCAGATAGCTAGCAAGTAAAAGTGAGAGATAGGAGTCAAAGTATGTCTTCAGAGATTCCCACACTTATATCAGAAGTCACCAAAATAATTACTTTTAAAGAATTATATCCTCAAGGGCCATGCATCCTGCCCTGTCATCTCAGGAATTAGGTTTTTGTCTTTTTAAAAACTGGAACCACTGAATGTTTTGTTTTTCACAATCAAAGTCATGGACAATACAAAGGTATCACTTTTTTCAAATGATGACGGCAGTGAAAAATCCAAATTAGCTGCATCTCTATTTATTTTCAAATTCCTAATTCTTTTCCAGAACCTTGGACTCAGAATGTCTTCTAGTGAAAATTGGAGATAACTGAATCAAAGCCAACCATCACTGATTTATGCCAGGTAAGGTTTGGTCTCTTCTTGGTTTTAGTATTAAAGGCAAACCAATAGTGTCAAATCAATTTATGACTCAATTTTACTTTTTCAGATCTGTGATATTCTCCAGACATTGTGTGTTGCATTGTCAGTGATGTGATATTTTCTTTCCTTTTTCCTGTCATTTCTGTGTCCTCTCCAGCTTTTATTCTCTGCATTATGTATTGCCCGAGGAAGAACATTTTCCCTTCCTCCATGGCTCTCTATCTCACATTTTGTATTCTTTATCCTTTCACATCTATATTTTTTTAGTTTATTAGTGCAACCCTTCAGCATTGTGTTCTATCCCAACCATTTTCAGACCTCTTAAATTCACTGGAGGGGACTGTGATCTGATCTGAGTAAATGACAAAAGATATGGAAAAGCATTTATGATTTCTTTTTTATTTTCTAATGCCATAGCTTGCTTCTGTGTCCTCTGCAATTCAGCCTGCTGATCTCTGGTTTCGTTTGAAGCATCTGACTTCTTTCATAGCTAAGTGTAGCATCAAATGCTCTCCGTCACTCAATACCTGTAATGATGTAGTACACCTTGATTAAAAATACATTGGCAGAAAGGAAAACAAACGGAATTGATGTGCTTAGAACATAATGGATCTCCCTTCGTCCATATAGAGTATTTTTTACATCAATTTGTCCTTGTTTTTCTTTCCCTCTCTTTAAAGAGAAGGTCGTATCCTTTCAAATATTTCTTGAAAGCAATTAAGCAACAGCTACACAGGTAATACAGGTCTTTAAAACAAGAGAAACCACTGAAAATCATTTAATATTACAATAATTGATCATAGTTATGCTAGTGTACAATGAACTGTTAATTTTTGTATCTACTTCTATGATCCAATGATTCTATGATTCTAGTCTCCATTTCCATTTTTTTACTCTTCAGCAGTTTTGCATTTTCTTGAGCTTGATATGGCTTCCGAAATCTGATATGTCTTCGGAATCCTGGGAATATAATTATATTTGTGAAAATTTCAATCTGCCATATCACTACAGATAGCTCTAAACTTCTCAGAATAAATTATCCTCTACGCTCTGAAATTTTGGTGAGAGATAATAATTTAGAGGTATTAATCTGAAACATTTTCAAAGGATATATGAACTGGGTAAGAAATTATTTCCTTTCATATTTTAATTGCAATATATCTCATAGTCTCATTTTCTAATTATATGTAAAACGTAGAGTTAGACTAATGCTAGAAAAATAGGTAAAGACTCAGAGATTAAGAGATTAAAGAGACACTGGGATATCTGAAAACTCTTGAGGCCGAGACTGGTTGGGAAATCTGAGACAATCTCCCCTTTCATGAGCTTTCACATACACTTAATTTCTACCTTATTTGATTATTTTTATTTATTCATTACCTAGCCTAAGGAAGCTCCATAGTGCTATTGTACACAAGAAAAGAAGGTACAGCTTTAATAAGCTCCTTATTCTTTGTTACATGCTATTAGTTTATCCAGCTGTCACTTGTTGGATATGAGTTGTAAAAACAGCTGGTGGAAACTGGGAATCCAGAAATATACTGAAGGATATGTTTAGAGCAGACTGAATCAGAAAAGGTGTAAAAACATTAATGCTGGCATTCAATGTTTTGATTAATAGCAGAATTCAGAACAGTTAAAGATTATTCCATTGAGAAATATGTGATAAATTAAATTTTCATCAAAATAAAGAGCTTGCTAGGACAGATTGGGACCCAGAATTTCACTTGCAAAAAGGTAATTTGTCAGGATAACTTCTCAATTTCTGTTATATCACGCCTGCTAGAAAGACTGGTGAAGACTATTAGTCTTTCCAAGACTGGAAAGCAAATTTTTTCTCATAATTTCTCAAAAAAAAAATAAGACGAGCAATGATGATACCCTTATTAGAGGAGAATTATTAAGTGAAAAACTGTATTTGATAGAAAGCATTCAATATTTTCTCAGTAAAAGCTTATTTTACAGGCTAATTTTTATTTTATTGGTGACATTATACCTCATATCTTAAATTAAAAAATTGAACAATTTAATAAAGACATTGTAAGACTTTTTTGATAATAGAAACATTTATCAAAAACATGTTTAAACTGGCAAAACTTTCCTTGATTCTTGAAACCAAGAATCAGATTTGTTCACGTCACCTAACACTGTTGATTTCAGTATCTGAACTATGCATAATAGACTTCCTTGTCAGCCAGAGGATAGAAATAAGGATTTTTAGACATAATTTCTTAGAAGTTAGGACTGGTTTTTTATATCTGAATCTAGATAAAACAGGTTTTCTCGATTTATGATAAAGGAATAGCCTTTTATTTTATTCTTAATCAATAATTCTGCCCTGGATAGCTGTGTAAAAATGTGTTTAGTATATTTCTGCTGGAGAAAAGACTGAATCTGATTGTCTCCCTAATATTTATAATCAAGGACTTACTAGTTAGTAACTCAGAATTTCTGTTTTGTAAAACTAGTAGTATTTGTTAATGTTTTTCTCATGAGACTTTTTCCTGACATCAATATATTTGTTTAAATATTCACATAGTAAATGACTGTAAAATGGAAATAGAGCTGAATCATATGTGTACAAAATTTTCAGATATTTTAGTTAGAAAATGATGTGAAATAGTTTTTAACCTCTAGCCTGGTCATTTTGCTTGTTCTTCTACTAGTTATTTTGTTCCCCTGCAGTTAAATCACCAAACCTCACTTGCTCAGTGTTCAATACAATATTTGCTGTACAAAGACATAATTTACTAGTTCAAACAGAAATAAAAAGCAGGTACTTCAGACAGCTGTTTACACACTTCCTTTCATTCTCTCTCAGACATATATATAATCTAGATTCCTCCCCCACTACTTATAATCAGGTAATTAGTAGTTAGTAATTTAGAATTTCGTTTCTGAAGGCTTTCTAATGTTGATTTGAATGTATAAATACAGACGAGTTTGTATATATATTTATGAGATAAAATATAACAAAAAGGAGGAAGTCATAGAGAAAACATTAGCTCTGCCTGAACTGCAGTGCACTTTATGGCTGAAATCAGATGCTTAACTATTTTGGAACACAACATTTCAAAGTCCAATGTATACTAGCTCTTCAAGCACCTCAAAAGAGCTCATCTGACTGCCTCACATAGACTGAGAACTTAAGGCCTTAGATAGTCTTTCAAGAAAAAACAGTGGTTTTGAACTCTCCTTAGCACAAGACAATCCATACCAATCAAAGTCTGTGATTTTCTGAAGTGCATTTTTTAAATAAAACTCCATTCTGCTGACCAGAATAGTCACAGACAGATCTAGCTCAAGTTCAAGAAACCAAGAATGCCAAAGATTGTTTTCTCTACCTGTAGAGAACTGTCTCACTCTCTAGATGAGATGTTGTCCTACCAAGTTTGAGAACCTGGCTGTGGTCCAAATCAAACACCCTCTGTAGGCTCTCTTTTTGGCATCTGCAGTATGCTTTAAAAAAATCCAAGAGTGAGACAGAAAAAATTAAGGAAGTCGTGATGCTTTAGAGATCTGACAAAGCTTGATAAAACCCATGACCTGCTTGTTTTCCTGCCTGGAATGTTAGACAGAACGTCCAACTGTGGAGAAGTCTGAAGCATTGCTCCCAAAGGTGAATGAACCTGGCTGGTTTCCCAAGTCTGCATTGGAAATATCTGCACAGCAAAAGCCTGTTTAAGATTTTTCTTACTGGCATTTATATGATTATATATTTAGAACTCTATTAACACAGACACTAATTCACTGGGAATGAACTAATCCTATTTCCCACTTTGAATTTATGGTTGGTGCCAAAGATTGTAAGCTTAGTTACAGGATTTTATGGAGCAGTCTGTCATTCATACATTTATTTCTGGTGGTGCTGGTGGGGATTTCTAGAATGCTTCTAAGAAGGTTAATCCTATATATTTAGCAATAAAACAGGCTGTACTAATGTCTTAAAAGTTCTTGCTTGCTTTCTCTTTACTCTTTCATTATCTGAACCCCACCAGATCTGCAAGGACTGTTCTTTGAAGAAAGGATAGTATGAAGAAAATGAAAAGAGAGAGGAAATAGCATTGTGGGGAAGTTACAGGAATGATAAAAGAATGCAAAAAATAGTATGGGAGATGGTTTCTTTGTTTAGGAAATGAAATATGGGTTATTGAACACATCAACAAAGGGATTTAATGCTCTTAAATCCATATACACTTTGTATATAAGGTTTTCATATTGTTTATATGGTTTTCCTATCTCTTTTTGATGAATCCTTTAATTTCCAGATTTCCTCCTTCAAGGCACATGGTAGTCTTTTTTGGTGGTATTCTCAGAGACAATGTTTAGTTTTCTTTTGTTGCTAGAACTGAGCCTTATGCTTTACAGATAATGTTTTGTGGAATGAACCTCTACTTGAAATTTCTGCTTTCTCTTCATCTCAGTCCTTCACCTCTTAGCTGATAAACTGCACAGGGATTTGTTAGAAGCAAAAATTCACTAGGTCCTTAACAACACTTTGTTAAGTGATGACCATGGTCAAGTACCCTTATACCAGCACAAGGTCAAGAAAGAAAAGTCCAGTTCTTTTACCAAAGTGAACTGCAAAGGTGGGAAAACATCCTTTTATTAGATTACTACATCATCTAGCAGTTTACTTTCTTTTGTAAAGGTACTTAATGGCATATCTTCCTAGACCAGTAAAATGCTACCATAACACAAACCTCACATGATCACTTCTGTATTCTCATTTGATGAAACTTGGAAAATAGAAAACATAGTTCATAACATCTGAGCACCTTTTATTATATGAACACTGCTTTAAATATAATTAAACATAAGACAACTATTACCAAATTGGAAGTGGCTATCATTTTTTCCCCCACACTTTTTTCCTATACAGCTGACCTTAATTCCAGACTATACTGTGCAGTGGTTTGTCCTTTACAGCTTAGTTAGGAATCTGGGACGTTGAAATTCTCTTTAACATTCCCCAGAATGATCTTCTGTTGAACTTTGGTGTGAAAACAAAGAAACTTGTATGTGTAAGTGCACAGAATGCCTGAAAGGAATTTGAAAAGGATTCTGAACATGAAAGTCATGGATGGAGAGTGAAACACTCTCCCAGTTTTAAACTGATAGTATTTAAAATCAGAGGATTAAATTTAATTTTCAGGTCATCTTAGATTAACTATTTTTAGCAATTACTGTTTCTGGGGTGTCATTTACCTCCTGTTACAAGCAGCAGACTTTTTAGTAGCTAGTTTATCTGGACGGCAAAGAAAGAGGGGCAAGCAAATAGTAGATTTCAAACCAGACATATTCAAAGCATACGGTTACGCACAGATACAATATACAGAAAGAAACTCCCTGTAGGGGCACCACTGAGAATTAAATATTGTTATGTAATCTATGTTCATCTTTATAAAACATTCTGCATTCATAAAATTTTATGAGCCATAGGTAGAAAGAATGTAGGTTATTGCATAGTGTTGTACATATTTTCTGTGATAGAAAATCCACAGCTGTTTCTGTGTCTTGTATGTTTGAGTCATTCAGTTGATCCCAACAGCAGAGATAAAGTTCATGTTTAGCTAAAAAGCTGATTAAAGTAGCTAAGACAAGCTAAAACATTCTACTGTGGAACTAACCAGGTTTGTAACACACAGGTTTTATCCAGCATGAAGTGATACTAAAAGTTAATACATTAACACTGCTTTATAATATTATATGTAAAGCTAGCAATAAAAGGCAACATACAATTTTATGAAGAGAAAGCTGTATTGATAAATGTTCATGAAGTCTACACTCAAAGTTACTCTTAAATGGACACCTGCCTGTGTTTTGCATGAAAATGAAAATACCCTCTTGTATAGTTGATATAATATCCCATGAAATTCAGAAAGGATTTTGCAAATGTTTCAAAAATCTTGTTTATCTCAACTTTATAGCAGATAAGCAAACTAAACCAAAAAGGAAAAAAAGATCCTTACTGATTCTCTTTACAGGGGGCTCACAATTTCCAGCTACACTATTATCATAAAAAATCGTTAGCCCAAATGCAAGTGCATAGACTGATCTGAAAGTTGGAATTCTTCATTTTCAGATATTTTAAAGCTCCTCTGAATACCTTCACAGAATTATTTACATAGTGGCATGAATAGTTAGGATTTTTGTCTGTGACCCATGGCAAGAAAAACAAACCGAAGAATATTTTTCAGTCAAAGCGAAAAAAAGGCAAAATATGTTGATTGTTGTATCATTTGCAGCTTTAGCACTCCACCATCTAACAAACAGTGCTCAGTCTGCTTGGTCACACACTTTATTGCATTTATTTGCTTTTTTAAACTTAAATAGTATTTTGGAAAATTTCTAAATATTTCCTTTGCATATTGAAATAATGATTGGTCTAATTCTTATCAAAATTCAGAAATGGCATGCTTTTTATGTATGAATAACATAACATAATCTGTTATCCAGATACAGTGATAAACTATTGATCCTTAAAACTGTCTTTAATGTAAAAGAGAAATTTTTTTTCACTAATTTTGGTTTATGATAATTCTGGGAAGAAAGGACATGACATGTCGCTTTAGAAAAGAAAATTGGAATGTATTTGAAGTTACTCATGTCTTTTAATGTCAGAAGGGGCCCTAAGCAAGAGAGATTGGTGAGCTGATCAGGGGAGATGGTCAGAAGTGAAGAGTAAATTCAATTTATCATTTGAATCCATATTTTATCACAGTCTTGCTTGTCTATGCATCTCTGGTCCTGATCCTGCAAAACTGCAGTCCAAATAATGTTTTGTCTTTGATGTAAACAGAAGCAGGAACATATTTAATCTGCCTGTTACAGTACCGTACCCTGTGTTTTATAATATAAAACCTAGTTCAGTCTTTCCTCTTTGCTTTTATCCAGTCCAGATTTCCTCTTGACAATAATGGTATTTTTAATCCCCAAAGTATCTGAGGAGGATACGTTTATTGGGGATTATTTTTTAGGGTTTTTTAACTAGTTGCATGTCTAGAGACAGGTTTAAAATCCTGAAAATTCCTGACTTCTGTTCTAAAATTATTCAATGAAAGGACTCAGAGTGTGATAAAAAATATGAGATTGTTAGAATTATTAGAAAATAATTTTAAAGAAAATGCCAATACCAGTGAGTACAGGCAACAGATTTTCAAAACTGTAGTTATGTCTGAAAATTATATGTGCACAAATTAACTTAATTCAGGTCAAGTGAATGTCACATGAACTTTTCAATGCTAGTCAGTTTACCAGTGATGATGAGAAAGGAACAAATTACAGACATATACAATGTTAAATTGGGAGTTCACCAATTCAGAAAACTGATTTTAATCTCCTCAGGAAAATCTAAAAAATTGACCTGTGTAAACAATTCTTGATACTGTGTCTTTTAAAACATGATGACACAAAGTCCATCAGTTTGTTGCAATCAGTTTGAGCCATATCAAGCCGTAGTGTTAATATCCAAAGAACTTGAATGTGAGGTAACAAGAAAAAGTAAAAGAAAAGAGTGCAAGAAAGATCTGGAAAAACGGAAACCAAATAAATGTTCTTACATTGTAAGAAAGTGTGATTGGAAACCTCCCTTATTGATTGTAGGGAAAGAACTACTCCCCAGCAGAAATTATGGAGTTCCATTTTACTTGACGTTTTTTTCCACTTTCAGCAGGTGGTGGGAGGAAAGACTTGATTTAGCTAGGATTAGCATTCTCCCATAGGAAATGTTAAAAGTATTAATAAATACATATTGAATTGTACTCTCAGAAAAATGTACAAGAGAATTGTCTTAAAGTATATGATGAAAATCACATTTTACCTATAAACAGGAAAGAGGAATTGTTCCACTTCCAGCTTTGTGTGAGACTGTGCGTGTTAGCTTTTAGAACCTGATGGAAAAGAAGCACTGCAGAATTACTGTGCAGATGAATCATTTTATCCTCAAACAAAAATTTGACAAAGGTATCTGTTAATTAGTGGGAATTTCATTAATTGTGCTTAAGTTATTCAAAGAGTAACGCAACCAGTATAAATTTCCTATCACAAAGCTTCCAAAAATCTTACTTTTAATTCATTGTATCAGTGTTAAGTACTTGAGTTTTGCAGAACACATAGACAACACAAAGGGAAGGCATCCTGAGACCATGAACAAAACCTAAGGTTGATAGTTGAGGTCCATGAATGTTTTGGGGATTATTGCATATTCCAAGTGTCAGTTTATTTATCTGAACAACAGAGATAATTAAGTTTATCAATATTAAGTTTTTGAAAAGCTGCAGATTACAAGCACTTGGCATAATCATATCATATGCCAAATAAGTGGTTATTGTTCCTAATAATTTAGATATGATTGTGTAACTTGTTTATGGTTGTATTTGTCCTGTCCATGGTAATTCCTGTGAAACGAAGTTATTTTAAGTCAAAACTTCTTACCTCTGGGCCTTTATCTGGTGCTGTGAGTTGGGTTGAGAATCTATTATATTCCAATTATTAACCTAATCATACTCTATGACTTAATATAAGATTGATTTTTCTTGAGTTATGTGAATGTTAATAATGGTCATAACATTAACATGATTGCTGTGCTTCTAATCTAGCCACAGAATTTGATTGTTGTGTGAATTGCTGAGCTAACTTTTTTCCTGATGTGTTTTTTTTGTTTTTTGCTGTGGGGTTTTTCCCCTAGACTCTCATTGAACAGTTCAAAATTTCAGAAGGGGAGAGGAAAAGACAGAGATGAAAAACAACTGGATCCAGAAGAGCCCATTGCAAAAATAATAAAATACCTTGGTGGGATAAAAGTCTGTGTGCTAAAGACTGCTCTGAGGAGACCTTTGTCTGAGGCCCTGGAGTCTCCTTCTCTATCACTTAATTGAAATCAGAATTAGCAACAGGAATGTTTGGATATTATCAGCATGATCAGGACAAAGCCTGTGGTGCTCTGGGCAGACTTACAATAGAAAGGATTGTGGTGTGGTGTGGGAAGATAATGCAGAAATGATACAAAGGCCCACAGGGACAAAGGCAAAATGATTTATGTTTAAAATAATTGTAGCATACATTTTGTAAAAGGCAGCTGGATTTCAAACCTGGGTAGACTTTTCTTATTAAAAGTAAGGGTTCCAGTTTTATTTTGATGCTGGTATGAGGCTTTTCTGACAAGAAAACTGTGGACAAACATCAGCACCACCAGAAAAACTGAGAAACAATAGTTCTGTTGTGCAGGGGTAAATGATTTCCTGAAATGTAATATATGCAAGCTTTTTACTCAATCTAATTTTAAATAGTTTCCCAAAATAGTTCTTCTTTTCAAGTATTCAAAGGATGTGACAAACCTTCATAGAAAACTTTAATATTATTGTATGCATAGGCATATATTTTCTCAGCCAACTGTACTACTGGTGAAAGCTGCCAGATTAGCACCCTTTGACACCAAAAGTCTTTATTTATTTACCTAATAGGTAAAACATAATCAGTATTTCAGTGTGCTCTGTTCCACAGGATGAAAGGCCAGGCTGATGTCTTGGAAAGCCTTAGTCATAGAACAGAAAAAAAGGGAACATCTATCTCTAAAGTGTAAACAACACTTGGTTTTAAAAACACATGAGAATCTGAAATAGACCACACAGCTGAGGGACATGAGAGTGCTTTTTTTTAAATGGGCTGGCTATTGTGTAAGTATTTTTAATGAGATCGAGTGACTTCTTCAACAGCTGTGTCTTATTTGTATGGTTTTCTTAAAAGCAATAAAATTACAAATTATTTGATTATTTCTCAAGCCCCTGTTCATAAGTCATGGGGAGTGCTTTCCAACAAACTGCTGTTCACTGATGGAAATACCCTACTTTAAATGCCTCGATGCATTTCAGGGTGGAGATCAGTGTGAATCAGATGGAGAAATACAAGAAAATGGGAAATTATAAAAGAGAATATTAGTTACACATTGATAAGGAAAAGAGAGCACAGAAAGAACATGAAATACAGAAAATCATCAGCAGTAGTGTAGATACTGGATTTTGTTGTAAGTATGGTAACATATGCTATAATAAGAACAGTATATGACTTGCAGAGGCAGGAACTAGTGGGCCTGACAGGCAGAGTGAGTAAAGAGCAAAGAAATAAACTTTTGCCATTCTTGGCATCACAAGCAAGGCTTACAAAGTTGGAGAGAGATAATACAGTATTAGAAATCTCGTACAAATCAGGTTGCCTTCTCTGCTTGACGTTCTGTCAACTTAGCAGAGAGATGGGCTTTCTCAAGAGGGAAATAAAATGAAGAAGGGACAGGGTGGCCTACAAAACCTACTTCTCCACCTGTGCACTTGCGGTATCTTTTTTATAGGATATTTTAACACTTTTACATGTGACCTAGAGTGGTGCTGTATGGCTGGAGGATGAGAAAAAAACAGGAATAAAGGGAAACTGGCTTGATAGAAAGACAAATGTTTTTTCCCAGGAGGACAGTCAAGTAGTGGAGCAAGTTATACAAAGATCTTGTGAGGTGTCCATCCTTAGAGATTTCTAAGACCTCACTAGACAAATCTCTGAAGAATTTGATCTGGTCTCATAGCTGACACTGTTTTCAGCAGTAAGGTGAGCTAGAGAGTGTGGGATATGCCCAGCCACTGCCCTGGAGGGATGTCTGCTGAGATAAAAGATTTTGCAATCGCCCAGCAGGACTCCCTGAAAAGGCAACCACTTTAGAGTCATGGCGAGGAAGGTAGACCCACAATCCTTTGGGAGACCCTATGCAGATCGTTCTGTAACCCATTGGTCTGTCCCAGACCCTCTGTAATCCATTGGTCCCCTTGCTGATCCCCTGTATCCCTATAAAGGCAAGCTCCCTCGAACCCCTCGGGAGAGCTCATCCTTGGCTTCCCTTCGCCAGAGGGGACCCATAATAAAGCTACCTTCATGCGGAACCAGCCACACGGGCCTTCTCGTCTCTCTCGCTGGTCTGGTTTGGCCTGGAGGCAGCCCTGCAGAGCTGAGCTGGAACCACGAGCTGATATCACTGAAGAGCTGACAGCCTCTGCAAGGGCTCCTCTGCCAGCAGCTGAGAGGAAGACGCCGGACCTCGGGAAGGCGATTCCTTTTGGGACCATCTCCCCTGACTGGTCATCTCTTCCTGGGTCACAGCCTCGGACCCCACCACCAGCTGTAATAAGAGAGCTCCTGAGGTCCCTTTCAGCCTGAATTATCCTATAATAGCCTGTCTTCAAAGCTCTGCTTCAGGAGGTTTTGAGACCTCTCTGTGGCTTACTCAGACATATATCCAAAAGACCAAGTCTTTTATCCTTCACCATATAGAGGTCTTTCCTCTTTCCTTTGTTTATGCATGGCTTGATTGTTTCCTTTCTTTCTGCATTTTCCTTTTGAAATTTTTTTAAATATTAATTCATATCCTTCCTGCTTCTTGTCCCAAGAGTAATAGAAATTTTGGACTTTCAACAAAGAAGGCAAAAATGGCTCTGTTTTTACAGTTCAAATTATACTGGATGCATAAACAAAATAATAAGTATAGAGTTTATTTTGGTTTTGGATTTTTTTTAGGTAAGAGGCTGAAAGAAATACTTTTTTTCCCTAATTATATTAGTGTTTAGATAGAGGATCAGAATCTCTTTAGTCTGAAACACTTGAGCAGGCATAGACATTCTGTATGACTTTTTTTTACACAGAAGAAGAAAATCAGTTCCAGATTAAGGCATTTCTTTGTAGCTGTCTAGAGGAAGTTTAAGTGTCTAGGCTCCTGTAACAACCCATACATTCAATGGAGCTGGAGTGTTGTTTAGTCAGCCAGTGTTAGAGAGCTGTTTTAGTATAAGCTGAGGCACTTCTTAGTTGCTCCTGAATGTATTGTTTAGATATTCCCAGACCATAAGTGATCCTGAGATGCCTTGCTCACATGTGCACATCTGTACTGAATCTCACCCAAACTGACACACTTCTGAAAATATTACACTAAGAGAAAAACTGATTCTTCTCTGGAAATTAAGGGAATGGATTTATAGTTAACTCAATAAATTTATTCCTAAATTATTAACTGATTGTCTATCTGCTTCATTATATATAAGATGATATATCTTCACAGACATGGCCATTTACCATCCAGAGGAATACAATTTTAAGTGATTTTATTTTATTTTATTTTATTTTATTTTATTTTATTTTATTTATGTGTTTTGTTTTATTTTTTATTTTCTTATACACTGTTTTACACTATTTTCATATAAATAAGATACATGTACTTGTATGAACTTTTGTTTTCCTAGGAAATTATGTACACTAGTGTTGTCAAATGGTACTTTGTGCAATATAATCTGGCATTTTAAATCCATTAAACCTGTTTTGATAGAGATCTTTGAACCAGGACAAAATATAGACTTGTAGGAGTGGAACTGTGTTAAGCAGTATTAAGATGTATGCTTAAGAGCTGTGGTTGTTTGGGCAGTAGCTTCACGGACCTGACTCAGCTGGCTTTGGTATTACTTACAATTATGGGGTGACTTAAATCAGGAATCATGCAGTGAGGTAAAGCTGGGTTAAGTATCCCATTACCTGGAGCACTTACATATGTGTGTGGTATATCAAACAGAAAATGGAATCTAAGTAAGCCAAAATTACTGACCTAAAGATGATACACAAGATAATGAACAGAAATAGACAAAAACCTATTAGATTACAAATTAGCTGTGGGAGGAGAAACACCCATATTTTAGTGATTACATAAATAAAGAAGTTCATGACTTGACTGCTGTGCTGTAACATTCCAACCTTATGATCAGTTTTAGAAGGATCTACTGTTTAACCATAGACATATTTTTCAGAGCAGCTGAAAAGATGCCCAGTTTCTTAGGTCAGGTGACTTCAAATTCATGGTCTACTAAAATTGTTCAATGGGATCCATGAAGACTCTGCTGCCATCTCAACAGGTCCACAACCTACTCTCTCTAATGTGACAAACAGTCAAGTAGTGGTAATTAATCAAGTAATCCAAGGTAATACTAAGCTTATGTACTAAACTGATACAGATTTGAAGCACGTCTGTAAATTAGACTGTTGCCAATTTCAAGTTCCATATATGGGTTATGTATATGTCTGCAGAAATAGAACCTATATAGGTTACTTGAACCATTTAGGAGAGCACCATGTAAATGAGTGGGGTTTTTATCTCTCATAGCCCTGAAAGCAAACTGTAAAGTAAAAATAAATTAAAAATTACTAGCACAGTATGGTGACAAAATATGATCTTCCAGTGAACCAACTTGTTTTGTCCCTTGTCCTTGATCATTTTCCAGAACCTCCTGCCTGATCCATAGCTAAATGCATTTAACTGTAACATCACTAGTCTTAATTGTACCTGCATGGGGCAAACAAGGTCCATTAATGAGGGTGAGTTTTCAGGATATGCAACTCAAAACTCAAATCTAACTCTAACATGGCAGCTAGCAGTACGTCATATTGTCCATAGGGTATATCTGAGCCCTTTATTCAGAGTTTTCTTGCTATCTTTTGTTTTTGCATACACAATAAACACTGGGAAATTGTCTTTAATCTCCACTTAAATGATTTCCAGGTGCTCACCATGCACGCTGAAGCAAAGATATTCTAGATACCACCTCCATTATATAAATGCTCGGCCTACCCTATAGACCTCAAACTTTCTGGCAGTAAATCAAACAGTTTCCAAGATTGCCTAACATGGCCGGAAATCAGATAATCAGGTAATCCTTGTTTTATCATGTATCAATATTTTCGACCTTAGATGTCATTCATCTCTACTAACCACAAAATATAAGATCTATTATTTAATTTGTCTTCATGGTGTTTGAAATCCTGACCGAAAAAGTAACCTGTAAGAATGACTCTGCAGCCTTAAACAATAATGAATATATGTTCTTCTAAAGCACTTTAATATAGATTACTTTATACAGAGGTATTTTAATTGCAATATACCTTTCCTTTTTAAAATATATAGTCATATACCATTTTTTCACAGGTGGTTTGACTCATTTAGTACAAAATATAAACCCATACTGGAGATAAGTAAGGTTCATGAAGTAAAAGAGACTGTTGCCTATCAGCTTAATAATTCATTCAGCACAAAAGTTAAAAAACTGAGGAAAATGAATCAGGAATTGATTTTAGGAAAATGAAATTAGGAGCATCCAATTAACACCTCTAATCTGAGCAATTGAAAAGAATCCTGGAAAAAGATATTCTATTTCTTTGCTTGGTGTGGGTAGCTGAAATAGAACCTGTCCTTGGTGTTTAATCCCAGAATCAGGTACCTCATTTCTGCAGTAGAGGACTTGGAGGTCCAATTTGCTGCATTTACAAACTGGTAGTGCCACAGATTAACAACACGGTGCTCTGAACACTTTGTATATTGTAAATTGTTAAGTACAAAGGCAAGGAATATCTAAACATCTGTACCTAAAAACTTTTTGACTATGATCTCTCTGTACACCAAATTCCTTCTCAGAAAAAAAAAAAAAAATTAAAATTTCTCTCTTGTTTCACATGGATATTAAATGCATAAGCTGAAAGACATGTTGAGGAAATATAGGGTTCTATGAAGGAAACTAGCCTCATAGAGAACTTGATAAGGAAAGCAAGAGGGCTGTAAGGGGTTAAGGGTTGAGCAGTGTGCACTACATAAGGCCTACACTAAAAAACTGGTGGCAAAAATATCTAAAATAGCTTAGAATCAGGTAAAGGTTTTGTATACCATGCAGAAAGAAAGTCTTAGGCACTTTGAATCAGGAATTAAGTTGTACTGTGTACTCACAAGAGAAGAAAATAAGATGCTCTAATCATTCTTAATTATTGCTTTCCTGTTCTGGGGTGCCTGACATATGCCTGCCTCTTTGTCACATAGACTTGTTGTAGTTCCAAAGTAATCTATAGCTTTCAGTTCCCTGTGTGTAATTCCTGTTACAAATACAAGAACCCAAGCCTACATCAGCCTACATCAAAATCTTAATTCAGGAAGAAAAGGAATAAAAAAAGCACCTTTATTCAGCAAAGAGTGCCCACTGATTTGCAATCAAAGCTATAAAGTCTAAGCACGTCAGTACTTTTGTTAAATGGCACATGGAAGTGACACCTGGGAACTGCAGTATTTAGTCACTAGGAATATGTGCTACACTTTTGTCTAAAGATCACACCAATTTTTTCAGAACTCAAAATCTTTCTGGATGCTTCTATTCACATTTGTGTAATGCATTTAAATGAGTATAGATTAAGTAGTATGGAAATTTTTTTTCCTAGTCCCAAAACTGGGACTATCTAAACTGCCGGTGCTAGAGCAGTTGACCTTCCTTTTTGGTCTTCTTGCCCTCAGTTATTATAGAAATAACAGAAACATATTTTCACAGAATTTATTCATTTCAGCTTTTAATGGATACCACATTTGTCACTTCTCAAGAACAGAGACCCGTGGCTAACTCTCAAATTATAATATTATAGAATAAATGTCATGTACGACTAAGACATGATTACAGTTTGTTTGGATCATTTTGCATTCCATCATCAGCACACAAGAGGGGCACATAATTCAGACACTGATGTGATAAATCTCACCAAAAAATGAAAATTGCAGTGTTTATTCCTTATGCAATCTCCTGTAACAGTAGGAGTAATTATGAATTTTAGGAAAGAAAAAAATATTTAATATGGTAGGGGTGGGGAAAACAAGTAACATATGATTAGGGCAGAAGCAAACAGTCCATTTTATTTTAAAACTTTGATGAATGATGTTTTATAAAGAGCAGGTTTTTATCAAGAGCAGGAAAGGTTTTAAACAGCTGAAAGGTTGTAGGGATAAAAAGATATCCATTTGTCTGCAATTAAGAAGCCCTAAAGCATATCTGAATTACTATCACTTTTTAAAAAGTAAACAGAAATCATAATTAAATTGTTTGCAGATTGAATTTTCCAGGAATTAAATAGTGCACATTTGGATTAGTGGCACCTCCAGTCTATTGCGATATGTAAGGTTAGTTCTAGCCATGTAGCTGGTTTATGCTTTGTAGCACACCTGCAGCTGTGGAGACCTTCAAATTTGTCAGTATGTTTTTCTTTTTTTAGCTCAAGTAAGAGAAAAGGATTCTCCTGTGCTCAAAACAAAAGCTTTTAATTTTTTGATAAATTAGATTCTTTACCAGCTCTTGATAATATGGATTTATGAAACAATTTAAAAACAATAATTCAATTTAGAAACATCAGGTAGATATCTATGTCCAAACCAGTACATTACAGTATTTCTGAGGACCAACACTAACTGAACTAAGAATCTTTGTTTCTCATTCTGAAGGTTGTCAGGTGATATATGTTTATCCTTTTAGAGTGCTGGACAAATCCCTCTAAGTTGAAATAAGTGTTTATATATTTATCTGGTTTTTTTAATCTTAAGGTTAGTAGATTTTCTTAAACATGAAATGAAAAGGGGAAAAAGTCTTATGTCTCAGAAAAATTCTCATGTCTCCCTGCCCCCAACACCCCCTCTGGAGAGAGACAAAAGGCAGAGATCCCAAGCTGAGATAAGAACAATTTACTGGAAAGAGCAATGAGATAAGAAAATGAACAGAAACAGCCACAATATTAATAACAAAATTATATAGAAAAGAGGGTCATTTACATGAAAAAATGCTCACAAAGAAAAAAATGGTAGACTCTCTTTTTCTTCCTGACCCTAAGCAACACCTTTTTCTTCCTGACCCTAAGCCATGCCTCCTTCCTTCTCAGAAGTGAAAGTAAGGGATATATCAAGGCTGGTTAGATGGTGTACATTGATAATAGTTCTATAGACTCTGTCCAGATTAAGGAGCAGGTGTGAACCTCAGTCTGTTCCTGGTCTCTCCAATGTTGATCCTGGTGAGGTATGTGGAGTCTTTGTGACTCTCTTCTGGCTTACAACCAGATTTTTATTCATGTAAAAAAACATGTCTCAATGGAGGGGAGCATAATGAGAGAAGTTAAATGCAAAATTATCATCACTGGGCTTTTCCTGCTTAATCAAAGTTCATTTTTCATTAATCTGGATGATTTTTACAGTAATACCTTTGATATGGTGATCAAAAAGGAATCAGTTCAGATCCCTAAATTCAGAGTGTCAGAGTCAAGTGCGATGAGGTACCCGATGCTGTGATGGGCCACCATAGAAATGATAATATACAATGTTATATAGCAATCAATGCTGTACAGTTTAATCCATTGACAATCCTTATCCAAAATCAAGTCTCTTTGGGGCATACATTGTATTTCCCCATCATCCCACATTACCCACCCAGTGCATACAGATCCTTGAGCAAAAAGAATTGCACAAATGGATTTGCCTTTGCCTGAAGCAGGAATAACCCAGGCTGTTTTCCCCAGCTTTTTTTAAAATGTTCTACAGGATGTTTATTCCCTTCCACATGTATATAAAAGGTTTTATTGGGCAGGGCTGGTCCTATTGGCACATCCTTTATTGATGACTAACTAGATGGTTTTTACTTACTGTGTATCCTCATGTTTGAAGGTCCCACCACCCACTGCCCTCTGTGTAAGCTTTTCAGTCTATTGTACTGTTTAAATTTTCTACAAGCTGGTGAATCATAGGGGATCCATATATCCACAAATAAGACAGGAACATTTCTATGTTCTTTTACTTTGGAATAGAAATCAGTTGAGCCTTGTACCCTTACAGGTACACTGAAACCATATCAAGAACTAAGATGTTCTCTTGAAAGGTAATTAAGCTTGTTTCTGATTTTTTATAAGAATACAAAAGTGTTTGTTCTTAACAGGACACTCTGACAACAAAAATAAACTTCTGTCTCTTTTGGGGATTTGTACAAGAACAGGAAATACCAAGATGATAGAAACAGTATGTATTAAATATGTGTCAGTTGCCTAGTAAAAGTTTTTCCTTCTTTGGAATTGCTGCTAAGATGAAGGTTGGTGTTGGGGCCCTCCTCCCTGCCATGGGGTCCTGGGAGAGGGGCCCTGAGGGGAGGCACGGGGTTTCCCTGCCCCTGGTCAGCCTCGTTCCCCATGGGTTGGTTTGTGTTCCCTGCGCGGGCAAGGACCCTCGGGTCCCATGATTGCCTCAGTTCCTTGGCAGAGCTCCGGCCATGCGGCTGGAGAAATAAACATCTCTGAAACATCTGTCAAGAATCGGTCCATATATATTTCTTTTCCACGGGCCTCGTTGATTGATACGCATGTTGCAGTTTCCCCACTGTAACAGGCTGGGTACAAACATCCATGCTGAATTTCACATTGACATGGAATAAAAAGAAAGAGAAAAAAGTAGTCAGCTTGTATATGTGTTCTGTTCTAGTCTAGTCTATTTTGAAAAGTGTCTGGCCTTTTCAACGTGGCTAATAGTCTTATCCTTTATAAAGCCACTCTAAATCATGCTTTATTTGAGCTGAAGAAAACCAGAAACACATGAATGGCCAAAAGGGAAAATTCTTGAACTGTTTATTTTAAAAATGGTTACAGTACTAGCAGTAGTGGTAGTATTAGATAGTGTGATCAATTAATGCCACTTGTCAAAATAGACATTAAGACTGTATAAATGTGTAAATCACTGAGAGACCAGATTCAAGAGACCCTGTTCAAATAGAATGATCTAAATTAAAGTTGTTGCATTCCAGGAGGACACAAATCTCTTCATACACAACTCAAATTAGAGAGTTGAAATATCTGAATAACAATGTTTTGTGCCAAGTTATTCATGCCTACCTTGCTTGACACCAAGAAAAAAAAAAAAGTTTATTTTAGTATAGTAGTATTTGGCAAACATGAATATGTTTGCACCTAGACCAAGGATTGACAGTATCTGTATTTTGTGTGCACATTTACAAATTCTGTGTTTCATGTGTACATTTACCTATTAACATGAATTTTCTGTATTTATAAAGGTTTATTCTGTGTGGTTTTGAGGCTATGATAGCAAATTTACTTTCAAACTTCGCTATTTACAATATTTGCAAGTCAAAAATACTATAATTTTGAGATTCTTAAATTTAAAATTAAAATAATAACTAAAAATGATACTTAAAATATCTACTTAAAATAATTAGAAATCTTTATTTTTGCATGTAGTTGTGATTGCTAAAAAGTAGCAATAAAAGTTGAAAAATTAACACTTTCATAAACCAATTAGAAGATAATAAAATCAGAAATAACACATTTTTTAGTAGAAAGTTGAGAATATCTAAAAAGTTTTTATATATGTGTATATAAGATGACAAGGGAGTTACAAAAAGAGATTTTATTGTTTTCTCTGCCTAAAACACAGCTTATGATTGACAGTGTCTTAGAACCTTTCTCTGTGTGTCTTCTGATTTTTATTTTATACCTTGTGTGGAAAGAGACTATGACTGAAAACAGGTTTTTAATTTCTCATTAAATAGCCTTGGGTAGGAGTCCATAGTAACAACCTCTAACACATTACATATTGAAATAACTTTTAATAGCCATTTATCTATATATTGCTGCTTTGCTGTATTTAGTTATCACCAATTGTATTACTTGTTGGTACTGGACATTTTAAATTCTTCTCTCCTTTATTAAACCTTCTTTCATTTAGCCTTTTCTATTTCTAACTCCTTCCACCTTCCTTCCTCCCACAGCATACACTCCTCCCTATCATCTCCCCATCTCCTTCTTGCAATCGATAACGAATGCGTACTTCCATCTGTTCAGAAAGAACAGAGGCCAGACCAGATGTGACCTGTGATTTACCAAATGGGACGCAAACACAAGGAATGTTGTCTGCCATCTGTTGATGCAGAAACCAGTAGAGCTGGACTGGCATTTCAGCAGAGCTCTCCCACCGAGAAACTGGAAAGGAAATTCATCTGTTTCATTTTTTTCTCCTCTTCTGACCTGACAGTTCCTCTGCACGAAGTGTCTTGCAATGAAGCTGTAAGAGTTTACATCTAAATGGCTGTGCTCTAGGGAAAATACAAGAAGGCTTTCACAGCTTTTGCTTTATATTTCTGCCAGAAACAGAAGTACAAAGATGATACTTCTCTCTACAGCAAACTGATATGTGAAGCTGCTCTCTGAAATGGATAGAGCAAACAGAGACCCTGGTTTTCCTCCTTGTCCTCTCCCATTCTTTTTAGTGCACATGAAAGGGTCCTGAGACTGCTGAAGGAAATGAAGCAGGTGTTAGTAACAGTTACCAAAAAAGATCCTTGTCTCCACTTCAGTCTACTTCCAAATTACCCCACCAAGAAACATCTGGTTTCTGTTCCAAAAGAGGAAATGCACAACATAGGGAGTATGTGTGATCTTTGGTATATTCTTATGCACTGATGCAATTTTTAATGTAAGAGTTGAAAACACTAGGATGGTTTGAAATGATAGTTCAAGACCCAAAAATTCAAAACATAGCTGACAGCAAATTGGGATGCAGGGCCATTCACATGTGGGAACATTTTTAAATTTAGCATTTTGTGATTTGTACTGAATAGAACCTGACAATGCTATAAAGGAACATTTTCAGTGCTTTTCTGTGTTTTATGTAAACTGAAGCACTATAAAGCCAGCAGAGATTTCTATCCACTTATTTTCTTATAGCTTGAACAGAAGAGCAGTGGACTGAGTAATTCACTCCCAGGCACCAGCTTTCCACCTCCAAGAACGCAGTTTTATTATACTAGTATTGATTACAAGTAAGATATTCTCTGTCCAGGCTGCTGCCTGAAATTTTTGGGTTAATATTTATAGTTTTGAATGCTGCATCTAGAGGAAACTTAGGCTTTAAGATCCTTGAAGGTAACTTTGCAATCCTGTGTGCAGACTGAGTCTAGCATTCCACCCTGATATGGCTATTCCTTTATCAGTATATTAACAGCTTTATAGATAGCAAATCCAAAACATTATATTTGTTTGAAATAAGAAGAAAAACCATATTCAGAAAAGATACAAAGGTCCAAGATTCTTGGTAGCAATGTTCACAGCTAGCTTTTATGTCTTTTTTGCTTCTTTTTCTTATTTTTTGTCCCTGATGTTCCTCAAATATCCCTAAATGATTAGGCGGTCTAGAGCAAGTTCAGGTTTGTTACTCAATTTTTCATCCACCCTGTTCAGGAGACATACATCAAAATGATTGACTTCCTCTTTGTACAGTGTAGAAGGGGAGATGTCAGGTAGGTGTGAGGGGGAAGCTAAGCAGCTTTCCTAAAACAGTGAGGAGCCTTTTTCTAAGTATATTTTAAACTGTTCACCTGCACAATCTTCTGGGTTCTGTCTTGTCACTTATTTTGAATCTCTTTGGTTTCTCTGGGTATTTTTTGGGGGTAGTGTTGTTTGTGGGTTTTGTTTTGTTTCTTACTTTTTAATTATTTTTTCGTCTCTGGCACTGAGAGCAGAATACCCAAAATACTGCATCAGAGAGAAATACTTTTGCCAAAAAATAAATCTACTTTCTTCTGCCTTATTTCTTTGTTGATAGGCAATGATCAGTCATTAGAAAGCAGACTGTCAAAGCAACTTCAGCAAAGACAAAATCCTTTCCAAATGAGAATTAATGGGGAAAAGAAAATGATCTTTTCATATTCTCAGCTCTCATAATATATGGCAATTTATCTCTAGGAAGGGTTGGGAATCAATTAAGCATGAATGATGTATAGGAAGGTGGAATGTGACCTTAACAAGTTGTCTTGCCTCTTGTCTTGATGTTTCCATCTGTTTTGCACAAAAAATGTTCTGATAATGTGGTAAGGAGGTAGATATGATTTCTGAGGGAACAGTCATTATGGGCCACTATCTTCCCAGGCCTGATAAGTTTAATCCAAGTTGCCTGGGAGGTAAGAAGTCATAAAATATTTTATCTGAGACAAGTGCAAAAATACTCATAAACTCAAAGGTTAATCACTGCACCAAAAGAACAGATGAAGGAGACAGGGCAGTTTTATGTGTCCCTGTGTGATGTCCTTATTAATCATGGTGCCCCATTTGCTTTAAGTATGCCTCATGTATTTTCTTTTGAAAGCCAAATGGATAGACAGAGAAAGAAATAGAAGACTATTACTATCCCATGTTAAACAGTTCTGCCTTTCTTGTATCACATATTTAAGGGATTGCATTACAGCAAAGATGTATTCTAATTCATTCAGTGACTGATCAAATATTCCCTTCAGATAAAAATCTAAACTTCCTCCTGTGTGAGTTTTTATAGATAAGAAATGAAATTTGAAAGACTACTGATTAAGAGACTGTGGGAAGATGGCTGGGGACCCTGTGGAAAGATGGCTGGGGGATAAAATTAGAGGAAACAGAGATTATATTCACATCCTAACAGAAGTTATAATGGTACAAAAATTACAGAGTAAAATTATAGAGTAAAAGGCAGCTGCTATTTCCTGGATGGAATGCAGTTGGCATGCTAGAAAACTCTTCCCCAAAACTGTGATTCCCCACACCCACAATCTCCAACCACAGCACCTGCTAAGGGTAGTGGAACAGAGGGTGGAGCAGAGTGGAGACTCCTCAGCCAGGTTCTGTTGAAATCCTCGCAGGGAGGGGAACTCGATGGCACTTTGCAGCTGAGAAACTGCGTAACACTTGTCAGCCAAGGGAGACAGGAGATGTCTTGCTGCTGAGCCAACAGTTGTGGTGAAATCATTTCCCTTGGATGAACTTGGTTCATTATAGCCTAATTGTAATATTAACACACACCTCCACCCCAAAATTACCTGCCCCCAAGGTATGACCCCTCCTCACTGGGCATGTGCTCTGTATTTTTTTGACTGTATCTTTAAAAGTGAAATGAGAGAATTTTTCACCAATCAGTGATGAAGGTGTAAATCAGTAACTAAAGTCACCCATGCTGCACCTAAGCATAGAGAAATAGTATAAAAATAGGTAGAGAATGGGGAGAAGTTAAGGAAGACTCTGCTGTAACTGCTGAGATCAGTAGGCAGGCTGAAACTGTGTTCTCCATATGGACACCTACTGGAGATGAACCATACATTATGCATGATGAATACTTTTAATGGATATTAGACCTTCTCTGTGCATTGCTCTGAATATCATTTTGCAGTCAGATACTATCACTGACAATCCTCTAACCTTAACCCATCAAAATTTTGGATTGATAGAGTGTTATCCTGTAAACTGTTGGAGTGAGTCCTTCGGCAGTCACTGGCAGTGGGTAACATTATCAAATTAAGTGAAAGACCCACTGAGGGGTCTCCCTTATGCTGTTGGTGTGTGTTCCTGACTAAGTCACCCTTAGATCCAGCAGGACTGCTCAGTGAAGAGTCCTCCTAACAGGACTCTTACAGACTGGTTGACACAAGAGTCTTGGCTTTCCTGGGGATTGACAAACAAATCAAACAGTAAGGGTTGAGGAAATCTCCCCACACTAAGGATCGAGGGAATCTCTCCTTCTCCTGTGACAGAGACACAGGAGTGCTCACTCTGAAGTGATATGATCTGCTATGGTTGGACTATTAGTTAGGGGTTGAATCTGTATGATTCAGCTAATGGTAGAGGTTAAGGGTTCAAATTTGGACAGGTATCCAGTAACAAGGATGGGGGGGGCTCTGGTGGCATCAATATTATTTAAAATCATCATTAGCAACTTGGACAGTAGCATAGACTGCATTCTCAGCAGTTTCATGGGTGACATTAAGATGAGCTCACACAGCTCAGCAAAAATGAATGCATTGTTTCACCAGAGGCAGAGTTACTCCACGCAACAGTGCATGCTTGGGGCTGACTGGCAGGAAGGTAGTTTTGTATAAAGGACATAGTAGCCTCAGTAGACAAAAACTGTGCATATATCAGCATGTACCCTTGCACTAGTGAAGGCTAACCTCAAGAGTGTAGCCAGTAGGTCAAAAGGAGTGTTAATTTCTTCTTTTTTGACACTTCGAGAACAAATTTAGAACATCATATAAAATTTTAGGGTTGTAACTACAAGTAAGACATTGACAGACTAGAACAAGCCAGTGGAAGGCCATCAAGATGTTTAAGGAGTCAGAGCACCTGATATAAATGGAATTTGTTCAGGCTGAAGAACAGATTAAGCAGAGATCTAATGTCTGTTTTCACTTGACTAACTGGAGGATAAAGAAAAGAATCACAAGAAGCAATGACCACATAATGCAATAAAGGAAATTCAGGCTACATAAAAGAAAACCAGAATATTTCTTCCTCATAAGTGTGGTAGCACACTGGCGCAGGCTGTTCAGAGAGGTTGGGGAGTGTCCATGTTTGGAGATCTACGCAGTTTTACTGGAAAGACCCAATGCAACCTGATCTATTTTCATATGTTTGACTTAGCAGATAGTCCTGCTCTGACACAGTGGACTGGATGATTTCCACTATTTGAGGACTCCTTTCCATTCCCATTCTTCCTGTAAAATGATGTTCTCAGCAGATACCTATGTCTTTCTCCAACTGAAGTATAAATCTTTTCTGGATTTTTTGGATCATAATGGTAATTTTATTGAAACTATCATTTTAAGCTATCAGAATAATGGTAAGTAGACTGTGCAATGTCAAAGACTTCTTGCAAATCTAAAATGAAAGTAAATAAAACACAGGGAAAAAAACTCAAACAAACAAAGAAAAAAAAAGGATGATTTTATCTTACAGTGCAAGTGCACTGAGAGGTAGATAGTATTTTCAATACAAATTAAAACAAGAATTACTGTATTAAATATAATTCTTAGTTGAAGCTCTGAATGTCAAGGTGATTTCTGAATTTGTAACCTCTTCTGATTCTTCAAATGAGGACTTTGGATGTCTCATAAAAATAAGATCAAAATAAAAAGTCATGTCATGATTCTGAATTTCTATTTTTTAAAGACCTTGTTAAAAACAATGTCCAACTACCTCTTTTTGCTTTTCTGCATCTCAGTATAAATCCTTCTGAAAAAAAATTTGGTATCTACTCTCTGTAGCATTCATGATTTATCTAACCAAAGTTCAGACTCTTTTCTCCAAGAGAGCACACTTTTCACTTTCTTATCATGTAGTTACTGTAAACAGCCATAGGCTGTTTGAGAAGAAAGACATTCAGGATGATTTTGTATTTTAATATAACCATTACAAATAGCTCAATACTTTTTTCTCCTTTATTTTTTCTTTTGCACTTAGTAATATTTTGCCCATGTGCTAGAAAACAATGTTATTTATGTTCCCCAATATAAGGAAAACATGAGACTAGGTCTCATTTTCAGCACTGGCCTGGAACAGGATTTGAGTTACAGCAGTTCATAAATGACTTCATCTATATTTTATGCTGCTACACTGAATGGATCCAGCAACCTCTTTGGGGAAAGACTAGAAAATAGTCTCAAGTGCATTACCTAGCTTATTACATTATGGGCTTTGTGGTTCAATGTCATAATAAGAAATTGAAAATACCCAATCAGAATGCTTTAATTGACTTTATTTTTTAAGAAATAACCCACACTGTAGATTTTAAGAGTCAAATAATTCTTTTTGGACTAAGAATGCATAGAAGATGGTTCTCATAGAAACAGAAATTGGAAAATGAATTGATTGAAATGGAAGTTGAGAGGTTTACTAAATATAACTCCCTGTTCCCATAATTTTTGGATTGAAAAGAAAATATTTCTTGGTGTTTTTAATGTCAAGCTTATGCAGTTCTGACAGTGTTAGAAATTATAGGTCTTCTTTTCTTATTAACAATAAATATCAGAAAACACATCTAAATACTTTTACATTTTTTTCTTTACAAAACATAATAAAAATTTTATTTTAACTGAAGGATAAAAACCTTAGAGAAATAAGAGCATTGTTATTCAGATTTTGATTAAAATGGAGAAAAAAAAATAGAAATCCTTCTTTGGAAGAAAAACAAAGCAAGAATTTCTAAGCCAAGTTTAAAGAGAGAGGGCAAATATACTTAATAATGTATTCCAAATCAATTATTTTTAATGGTAACTGAAGTACAGTTGGACAGTGTAGCAGTGGATTCTCATCAGAAATCATCTAAAAGTGGATTTATAAAGGAAATTTTCAAATATCTTTCTGTTCTGAACTAACCACATCAACTACCTTTCTAGTAAACTGAAAGTGTTTCTGAGAGGTAGTTACTCTGGTCTGTCTTGGGAGTTCGTTCAAGATAACCTAACCCATCCTTTAGGCTTGAATGAATTTCCCTTTTGAGATCCATTTCTGGTTTTCTCTCTATTTGCTATAAAAGCAGCCTGGGTGACTATCAGGCTAGACAGACTAAATTATGTGAATGAGAACATATCACCTTTGAGACAGGAATATTACCCATAAAATTTAGGCTCTAAGCTCAAAAGTGTACGAAGCAAAGATTTTATAATCATCTAGATCCTATTAACCCAGTGTTCTTGATTCAGATTAGGGGAGAAACTTCTTGTTCTTAACAGAATACAAATAATAAAATCATTATGAAATCAAAAATACAAATACTACAAGCAATAACTTTTTTAATAGAAAACTATGACCTCTTAAAATGAACAGATAAGTGAATGTAACTATTTAACAACTAATTTTGACTATAAAGAAATTATTTCACAGGTAATAATCATATTAATAGCTAAATGTAAATTTCTCAGAGTCAGGGACATTTTCCATGTTTTTTTTCTTACCAAAAATATCTCCTTTTTTCTAAAATGTCACTTCATGCTCATTATCCTCAAACAAAGAAACAAAGAGTTGTAAGCTCCTGTCTCAAAAATTTGCCGTGCAAATGTCAACAATGTTTATCCATAGAATGAAAAACCTATAATGTAATCTTTTTTTTTTTTTAGTCCCCCAAACACAGGCAGTCTTGCAGCTAAAGTTCAGTCCAGTAAAATGTTTTAAGTAATGACATTTTTTGTTATTTTTTCAATCAATTGGTCACCAATTCTGTCTTTTTTTTTTTTTTTTTAAATTAATCTCTTGGGATATACTTATCTGTTACTGCAAACCTGCACTTAATCTCTTTCTGTTATCTAGTCAAAAAGATTATTGAAATACTGCCCTGCTGCCTGTCACAGATACTTTTCTCATGCATGGCATCAATCCTGTATAATCCAGTCTCTAAGATTCCTCTCCTTGAGAAGTAAAAAAAGATAAAGGAAGCCTGGTCCTAAAAAGACGGCGTGGAGTACTACTGTCCTCATTCCTTTTGACTTTTATTTAATATTAACTCTTAAATTACAGGTTTAATCACAGAATCATGGAATAGTTTAGGCTGAAAGGGACTTTTAATGGTCATCTAGTCCAACCCTCCTGCAATAAGCAGGGACATTTCAATTAGACCAGGTTGCTCAGAGCACTGTCCAAGCTGACCTTGAATGCCAGGGATTAGACACCCACCACCCCTCTGGGCAACCTGTGCAACTGTTTCACCATGTGATATGGCCAGTGTACTTTGGGGGTCCATTCTGATGAATATACATATCTCACCTATCACCTCATTTCACCTCAACACTCACTATTCTTCCCTTCATGGCTGCCTCATTTGCAGCCTCCACACAGTCTAGATTTTGCACCTTCTATCATGACACAGATGATATTTGGAATGATTGTTAAGTTAATTTCCATAGAACTCCAGCTTTTCTATCACTTCAGAATCTCCAGAACACACAGCTGCTCAATGAAACACCCAGAAGTCAAGTGGATGTTCTGCCGGTTTGTTTTGTCTTACACCACTATTTTTTTTTTCTTTTTGATGTGTGTGTATGTCTGAGTTGATAATCAAATCTATAATATTTAAACCTTTAAAATAAGACCCATTGCTTCCGTTCAATAGGAGTATTGAGTTGTTGATAATGGAACAGAATTTCAGATGCTGGCCACAATGCAATCTCAAATTATAGGCATAGAATTCATGTTTGTGGTTCACAGTATTTGTGTTTGTTCCCATTTGAGCTACAAAAGGAGCAATGGATACATTACCCATTCAACCATCTCTGAAATTCTTTCAAAGCATAATTTCTAATACTTGGGACACAAAACTCATAACCTAAAGAAGTTTAATTTAGAAATACAATATAGCCTTCATGGATAAAATATTTCAAAGTTCAGCTGAATTAGTAAGTCCCACTTTTAGTAATGAGAAAGTAAATAAAGGTTGCCTTTCAGATTTTGAAGCAATTTACAGTAATGTGCACATAACACCTGGACTTAATTCACAAGTGCTGGGACGCTGAGTGATGCTTCCTACATCTTTCAAGCTGTGCTCATATCACTTCTCATATCCCAACACCTTGTTGCCACATTTCTCCTAACATAGAATTGATCAAGATTTGAGATGTTAAACAGACATTCTTTTTGACCTCTGACCAGAAATACAAAATTACTTACAAGGAGTTAGAGCACTTCATTTCTCCACAGAAGATTACCCAAGGTTTTCCAAGATTTAGATATTTGCAACGCTTTTTAGCTATAAAACCACCCTCAGTGCTATATCTCTAATAAGAAATAATATTTTCAAAATGCCTACAAGCTGAAGATCTAAATTCTCACATATATGCATTAGGTGGGAAATTCTTTCAGTATATTTTATTGCTCTGGTCTTGAAAGTGCATTTTCCTGGTGGTAGAGAATGCAAACTTGTTGTTAAGCAACACAGGTGTTAACTGTGACCATGACTGTAAACGATGCCGAGTACTACAGCTATTAGTTTTTTAAAGAATTAAAATCTGCCATTTTTTATGAACCCACTCCATAATTTTCAAGCAGGTCAAGTAAAGGCAGATGCTGAAGAAATATAGATTTAAGGGCTATCTATACCTTACTTTCTAAGTGTTATTGTATCTATTTCTTTTGGCTATGACTTGGCAATAGAAGAAGTGACTTGTTGGTCAAGCAGCTATGAGAATTTGGGTATTCCATTCTCAGTAGCCCTTGACCATTTATACTTATACCTACACTATGTAAGATTGAAGCACATATAAAAACTACAGAATTGTTTTCTTCATGTACTCATGACTTCATTTGGAAGAATTTCTTAGGTTTCATGCCTTTCAAGTATCCTTTCTTCTCCATTTGTCCTATAATTTTTTTCCCCATTTAACTTTCCTATATGGATAGTACTGTCTTGTTCCTATTTTAGACATGAAGCTGTCAGCAATGAACTGAAGCAAGGTATTTTGGTTCCTGGGATAGGTAGTCAAGTCCTTCTTCTTATTGCATGAGAGATGTTGTTACAGAGTGCAATCAGAGTGCAGCTTGCTTGGGAGTGTGAGATATCTAGTCACTGGCTTGGTCTAAGGACATGTAAGAAGCCTTATTTGGCATCTGCCTTTGTTTTCCTTTCACAGTGCAGTTTAATGTGCAAGCATTAGTTTGTGGTATACTAGGTAACAAATAAGAAAAGTTATTTTCCTCCCCTGCTCATGATAAAACCTATCTCTTTCATATTTCTAAACCCACTGGTTTAGGCTTTATAGCATTTCTATGCAACTTGCACTGGTCCTGACATAGTTTTCATACTTAATTTTATAAGTAATATCTCTTAAAATATCTCCAATTACATGAAATATAATATACCTATATGAACACATACTAAAACATAGAGCAATCATTTTCATGTGTATATTTCTTATTTTATAGGATATATTTTTTCTTAGAATTAGCTGACGCCTGTTATCTGAAGTGGCAAAATCCAGTCTACCACCATTTATTATTAACAAATATTTCTGATTAAAATCTGGAGTTGTTTTAAGACAATATTATTTTGTCAGAATAAAATGTGGGGAAAATCATGACTTCTCCTTTAAGTTTAGGCTTTTACCTTCCAGAGAAGACAACAGCTAAATCATTAAAATACAGACACCTCTATAACACCTTTCACAAGTACTTTCCTCCCCCATGTGCAGAGTATTTTCTTGCAGTTGAAACAAATGATAGTAAAGTTTCCTAAAAATCCTGCATGGAGAATCACAGGATAAGCCCCTGATGGACAGAAAGGAGGACAGTAACAAAAAGGACAAAAGGATTCAGTTAGGAGTTTTTTGCTTCAGTATTCACATATTAGGCAGGCAATCTATAATCTACAATAGCAGGGCAACAAATTCCAACATGAAGTCTCAGTTTCAGCAGTCTGAGGCAGCTGAATAAAGCTAAAAAATAAACTGCCTGTGAAACAGTAAATTTTTATGCAGCTTAGAGTTCTCATAAAGTAAGATTCTTGTGGAAAGAAGAAGATATAACTCAAAGATTCTGTGTTTTGGCTGTGTTTCTTTTAGTTTAAGGGTTGTTTCTAGGATGCAATTCAGATTGGAAGTGCTTTTAAATCACCAAATCATTTGCATTTAGGTATTTAGTTTTCCAAGGAAGCTCTGGTTAGGGCATATTTCATCCAAGAACACTGTTTAAGACAGGAGAACAACAGCACTGAAAACAGCCAGAGTATCTGTCTCAGTAGTGAAATTCTTCCAAAGTAGTGCACACATCCCTGCCAATGCCCGCTTAAATAAAATGCTGCTAGCTATTTCCTGTTATCTGTAAGAGGATTCTTGCTCATTCTGTCAATGTGCAAAACCTCTTGAAGCTCCTGCAAATACTACCATGTCCTTGCTCATATTGTATCATTCATCTTGCCCAGAACGGTATCATTGTGACAAAACAGGCAAGGAGTGAAAAGCAAGAACTGCCCTTCTGTCCCAGAACTCCTTCAAATTACATGGTACATCTCAAACTTTGGGAAATATGAATAAGGTATTCCTGTGCTCCCTGAAACAGTCACAGATTTTTTGCCTATAAACAGCAAAAAAAAATTTCCAGCTCATGAGGGCATGTTAGGCTGTCAGTACCAGTTGAACTGTAGTGGTTATTGTAAGAACATTGGAAAGGGGCTGATTGGTACCTTTCTTATCAGCCTCACCAGGAAAGCCAAGAGAAAGGAATTCACCAGTCCAACGCAGGAAGAAATCTAGGTCTGCACAAAAGGAAATACACTGAGAAATCCCTGGAATTGCACTTTAATAAGAATGATGCTATTTTTGATTTTAGGCTTTGTATACAATTTAAAGCCTGTGTTAGAAATTAGGCTTTGTATTTAAAGCTGCATAAGGCACTGTTTGAAAGCACTTTTTAAAAGTGGCATGTTAGAAAAAAAACCAACCCAACTAAAAAGCTTTAAATAGCTAACATTACATGATTTTTTGTTAATATTTACTGCCATAGAAGTATACATCTTCCTTTTAATCTGGTCAGCAAAAGAAATATATATGGTCTTATATATACCATATACAAGGAATATATATGATATTTAAGTACATACAATTTCCTAAAAGAAAAAGTAGGAATTATATTCTCAAATCCACATTTCTATTATTTAGATGTCATAGTTTTCATGTATGTTGAGCATTCAAAACTTTTCATTAAAAGGAATCACAAATGGTCTGCAACTTTCGAGTTATTAATTCAGCATTACCACTTAGTATTTGAGAGCCAATTATTTTCTTTCTGCTACCTATAAGACAGATCATATTGGTAGGAGGCAAAACTAATGACAGCATAAATATTAAAAAGATTTGGTTTATGCCATCACTATATTCATAAGCAACAAAAAAGCATTCTATGGAAACATGTTTTGGGAGTCCCTCCAGAGAGCAGGAGTGAAGAGTGTGGCAATATGCAAAACCAAACACATGCAAGATCTATCCATGCCTAGAGCTGGAGATAGATATCTTAATGCACTTTTCCCCTTTCAGTCAAATTACCCAGAATTTTCATAATCCAACTGGTAGTTTTTTAGTAGACGTATTAATTAAGTCTGTATTAATTAGTTTCATCACAGTCTGACTGCAAAACAATTTTCCTTTTACTTCATCTAAGCAAAGTCACTAATAATACATCCATGTCTCTTTTCCCCTCATTTTTTTGCCTTGAAAAGATAAATATTGACTCTCACCAATATTTTTTCTATTTTTTCTATTTCAGAATAACTTTTTTCTTTCCCACATTGAGCCTGTCTTATCTAAAGAGAATGTAAAGTCCTTTTCTAATGCTCACAATTTAAATTGATATTCTAGAGAATTTTATAACAAACATTGATGAAGATTTCTGATGTTCTACACTGTTCATAGCTAGCTTAGGTTTTGGGAGTTGGAAGCTTCAGCTTTTGCTTGAAGAGTTACACAGTTAAAAATCTCCAGTTCATCTGAGATCAAGGAACTGTTTCTTTTTCTATTGAGATTTCATTATTAAAACCATTTTACATAAGTGCCTAGCATGAGGTCCTAAAATTATTTTGTAAACATCATATGTACTTATTTAGACAGAAGGGGAATATTTATTTTCTTTGCTTAAATGGCTCAAACACTGTTTACTTGTGATATATTTTTTTAAAGAGAGTGGAAAAGTAGTTAAATGATATCAGTAAAGCATTCTGAAGTACTACAGGGTCACATATATGTTAAGTATTTCTATACATCATTCAAGTGCTAAACTAGCCATGTGTAGATCACTATGTAGGTTGTCCTGATTTTTCCAGTCTGTAAAATTGCAGAGGAAAAATAATACCAGTCAGGGTTCTGGGGCAAGACAACATTGGACAGAACAGTAAGAATTGCAGTCTTACTTAGCGGTAGCAGTGCAGCCTGTTTGGCAGTACACTGCAACTAGAATATTTCACCTGAAAACTTCTTCAAGAAGGAAATGTTTTAAGATACTCAATAGCCATGTAGAAAAAAAGTATCAGCTTTTCTTTAGATTAAAATAAAACTCACAAATGCTAAGACCAATATTCTGTAATGCTAACACAGAGTCCTTCCTTTCCCTATTCTAAGTCAACATCAAGACTGATGGATGTATACCTGCTGCATTAAGAAACATTTTAAAATTTTTAAAGATGATAAACTTCCTGTGTATTTATAGCCAGTGATGCACAGTTACCTCTTTTCATGCTAAAACCTATCTGCAAAGACCTTATAGATAGCCATTGTCAAGTTTTCACTAGTTCCTGACATCATCTATCGAGTCAGTCTTGGATAGCTTGACTATTGGTTGTGACATGCAAGGAAGCTGTTGAAGCAGCAGCACAGCCAAGCTTTGGCCCCAGCTCAGTGTCTCGAGTCTTCAAAAGGATCAGGGTATTCTTTTTTCTTGTTTCAGTTGATTATTGACAAAGTATTGGTTATACTGATCTTGCTATATTCTTTATCTGGTCAAGGATCAATAAATACCACACATCTTACAAGAAAGAATGATGAGCTTTCAGAAAGGAAATTAATATAAGAAATGTAAAGTTTATTTTATCCAAAACTGAGTTTGAATTTTACCTCGTAACAGTATAAGTCCAGTATAGACTATTGAGAATAAACAAAGGATCCTTATAATCATTGAGAAGAAGCTTGGCTTTAAAAATATTGGACATAGAAACTGAGACAAATATAGTCTGCCAGTTTTGATCTATTTTGCAGACTCTGAGCAACTTAGCACTAGCGTCTATAAAATGTTGTTCAGTCTTCTAATTTCTTTTTAAAGGGTGACTGGAATCAGCTTAGCTTGTGTAGAAACCTTGGCCAAAGGGAGAATTTTAGTACTAGTAGTATTTTTAGGCATGAAACTTGAGTTCTACAACCATGATGCTTCATTCTTTCTGCTTTCTTATTTGATTCATTGTCACTTGATTATTTCAGGAGCAAAATTATATTAACTACCAGATATAATAATATTTAATTATCACATAATAGATAACTAATTTTATTAATATTAATAATTATATAAGAGATAATTAATTTTCTGCTAATTTGAACATTGCAAAATATGTAACTCAGTTGCCTTTTGTAATTACATAGTTAAAACCAGAAAAGAAAGGTTTGCCCTTTCTTCAAAATACATGGCTATTACTTGAGCATGGAAGACTTTCATTGCCACAATAGAGGCCTGTGACAGGTTGTGTGATGCTTTATCTTGTACTAAAGTGTCTTGGTTTTGAAAGACAGGTGTCTGCTAAGGAAGACAGAAGCCTCCCTTGAAGTGGCAGATATAACCCCTTTTTTCCTCTGAGTTATTATAATTTTGAAATCAAGGGCCTTTAGGCAAAGATGTGGGAAATAGGAATAACAGTTCTTTACTGTCTCCATATATATATATAAAACCAGTCAAACACAACAACAACAACTCTGGCAGTAACAGCGAACAATCACAAACCCAGCCCCAGCCTTCTCGGCTGTCGGGCCCTTTCCCCTCGGGTGCAGTTCCGCTCGCAGCCGGCAGGGGCGCTGGCGGCTCCCGGTGAGCAGGGCAGGTGCGATGGTTCCCCCGCGGCTGCAGGGGGGCGCTCCGGAGCGAGCTCGGGAAACCCGCGGCTCTGGTGCCCTGGGATCCGGGAAGGGATGGGACAAAGGCTTCACAAACCCCTGGGCAGCCGATCCCGGACTCCCAGGAACAGCAGGCTGGAACGGCAGGCTGGAACGGCGGGCTGGAGCAGCAGGCTGGAGCAGCAGGGACGAGCACAGATCCCAGAGAACAGACGAGATGTATCCAAACAGGGAACCCCCTGGAGGTCGGACAGGCAGGGCAAGCATGGCTACAGCCTAGCGAAAGCTCGAAGCAGCAGCGGGGCAGGGCAGCCACAGCCCAGCCTCCAGCAGGGCAGGGAAAAACAGCTTTGGGATCCCGGCGTTGTTTCCAGCAGAAAGAAAAGCGGCCGAAGAAAAAGAACCAGCAGCTCCTTTCTCTGCAGCTTCTCTCTCTGAATGCTTTGAGCGAACTGAACCCACACCCAGGTGAAACAAAAGGGTAGCCAGGTCTTTTGTTTGCTCTTAAGCACCCAGCGATTTATCGTCTTAGTAACAGAATGGGGGAAAATTCCTTTAACAGGAAAAAAAACTAGACCTCTTAAAACCCCAACATAAAGCCACATCAGATGAGGGGAAACTCACTGTTCAAAGGAATTTTTATTCAAATTACTGTTGGATTGCATTGCTTTATAACTTTCAAGTAGGTTT
Organism: Corvus cornix cornix; assembly: GCF_000738735.6. NCBI lineage: Eukaryota > Metazoa > Chordata > Aves > Passeriformes > Corvidae > Corvus > Corvus cornix. The sequence goes on along the minus strand of NC_046335.1, from coordinate 19,372,580 downwards.
TCTTCCAATTTTGTCCTTCAATTAAGTATTACAGAACAGTGAGAAATGTTACCAGGTCAATATTTTACATGATAGAATTTGGATTGAATGGGTCCAAACTGAACAACCTGTGCTGCTGTTCAGCTCTCTTGGGTCACCTTTTCAGACTAAACCACTTGAATCTCACTAATCCCAGCTCAGCTGTATGATTCTAAATAATTCTCATTCAAATTGACAGTCTTTCCAAAGAAGAACAGTTGAAAACAATTGGCTCAGGAAGTGTACAAAGCATATGTTTACAGTATTTTTGCCCATTTACACAAATTGAGGGAGCCAAGTGGCACAGAAGGTTGAAATGGAACAAAAATTGCTTTAGCTATGCATGGTTAGAAGATGAGCAGCCAGTTCATCAACTCACTGGAGCATATAAAATTGATTTCAATTATACCTTTAATGCCAGAAGAAGTCAGTGTCACCTGTCTTTTGCCTCATTTACTGCTGCAATGATTTTGTTAATTTGTCCTATGTAAAGGAAGTTTATTGTAATAATTTGTGCAGACTCCTGAATATGGGTTTTAAAGGTAAAGAAAATTTTGACTTGATGATGGAGATGACAATGACTTTTATAACAAATCTAAATTCTGTTAAAAGTTGCTAGATCTAATGGACTTCAGGGCCCAAGAGGTTTTTCCTCCCCAGCCTGCTCTCACTGGCTTTGGTGCCCTCTTAGAGCCAGTGATGCCTCCTCAGTCCAGTAGATGGGAAGCTGCTCCAGTTCTGTGCCCTCAGGGCCAGCCGGTAGCAAGGTTAGGAAGCTACTCCATACACGCACAGTGACATAAATATTGGTGCACATGCACACATGCATACACACACACACAGAGTACTTATAAACAGCCATGTGGATCCACCTGGACAGATCAATGCCTGGTCCACATGAGCACAAACAGCACTGACATAAACCTGCACAACTCAGATGTCCCAGTCCAGCTCTTTATCTCCTTCTGGTCAGAATAATGAATAAATGGAGTAAGTGGAATATGCACACGTAAAGAGCGCTGGTGTCTTCTATAGCTGGATGCCTAGCCCTTGGTTTCCTCCAGCTGCTGCTCCACAGACCTTCATGCCCCTTATAATGGTTGTCTCATTTCAACAGCTGGCATGCAGACCACTTGATGCACAAGAGGTATTGAGACAAATTCATATTCACAAAGATTTACTAGAAGGATCTGTATAGCTGCTGGCGTGCATCAACTCTAATAGTGAAATCTATGTTTGTGGAAGAACAAAATAAAGATGATTATAACAGAGACAAACACAGAAGGGAAGAGAGAATGGGAAAATTCTTCAAGTAGCTAGACGAGAGTCTCAGAGGTGTCTTCCTCTGGAAGAGGTTATCTACTGTGTATCAACTGGTGGTGGCAGTGAAGATGATGATCATCACTTTCCATGATTTTCCAGTAGTACTATACTGTTTTCTTTGGAACCTGAGAAAATTCCCTACTGGTTGATCCAGCTTCTGAAACTGGTTAAAACATGTTAATTGGTGTTGCACATTGATTGGAAGTAAAGAGTCTACATACAGGTATTGTTGTATTCTATTTATCAACCATTTAAATTACTACGATTACTTTGTTGTGCACAGGCCTGATTCTCTCCACTGTAAAGCTAAATTTGCCAAGACAAGATATAAAGAAAAGATGGAAAGAGATGTGATTCTAATGCCAATGCTGTCATTGAACTGTTGAGAACCTATCACAGCCAGAGTTTCAGGGTTTTGCAGGTGCAAGACCCCAAACTAGCCCAAAATTCTGTAGCATATCATTAAACACACACTTAGGTGGAGCAAAGAGAACACTTATGTGGAAAATCATCAGTAACAGAGTTTAAAAAGAAAGAACAAATTGCGGTGATCAGGACCAGGCATCAGTCAGACAAGCATACTGACCAGTAACCTGCTTACACATCAGTGTTTTTCATTGCCTTTTACCTCTTTTTTCAGACACATGTTCCTCACTTTTGCATCTTGATCTCCCCCTCCACCCTGCTGTTAGCCCTTTCCTAAATATCCTGTAAATATGATACAATCCTAAAATTATCTTCCTGGATCTCATAATAAATCTTATTCACATTTAGGCAATAGTTTCCCTTTGGTTTGTGTGGCCTTCTGACTCAATTTTATCTAATTGATGCATCTTGGTAGATTTTACACTAGGGACAATTGGTCTCCTTTGATACTCTTTGAATAGCTGGTTTGGCTTGCTCTGTTTCACTGTTTCCTGCACCAATTAATGTTTTTTTTTCGATTCTGACCAAGCTCTGTGAGTTTAATGTTGTTGCCTTTCAGTTAGATAACCTATCAATGTCTAAGAAAGATTTGATCAAAAGTTAGTCACATAAGTCCATACTTGAGATAATATATTGTGTGGAAAGGCTATAATATGCGGAATAAAGAACCAAAACAACTCGTTCCCATGAAACAGTACATCAAAAAACAAAACAAACAGACAAATGACAAAACCAAAACCAAGCAAAAAAGAAAGATATATTTGGAGAACACAGAGTTTATAGAAGTGCTAGTGCTTATATATTCTCTGTATTCAGAAGCAGCCTTACTGCAAAAACTTGCTGACCACACAAATTAGTGGTCTACCAGATGTGGGACAATCCAGCTCAGTAAAACTGTTGTTGGAAACTTGAGAAGTAAGGCAGTTGAAAGGGCCCTGGCTCTTTGTTTCCTAGACTCGATGCTTCCTTGTATGTAATCTCTTCGCTCTTTCACATGTCATACATTCCATACTGGAAAGAAAGCCTCACATAATCCAACTTAAAAGTTTATCCTGTGCATCATTTCAGTGTCACTGCCAGTGACAGCTTGTTTAATGCACAGCTGCAGTCCCATCACTTTCCTATATTGTTTTTCCAATAACATTGTGTAAGTATCAACAGAATAGCATGAATGTCTGAAAAAATTGACAGGTATACGTATGTGCAGAACTAAAATGTAGAAAAGCTTGTGTGGGCTTCAACAAGCACTAAACTTGAAAACTGTTATGGTAAATATAAATTCAAAGCATTAGAAGTGACAATATTATCTTAAAGTAGTAAGATTTTAAAGCAGAATTTGATTTTACTTTCTGTCTCCATAAATTAAGAATAAAATTTTCAGCTATTTTTTTCCCCTGAAAACATTTTTCTTTTGACAATAAATGAATGAGGAAAAAAATTAAATATGAGATTTTCACATCATAATCTGAGACTTCAGTGTTAGAGCAGATATTAATGTATTTCCAATTGGCTCATGCTAATTGGACTTGTAATGGAGAAATAACTTAAATGTTTAATGTCTTTCCTTTATCAAACAGTTGCATTCATGGACATTATTGAAATAAGTAGGAAACACATAAAACCCACTTGTAAATTAGGTCTTCACAAATCAACAGGGTGCGTCCACCTAATACTGAAAATGTTTTAATTCTCATTTCAGGCTTACTCATTGGACAGGTTAGATGGTCATTATATTTTATCATTTGATAGTATGAGACTGCTGATTTTTAACACTTTGGGTTTTTATCGGGTTAGTCACAAATTTTGCCTTCTCCTGACCTAGTTAATACATTGATATTCATATATTTCCATGCCAAAACCAAATGAGCTTGGAAATGTGCCTCACGTCCCAGAGGACAAGAAAAGTACTTCAGAGATTTGGAGTGGATTTTTATAAATCGGATATTGGCAAATGTTCATTTATTAAGAAGATTTGTTTCCTCAGTTATTCTGTCAGTTTGGATTCAGCTTGAACCTCCTTGGTGTCTTCTTTAAGAAAATCTGGTTGGTGACATAAAAAACACAGAGAGCAGTGACAATTCAGGCTGAAGGGAGCAAGGCTGCTCCCACAGGACTTGACACCGCACTTGGCAGAGAAACAGTGGGAATTACAGAAGTCAGAGTACTTCAGTGTATTTCAGCATGGTTAATTATACTTGCTCTGTGAATCTTTAGGGAAGTGCCTGATAGTCTTAAAGCACACATTAGTGGCTCTTAAATGTCCCAGAAAATGTTACCTTTTGAATCCCAGCAGACCATCTCTGCTGCTGAACTCTGTTGAGTCTCAAGTTTTTCCAAGATTGTGCACACATGAATGTTCAAAAGAGGAAACGAGGAGGGAGGGAGGAGAGGTGTCAAATTTCTTCGTGAATCTGTGAAGTACTAGCTCTAGGGATTTGTTTTGTTTTTCTGTTTCAGACAATTATACGAAGCTCTTCTGCTTTATTAAAACTGCCATGCCATTGCATTGAGATAACATTTGGTGGAACCCAAAATGATATCCCACACAGAGTAAAATTGAAAATCTTCTTTACATGACCCCCTGTATTTGGCATTGCTGAGTCAGCACCTCGATTACTATGTCCAGGTCTGGGCCCCTCACTGCAAGAAATACATTGAGGTGCTGGAACATGTCCAGAGAAGGGCAATGAAGATTTGAGGGGTCTGGAGTGCAAGTCCTGTGAGGAGTGGCTGAGGGAGCTGGGGTTGTTTAGCCTGGAGGAAAGGAGGCTCAGGAGGGGCCTTAGCTCTCTTTACAATTACCTGAAAGGAGGTTGCAGCCAGGTGGGGGTTGGTCTCTTCTCCCAGGCAACCAGTGGCAGGGCAAGAGGAAGCGGCCTCAAGCTGCACCAGGGGAGGTTCAGGCCGGACATCAGGATGAATTTCTTCACTGAACATGAGGTTAAATATTGGAACAGGCTGTCCAGGAAAGTATTTGAGTCACCATCTCTGAAAGTGTTCAAGAAATGACTGGATGTGGCATTTAGTGTTCTGTCAAAGGTGTTGTTCAATCAAAGGTGTTGTTCAGTCAAAAAATTGGGCTCAATTAACTTGGAGGTCTTTTCCAACCTTAATGATACTGTGATTCTATACTTGTGAAATTGTCACAGTAAAAAACTACAGAGCTGATCACTGGCAAGATATCTGCAGATAATTATATAAACTATGTTTTAAAGGATCATATTTATGTTTTGATATTAAATGCTTAGCGGCAGCACATTGGTATTTTTCACTTGTACCTTATAGTGTTGAGTTTACTGGACGTCTCAGATTATACCAAGTTTCAGATTTTACTGCAGAGCAAATAATAATGATAATGGGCAGCAGCGACAGCAGTGACCAAAATCTAGAACTTCAATTTTTAGTCTGTAGGAAAATCTACTGGTTCAAAATTCCTTTCATAAAAAGTGAGAGAAAAATATCAGAATTTTAGGTTTGAAAGCAAATTTTTGAGTTTCAAAATATTTTGAAAAAACACCATGGTCAAGATCAAAATGAATTAACATTATAAGAGCTGAAACCACAACACTAGGAAACTTGTCTACCAAAAAAATGTTTTGGCAACCCACATATTTCCACTAAATATTTCAGATTTGCTAAAGTGATTATTTCAGAAAATCATAGTTTTATCACTCTGATTTTTTTCACTCCAACATCAGTCTTAGCTTGTCTTCAGGACCAAATCCTTATCATGATTTCCATGCCACTCCACTAATCTATTCTTTGAAAATCTTGGATGAAGTGTGTTCTTGAAGTAATGGGATTTTTAACATTAGTGATGCATAAAATATCAATGCATTCAGAGCCCCTGATGGAGTGGCTGTTTATGTAAAAAAGCTCAAACTGACTTAGTAAAGAAGTAATGTTACGTTATATTCAACCAGGCGTTCACCCTGTTATACTTACTACCAAAGGCAGAGTACATAAAAATAAAGATGACACATTAACTCAGTTGCAATGTGACCGGCAGGCCTTGAGTACATACTTCAGTGCACTTACTTTTGTATCTGTCTTAGCTTTCTGTATATTGTACTTTGAAACCTCTTACAAATATGCACAAATTAGAATTGTTTTGAGTTCACTGCAGATTGTTGCATGGGGAAAGTTTTATTTTATGCAGTTTTATAGAGTTGCTATTTTTGTTCTCTAAACATTGGTAGCTTTCATGACCTAAAAACACTGAGATTGGGTATATACCATATTTGCACTTGAAAGAAAAACATGAAATCTATGTCATAGGATTCCTTTATACAGAATATGTGGAAACATGCACAACCAACCCACAAGTGCAAATAAATCCTACTCCGACTGGTCATCAAAGTATAGTTTTGTTTGCAGACCATAACTACAACCTTGGAATTGTGCTGATTAACAATCTCTCTAGAAACTATTCAAAAACTACAATGAATAAGAGTTTGACAACACAGGCCAAGTTGAGTTTCCACTTTGGAAAGTGTCTTAAATGAGTGGATCTGCTGAATATATTAAGAAATTATTAAAAAAAAATCAAAAAAATTATTAAAATGCATTTGAAATTCTCACAGTACTGTGAGCTATGCATGTTTTAGTACTTCCTATTCATGATGGAAAATATTTTTATTCCATGTTTTCTGTTCTGAACACAATTACATAAAACTAATATCAGGTACAGTTACTCTGGCCTGCTTGTTTTAGGTGGCATTTTACTAAAATTTTTCTCTTTTTTTCCCCCTAAATCTTGGAGGGTCATGTTTTTATTCTGATTCTCTTGATTTTCTATTAGAAATGTACTAGGTAATTCAGGCTCCATTAAACCTCTCCAGCAACAGACTGAGGGAAAAAGGAATTGTTGCAAGGTATTTTCTATTTTATTCATCTGGTTGTTGAACAATAAGTTAGTGCCCAGCTGTATCCAGTAAAGAAATCAAAGGTATTAAAAAGGGATAATATATAGCACCTACATTTTTAAAGTATTAAATTATTTTTAAAAATGTAATATTAATAAACTGGCACATACTCAAATTGGTCTAGTCCACAGATGTGGAGAACAACATTGCACACAGCTGTGGTGATTTGTGTACTGACATTCACCATCTGTAGAACCATCCTTCACATTTAAAATCACTTTATGGTGATATGAATAAAATTTACTTTTATGTTTGTATTATGCTGTACTGATAAATATTGTGGTTTTTCTTCTTGTATTTAAATGGAAAAAAAAAAAAACCAAAGAGAAAGAAAAAAAGAAAATCCAAAATGAAACTTGGTGAATTCTGAAGTCTTTTTTATTGACAGTCTAGTAATGGAGTTAACAGTAGGATAATAGTCAGATGTTGACAAGCAGAAGACTAAATGAGTTACGCAGGAGTGAACTAACTATATTATATATTGTGGTATAAAATGAAGAACTATTCCACTCAAGTGCTGAAGGGATAGACATATTTGCACAAGAAGAGATAGATATATATGCACAATCTTCTGAAAAATATTGTCAGATCCAAATATGTTATTTTTTGGCTTTCTTAAATTTGCTTTAAGATTTTTTCATATGCAGTATACTTGGAAAAAATGTTACTGAAATATAAGTAGTAGTCTCTTTTCTTCAGCTGTGACCATTTTTAAAAGTTCTTAATCCTGATGCCTATTTGTGAGATGAAGTCTTCTGAAATTAACAGGTATTTGAAAAACTGGCTCCACAGGCCCAATTTAGTATGTAGTCACTTAAATCAAATCTGTTTTAAATTAGTATGATTTGCCAATTCCACAGCTAATATTTTAGCTCTTCTGGCAGTTGCGTGAAACTGCACGTATTTCAATGTTCAAAAACCTCCATCAGTGTCAATGGGTTAGTTAAAGCAATGCCAGCACAGATACAGCATATCTATTTCACAAAAAGATATTGAAACTCAATAAATTGTTTTTGGAAACTTTTATTTAAATGCTTCACTGAATTCAATGCAAGTTGCTTTATGTTGATAGATGATGACAACTTGAGCTTCTGAAAGAAAACTTTTTGCCTCACAGTAGACTTGAGACAACTGGAAGCTAAATATCACAATGTTTATCAGAAATTGCTCTCTTTGTCTAAACTTCCCCACTGAACCATTTTCTTTCAAGAGAAGATTCTGCTTTTGAAGGAGTTACCTCATGTTTGCATTTGAATGAACAGCTGTCTGGGGAATAGCTAGTAACCTGTTGTAATGGAATGAAGCATGCTGCTAAACCTTATGACTTCTAGATTAAATATGTAATTTTATGACATTAGCATTGTTTCCTAAATTAGCCCAACCTCTAGTCAGAGTCAAGAAATTTCAGTGTTGAAATTTTGAAATACCCAAACTAAAATATACAGTGCATATGTAAAAAAATTCTACCAACTGCAAAGAAGTAATCTGTGTCACACATGAAATTCAGGAACAGAATTCTATTAATGATGAATTTACAAGGATGCTTTCAGAAAATCTAGGCTACATATGCTGTCACTATGTTATTATTATGTCCCATATTATTTCAGTTCAAATCCTGTCTTAAAAGAAAGAGTTTTTCAACATTCTTAATACATTTTCTTCTGAGGTCTTAAATTCAAAAGTGATGAGTTTTAGACTTCTATGCAGTTTGTCAGTACCCATCTTTCCCAACACAAAAAAGATGCTGACCTGTGGGAAAGACTCCAGAGGAGAGCCATTAATTTGATCACAGGGCTGGAACTCTTCTTCTTTGAAGATGTGTAGAGAAGGTTGGGACTGTTCAGCCTAGAGAAGAGACAGCTCTGGGAAGACCTTATAGCAACTTATGGGACGTAAAGAGGACCTACAAGGAAGATGAAAGGGGGGCTTTTCACAAGGGAATGTAGTGATGGACTAGAAGCAGTGGCCTTAAGATGAATATACTAGGTATTATCTAATAGATTAGATATTGGGAAGAAATGCTGTACTATAAGGGTGATGAGGCACTGGAAGAGGGTGCTCAGAGAGGCTGTGGAGTCCCCAGGCTTGAAGGTGTTCAAGGCCAGGCTGGATGGGGCTATGTGTAACCAGGTCTAGTGAAAGCTGTTCCTGCTTTTGGCAAGGGGTTGGAACTAGATGACTTTTAAAGTCCTTTTTATAAACCAAACCATTCTACGATTCTGTAATTCCCATCCAGAATTTTGCTTGATAAAGAATTTCCTCAAACCCCACAAACCTCAAACATCATTACTTGTAGTGAATTGGGTGACATTAGACTGGTGACCAATGACTACTGGGGTTCCATCCTCAGCCCTGTGCTCTTCAACATCTTTAAAAATTACTTGGACACAGGTCTGGAAAGGATACTAAGCAAGTCTGCAGATGATACAAAACTTGCAGGAGCTGTTGACTCCCTCAAAGATAGAAAGCCCTGCAGAGAGACCCGGATAAATTGGAGAACTGGGCAATTACCAATGAACAACAACGAAAAGTTCCAGATTTTGCACACTGCTATCCCTGAATATCTCAGGAAAAATTTTGGTCATTTAGAGGAATTATTTAGAGAGATGCGTGATCTGAATAGTCTGTTAACAGTATGCAGGAGGCAGATAGAGATGCTGTTCTGCATTTAACAACATCTTGTATACAGCTGTGAATAATTGTACCCATGCCAAGCAGGCTGTGGATTACCATTAGATGAGGAAAATATTAGCCAGCTTATATTTAGTATCATAAATCTTGAAAATAGTAACAGGAACAATGCAAAAGGCTTTTACATGACAGACTTGATCTTTCTGTTTTACGTATCATTGTTCCTGAAACTGGAAAAAAAGTCATAAGAAGAATAGTGCATTTTCTCAAAAAAAAAAAAAAAGAAAAATAAGAAAGAGACTGCTTTCCCTGATACATTAACTCCCTTCCATCCTTACACCATCTGTTTTAATTGACACAATGCAGTCAGTGAGCATTTGCATGAGACTGAAACTGTCCCCTGTTGCTGAGGGTAGAATACCTATTATTCATGCTGAATGCAAATTTGTCATCAACTGTAAATTGAATGCCTTTAATTCACACAGAAAATATAACCATTTCCACTTCAGGTCTTCTGTTTGCCATGCATATATGTACATATATATATATATATATATATATATATATACTGGTGACATGCAGAACTTGTATAAATTTTCTTTTTGCATTAAAACATTACTATTTATTCATGCAGAACCAGTCACCCACCCACCTCTCAAGAAGAACCTGTAATATACTACTCCTACTATTACAAAATCTGTCCACTTACTTTTTCTGGGGATTTGACAGACATGACTGTGTTCTTGGAGACCAGTATGTATACGTGAAGCAGCTGCTTTTTCCCAAACTGGCTTGTTTGGGAAGACTACCAAACTCTCCTAGAAGAAATACTGCAACACGCTGTTTAATGGCCTCCATTCCATTCAGAGACAAATATTTTATTTATGTTATGTGATCATTTTGTATCCACACAAAATTATCAGTAATTATAGCAAAACATAAAAGCAACTTCAAAAAATAGAAACACTTCAGAAACTTGAAAAGATATTTGTTAAGGCTCAAGTTCTTGTTGTTGTAAACTGACTATTGCTGATTAAATTATTACATAAGTTAAAATACCTTAGCATACAGAAAGACTTTTTCATTGATGCAAGAGGAGTTTGTCCTTAAGTCAGTTCAACTTCATGGATCCCTGACAAAAAAATCGTAAAAATTTCCTCCAAGTGCCCTTGTAAACTGTGTTACTGAATAGCAGCTTTTGTTTTTTCTTAGGATTCTCAACACAAGCATATCCACTGTTCAGATACACATCATACTGATGTTTCTTGCTAGAGAGTCTCAGAAAAGGTCAAGACAGATTTGAAAAAATTACAAACCTAATTAGAGCAGGGTGAGTTGCTTTTGACTTCACTTGTAAGAACTCTCTGCTTAAGTCTTTGGCATCTTTTTCCTTTATGAAAAAGAAAAAGGGGAAAGAATCGTAATCCTACCTGTAGCTCAAAACTAACTTTCAGAATTCAGTTTTGGACAACAACCGAGATATCTTATTTCCCCGGGGTAGATGCTGCCTTTTATTAAATTGATTAAGAAAGAAAAATTACTTAATTTAGTTTTTATGTGTTTTTCTAACTGTTCTAACTGCTCATTATGTTGGATGACTGATGACTTCATCATATGTTGTGGTTTTTTTTCCTAAGGCAAGCAGTTCTTTTCAGCTGTAAGACTTGTCATTATTGCTTATGAATACAGAAGCTTTAGTTACTAGGTTATTATTTATTTGCCATAGAAAATTTTGAGGATTTTGCAGGGTTTCTCATGTCGTTCTGACTGAACACATGCATTTAATCCTGAAGCTTTGATTCCACATAAGTATTAACACATTTTTGTAATTATGTATTTGCTAATTCTTGCATTAATTAATGTCTTTGTAGTGTTGTATCAAAAATGTCAAGTCTGTGATGTATTTCACCTATAGGGAAATTCATCCTAAGTATCTACAGGATCATAGGATCATGGAATCATAGAATGGGTTGGGTTGGGTTGGAAGGCACCTTAAAGAGCATGGTTTTCAATCCCCCTGCTCTGGGGCAGAGACACCTTTGAGTCACCTTTGATGCTGAACTTTGGCTTTCTGGGCTGTGAGTGCACATTGCCAGGTCATGTCCAGCTTCCCATCCACCAGCATCCCCAGGTCCTTTTCAGCAGGGCTGCTCTCGATCTGTTCGTCCCTGTTTTGATACAGGGGGTGTCTGATCCAGATGCAGCACTTTGCACTTGGTCTTTTTAAACCTCATGAAATTCCCATGGGCCCACATCTCAAGCTTGTCCAGGTGCCTCTGGATGGCATCCCGTCCTTCAGGTATGTCACCACAGCACTCAGCTTGCTGTCATCTGCAAATCTGGTGAGGGTACACTCAATTCCTTAATCTTTGTCATTAATGAAAATATTAAGTAACACTGCCAATACAGACCCCTGAGGGACACCACTTGTCACTGGTAACAATTGGGACTCTGACCACTGTGCTCCGGATGGGACCCTCCAACCAAAATCGTATCCATCTATCAGTCCACAGGGATCTACAGCTAAAACTGATCATGTTACCCAAAGTTCTTTTTATGATCATTAAAGATCATAAAAACACAACATAGCTGGTTTTTTTTTTAATGCACATTGTTGAAGTACTAGACTATTTCGCTCTGTAAAAGAGCCAGTGTTTGATTCTGGGAGCTGCTTTTAAGGGAGTTCTGTTGTACATTTGATAGGATGGTGATAGAGGATGATTCAGATATCCCATCATTCTTCTTGTGCCTCCATATGTGGCAGCTCAGAGGAATTTTGGCAGGAAACCCTAGAGTAATGAGTACAGGAGAGGAAAAGTAACTCAGCATTTGGAACTTCAGCATCAAAGCTCATACCAAATACATCCAATGATTACCATTATAGTGGATACAAGCTAATATACCATCTGTATGCAGAAATTTGCTGCTCTACACCATTGCTTATTCATTCAGAGATAATGAGATTGTTTAATGATGATCTTCATGCCACAGAAACATTGATCTGCAGGGCACAAAAAATGAAACAAAACCCAAAGAACACACCCTCTCTCATCACTGAAGGGAGAACTGGCAATTTTTCTCAAATATGACAAAATGAGTATTTGCAGCACTAATAAACCTATTAGATATATCACAGTCTATTGACTACCATCTTATGAAGAGTTTAAGCTTCTTATTTTTATTGGAAGATGTCAAACTCTTTGTTTTATAAAATACTAAATAATCTAATTTGCATGAGCCATCCATAAAACAGGTTTTGACTATATTGCTTTACTTAAAAGCGTCATAGCTGAACGGAGCACTTCTAGAGAGAATAGATCTTCTCAGATGGAATTCACCAGGCCTGTGAAATGATTATAAATACCTAGAGAGACACAATTTGAAATCCAAAGTATCTATTTGAGGCTTAAACACAGCAACAACCTAAGATGTCTAAATCTCCTTTTCAGCAGTTTGGAGTCTAAATATTCAAAAGCCCCATTCTTTTTATCACATTTAATTAAAATTCATAAATAAAAGACCTAGAAATAAGTTGGCCAAAATAAATGTAAATCTATGTGGATTTTTATTTGAACACCTTTAAATTATGATGATTTAGCAAAAAATTAAAGGACAATTTGATTTGACCCACCTGATCTTTCATTCAGACCTTGGGAAGATCATTCCCTGAGCTATTCTATTTTTAGTTTATAGTCATGACTTCTTTTTCCATTTAAAATTTAAATTCAGGAAATTCATGAAGACTTCTCACAGTGCTTGGAAATCCAAAAAGTCAGTCATGCCTAACAAGCAGCAGGTCTGCCATACACATTCCAGAACCTGGAAATCATGAACAATCCTGTTGACCGTGAGTAGATTACCAGCATGCTAAATGTAGAGAGTGCACTATATCTAGGAAGCAGTGATTAATGAACCTATGCTGCACAGTTGCCATGTGCCTATTCAATATGCCTGACAGCCGGGGAAGTATCAGGTATATCTTTGTGCGTGTGTGACTCCCTGGCACATCACATACCTGAAAAATTCAGTGTGTTTTGATGACAGTGGTTTTATGCCACAGGCACAGGCCAGCTGTGATGCATGTGTGCAGTATGTCTGGTGCTTTCAGGCATCACAAACTTGCTGCATATGAGTAACTCTGTACAATCATCTTAGTTTTTAGGAAATCCCAGACAGCCCTCATTCTTCCTCAGAAGGACTGTCTGTAAGGAAGTTAATGCTGGCACTGTCTGTGTTTGACTCATCCTGACAAAAACATCAATTTCAAATTGGTCATTTGTGAACAGATTCAGCATCTGGCTGCCACATATCACTTTGTCATACATAAGTTAGAAACCAAGATAGTGCCATCTTCATAGTCCTCTCTTCTCATTTTACTCTTCAATCAAAGGACTTCTGAAAATTAAGAGGAGTTTTCTTTTTTCATTTTAACTTTGTGCTAAAAGTAATTTCTCTAACACTGATGTCTCTTGAAGTTTCTATTCCTTTAAGTCAAGAATGATGGCAAAGATAAAGGTCACTTACTGTTAACATTAATGTCAAAAATTAATCTGTCTTGAATGGATATTTGTATATTTTTTTCTCAGTAATAAGTAAGAAAATCATTCAGAATATCTACAGCTTTAACACTATTCACATTAAGAAAGGCAATTTAACTACCTTAGTACCATTTGGGTACTCACCACTGCTGAATACAGAGGGATAATCACTGCCCTGGTCCTGCTGGCTGCACTATTACTGATACAGGCCGGGATGCCATTGGCCTTCTTGGCCACCTGGGCACACTACTCGTGGGCCACCTGGGCTCGTGTTCAGTCAGCTGTTGACCACCGCCCCGAGGTCCCTTTCTGCCTGGCCTCTGTCCAGCCACTCTGTCCCCTGTCTGTAGTGCTGCAGGGGGTTGTTGTGGTCAAAGTGCAGGACTCAACGCTTAGACTTGTTAAACCTCCTATTGCTGGATTCAGCCCATCTATCCATCTGTCTTGTCCAGGTCCTTCTACAAAGCTGTGAGGAGTTTTAGACATTAATGGGTTTATAGCATAAATTAAGAAATCTTGTGGTTAAAGAAATATTCGGTTTAGAAATGTAGAATTGGACACAGTAGTTTTAATTGTTTGTCTAAGGATATATTCATGCATGCTTTCAAATTTCTTTAATGTGCTGTCTACTTTGCATTTTAGTTTGGTATGTTTTGTAACATTTTTATCATGATTAATACTTTTCACTTACCTTTCATATTCTTCACCTTCAGTTTAATACTATATAATATATATATACATATGTTTATAATACTATAAACAATTCTAACCCCCAAAAACTGTTTCCAAAGTGTGTTCCCCCTCTAGCCCATGAAACTATAGAATATCCATTTATTTTTTTAACAGGCAGGAAAAGTAAATGATAAAGTTTGAGGTTTGACAATGGAATTTGCCCTACAGCTTTGGGAATCATTGACCTAGAAACTGGCATTTCTGTGGTTCTAAAGGACATAACACTTACAGAAAGAGTAGTCAGATTAAAAATAGACAGTTCTTTGGGCAGATTTGTGTTAGTCCCCAGGTTGGTCTTGTAATTGAGGAGTAAATTAAATTGGATTAGCTTTGAATTTGTCTTGATATGCCATGATGATCAAACAAAGGCAGTGGAGCATGGGGTGGTCAATCATACTTTAAGTGAAAACAGAATATACACATTTGATATATGCTATATCCATTTCTTAAATGCATTTAATCTCTTGTGGTTACAACCAAGGCAGGAATCAGATACTTTTTCTTTAAGCTGGACACTGAAAATTATAGCTTACAGCTTCAGAGCAGCAAGATAGACTCAGCCAAAAATTATTCTCCTTTCTTTTTTTTTTTCTACATTCAATAGCAAAGTGATTCTCTTTGAGCAATTAAACTGAATATTCAATAGAGAAACTGAAATAGAATAATCACTGAATAATTTGACTAGGAATCGTGCCATGAGAGGAACAGCTATTGTGATATCCCTGGCACTAAATGTGCTGGAAAATTCATTTTTCTTTTATTCTGGAACATTTCCTTGGGTCTACTGAGTTGATGAGTGCTCTCCTTTCTGTTTGAACTTAATTGAAAATGGAGGCGCTTAATATCTCTCATGTGGTGCTTCATTTTGTATGGTATCAAAGCTTTGAATGGAAAGAATGTTCTTACACTATGTGGTAGAAGTTCTTATCAAATAAATTTGGAACATCTTTAAAAACATCTTTAGTTTTGGAAGTCTGGAGCTTGATGAAAAGGACGGTCCTCATCCAGTTGATTATGAATGTCTAAAAATTACATATGTAGTCCTGAAGAATGGAGAACCGTTCTAAGAAACAGACTTATGTAAAACATTATATTCATTTCATTCTAGGCAAATTTTTTTCCAACACTTTAACCCTGGTTTACCTGTGAGAAGCTGTACTCATATTCAAGACCTTAGATAGATTTTCTTTATCTAGTCTGTACATATCGTCACTATTTGCTAATAGCTTTTTGTCTGATTATTGCTTACCTGAAGGTTGCTTCTGCATTGCACCATCTTGATTGTGCTGGGCATTTTCTGTGAACTAGGTTTAAATATTACAGTACAAAGATATCATGTGAGGTTTTGAAAATAAGTATAAAACTAATTCAGGGACATTCTAGCCTGAACTGGACTCTTCCTCACTGTTATAGCAGAGCCAACAGGTGCCAAAGTAGCAATTCTTTAGAATTAACATTTTTCAAAGTAGAACTGTATTAACTGGTTGTACCAAGCTCTAAAAGGAATTAAATATTACCAGCAAGTAGTTTGGACAACTCAAGACTATAATGGCATGTAGTGAAATGGAGGTACTGTGGTTCTGCTTCCCCTAAGGTGGAAAACAATATAAAATCTAAGATGTGATGATGGAGCAGGACAAAATTCTATCTGATATGTGTTTCAGTAATTCAAAGATTACCATTCTTTCTTAGTTAGATAGCTGTGAACTTTGCATGGAAATATTTAAAACACTTTCTAATGTTTTGTTTACATGTAAGTAGTTCCACCAAGGCAGTGGCTTCTGTAGACACTTTACTCAAGTAGTTGGGATTTGGTAAAAGTACAGATATTCAAAATAAAGATCACCAAGGCATCCTTCAGAAAACACAGTTCAGGTAATGTATACTACTACAGCGTACTCCTATTTCATACTCCTGCCTCAGAAATATTCCAAAGGAAATTACCACTGTATTATTAAGAACAGTTAATTTTTTAACTTCTCTCACTTCTTTTTGAAAATACCTTCTGTGTCTCATGAAGGGTTTCCACTTCACTTTTACTGGGAACTTGGATAGTCATCCCTTAGATTTTCTGAATCTCTTTTTTATTCTGTGAAGTTTATTTCCACTTCCACTGTTCCTGTGGACAGAAGAACAGGGAAGATATACAGCTAGACAACATAAGCATTCTCTACACTGCTTGCTAATAAAAAAAAAAAAAAAATAGTTTTTAGTGGGAATTTCTTCACCTTTTAAACAAGACTGTGCTTTCATTATGTTTTTTCTCTTTAGGATAAGTGAATTGGTGCCCAAAGTCTTTTACAGACTTTAGCACAAAGAACAGCTACATCTTTTGAGAACGAAATCTTTTGAAATGTCACATATCAAAGATTAAAATTATTGCTCTGTAGTAGAAGATTAGAAGAAAAAGGAACCCAACGAAACAACTAGAGAAAAACCACAACAAACCATAATACTGAACAACAATCTTTCTGATGCCAAAGTGCAAATGATGAAACGACAACCTCAAAAGAAAGCATTTTTTCAGGAAAGTACATTCTTAGTATACTTCTCATTATCTGGGCATTCAAAGTGAGTCAGGATGAGATGCTTCTTTCTCATGCATGTAGAGTGACAAATATGAAAGATTATCAGTCACTATACAGCATTTTATCATGTATTTGCTAATCTCCAGTGGTTTCAGTGGAGAATAAAGTAATTATTATAGTTACTGTGAGTATTTTATGTAGTTCCCTGACAGGACAATGCTATTGAATCACCAGATGATCTTTAAAGTCCCTTCCAACCCAAACTATTCTATGATTCTATGATTTTATTACACTTCAAACGAAAAAACAATGTGAATACTACTGTTGGGAAGAAAGGGTCAAAACCAGAAGATTTGGCAAGGAAGAGGGAATAGTTTTCCTCCAAGTGACCTTGGAGTTGGGAATGCTAAAACTGTCGGTATGGGAAAGCTCCATTTTTTGTGCCTTGTGTTGTTTATCCGCTGCCTATTTTGAGAAGTAGAATTCCTGTGGAGAGATAACACACTGTCACAGATGTGTCCAAAGCCTTTTGTTACAGTGAGGCTGGCAGTGAGCCCCTGGATCCCTCTTCCTTGCTAAGATGAACTGAGCTGAACGGAACCTGTGTCCCTGTGTGTCTCTGCCATCTGATGTTGTTAGTGAGGTAATGAAATAAACCCATTCTTTGCATTTCAGCCAAGGTTTGATGGTTGCCCTTGGTTACCTGTATGTGTTAATTCTCACACTGACCGATAATATTTTCATTAATTCAATTTTGGTACTTAGTGTTCACAGCAGGTGGTCACCTAAGATAGTTCTAAATACTATTATATTGCTGAAACTCCCAGGTACCTTGAAAAGGTTTAGAGTAAAAAAATCCTGGGAAAGATGTCAAAATGTAGGAAAACAAAAGAAAATTCCTGTTGCATTTCAAAATTGTTCTCTGCTGTATCTGATTTTGTAAGCTTAATATGGTGAAATGAAAAGTTAAAAAGGTTTGGAGAGAATTTAGCAGCCCAGAGAAAGATGAAAGTAAATTTATAATTCCTGTAAAATTACTGTTTTGGGACCTAAGTCTACACTTTCAGCTTTAGGAGTGTATAGCTCAATAAGGCTGTTTACTAATGAACAAGATTTATTATGATTACCTGATAGTTGCGTTCAGCCCGTGGCACAAAACCTGAAAACTGAAATTAGCTCTGGTTAAACTCTGTTTTGTCATCTAACAAATGATTCTTTCAGAGGTGAGGGAGGGGAGAAGGTGTGAATATTGGTTGCAGAGAGAGATGTCTCATATTTAATTCCTAAAATTGTTAGTAGGTATCTTTTTTTTATTATCATTCATGGAAGATGAAATATAGGATAAATACTGAAAGAGAACCATGCAAAATTATCATCAGAATAATGAATAAAAATCCATAAATATGAAATTTTAAGCCTTGTGGTCCATCTCTCAAATTTTTTTTTATTTGAACTGTGAAGTGGGCCAGAGGGGTGTCCCCTGAAATATCCCACCACCAGTGGTGTTCATTTGCCTGGTTCATTGGCCTGTCTATCACTCCTGTTCATGAGTGCCCTAGTTTATAGGAATAGGGAAGAAGTTATTTTATTCTCTGTTACCCAAGAGCATTTCAGCCATATGTGCAAGTAGGCAGGTGGGCTGAGATGTTCAATCCCAACCCATCTCTTGTATTTATATGGTTTATTAAACAGCTGAAAGCTTTGGAATCTCTCATTTAATTGCAAAATCCATTTCCCTGCATGAACAATTCACTATAAATTAAATACAGTCTTCAGACCCTGTAATATAATTCCTCTTGTTCCCTAAAATTAACTCTTTCTATTTAAAGAGCAAAAACTGGCATTATGCACAAGGAGCTGCCCATCAAAAGGGGCAATGAATGAATCCTTGAGTGGTGTTTTTCATAAATGATAGACAATGCTGGCACTGTACCATTAAAATCATAAATATATAATATTTACAAAGATCAAGAACCTTTCAGAAGAAGCTAGATTAAATTCTTAAGACAGAACATATTTCATAAATGTTAAATGCTCTAAGGGATGATTAGGTCAAGAACTGAGAAAGGCTTTTGAAATGCTGGGATGATCTGACATTAGAAATGTATCATTACTCTGTATTTGTAATGATTTCTCACTTATTGTCTATCTCTCAAGCTCTGCTTGAAGCCAGACCAATGCAGATGTCCTCTATTTTGATTTGCAGCCTGTGACACTGAAGTGAAGACAGAAGAGAAGCCAATGAAACTTCCTCTATTTGGTTGTAGCAAGAACATGTAGCTAGGGAAGCCTCTGACCAGTGATGGATAAAAAGAAGACTACTCAGTAACATAAAAGGGTTAAAAAAAATACATGATGCAAAGAACAGACACAATGTAAAGATAAGTAATAGTATTTAATCACTTACCATAATATTTCATTTTCATCAGTTCGTACTCTGTGCTGAAGTATATGTGAAATTTGTCAAACCCTCTGAGGGGCATGATGATCTTCTATGCAGAACAGATTTCTCACTTAGACCTGATACAGGTTTTTCTCATTCTAGATAAACCCATTTTAAAGTTAAGAATTACTAAAGGAAAGAATTTGCTCTTTGTTGCTCCCCACCCCACCCAAGATGATCAGTGTCTGAAACATACATATCTCTGCTTCTTACTTCTTTTCCATATTTCCATACTGTAACTTCTTATAGTTATAAAACCAGATAACTGTAGCTGCAGCTGTTGGGAGATAAAACTAAAAATTTAAGAAATTTGAACATAAAATTGTGCTAAAAGAGAAAATAAAAGAAAGTAAAGGACTGATTAAGATAATTGCTCAATATTCTTGTCTTTATTATGCTGATTAATTAAAATAAGAACAATTTTCTAAGCAGATTTTGTGATGTTTATTATACTGTTTTGACCAATGTCCTGTTTTTTCACAACTCAAGCAGGGTCAAAAATTAACAGAGTAACTATCCAAACTATAAAAAAAAAAAATTAAGCTGTCTCTTCTGCTTTACAATTTTGCTGTTAAGATTCACAATAACATCACATAATAGGCTAATAAGGCTCTCAAGGACACAACCCCTTCTTTTGCAAGAGGAAAGCATATGTTTGAAACTACTTTTGACATGTATCTACAGCAATTTTGCCTCTACTGCTTTTGAAAATCGTCTCCTGTCAAAAAGAGTCAAAACCAGTCAAAAACATGAGAAATGAAATAAGCTAGACTCATATCTAGTTCTGCTTAGTAGGATGTGATTTACCTCAGTCACAATTTTTTTAATTTTCCCAGAAATGTTAGCTAATAAAGATGGATAAATTCCAGATGATAGGAAAAGATTTATGTAATAAATGAGCTCGGGACATAATGGTGCTGTAAATAATGGACTCTATTTATACATAATTGACTTGAGCCTCAAAGATCCTGGCTCCCTAATTCATCCAAGATTAATGAGAGACATTAATAACCACTCAGATTACAAACCTCTGGAAAGAGTGACAGGAACAAGATAAAAATATCTTTTCAAGTTTTTTTACAAAAAAAAAATATTATCCCCTGTTGGAGCTCCTCCCCCGCCGTGTAGCCCTGGCAGAGGGGCCCTGAGGGCACAGACACGGGGTTTCCCTGCCCCTGCTCAGCCTCGTTCCCATTGGTTGGTTTGTGTTCCCTGCGCGGGCAGAAGGACCCTTGGTCCCGTGACTGGAACAGTTCCTGGGCAGAGCCCCGGCCATGCGGCTGGAGAAATAAACATCTCTGAAACAGCTATCAAGAATCTGTTCATATATATTTCTTTCCCATGGGCCTCCTTGTTTGATACATCGTGTTACAGAATCCCCACTGTAACAATCCCCAGGTGCGAGTTAGACAAACTGTCATTGATAAAGCTGATGTATTTGTTTTCAGAATTCCTTTCTGATCTTTTATGAATTGAAACATGCTGAATTAATTCTCCCATGTTATAAAAACATTACAGAAAGAGAAAAGATGAATTACTTAATAACAAGGCTGGATGATCAATTCTTTATTTTTCAACTCATTTTCCAAATAGAAGCTTCTATCTACAAATTAATTCCTCTACAGTTTTTATTAGTCTTTAGAATATTTTTTTGGGACATAAAACGTGTATTTTGTATTTTCCATTAAAAATTGCTAGTAGTTTTTTACAATAAAAATTGCCTACATTTTATATTTGGATTGGTTTTATCTTTTTCTGTCCTGAAGCAGTGAGAAGAAATCACAAAGTAGTCTCCTTTGCATGGAACAGGGAATAACTTATCACCTGTTTCAGAAGCTGAAGAATCCTGAAATACTTCTGCAAAAGGACAGATACAAACATTTACATTTGTGTTCAAGATTAAGTTTAGCCTATTTAGACATACAGCTCTGATTTATGACGGAAGTAGCTTACAATGGGAGGTGTTTTTGGACAATAGATCACATTTCAGTGAAATAGAAATAAATAACACAAGAGTTTTAAAATTGGGGTTTTTTGGGTTTGGGGGTTTTCATCCTCAGTGTTTCATACCTGGAAGGCCTGCTGATTAGCATTTCCTTTCAGAACAGATTCTGAATAATTTTTTTCTGATTGTCCAGATATTCTTACTGTTTCTTGGTGGACTTTCATGGAATTTCTGTTGGAATTCCTTATAGATAGATAATTTCATTGAGATACCACTTTAAGTTTTATTGCATTCACCCTTGTAGGTAAACTGGTCTGGACACACAGCTCAGATTAATAAATGGCACACAATGACACACTGGAAAATGGTTTGGGTCAGTGGATCAGCACTTGCAGTCTTGCTTTGTCTTTTCATTGCCCTCCTTTAAATATACGATTGGATTAATGTTTTTCATTTACTTAAAGGCAAAGCTAGGAATATTCCATCAATATTTTGTCTCACATATATTTAGAAGACTTTGCTAATTAATTTGATTATTTTGTGTCAACATTTTTGATCTCATGGTGTAGTATGTGCCCCCGGGCTATTTGAAAGAGCAGTCTCCCTTTCCCCTAGACTTACAGCTCATCAAATCTGATGTGTCACTTACTACAGGTCAAATTTGCAAAGCCTGCACCTGTACCCAATGATTATGCTTGGTGAATTAATCACATCTGCATTAGTTTTTGCTAATGAGTTGCCAAATAACTGTATACATTTTGTGGCCATGCAAGTCCTTGATGTTAACAACATACAGCTGTACATTTGCTTACTGAAATTGAAGCATAGCACAAGAACATGTACGTACCTGTATTTCCTTTTTTTTTTTAATGTGACATTAAAATACGCATAGAACATGAGTGATGTTTTTATAATCCACTTATAGGCACTATTTAATATTACTGGTTGAATTAATTTTTTTAAAAGGCTTATGCTTTAAGAGATTTAAAAGGAGGGAGAAATACTGGAATGATAAACCCAGATATGGCTTTTCCTAGTCTCCTTTTTATTGTAAAGAGAGAACGTATTCATTATTGGTATAACTTCGTAGCAGGCTACAGAAATCATCTGAGGAGTTAACACTAACTCAACCACTTGCTTGCAACTTAGCTTTCACAGTGGGGGTTTTTATCTGAGGAATAAACACTAACTCAAGCACATGCTTGCAACTTAGCTTTCACAGTGGGGGTTTTTATTTCCCACTTCAAACGAAATAAATGGCTACTGGAATGCCACAAGCCCCACATCCACCTGTGACTGAGCAAACACCATCATGGTTCACCAGTGGGCTGGTAAACTAACTCTGGGCAGTGATGACTCTGACTCATCACCAGCCAAAGTGAAATTTGAGCCAGGTGACCTAAAGTCTCCATGTTTGTCAGTTTTCCAATTCATCATATTAGAAATCTAGGTGTGGTTTTATGGATTTATTGGAAATAATGCTGACATTCCTTACCTACACAATAGGATGCAGTGTACATACAACTCATTCAAGAGCTAAAGCTATCAGAAAAAATTACTGAGGTTTTTCTTGCTTTGTTTCTTACTCTATTCTCAGTAAATTATACCATGGTGGATACATGGTGTAAAACATATCAAAGGCACTGTTGCACACTTTATCCAAAGAGTAGGCAGAGCATAGTTTCCTTGCTAAGGTTAATATTATAATGTTGCATTGTAAGTGAAAACAATTGACTGTGCATAAGTGCATTAAGCAAATGCACTGTGGTGAACCGTTTATTACATTTAATCAAGTTTGAGGGAGATCTGGAATTCTTTCACATCTAAATCAGTGAATTACTGCTTTTTGCAGACAAATGGAAGAGAAAAAAGGAAAAAGAGGAAGGAAGCTGCACACTATATGATCAAAGATACCGACTTTAAAAACATCATATTTTTACCTTGACATCCACAAAGAGTTCAGTAAAGGTCCACAGAAGATGTAAGTTTCTTTCCTGTTTGTTTTCTAGTGTTCTTTCGTCCTTATGAAATCTTTTTCCTTTCACTCTCAAGAAATTAATTTGCGGCAATTTTGAGTTTTCATTTTAGAAGTAGTATGAACAATGGAACTAATATTAAATTATGACTTTTCCCTGAGTACTTGGAGGTGTATCTTCTGCATCTTTATTGGACTCCGAGAGTCTCTCTTGTCTGTGTCCCCCCCAGAACTGCAAACCTAATCTGCATTATGTTTCACTTGCACTAAAATCCTATTTGGAAGCAAAAAACAAAAAGAGAAAGAAAAATATTGAGTGGAGATTTTTTGGTTTTATTTTTCCTAAGCTTTGAACTGGCAAACCTAAGGTATAGCCAAATCTTCAGCTGCAATTGTACTATGCCATTTTGTGTGGACAAAAGGGCACTTTATTACAGGACAAGACACTCCATTAGATCTCCATGCCTCTTTGTTTCTCTGGTTAGAGGTTCTAACATTCTTCACACAGAAACTGTGTTTTTTACATCCTTTAGTACTAGAATCTGCTATATGAATCTGAACTTGTGTAAGAATAGCACCTGGAGAAACAGGAGAAAGTGAATAAGGGTCTGAACTCTAGTCTACCTGCTGTTGAAACACCATCCCTAGGAGAGGCTTACCAAAGCAGATGTGTATCTCTACTCATTTAAATTGTTAAAGAAAAGAAGCATGATCAGAAGCACAAAAGGACAAAAAAATGTAGCCACACACACTGGTGTTATGGCACTATTTTATTAACATTAAACCAGATTCTATGAAAATATTGATTCTTGGTATGTTTGTTTTGCTTGAACATCAAAGTGAATGAAGATCAAATACAGAAGACAATTTTAAAGGTCTGGAGCAAATGCATATAGCAGGGTATGAGGATGGGAGTGTGAATGAGAAATCATCTTACTTGAGGGTATTTAGAATTGTGGTCAAATGTTCTTGATAAAATAGTAACCAGAATACTCTCTGTATATGACTTACAGGTCAGTAGAGGATGCTTTTCTGCTGTTACTGCTATCAGAAAAATGCTTATTTCAGTATTATTTCTAGAAGCTGTTTTATATCTGAGAGAAAAATGAAATCTCTTATTCTACTGTCTATACAATTCCTCTCTTTTCATAATTTATTTGTTCTCTGTTATTCTAACATTTTCCCTCATAGCTGTTACTCATTCTGCAGTGTTCTCTATCGGGGATAAAATTAAAGGATACTTGATTTGGGCAGCACTGGAACTTAAATGTGAGCATTCTTGTAAAATGAAGACCCCTACATTTTATTTTCTTCAATAAATGAACAGAAACAGTCAGCTTTTATGTGTTTCAGTTATCCTAAAAATGAAGAAAAAGATGCAAAATCAATATCTCACCTCTGTTTATTTTTGTTTATGGGTTAATAGTGAAGTAGAAGGGGATAAGGTATAGATTTTAAGGCAGGTGTTTTCAGATCAGCTGGACAAAGAGAGATGACAGAGGCAAGTTCAAGCTCAGAAAACAGGGGGATACCCCCTTCCCTCAATATGGAAAAATAATTCCTGACGAAAGAGAACTTTCACAGTGCATGTCCCATGGCAACTCACTGAAAGGATGTGCAAGTCTACTTGCTGAGGATTTTCAGCAAGGATTTGAAACTTTCTTTATGACCATTTTTACACTGTTGGCGAATTGTCAGGAGATATTTACAGCCAGGCTCCACTGACATAAACTGGATAGATTCAGCATAACACAATGTTTTATTTTCTTTGGGCAATAGAAAGACTGGCAATAGTTTATTCTATGTAGATTATTTTTTGACTGTCCTGTACAAGTTAGCCTGTATGTTAGGTAAAATGCCTGATTAGTTTTCAATCTTATACATTCAAAATATATATGTAAAAGTAGGTTTATATATGAGAAAAAATGGATAGGATGTGGAAATAAAATTTCAACTTGTTACATAATTAAACCTTTTAAAAATCATCTTGTGTTTCCAGTTTGAAGTATTTCAGATAGTTTTATAAACTGAAAAAAACCCATGTAGAGGGAAATTGAAAATGTAGATAATTTGAGTTTGAAATATTTGCATTTGTTTAATTTAAAAGGTCTTTAAAAATTATTGCAACTATAAAATTCTGACAGAGTAGCACCTTTCTTGTGAAAGATGCTTTACAGAACTCATTTTATCTTTTACCTTCTGTTATATCGTAAAAGTGTATACAGTAGTCAGGACTTAGATATTAAGTCCAAATAGCTTGAAACCAACCAGATGTCATCATACTAAAAATAAAATTCACAGGGAAAATAACATTATTTATTTATTTAAATTAAAATCTGACATTCCAATGAGCTTGGATTTGTTATGACCTTGCACTGCCTTTAATAGTCTCTGCTTTGCCTTCAAATTAGAGGCGTTAAACTCTTTGCTCTCCTGCATATGCTTAGAGCACAGACAGACACGCTCTGCTGATTTAGTTCAGGCGGGTTATGAAGATACTGACATCTAGACCAGTGCCAATATTCTGTGAACTAAGATGCAGGAGTTGACTGTCTATAGATTCCCAGACCATTTCTACACAAACCCAAAGGTTTTAATATACATCATGGGTAAAGAGATCAACCTTTTAAATTTCACTGGGCATGTTTTGAATTGTTTTTTCTGCTAGCAGATGAGTTTAAAGTGATTGTAACTATGCACAAAATTAGTTTATGATCCTTTTAGGCTGATGTGGAAAACTTTTTAGCTCTATATTCTTTACACGTTGCATGCACAGACAGCATATAACTGGCAGGCCATGATGGATTCTAGAATTGTTGACCTACAGAGTAATTTATCCATAAATTCAGATTGTTTATCTGCTTCTTCAATATTGCTTCACTGTACTTGGGGTTATAAATCTGAAGAACTTTTTCATATAAGCACAGAAAACTCATTTCATAAATACAAGGACACTTTGGGGGAGGTGAATACAATAGATGCTATGTTAGAGAATAATTTAGAAATATTCTGACCAGACAGAAAGAGTGAGAATAAGACATTGAGCTGCAAAATTAGGAAAGAAGAAAACTGCAAAGAAGAAAATCATAAATATAATATATACTCAATACTTTAGAGACAAGGAGACAGGAAGGAAGACCACTTTTTTTTTGGTGGAGAAGATGGTAAAATTATATGTTCTTGTCACCTCAATCATCTGACACATTACAGTATTTGTCTATCAAAAGTTTATGTGTTTGAACAACATGTTCCTAAGGCAAGAAGCAGATATGCTAAGTGATAACACAGTGTAAGTCAGCCTCTGTTGGGTTTTATTTCATTTTTCTGTGAGATGGCTCTACATAATGCTTCATGAAGAAACGTAGTGCTCTTGTTCAACTAGAGATGTCAACTCAGTTCTGGAGTTCAGCTGGCCCACAGGCTGCCCAACTTTACCTTAAATGTGGCGCAGTTTTACTGTGGTTTTACTGGGATGGACTTTCCAGTCATGTAGTCTGGCAAGACATTGAGTTCTAATTTCATTTTCACAGCATGTCATTTGCTGATCACTTGCACTACAGGTAACACGGACCTGATTTGCTTCCACCTGTTGTTCCTTAGAGGTGACTGAACCCATAACATGTAATTGCTCATGTTATCAATGTTATAGAATTAGTATGGACTTAAGGATGGGTTCATCTGAGGTGACTGAACATTTCTTTATAAGCCTGCTTCCAAACCATTTACAGATTCAGTGTGTAACAAATTCTTAGACTGCAATAACCAGAGCTGATGAGAGCAACCTCTACTAGTGTGACATGAACCCAAACTGAGATTTGGTTTTATAAAATGTGAAAAGCTAATCTTCTGCTTGTGACAGAACACAGAAATAGACCATTTGAGTATCTGATTACACATAACTTCTACTGCCTACCTTGTTGAGAAAAAGGAGTTGAGTTGAAGTTGAGAAAAAAAAAGGAACTATGCTTTTAGCAATGATTCAAGTTGCTAGGTGACAGCTTTAAAGCAAAACATTTGGCTAATTTTCTTCAGGAATTTTAATTCATTCTTTGTATCCTTGCCTCTCTTCTCCCACTCATTATTTTGTGACTTTTAATGTCCTTCATTAATACAAGAGTGAAATATTTGGAGGAGGGGACAATAAAAGCCACTCCACCATTTTTAGGAAATGTGGTGAATATTTTTAGGAAAGCTGCTTGTTTATGAGCTTGTTTTATCCTCCTCTGTGCAGTTCAAATTGCTTTTAATTTTTGAATCTTATGTATTCTAATTAGTAATTGATTTCAGTCTTGTAATATCCTGGCTGATGTGATCATCATGCATACACTAAATAAATTTTACACAGCAGTCTCCCATAGTAGGTGGCAATTCCTCTAGCTAACATAACATTCTATGCCTTTTGTAGTCATCTACTGAAATGATTTGTAGATGTATTGAGTTCATTTTAGTAATCATTTGCCACAGAATTAAAAGAAATACATTTTAACAGGAATGTTCATCATCAAGGCCTAAATATGCAGTGGCTGGATTGATACTAAAATGCAGAAGCCAGATGCTTTGCTATAAGAAAGAGTACATCTCATTATAGATTATGTAGTGGCATGCCTCATTTATGAGGTCTGATTATGCATCTCCACTTGTTAGAAGGTGACTATAGAATAGGAACTGAAGTAGGACTTGATTGCACAAAAGTGCTAGGAGGAATATCAAAATGTCTCCTCTTTATCCAGCACTCAGAAATAGAGTTGAAGAGGATACTTAGGAAATGCCTTTTATCTCCAGAGACTGTCACATTTTATAGAAACAGATCATTTTTGATCCCCCTGTGAATGCAGAACCCTTTTTCTGGCAACACTGTGTACCAGAATGCTTCATACATGTGAACCACAGGAGGTTTTGAAAGATGGAAGATAGTACTGAATATGATAGTAACCCTGGCCACCTGAGCTAACCCTCCAAGCCCCCAGCTATCACTGCCTTACAGGTGGAGATATTGAATCCTGTCCTATTCAGCCACTAGCTAAAAGTTTAGTCCTTATGTCTCGTAAGACATAAGAGCCAGTGTCATTCCAGCACTTGCGTTTAACGACACACAAGGACATTAATTTTCCAGTGATTCAGATTTAGTATAATTGCAATGACTGCTTAGAGTACGCATGATTTTCCCTGGCTATAATCAGGCTATGTGGCATATGTATAGTGTCTAGTTTTGTTTGTAAAATCCAAAGAAGCAAGTGAAAAGGACAGTGTTTTGTAATAATTTTTCAATATTGTCTTTACTGATTGCCTTGAGAAAGAAATATTGTGTTCAATGACTGCAGAGAGAAGATCAAATAGTGAGTAGCAAAGACACTCTACATGCAATGATCACTATGCTAAGCTTTTCAGGATATCTTTAATAGTTAAAGATGTGTTAGACCTTGTTAAAGCCCAGACATTCCGAACAATTGAGGCTTCCGTTGGTTTTAATAAGAAATTTGTAACTAAATCCATAGGTTCACCACATGTGGAAAAGCCTTTTGGTGCTAAAATACTCCATCCCAATTTTTTGTATCCCTTTGGGTCTGGAGGGGCTGGGAATGCAGTAAAATTTAGTCATAAAGACAGCTTCTTTTAAAAAAATGAGGAAGAGCATGTAAAGAGGACTAATTTATTCTAAAAGTACATGAAACTGGCCTATTACAGTAAGAAACGACTATACATGCATTGTAAGCTGCATATGTACACATAGATCAACAGTGTATACTATGTTCTGAGTTGATTTATTTTATCAGAATTCAAGACTGTCTTCATAGAGCAGGACTTAGGGTCCTTATTAATAATGATGGTAATATATTTTGTAATATGAAAACCACTCTAGTTACTCACTAAAAATCAACAGCAAAGAAACCTCAAAACAGCAAAGTGATTGTACTAGTTTGAAAACAAACCAGTAGGAGGCACCAAGTCAGAATAACAATTTAATGGAAATTAAAGAAAAGGAAAAAAAGTAAAAGAAAACACTGGTTCAAACTGACAGAGTCAAGGTACAACCTGACACCCTGTTAGGCAGGGTGGTGGTAGCAGTCTGGTAGAATGGTGGCTGCAGTCCTCTGAAGCAGTGATCCTGTAGTAAAAGAGTCTGCTCTTCCTCAGAGAGTCCAGTGGTGGCTGTGTAGCTCCTGTCCTCTGGAAATCCAGTGGAAAGTGTTGTCTTTGGTGGTCAGAGTCCCAGATTATATCCACGATGGGATGCTTGGTTCCTCCCTCTGGGTGGAGCATCTCACAATGGGGTAATGAGTCATGAGGCAAAGTGTTGATTAGACTCGTTAACAGAAGATAGTCCGGAGGGAGTTATCTCTGAGTCAGGCGGCAGGACAATGATGGGCCATTAACAGAAAGATAGTCTGGGGGGAGGAGGCAAGGAAACACTGCCCCACCTGGTTTCAACAGCTCCTGAGGATGGTAATAGAATACACTGCAACCCAGGACAGTGATTTTATACTAATCACAACTGTCTGGATTTGAATCAAGGGATCTTCTTCAGGACTGGTTTTTTTTCTAATATTTTATATTGGAGATGTGGTGGGTTAGGATGGAAGAGTTTGTTTACCAGAAATAGGATGACGTAAAATTAAAGACAGTTCCACTAATAGATGTTACACAAAACCTTCCAGAATCTCTGGCTGTTAATCTGTATCTTTTCAGTTTTGTTCTGGCAGTGCTACTAGTTTGATCAAGGCTCAAGTGTATGACTGGGATTCCCACCCCCACCACTTTAAACTTCAGCTTTATTCAGTGATTTAACATTTCTCTGTCTTAGAGTTCCAAGGTAAGCGTAATTTATTCCTTTGTCTCTTGGAAGCATTTGAGGTTTAATTTAGTCATGTATATATTATAAAATATTTAGAAGTGTTATGTAAATGCGAAGCACTGTAATGATCACTAATCTATTGCTGTTGTTAGTCTACTTATCTTGCCAAGTTTAAGAATGACTTCAAAAATCATGCTTTTAGTAATATTCTTACAAGGGAAGTTTTGTTCAAATTTCTTGACATGAACAATTTATGCAGTGTGACTATTCAGGTGCTAAGGGTAAGTAATTAACTTATTGGTCCTGTATCAGAAGAGTCCTATATGAATATGGAATTCTGTAACTGGGATGGGAAGGAATAATAGAGTAATATCATTAATTGGGCCAAAAGTAGTTGTAAAAACTGTAACGATATAATTATATGAATTAATAAATTTAATGTGTATAATTTAATGATTATTCTATCAGTCATACAATTCTAACACAGTAGGATTTCATCATTAGCTAAACAGAATTAGTAAAAATTTCCATTCATATTCTACCTGATATTTACAGTTATTGTGGCAAGAAAATCCATACATGACTCGGCTTTCCCAAAGACTGGATCCCAAATGAAAATTCTCTGAGAAGAACATTTTGCTTTGAATAATTAAAGCATGCATCATGACTTAAATTACAGTGCTGGTGACTAAATTAAATCAAGCTTCTCCCATGTTACAGTGTTTCTAAAGATAATCACTATCCTCTCCTAAAGTAGTTTGTCAATTTGAACAGCGATTTGACAAAGAAACTTGCACCTGGACTGCTGTTGTGTCCTCTAAGATTTGAGATGTTTGCTATTTATGAGAACTGGGATACTGCAGGTAGCCATCAGCAAAACTGATGCCTTGCTGTATAGACAAGGTGTTTTAGTGCCCTTTTATTGAATTAGTTGGGTTGAGGCATTTTCCAAGTAAAATAGAACCCATTAGGAATTAAGGTATTGCAATTTTGCCTGTTATAGGTAGTATGTGTTACATAACTTCAGATTATGAACAAAAGCAGGTCATGATTCTTGATTATGAACTATAGTTTTTAACTGACAAAAAAACCCCAAAACAACAAACCCTGAAGTTGTTTTGTTAGTAAAAAGAGATTGCTTGTGGTGTTATGGAGGTATAACTTGAAGAAAATTATTCATTAAGAATATGTTCTCAGGGAGCAAGAACTGAAAGGAACTTAAAGCCTTAAATCAGTCTGTAAACTTAATCATCTACATGATGTGACATTAGAAAGTATAAGTTTTTTGCAACATAAACAGCAGCACCTCATGAAAATGGGGAAAATTGTAGCATACTCCGAGTCATCTCACAGTGCCTATGGAAAGTGATAGAGTTTCAAAGGAGTGCTTTAGGCTTAAAGGTCTGCAGAGTACCATGTAATGAGCAGGATGTTCACCAGGAAGATTTGATATCCATCTTCTCACCCATTCTCTGCACCATTTAAGTAACAGTTTAAAGAAAAGTTTTGCAATTAAACACAAATCTAAGTACTGGTCTGATGCAATACACTTAGGTCACTTTCAACCCCTATAGGCAGAGCTGTTTGTATAAAAGCCTTCTTTTGTCCTTTCTTAATCACTTTTGAATGAATCCAGTGAGAGTTCAACTACATATTTAAAATATAACACTCTTATCAGGATAGCATAAGACCTTATATTTTTGATGCCCAATGTTTTATCACAATGAGATAACACGCACTCCAGAGAGGTGAGAAGTGACCATGAAGTTACTCCCTCAGGGGAATAAACTGATACTGTACCAAAACCTGAGGGCAGGATGTCATCCTTGACATAGTATGTGATGGCAGAATATCCATGAGTTTTCTGAACTCAGTCCTCCCTGGCCTCTTTTCTGAGAACAGAGGGAAGGACAACTGTTGGCAGAATCCATCCTAAATTTGCAAGTAGTGAGAAGTAACAACCCTAATAATAAAATTTCCTTATGTGTTTTTCTACTGAGACTCAAAATAAATGTCTTCCAATTACCTTTAA
Source organism: Corvus cornix cornix (assembly GCF_000738735.6). Classification (NCBI taxonomy): domain Eukaryota; kingdom Metazoa; phylum Chordata; class Aves; order Passeriformes; family Corvidae; genus Corvus; species Corvus cornix. The sequence goes on along the minus strand of NC_046335.1, from coordinate 19,340,271 downwards.
GACTTCTGCATACTTTACAAACTTAAGTTATCCATTTTCTTTGTGAAATAGAGAAGTATTAATATTCTTAGATTACTACTGTTCTATAAGAAACATAAAAATGTCATGGCAGATACAAAAAGAGAATCTAAAAAGGAAAAGCAGAATCTTCCTGTCCTGTCTGTATGACCTTTTTCCCTGCCCTTAACTTGTACAGAAATTAAATACATTTCAAACCACATGGCTACTGAGCTAAGAATCTAGGTATAGATTATATCATAAATGCTTGTTTGTGATGGTTATTTATGATTAGTGCTATTGCAGGCTAAGCTGATATTTTCTCTACACAGTGGCAACAGAGCCTTAGTCAACAATGATGAACATGCTGCATATCAGCATGTCGTGGAAGAGTGTAATGGCAAGAGGTCTAAAAATAAAGCAGAATTAGGGGTTTTCATAGATTAAAGGAAGGAATCCAGATTCCTACAAGGAATCCCTGTTACTAAAGTAGTGTATTCCGTGCAATTTGGTGATCTTTTATGCCTCTTTGTGTTATGAATTATGAAATCAAGCCGGGGAGAAAATATTAATTAATTTTAGGAGATTTCATTAAATGACTAATCTGTGCTGTATTCACAGTGAAATGATGGTGATTTTTTCTGATAACTCTGAAACCCACCAAATCTGTTGCACAGGCTCTTCAGTACTTAGACATTTGTAGCAGAATCACAGAGTAGCTGAGATGGGAAGAGGCCTGTGGAGATCATCCAGTCCAACCCCCTGCTCAAAGCAGGATCAGCTACAGCAGACTGCTCAGAATCATGTCCTGTGGGGTTGTGAGTATCTCCAAAAATGGCAGCTTCACTTTTTTTGGGCTTCTTATTCTAGTGGTCAAATATCTTTCCACCCAGAGGAATAAGTGTGTGTGGAGATCCTATCACTGCTCTTTGTACCTGCTTATTCTTTTTCTTTTCACTTGCCTCTTTCTTTTGGTTTTGTTTGTGTGAGTTGAGTTTGTTGCGGTTTTTTTTTTAATTGTTTTGGGGTTTTAAATTTTTTTTTTCATCGCAGAAGTTAGTGTACAGCTACAAATCCCTGCAAATAAAGCTTAGTATCAAGATATTTTGTGCAATTCCTTCTCTTTCTCTGATATCCTACCATATTAGAATTTATTCTAGGACTAAGTGCAGTGCTGAAAGTCCAGAGTTTGAGTTGTATTTGCAGGTGTGCCACTGAATTACTGAGTAATAAGAAAGAAGTAAATTTTCCCTCTGCTACTTCATCAGGAATTGATAAGAATGGCTAGTTAAAATCTCCAGGAAAGTATTATGTGAAAAGCCACACATGATCACAGTGAAAGCTTCTGACCTATATTATATTATTTTATGATTTTTACTGCTTTGGAAAAGTGCTTTAGGATCTCTGTATTTTACTAAGTGAGTCATATTGTTTGTAATAGAAAATGTGATACTGAAATTCAGCAATATCACCAAGTGTCATTATCTGATGTGCTCATAGTTCTGCTAATTCTGTATTCCTTGGAACTGTTTGCAATAATGACTTGTCCAGATTTTTGACTGGTATCACATGATCAGACAGATGGAAAAAAAAAGACTCCCAGAAAGGACTGATGCGCTATTTTGAAGGATGACTGGTGTGCATGCTTGCTGCTCAAGGTACTGTGATGTTGGTGATTGGAGAATGCCTGCTGAGCTGCATTGTACCAAGGAATTTCCGGATCTTAACCTGGTCAATATCAAGCAGACATTTAGAAGAATTTTAAGAGATCATGACTGTAAGCATGACAGGAGCAGCTAGCAGTCACCCCCTCTATTCCATTGTTTGAGTGTGATTAACCTTCCACTAAGGAATAGTTAACTGACAAAGTTGCAGGAACAGCTTTCTCTCCTTTTAGCTCACAAGGTGAAGAGATGGTGTACACTCTTGTTCTTTACAGTCAGATACAGGTGTGGAAGAGTTTGCTTGTCTGATTAAAGACTGTAGATTACAAAACTGCTGATCAGTGTGGAGTAGCAAACTAAAATCCCATCACCACTTCCAATTTCCAGAATACAGAAAGTGATTTTTAAAACCTGTGAAGGACACAATGTTTCATTTGCAATTGTGTACATTAATTAAATAATTGTATTTGCAAATGGCTGACTGTCATTAACAAATTCAATTACCCTATCAGCATATATAATCATTGTAATTATGCACTCAAATGGAGTACATGCTCCACTAAATCGTTTAAATCTTATATCTGTCTAGGCCAAAGATATATTTAAGGTAGTACTTTCCTGTAATTCTTACTACACATCTCATCTTCTACATTGTATTAATTGCTTAGGACCAAGCTTCGTTCTTCACCTCACAAGACAGTGAGAAAATTCTCCCACCAGCCCTTCTTCTAATTTCTTCAAAAAATTTTTTGCTCAATACTTAATTTTTTTTCTTTTTGATTCTTATAAAAATATGAATGTTATCACTGGCCTGGCACCCCAGCATAACATGCTACTTCCTTTTGATTTGGGCTATCAAGATGAACAGTGGAAGGTTTCCCTAAACTCAAACTATGGTTGGTGTGATGCAAATATATAAAAATTGCATATTTGCTTTTTTTTCTCCTATTGTATAGAGCTGGTGGTTTAGCTTTACTGTCCCTTATGTCTGCATCAAACATTTTTCATCTTTATAACAATAACTATTTCCCAGTGCAGAGCCAAAGAATTTCTTCCCATTCTTTTGAGTTCATTTATCTTTCAAATCTTGCAGAGAGTGATAGGTATTCTGAATATATTAGAAATAAACACTGAACATATCTATGAATCTGAATTTATATTAATGGAGAAATTAATGCTAGAATTTAATCCCTCAGGCAAAAATTATTTCTGAACAGTTCCTAACAGTGTATGAGGTTAGGGGTGGAGGAGCAGGGTGTTCAATCCTGGTGTCTATAAAACCAAAAATCAGCCTTGCATTTACCTGGAATGCAATGCTTTCTATGAAATATCTTAGTTCTTATTTTATACACAATAATGAAGATTCAATATGTAGTCTTCAATGTATCCAGGAAAAAACATTGTTTTCTCTTTACCCAAAATAGATCTTTCTGGTGAAGAGTTTCATTGTGCAAAAAAGCAGAACTTTTGGCCTCAATCTTGTTCCCATGAATGCAGAAAATCTTTTCAATATTCTGGATTCAAGCCAGAAGTAGTTTGAATTTCTTATAAGAAACCCGTGTGGAGCGTGGAAAGTGAGTTCAGTGCAGAAGGTACATTTATAGCATGGATTGCTGTGATGCACACATTGCTTAGACAACTTAAGAATTCTGTATTTCTTGACATTTTGTAGTTAATAAAGCCAAGATGTAGAGATATATTAATATTGCAGTTAAAATTATGTAACTAAAATGGGACCAAATAATTGTATGGCTAAATGAGCACTGTGGTCATCTGAATAATTTTGGAGCTGGCTGTGAGTCCCTAGCTCTCTGTTGTATGAGGATTTTTTCTGTCAACTCTAGATGGAATATATCTCAGATATTGAATGGAGCAGATGTCTGTAAGTTATCTCTTATTTTTGAACCATGTGTAATACTATGAGTAAATGTTCCTATTAAATCAATCACAACTTAATTAAAAACATTTATTACTGAGCTTTGAAAAGTACTTCACTGAACATAAGGACAGAAAAAAAGTAAATTTTATTAAAAGCTGCATGAAGAACAGAAAGGAACTGGTGTTTCTGAGATTGAAGAACTCTCCTGAACATTTTGGGGAACTGAATCTGTGATTATAGACTAGATCCTGATGGTCTTGTTCATTACGTCTAGTTCAAAAGGAAGCTTGGTAACTAACTATATAAGTACTTAAGAAAATACAGTACTTTTTTCTGTAATTTAACTCAAGCGCTGGCTTTACCCATGTCGTGCTCCCATTGTATCCACAAGACACCACAGATATGGCTTTGAGGAAGCCATATCTGCAGATGAAAAGACTGTCAAGAGACACACAATAGAGCTGAAAGAAAAGGTCTGTCTCACAGATCATCCTCCAAATAGTGTCTATTTTAGGCTAGCATTAGAAGGGGAACAGGATAGACTTAGAAAAATTTTCATTGGCCTACAGTGACAATAAAGTCAGCTACCAGTAGAATGTAAAGGAAATGAAATCTTTATCTTTTGTAGATAAAGATAACAAAAGAAAGTGACACAAGAGAATTTAAGTATGGAAAACCAGAACACTTTGAACAATCTTTAAGGAGAGATGTTTTGGTCAAGATTCTCTATCTCCTTGTATAACTGAGTAACTGTTTTAAATCAAATGTCCCATTCATATTCAAATTATGAAAGACTCAAATTATGAAATTTCATATTATGAAAGATACTCTTTCTTCAATCCATATTTATTTGCTCTTGACTTTCAGATATCTCACAGGAAAATACAAGCAAGTTATGCCAGTACAGAAAGTTCTTGGGTTCATATTTGCAATTTGATCAAACAAAACACATTAGCATGACTTGAGTTTGAAGAATGGAAAAACCACAAGATAAAAAAATAATTAAATAAATGTCATGTAAAACTTTTGCACATCTGAGAAAAACGTATTTATATAGTGAGATGGATAGTTCAGTTGTAATCAAGTTAGGACAACCACCAATGATTCCATGCAATGATCAGCAAATGTGGAGGTTTTTTGTAATTTAGGATGGTTCAGAGAGAATAAAATCTATTTCACTAAATCCTGAGATTCATGAGACTGATATGAGATACACTCTTGCAAAGATATTCCATGGCTATGGTTCAAATATTAACAATGAATCTGAAAAAATAGTGGTGTCAAAATGTGATGAATTCAGTCATGAGAATCTAGTGAGCACAAAGCTCAGTTTCCAGAGTCTTCCAATGATCATATAAATATGGGCAGAATAAATGGACTTATTAAAGTCAAATACCTGAATTTTGGTGTGTTAGAGACAGAAGTCAGCACAGAATATGTCCAAGACAAACTAAATGTTCTTGCTTTATTTCTATAATGGGTTAGCCATAACAATTTTAAATCCTAAGTTATTGTATAAATTTGTATAAATTTACATTTTAGTGCTGGTGCATTTGACAGAGAAGGAAATATGTGGAGCTGCACCAGTTCTCCCACAAGCTGTCTGTAACAGTTTCTAACTCAGTGGTGTTGAGGAGCCAATTTTAAGACTTTTGGCTCTGTGTAAGTCAGGCTGTTGTTTTGTCGCTGGCTCTGGGTTGAACACAAAAATCTCCTAAAGAAAAAGGGAAAGAAGATTAGTGAAAGCTGTTATCAGCAATGAATGAGGAATCTTCAAGATATACTGGCAGTTTATCTGAATTTTTATGATGCTGTTGTTACTATTAATATCAGTTTTAACACCGGTATTAATATTGGTATAGATGCAACTGTAAGATCATGGAAGCAAGTGAAAATCACTCTGTCCATACTAGTTTTTGACTTAAGCTATCAAGATTTGCGTTGTTAAGTCTGAAGAGATGATGGTTCAATTTCTGGCATTCCCCTTGCTTGTTTTATTTAAAGTCCTGAAGAGATGATGGTTCCACTTCTGGCATTCCCCCTGATTATTTGATTTACAGTCTAATTGCATCTGCTGTCTGTGGTGTGTGGCTTTACTGCATAAGGACCAATAGCTACAGGGACAAGTTCAGTGCTATTAACACAGGAGTGTGGCTTCAAGGGAAGAATAAACAGCAGGAACAGATGAAGTGATAAGCAGCCAACTGCTAAGACCACTTTCTTGGAATAGTTTTAGCCATAAAAAAAAAAAGAGTGCAGTGAATAAAAACAGTAAAGTAATAGAAGTACTTCCCATTAGAATGAACTTCAAAGATTTCTGTGACAAGAAATTGACTTTCTTCTTTCAAAAAAGATACCAAATACACTGCATCAAGAATAAGATCCTCTCCACAGCAATAGTACACATTGCTTTGATAGATTCTGGGGAGCAATGCTTTGAAGAATCTGGAGTTCAAAAGTTAAAAAAAATTCTCCCATACTGTGATGTATAGAATTTTTATGACGTTTAATAAGCTTTGCTTTGAGATACATTGCTTTTCTTATCAACAATTTTTTTTTCTGTAGAAAATAACACTTAATAATGGAAATAAAAAAGAAAAAAAAAAGTAAAATTGGAAGCAGCATGCTTACCTCTGGAATTCTTGGCTGAAAAGTAGAACTTTGCTCTTGGGCTTGGACTGTCAACTTACTGATCAAAGATTTTACAGTTTATACAGGGCAAATTGTTTCAGCTTTCCAAGCCTTAAGATTTCATCAGCAGTGAAGGATCTGGAGTATGTGTCCTGTGAGGAGTGGCTGAGAGAGCTGAGGTTGCTTAACCTGGAGAAAAAGAGGATCGGGGGAATCTTATCACTCTCTAGAACCAACTGAAAGGAGGTTGTAGCCAGGTGGGGGTTGGCCTCTTCTCCCAGGCAACCACTGACAGGACAAGAGGAAATGTCCTTAAGCTGTACCAGGGAAGGTTCATGCTGGCCATTAGGAAGAAGTTCTTCATGGAAAGGGTGAGTAGGTATCGGAACAGGCTGCCCAAGGAGGTGGTGGTGTACCTTCCCTGGGGGTATTTAAGGAAAGACTGGATGTGGCACTTAGTGCTACGGCCTAGTTGAAGTGGTAGTGTTTGGTCATAGGTTGGACTCAAGGATCTCAGAGGTCTGTTCCAGCATAATTGCTTCTGTGATTTCTTTGTAAAGCCAGCAATATTTAGTCTGAAATGTACTTCTTGCAGTATTTCCCAAACCTCCTTTTTTTAAGAGCTGCAATGCAGTAGTCTGCTGGGTTTGCTATATAATTTTAATAGGATTCAGTAAATATGATGCCAATTTATCAATAGTACTAGTCTGTGGACATACTGGCTAAACCAAATTTGTCTTGCTTTTGACCTGTCCCATGGACAGGAACTATTTCTGAAAAGTGAAAAATAAAAATGCAATTTCCACATTATTTATTTTATATTCTTTGCAAAAGTAATATGATAATGAACATCACATTTTGGGAATTAGCAATGTAGAAGTCTATACAGGAAGAAATCTCAACAGGGACACATTGAAACATCTTGTTGTTTTTGGCAGCAATATGGAAAGGACAGTATGAGGTAGAAACATCAGGGCTGGTCTTTACCACTCTATCACTTAGAGAACTCCACTACATCCTACCTTTTAATGCTGAGACCAGTTTGGGTAACCAAGAATGGTGTGTCAGGGGCAAAGAACAGCAAACTTACAATATCAGTCCTGTGCTTATGAGGACATTATCCTGCCCTCCACCTTTTTTGAAACAAAACAGTCAAATAAAAAACCAGAAGTTATTTTGAAAATTTATTATAGACAGAGTAATACTACAGACTTTCCAAATGCCAGAAGCACATTCTATAGGGAAACAAGTTAGTGTCAACATAAGATTTATTTCCTTTGAGCACCCTCTTTTCCCTTGAGAAAATAAAACAATGTGATTGATATTGGTTCAAAAGCATGTTCTTTTTGAATAACATTTTAAAGTTAGAGCTACAAAGGCATGTGTAATTAATTAGAAGAATAAAGTGAAATTTTGAATAGAAGACCTTCATGCAGCTGGGAAGAAACAGAAAAAGCATTTTTTCTTATAGAACAATGTGTTTTATAAAAGCCTTGGTTTCATGAACAGATCCTAGCAAGTGATTCACAGCATATAATTTATTTGACAAGTTAATTTTCTTTTCTTTCTCATTGGGAACCAAAACAAAGGCATTTTTGTTTTTGTTTTGGAAAAGGTAATTATTTATTCTTTACTATTATTTAATTTTTTTGACTGTACAAATTATTACAAGTTTTCAGGGAGTGCAAAAACTGTATTTTGTACTCTTCTATTTCTGCATTAAGTTATGATTGTATATTATAAATTACATCATATACTTTCTGTGCCCTGACTATTTTAAGAGATCTCTGAAATGTCTGTAATCCTTTGTTTTGAGCAACATCCCATGTTAACTTAATAATTTCCTTGCAACTCCTCCCATGTGCAAGTGTTTAACACTCGATGTGTGAGAATACAGTGTAAAACTTTATGTGTGGGGTTTAGGCCTTATGCAATGGAAATCAGTGAGTTTTTCCCATTGATTTCAGTAGCAGTGGACCACTTTCCTGTGAGCATCTTGATGAGTGAAAACTTAAGTGCACGAATGTACATGGGTCATGAAGACAGACAGGCTGTGAAGAGAGTTGAACAAATACTTAACAGAAATTTTCTTAGGAGTCAGACTGATTAATTGCCTAGAGTGACCTGAAGTTTCAGTTGGTTAAGAGTTTTTGCTTAAGTCCTTCTTAAACTTGATGATTGCTATTCTATGCCATCACTGATTCATTTTGCTTCAGAAGTGGTGAAACTGTGAAACAGGAAAATCTCCTTCAGCATGTGACCAGGGCAGTCCTGATTTCAGGGAATTTGTCAGTCTCATCACACAATACAGTTAAATATCTGGGTATGAGGGCACTTGGAAAGGAAGAAGCATCTTTGTTTTCACACAGAATGATATCTGCCCAAATTTTATAATACCACTGGAAAGAGGCAATCCAACCATAAGGTTTTTTGGAAGGCCTTGCTCTTCCCATTTCAGTACAAGATACTGCTGCTGTTCATGCAACATTTTTTTTTTTTTGGGCTTGGATAATAATCACGGGTAATGTCTTAGCCCAAAGTACTGTGCACTGGCTGGATAGATAGCAGAGAATTTGCTTCCAGGAAGATTTGACAAGTCCTAGCAGGAGACCTTTTTGTTATGTGTGATTTTAATATACATTTGAATCTTAGAAAAACATGAAATTCTGGATTATATTTTTGCAAAGACTTTAAAAAGAAAAAAAGGTACAAGAATAAATTCTACTAAATATTACTTATCTTCGTGCAGTATCTTCTTAAGTATTATTTTATCCTGCTAATTTCATTTGCAGAGATTTTAGTATAACTGTCTGATAACAGATGGTTTTGTGACATTTGATGAGATCTTCACTGACACATACCTGAAACACCAATGGTCAGAATTGAAGTGCCCTGGTGTCACACTGTGAAGAAACTTCCACTGCACCTCTCTGCCTTGTATCTAACAAACCATTGTTTTTCTGTGACTGTCATAGACATTTGAGTTGCTTAAAAAGTTTAAAAGTATCAAAAGTGTGACTTAATCATTATAAATTAATGGGACTATGTAAACCCCATAGTTCTACTTATGCCCCTTGAATGCGAGCAGAAAGTTTAACACACTTGGATTTATAAAATAATGTTTCTTGGTGACTTTTTCAGAGAGTGTCACTGAGAAAGACTGTGTGTGACTAACACAACATGTCCCAGGAGACTTAGTTTACTGTTATTTAAATACATTCTTTAGATAAACCAAAAGAGGCTGCTCTAACACCTGCTATGGACAAACATTCATTTACTCTCCATTTTTCTAGAAAGGCACATATCTGCTGCATGATATAGGTCAGCTGGAGTTTCTCCAATTCATCTTCATTCTTGTCTTAGAGATGAAATTCTAAAAAGTCTTGCTGGAAAGCATGAAGTTCTCCAACAGAGACCAATCTCAGAATCTGGAAGAGGAATATTTCCTTTTGTTTCCATTCCGTTTTATCTTTATGCCTCAGACTAATATCATGACCTGTAGTTTAAAGCACATTTTTTGTCAGATGTAGTCAAAATATGAGTCATAGACTGCATTTATTTACCTGAATAAATAATCAGGAAAGAGCATTTTCTCTAAATACCCTAAAGATGTCAAGAGGGATACCACTAAACCACAGAATTGAATAACAAGAAACTGAAGACAGAATTTTCCCAACTCTTTCAAAGAGAAAAAAAGATTTTAAAATTCTTTAATCATCCTTGGAAACTGTTTACTGGAGTCTTATGAAAAAATACTGATACATAATGAGCTTAGCTCGGTTGGTTAGAGCATGGTCCTAATAAAACCAGGGTTGTGGGTTAAATCCGTGTATGGGCCATTCACTTAGGAGCTGGACTCAATGATCCTTGTGAGTCCCTTCTGACTGAGAATATTCTGTAATCTGTGACATTTTTTTTCTAAGTAGCTCTTTGTAGAACTTCTCTCTCCTTAAAGTTACAAGTGCATTCGGAATAGGTTTTCAGAAGTTTTGCAGCTAATTTGATTAGTCTTTTCATTGTCAACAAAGATATCAGACTGAGAAATCAGTCCCTACTATCTCAAATATTATGGATACTCTCATCATGACACTTGAGTGCTAACAGATCCAGCTACAACATTACAAGAGGCTGTCCCTGTCTCTTCAACAGCAGAATCACCTCAGTCCAAGCATAACCTGAAACCCTCATCTTTTTTCCACGTAGATCCAAACCTCATTATTACTTTCATTGATAAGAAGCTCATCTTGTATAACTGTCTGCATGTGTAGTCAACTGTGAATGTTTTCCATTAGATTTGCAGTTCAAACTGCTGCTGCAATTCTTGTTCCCACTTCAGTAACAAAAACTGAATCTGTGTTTGAAATACAAATATGCTTAATCTAATCGTAAAGTACAAACTATTATTGTATCATCTCTCTTGATCATGCATATTAACAATTGTCTTCTTCAGTTTACCAGACCAGTGTTATAATCTCTTCCTGGTCTATTTTCAGACAGATAGCTTTTAATAGTAAGAAAGAAATTTCCAAATGTCCAGCAATGGCACCTTTTTTGGTTGTCATTTTTCTGCCACCAACAGAAGACTAAGGACCTACAGAAAAGAAACAAAAATACTGCAAATATTTTTCTTCAACCAAAATAATATCAAGATTCCTACTTCACTTCCTACTTTGCAGAAGTTGTATTTCCAGCTACTATTATTTGTATGTCTTTTAAGCATAAAAGATATTTATTATTGATTCTGCTATGGTATGTACAGTTATTGCATTCTTTAAAAGACTGATTATTTAAATTGACCTACGTAAGATGTTTACTACAGTTAAACTTTATTAACTTTTTTGGAACTTAACAAAGAAACATTTGAGTAGCTTTCAGTGGGTTCGAATTGTCCTGAAAATTTTTAAATCAAGTTACTTCAGGTTTAAGGAATTTTAATAAGAAATTTGCCTGCTAGCTACAACAGGGAATTGTAAGTCAACAGTATTCTTACATTTTGTTCTCAGTGACAAGTGCTCTGTTTCCAGCCTAACTTCACTTTCATGTCTCAGGTGTTGTTTCTATGTGAAATCAGTATAATAAAAACTTGCTATAGTCTTGAGTGTATCATGAGAATTAATGCTTGAAAAGGAGGTAGTCTCCATTGACTGATCAGTGTATGTTTATTCACAGCAAACACACAGCTAATGAAAGAGAAACACTGCTGAGCTCCTGAGGGGATGCTGTCCTGGAGCCAGAGAGAGAGTAGGAGTCTTGCCATTGGTGTCCACATGTGCAGCACATCAGACTCTGGCAGCGGGAATGTCCCTGTGACAGCTCAAAGGAAAATTCTGCATCTTTGCTGAATACCATGATGAAAAGAAGTGTAAACTTAAAGGCTTTTTTATGGTATTTCTTTTGCTTCAGATATGGAAAATGCCAAGTACAATCTATTTTGATCAAGCTGTCAAAAATTTATGCCATAGTATTTGACCATGAGATCTATATGCAGAAAATCTGAGGAGATGTATCTCTTCTTAAAATGCTGTTGGCAACTGTCTCATTTCAAATAACTGACAGAGTACTTCACAATCATTTGTTTTTATCTGCTTATAAATTTTATCTCTCTATATATGTTACTTCTTTTAGTTTTAGGTGCCAAAAGAACCAGCTTGACTGATAGATTGAAGGTTTAAAATATATAGCTTGAACGCTTTTCATCAAAATTATTTGGTGTCTTTTCATGTGACTTTCTTCACAAGGAAAGCTTTAACCAAAAACAGGTCAAGCATCTCTATGTTCTAATTTGAAAGGCTGGTCACATTCCTTCTTTGTAAAGCTTTATTTTAGCACTCCCCTTCCTTCTTCCTTTCCCAAATTATTATGCCACACTGTTGAAGCACCTGCCATGTTGATTTCGTTTCAGTGTTGTGTGAAAACAGTTCTAGTTCTGTGAAATGATTCATACGTGCACACAGTTTTTCAAGCACAAAAGGTTTCCTAGAAACGAAAGGTTTTATATAACTGTAATCTCTCATTGCAACGAAATGTAATTCTATCAAGAAGAAAACAAATCTATCTTTCTTCCTGAAATTTTTCTCAGAGTTCACATTGCTGGCACAACTGTACTTAAAGATAAGCAACCCATAGGCTAAGCGCAAATTATTACCTGAAATCAAGTAATAAGAACCTTTCATAGCATATGCAGCAAATAAGTGTATGTCAAAAAAAATACCTAGGAAGTTTTCAGTGCTAATAATTTTGTTAGTATTTGCATGAATACCTTAATATAAAACAAACAGCAACAAATTACAGCATCTGTTCCAAGGAAAGTGTGGTTTGGGATTTTTTGTGCAGTTTTTTGGTGGGTTTTTGTTTTTGTTTTTGTTTTGTTTCTTTTTCATCCTTCAGTATTATTCTGTCTGGAGAAAATTTATATTGTCTTTAAAGTGAACCTGAGTGTTCGTTGCAGGCATTAAAAAAAATATATATAACTACTGATTCTACTGACCTTGAACAAAACTGGTTTATACCTACCTCCTACCTAATCATTTAAGCAGGGCCCAGGTTTGGAGCACAATTCCTCTTCAAATCTAATCCTAAATGTCCATGCTGCTATCTTGAAATCAGGCTAAGATGAGACATGTGTTTCCACCCAGTGAGCTTCTTATCTTCAAGTCTGTAATTTCATACGTCTGTATGTTCTGCTTTAAACAACATTCACATCATAGAGGAATTTATTTTAACAAAGCTTCTAACTCACGGTGGGGGACTGATTTGCTGTGTTGTAGGGCACAACAGTTTGTAACAGCAAGCCAAAACAAGGGATTGTTTTCTTGTCTAGGCATTTGTTTCTAAGACATCTTTAGTTTCATTGACTATCTCGTATTAGAGTTCTGAGGCAGGCTGTGAAGTGACAGACCTGGCAGAATAGAGCCAGAGGCACCAGGAATACCTTGAATAACTAGGGCCACTTCAAAGCTAGCATCATCCTACAAATAAACTTAATGAGACGATGTGCCTAAGGAGTCAGGGATTTTTAAATACTTGATTGACACTTCCTTGAAAGTAATTTATTTTATAGATCTCAACCAACTGCAAGTTTTCACTTTTTAGTTTCTCTTGCTCTAATTCTTCTCAGATTTAAGATTACTGAAAACCACCATTAGCACACATATATCTGAATGCAGGTTGCTGATTAAAAATAATTTTAATAAATCAAGACTTATACAGTACAGCTGTTTGACTTACAGCTGTTTTAAACATATTAAAGTAAAACAAAAAATTACTTTCAAGTAATAACATACACCAAAATTTTGAGAAACCCCAGTTTGCACAAGGAAGAACTTTAAGAAGCCTGAAAACCAAAAAGTGTTTTGATTATAGTTTCAGAGTAATACCTTTGTAAATACTTGTCTTAATAAAGGACACCTTTTTTCGTAAGACGTAAGTGTCTATTCATCATAGAATTATTCAGTACCAACAGTTCCATTTTACATAGGATTTGCTCTATATGCAGAATAATTGAGGAGAATATGAGAAATAATTTTACCAGCTCTTGAAATGGGGTGGGCAGGAGAAGAATATTTTCTTCTTCCAGGAGGTCAGAAAGCACCCAGAGAATACACACAGGACAGTTCTTCTGTTTATTCCTGAATAATACTGAATTTACTGTAGGTAGACCTGCAGTAGTACAGTGTACATAGATTGTAGCTTTTGCCAGGCATCCATAAGAGTAGGATTTCTGAATGTCCAGTATCTGGGTAGGAGGTTCCCATCTGCAAATGTACATAGAGAAACCATAATTCACCTGAAAAAACAGGATAGGTCTGGGAAATGTGGATATTTGTTTTATGTCTGTGAGAGGCAAAGTCACATACAAAGCATGGCTGAAATCAGAATGGTCAGCACAAACATAAACCATGACTGCCATGTTTCCAAATAAAAACATGTCAGTGCAAAGTTAAAACTGATCCTGTGTGGAAAGGTGACCATTAAAAAATAAAGATAAAGGAAAATGAAAATAATTCCTTAAAAAGCTCATTGGGAAGGGAAAAGAATATGTAACTGAGTGAGGTGCTGTGACTAAGAATACTGCCTGAAACACTGGAACAGCAGATAAAGATGCCTGAGGATTATGACCTACTAATGAATGAAACTGGAATATGATAACATGTTTTTACATCCTAAACCAATATTAACATTACACAGCTGAGAACCCTGGCATCCACACACAGCACTGGAATCAGACTTGCTAACTAGAGACAGGCTTACTTGCGGGACATGTGATTCAAGCCTACAAGAGGGATTGTAGAGAAACAGATCTAACTCCACTGAAATGTCTTTAAACAACAAATATGGCTGAAATGTGCAGAGAAATGCTCAGAGCAGTGCTCAGAGAAAGTGCACATAATTAAAATAAGAAAGTGCAGACAAAAGACACAACAGATTAAAAAAATAGAACACTTGCCAGTTGCAATTTATAATATACAACGTCTGGAAACCATGGGAAAGGTAAAATTAAGTGCACTTAGTTCACAGGAAATTTTATAAATTACATGGACAATATAATCAAATCCTACTTTCAAGATGGCAAATGAAAAAAGACCCACTTCAATATAGAGGTTCTTAGGATCCAGAGTTTTCTAACTAAGAAAAAGGGTATTAAACATAATTCTGAAAACTCTTACGAAGAAGAAAATAATTTTAGTAAAGCTGAATTCTTCAAAATACTGTGCTGTACAAGTGAGCTGCCAATCATGCAATGCCCTAATGCAGCTATTACATCAATAGTTAATTTATTTCCAGCTGGATGGTGAAGCCTGTTGCAATGCAATCCAGACACAAAGAGCAAAGCTTGCCTGGAGTAATCTGACCAGGTGCTGTGGATGTGAGACAAAATTGTTCTGAGACCAGTGAGTGAAAAGCTACTGTTGATAAGAAATGTTTAAAAAGCAAAATACTATGATTAAGAGATCTTTTTAGGCAAAGCAGAGGTAAACCACAGAAACAGATGTTTCAGTATAGTGCTAAAACAGAATGTGAATAGCACAGTTTGTCCAGTTCAACCTTGTAACACAGTATGTCGGGTATATTTCAAGGAGCTGAAAACGCAGAGGTTGAACCAGAACTAAAAGAATTCCATACATCTATTGGGAAGAGGAAGACAAGCAGTTTTAACATCCGTTTCATTGTTAGCCTCCTACTACTACGTCCTACTTTCCTCTGATGGCATACGCTTATAGTGAGGAATTTCACCTTCTTTCCTTGGAAGACACAAGAGCTTATTGTTCTCTTGAGCTGCAAACTCATGGGAGGATCAAAGGCAGCCCCTCGGCAAGACCCAGGTGGGAAGAGAAGAATTCAGGCTTGTTTCTTCTTTTGTTCTTTTGGAATATTTTCTTCTGCTCCCAACAAAATTCCTCTGTGTGTGTTTGTAGCTGTGTATAGATAACATATCCATATGCTATTAAGACACAAAAACTGAATTACGATAAAGATTTTAAAATGGCAGTTCTACTTCTTCCTCCAGATGACCAAAGTTACGCCTGTTATAACAGATTCCATACATTCATTTTAAACACACAGCCAAAATATTTGAATCTCTTATGCTGGATAACAGTAAAGAGAAATACTGCAAAACTCTTTGATGTATCTCAGCAACTGTTATTAATTCTCTTTTCTAGGGGGTATCTATTTTCACAGTCATTTAGACACCTATCCACATACCTTTGGAAAACTTGTAGCTTTCAGAAATATACAATAAGGTGGAATTTATATTTGAGGAGGAAAGTTAAAGGACTTGATGTTCTTACAGAGATTCTACTGAAACTGTTTAGTATCAGCTTTCCAACTTTCTGGTTTTGTTTCTTTCTGTACATTCCTATTGGCATACGTGCTATTCTGAGTGTGAGAATACACTTGCTTCATATATCTGTATCTCTTTTTTTCTAATTGAATGTTTGAATTCAGAACTGTGAAATTTTATTTGATTTCTCCTTTATTTTCATACTTCCATCTTGTTAAGCAGACTGTTGGGTAATATTTTTATCTTTGTTTTTCTGAGCTTTCATTTTGGTCTCTATTGTCAGAAAAATCTGTCTAATGTTAGTTTATTGTTGTTAATAAGCCATATGGTGTCTATAATGTAGCTCTAGCCAAATCAACAATAAAGAAGCAGGAGTAAAAAGTTACTTCATTCCAGAGTGCTTATGTGTAGGATGCTGCCAGGTCAACACTGGGTCTAGTTGAATTCACTATTCTCAATGAAGAATTAAATGATGAATTAGAGGATAGTCTTATTGCCTTTTCAGACAAGAAACTGTGAGTGAATGCAACAAAGAATGGAATTAAAATGCAATCTATATATGCAGAGACAGTTTGAAAATGCTTGAAAAAGACAATTAACTTCAGAGACAATGGTTTGCAAGGAATAGGCAACTAGAAAACAAATTAAATTCTTAGGTTAGGTACATTATGAACTAGATTATGAGTTGAAGAAGAATCAACAAGTCCATGCTCTTGTGAAGCAGGTAAACTTCACTGTGGACTATGGGGGGAGGGAGGGGAAATAAAAAAGAAACAAACAAACCCCTGCAGAACAAGAAAAGGAGAAGTAAAAACCAAAATGTTCAACATTGTTATCACATCCACTTTTGGGCCCTACATTACAAGAAAGATATGCATTGGCCTGAGCTAATACAGAGAAAACCAACAAAAATTGAGAAACTTAGCAAACATGACACTTGTTGAAAGATTGAAAATATATTTTCACTTGTTGCAAGAACATTTAATAATAAAAAATCTCCAGGGACATAAAATTGTAAAGAAAAATGAATTAGTACATTCTCTACCTGTGGCACAAAGTAGTAAAGTAAATAAGGACTTTTCCTGATTAGATATGTTGTTAATAACATATTATCGAAGGTGTTTAAGAAAAAGTAGTTTAGTGTCTGTAACGATTATTGCTGATAGAGTATAATCCCATCGTGGGCAATAAGAAGGAAAAGAACAATTTTTTTCACAGCACTTGCACAGAACTCCTCCGTATTTGAGCAAAGGATGGGACTGAGACAAAGGTGGGGTTTTTTCAGTGGTCTCGCGTGTAAACAGGAGACATGGACTGGAGAAATATCAGAGAAGAAAATAATTTACTTCATGGATTAAAAGTCTGAAACAAGAGGAGTTTATACTGTGAACAGAGCTTTGGAAGTGAAGACAAGAAACTTGGACTCCATATAAAAATGAAGAGTAAGCTTAGAAAGCCAAGTACATGAATCGATGACATGGTATATGTCCTTTGTAGTCTTTCTGGGTTTTTTTGCTAGTATACCCTTTAGCTAGTGTAAATTCACCACTTAAAATCTTGTAGAGTTGACAAAGTGTTTTACTATCAGTTTTCACAGCAGCTGTTTCTGTTTCTGGTTATATTACTCACATAGTCCCTCTTGTGTCTTCTCATGCAGATTTTTACCTCTTTTTTGTCCTTTGTTTTAGACAGATTTATTGCTCCTTTTCCTGGAAGTGTTGTTGGGGAGCTGACATTTACCTTGGCTTTCTTGGCACACTTCTACATATTTTCATTTATCCAAATTTCATGTTTGTACGGCTACAAAGTGGCAAGTTATTCTTGCCAGGAGATCTTAGCATTTAGTATTGATAGTGGCTTTCAGATGGTGCAGCACCTGGAGAGTGTTCCACCATCTTTTTCTCAAATGCTGCTTGGTCTATTCAGTTTTGTTGTTTAACTTCTGAGGAAGAAGATGAGTATCAGTTTTCACCCATTTTGTTTTCTATTGTGCTTTACATACTTTTCTTAATTTGATACCACCTTTTACTTAGATGCCAAGTTCTGTATTAAAGACCATAATATCAATCATCACATGGAAAACTTTGAGATATTTTATCTTTATATGGAAATAAGTTCCATTAATTATGAAAACATAGTTGTACAATTTTTCACTATTTCTTTTGGCAATGAAAGACTTGGTGGAGAGTTGACAGGAAAGTGTTGTGGTGCTATGCAGACATGCTTCAAGACATTGCCAAAGCCTTTGGATAACTGTAGATTTGTTCACTTATCAGTCCAGGTACAGGTTATGTGCAGACACAGCTTTTCTATTTGAAATCTCTGAAAATGAGTTAAGTGGCTTTTAATATAGTAACTGTTTTTCTGCTTTTTAAAACTCAATGCTATGCTTCCCAAGAGGCAGCTGCCTGACCTGAGGGAATTATCACAGTATATTTTCTCTAATAGTGAATTTCTTCTAAAGAATTCCTGGCCAGAAACAATTAAGGGTTGTAAGAGAATTTATACACACACACATATTGACAGACACACCTACATTTTGAAATCATACATGTTGTGTAGTGAACTAGAGACTTAAGTACACAATTTTTCTTCCAGAAATTAAGGTATCAGAACCTTGTTATCATGTAGGTTTGCAATAGAATTTTGTTATTTTTCGTAGGCTATTTATTAGAATGTTTACCTTCCTGTGTTTCTTAAATTTTACTGTATGAAATTAAGAAAGGTTTTTGGTTTCTGTTTTTCACCTGGTTCTTCTCCTTTGATCCAGCTTGATTAGCATAAAAGCAGTTAAACTTTTTCCATGGAGAGTGATTTAAAAACCCCCCAACAAAAACAATAAATATTAAATGAAATAGAAAACAGGAAGATTTAAAACTAATGTTGTAATAATTACTAAAGTGAATGTTAAATACTTGATGGAATAGTTTGTAACTAAGTTCTCATTTTATTTCAAAACTAGGGATTGTTAAGTGAGCTTGTTATAAGTTATGAATAAACCAAAATATGAAACTGAAATTAATACACCTAGTTGAAAAATGCCTTTGTAACTCTCCCCACTCCCCTCAGGGTCTTTCATGCTGTTGCCATTAAAGCAATCCTTGGTTGTTCCTACAAGTGGGAAGTCATCAAAAATCCTGAGAGCAGCTACATGTTACTATATCTGCAGTAGAAAAATAGGACTGAGTCTTGTCCACACTGCCTCAAGAGGTGTAAGCTTAGATTCAAGGTCAATACTAACACTGACATAGCGGACAGTAACACAGATTGGCAAAATTACCGGGAAGGCAAATCTGTGCCTCCGAGATAAAACAGGCTGGAACCCCCTCCAGACACTGATGGAATTTCTGTCTGACACAGAAGCAGTGGCAGATTTTTCTTCCAGAAACAAATTACTTCAGCTAGCTTGAGGGACTGAGACTTCATTAGTTCCTTGGACACAGTTACCTCCTCCTCACCTCTACTTATGTCTTCCTTCTGCGCACTGTTTTTATTGTGGCTTGAGAGAGACGCCCTCCAGTGAGCCTGCTGCTGCAGTAAGGGGTTCACATCCCAGTGTGGTCTTTAGTGCTTCTTCAGTGTAGCACTGCTGTGACAGCAGGGCTTTACATGAGATAAGCAAAGGAGCAGGATATGACAGAAGGCCAAAGGTGTAGTCAATCCTCAATCAAGATTATTGATTATGACACTGATTTATTTTTTCTGTCCAGAGTTCCTTGGAAACACAGCTAAAGTTCTTCTCACTATCAAAGCCTCAGTAACATGACATTGCACCTTCTGTTTAAATTCTAAAATTATAGCAATAAACTATACATATAAACTGCACAAAGTTCTGCTTACGACAGACATGCATTACCAGTGTTTCAAATGGGGGTGGGGCACAGAGTAACGATTAGCCAAAAGAGCATAATCCAGACTCAGTTTACAGGTTTTTACAAGGAAAATTAACTCAGTGCAGTTCTGTCAATTTTTAGTGCAAGCATTCAGAGGTAAAATGGAAAAAATACTTCCCCGACGTGCAGCTTCCCCTTTGAAAGGTTATCAACAGGCATGACATGTTCACAGATATCATTCTTTTGCCCCTTACGTGCTTTCACACATTTTTGAAAACACAGTGGAATCACAATAACAATGCAACTCATATTGAATCAGACAGTAATTAGATGCTTAAAAGGCAAAGAAGTAGAGGGAAGAAAGAACTTGAAAACATGCTAGACATAATAAGGATTTTCATTGCGTTATTTCTTTCTGAGGTATAGAAATTAAATTATAAACTATTTATTCTCTTTACATGCAAATTAAAGGAAATATCAGTAAGAGTACAGAATAGACAACAGGTCCATCCTTTCTGTTTTCTCTCAACTTTTGAATAAACAGTCTCAAAAAAAAAGTTTTTTCTTTTTACTTTTCTTTTTCTCTTTAATGGCAGTTTTTACATTTCTGAACTAAGCAAGGTGAAAAAAAGGTAGCATGCCAAATGTGAAATGCATCTATGAGGCAGAACAATAACAAAGTTTGTCCATTGAGTAACAATTCAGATTTGTTATGTTGTATTTTGGTTTTCAGTGGCTCTCTGTGTTATTTTATCTTAGTAGCTAGTTTTGCCCATCCTTAGTCAAATTTATTTGTTTTTACCAAATCTGACCGCAAAATAAATTATTAAAATGCACTCAAGTTTTAATAGTTGTCAGCCCATTAAATCCTTTTTAATTTCCCCTTTCAAATAACAAGCTTTCAGAACAGATTTCTGTACATTTAAAGGGATGCTATATTGCACTGGTTTTGGCTAGGATTTAGTTGATTTTCTTTACAGCAGCTGATATGGGGCTGTGTTTTGGATTTGTGCTGAACACAGGGTTGATAATACAGAGATGTTTTTGTTATTGCTGAGCAGGGCTTACACAGAGACAAGACCTTTTCTACTTTTCATACTGCTAAGCTGGTGAGGAAGTTGGGGGTGCCTGGGAGGTTGGGAAGAGACACAGCTGGGACAGGTGACCCAAACTGACCAAAGGGATATTCCAGACCAGGTGACATCATGCTCAGTAGAGAAAGTGGGGGGAAGGAGGAGGAAGGAGGGGCGCCTCTAGAGTCAAACTGTTTGTTTTCCCCAAGTCACGGTTACATGAGGTGAGGCCCTGTTCTCCTGGAGATGGCTGAACACTCGGGAAGCAGTGCTTTGTTTTGCTTGTGTGTGTGGCTTTTGCTATCCTGTGCAGCTTTTGCTTTTCCTATTAAACGGTCTTTATCTCATCCCACGAGTTTTCCAGCTTTTATCCTTCTGATTCTCTCCCCACTTCCACTGGTGAGGGAGTGAGCAAGCAGCTGCATGAGTCTTGTCTGCCAGGTGAGGCTAAGCTATGACATATGTAGTTATGTTCCTATGATTTCTTATTACTATGATTCTATGAACCTTAAACTGGAAAAACGGTCAAGACAGGTGTTTGTCATGTCTACAACTGTATAGTTTTGCAAAATTTTTTTCAGTAAGAGTTAATGAGTAACTTCAGTAAGAGTATGACTAACATACTGAAAAATCGAGAAGGAATTTGTGCAATGACAAGTCACTATTGAATTGAATGAAGTTAACCCAAAAGAAAGAAAATAATCCAAGTGACTAAGTCTTTCACTAATATTACATTGACCACACTGAATGTAGAGATTAAAGAAAGTAATATTTATGACTGCAGTAAATATATTCTTACTTAAGTAACAGCACAAACCATTCTCATGAACAAACATACCAGAAATTATGCACATTTTTTATCCATTTTCATCTGTTATACTATATCTCTTAAAATCTTTTCAGTGTATCACCATCAGAAATGTCTTTTTTTTCCAGCTAAAAATAATTTTCACTGAAAGCTATTTTGCAGATGGAAAACATAATTTTGAATTTGCATTGATATAGTAATCATATATTTTTCGTCAAACTCCCCCTTAAACTATTAAAAAACTTTAAAATTGTTTCTTTTCAAAAAATTAGAAATAATTTTCTAAAAAGTGGGTCCATTTCAAAATGGATATGGATTTTACTTCTAAATATTTAATTTTCCCGTCAGATATTTTAATTTTGTCTATATATTTCAGAAATAAGGAGAATAGGTGAGAGTTTCAGATCAAGTCTTTAAATAATTTACATTAGTCGTTAACATCGAGTAATTAGGGATGCACTTAATTTCATAAATCTTTGCATATGTAATTATAAATTTATAAATTTTTATTGCAAATAAAAAGTGAATATGATAAAAACATCATTAAAATACACCTTACAGCAGTACAGAAATTTGAACTTGTCTTTTAAAAAATAAAAATCTTCCTTTATCTTATGTAGGTAAAGTAAAAGAAAAGTTCCAGTAGAGGTGAAATAAAACAATCTCTGCCTAGCAAACATGATCAAAGTGCCTTAACAGCTGTATGATTATCAGGGGTGTTTTGTCAAAGGTATTTTCCCAGGACAATTAACTGTCAGATTGTTATTTTTAATTAAAAATTATCAGATAGATGGTACATATAACAGATTTAATTTAGACCTAGAATCATAGAATAGGTTGGGTCTGAAGGCACCTTAAAGATCATCTAGTTCCAACCCCCTGCCATGGACAGAGACACCATTCACTAGACCTAGCTGCTCAGAGTGCCATCCAGCCTGGCCTTGAACACTTCCGGAAATTAGGCATCCACAACTTCTCTGGGAAGCCTGTTCCAGCATCTCACCACCCTCACAGTAAAGAATTTCTTCCAAATACCTAATCCAAAGCTGATCTCTTTGAATATGAGGCCTTTCTCCTTGACCTGCCACTACACACTCCTGTCAATAGTCTTCATCTTGCAGGCTCCCTTCAGGTACTGAAAGTCTTCAGTTCTGTCACTCGAAAGCCTTCTCACTTCCTGGCTGAACCATCCCAATTATCTTAGCTTCTCCTTTGTAGGAGAGCTGCTCCATCCCTCTTAAGTTCCCCTCTGAACTCCCTCACACAAGCTCTCATCTTTCCTGGGCTGGGGACCCCAGAGCTGGATGCAGTGCTCCAGGTGGGGTCTCACCAGAGGGGAGAGAGGGGCAGAATCCTCTCCCTCCCCCTGCTGCCCACGCTGCTTTGGATGCAGCCCAGGACACGTTTGGCTCTCCAGGCTGCAGGTGCACTTTGCTGGCTCATGGCCACCCTCTCACCCACCAACACCCTCGAGTCCTTCTTGGCAGGGCTTCTCTTGATCTGTTCATCCCCAGCCTGTGTTGATACCAGGGGTTGCCCCAGCCCAGGTACAGCACCTCGTGCTTGGTCTTGTTAAACTTCATGAGATGCCCATGGGTCCTCTTTTTGAGCTGGACCAGGTCCCTCTGGATGGCATCCTGTCCTTTTGGTGTGGCAACCACACCACCTGAAGCTAACAACTAGGAAAAATAAAGAAATAGAATAGTTTGAGTCCTTTAACCCTATTGCCTTCCTTAGAACTCTCAGCAAAGATCAGCAGAAATATTTTTAACAAACAGCTTAATGGCTGTGCAAAACTTCTGATGGTTAGTGGACACAGTGGAAAAATAGTAACTGAGTGCCACTTGAGAATACTATAGTAAGAGAAACAAACACTATGTTTTTATTAATCCATAAATACTTTTTTATGGTGTGACTTTGCCCAAGACTTGTATTTTTTGCTTTGAAGTATTATTTCTATTGATTTTAATAATACATGCAACATTGCCTATTCCAGCTGAAGCACCATAACTGTCCTCCCCCCCTGCACAGCCACTTGTTTGGAGTTAGTACACCGAAGTCAGTGAAGTAATTTATGTTACATTTGGCTGAATTAATCAGCACTAGAACAGCAATATATAGTATCAGGAAAATATTGTATCTTAGACTTGCACAATTTTAATGGTGCCTCTAATTGCATTTTTTCCAGCTTTAGTTACCAATCTTTTAACTGGTCATGATTCATTTTAAATTATGAACTTCTACTGGGTTTCCTAGAACTGAAGAATCACTAAACCAAATTAATCCATACCATAATTCAGATGTCTTCTGTAAAGACACATCAATAGACACTTGATACATTTTTAAGAAAAAAAATAGCACAATTTCATTTTTGCAATTTTGTTTCACATTCATGAACACATGTATTCCTGATATTCTTTTCTGCAGAGAAAAAAACCATTGCACTGCAGTAGAACAACTGCAAGCTCTCAAGAAGGCTCCTGCAGGAATGCAGAAGGAAGCAGCTCTCAGGGTCACTCGGCCTCCCGGTCTGACGTTATTGGCAACCAGTCACCATTAGCCCTACTCTCAGAGGACACTTGGGTGACCTAAACTAGTCATGTAATGTAAATGACTCTCTGTTTATATGCTTGAATGAATCAAGCTTGAATAAAAACTACTCAGTGCTTAACAAAATACCCAGATAAGATATCCTTTAATTTGGAAATTTGAGGGGTCTTGGGAATCCTCCTTTGGATTTCCCAAATCACCACCAACATGCCTGCCAGTTCCCATTATACTTGGGACTGGGCTACCAACAATGGTTTTCACAGATCATTGCAACTCATCTTTTTTAGTCAAACGAACCCCATGTCCGGAAACTGTCACTGATGCCATGAAGATTTTTTGCCTTTTCTTTTATACCCCTGTTATACCTTTTTACAACTTCTGTATTCCCAGTGCTTTTTGACTACATTCTTGGACTTGTTTGTTCAGCTAAGAGACTAAACATTTTAAAAGCTTCATAAGTAAGGGTTAGTGTGCCCCAGACCCCAAGGTCCTCTCCAGAACACATTCTGTAAACTAAGATAGAACCATCCAAGGGAAGGTTCCTTGGGGAGGGGGGCTCACTTGAGCCTCTCATTGGGGAATCTTTGATAGATATGCTAATTAGTAAGACCTATAATGTTATACCAGATCTTTTTGGGGGGGCACTGCAGTGTGCATTTTGGTGCATTCGACCTGGATGTAGTGTACCTAAAGATCATTAAAATAAATACCAAGGTAAAATCCCTTTTCCTCTTCTAACTGTGTTTGACTCTTAATTTTAAGACCAAGAAAAGGCATCATCTTGCTGAAACACTGGCTTCCATGGAGTCAAATGTCATGCAGAAATCTTACATTTGTTACTAAGTTATCTTATTTAGAGTTTCTTTAGAAGTGGAAATTTACTTTACATTGCACTTCATAAATTAATAATTATACTAAGTTAAATATCCTAAAGACAGAAAACTGTTTGGGGCAGCTGATCGGAAAGGAGATACTGAGCCAGTTGTCACTGAGTAAATCAGTCTTTAAGTAACTGTATCCTGGTTTAATAATTTGATTGAAACTGAGACAGGACAAAAAAGTGTAGATAGTTGTATTGTGTTTGCATGGCCAGGTTCAGGTAGCAGGGGTGTTACAGGGGTGGCTTTTGTGAGAAGCTGCTAGAAGCTTCTTCCATGTCTGGAAGAGCCAATGCCAGCCAGTTCCAAGATGGACGTGCTGCTAGTCAAGGCTGGGCCAATTAGAAATGGTGGTAACACCTCTGTGGTAACATATTTAAGAAGAAAATAAAGGTATTGCCCAGTTGTAATTGTGTCCAGGGACGAACAGAGTGAGCATATGTGAGAGGAACAGATCTGAAGACACTAAGGTCAGTGCAGGAGGAGGGGGAGGAGGTACTCCAGGCACGGGAGCTGGGATTCCCCTGCAGCCCATGGTGCAGACCATGGGGAGGCAGCTGTGCCCCTGCAGCCCGTGAAGGACTGTGGAGATGCAGAGATTCACCTGCAGCCTGTGGCAGAGACTCACACCAGCGCAGGTGTATGAGAGGGCTATGAAAGCATGAGGCCTGTGTTGGAACAGGCTCCTGGCAGGGACCTGCAGAGCTGCTGGAGCAGGTTTCCTGGTAGGACTTGTGACCCTGTGGGGACACTGGAGCAGGCTGTGCCTGAAGGACTGTACCCTGTGAAAGAGTGAACCATGTTGCAGCAGTTCATGGAGAGCTATCTCCCATGGGATGGACTCAGGTTTGGAGAAGTTAATGAGGAACCTTTTCCTGTGGGAGGGACTACACTCTGGAGCAGGGGAAGGACTCTTCTCCCTCAGCACCAGCAGAAACAACATGTGATGAACTGATCATAACCCCCATTCCCTGTCTCCCTGCACCATTGTGGGGTAGGAGGTAGAGCTCGGGAAGGAGGGAGGAGCGGGGAGAAGGTATTTTTATTTTACTTCTCATTATCCTGTTTCAATTTCATTAGTAAAAAAATTAATTAATATACCCAATTCTAGCCTGTTTTGCCTATGACAGTATTCCGTGAGTGATCTCTCCTGGACCTTAACTCACGAACCTTTCATTATATTTTCTCTCCTCTGTCCAGTCATGGAGGAGAGTAAGAGAGTGGCTTTGGTGGGTGCCTGGCATTCAACCAGGATCAACCCACTATAATAGTTTCTTAAATATACACTTTGCAATTGCAACTTTAGTGTTCAAAGATTTTCTAATACCAAAGGCTATCTGACTTAAAATTAATGTCATCTGGGTTTCCTTTATTCATTTGACTGATTTTTTACCCTTTATTTCTACTACATATTTGGAGGAGGCTTTGTTGGTTTTTAAGGGAAGGATTATTTTTATTTTGCTTGGGTTTTTTTTTGTTTTTGTTTTTTAATTAAAATGGTCTTTCCCAAATAATCACCTGATTCTAGGAGCCTGTATGTCAAGAAAAACAGTAAACATGTCAGACTTTATGTTACTTTAAATGTATTGGTGCAATAGTAATCCTCTTTTTGTCTTTCACCTGACCTCAGTGTGCATTGGAACAGGATGCAAATGATGAGTAAATTAACCACAGATTTCTTTACCAGCTGGTGGAAACAAGCATATTCTGAATACATGAATCAAGGAGAGTAATTTTTGTAGTTGCCACTCATTCATGTGTCTTTTGTAGTTGTTTCAGATTTTTAATTTCATTAAAGCACAAAGAGATCAGAAGAAATGTCCAAAAAAAGTAGCAAAAGACAAACATTTCACAGCAACTGTACCTTTTCAAGGAACACTGACACTTTTGTCAACAAGCACCAGAGATGAGGCCCATTGATGGCCGTTGCCCTAATTGAGAAGCAGCAGCAAAAGCAAACAGATTCTTATAGAACTTGGCACATGAATTTGTCCAACTATCGTTCACAGGTTCAAATGCACTGACTAGTACTTCTCATCTTTACTGCACTTTACAGTAAAGGTTCTGTGGTAACTTCTTCCTAAATAAAGGCTTCTAATACCTTCCATGTGTCTTATGTCTTCTGTGATTAATTTAATTTCATGTCACAAATATTACATTTAATTTATTGATATTTGTTACTGTGTGGATTTTGATCTAACAAAATAAAAATATTTTGTCTTGGATGAAGACATATTGAAAGCTGAGTTAATATAATTTGAAATAATAATTATGATAATAAATCTGGCATATGCTTTCTCTTTGACACTTCAACATATTTATCAGTAGATTGAAGAGAAGCATTGCCAACTTCTAAACATAAAGGTATCAGCCATGGTCACCTAGAGAATTCTTTCCATGTTTGGCTATTAGTCATACCCATGAGACCCATGAATTCATGAAACAAGAATAACTCAAAAGATGTGAGGTTTCCCGATGTTGACTATCATATTTCTACCTTCAAAGTAGATTATGAATTGTCTATATAGAAATTTGCTTGAAAAACTGGGTAAGTCATCAGATGAAACCCACTTTCTTCCTCAAGAAACATTCTGCTTTAACCCTGGATGCCCTTCCAAGTTTGATGAAAGAATACTTATTTTTAAGACATAGGTGAGGAGGAGGGAACTTTCACTCACTTTTAATGCTTAATAGTATTGGCTTTTCTCAGCTGAAATTATTACTTCTTTTTTAGTTTATTATTAGAATGTTATAATAAAATATATATTTAGAGACTAAAAGATGCAGTGACTATTGTTTGAAGTGGTGGAGAGTCTCTCCTCAAGGCCACTAGCTTAATACATGGTTATTTATTTGAGGGTAAATTGGAATGAGAAAATATAAACAAAATCTATCTATATTAGACATGAATTGGTTTTCTGAATACTGATGAATTTAGAATAGATCTTTATGTGTAGAAAAATTTCATTTATAAAAATATTCCTAGTACCCTGGTTTGCCGCAGTTTTTTTTTTAACAGTACAAGTTAAAATGCATTATAATTTCCACAGGTCATTCAACTTTCCTACTGGAAAATTCTTCTTTGGACGGCCAGGAAAAAGCCTGGAAAATAGGACTGGAAGAAAACAAACAAAACATAGAATTTATGCACACAAAATACTCGCTTAGAAAAAAGCTCTCAGGCTATGGGTTTACAAAACAAAACAAAACAAAACAAAACAGTCCCTTCAGTTTAGGACATTTGGTACTGGATAAGGAGTGATCTTTCCATGTAAGAGGATATTAACTGGTACAAACTGGATTTGTTGAATGAATTTCAAACATTTTTAAAGGACATTTTCACTTACAGTCTGTATGGGATTAGGTATTGAATGTCCTTTCCCAGCTGTTAGAAAACTGGCATAAATCAGAAATCTGGCATAAACTCTGTTCAGCTTGCTCTGGGTAATTTGCTAGAAATGCCCTGATCATCTGGACCAAATTTGAATCACACAGGCTATGTCTATGGTGGCAGATAAAATGCTCCAGGACTTGGTATATGTCACTTCTAGAAAGTGTATGTCACAGATAGCAGCCTCCTGGACACACTTGCCTCATCTGTACTTTCTGTGAGAACAGTTCCTGGTGCTCAGGCATTTTCTGGGATTGCCCAAGTTGACATGAACTAAAACCATGCAAGACAACAGGTGAAAAAACAGCAGGACATGTGCCAATGTCTGAATCCCTGCCTTGGCTCTTTGGGTTAGTAGAGTAGAAAGACCTTGAGATTAACCATTAACCTTGAGATCTTTACCTCATGAATACAGAAACATAATCTCATGTTCAGGATGAAAATTCTGATCTGAGACCAGGTCCAGACTGTATTTGGCACACATTTGAGACGTGGAATTTCATGTTCCTCTGCCAGCCAATTTGTAGTACTTCTTGAGTGACATCACCATCAGCAGTGGGTGATTGGAGATTAATACTTCCCTCACAAGAATTCACTATAGGCTATTGTTTCAATTGACATTGTTGAAGTGAAAATCTGGTCTGGTTAAATATGAACACTCTAAGAACTGTATCTAAATTTCAGATACAACATTAGTGTTTAATAGAATGCTAAAAACAAGTTTACTTTACGTTACTTTACATTTTGTGATATCAGGGATTTGCAATGAAATTTGAAGCTACGAGAAACTGCACAGGTTTTGGATTTCACTCCAAAATTTAAAATAAACTCATTCTCAGAAGTTATAATAAATTTTACAATTAATATGCAGATAATTTTCAGAGTTTTTTCTGCCGCTAAGGTTTTTTATATTGTTGCTACTGTAGGGTTTGTTTGGGGGGTTTTATTTGTTTTTAATTTGATGAAATAAACTTAGACTGTACATTGTGAAAAAAGAACATGAGAGTAAAAGAGAAGCTGCCTGCAAATTTTAGCAAACAATTATACAAAGTTAAAATCAGTGAACTCATGTTAATTTTTATCAGCTCTAATAATTAAAACAAGTATTACTGTGGCTGTTGAAAATTTGCTAATGTGTTATTAAAAGTTTAAAGACATGTCAGATTTTTTATAAATTTAATTCATTATTTTTCAGTTTAGAAGTAACATAATATGGAACAACAATAATAAAAAAAATTGATTGTACTTTTAATAAAATGAATGTTTACCTTGGTGCATTTCACCAAATCAGAATTGGTTGCTGAGGCATTTAAAAACAAATAGAAAGAAAAACCAAGTTATGTCTCTATGATTCAATTATTACTCTTAGAAAAAGGTGTTTCTAAAGCTACAGTTGTTTAGAAAAATTGTTCTCCTAAATTAACATTTAGAATATGTTGATGATCTCTACATATGACAAGAGTGATAAAACTAATAGAGAGAAAAGTGATTCTGTAAAATTCAATTTTAATCCTTCAAGGTGATGCAAAATTGAGGCTGGATGCTCACACATTCCTGTTTAAAACTTTATATTTTCATCTGTTTCAATCAGTTGTTTTTTTAATTTAATTTAATACCCAGCCTTATTTTACAGTGCAGAGATAAATTCTTTGCAAGCACTTGGAAAGACAAGCTCTCTGCTCTAGAATTTTTTAAGAGCATGTTGTGCAAAGGATGAAAGAGAAAGACATGTTTAGGTATCTTGTTGTAATTATACAAATTGTGAAAGGAATATAACAGTTTCAGAGAACGTATTGTTCTTACAAATAAAGCGTAGTTGTCTTTCCATGCTTGCTTCTCAAAACATCTTTACTTGCCTAATTTTTAAAGACCCACAATTTGTATATTGGACCTTGTAACACCTATAAATGACATAATGTTGCTGTATTTCCTCCTCACTCTATTTCTCTTAGCATGTATCTGTTGTAAATTCCTCTGTCTAACAGCGAATTGGAAGAGAAGGGAGGCACAGATTACAGCCAATATTTCTTGGAAGACCTTTTATTCATTAAGCTGTTATTAATAATAGAATCAAGCTGTTGCTTTTAACAGACAATAGCACAGCACACTTATGTACTCACATAGTTCATTAGCATCCTCTCATACTCATTCCCAGCTACCAGAAAAAGAAACAGCAGGGAGGTCAGCCCTAATGCCTTTTGGGTGCTCCCCTAAAGCAGTGGGGCTGGCTGAGATGTGCCAGGACCTTCTAGGGAGGTGTTAGGAGAGGCCCTTGGGGGCCCGTTGGTGCGGATTCTGTCCTGTAGTCTTTATATGTGCACAGCAGCCAGAGGCCATATGGCATAGAGCCAGAGTGGGTGCCCATCTGTGCTTGTGATTTTCCACAGATGCATCATGTTCTTCACGTCCTGACTTTATCAGTTCTATTGCTTTCAGCACAGTTTTATCACTCCTTGGAAAAACCTTACACAGTACCCTCCCAAGACATACTGTTCCTCTCTTTGACCCGCTGTTCCTGGGCTCTATTTCTCCTTGCTAAGCTATGGAACCCATTCTCATCCATTGGCGTTGATGGGGATTTTATGATGTATGCATCTAGTGAAAAAACATTATTAGATTACTGTTAGAGAGATATTTTTTAGATTATGATTAGGGAGACATTTTTCACTTGAATAATTTTTTTTTAAATTTTTGTCTTCCCCTTTTTTCTCTCTTCCTGCAAGCTATACATTGCAAAATATGAAATGTTTACTAAATATTACTTAGATGTCTTTTCTATCAAATTCTTTGACTTTACAAAGTAGGTTGTTTACAACTGTGCTGCCCTTCTGCTTAATGGGCACCCTGGGGGAGTGTTGTTGGCTTTGAGACTCAGCTACATATTTTCAAAAAACAACTCCTGAAGCCAGTGAGTGCCGAGAGCTGTGAACATTAATCAGTGCTCTATCTGAATGGAATACTAGCCTGTTCTCCCTTCGGGGGTTGGAAAAAAAAGACACACGTCATGATGCACTATTCACAGTCACACACAGTCGAATAAGCCCAACAAAATATTTTAACATTCTCTTTTATTGAAAGTTTTTTGGTCAGCTTGAAATTGTGATAACAAAGCTGACTGCCTTATCAACAGATTTTGCCCCAGGATGAGGAGCAGCTTCCAACTATTAAAAGGTTTTAGACTTCTGGTAGATTATGTTTGGAGTTACTGCATTTGCCATGTCCTTTTGTCCTTGAGTCACATTGCTAAGAGGATATCTCTTTGCCTTGGAGGGAAAGCTGCCTGCTCAAGTATTCCCTAAATGGCACTGCATCTGGCAGGCTGATTTACACGTAGCTGCTGACATCTGCCTTAGAGGAAATCCCTACTCTTGTTTGTAAAACACAGGTTGAAGGTGCAGCTTGGCAATTGCAGGGCTTGTGGTACTGGAGAAGAGAAAGACAGGAGATTTAAAAGGAAAGAATCAACCTGAGAAAATCCACAATTGTTTTTTAAGTCAAATCAGCCATTCCATTATTTAAAATAATTAAAATACAATGATGCCAGGTATGCAGTGGACTCCGATGCCAGTTCCTCAACAGAAAGCTGTGGATTCTAAACCACCATAGTCCAGTTGGGTACGTCTGAAGCACAGACCTCTATAATCAAATAACTATATTGTCTGGTGTATCTTGGCAGTTTCAGTCATTAAGAATTTACAGACCTAATGACAGCACTGATTCTCAACTTTGCAAGACCTGAGACTTTAACTGAAGCTCTACTGTATGTAAATCAAGTTTCTCCTTTTACTTTTCCCACAGTGAATGTTAGGTAAAAAATGTTGTTTGTGGCCTTGCCTCCCATTCATTGGAAAAATCTCTTTAAGCTAACAGCATGGTGTAAAGAACTCTCTTTGGTCCCAGGTATTCTAGAGACCACAGATTCTAATGAAGTGGTCTAACAAGGGTGGCATAGGATTAAATTATATGCCCCACTACATGGAATTTCAAATCTAGGGAAATTCCCCATGTTACTCGAGGAGGAAAAAAGTGTAGTACTTTTCTCCAAAGCAATGCAATTCTGGTGCAGGAGGCTGAATGAAGAGGGCTGCTGCACTGCCCTCTCATGCCATGAAGAGAGACAAGAAAAAAACTAAGAGATAAAAATTAAATGTTGTGGACTCGATAGATTTTTAAAGGACTGAACAGCAATTCCACAGAGTAAGCATAATGCAGAGCATGATATCAGAAGTTCATGAAAGTAAATATTTGTAGCACTTGAAGTTATTTCTACGTATTGTTCAAAGATCTGCCATGCTAGCACTTCCCTGGTGTACAAGCGAGGCACACTGCTAAAACAAGCCTGCCATGTGGAGCCTTTCACCTTTAGAAGGCACTCTCAGTCTGTTCCAGGTGAGTAACCATTAAACATTCAGAAATGGGGATTCTAAGATCAGGCTTCAAGTTCATTTAGAAGTAATAAAAGAGCAAAGGAGAGGAAGTAGAACAGTAGCTATTAATATCAAGAGGACTAGAATGATTATTTTGGCTGACCTCATGCATAAAGTAAGTCATAAATATATCTAACCCATCCGCAAGGTTGTAGTTTCTAGATAATTGTTCTAAGTGTGATTTTTTCTCAGGCTGATTGCCTTACTTCCATCTGTAAGGCAAATACAAGTCACTCCTTTTTGAAGACAAATTTTTTAAAAAAATAAAATCAAAGTTAATTCAGGAAAGAATTTAGGTATTTTGTGGAGCCTGGCCCATTGGGAAATGCTGAAAGTCTTGAAAGAGAGATGGTTATGAAGTCTTTAGTTTGTTTGGTTCCTGTTTGGACTGGCAGTTTCTGACAAGGATAAAGATATGCTGAATTAATGCAAAGACTCTCAGAATATAAATTTGACTCCTTATTGAATTTAATATTTGAGTGAATTCTTCAGAAGAACTGCAGATATCTTTTACTCATTGTTTGCGCCTTCTTTTATCTGCAAAAAATCAGAAAAATTTCATCCTTTTAATTTTGTCTTCTGAACTTCTTTTGCTGACTATTGCTTTCCTTCCACACTGCAGTGCTACAAAACATAAACTCTAATGTTTTACAGCAGTGTGTGCAAATGCTGGAATCCTTGAAAGTTCTGTGCATGTTTATAAAATCTGATACTATGTACTTTGATAACTTTGATAACCTGATGTTCACTATTTTCAGTATTTCCAGCACCCTTTTTCCTCACTTTCTCTTTCCTTTGGTGATTTCCACACTGACTTTAAAGATTTAATATCCAGTACTGCAGTGGTATGAGTTCTCCTTCTGAAAGGTTTTGAACCAATTATAAACAAAGCAGTCTCAGTCTATTAAAAAATTTGTTCCCTTTTGAACTTTTGTTGTAGCTTTTGTTATTAATAGTATTGACTCCTTCCTGACAGTCTGCCAAATGGACGAGAATAATACCAACCTCTTAATGACGGAAGTCTCTAAGTTGATGAATAAAGAAAATAAAAACTTGGGATGACTTTTTCTCTGGCCAAGAAATTGTTTCATACAGTGTGACAAGCTTTTTGCAATGTCTGTCACAAAGGCATTATAAATCGGTGCTTATTGACAGAGTATTTTAATATTTTCTGTTTCTTGCCGCTTCAGAGAAACATGCTCATCAGTTGTAACTGATAACTATACATTTTTTTCTTGGAGGAGAGGAGTTTGCATATATTTATAAAAATAAATAAATTTAAATAGTGATTTTGTCCTAGGGGATGCCTGAGAAAATTACATGTTAATAAAGAGATAGGTATTCTATTTTTACAGTTAAATCTTTAGCTGGCATCAGTTTTTAAAGAATCCATCTACAGATATTCTCTTGAAAGAACATTTTCAACTGACATGATTTAGATTAAGGGGTAAGTAACTGATCTTTTAAATCTGCTTTGATAAGCTATCATTAAGCAGGGTGATAAGACTAAATGATCTCCAGAAGTGCCTTCCAACCTCAACTATTCTGCTATTTTGTAAAAACAAGGGATCATTTGTCAGTTTTGGATTTGCTCAAAAATAAGCCTAGATGAAAGATCACACTAACGACTTTAGTTATTTATTTTAACTTCATTCAAATAATGCATGATTTAACACAACTTCTTCTAAGATCAACGGGAATGTGTATGTTAATTAGGTGGATCAAGTCTTGGGTAAGAGATAAATTGATTTTTCAGAAAAATTTCTACAAACTGAAATCCTTAAAATTTAATAAAATGTTGACATAATCATATTGAGGAAAACAAAACCCAAATTGATGTAATTTAAAACTTTCTAGTGATACTAGATTTTCAAGGCAAATGCCCAGTTTCCTTTGAAAGCTTTCTGTCCAAGAAACTAAATTGCCCTTCAGTTTTTCTGGTTTTATCGTGGTATCTCTTTAGATGACGTCAATTCATACTGTCCTTAATTTTGTTAGCTCTATTACATTAAAATACATTACAATAAATAGTATAGTATAACATAGTAGATATAACACAAAATATTCTCTGGAATCTCAAAGGTTAAAGTTGTAAGAAGTAAGCCAAAAATCAGCATAAATTCCTGGCCATGTTAAAGTCCATGGGACAGACCGGTGGCCCTGGCATGAAAAATTATAATTTTGCGTCATTAATATTTTTTGTCATCTTGTCGAAAACAATGAGCTGGGTGAGGCTTTTCCTGACTTCAGTGGCACAGCAGCTGTTTGGGATTCATGAAACAATGCAAAGCAGGAAATGTGTGTGGCAGACTTCTGACATTCACCATCTTTGGGGCAGAGTTCAGCAGCCTGTTCAGCTGCCTGAGTAGTATAACAGA
The DNA here is from genome assembly GCF_000738735.6 of Corvus cornix cornix. Lineage (NCBI taxonomy): Eukaryota > Metazoa > Chordata > Aves > Passeriformes > Corvidae > Corvus > Corvus cornix. The sequence goes on along the minus strand of NC_046335.1, from coordinate 19,304,978 downwards.
TTCCCTTTGGCCTTCCTGTTGGGCTACTTTCCTGAGGTGCTGGATCTTCCTCATTACTGTTCCTTTCTCTTTTTTTTAAATTTTATTTTTAATTTTTTTTTTTTATTTTAACAGCGGTCTTTACTTTCAGATGCAATAAACTGAAGAGCAGTTGTGGTGAATCACTTCTACAGGTCCCCCAGACTTTCAGGTTATGGCCTGATTGCCCTCAGAAGTGTAGCTGTAGTAAAAAACTTTAAAAATACTTGGAACTTGGTAACACCTTCTTGCCTCTGCCTCAGGATTTTCTCGATTTCACTTTTCTTTTATTACTGACATCTGCTTGGAGTCAAGATCTTTTGCAGACATCATTTGCTGCCTTCCCTGTCTGTTGGCAAGATTCTGAAATTATGCCTTGCTAAAACAGTGCTTAAAACTGGTTTCATCCTGGATTAGCAGAAAGGGGGGATAAAGAATTAGGAAAGAAATAATATTTCCTTAAAAAAACTTTATCGTCTTAGCCATTTTTTACCCTGCTTTAAACAAGAAGGACTTTGGTAGAGATATACTCCAAAGAGCTTTTTCCTGTTTTTAAGTTTACAGGTAGGCACTGTTATTACCAAACCATTATAGGCAGAATTTTCAATATACTCAGCTCAATTTTTCTGACATTTTTCTTTTATTGATCTCAGTTACCACTGTGGCTAATTGCAATAATTTTTGTTCATTGGAACTGCACACAGATATTAAACTCCTAGCAGTACAGAGGCAGTGGAATGAAAGAAATGTCATATCTTAGAATTGCCTGCACTAAACATCCTCCTAGATGGTCTCATCTAGTCTTCTTTTCACTTTTTTTTTCTCATTTATTTGTATTTTTATAAATTATGAATGGATTTAATATGCTTTTCAAGTTTTGTGCAATAAATTCTCTAAGTCTAGTGACGAGTTCTCCTTTATGTTTCTTCACCCTGATCATGCCAAGCACACACTGTCTGAGAAACAGTCAGTGCATTTTACTATATATCATATTCCTGTGTGTACTGTAAAACTGTGGCTCAGTAACAGCATAAAAAATAATTTATGCCACAAGCCACTGAGTTGAAAAATGTCCCTCCCCTCTTAGTGCCCGAATGTCTGTGTACCCACAACTGATCTGTGCATTTGTGAGACCTGAGTGTGCATCCATGTACCATGGTTTCCTTTGGAAGGCATGGTAAGTTGTGTATGAACCATGATCTAACTCTAAAGGCAAATCTACTTCCATGTTGTTCCTGCTTTGAAAAAGAGCTTGGATCACAGGTACAGCGAGATGTTCCTTACTGTCAAAACCATTCTGTGATGCACTCCAAGGAGATCTACCACAATGGACAATTCAGTGATCAAACAGCTCAGTGAGGTTTGTATGAAAAACACCTGCTCTACTGTTGAGGCATCACCGTAAACATCACCTAGAAAAAGTGCATCCAGAGGAAACATCTTGCTATGAGGTGAACATTTATGAGAGCATTCTATTATTCCAAACACAGTGAACAGTATTAAAGAAGTGCCTACACTGCTCTTTTACAAAGTAAAGAGCCAAATAATAAACATTCCCTAAAACTTTCAAAGAATTTTGTCCATTTGATAAATTCAGAAATTAATTCCTACCTGCACTAATGTGGAAAAAAACTTAGGGGAAGATAAGCCAAATAAATCGTTAACTTACAAGATAAGTGGCCACTGATGCAAGCCTAAAAAAGGTGTAAAACTTTAGGAAAAATATCTGTCTTCCACCTTTTTGGCACATAATATGTATCTAATGCAAATTTAACTTATAAGATATCCATACACTATGAGGTATGCTGAAGTAGCCAGAATGATTTCCAAAGCAGATGACTATGATTCAGTAGTCATTACCTTGACTCACTTTGCTACATCAACCAAGATAGACATGGTCTACAAATATACAAACATGGCCATTTAGAGTCATTATGAATGCACTCTTACAGATTTCCTATGAATTCAGAGAGTGATGATCATATTAAATATTCTATGAATTCAAATAAATATATAAAAGACATAGCACTTAGTGGTTTATTTGACACCTTTTCAAATTTAGCTTGCAGACTTTTGCTAGATTATAAGCCTCGATGGATAATTTAAAACAGTCCTACCAAGTTTTCTTGAACTGCAGAGAAGCAGTTCCTTGACCCTTATTTCTATCTTTTTGCCTTTGAAATAATTCACATTTATGAATCATATCCTTGACAATTACAGTTACAAATCACTGACACTTAAGAAATATTGTAATGCAGAAGTAATGCATGAAAAAGTGATGAAATTTCTTTGAAAATTAATTATATACACAAAGCCTTGAAAAGTACAGATGCCCTTTTATGATACTGATGCCTCCATTGATATGAGTCAAATATTTCCTTGATTTAAAGAAGAAATATGCCTATTAGAGACATTTGTAAAATAAACAGCTCCTTGATCCCTGCCCTCATATATGATTCATCTTCTTCAGCTTTAATTTTGTTGCACTTACTGAACATGTGGCACTTAATGAAACAATTTGCTGTGCTGATACAGGATGTCAAAAGGAAAGCACATGCAGCTTCTGTATGACACAGATAATCCTGGCACATAGCTGCAAAGGCAAGCATGTTCTTCGCAAAATTAAAACCGACAAAACCCAACCCAACCCATAACAAAAAGAAAAACAAAATCTCAGAAAGTAATGCACAGTATCTATGCAGTAAATTCTTCAAAGAGCTTTTTTTTCAGAAACGAATAAATCTTTACACACAGACAAGGAGCTATTTAGGGAGACTTCTTCTCAGTTTTACAGATAGAGAATCTAAGAAAAAAAGTAATTCAGTGCTGATTGCACATCAAGACACTCAAAATGGAAGAAATTATGACATTTCTCTTTTAGACACCTCCATGTTTGGTTTTGTTTTTTCTTTTCTCCAGCTTCCTGTAGGGTCTGCTGCTTGATCACAGGAGACATGTGACTGAAGACCCTGAATTTCATCTGATATCTGAAGATTCAGATACAATTTCACATGATTCCTATCAATACTTAATGAATTGACATTAATCTTCACCCTTACTAGGGAAAAAAAGATAAGATTGCAGGCCATATATCTGTAAAAAGCCTCTAGATAAAATCTGCAGTCATAGGCTATTTAGACTTAAAAAACCCAAACCAATCAAAAAACAACAAAACAAAACTCCAAGCCCCAAAAAACCTTATATAAGGAAAAATTCAGGCAAACTATCATAAAAATCAGTAAAATATTCTTGTTGAATTGAGGCAGAGTAGAGTAAATCCTTATGTAGACAATTATAGTCCAGCCATTACCATAGTAATGCCATCATTTCTCCTGATTCCACCATTTATTGCACTTCCTCACTTGAAACGTTTGGCTTTTGAATCTGATTAAACTTGCAGTATATGAGGATATCACAATCACATTGGACTCACCAGAAGGGAAGGAACAGGAATGAGGTTGAGAAGGCCAAAAGAAAGCAGATGACCTCTTCAGCCTAGACTGACAGCTCATGAAGTCTGTAGAAGTGGTTTTGGACAACTAATCCATTCAGCCATGCATTATCCCAGCCCTAGCATTTACTAGGAAATTGTGGAAGATGACAGTCTTGTTGGAAAGGCCTGCACACTGAGAGAATCCTCCTGGCACAGTGCTGTTTATACAGCACACACCTTTCTGTGCAGAGCCAAGCCACATTCTTATCTCTGGGATGTAGGCAGAAGTAGTCCACATGCTCTTTAATCCAAGCACTGTTTGGCTTTTATATTGTCTATCAGCTGCATGGGAAGAAGGGAATTTGGCCTTCAACATACCTGTCAATTTCCTTACTAAATACTCGCTCATGAAGCCTTTTTTCTCTCAGAGAGTTATCAGCAATACTCCGTGGACATCCCCTTTATGATTTGTCTCTCATATAGCCAAAATTATTAGTTAGATGTAAACATTGTCTTTAAAGGATCACCACAAAAGGACTTGGTTAATTTCCCTAAAATATCAACCCAGATACCATGAGTCAATATAACTATTATGATGATCCCAAGAGGTAGAATTGCTCAAAGACACTATATCTCCATTTCTTCATATATAGTAACCTCTCTGGAGGCATTTTTATTTCACATTCAGTATTTTTTTATAATTTTTTTTAGTATAATTTTGGGTTTATATTCTGACAGTATATTTTAGAAGTTGACACTTGTGCTGTCTCAACCTCACTTTTTTTGTGATTCATCACTCTGGTTTCTGTGCCAGCATGCATAGTACTTTTAAGCATGTTTTGTATTTGATTTTTTCACCAAAACAAAATGTTCTAAGCATTATATCTTCAAGTTTCTCCTGAGTCACATCGAGTTTTGTCCATCTGAGAACTGAAGATGAGAATTACTGTTTGAGAACACCTAAATGACATGTTCTTCTGTACAGTTATTTAACAATTCTTAAAATTTAGTGATTGCTACCCTAGAGGTTTATGTACTGTCTGTTATATACTTCCTTCCTGCTGTTACCTTGAAGTAAAAGCTTTAGTAGATTAACAATAAATATTCTCAATATGATGAAATATAATTAGCCATTGATTTCCCAATCATGATATTTTTAGAAAGCTAATACAGTATAGTAAGCTTGATTGCCATGCTTTAGGTCACATTTTATAAAGAAACCCTCCAGAAAAATAACCTTTAGAACACTTCAAGCAGAAAAGAAACAGAAGGGGATTCATTCAGTGAACATGGTTAGGGAAACTGCATTTCTAGACTAATTTACTCATTTGTTTATTTCTTTGTTTGTTTTTCTCAGAGTGTGCTTTTGTTTTGTATTGATTTGGTTTGCTTTGGTTTTTTTCAAGCACCATGGAAGTTCTTATCCCAGGCAGTGAAAGAGTAATGCACCTCCGGAACTTTCATCTCATCAGCTAACTCACCATGCTATGTATTTGCTACTTACAATCTAGGAAGGAAGAGGATGATAGAGTGGTTCCAAAAAAGCAATGTTCTTAAAAAAACCCACATTAGTGTCCTTTTATATCTGCTGCAACTAGTAGATCCCATTTTTAAAATCAGGAGACCATGACCAGGGACTCAGCTGATAAAGTGCAAATGAAAGACTGCCATCCAGGGGGACTTACAACAATCAAGAAAAGAGCTGAGAGGAATCTTATGAAATTAAACAAGGTCAAAGGCAAAATCCTGGCCATATAACAGAAGAACAGTGATACAGGCTGAGGCTTGTCTGAGGTAGAAGCTCAGCTAAAAGTGATATGCAGGTCTCTTGGTAGACATTGTGAGAATGTGAGCCAGCAGTGCACCCTGGCAGCAGAGATGGCCAGCAATATCCTTGGCCAAAAGCAGCCAGTTGACTGAGTAAAGCGATTACTCCCATCTACTCAGCACTTGTCAGACCATGCTGAAAATACTGTGCACATTTTTGGGTATCCCAGACACAAGGAAGTCATTGATAAACTTCAGGAAATGGATCAGAGGCCATCAAGATGACCAGAGGAATTGCCCTATGAGAAGAGGCTGAAGGCCTAGGGCTCAGCCTGGAGGAGAAGCTGTCTTTGCAGGACTCAAATGCAGATCCCAGTATCTATGAGGAATATATCAAGAAAGTGGAGACATACAATGGTGTGAGACAGGAAGATGCAACACAGCATAAATTGAAACAGCAAAGTTTGTGCCTGGATAGAAATGTAAGGATATGTGGAATACAAGGACATTCACTGTGGGACTAGAGACAGGAGAAGTTATACGTTAAACATCCCGATACAGCTTCTCAGGAACAGTAGATAACAGCAAAACTAGAAAGGCCCAGAGCTCTCAAGCTACTGATGCAACTATTTAAAGGCTTGAGGAGGTTCATACAGCACTTTATAACTGGTAGAAAGATGGGAAACAAGAAAACCATGGCTCTCATGAGAAATGACAAATGTCATATGGAATATTTGAGGGGCTTGTGTAATTGTGAAAAACATATTGGGTGTTTGCAGCAAGGGCCAAGAGCAGGGAAATGAAGGGATTAAGGAGGATCAGGAAGAAAGAGTGGGTAAATTAAAAGGGCAGGGAGAAGGGAAGACCATGTGCAAATAGGCTGCTGCTGAGTATCCTTGTCTGGCCAAGCCCTGTGCATGATCCCCACAATTAGTCCTGTTTCTCATAAATCTCTGATCCTGGGTACTTTCCTGGGTAAGGGTCCTGTGTGTGTGCATGCTTGTGCTAGTCATACAACTGGCCTTATGTACACTTTGTGTGATTTTCTGTGTTTGTGTGTCCGTGGTTGTGTGTGTGTTTTTAGAAATTGTGGAGAAGAAATGCTCTGGGTTTTACTATCCAATGGATTCAGTTCCCTTAACATTAAAGGAAAATCTGTTTCACCATGAGGACTGTCAGGCTCTGGAGCAGGTTACCCAGAGAGGTCTACTGACCTCTTCCTCAGAAGTTTTCAAGACCTGACTGGACAAAGCCTTGGCAACTTGCTCTATCCTTAAAGCTGACTCTGTTCTGAGCCACAGTTGCTGAAGTCTTTTCAAACCTGAATCATCCTATCACTTAGGATTAATGATCCTACAATTCTTTCTCTGAGATGAAAGCCTGTAGGAACTAAAATTGTGTCAGGTTAGCTTGACAGGTAGGGTTCCCCATGTTCCTGAAGTATATCTGCACAAAAAGATGTGTGTAGGCTGAAGGATATGCTGACTGGTTCAGACAATGGCTCTTGATTAATTACCAGTCCTTTTATATAGCTTTATATACTATTAAAACATTTTTGGCAAACTTCCTTCCTTCTGCTAGTCTCAGCAATTCCCAGTTCAAAAGAGTGGAAGTGAAAATGGGAAAGGCTCTACACTTTTACAGTTCAGCTTTAAAATGTCCATTTATTTTTATTCATACTTAAATGAATTTTTTTCATGGTTATATTTTCTGAGCTGATGGGAGTATGCACAAGTTTACAAGATGCATCTCAGCCTGACTGCTGGCAGCCATATCCATGTTAACACAATGAACAAAGATAGACATTAGAGCGAATTGGGTGTGAACATACACTTTTTTTTTCTTATAAAGAAGTTGAGAGGGATAAAAGGCTAAAAGTCAAGACACCTGCAATAAACTGGTGGAGAGGAAAATAGACTGTTAGACATTGCAGATTGAAAAGAGGAAAAGTGAGAGGTTCTAATTACTTGTACATCCTGCTTTAAAAAGTTAGGGAGTTGGATTTTCTTAGTATTGTGTTTTTCTCCTACAGCCAAATATTTATAGTCCAATTCTGCAATAAGCAAGAGAAAGTCTAACTTCCAGTTAAAGTACAGAAAACATCTTCTTACATTTTATGGAATAAAACTGTGTCAGATAAATTTCACAGAAGTAGCTCACCAGCTCGGCTTGAAGCAACTGTTTTGCAACCACACCTGACTCATTCTCCTGCCTAAATACAGAGGGCCAAGACTGCTAGGAGTATTCAGACATATCCTACATATAATCATGAGGTTTTCTGCAAATATGTGTGTGACATTTACTTACTTATTTTATATTATAATAATGTGGGGGTTTTTTTCTTTTCTTGATATAGGATCCTACCAGTTAAAGCACTGGTCCCTGACATAGAGATTGAAAAAATCGGTGTGCCTGTTCATTCTGGGCTTCAAAGTGTGCATGGCAAGCAAACATGAATATAACTTCAGCTAGATAATTTGGACTAAATAAGTACCATTTCAACTTTTGAATATACAGCTTTTTTTTCTCCAGTAATAAATCTGTATTCCTACTCTAACAATAGAAAACTCCATTTGTTTTGACTAAATTCAGATATGAATTGCAGTCATTCAAGCATATTGAACATGGACAAAGTTTTTGGCATCTGTCCTGTAAATGTACTGAGTTAAACCAATAGAGCATTCTTATTTCTTAATAATAAACTATGCAACACTAGTCATTCTAGTACAGTTGTTACATGTTAAATTATCAGACGAATTACAGAACACCTTTCCTAGGTGAGAATGTCTTTGCAACAATGTCTGTAGATTTTAATCTAAAAAAAAAGGTTATGAAATCTTCCTCAGGGCTAAGACTACAGATTTGTAATGACAATGGTTTCTTTTCACTAAGAGTCCCAGCACCCAGCTGGAGCAATTTGGCATGCCTCTGGTAAAGTCACAGGAGCAATACAATATTGTATGAGCTGGGGGTATGGTTCCTGAGAACAATAGGGAGAACCCAGCTGTATTGTCAACAGACTTTTGAACACAGTTAAGAATAAAATCCTTCACACATGCACAAAAAAATAGCCACCCACTGTAAAAACACATTTTCAAGACTGAATTGATTTGTGAATACCATGTGTTACCAATCATAATAATTACATATGTTAGGTAAACTTAATGAGAAAACTCACTGACAAAACTCTCTTTCCTTCCACAAAGCACTTTCGTCTTTCTTGTTGTTATTCATAATTATATTCTTTATAGTTTTCTTTAATTTCCAGAGTTTCCTGTTGGTTTTCTTCCAGGTGCAAAAAGGGGACATTTGTTTACTATAAAACAACAGAGAGAGTAAGAGGAAAAGAAAACATTACATAAACATCATAAAACCTTATTTTCTTAATAGTACTCACAATTCATTTTGGGGGATTAAACAAAAATTTGACTGTAGATTCTACTCCCGATCAAGACTTGAAGACTTTCTCTAAATTATTTATTTCATGATAATGATATGCTTTGAGATAACCAGACTGGAAAATTTATTTAAGTGCAAAATATTATTTTTCTTCCTGTACTTGAAAAGGTTTGTTCATATTTGTTACATTGCAATGATGGCAATATAAAAGATTTATTTCCTTTTTACTCAAACTTTATATTACAGCCATGACCTGAGGCTTAGCACAGTATTTTTAGTGATCATCATCATCATCTCAACAAATTCTAATTTATGGGTGTCCAGACCTCAGAGCATCTTGACATCTTACCAGAATTAAGAACACATGAAGTTTCTATTAAAAAAAACCCTGAGCATTTTTAAACAACATCCCTAATCCCACCTAGCCACAAACCATATCTATAAAATACTAAAGTACCAAATAAATTAAATTTAAATGCATAGAAATGAGTATTGCAAAGTGTGTTTGGACCTAAACAGTATACAGAAATGGCTCAAGATGTGATTTGCTTTCATCCAAAAGCCTGCTTTCATTATGGTTTTGGTTTTTTGTTTTGTTTTTTCTTAATCACTTTAATAATTGTTTTTTGTATGGCATGTGAGTCTGAGCAAGGAACTCAATAGATAACATTTAAGGAGATTTGTATCTTGAGCACTGGCTGGAACCAAAAGTCTGTATAATTTTCTAATATAATTTCAAATAACCGATGACTGAAAAATGACTAAGTAAGGTACGAACCATCCATGTCTTCCATGTTCCTCAGTATCACACGTAGAATTAATAGATTTTATTCTGCTGGTCCCACTTTTGGTGGACAGGGCAGGTGGGCACACCATAAAGCAACATATCCACCACACATGATTTTATTAACAACATAGGGATGGTCGTGAAAGTGCTGTGACTCAAGTTAGGCCCCCCTCTCTTTGAAAAGCATGACTGTCTGTAAAAACCTGTCAGCAGTATTAGGCCACACTTGGTCACTATTTAAGCTTAAGCCGTGACTCTGTCTGTGCATGTCTGTGTCAATATTTGTGAAGAGCAAAATTTGGAGTAATTTCAAGTTCAAGTAAAAAAACCCAAAATATAACACATTCTGATGTGTCTCTATTTTTTACTATACAATATTGTGTAGACGTTTTGGGTAATTGTCACCAAGTTTGAAGTAGGTGACATAAAATAAGGATGTGGGAGGGAATAGTTTAAGCTAGTGGAGGCTGAGGATCACATAGTGTAGGTTAGACCAGAGAGGAAAATACTGCCATAATAATGTCATGATAAAGATTGAAGTGAAGAAATTAAGATTTTAGATATAAACAAAAGGTAGCAACTTGTAATAGAAGTAGATAGAATCAATTTCCATATGTTTAATCTCACCATGCTTCTAAGTCACTGTTTGCCTGTACCCATGTACAATAATTGAGTGTGAGTTTTTATTAATTTTATAGTGAGGTTTAGAAAAATGTGTTGAATTCAGAAACATTTTATAAGCAACATGTATATTTTGATATGAACTGTCTGCCCTACAATTTGCAAAATGCACTATTCTACCTATTCCAAGATAAAAAAAGAAACAATAAAAATACCAAAGCTGAAATAATCATTCTTCCTCTCCTGAAGAATCTGTTCACCTTTGATTCTGTTTTGCTTATTTAAGCACAAAAGGAAAGGGCTCCAAAGCAAAAATAGAAAAAGTTTATGCACAGATTGGGTATCCACTGGCAAATGAACAATAGGCAAAACATCATGGCAAGTCTTGGGATATCAATTAATTCGCTTTTGGCATTCTTAGAGTAGTACATTTATTCAAATGGGGATGACTTTGTTCAAGACAGGATAAAATCAGTTAGCAAACCCACACTGAAAGGGATGGGTTTGGTTCTCTTTTCTTTTGTCTTGCCGTTAAAAAAAAATAAAATTCTCTACACTTTGCAAATCTTCTCTCATGAAATAATTCTGTAACAGACAAATGAAACCTTGCATTAAAATGAAAGAATCTGTGTACCAAAATAAAACTGAATCTACAGCATAAGAAGTTTTTCAGACTCCCAAACACTTCTATGAACGGTTTAACCTCTCAGACTCTCCCACTTGAAGGTATTTAGTCATTAAACTGCATGGTAACAACATAGAGAGTATTTCTAGAAAAAGGACTGATAATTGCCTCCATGGTGATATTAGTTGAATCCCTTCTGCCGCATAGATTTACACTGAAAGTTGGGAGGGATAATATAAAATGAGAGGAAATTGCCTGCTGTGCTCGGCCTTGCTGAGGCCACCACTTAAATCCTGTGGTCAGTCTTGGGCCCCTCACTGCAAGGACATTGAGGTGCTGGGACATGTCCAGAGAAGGGCAATGGAGATGAGGAAGGGTCTGGAGAACAAATGTTATGAGGAGAACCTGAAGGAATTGTTTAGCCTGGAGAAAAGGAGGCTCGGGGGTGACCTTATCACTCTCTACAGATACCTGAAAGAAGGTTGTAGCCAGGTAAGGGTTGGCCTCTTCTCCCAAGTAACAAGTGATGGGACAAGAGGAAATGATCACAAGTGGCACAAAGGGAGGTTTAAATTGGATATTTGGAAAAGTTGCTTCACAAAAAGGGGGTGTCATGCACTGGAATAGGCTTCCCAGGGAAGTGGAGTCACCATCCCTGGAGGTATTTAACAGACATGTAGATGGGCCACTTGGGGACATAGTTTAGGGACTTGGAGCTTCTGGGTGTACAGTTGCATGAGATTATGTTAAAGGTCTTTTCCAAGATGAACAGTTCTATGGTTCTCTGAAATTATTTTTCCCTGGAGACATTTTCTGCAATAATTTTTAGTAGGTAATGCTTTATTGCATTATTGGAATTATTGAATTCTGAAAGGTATTCTATTTTCCATCTCTTAGCAATCATAACTTCCAAATAATGAGTGTGTGGACTTATTAAGTCAGTGATCCCTGAAGCTACTGACAGTTAAATGTCCTTTGAGCTGCAGATCTCACTTTGGAGAGCAACAGTGTCTTTGAGAATTGATGGAGAAAATATATTAGATTAATATGATGTTTAAATAACAGTTAATAACAATAAGACATCTTTAAGCTCATTACAGTCTAGCAAACAACAGTCTTTGACCTCCTTCAGCCTACTGACTATCAGTCTTTCTTATGTCTGCAGAAGTTTCCTGTGATCACTCATTTCTCAATGAAAAGGATTTCTGAAAATGCCATCAGGCAATTAGGGAAAACAAATGCATCTGACTGACCAGAGCCTGCCAGGATTGTGAGGGTGGTGGTAGGAAATTAAGCAATGGTTTTTCCTGCCAGACAGAACATGCTGTGAACATGTGGCTACTTTGGATTGCTAACAATGGGGATAAACAAATGTGAAAGTGTGAGCTTTTACAGAAATTCATACATTATATATTTCTTTTACTGGAAAATGAAACCTTATAAAAGAGGGGGAAAAAGAAAGTAATAGAACCAGCTGGCATAGCACTACAAGAGCATTAGAGGAGAAGGAAAATAAATAAGAGGCTGAAGTCTTTCACTTACAAATGAAAGCAGGAAAAATACTGAAAATTGCCAACTGAACCTGCTGTTAATAATTAGACTGAGGTTGCTGAGAAAATGAAACACTATTTTTTTACTTCAAATTCTAATTCATAAAACAGGTACTAATCTCATTCATTAGACCTGCCGGCTGGAGCCACGTGCCTGGCTGTCGGTTAGGAATGCTGTGCTGTCTACATTCTGTCTGGGGACTTTTAAAAGTGTCTTCTGGTTTGTGTTCTTAACAGAGGTGGAACTTGGTCTCAAATCACAGGCCAAGGCCTCTAACTTAAAAAAAATATGGATATGGTTCCTGCTCCAAGTATTGTAATTAGGTCCACTCCTTAGGATAGATGTTTTGTTTATTTATTTGCTTGGCTTTTTGTTGTTGTTTTTTTAATGGTGTGAAGACTTTAAAGAACAAATATTGCGAGAAGAGCAGAGAGCCCCACAGAGTTAAACTTTACCAGGGCAGAGGTGCAATTCATCCATGGGTTTATTTATGGATTTTATTTGTATCTCCGAGTACAAATAAGGGGAGTTCAGGAGCTCAGACTACTTATCTGGCAGATTGAAAAACACTGAGATACATTCTAGTCCTTGTTTCAGATAGAGTCTGGTTTCTAGTTGCCAAATATGCTACCACATATTACTGGCAAGGCAGTGAAGGGTAGGAGTAACTGGTTAAATTTCCTCTGTAGTGCATTGTCAATGTTATGGTAGTTTAAGGCCACAATAATACAATCAAAATTCAGCTTGGAGAAGCCAGTAATTTACATTTTAACACAATAAAGGGCTGAATGATCAGCTAACCTCAAAGTAATAGAGTTTTGTATTGGGACATTTCTTTCTGTATAGAAATATATTGCCAACAAAAATAATAAAATTCCAATCACTTATTGCTGTCTGAAAGACTGATTTGACATTTAAGTCAAGATTATGTATTTGAATCTTAATTTTGCTCAATATATTTTCTGGAGTCATTAAAAAGAAGATATTTGGATATATTAAAATACTTTAGATTGGGAACACCCAGAAAACAACAACTTGCCCTAAAATATTTGCTTAATTTGAAAAGCATCCACACAGAAAAAATGGAGGTGAAACTAACCTTCTATTACACCTTATGTATGAGTGGAAAGGACACCCCTGGCGCGCACGCCTTAATCTTGTAATATATGCAATTTGCAATATATGCAATATGGAAGGAGAGAGAAAGAGAGCCCAGAAAGGTGGTAGGTGCTCCATCCCAGAACCATTTAAGATCAATTTGGGCAGGGCTCTGAGCAACCGTTCCAACCCAAACTATTCTATAATCCTATAATTAATTCTATAATTCTATACAATTCTATATATGCAAAAATCGACTTCTGCTGTAGGCTTTTGTCTCGTGCTCAGTTTTAAGGCACAAAATCTTTACTCTTGATATGACTGATATTTACTGAGGAGTTATGAACAGTCAGTAGGAGTGGGAGTACTCATTCCTAATTTTAGCCATCTAAAGGTGTAAGCGATTTACCAAGACTCCATTTATAGTCGCTGCATAAATTTAGACACCTTCTGATTCTTTCTTCTCTTTCTTAAGGTCCTGACTAATTAATCACCTTCTTCAGGAGCCTGTCTGCCTTTTGCAGTACAGACACCCAGTGCAGGCAGCTTACACTTGATACATAAGTGGCTACAGGTAAGTAAGAAGATTTGCATCTTACAGTCCAAAAGTTTTTCCTGGATATCTATATTGGGTCTCTCATATATTAGAGATTTTTAATTGCAAAGCCTGTATTAAATCCAATACCATGATAGCTTAATAAAGATGTAGATATTTAAGGGTATACAATAAACATGGAAAATGTCTGTAGTTTAGCAGCATCATGGGCTGGTTTCAAAACAAGGATTAAAAATCAAGTGGGTGAATTGCAGTTCAAATGTTACACATTAACCTGTCCATTCCAAGAATGTGACATTTAGTATTGCAAAAGTCTGACAGGGGTTAAGACTAGAGTCATTTTCTAATATCACTTATGGAAGGGTAAAAAATCTAGTACATTCAGTGACCTTGTTTCTCACATCACAAGTCGGAAAAAAGATGCTCAGTGTCCTGGGATTTTTGCATCCATAGAACAAAGAACAGTTGTTTGAGGACTTGTTTGCTAATAAAATCAATAAAATCCATCATCATTAATCACCTTATACTTTTGGTTTTTGGCTTTGCAGAGGACCTTCGGCTGTTATACATCGGTGACAGTTTCAGATATTGTTTGAATATACAACACATACGCGTGTGTGTACATGCCTACATCTCTCTATATATGAATTTCACAATGCGTTCACTGGATCATGAATGAACTATATTCTTAAAGGTATATGCCATAATGCCAGCAGCTAAACAATTAAGTTTTCTCAATGTTAAGATTATGTATAAATTTGATGATACTGTGATTAAAGCTCTAAGGCCAGAGACTGGAGTTGTTTAACATAAATTCATCATTGAAGACATCTCTTTTGCCAAAGGACAGAAAAATTTAGCTTCCAGGAATGAGTAAACCCCTCTGTTTCCATAATATCAAGGAAGAGAGGGACCATCTTCTCCAAGTACCTGTCTCTCTCCACTGACTATAGAGGGAAATAAAACAGCTTCCTGAAATTAGTATAGTTGTACTTGATTCTTAACTAGCAACACTAAATCCTTGTTGTGGTTTTCTTTTTGAGCTCTTTTCTTCTAACTCCTCAGTCTACTTAGAACGGAAGCATGGGTATGCGCTTTAATTGAATGGGATCCAACTTTTGTGAGTGCCGCTGGCATTTCAGGAAAACAACAACAATAGTAAGTGTGGATCAAAAATCCTTCACCCTGCAGTCACCAGTTGGTCATAGAGTAATTCTGCTGCAGTTTGCTGGTTTTGGAATTCTGGGGGAATGGTTCACTGTTGACTCAAAGGGAGCAGTGAGACCTACTGGATGACTAACACCTGGTGTTTTGTTTGGGAACCTGCCACGTAAGCATTCGAGCACAGGCCAAACCTTATTCCGATTAGCTCCTCTGAGGTGGCACTACAGTGACGCCATAGGCAAAAACAATACCTTTGTCAGCTATAACTTGAACACATGTACTTCTAGGTAAAGTCTTCCAAAGCTGATAACAAAGAGCTCTGTTGCTTGACCCAAAGTAGACTTTTTGTGGCAGTGGGTCTGTCAGACTCTAGTCAGTCATTAGAAAACAATCTAGTTGTATGCAGACAGAGTAATCGTTCTGTATAGGTTTCAAACAGGTCTCAGGAAGTGAGTCACTCAGCTCCCTTGAAAAGTGAATGGAAGCTGGAGACCTGTTTCCTGAGACACCTTTGAAATCTTAGCTTATGTTACAGTATGGCTGTTATCCAACCTTAACTTGGGACGTTGAAAGGATTTTCTTTCTCTTTTCTTTCCTTTTTTTATGCCAAATTAAAAGTATGAGGGCCTAAAGTGCATTTACACCAAAGCAACTTTCCACTGACTTAGCCATATAAAGAAGCCTTGTAGTAGGCATAAATATGATTTATACTCACTTTAAGACTCATTTCCACCACCTGAGTGGTGTGAAGCAACCTTTGTTGAAATGAGATTCAGATCTACACATTCCAGAAAGCAGCCAGGTTGTGTTGCTCAGACCTGCTGCTGCAGAAGCAGAAACTGTTCTGCTCCAGTTGGCAACAGGGCAACAGGGTTGCCTCACTATCCAAACAAACTGTTCAGACTCTCTATGTCTTTTCACTTGAGAACATTACGTCACTATCCAGGAAGACCTTTTCTGTCTCTGAGAGAGTTCTTTTGATTCTGAGGAATAGAAAGACAGAGATAGGAAAGAGAGAGCAGATGAGGTCCTTGGGTACTCTTTCTTAAGAAGCCATATAAATGATAGGGAAGTGTAACTCAGCTAACAGTTTCTTAATGTTCTAATAGAGGATTGGGAGTAGACCTCTTTAGGAATATATCCTTAATTCCCATATAGTATTTTTTTTAAGAATGCAGAGTGTTTTAGGAAGCATGAAAGATCCAGGCTGGATCCAAGTTGCCTCTTCTAAAAGAGTACCATCTGGATTAAGGGAGCAGAGTAAGGCTTTAGTTTTGTTTGAAAAGGGAAATTACTTTATGTTATGACTCATCAGAACAAGTTAATTTTTCTATTAGCATGTTTTACCTTAAAGCTATAATTTTATTTTAAAATCCATAACAATACATCTGGATTGCATTCTGGAAATGAAGTTGATCTGTAAATATGACCTAAAGCTTTTGAAAAACAACAAAAAAAATTCCCTCATATTTGAAAGTAATGAACAGCAATAAAGTGCTTTGGCCTGCATTATTATTATTATCATAAAGTGCCTATAAGCAATTTCAATAACATTATCTAATTAATCTTCCCAAATTTCTGAGATGTAGATAGAGTTATTTATTTAACTTATTTTACAACTGAATGACAATTCAAAACAGATTGAATGACTTTCCCAAAATGTTGTCAAGCATCATTTGCAGAGTCAGACTTAAAAAAAAAATCTCTTCTCAGGTTCTAATATAATCATAAATTCCTCTTGTCACTCTTATAATTATGAAGGAATATGTCCTTTCAATTGACCTTCTTTTGCACATAAAAATAAGCTCTGCTATGTTCTCATGTCTCTGTATAGTACAGCTCTTGAAAGTTCTGTGACGATTGTTGTATCTCCTCAAAATTTTTAAAAGATCTCAGGCTGTCATGAGGATGCTTGACCTTTGCCAGTAACTTAGGTACTCAATGCATCACCTCACTGCCTTCCCGACATGCATATAAAACAGTGTGACTTTATATTTCCTATTCCAATTACTCACAATCTAATTTAAGCTGTGTTTTGCAAGCACTTTTTTATTTTCCCAAATGACAAGTGTATTAGCTAAGACAGTCAGCCTAGCTGCCAGCTCCCAAAGCAAGCCCAGCATGCTGTGACCTCATGCATGCAGCACGCAGGACTGACTAGGGGCTCCTAGGAAATAGATGTGAAGCCTGAGCCCTGTCTTAGCTGCCTTGGTAAGCATGTTTTATGATAAACTTTATCTCATTATGGGAGGGAAGGGGGAAATTCTGGTCAAAGTCCAACTTTAGAGCTTATGTTGAGGCTGAACTTTTCTGCTCTCCAAGTCTGCCATATCAAATTAGGGAGAATAAAACCGGCTGCTTGCCCGATTATTTATAACATCACAGGAAACTTGGAATGACTTATTAAGGATGGAAATAGTTCTCTCTCCTGAAAAATGGATCTTGCTTTGCCAAGATACACAGTGACTGACTGTGTGTAAGAGTGGTACACAAATACCTTCCACGACAAAGGTTATTAAAATATACCTGGCCTCGTTAATCAGCACTTACATGATATGCATTTATCCACACAAAATACTTTAAAAAAGGCTCCAGGGAGCCCTGATCAATGTTTTTAGGGGCAGAAACAGATCTAAGTGTAAAAAGAATCCAACAAACCAAACCAACAAATCAGCAAGCTTTTTGTATCTTTGGCAGTGTCAATGAGCCTTTAGCATGGACCTTGACAAATATTTTTGAACAAGTTAATACCTACTGACCACATTGGCTTTTCATTAAAAATAAAGTTGTTTAGTTTGTCCCCTTGAATATTACAAGGATAGATCTTGGAAATGCAGGACAGCTTTAGGAGCAGGAAAGTTTAGTCTGATGGTCATAAAAGGATACTTTGTGTTGGATTTAACTTCTCCCTCAGTGACCATATGGGTAGTTATCCCACCTCACTGTTCCAGCACCCTCAACACAAAGCAACAAACCCGTGGGTGCTGTGAACCAATCTTTATTAAGAGTTTTGATTCAGGAAATGTGAATATCTTATTTATAAAGAGGACTTATAATGGGAAAATAGCACATAGTGTTTTGAAAGGGAGCTCTGTAGGATGAGTGGCATGGACTAGAACCTGTGTCTTCATGGCCCAGTAATTCTGGTTTGGTACTTGTTGACAGATAATTCACAGGGAAAATCTCAGAGAGAAGGGTGGAAGAATCTCAATTTCATGGATGAAATTAAATTATTTCAGCCCATTCCAAAAATGTCATAATACTGCAACTGCCTGCATTTCAAAAACAGTATTCAAGAGAGCACAGGTTTGGACATCTGCATGACTGACAGTCCAAGTTAGTCTACAATAAAAATTGCAAGATGAGTGCAAGCCTGTAGGGTTATAAGGAAGTGAGAGAAAGCAGACATTGACTTAGATATCAGGAAAATTACATTAACTATGGATTTAATTTTTTCTAGTCATATGTAGCTGTTGCTTTCTGAACTATCTGTACAAATAAAATGACTGTTGGTTTGTCTTACCACTTCATCCTTTACTGCATTTGCTGATAGCTTTGAGAAAGAGAAATCTGTTTCAGAGATGTCAAGCTCATTGTCATCTTTGTGAATGAAATGAGCAAAAATATTTGTGCTTTGACTTTTCTGTTCCTGATGAAGCTGATGAGGAAGACAGCTCTCACAGAGTTTAGAATAGAAGAGGACTGATCCTTTATTTTTATATTTCATCTGCTAAAGAGAGCTTTTACTGGGGCTAGTGATGTCCTTTAATTTCTGACCAAGAGTTCTTTGAAATAACTGTGGATAATCAGTTTCTACATTTTTAAAATTATTTGTTGACCATTTGACAACACTAGGGTCTAACTTCCTTTCTTTAGATATTCAGAACAGAAAGGCACTGTGCACACCCTGATCCATAGGTCAAGGTTCAATACACTTTATCTTGAACTTTTGAAAATCTGGTTAAGGGTTCAAATCTTAAGAAAATACTGGAGGACTGCTCACTGACTCAGTGCCTCAAAATTAGATGCAAGCCTGAGAAGTGAAATTCATAGTGCAGCATGGGACATCTAAACTTTCCAGTACAATCCTCAAACATAATTCCTATCAGCCAATACATTTGATGGTGGATGTCTAATCTACACATTTGAAAATGTCAGGGAAGGAAGCATCTAAAATTTTGTCTCTTCTGAATTTAGGCACTCATCCATAGTCCAAATTAGGTTCTGTGGAACTAGGATTTGCAAATGCTTTGCCTGTGCTTCTATATGTAAGTCATATGAGGTGTCAGCAGACAACTCTCTCCTGCTTCTCTTTCAGAAGATAGCCAGCGAGAAGAGGGAGGAGGAGGAGGAGGTGGTATTACTAAAGAGGCTTTGCATAACAGTCTTGCTATGTGAGTGCTTGCCGCCTTCTCCTGACCTATTTTTGAATGAAGTGGCTGTGGGAGCTCTGCAATGTGCTGCCGTTGCTGCTGTCATTGTGCGTGCAGTGAGCTCGCCGCACACCGACTGAGCCGGGCCACTTGGCAAACCGAGCATGACGCACTGCTTTGCATCCCAGATGGACTAGGTGTGGAGGATGTGCAGTTCATTCTGCTGAGAAGGTGACATATTTTGGTGTGTGCAGAGACACATCAAGTTAGAAAACTTAGATGTCCTAGACATGTAAGTGAGTACACAGAGTTTTTTAGATCACCCTTCTTGATATGTTTAAATTAGAGTTTGAGTGTATCGTAGGTGCTCAACTGCTGTTTCAGATTTTACCTTGTATTTGGACATTGTCTCTGCATAAGAGTTTTGGTAGTTTTAACTTTTGAGTGTCTAACTAACATTGTGTAACAATGTGGTGTAGCAGAGAAGCACTAAAAATTCTGATTTGAGAAAATTATTTTTTACTCTGTCTTCTGGAACATGACAAAAGTTTTAAACTAGCTTAGATTTTACCCAAAATTGCAAGATATGCAGAAAATTTCAGGAAAAGAAAACCACCATAATTTTTTAGTCCCTGAGCTCCAAAAGTTCTGCATATTAAATTTTGAGATGTTTCTGTACAACTTACTTGTGAGTTTGTTATTTGTTTTGCTTGTGGTTTGTTTTTGTGTTGGCTTTTCTTTCAGATGTTGTACATCATTCTCTTAATGTTTGTCACTCTCTAAACAAGTAAATGGTATAGTTCTATTTTTCTTAGACATCTCACAAAAATATGTTGACAAGAAGAAAACCCATAAGAGAGAAAAGAGTAAGAAAAAAGTGTAGAAGTATTTCTGTCTTTCCCCATGGCTTAAGAATGGTCTTATAGAGATTATTATGAATATCTTTATCACTTTTTAAAAGGATGTAAGTACAAAGGGTAAATCCTTAAAGGCTAACTAGATGGATACTGGGGTAGTAAAAAAGATGCAGACATACTTGTAAACCTCTTTACCAGCAAAGGAAACGACTTATTCTCTCCACTGCCAGGTTTTCCCAGTCTAATTACTTCCCAAAAAGCTGAACCTCCTCATTCAACACATAAAATCTCAGCCATTTTTTCTTCTTTTTACCTTTTCTAATTTTATTTTTCCTTTGCATACTTTTTTAAGACTAAGATGAAGACACGCGATGTCATTAAGTGCAATTAGAGTACCTTGAGTGGTTTGCCATGCGGAACTCTCGAGTATGCAGATCTCAAAGACCTCAATCCTCTCAGGTCCCTCAGCTCATAGGCATAGTGTCCAGCAGACAGAATACAGCAGATGCTGAGACAAATAAGGGCAAGAATATGTGATTGCAAGCAATTGACTTATCCCTGTTAAATGAGTTCCCACAAGCAGTAATTACTTGTGATTTTCTGCTGCCATCATAAGGGTGTTGAATACTAACTATGCAGATACATGAAGAAAATAAATGTTTGATGACTATCAGATATGTCCTCCTTGTTCCTTGTTTTAATAAGACATAACACATAATAAGCACAAGAATCAACCCTGACCCCATTTCTGGTGAGGTTCTTTTTCGTGCCTCTACTGATGTCTGGTCAAATTTGTAGCTTGTGGGCAATAATCTATTAATCTACAGAGATGGTGGTGTAGATGTCCTCCTTTTGATGAAACAAGAACTTATTTAAACTACCTCAGTCTTGAAGTGAAGCCAGTTCCAAATTTTCCTGGAGTTTTTAAGACAGTTTTTAACTGTTAAAAAACTATATATAGAGAGAAATTTATATGCATGTGAATAAATGCATATTCATACTCACTTTTATTTTTGCATTTTTGAGTTCCAACTGGCCTTTTTCTTGGTATATCTTATCCAAACAGAAGAAGGAAGTTTCAAAAAGTTTACAGAAAAGCCAGCTGTCACTGCGTTTCCTGAGCATCTCCACTGTGATCCTCTGGGTCTCTGGAATACTGCTTGGGTCACAGGGGGACATTCTATACAGGGCACTGCACTTCCTGAACAAACTATCAGTAGTCTTTACACTGAGCCAGGTTTAGAGATATTTTTAGATATCCATAAGATTAGAAGATGGGAGTGAACCATATTTTGTTTTCTCTTGTGCTGCATATATCCATTGCTGTAGCTTGAAGCTAGGAAACTGTAACTAAGCTGAGGAAAACTGAAGGAAGCAGTATAAAGTTTGATGTCAAGGAACAGAGTGACTCTTCTAAGAGGATTTTAGCTTTGCTCTTGTGCCCATATTTCTTAGAAAATTAGAATGCATATGATTTTTTATCCGCAAAATATTCATTGTCAAGAAAAATATACCTTTAAATAATATATTTAATCACTCCCACCCTATTTCTTTCCAGATTTTTTCCACCTTTTATTGCAGTCATCACTCTTAGGTTACTTCTAGAGAGAGACAAACAAGAAGAGCTGGAGATCTGTTGATGTTGTATGATGACACATTCACACTTGTATAAGTGTCACAGAACTTCTTTCTTACTGTGACATTTTTCTTAATAAAGGCAGTGGTTTTGTCAGAAACTGTGTGCATGCTTACACCAGGGCTAAATTTGTTTCTAATTATGTGGCACAATTGCCATAGCAGAGCATGCTGTGTATACCAGCACTACACAGATAGGGAGTTTGTGAGAAGAAACATGCTCTGGATTTAGAATGTGAAAACCAGCTGAGGAGTTCACCACAAGGCAGGGGTGTGAAAACTTTACTTAGAAGTTGTTTTTCTCCCACTGTGTACTCCCTGCAGCTGATGGAGTAATAGAGTTGTAATGGTTTGCTTACAGGCAGTCAATTAGGCACCTACAGCTACTCCACAGGGTGTAGATTTTACATGAGTGGCTTATTCATAAATAAAAAGAATTACTGCACATTTTTCTCTAATGTTCTCCATTTCTAAACATCACTACATTATTTATTCCAAATCTTGTCACACTTTTATGCAAGGTCTTTGCTTCCTTTTTTGTCCTCTTTACTATTAGGGTAGATTGCCATCGACTGATTTGTGATATCCCACTATAGCACAGACCACATTGTTTTCCTGCATTAGTGGTACTAGAATTCACAGGCTAAAGTGTCAGTTTGAATTGAGGAACTTACAGGAAGACTATGAATCTGAAAGAATTAGTAATGTTATTGGTATCATGAATCCTGAAGCTGGTATTACAATGTGTGATTTTGAAGGGACAGTACTGCTGGAGATATTTTTTTTAAAGAGATCAGTCTAAACTTCTGACAGTTCTTGAAAACTGAAAGTCAAATATTATGTTACAGTTTTCAATATGAACAAGGAGTGAAATGTACAGTGCATATGTACAAATTATTGAAAACAAGGAATGACAATTACTATCCTTATTTTCCCAAAGAATTTGAACGTAATGCATAGAGTTGTAAGTACATGGCCTATTCTGGAAAAAATTTAACTCTTTTCTGGTCTATGTAAATGTAGACACATACATGTATGTATATACAATGACGTAGCAACACAGAGATAAAGAACACATAATATTTTATAATATTTTAATTATTAAAATATAACAGAGGTAATCATAAGCAAAATCAGGATTGTCCCATACATCATGTCTTAACTTCTCTTAAACAGTTTCTCCAATCCCCCACCTCCAGTTTATACATTCTGGTCATTGTAATCTCTTATCAACACTTTTCCCTCTTATCCCCACCCCCATGTTCTTCCCCTTCTTTCTCTTGTCCTTCTCCCACTGTGGTCTTTAGAGTGGAATGTGGGTGGGATTAAGTTTAGGCAGCCGGCAGGCAGCCGGCAGGAAAAGGCTGTATATACAAATGTGTCCCAGGTGTCCTAACATGTCCTTGCCACACAAATGGTCACACTTGCTGTTGACAGGATGACAAACTTCAGCCCAGAATCAGTGCCTGTAATAAGACAATGATGTCACTGGCTCAATCTCTCTACAGACTGTTGTGGAAGAGGGAGTGCAGCTATGATATGAATACAAACAGCTGTAAGAAGTATTTT
The DNA here is from genome assembly GCF_000738735.6 of Corvus cornix cornix. Taxonomy (NCBI): domain Eukaryota; kingdom Metazoa; phylum Chordata; class Aves; order Passeriformes; family Corvidae; genus Corvus; species Corvus cornix. Next base: position 19,281,525 of record NC_046335.1, on the reverse strand, counting down.
ATTTCATAGGAAGATCATTTCATGTAAGAGATATTGTCTCTGTCTTTTCTGTCCCTTTTTCAATATTTAATATAACTTCTTTGTACTATTGATTTATTTACAAATAATGTCATTCATGTCTATAAGACTAGGTAAATAAACATGTATAAATATAATGCATCTGTTAATAATCACTGGGTGCTCTTTTTAAAGAGTAATAACTATCTCCAGCTTATAAAAGATATAATGTCTGGCCAAAAAATTTTGGATGTTGACATTTGGATGTTGACACATCTATTGCTATTACACCTACATTTGCCAGGTTCCATAAAACACTGCCAGTCTCTGCACGCTCACCATGCATTCAACTCTCTCTCCAAGGAGATGTGGGATTTTATAGCGTCTATTACACAGCAAGGAACACATATGAGAACTCTGATAGACAGATTTATAAAAATATATATGTGTATACACATTCAGACACACAAATATATTTGTTTTGGTCATTTATTAAAAAAAAAAAAAAAAGACTTCACAAGGGAGTAATATAGAAAATATATTTCCTAGGCTAGTTGTCACTTTGGAGCACATTATTTAACACATTTGTTTGTCTCAGAATGGAGTGTATCTACCGAAGTATAGCTGTTATTTAGCTTGAATATTACCTAATGCAGTAATTTTTTTTTAGAGATATTCACTCGTTAACTGATTTCCTATAAACACTGCAACTGGGGAGTTCAGAAAAAAAGAGGTGAAGGGGAGAGATAAAAGTGCCACACCCCACTCCAGAAAAAATATGTTGGATGTAGGAGTTAACATGTGCTACACATTATCAGTGTTGTCCAGGCTGCCTTTGTCTGAGTAAGTTCAAAGCAGGAGCTGCATTTCATAGCTATTATACAGGATACAGAGCACAAACCTCTAATGCACACTTATGAAATAGTGTCTTGGACAGATTGGAATCCCCGCACCATGGTTGTCTGGAATAGTGGGATTGCATTTCCACAGATTTATCTGTCAAAAATATTTCATTTTCTTACAAATATACTTTAAGGCTTTGATTTCTAGGACAGATTAGCATACTTTTGACCCCTGTAGAGGGCTTCCAGTCAAAGGGACACTGGATTCAGGCCTGCCTAAAGATGGAATTTCTGCAGCACTTTAAGCCTTTTCCAAGGAAAGGCTTGCTGTGTGTACTGGTATCATAGGAGTGGTATTTAAACAAGTTCAGACACAGCTAGAACCTAGCAGAGTAAATAGGACTACCAGAAAGAGGGAACTGTATGGAAAAATGCTTTGCTAGTCTATAGCCCAGCAGCACGTAGGAAGACTGAGCACAGCTCTAAATACAGTCATTTATAGCTCAGTCTCTCAGCTGTCGGAGCAATGGGTTTAGAGCTGCTGTATGAGGAATTACATCTTGAAGGTCAGAGGTGAAGAAGATTATGATTGCACTATGCTGGAAATATCTTTGTCCCAAAAAAAAAAAAACGGAAAAAAACCCCAAAAACCCACTTTTTTTTTCTTCCTAACAGTGTATACTCTTTAAATTCATAACATATATAACTTTAATATGCAACAATTTTATTCTGCAACATATTTAAGAATCTGTGCTTGAAGATTACTCTGCATCTCAACAGCCTTCTGAGCAACCCAGTCCAGTTTGCACGATCCACAAGAATAGATACAGTTTCATCACAGGGCTAAAGTCCTGGAGTGTTTGAAATTATCTGCCAGAACTATCTCAGTCTATGAAACTGAGTTTATAATCAACTTTCTTAACTGTTCTGAGAAATGTTAACATTTTCTACAGAATATATTTTAGCCAGTTTAATGAGAATCTTTGGAATCAAATATTCAAAATTCCCAAAACAGCTATGACAGCTCAAATTTCTTGATTTGGATAAGAGAACAGGGTTTAACAAAGTGTTTTGATTTTAAGTTTTTAACTGAAAATAGAAGATAGATTTGGAAAGCACCACCTAGACCACCTCTGTCTTCCAGAGACATTCTACATTGCCATCCACTAAAGAAATGATAAGGTAACATACTCCTGACAACTCTGGTCCAAACTTTTTACACACTCGGATTTTCTGTTCATGCATAAAAGAAAGAGCTGCACAGCTGTGAATTTTAAATTGAAACACTCAATTACCCTGACTTTCCGTAAACTATTTTCTAATCTATTGTGTTTTGATAGAAGGAATCAAACCAGATATCCTTTCTGGACGAAAGCCCAACCAGAACCAGGTTGGCTGACATAATTCACAGGTTTCCAGTGTACCCTGAGTGTCCTACACACCAGTTTCACTAACAACTTGGCATGCATTCAGTGATGGCATCATTTGAAGGGACAGCAACTCATAGGAAAATTTTTGTGCCAGATTTTGTTTCCTGAAACTGCTTTGCTTAAGGGATCAGTGCACAGGCTTCCTGGAGTTTCCTTTAATTGTTTGGGGAGATCTGTGTTGCAGCTACTGAACAAAACCACTGTGAAACAGATAACTTTGGTGAGCATTGATTTATTTTGACATTTCATTTTATAATTTATATGTCTAACCAATCTATTTTATTTAACTCTGTTGTGACTACGCTGTGGATATTGACTTCCTAGACCAAATGTGACAGGCTGTCACCACAGACTACTACCTATCAAAGTTCCTTGGCAGATCAGTCAGTAGCAGTGTGTACTTCTGCTACTATGATTGCAGACATGATATCTGCACTGCAGCCATGAGTGAGCTCTGTTTTGTGCATAGTCTGGAGATAAATTTATTGAGCTGTCATTGTTGTAATTTATAATATTAATATCAGGTCTATTAGGTGGGAGTGATGTTTAGAAAAAGCTGTAATTTTTGGAGAAGTGTAATTTGCATAGCCAATATTCCATCAGAACTTGTAGAAGACAGCACTACAGGGGATGTTACTGCTGCATTCTTCTTCAGTGTGTTTAGAAAACAGCTTGCAACAATCATACTAGGCAATACAGTGAAATCTTTCCTCTTGTTTACTTAATTCCACTCTTGGAGCAATGGTCCTTCTGGTCTTGTGCAAAGGGACCAAAATCCATGCTAAATAGCAGTGTAGAAGTGAAGTAAATGAGGAGGATTCTGATATAGACAGATGTAGGGAGGGACACAACAGAAAGATTTACGTAACTAATACCCATACATCTCCTCAGCTGAGCATTTCGTTATTCTGGCAATGCTTTAAGCTGCTGACATACAGCTGGCTATTTTATTCATTTATTTGTCTAAATGTTTGAGATTATGTTTCAAACTGCAGCTTTGCAATCTTTTTGCAACATTTTTCAGCTGGTTTCTTTTGTTGCAATATTGGTGCAATAAGTAAATCTTTCTGCAACATTTTTCAGCTGGATTCTCTCATTGCAATATTGGTGCAATAAGTAAGTAATCCACATTTAAAACTGCTTAAAAAGAAAGGTAAGAAAAAACAACACAAAAAGAGGTAAAGGTTTCACCTCTTCAAAGAGCAGATAATTTCTGACTCCTAACATCACATCCCACTAATAGTACTTCAGTTGTTTGGAGAGGGTTTGGCCAACCTTCTAAACAATGATAACCTGCATTTACCAGCATCCAGTAGGTCAGATGTGAATTGAAGTACCCACTAGAGACTACTGCCCTAATCTTCCCTTCCGTTGGATGATCCACCATTAAAGCACTTAAGATTGGTTCTTGTCACCATAACTCACTGGCTTACTCTCAAGGACCTGTCATCGTCCCAGAGTTTCCAGCCAACTTTCCTCTTGAAAGAGAAAAATGGATGGAAATACCTGATTGAAGTTTAAATTCTGAAGAGAGGACATAATTTTTTTGCTTTGTTTTAAGAATTGCCTACTTAAAGAAAAGAATATATCTAATACTTTTAAGCTGTTGTGAATGTGAAAAAAAACTTGTATTCAAAGCAAAATAGAATTAACATGGTCCTATGTCTACTGCATATAAAGAAAAGGTTACCATTTACTTTAATGCCACAGGATTAAGTTTTATTTCTCAGTGAACACCACTGATTTAAAGATAAATTCTGCCAACTTGACTAACAAGGAAGGCACCCCTATGAAAAGCCAAACAAGTTTTATATAAGCTGCTAAGACAGAGCAGGTAGGTAGCTATAAAGTCAATGTTGCTCTTCATTACAGGATCCAAAGAAGTTCTCCATGTTCCTATCATGGGACAGTGCCTACTTGGATAATTCTGCCTATGCAGCATAATAGAGCACGCTGCAGAGATCTCTGAAGTGATGCCACCCTGATCATATGTACATGATTAGAGACACATTTCTGCTAGTAATTTATATTTGTCTCTAAGTAAGTGTTTTTTCAACAATCTTTCAACAAGAATACACTTTCTCTGATTCTTTTACATATATAGAGAGAGGCTTAAATGTTATTAAATCTGCAACTTTGGGTTAGTTCTCCAACATATTATATGGCTGATATATTAAAAACACCTGTGCCCGATTACAGAGTGGGAGAAATGGTGAATATCATCCAGGCAAAAACAATACATAGAGGACTAAAAATAGCAAATATATATATACTTATTGAGAGGAGAAATGGACAGAGAAATCCAGACAGTAGATATAAAAATGAAAATATTGAAACTAAAAAGCATCTATTCAAAAATGGTTCCATAAATTTCTTGCAGACAAACTACAGACAAACTGTTATGCTCATAATTTAATATTAAAATGTTTAAACAGAAAATATATTTGAAAAATCATTGTATGCTATTAGCTAATTCAGAAACAGAAAAAGAGGATAAATTTAAAATATTTAGAAAAAGTGGCTTACTAGCTGTCATGATTATTAATTAATGCTTTTGCAAGCATATTTTCAATTCTACTTTGTGATAGGGAGAAATCTTGTTCTGACAGCCTCAAATATAAAATGATCAGGACTTTCCTTCATTATTATTGATGATACTGACTACTTTAAATTTTACAGATTAATGGGGACTTACTACATTTTTTTTATCCCTGTAAGCCTTCTATTGATTTTAAGTTGCATAAGTAGTCAAAAGTCCAAGAATGTAGAGGACCAGTCTTTCTCATTTCCAGACAAACAGTTTTCAAATTGCTAAGAGATCTGAAATGGTCATCTTCAGTGCATCAGTTCAGTGACAGTGTTTTGATGCTTCATCCTTGATATTTCATAACAAGTTGGTATATATGTGTGTGTGTGTGTGTGTGTATCATAAAGGTTTGTTATTCCCTACCATAGATCCAGATATGAAAGTCTTTTGAGACAGAACTGAAGAATATAGGAGTTTCCAGTAGCAACAGGAGCAATTCCCTGTGATGAAGACTTGTCTTTTCAGTAGAACTGAATGTATCTTCATACTCAACATCAAGAACCTCCAAAAAAGCCCAAATTTACTTCACTAGAAAATAGTGTGAAGCTGAGTTAAAGTAGAAGCAGTCTTTTTGAGAACAAAAGGAAACAAGATGTTAAAAGCTAATTTTTAATTTGTGACATGCAGTTAAACAGTCTATATTTCTACTCATTCCATGATATTTGGAGTTGGCTTCCATGGACATAAGACATCTGGGTTGCAATGTAACTATAATGCTTGCTAAAAGAATCCTAATCTTTATGTCTAATTTCTCAGTTATATCATTTGAGACTGAGACACTGCTTATATTATTCATCATAGGTATTGAAAATACTTTAAGCATTTCCAAGGAAGTCTTGAGAACCAAATGCCAAAGCTTGAGGGTAGGGGAGAGTTGTTTGCAAATTGCACGGATGCAGCATCAAGCTAACAGGCAAGGGATTAACCATTTTAGTGTGCAGTACACCAGAGAGGGAGAGAAGTGCAAGAGAAAGCAAAAGTCATTGCATGTTAAGTACTGAACTAATGAAAGTTGTCGTGTCATAATTTAGGAGAGGGGTGGGGTTGGCTTCTACTTTGCATCTGGCATGTAGTTAAATCTGTGTGCTATTGTACCTTACCCATGCAAATCTAAGTGGAAATAAACAAATAAAATTCCAAATTCTTTGGAAGACTCATTTCACAGATTTTTGTTTTTCCTAAGCTAAAGAAGTCATATATTCCATTTATCTCCTGTCACTACTGATTACTTCAGCACTTTGGATAACATTTAAAACCAGGCAGTTTATAAAATAGAGGAGGCATTACCTCTTATACAGGGATGAAAAATACCTCCACCTATAATTAAAAAAACCAAAAGGTAAACAGGTAAACAATGCAGATGCAATTATTTTACCCCAAGAAAATTAAACCAACTAGAGAGAACTAATTGCTTAGAAATTATTCATATTTAAATTGTTATATGCCAGGTATTCCCTACAATCCTGAATCACACTTTCTATTAATTTTTTGTGTTAGTGCAGCCCTCAGAAAAACCTATTTCAATTTTCCATGCTATATTCAAGTTTCATATTGAAAACAAATGTGAACCCTCTTTAGAATAAAAACCTTATGTTACTTTTTCCATAAGCGTTTTTTCCCTTTCCCCTTTTAAGTCTGTAATTCTTTCTGTCTGATTTTATTAAGTGTGTGAAAAGGTAGGCAGGCTGCCCGGGTCTTGGAAATTAAAGTCCCCTAAGTAGCTCAGGTGGTTGCACGAAATCCGGAAGTGTGACAGCTAAAAAAGAAAAAACACATGATAAGATGATTTCCTATAGAAAAAAATTGAGGACATCCCCATCTACTGATATCTCTGCTCACTGGATTCTGAAGTTTATTTATCATGATGATAAAATGAGGGAAATTCATCTTAAAAGTTAGGCATTCTGTTTCGCATGTTGCAGAGAAAGGAAAAGCCACCCAATCCCTTTTGTGGTAGTCAACCAAACACAGATCCTCAGTCTTTTTAGTCCAGTGTCAACTGTTTGAAAGTCAAGTGATTTTATCTTTTGTTTTATTTTACTTTATTTTACTTTACTGTCATTCTTTGCCTTGCTATTTATCTTAAGTGATTAATACATCCAATAATATTTAGAGAGGTGAAAAATTACAAAACTGTATTTTTTGAAAAACAAAAGCACATTTATGCAACTCTGTTTAATAAATAAATAAAACAAAAAACATGTAGAAAAAAATGAACAAGCTTCAAGAAAAAAAAGTTTCTTATATGTTCCTTTCTGACTTTTAAAAACATCATTATTAGATCTTTCTCTCCATATGTTTCACCACTTCCAGCCTGTATATATTTTCATTTTCAGATTGAGTCGTTCTGGCCTGAGACTGCCTCATTTGAATTGCAACCTTCTGTAGAGACTTATTTATTTTTATTGCCATTAGGTTTGATAAATGAAAGTGATTCAAATAATTCAGTTACAAGTTATGTAAAACCTAGTCTGATGATTTATTTGACCTCACAGTGTCCTTTAAAGGGCCATATGCCATTTGTTTCCAGTTGTTGTACTTGAACATATGTACAAACACATAATTTTGATCCAAAATCACCAAACATGGCAAAGAGATAGAAATGCATTTTAGATGGCCTATGATCAGGGCCACAAGCCTGTTTGTACTGGGATTCCATGAAGGCTCATATCTTTATATGGGTGAATCTCTTTTTCACTTAATTGAAAATGCACACTGATAACATGATTTATGATACCAAGTTCGCAGCATGATCTGGATTGTAGACAACAAATCTCTGAAGTATGAATTCTGATTTAAGGTTTGTGTATATTAGTATATATATATGTATATGTGTGTGTGTGTGTATATACACACACACATTTTTGTAAAGAAACTGTATATAAGTACAGAACTAAAACCACTTAGTGACAGCAATAGAGACAATAATGAAAAGTGACCACTTTCTCAATGCATGTTTCTGGGTTACTCTGATTATTTCTGTCTGTTTTCCCTGCTTTAGTGGCTGGGCAATTTACATGTGCATCCCTAGTTTACAATCTCAAACCTCGCATACTGTGCATTCCACTGTCATTAATTTTTGAATATTAAATTGTAATATTTCATGGGCTCTATCACTGAATTGCAGAGTTGTCACACATTTTATTGTCATTTCTTTCACAAATTCAGTTAATGAAACTTATGAATGTATTGAGAATTAAGATAATGGCAAAATAAACTAGTAATGCAACTATTTCATATGCAGCTGTTCATCATTTATCCCACTAATGCTTAAATATTTGAGATACTTCTTATTCAAAAAGGCTAAAGCAAGTTAGAAGAATATTGACTACCTCTCCCTCACAGTCTTCTGTTTTGATTAAAACTAAGTTTAGCACCATCAGCTAACTTTCCTTCTCTTTTTATCTAGGTGGACATGTTCTGAATAGAGCACATCATCTGCATGTAATCTTTATCTACAATATATGACAATGAGGATGTGTTTGATTCTTAGAATTACAGGAAATTGTTCTTGTAACAACAAGTGATTAATCCTTTGGTTTCCACTACAGCCTCTTACAGAAACAGAATTAAGTTTTATACATAATCATAAGAACAGCTGCAGAATTGCCCCAAAGCTTCTCTGAAGTGCCATTATAAAAAATTCCCTACAAAGTGGTGTCTCATTCCAATGTGAAAGAAACATTACCAAAACTTTAATGATATGGTTTAAAGATAAGTTTTCTACAGTAAGGAGTGAATGGGACTCAATGTGTTTGTTCTTATGCATTATGCATTGTTCTCTGAGGCTTATGCATAATGCATAAAGACATACCTATTCATATAGATACATACTAGTTTGAGTCAAGTGAAAAACAATAAAACTGTAAACACAGCTGTTTTTCAAAAAACTTATCCAGATGCACTAACAAAATTATTTAAAAAAAAAAATAGAGAATAAACTTTAGTGATAAATACATCTCCACAAGTCTTATGCAGTCTACAGATCGTGAATTTTTGAGGCACTTAACAAAGAGAAACAGTATGCCTAAATGTTTAGGAATCAAATTGAAACTTCATTAACTAATGATGAGACGAACAACAATCATAAAACCAGTTTCTATATGACTAGGGACTTCATCCAGGTTTCAAAATAAATTTTTATAAAAGCTGCTAAAAACATGAAAGTCACAAATGGAATTTAGCAACCCACCTCTGGCAGGATAGTTATAATTTTGATTGACTTTGTAATTACTTTTGTCTGAATCCAAATATTTATGTTAGAGAAACATAAAACTTTGGCATTTACTCAACAAACTGTATTGGCATTTTTGAGACATTATGTTTTTAAAGTCTTGTCAAGACAGACAGGGAAAAGCAAAAGCAATATTCACATACCAGCTGGAGGAATGAGCCCTTTTCCTGTCTGAAAATCCATTCAAGACATGAGAAAGGCAGGCTCAAATCTCCCCTTTGCTTCAGGGGTAAATTTCCCCTTATTAAGATGATCTTTATCATTAATTTGAGATTAAAATTTCCAGAACTGAGAGTTGACAATATCTTCTGATTTTTTTTTTTCTTTCAGGGAATGCACAATATCTTTTGGAGGAAGAGAGAAAGAGAACAGCTTCATAGCATAATAGGTGACATCTTTGCCTTGATGTCCATGTACCTTCTGTTAAATTTGTTAAATTTCAATTAATTTTTTTCCCAGTGTCATGTAGAGATGTCAGGAAGTGAAGTGATTTGTGCAGGCAGACACAAAGCTAGTGATGAATTCACAGCTAATAACAATCAATCTCATTCCTACGCATTAAGTAATGTCCATGGTTTGACTCGTTTGGAGTGGCTTGCTAACATTTATATTCCAGTTGGGCTAGGAAGGTGAACATATTCGTAAATGAAGCTGATGGCTATGAAATGAAATATTATTCACAGAATTGGATGAACCCTGAGATTTTTAAGAGTTTTGAGTTTACCAGAATTCTGTACAGTATCATGGATAGCAACAGTGATGTTTTCCATGCTTTTTTGAGTATTTCATTAATGGAAATTAAATTTACACAAGATTCCAGAATGTGATCAGACTGTAAAAGTTCTTAATTTTGTTTTTGAAGCTAAATGTGAAGTTACATTTCCTGTCACTATGCAGAAGCTCCTAAGTGTAGTTATAAAACCAGCAAAATTGCTTAGGCAAATACTAAATAAAAGTCTCATGAACATTAGCCCAAAGCACTTATTAGAGAAAGACACAAAACAAATGAAAAATTTTTCCTTTACAAAAATGAAGATGCTATTGACAGTAGAGAAGGCTTTGAGTCAGGCTTTAAAAACATTTGATGGTTGTCATTATGTCCTGCAACAATTAAAAAAAATAAAAAACATACCAGCTCAGAACAAAAATTTGTGACTGTTAGACCTTAAGTCTGAGATTTACTAAGATAAACCACTGCCACTTAGAAGTTTTAAATTAGGTCAGAGATTTAGCAACTTTAATATTGACTGGATATTTCCTTACTGATTCTAAAGTAACTGTTATCTCTCATATATCTGTATCATAGTATTCTGTATATGGACTTGGAAGTTCCATTAAATTAACTGTTGTACAAAGCAAACATTTAAAAAAACTCAATTACTGATCCATGAAATTTGCTTGTCAAAGTGTGCTGCTCAGGTGATTATCATGAGATGGCACAAATTAATAACACCAGTCTCGCTGACAGACCATTGTCTTAGCACACCAACTGCTGGAGCAGTTCTCTGGAGGGTCTCAATAATAATCAAGTGGCTTGATGTCTTTTTAGAAAATTCTCTCGTCTATAAAGGAACATCAAGAGCAAAAGTCCAAAGATATAGGATGAAAATCTTTACTCCATAGTGATGCTGGAATCCTAATAGAAACACACAGAGGCAAGCAACCTAGTCCTGAATGAGAGACAATACAGAGGTTGAGAGCTGAGGACAAAAAAGGACAAATAATCTGTGTTTGGTCTGCCAGCAAAATACTGCCAAGACAGAGAGCGAGAAAATAAGGTATGACAGTTAAAATAAGAAGCAAGAATAACTGGCTTTTCCTCAGCCTATGGATAGCATAATTATCAATTATAAAAATTGTTATAATTATCAAGGCTCATGTTTTCTTATTAGAAAGCATTTTGATATGCACTGAAGATCTAGAGACCATGTACATGCAGCATGATTACATAACGAAGGTCACCATGTTTTCCTCCACTTTTTCTTCTGACCTTCCCAAATTTTTAACTGCTGTGAGATAAATTTAATCTCTTCTTCATATGTAAAATTTACTTCCAGTAAAACTATGTGGAAAAGAACTGGCAAAACATGCAATATATGCCAAGTTTCAGTATCGATTTTCATTAGTAGCTGATGCACAGTGTGGATGGAAAACAGGTTAGAGTTACAAAACGGTGACATTACATTCCTTACAAGTCTGGAGTATTTAAAACTGCTCAAGGAATGAGAGGCATTATGGAAAATGTAAGTGAAATTCAGACATATAATTTTGTCTAAAGTTAAACTCCCACCCTATAACTACTTCCCTTGCTTGGAACTAAGTTAGGCAGAAATTTCCATTTCAGCATCAACAATGCTGAAATTATCAACTTATGCCATAATAATATAATTTCTCTCCCCCAAACAAAAACTGTAAGCTTAATATTTTTATTTTTATAGAGGAAAACCTTAATGATTTGCATGGAATTTCACATACAACTTTTGAGTTGGTTTAAAGATGAGAGCTAGAAGCCAAATTCTGAGATAGAAAATAATAAATAATATATGAATTAAAACCAAAGGGAAATTTCATTCCTCCAGACTGAAAATATTGGCCTTTTTGGAGGTATAATTATATGATCTCATTTTTTTTTTCATTTGTACCATGAACTGACAATAGATAGAAAGGTAGAGAAGTGCGACAACATAAATCTGCTAAATACTGAATCAGCCTAGAATATGTGTTTCAAAAAATAATTTTGAAAAGATAGAATTTACTGAAAGAATTTTTGATAGTATTTCCCCTCAGTAGCACCAAGTAATGAGACAATTCTGTAACAAATTTGTCAAATCTGTAAATCTTTTTGTTTACTTAGAGCAAGAAAAAATAGTAAATTAGCACGAAGAGATAGCTTACTTTATTTGACTCAGTAAACGAAAATAATAAAAAAAAATTCCACTTAATAAGAAGAATCCTCCATTCTGAGCATATTTTTTGTCACTGTCACAAAAAAGACTATGAATGGATAGTAAAAAGAAATCCTAAACACAGAAAAATAAGCAAAATTCATACTTATATGCAGCAAACCCCATGAATGTATGGTTATTTAGTAGGTGAAGACTCAGCTCTTCAGTAAAAAAAAAATCTTATAGAAGTCATTAATAATATAAGAAAGAAAACAGCTGATGGATTCCCTCAAAACCTTACTAGAACAGGTCAACTCACTCTCCTGAACAAGGCAAGAAAATAGTCACCAGCTGAGTAAAGTCAAATGGCTGACATAATGATGGATGGCCAGATGGTTTTACCACAAAATGAATAACTTGTCCCCAAACGGAAGAACGCAGTTCTCAAGCATAAATATATTCACCCAGCCTGCAAGAGAAAAATGAGAATAAACCAGTTTAAATTGAAGGCCCTCATATACTCTCAGTGATTCTCTCCACTGAGGAAAGAAAATGTGAATAAAAATGAGAGCCATGCAAGTTCTTTTGCAAATGTTATTTTTCTTTTTTCCCCCTAAATGTATTAATGACTATTTATATTTTATATTTTTTTCTTAAATACAAAGGTTTCATAACAAGTGATTTTCAAACAACTATCAATTTTGAAAGTGTTTTGTCCCAAATGTAGTTTTGAAGTCCATGTGTTTTCTTCTCTCAGGAACACAATAATTTTGGAGAAAAAAGCTTTTAATTAAAACTAAAGAGTTAATATTATTTAGCATAATATTCCATTTGTGGGGAAGAGATAATTTGAAGGTGAGTTTTTTGGTAGTTAGAGTCTGTTTTTCCATCCCTCCTACCTTAATAAGTTTTGAAACTTTTACTCAGTCCTCAGCAAAAGGTACATTAAAGGTTCCAGTGTCATGAATATTCCATTCCTTTTCATACAAAAATATTTAGATGGGTACAGAAGATGAACTCTATTATTTGAGAAAAATGTAGTCTAAGTTCCCAAAAAGCAACAACGGTATACCCTACCTCTTTCCCAGATGATGATCGGATGATACAGAAGGTAACTTTGGGATTTGCAAGTGGGGTTAATGGAGCTGTAATGGAAAGAATCAGAGAAATTACTGTAGAATAGTTAAAGACAAGAAAAAATGTCAAGCTGACTGTTGAAGTTATGTTGAGAGACAGAGATGCCTAGAAAATAAGATTTAATTTATTCCTTTGCTCATAGCACATTTTTCTCTTCATTTTATTTTTCAAAACTAAAAAAAGAATAAAAGATGAACCACAAAATTTCTTAAAATACTTTTTTTTTCATCTTTTGAGAATCAGATTGACTCTGAAACAAAATAACGATTTTGAAACCAAAAATTGAAATAAAATTGCAGATAAAAAAAGTCAACATTATATTTTTATCTCACCTTATTCTTTTTCTTATCAAAATTCTTTTCTAAGTCTAACTCATTCTAGTCATTTGGACAGACTCTAGTCTGACCTTACATGATTAGAACTCTAGAACTTTACCCATATAAAACACTTCAAGGTGTCACCTTTAAAGAAAAATTTACTAAAAAGTGTTAACAATAGGCCTTAAGTGTTAAATACATGTGTATGTTCTTATGGCATAAACTTGGACACAACTGACAGATGAATGCTTTAAGAAAAATTAATTGAATAATTTTTCATGGTTAATAACTATGTCTACATTGTGGGGAAACTTGAACCTATCTCATATTGTCTGGAATATATCTGTCATTGGAAATTTTTCCAGGACTCATGATGAAAGTTCAACAGAATCCTCCCACTTGCTTTACTGTATCAGACCAAAATATCCTTTTTCTTTCAGGCTCCTTGAGTTCCTGATTTCTTTCTTCCCTCAGTCCACTACCATTCCTTGTTACCTACTGGCAGTTTTCACCAACAGATTTCATTCAGTTTCTTCCCAATACTTCTTATCTGCTTGACTTAATCTTGCTAGCAGCCTTTTTGACACACTGAATAGAGATAGAAACTGTGGCTCGCCTTCATCTTAAAGGCTTCACTTAGAGCCATCATCAATATATATTCACGGGACAATAAAAGAAATTGAATCAGGGACTGCTGACTGTGTCCGAGAAGAGGCAGCCAGAAGAGAGGATAAAGAGACTGGAATAAATTGGGTTTGGGGGGTTCTGTTTGTTTGGTTTTGTTGTTTTTGTCCTCTAAAAAAAAATCCCTCGGGCAGCTCAGAACGAGATGAATGTTCATTAATTAGCACAGATGATGATTGCCTGCTTTAGTGAAGGGCAATTCTACACCATTAGGACAGGCTTTTGATTTTCCCTCCCTAAAGCTACAGAAGGAAATTTGGATTCATCAGTTGTAACTCATGAGGAAATAGAGAAGATTTTAAATGTTATGGAAGTGTAAAGTAGAAAAGCTTTGTGGTACTTTCAAAATCTGCTGAATATGTGTATTTTTTTTATTTTATGGGACACAATGGAAGAGAGTAATTATGACTGTAAGTATTGAATATATGGCAGTTTATCTGCAACAACATCTCAGTCACAGATTTATAGGTGGTTCTCAGATCATCCCAAGGTCCTGAATAGCTCTTTGTACTGTTAGAACCTTGAGAGATTGGAGGGTAATTCTCCAAAGTGAGGTAAGACTTTAAAAAAAGAATGTTTTATCCCTTATTAACAGTACTTTAAAAAACAACCTCAAAACAACATTTAAATATACTAGTCTGAACAATATTGAGTTTTCTCTAAACATTTTCTAAAATGTACTTAATACATAGGCATACTCAGTTGAGTTTAGCATGTAGTGTGGATTTTAATTACATTAATCTGAAGCTACTGTCTATATTATGCACAAAAGATTTTTTATCTTCATTCCTGTACACATTCTGGCCTGAAAATCTTTCTTAGAATTATCTTCACTTGTCTTAAATTACTGTGGAGGAGTGGAATGCACTCAGCAAGATGTAGAACTCATATCCACTGCCCATGTTTTTAGTATGATACATATATTAAATCACATAAGTTTAGAAGCCAGAAGATACCTCTGATATGGTTCTGCTAATGCAAGCTTGATTCCATGCCCATGTTTTTCTTCAGTGAAGCAGTAAGCCTCTGAACTTTGCTTGAACTCAGATTCTCAGAACAGTGCAGTACGTATTTGATGCAATCCATCCTCATCATATTCAATTTCTTTTTTTATTAATTAAAAAAAATATTATCACTTACTTCCCAGCTAAGCAAGAAAGACTGTGGCAGGTTCTGTTATTTGGTCAAGAATCTGAACTCTAATACGACATGTTCCAGGAAAAGCTATCTCACAAAATGCTACTCCACCCCTTAACATTTTTTCCTCCAACTCTGAAAACCAAGAGGACAAAGACCTCTGAAATGGAAATTCTATGTTATGATCAATAATTCATGTTATTTCAATAGCACGATTTGTGACATTAGCAAGTGCTAAAAAAGCGCATATTATTTTCTCAAGTGTATTAGATTTGATCACAACTTCTTTATAAAAAAAGAATTTATTTCTTTAGATCTTTTTTCCCAAAAAAATCTGGCTTTTGTTCTGCAGAAATTAAAAATTAAAAACAAAACAAAACAAAACCCCAAAACAGCAACAAAAAACCCCCCAGTTGTTCTAATAAGTAGCAACCTTATTCTGGAATTAACCAGTGAACTCATGTTCTAGTAGACTGTGCTCTGTGGTGGACACAACAAGCTTCTTGTGCACGTTCAGATGCCATTACCTTCTTTCAAGAACTATAAGTAGTTCAGCTCATTGAAAACAGGGTAAATATATTTTTCAGCTTTAATTTGTGTTATTTCTTTCTTCAGATGCTCATCTGCTTGAGTTGTACAGGACTTCCAAATGCCTGCTATATTTAGGTTTTGGTGTTAATTTCAGTGAAGTGATCTCAAGAGTAACTTTCTACTCAAACACAGAAAATAATGTAGTGAAATGGCATCCAGGTTCACTGCAGAAAAAAAGATGAGAATAGTTGGGTATTGGTCATCACTTTCGATCATTACTTAAGAAAAAATATTTCTTTCCATTTTGTGTACTAGGGAAATCCAAAATTCAAAACCAAATACAGTCCAGGTTCTCCTAGAGGCTTATAAATTATGTTAGCAGGCAATAAAATAATGTGATTTAAAGAGGTAAATCTGCAAAGGAAGGTGCTCAAAACAAAAAGAGAGGTCCTTGGTTCACTGACATGTGAGGAAAGGGAAAAGAATTGGGAAAGAAGCTAATCTAGAGCTGGCTCAAAGTCTCAAGGGCAGACAGCTCTGCTGGAAAAATACAGTGTGTCTTCAAGTGGAGCTGAATAAGGATTTAAGAGGCAAATTGTTGCAAAATTATTCTTTCTATGATATTTAACAGGATAAGAAGCCAGTTTTTGCCCTCATGAGTCAGAAGATTTTAGCAGAAAAACACTAGGTAGAAAATTTCTTTCTATTCTACAAGTACTCGGTCTTCATGAGCCAGCTGTAGTGGTGCTGATGTCTTCTGATGAAGTTAAAAGTGAATCCATGTAAAATTAATCTTTTTTTATTGCTTTGTAAATCAAATCTGAACACAACTTAAAACAATTCTTTTTCTTTCTACCTTATTTGCAGGTCTCTTAATTATATCTCATATAAAATACCTTCAGTTTTCATGTATTTTTCACTGTAATTTCAGTTGAATTAAGTTATTTTGTTTCTTTTTATTTGAGATATATGACTTACTCTGACTAATAGGAACTGTTAAGCTTATTTGTTAGCAAACTGATCAACAGTAGAGTGTAATAAAAAATAATTAGCTACGTAATATTGGTAGTAAAATTTAAATACAAATAATTAAGTTCACCATTATTTTAGTTCAAACAATCCCCTAGAATGCTTATTTTTTTCATATTTGTACAATTTACAAAAAATTTAATACTGTAAGGCATACATGACATCTGAGGGTATGTGCAAACCTTCATAAAATACTTTTAAATTTTGAATAGAAAAAATTATTTCTAATTTTTTGGTTTTTCTGGGTTTTTCCCTGATTCAGTATGATTCAGAATATTTTCTAGAAGTCTTTTAAATACTGTTAGTTTTGAACTTAACGTTAGTTGCTGTGCTGATGAAAGAGGAAGAGATTTTTCCTAAAGGCAAGATGTGACAAAAATACAGCACCATTTCATTGTAGTGGAGAAGACAACACCTGTACCTGCTATAGCATTTTTACTTAAAGAAATGACAGGTACAATTACTGCCAGGTTGGATAAATCCTAGTTGTGTTTGGAAAAAAACAGCATAAATATTCGAATGACAACACTTTTTGTGGATCCAAATATTCCCACAAATATTTTAATTGCTGACTTTTTTACATAATATTAGTTATAATGATAATGTTGTAAGATAATAGATGCTACCAAAATATTGGTAGTTGTTACTATATGTAGCACATGACAGTTATTTTTTTAAAGAAAAAAAAGAGATGCTATTTTCTTTTTTATTTGTTTGATCCTGTCCTTCTGATAGTCTTGGGGTTTGATGCCTGTATTTCACCTACAAGTGAGCTGTTTTCAGCAGCTATTGTTGATGGATGGCTTTAAGGCCTCTACATTCAGCTGCTCCATTATGCTTTTGCAGTGAATGGTGAAAGCACATATCTGGTTATACAAAAGCTGATTTGGAAGACACTGGAGAACTGGTGCTTATCTTCACCCGGAGCTGATAAGCAGCTTAAGATGTGTTACCAATTTTGACCAAAAGAATCACAAGACTTTGGTGAGGCTTTCACATGTATAGATATGCGTTATACGCATATATACAATATGCATTGGTAAGGTAAAGAAAGTACTGTACAACAGCTATGTAAGAAACTGTACTAAACTGAAGGGAAGCCACACCATCATTGTAAACTACTGAATCATTTGATTTCTCTTTCTAAATTTCGAAAAATCATGTTTAACCTAGGGAAAAGAAAATGTGAATTTTGAATAGAAGAAATTTTGGATTTATCTTTGTATACAACCTCTTCAGATGTGTCCTCCAAGGAATTAATTACCTTGCAGACAATCAACAACTTGTATTGATTACTCAAACCCACTTTGCTCACAGAAACAGAGTAACCCAACATCAATGTGAAACTTATTGAACATGAGAAAACAAAGCCTACGTCAAAGAATGCTAGTAAAGTAGCAATTAGTCCTTTCATTGAAACAGGACATACTATATTCCAGCAGAAAGAAGTACAGCATTTCCCAGAAAAAATAATTTGCTGTTTTGAGCATAAAAATAAGGTATGTCTTGACCACTGGGTGCCACTATTTTTGCATTTGATACTTTCGTTTTATGGAAATATTTCTAGCAAGTTACACTCTTTTGGAACGCAGCAGACAGTTTGAGTTGGAAAAACAATCCATGAAAATAAACACAATCTGGCCATTGTCTCTGACTTTTCCTTTGCTATTCACAGAAATTGGGAGATGTTAAGTATTTTCAGAGGTGTGAAATAATACAACAATCAGCTCTTCACCATTTATTGATTAACTTTAAAGTATTGTCACAGAAATGGAAATAATTGTTTTCACCCAATTTTTAGGCAATCAAACTGCATAATTCATCATTTCTTTGTTATCATACTGACGTGATGTGAACCTTCTGAAACAGTGCCTCATTCATTATTTTTTACAGTGCACAATGTGCTGCAAAGATCAATGGAAGACACATACCTGTATTCATTGCTTGTGACTTTTAAATCCAGTGTAAAACAATCCAGTCAGAGATGGCAAAAGCATTTTAAAATCATAATTAAATCTGAGGGGATGAAAAAAAATGTGGGAGATTTTAAGCAGTATGGGTAAAATCAGTATTTGCCTCCTATCATGTCTTTAAGAGGGAGGAAAGAAAATTTCTAGTCTTTCCAAACACTATTCAACTTTTTATATAAAAATCTATCCAGGTCTCTACAGCTTAACTCACAGATCCATAGATTTTAAGGTCAGAAAGAACTACCGTGATCATCTTATCTGACCCGCAAAATAACTTAAGCTGTTAAATTTCACCTTTCATTCCTGCAATGGGGTAATTATTCTTTCCTGCTATGTAAGCGAATGTTATTGAGCCAAATGGGAATTGCTTGCTTTGTCCTTGGAAAGACCCTCTAGAAGAGGTTCTACTATCTTCCAAACCAATTCAATTTATTAAATTCATCTGAGCTGCCTGCTTCCTCACAATGAGATTGCTTTGGTCCTTTAGGTTCTTACTGCAGAATATGAGCAAAAGGATTGCCTATATCCCCAAGGAGAAAGAAAGCCCATGCAAAGCTGGAAGTTATCTTATTCCATCTATCCTATTTCCTTCATATTCTCAGCTCAGCATAGCAGAGCTCTGACTCAGACCTGCCATGTTAGGACTTGTCTGCATCCATGTCTTGCCACAGTTCAATGACATTAGTTTAGAAAAAGTACATTTTCTATTACCAGATTTTTACTTCCAGAATTTTTAGAACTCTATAATGCCATATGTATATTATACATTTTCAGTCAAATGCATGCATATTGCCCAAATGTTTTTTTATTGTTTTTAAATATCTTAAAAGCCCTAAAACTTAAATATATAGAAGAGATGACAGGAAGTCCTCGCTATTGCATCTTATCCTTCTGTTTAAAAACGATGACTAGTCAGGCAATTTTCCATGAACTTGACATTTTTTGTAGCAAAACAAAGAACCTCAGCCTTCTAGACCACAGTGTTTATGAAGGTTGCTGAGCTGACCTTGTGGACTTGGTAATTAAGAAGATTTTAATTTTTTCCTGAAGATTCTAATTTCAGCATTTCTGGGATTATCTTTGAATGCAAAAATGTAATTTCTAGTGCCATCTTTTAGTAAGCTGCTTTTGCATATATACAATTTTAAACATATGAAAACTATTAATGAAGTCCATGTCTTTGCACTTTATGAACTTAAAATTACATCTATGCCACAATGCCTTGCAGTGCCAAAACTGAAGTCTAGATATTTAGGCACAGGACAAGCAGTTAAAGGATCATACAGATGTTTGACAGGCAACTGATATAACAGGACCTCGTGTTTATTTGTTTAATATACACAAAAGCAAGCACAACCTCTGCTCAATACACAGACACAAGGAAACTCTTATATCTCCTGGTGTGGGAAATCCCAGTAAGATTTCCCAACAGAACTTTCTCAGACAGGTCTCTACAAAGCTGGACACTTGTGCCATTACCTAACTCGGTCCTGAACTTAAGCAGCCAAACCCCCAGCATGCACTCAGTACTCATCTTTGACTTTTAAAAAAAATATATAAACAGTGCTCCTGAACACGCTATTTTTCTTGGATGGTTACTCAGTTGTATTGCAGGCAGAGAGGTGAGTAAATATCATAGCTACATCCCATTAATTAAGGGCAAATTGAATGATAATAAAACCCATGACTCATCCAGACTTATGAACCATCTCTCTTTGTATCCTGATTATCTATATTCCTCATCTTTATCCTGTAGCTGGACCAGCCAACCCATTCACCCAGTCAGACCAAGGAAGAATTTGTTCAAATGTTGTCTTGTGCTCCACAGCTTAAATGTTGTGGTATTGAGAGCACTTAATCATCTTTATTTGATATTTCTTTTAGTGCACACCACCTGAATACTACAGAATGAATGAGTGGCATAATATTGGCTTCTGCTTTAATTTTAGCTATCCATTTTATCAGCAATTCATGTAGAGATTTAAAGTTGTAAAGATTTAAAGTGATAAAGATGTAACAGTGACAAATTGTAACAGACTAGTGAATAAACTTCTGCAAAACCAGAAGACTACTACTTCTTTTGGTAATTTTGAATACTAATAGTCAAACAATCATTTTTCTCCATCTGACAAATAAACCCTTTCACCCTGAATGACAAGCAAAATCCAGGTATACCTACACCAAATCACTTTGGAATTAAAACTATTGGCTGAGGAAAATTACGTTCTCAGATTAGTGTAATTTCTCCACTAACAGTTTATCACAGCTGAAGAAACAGTAAACTAATGATCTGGGCACCAGTCTGTCAGCTTTGCCCTTTTAGCAGAAGGGCAAATGAAATCATGCTAGGAAATGCTGTGATTATAGTGAAAGTTCAGGGCAATAAAATTATTTCTAAAATCAAAGGTATTTCTCTCATGAAATAGTAATACCTTTTTTTTTGCTTTATGCGACTTATACTCTTTAATATTGCTAAAATATGATGGAAAAACCGAGGTATTTTTTTAAAAAATAAATAATGAGGATGGATAATTTGACCACACCTCTCTATTTATGAATAAAATTCAGTTATGAAACTTTCTCTTGTATTGTTTGTAGTCAGTTATGGAAATTATTTTCTATTGCAGGATGAATATTGTATTGTACAACATAAAAATAAAAAATAAAATGTGTTAATAATCTGCAATTAATAAAGTCAATCTTAGTCTTTCAAAAGTACTGAAAGTGAGGATGACTCTTTTGCTGTTCAAAATATCTTCAGTACATTGTTTTGTTTTTTATATTTAATTTTCTCACTTTTCTTTGCTTGTGTATTTGTTGGGAACAGTGATCAAAATTACCCAAAATAGAACAAGATCTCTTATTGCATTTCTTGCACATAAAGACTGAGAGACACTAGGAAACATTCTTTAATTTGAAGGTCCAGGCTGAATTCTAAACAAAATTTTGAGTAAGTTAAAGGTAATTCAAAACCTGAGGAGCTTATCTAATAGTTTCTACTAATGGATGTGCATCCATCATACACATCCAGTTGTGAAACCCTGTGAGTTGGAGAACACATTGCTGCAACTTTGCTTCTTCAAATAGTCACAAAGAACATTATTAGTCTTCTAATCTGCATTTCAAGGGCTTCTGATAAGATCACAAGACCCTAAACCACAGACAATTGTCTGCAGTTTGAGCTATTACTGCAAATTTTTGCTGAATCTTTTTGAAGCAAAGCCCTTAAAAATATTGAAAAATGGAAAGGGGAATTTTTCCTTATTTTGGGAGCAAACCCTGAGACTGGTTAAGCATGCATCTATTGTTAGATTTGCGTCTTCTCTGGAAATACTGGTAGGAAATTTCAGTAACCATTTAGCTGAATAAAATAAATACAAGTAAAGAAGTATTTCAAAACTTGACATCTTAATATTCTGAAAATTTTACTTTGTTCTTGTAGTTAGGGAAAGCTATATAGGCTGTAGTATTTGACTGGATGCATGCTATAGAGAATTATTTTTGCTATTTTATCTGGACATATCATTTATTGTAAAAAGAAGATGACTTCCCGCTGTAATTCAAATTTCCATTAATTTGTTCCTTAACATAAACTTCCTTTTTAACTACAAGAAAGGAATTGGATTTCTTTGTGCATCATTTCTTCACCTACAAATGAGCATAATAAAATTTCTTTTCCTTATTTGACCTCACTTTTCCTTTCAAACTAGATAATATTTTGAACAGAGGAGCTTATCCACTTTATGAAAAGAGACATATTTTTCACTTTAAGCCTCTATTTTCAACAAGAACAGTAATAATCATCATCACCATCCGGGATCTATTATCTTGATCTGAAGTCAAAAGAAAAACTTTTTAATCAGTTTGACTGTCTCCATAAGGATTTCTCCCTGAAATTGTTTTTCTAATAAAGGTATTAATTTTTTTTTCCAAGATTTTTCTACAGGGGTTTTTCACCCTAATGAAAAGTAACCTGTCGGGCATCTTCTGCCTCTATTTCCTCATGTTTTATTAAAAGACATGGTGGCTTCAGTATCCAGAGTCCCCTATGACTGCAGATGGATGAGATTATTCAGCTTTTATGTTATGATTACTTGAGCAAACAACCATTCAGCCTCAAGTTTTCCACAGCAATTCTTGCTTACTATAAACCCCTTTTTGTGAACTCCTCATTTTTTTTTTTTAAATGATTTTTACTTTACACCAGGACACTGTTTGGGGGGAGGGAGGCACCTTGCAGGGGAAAGTGGGCATTTAAAGACCTGGCACTGCAGGTCCCCCACTCTGTGAAGGCGTGTTTGGCTCCAGGGAGGGTGTGAGGGTGTGAAGGATGTGCCTCCTGGAGAGTGGGAAATTGTCCCAGTGATCAGAGCATGGGGTGGGTGGGACAGAGCCTCTTTCTGCAGGCAAGGGGGTGGTTACAGACGGGGGCTCCTTGGAGTGCCTGGAGCCTCCAAGGCCAAAGAAACCATGGCCGCTTTTGATGATTTTAGTATTGTATTTATAATGCTTGCTTGTGTGCTCAATATTCACCTCTAATGCTTACTGATACAAGCACTCACAGTAACTGCTGCATGTGATTGAATGGGGTGATAAATACAAGGGCCAAGTTTTTCACTTCCACATAACACACAATGTTGTGCTGTGTTTTGCTTGGTGTACTACATTTTTCTTACTTGTAAGCTGTTTTTCTGGCCTGCTGACTGTTCGTGCCTACATCAATCTGAAGTAACTCCTGAAGTGAGGTTCTGTGGGTGACTGTACATTTACAAAGGATGAAATATATTTAAACTGCAGTACAGCATTTCTTTTCCTATCAGATTCAGTAAAGTCCTCTAGGAGAAAAAGAAAAAAGAAAAGAAATCACAATTTTTGTGTGGCACTTTATTTTTTTCTATATATGCTGTGGCTGTTCATAGTTCTGGTGTGTCAGTGAGGCTATGGAATAACGACAATGACATACATCCTAAGGAAGTATTTTACTCTTTTTTATTATTGTTATTTTTCTTTCTTCCTTGCTAGTTGTGCTAAAGTGAGCCATGCCTCAGCTTCTCTTTCATATGCTCTTTCTGCTGCCACAATGTGGGTGTACTCCTGGTCTGTTGATGACAGAGTTTGCAGGGGCTTCCTGCTGTTTAGCCAGTGGATGATACTTATTAACATAGCTGTTTCTCGGAGAAATGCTGAGGATGATTTGCAGCCCATGAAATATATTCTGAACAGTCATATAATGCAAGAGGATTCTGGCTTTTGTCAGATCTGATGCTGTGCCATTGAGATAATGGGAAATTTTGCTACTGATTGAAGAGAGAAAGACTTGCTTTTTTACGTGAAACAGAGGAGTAATGATATACCTGTTCTCAAAATTTCACATTTATCACCTTTAATATATCTGTATCACTGTAAAGTGGTGCTCTCATTGTCCTTCTTGCTTTCATTCTTAGGTAACAATTTTCTTAGTAAAAGTACTCTTTTAAAAGCAATTATTTGGGTCTAATTCATAATATACAGAAACAATGCTCTAAAGGAGTCTGAATATATGTATTAAATTTATCAGTAAGAATAACTATTGTAGTACTTTTCAAAAGCAACTGCAATTTATATCTGTACTACCACTGTTTATACATCAAACAAAGTTTATCCAGATCCCAGTATATGGATTGAGAGATCCACTGAAGGCAGGGGAGTTGACTACTTACTTAATGTAGGTATCTACTTACTTCTATGAATATCTGCCTTTGTATGCTTACAATATATCTCTTTTCATTAAAAAGCCATAAACTAAACCCCACCTTTTCAAAATAACAGATTTCGAAGACTATGTATCTAAATGAGGCACTTTGAGAAATAAGAGGTGGAAAATTTTCATTTTATTTATTGTTTCTAGTGAATTAAATTGACTTGTTATTGTGGTGCATCTTTTAGCCTGAGGCTCTTTCTTTTTCTCTCAAGCCAGACCAATAGCATAAATGTCAATGGACCATTTGTATAGCTAAAATTTAAGTCACAGAGGGTCATGCAGAAATTAAACTAGTGCTGCTGTTAACACATCCTTGTGACAGAAACTTTACTCCAGTACAGTTAAAGACATTAATTAGGGAACTAGGTGTAGACAATTGTTTCCAAGGGAGAGATGCATATAACAGTGTGTTTCTCCCTCCCTGCATCGTATGGTGCAAGAATTTCAGATACTCTTGTCTGCTTATTAGATTGGAAGCTGATGATGAGACCTTAAGGCCATTTTTAATTGGGTTCTGTTGTGAGGTTGTATGAAATACAGAAGGAAGAAAGGTTTAGTGTACTTCAGCAAAAACTGGAAGCAAAGAGAGGCTGTAAAAACAAGCTTCCCTGCAGATGTGAACCATTCACACTTGTTACTACTTTGGGTAGGATCCTTTATGCCCTTCTGTGAAAAAGGATTGAGGATTTTTACTGGATGATTCATACGGGCATGATGTAGTTCTCCTAAAGGATAACAAAGCATGTGTTAGCAAGCAGTGGAATTAAAGGGTAGTAATTAGAGAAACTAGATCTTCACAGAGAACTGGATACTCTTCTTTCTCCTTAAGATAAAGGTCATTGTCAATATGGAGAGAAAAGACCTTGGCAAAACAGGAAGACATTCTTGCAGAATCACTTTGTTTTGTATTATCAGTCGTCTAAGTAGTTATCCTTTGGCATGCAATACACTGAAAGGTAAAGGAGAGGTGATCTATTCTACAGACAGCTTGGGAGTTAGGCATGTGTTCCCCCCACCACTTGCTTATGTGTTGAGTGCTGCCAAATTCATATGAGGTTTCCTGTCTTCAGACCAATGAAATTAAGATGGCTGGGTTTGTGCATAAACACAGGCACATTTGTTTGTTGACTATCAAATATTTCATTTCTATAGAACATGTAAAAACCAGAAGTCAAAGAGGGGAAATAGGCAATCAAAGTTCAAATCGTAATTTCCACTACCTCTCTATTACATGCAGAGCTGGGATGACCTGGTTCCCAGCTGCAAGAGATGAACATTACTGGAAGGAGTTCATGTATTTCCTAATGCTCACTCTTCAGGTCAAAAAGTAGAAAAAGAATTAAGGCACACATAGGCCATTCTTTTATTTTGGCCATATTACTGAAGATGGAATTCATATTTATTTTAATGAAGATATTTGTGCCTAGTAACTTAATAGTCAGTAGAGAGAAAGAAACCTCTTCAGATGTCATGGTTCACTGCAGTTAGGATAATTTTGATGAAAAATTGTGAATATAACAGCCTTAATTTCAGTAGAAGAAAAATCAAGTTTTGAAATGCCGTGAAACGGGGTGGGTGTGTATGTGCAGCAGACGAAGGTTAACAGAGCTTTCTTTCACTCAGGAATTTACACACATAAACTCACAAAAAGAACAATGAAAACATAAAGCAAGAAATGTTCCTAGTATAATGATATTTTTTATTAAAGGAGCAAAATGAAAGGCTAAGAATAATGCTAGTTATCAGAGAAAGGGATTAGATTCAGTGTCTAGAATATTTTAAATGTCACCTACTTCTGTTGAAGAAGAAGAAAAAAAGTCTTCCATCTGTTCATTGTTTAATTTACTGTTTCTTTCATACATCAAGGTTATTGCTTTCTTTTCCCAATATTTATTTAAAATATATACAGTCCT
Source organism: Corvus cornix cornix (assembly GCF_000738735.6). Lineage (NCBI taxonomy): Eukaryota > Metazoa > Chordata > Aves > Passeriformes > Corvidae > Corvus > Corvus cornix. The sequence continues at coordinate 19,255,092 of NC_046335.1, read as the reverse complement.
GGCTGCAAAGCTGTAAAAATCTGAAAACATAATATGAAACATTTCTCAGTCTACTGTATCAGCAAGATGCAATATAGATGCTCACACGTAGCTGGTAATCTTTTGAAGGCAGATTAGTTCTTTGGCACTAGAGGCATGAGTAAGTGTTGTAAAAAATGCATACTGGCTTCTCTGGTGTATCCAGAATGACTACATCACCTAAATTCTCTAAACCCAGGGTTCCAACATCATATACATTCAGTAAAGTTCAAGGAAGATAAGCTTCGCCAAGTATTTATGCTGAAGAAAACGTTTCGTTCATGTGACTGGGAGTAAGATACCACTCTGTTTTTGTGTAGAAATGACAAAACTAATAATTTATGTTAATTTGTTTACAATTATGAGGAATGAACTCAGCTGAGAGAAAAACAAGGCCATGGCAACAGAGCTGTTGTAACAGTATTCAGAAAACAGATATGAAGGAAATGCAATAGCTGAAATTTAGTGCTGAGTTATGGTCTAGGGTTCTGGGACTTTCATTTGCCTCTGTCATTTTCTTAAAAATTTTCAGTGTCGAACTAAAAGACAAAATAGTTTTTCTGTAAAAGCATTTTATCAGTAACTCACAGCATGTAGTAAAAAGTCAATTTAAAAATATTATTCTTTGAAAAAAGTTAGAATCACAATAAAAAAAGATGACATAAGTGGAAACCAGTAATTATGTAAGTATCATACTTATTTTCCAAAAAAAATTTGAGCATAAATCAAGCAAGTTGCATAAGAATTTATGCCAAATTAAGTGTTTTATTTTAAATCTTCTCTGAACTTAATTTGATAGTTCTTGATAAGACAAGCAACATCTACTAGAATCAGATGATGACTGGTTAGATAGCATCTGCAAAACCCAGAGTTAGTCAAGGTATGCCAGCCCGGGGGTCCTATCTGGGCCTTAACCAAGCCTGTCAGATCTCCCTATGACTTCTGTCCACAGCTCTAACCAAATGGCATATTTCAATGATTTTTTTCTGTAACCAGCTCAGCCAGGTCTAATCTTCAAAGCCCCAAACAGTTATGTCACAACTTATTCTGAAAAGAATCCTAATGCTGCCAAATTCACTGAAACCAGCCCTGTGATTTTTTCAACACAAGGAAAATCTTCAGAGCAGAAGCATTATCTATAATTCAATCATTTTTTACTGTTCTTTCCAGAGTCATATTTGAATCACATTTTCAATTCAGCTTCACATTTCCTCTTACATAATGTTTCCTTCCTGTCCTATGTTTGTACTTTACCAAGTAGTTACTATGAATATAAAACCTAACTACAGGCAGCTTTGAAGGACCTTGCTTCAGCATTAAACCACCAGCTATCCTCAACAATGATTCTAACCCTATAAATACCAATTTCTTAATGCAGTAGAAACTGTGAACCAAGCCGATGGTAGAACAAAACCCTGGTCTAGATGTAGAAATATGCTTCCATTGGAAAAGGGGAAGGGTTATGGCTTGAATTTGTCTTCATAAACCACTGGTCTTGGGAGTATTGAAAAAAGGAAAAAAATATATATTGTTGTTTCTTGCTTGTCATTTCCTCAACTGTTTATGCTATATTTTTATAGCTGATCTTTATTCTTTCTTTCTTAAAATTCATATATTCCCTTTCTCTACCAAATAACTGTTATTTCATGCTGTGGGAAGCTGAAAGTCCATAAAGGCCACATTCTATGCCAATTTTGAGAGAGAAAGAAAGATCAAAAATTAATTCCCCCTGGTAATTTTATCATTAGTTCCATTCTGGTGTATACGTTTCATCCTCATTTTTATGCAGGTTTATTCAGTCTTTACCTTTATCTTATTTAGGTATCAGAAAACTCTGTCAACAGTTTGAGAATTTACACAGTGTCTTGCAGAATCTTGAATTAATGCTGTTGGCATACTTCAAAACTAACTAGAAACATTTTCCTTATGAGAAAAGCTGTCCTGTAGTGCTGTTATGTGTTCCCTTCCCTGAAACACTGTATAAAAAAAAATATATAGGAGGAAAAACCAAACAACCTCCCTCAAGCCCCTCCAAAAAACAAAACAAAACTGAACAACAACAACCACCCACCCCCCCTTCCCAAAAAAACCCAAGCAAACCACAAAAAAAAAAAAAAAAAGCCTGCCTGCAAGTCCCAACAATAAAAAACAAGCCTCCTAGAATTTTTATTCCTTCACTTTTAAATGAAGAGACTTCCATGCCAAACTGACAATTTTATGTTCCTTCTTTCAGTCAGGCAGTTCAAGGGCCCAGAAAGATCCCATGTGATGTGAACTCCAATTATTAGTGTGATGAGAAAAGTAAATTGGGTGAATAAGAAATGGTTAGTGGATGGTCATAGAGCAAAGCAGTTATTTTACATTGTTTATACATGATTTATTGCAGGAGGGAAGAGGGTCAAAAGTATGTTATTGCAATTTTACAAGTGTTCCCATAATTTTGATATTTGGGTGTTTATTTACAGTAATGCAATCAATTAAGAAAAAAAGAAACTGAAGTTCTGCTTTAAAGTCATTATACACTGTGTATTTCAATGAACGGCAGGAGATATTTCAAAAGTCTGTGTGAATGTCAGAGTTCTTGTATCCTAATGAAAATTCTTATCTAAACTGCAAGATAATAAAATCTTACAGAACTGTTTGAGAAATGTGTGTGCACTGAGTGTGTGCTCAAGTGACTGGTCCTGTCTGGGAATGGGGAGGAACAGGAAGAAAGACTTTGGATATGCACAGGTATTTAGAGTAATTTAATATACTCAATAGGAGCCAGAGTTGATAAATGAGAAATCCTACTATCAATGGCTCTTTCATTCCACTGTGTTCATTGTTTTCTACAAAATTTTACTCATTAAAATGTTTAAATACAACCGGATTCTCCTACCAATACTGGTCTTTACAGAAAAAGGTATTCATATTCTTGGTCAGGACTTAAGGGAGGACAGAGGCAGGTGATTTTATTGTGTGGGTCTGCTATAGGCCGTCTGACCAGGAAGACCAAGACGATGAAGCCCCCTACAGACAGAGAAGCGCAGCCTTATGGTTTCAAACCCTGGCCCTCATGAGGGACTCCAACCACACCACCGTCTGTTGGAGGGACCACACAGCAGGATGCAGGCAACCCAGGAGATTCCTAGAATGCATTGATAACAACTTTCTTCTCAAAGTTACAGAAGATCCAATGAGGAGAGGCTATGCTGGATTTTGTTCTCTCCAACAAGGAAGGGCTAGTGGGGAATACAAAGCTAAAGGATAGCCTGGAATGCTGTGACAATTAAGCAGTGACATTTGAGATCTGTGGGGCAACAAAGAGGATAAAAGCTCATTACCCTGGACTTCAGGAGAGCAGACTTTTTTGTCTTCAAGGATCTCTTTGGTAGACTGCCATGGGATGGAGCCCTGGAGGGAAGGGGACAGAAGAAAGCTGGATGACAGTCGAGGGTTCTCTCCTCCAGACTCAATAGCAAAGCATCCCTACAAACAGAAAATTGGGAAAAGAGACCCTGGACAACCTTAAACACTAACAGGTAGCTTAAAGAAGGAGGAAGGAGTGAAAGATAGCCTGGGAGGAATATACAGAAATTGTCTGAACAGCCAGGGAGCAGGTTAGGAAAGCTAAAACAGTGGCAGAAATAAATGAGGCCAAGGATATCAAGGGTCGCATGAGAAGCTTCTTTAAGTAAATCAGCCAGAAGGGAAAGAATAGGGAAAATGTGGGTCCTGGATAGAGGAGACATGATTAGTCAGGACAGGGAGAAGGCTCAGGTACTCAATAGCTTTTTGCCTCAGTGCTCAAACCATTCTATGATTCTATAAATGATAATTTCTTTCATGGCTAGGATACTGAAGAAATATAAAAATTGTCATATATTTTATATGCTCGGTAATACATGGGTGACAACCATTAACAGATTATTTAACTAAATTTTAAGTTTTTACATGTCAAGCAGAAATACATATAAGATGTGCATAGACAATTTTAGTAAGTAGTTTTGAATAAATTATAAATTAGTTTTTAAAAGTAATTTGATTAACCATGTTAACAACAAAATTCTACACTAAAGCTTTCCTTCACCTTATGTTTGTAAAAGGTAGTTGACAGATATTGAAAATAGTGTAAAGAAAAGATTATAGCTGCAAAAATTGATATCCTTTGAGTCTGATCAGTTCCACAATTTTTTGTATGTGCACTCTTGGTTTTTCTTACTCTCAGAAATTTGTAAATCCTGGGTGACCTGGTATTTGTCCAGTACTTACCAGAACCGTGATGATCTCTCTATTCTCTTCAGTGCCCTAGCTTCTTTTTTTTTTAATTTCTTTTAACTTTTTAATGAGTAGTAATCCTCCATGGTTTATATTTACTGTTGTTCTCCTTCATGGTCATGTACAGCCTCCTAAGTCCAGGAAGCAGTTTTCTGTATGAATGAAGTACTTTTAAATGTCTGCTGGGAAGTTTTTTTCCGTGCAGTATCTTGTACCTAAAGAAAAGGTATGAATCAAAGCTGACTGCTTTTCTACAATGGCACTGCCATTCTTGTGGGGCTGTGTACTGAAGGGTAAAAGTTTGGATCTCAGATCTGTGAGGCATTATGTCCCACTCCCTAGGCAGTTACCCACTGACTGTGCCTCAGAATTAGGGTCAAAGGTGTCTCAAACAAGTTGCCTGATGAGTTGACCCTAGGGAACATAACAGATTCTGAAAAAGTCTGTGAAGTGCAAAATGTTCTTAAAGGAAACATTTGAGCTCAAAGAATAGTCCTTTGTTTCACTCGGAAGTTTCTAAGGGGTCCTAACAGATACTGGCTGGTATGGGACCAAGAACAAAAGAGCAGTGTTGGAGATGTGGGTTTTGTTTTGTTTATTTTGTTAGTTTGAGGGGTTTGGTGGTTTTTTTTTTGTTTTGTTTTTTTTTGGTTTTTTTTTGTTTTTTTTTGTTTTTTTTTATCCACCAGCAATTTATCCAGTAATTAAGCATCTAGAGAACAGTTTTAAGTAGCTGAAAGGAAGGTCAGTGGGGTGGACTCTCTGTGACATTATTTGTGTTATGCACAGATGTACCTAAGACTTAGCTCCCTGTGCTCTAAAAACTCATTAAAAGTGAAAGCCCTGATGGAAGTGTCACTAGGAAAGACTTCCTTACTCCATTTTTCTTCTTCGGGTCGAAACTTAGGAGCAGGTAATAGAGAAGGAGTGAGCCTGCGCTCACAGTGAGCCCGTGCAGAGGAGTGGTGTTACCCTGATGATAAAAGAACATGCACACTGTGGGTGCACCTGGATGTGGCTGGGTCAGGCTGAAGTGCACTCAGCACTCTGTGAAAGGTGAACTGTAGCACAAACTCTGTCGCCAAGAGTGCTAGTACAGCTTAAGTATGCTTTCTGCAGGAACAACAACAAAGTTTCTTAACTTCATACAGATGCCCTGCATATTTTTAGTCTGCTGTGGTTAACTCTGTGGTAAAATGTAACATGGGAAAGCAGACATGCTTCACAACTGCTATAGAAAACAGTGAAATACTTGCCCCTTTGTCTCCCCTTCAACTAGCTATTTTTACTTGTGTTACTTTGCGTTCCCTCCCTTCACCTCTACCTAAAGAAGTAAAAAACTCTGCTTTCTATTTATTTATTTATTAAACTGGAAATTTTTTTCACTGAAAACTGGCATAGCATGTGCAAAGTACTTAGAAATTCATCATTGATAACTCTGCAAGCCATACAGATGTTGTGTTTGTTTTATTTGAGGTCTTACCATAGGACTATGTCTAATGCTAACGAATTAGTAGTTTTTAGTATTCTCACCACCGCCTGTGTATGCAAAATATGATATCCTATTGCACTCAGGAGAGAGCTCTGATTTTGTAAATTCTTTAATGCTGTGTTAGCTTTGATGTAGAAGGGTAAATCAAACTGACATACTCAGCAGAAGTTTATTACCATTTGTAAACCAGATATTTTATTAGTGCTAATTTTTTTTTTTTAATTCTTTCCTCTTATTCGACTCAACTGGTCATTCCTCAGCAAAGATGAACATTACTAAACAGAAGCACTGAAAGTCTCCTGTGGTGCTCTGGGTGAACCCTGGGTGCATTAATTTCAAAGATACCCAAAGCCCACAATATTGTAAAAGCAAGTACAAAGAAACCAGTGTGAAGAGGTGGAAAAATAAAGTTGAAAAATCTCTGAGTTGACATGTTTTCTCTTCATCATTAACAGTACTGTGCTGTCTGTCAACTGGAGAAATCTCAAAGCCCTGGCAGTAGCACTAATTTAATCCAGTGGTAATTTATGTGCCACTCAAGAAGGGGTCTTTTTTTAACATGAAGAAATTACTCTGATTATATAATTTAATGGCAGGATTCATTACTGGGAAATGCCACCTGTGGAGAAAGATTTGCTCTAAATCCATTTCTACTGTGGAGTAGCAGATTAGTGCAGCATAAGTCACTCAAGAAGCCATCATGAAAATTATAGATGGAATAGACCCAATAAACTATGTAATCCAATGCCATCAGAGCATGATTGTTCTTTATAACGTATTTTGTATTGCCAGTGCAATATGAAATGGCTCAGATGATGAGTATTTACCTGCTTTTATAGGAAATAAATGAAATGACATTATACTAATGACAGATTCTGACTGTGGCTGCTAGAAAAGTATTATTAGCACTAGGATTAGCTAGTGTGTTTTCAGTAGTGAAGTGCAAGAAGACAAATTTCAAATATTCTATATAGTGCATTCTGAACCAAAAGGTCAAGGAAATATTCACTGCTGACTCTTTCTACGATGTCCACAATTTGAAGGATCTGATCTATATGCAAAAAAATCTGTTTCTACCTAAAATGATAATGCTCTTTCACTAGAAAAAACAGATACTTTAATTCTTCATATTCCTCCCTTTGTTACTGAAATCACCCAAAATTCTGGTTAATAGTCATCTCTATGTAAAATTAGTCAAAGATTGTTTTTCACCCGGAAGTGAGGTTAAAGCAGGATAATCTGAACAACTTTTTCTTCTGTTTAGAGTTACACTTTTATTTATCCTGCTGGGTTGAGCAAAATAATCTTCATTACTGTTTAGTACCTTTACTAAAGAGAGTATTGAAAAATAATTATTTGAGTGACATTTAGGAATATTTTCTGTTAGGGTAAAAAAAAAGGATGTAGAAATGTTGTTTTGACAGTTTTTAAATTAAGCATTTCAACCGTTTTTTACACAGGTATGCTTTTCATTTCAATGTGACTGAAATTAAAAGGGAGGCTAGAAAAAAGCATTAACTAATGTGGCATTAAACAAAACACTACATTTTTGTTGAGCAAAATGCTTCATTAGATTTCAAACATTTTTCCCCATTTGAAAGAGCATGAAGCTTCCCAAAATACCTGTTTGTTAAGTATTTTTCACTTTGCATAGATCCCCAGCTATTTCAGTTCAGTGCAAAATTAGTTGATTTTTAGGCCTCCAGTAATTTTAACCAGACTGTAAAACCCCTTAAGAGGCCAATAGTGTAAGTAATTTTCTTTTAACCTTTAACATGTTTCATAAAATTATTATCTCAAGTCATGTTACTTGTTTTGGCTCTGAACTGAGGAAAAAATGTGATGTATTTTTCTACTGTAGAGCTTTTGTCTGAGTTCCATAACTCTAGGGTAGTAATCATCCAAGCCCTGCTGTTAGATAAGTACCAACTGCACATTTTACAGGTTGCAAAACTGAGTCAGAAGAAAGCAGTAGTCCAGAAGAGATCCATTTATACCTTATCTTTGCATAGTGTGAATATTCCCCTTAGTTTCTGCAGTTTCTCATTGCACATGTGAAAAGAAAGGGTATGAATCTAAAGTTATAAGCAGCGCAAAGCAGAGATAGTAATAGAGGTCAGGTCTCATAAGTCTTGTTGTTTTTAAATACTAGATCAAACTGGAAAATAAGCTTTATTTTAAACTATGTCACAGTGGACAGCTTGATGATATAAGTCATTAATAAAAGGTCAGGGTCACTTTTTATAATTATCTATTGGGAAACTTAAGTGTATTTTGAATAAATTTATTTACATTATGAGGTATAAAGCCTCAGAACTTGAGAAAAATTAAGTCATGGAAGCATTATAATAATGAGATCCAGTACTGAAAAAAGCCTGGCACTTGTACAATTAGCTTGTCTATCTTTTTCACCTAGAGGCATAAAAACAATGCAGCTGTCACTCTTAGAATGGCTTATAGTAACACTCATTTTGAAAACTCACTTTACATTTCAATATTCATAAAATTTTAAAAGTGAAGGAGAGTGAAGGAAGATAATTCAGCTGAATAATTCTGCTAAAGTGTTTCATAATTTTGTTCTACTGTTTTCTTTTAAAATGAAGGTCTTTGAAGCAAATTTGAGGCTATGAAGTCCAGACACTGTCTCCAGTCTCCTGATGATTTGTTTACTACTAGAAAAATGCTATTCTTTATTTTTGTTGTATGTGGTGAAAGCCTATATTGCTACCCATGACTGCTTATAATTATTTCATTCAGATAGCTTCAGCTATCAAGAATAATGTAAACTGTCAGCCTAGTGGAAAAATTTATGACCGGGTGCTTCAAATGTAAAATAATGGGCCAAAAATCAATTTCTCTGCCAAATGAACTCCCTTCCCTCACATTACCTGAGAACCTTTTAATCATCTGCAAAGAAATCACTGAGCTGTCTCCAAAACATTGTTAATTAGTCTAGAAAAATGCTAGACTATCACACATCTCAGATGGGTTGTAAGAATTAAGGTCCTTGGCACTCTCCCAAATAAACCAGACTCTTGGAGCACTCCTGGTTCCTAGAATGTATAGCTCAATACAGCACTGGGCAGCAGGAGTACCTGAAAGAGGTGCTCTCAGAAACAGTATGGTTACTATGGAGATGCTGGAGCTCTGGCAATAAGCACTTAAAAGGGATGCTTGAAACTTTAGGTGTCTTCACAGTATAAAAAAGGATGCCTTGAAAAGAATGGTATTTACTTGGAATACACACACAAACACACTCAAACATATAGAGGGGATGAAAAGAAAAAGTCATTAGTCCAAAGAGTGTTAATCTGGCAATATTTGCAGTGTTGTATTATTTTGATAAGACAGTCTCCCCATAGTAATTCTCATTATGTAAAATCACCACTGAAAAGCTATAAGTACACTTTAATGTTTTAGACATTTCCTAGACTTGAAAAACCTTGGTCTGATTATTGAACAGATGTGACACCAGCTCCAGATGCTGGAACCTATTCATGGCTCTCTGTTTTCTACTTGAAGGAGACAATGGGAATGAAAGTATGAGACAGAGAAAGAACAGGAAGGAAGTTTACTGTAAGTTGAAAAGACTGGCACACTTCTGGGAGAATTGGCTTTCTTGAATTTATTAATTTAAGCTAATGGCATTATCAGTTTTAATGACACTTTGACTAACTATCATTGGATCTTCTTTTATTTTGCTTAGGGTTTCTTATTATGCATGTTCAGGTAAAAATAAATGAAGAAATTATCATGTCTGAGGATTCCTTGTGGAATATTGACTTCCATTTTTTTAAAAAGTGTGTTGTTGAAACAGCACCCAGATGCTGAAGTTTAAACTGTAGAAATTGCTCATCAAAGTTGTTGTGTTTCACCTTTGAGCATAGTAATGGAATAGTTAGAATTATGGGAGAGAAGCAAAATAGAATCCAGACCTGGAAAGGGCAGTTACCTTGTAGAGATGATCTGAACACAGACGTAGCCTTTTAGTGATTTTGGAGGAGCTACTTGCCTGTTGAGATTAAAGATAAAGCAGAACAAGAGTGTTCAATGGCTCTAATGGAAAGTTTGTCTGTTTGATCTAGTTCCAGATCACTATCTACCACTCACCCGGAATACTGCCTCTCCCAGAAAGAGTCAACAACAGCAGTGCTTCCAAATATGACATCATTTTCTCTACTCAGAAATCCTATTTTTAGTTATTTATTTGATGTCAATGGAGATAACAGGAATTGTCTTTGCCTAGTAGATATCACTGCAAAAAAACCTCCCAAACCCACAATAAAGCAAAACATCAAAAAAAGGAAAGATGTTAAATATATCTCCAAGAGGTTGCTCCACCCCATTGTCATCCTGCATGTGTTTATTCTTTCCCCATTGTTTCTTAAGTATCAGTTTTTTAGGTCCTTAGAAAAGGTTTCCTCAAGAAGCAAAAAATACTGTTTGAGGAAAGTATAATATTTTTGTTTATATTTAAAGTAATTAAATATCTAAATACAAAAATGTGTCTGTCAAAGTGAAAAAAAAAATCAATAAAAGCTTTCTCAGATGACTATTTTTTTACTTTACTTGTATTGCCCTATGGCACTACATCAGTATTTTATACACACACACACACATACATATATATATATATATAAAACTAGAATGATTTTCTAAATGTTTTAATTTTGAAACAGATTCTTTGCTTCATAATTGCCTCCTGTATAAGCTTCCCCACTTGTAATGCAATTAACAATTTAATCTCTTATTTGTCAAGATCAACTTGGAGGCTGGTATATTTTTTAAATGCTTTTACTTCTTTGTATTAATCTTTAGTAAGTTTGAAGGTTGTTTCGAACTCTCTGGGAGTGTTCCCCAGATCAGAATGAAAGACCTGGCTGTCACTTACCTAGGTCTACTGAGGGCTGCATGGTTTTTCCAGTAGCAGAGGCCAGATGTGAGCAGATGCTGGAAAGAAATTAGCAGTCAGTGGTGTTCCCAGAGCACTCTTTGGGCCAGATCACACAGACTGGCAGATTTGGAACCATTCAGAAAAGGTTCCCACTGTTTTCCCCTAGTACCTTTTTCTTCCTTGTCCTAGGCACATTGACCTTTTCATTCACCACTTCAAAACACCTCATGGTTCAGTTACTTAAGCTATGTAAGTCTATCTCACTAAACCAATTCCTCAACATTGCAAGGCTCTCAGCTACACAGTCTGATTTTGGCTAGAAACTATTTCAAATGCTGAGGGGAAAAAGCCCTTTCTTTAGCTTCTTTAGCTTCTCTTTGGCCTGCATGTATTGTAAAACTTACCTAAGAAATACAGGTTGCCAGTTAGATGATATAATATTACCTCCCCACTATGTGCTGCATAAAACCTCCCCCTGTTGCTCTAACACAGAGGTAAAACCATAATCAGCCCTACAAAGACTAGGCATTTCCTTAATGAATGTATCCATTAAGTAGAGCACTTTCCCTTCATCAGAAAGGGAAAGATAAACTTCTTTTTCTCCGTGAGCATAACAGGAATTAGAGATCCTCCTGTTCCCTGGACCTTGCTTTCCAATTACAAGGTTTTATGCTTTCAAACCCTTATCTCAGAACATGAGCAGGAGATGGAGAGACAGCCTTCAATCAATGGTGGCAACAAAATAAAACAATACCTTCCAAACTGCTTCAAAAGTACACAGGAAATATTCTTCAAGATCTTTGCTCTTCTCCTGATTGACATAATGCAATAAGACAGGAACAGCAGGTCCTGTTAAACATGTGTTTTTAAATACTTTTTATGGACACATTTCATTCTATCCACATAGTGTTAAGTGAGAACTTTCATGAAAAAGTAATGGGAACTAAAGCTGTAGTCAGCTGTAGGTCAGGGAGCAATCTCTGTTGAATGAGCCTCTGTAGGCCTTCATGAGCACTAGAAGACTAAAGTTCATGCATGTACTGGGATCAGGTGATGTTTATAGACAGATAACTTGTTAAGGATGCAAAGGTGTACTGAATTGAAGCACAGTTTTAAGGAGGAATTCACTGGATGGTGATATGTTTTGAAAGTCTTGGACCTAAGTTGCAAATTGCATTTTTACAGGTTTCACCCACTACTGAATATTCATCAACAATCTAAATATTTAGGAACTGATCTACTTTTGTTTGCAAGTAAGAAGGAAAAATATTGCAGGGGCCAGGGTGGATGTGGGATTAAAGAGCTGTATGTGAAGCTCCTTATGCAAAAAAATACATTTAAGAAAATTATTGTTGCTTTTCTGCCTCAGTTTCTGTTTCTCTAAAGTGCTCTGTCTCAATGTGATTTTGTTTTTTTGATCCCTAGAAATCATCCTCTGTGACTCACTACTGTATTCTGACTGTGCACTTGAACACATCTTAAGTGCAGCATTTAGACAGGTAGCAGGAATGTTTTAGCACAAACAAGACCCTACTGTGTGTGAGCCACGTGGAGTTGCCAAAGCCATCTGCTTGTCCTGACCTTACAAGGATGTCAAGAACTTCAAATAGATGAGATGTTGCTGAAGCTTTTTCAGGAAGAACACTGACTTCATATGCCCCCCAAGGGCAGGTATGAATTGTATCTTTGTAAAACTCAGGTGACTGTTCTGTAATGTGTGGCTTCACCAAACTACACTGAAAGCAAGTCATATCCTGGCATGTGCATGTGTGGAATGTAAGCAGAGATGTGTACTTCAGTTTGCTGCTTGGCTTACATTCCTCAGGCAGAATAAATATACAGGTACTGTGGCTTGTGCAGTCTTCAGGAGGGACAGAAAGGAACAGTAAAAAGTACTGTTCTTTCATCCACATTGAAATGACGATAATTTATTTATTTGCGTTAGGTCAAGGAGGGGGGTTGGTTTCTGAAGTGCTAACCTCATCTCACAAATTAGCAGAGTGTTTAGTTCCCCCCTTGGCAAAGGATGTGTATGCACATGTAAAGTGCTGATTTGCTGACTGTCTTAAAATGACCACCAGGATATGGTGTCAGATTCATATAAGAAGTAACAGATTTTAAATTTTTGTAAAAAAGTCTGTGGCATTTTGAAGGATGATGAAATCACAGTAAGGGACAGGCAAAGGATAATGGCAGATTGATAAAGATTTGTGTTTAAAAGCACAAAATCACAATTTTAATAGCAGATATGCTTTTTTCTATGTATGCTACATCATATTGTTTCTCTATAGTAAATTCTAAAGGATACTTCATCTTAGGATTTTCAGCTGTAATGTATAATTACAGGGATGTAATTTGAAAGTTATTTCTTTTTAGCATTTTATAATTCATGCCAGTCGAACTTGGCTGCACAAATACCTACTGAAAATGGAAACAAAAAAAGGGCAAATTCTTAGTGAATAACTTATATGCTGAAATATTTGTAACATAATCTTTGTACTGTAACCTCTTTCAGCTGATTTCTATGCATATCTAAAGAACATCTAAAGCTCTGAATGAATTTTACTAAATTCATCTGGGATTGCATCCGGGTTTCTAGTTCTTATCCTGCAAGCCCATGAGTAACTTTCTTCTTAATGTAGAACTTTGAAGTCTTTTTAAAAAAATTAGTTAGGATGAGAGCATATGTTTTTAACAAACCCTATATGGCAAGTCTGCATACAGCAGCAAACTGATTTCCTGTCTCTCAGATTCAGGCCTTCAAACTGTCAGTGTCACTAGTGAAATCACTGCTCAACAGCTGCTGGCAGGAAGTTCTGAATACCTACTTTAATTAACAACTTTATAAATAAACAGTGTCAAGGTTATGCACTTGGTGAACAATTCTCTGACATCTGGATAAAAAAATAGCACATCTATTTAATTTTTCATATTGAAGTCTTAAGTAGAAGAACCTGCAATATTTTTGACCCAACTAGCAATGCTAGTACTTTCCAAACTAGTAAACTCTGTCAAGACTCTTTCACTTATGACAATGACCAATACTTTGAGGAAGTACTTATGGAAGTTATTTCCAAGAGCACTATAAAATGCATTGCTCCATATCAGCGATGCTCTAAGTCGAAAAGGCTCAGAGGACTGAGGCTTACCAACAGAAAGAATCTAATGAAAGGACTAAAAGTTCTGGGACTTGCATCACTGCTAATTATTTTCCCCACATGATTCATTCATCAGGTGCATTGCAGTCAATGGCTGTGTTAACAGAATGTGGAGCTCTAAGTCTCAGTGCAAGGCTACCTGAAGTGAGAGAACACCACCTGAGGAACTAAGAGCAAGGGTAGCTTCTGAGACTCTTCCCACTGTATATGACATACCTTCAGATGGAGGCCTTGAAGTAAAACAATCTGTAATTCTCACAATCCCGTTATTCCTTTTCTGTGGTATTGAGTGAGAAGTTTTGGAACTGTAGCTACTATCTCAGACTTTGTCTCCAGGTAAGACAGCAATTAATAACAATAAGGAAAAAACCAAAAAATCTGCCTAATGTAGGCACATATGGTTCAGAAGAGCCAAACTTATTAAAATACACCCGACCTTACAATAGCAAGTAACGTATACAAAGGATAGCTCTACCACAGATTGGTGCTGACCTGTGGGAACCTGGATGACCTGTAAGTCCACATACCTCTATTTGTGTCTAATTCCTCATTTAAGTTATTGCAGGGAACAGAAGATCAAGATACAAAAATATTTGAACATCTGTTTTGGTTGGTTTTTTTTTCTTTTTTTCTTTTTTTATTCTTTTTTCTTTTTTTCTTTTTTTCTGTAGTGGTGTGACAAACTGGAGTATAAGAGAACACAGTAACAGATTTGAAAATATTGGGTAATCAATGATTTTGTACATTTTGAAATTTTGATCACTTCCAAATGGTCTGGTTGGAACATTAATGCCAATGTATTTAGTGACACAAAGAAGAAAGGCATCTGTCTATATAAAATAACCTTTCTAATTTGATGGAAATCACATAAACCAAATGAAAAAGAAATCCATCAATAATTAGATCCCTGATTTCAAAACAGGAGTACTTTGTGGTTAGCATATATTTCTGGAAATTCAGTAGAGGAATGGGGCTTGGCTATAAAAACCTATGAGGCTGATATGGCTAGGCTGATAGAATTGTTTGATTCCCACTGAGAGAGGCAGTCTCATCTGTCTTCACTCTGCTTTGCCCACTGTCCTTTATAAACCTTAGATGAGCAGTCATCTTGGCATGTATCTGACCTCTGACAGGCCAATTCAACTGTACAAAATATTGACTTCTCGTGTTTCTTTGATTCTCTGCCAAATTAGGGAGTTGTATCTGCTTAGTGAGAAGCCAGAGGAGTGCTTGAGCTGGTGGGAATTGGTGGCCGGGAGCTGGGATGGGCTCTGCAGTTGAGAGATCCTTCTGACAGCACCTGGACATTAGGTCAGGTCATCAATCCTATTTAAACATGATTGTCGGTGTTAATTTAGCCATACTGGTTTTTTCTGTGCAGTCTGTCTTTACTGAAAACTGATTTACTTTGATGCATTTTTCTGTCTTTTCGTTTGTAGTTTGAGATTTTATTTATTATTTTCTGTCACTTGCACCAAGAGTACTCAGGCTCTTTGAGGTCGTTCCAGATCTCCAGCATGTACCAATTCACCACTTGGTATTGCAATGAATTATATCAAACCTGAATAAGGAATTATATCAAGGTTGGCCAGTGTCAAGAACTGCATAGTTTTTAATGGTTTTAAGAGGCGCAGTCTTTCTTGCTTTGCTGTAAAGGCATTAATGAAGTATCAGAAATCTCTACTCTCCAGTAGGACTAAGGCCTCAGTAAAACACCAATTGGAAATATATTGTTGCTTTGTGACTTCAGGACTGAGCCTGAGAGAGCTATAAATCAGCAGTGTCAGCTTAGTAACAGCTGTAGGAGGTTGAGAGTTGAGAATTATGTTCTTCCCTAGGTCATATTCCTTCTGGGACTATGAATAGAAATGGCGTTTGGTGCCAGTTTGTGCTAGCAAATTAGTTCATCACCAAGTTGCTTTCACTCTCTAAGGACTGATTCTGGGGCCCAGAGTCCAGAGCAGTATGTTTGCTCTGTCTGCTTCTAGTAAATGCACTCCAAACCCCATGCATTTCAGGCGGGTACTTTGTGCAAGCTTTTGCTCACCACAGAAACTAACACAGGGACTCTTCAATAGAGCAGTGAACAGGATCCTACTGTACCTCACACATCTGCTGCAGATACACGTGCCTCTCCCCACATCCCATCAGTCTACTCTAGTTAACACCTAATAAATCCTAGAGAAACCTTCCCTTGCACATTTTGTTTATAATGTAATGCCCATGTCTTTGATAGTAATCTTCAGGCAAACATCTGTATTCTTAGCGTCAGACAATGAATTTCTTTTCACACATTTGTGAACATTTTTCCTCTAGGTTAATATCTCATAAACACAGTTTCTTTTTTAGTTACATGACAAGACTTTTTACTCAGCAGTGATCTTCATATGTATTTTTAACTTCTTTTAAACTTCTTTTAAAACTAAATTCTATCCACTTGTTAACAGATGTCATATTGATCTTTTAATTGCATTTCACTTAACTACGAATACATAGTGTTTCATAACAGTTTTCAGATGCTGGCTTTTGAATACTTTTCTTTCCCTCCTTTTTGTCAAAACATGAAAAAAGTATTCTGAATCTTTAGTTTCAACTGTACTACATTCCGTATCTTCCTCTGTCTGCTGAAAACATTATTGTGTCTTGGTATTTAACACCCTGAGAGCAGTGTTATACACAGATGTTCTATCTGTAAACCACACACATACACACACAAAGTCTGTGAAAGAAGAAAACTAAGATATATCTTTGTAAAAGAGGTAGAAGTGTAAGTACTTCTCATGAAGCTAATTTTGATGAGCAAGATGTGACTCTGGAACTAAGTGACAAGCATCTAGAAAACTCAATACAGTTTTTATGCATACATTGATTTTTCAATCTTTTCAAAGGTCTTGCTATATAACAGATAGACCATAAATCTATTCTCGTCTTTCCTAAGAAAATACCATTTTTCTGTGTCCAAACTTCCTTTGCCTTAACTCAAATACATGAAAAAAAATCAGATAAAGAGCTATTTCTCCAATGTTTTCAGTAGCAGATTTTGTTGCCTTCATTCTTCATGCACATTGTAGTCAGTAGAGACTGAGCAAGATATTAGGCTGACAAAAGTTAGGCTTGCCTATTGTTAATATCCAGATATACTACTGATTTTGAGGCAAGCAACTTTTATAAAACTGTGACAGACTTTTCAAGGCATTGACTATTTCAATTGAAAGATCACTAGGAGCTCTCTGCTATTTGACTATGAACCTCTTCTCTTGAGGGTGAAAATGAGTGTTTATCATAGTAAATTAGACATATGCTGAACCAGTAGTACTGAATCTTTTTATGTTTTTAAAGTTTGGCAGGTTCTCAAGGAGTCTATTGATTGAGACATTAAGGTGTCACACGCTCCCCTCTTCATCTTGTCCTCTGTAAAATGTCAGCATTCTCATGATATGTGTGAAAGGAAACACAAGGATGAAAGAGCTGTAAAGTGGGCTGGACATCCTCAGCACTAACTTCACTTGTGTACTTCACAGACAAAACTCAGAATCTCACATTATCAGTCTTCAGAGACATAATGACATATCTTGTCCTCTCACAGTAGTCTTTATCATATTGCAATTAACATCAGCAGAAATTTTGCTGTAGACCCAAGGCAAGGTGTAACCACAGTGCTCAGAGGAGAGTCTGTGTAGTGGATTCTCACCGTGCTATGGCATGGAATGCACATCTCACTGTGGGTTCCATGGGCAGCAGGAGGGCTTTGCTGCATCTCTCTTCCCCTCTCCTCCTCCACATGCTTCTCCAAATTCAGTCTTACAGTCCATTGCAAAAGTCCCAGGATGAACACTTAGGCAAATTATTTGTAAGAACAGTGTGGCAGTGCTGTTCTGAGCTGAAACTGAAAGCTTTTACGCAAAACACGAAGTGGAGAGAGAATAGAGGAAGAAGTAAAAAGAGGAAAATTCAGGAAAAAATGTGAACATTTTTTTGTTTGAGGAAGAAGTAAAAAGAGGAAAATTCAGGAAAAAATGTGAACTTTTTTTTGTTTGATTTTGGAAAGAATTTTCATTTCTGAGTTTTTGTGAATGTTTCCTCTTTTAATCTTTGCCACTCATATTAAGAAATAATATAACATGTTATAATACATATGAACTTAAATTTTTGTGAGAGTAATTTAAATTTAAATTTGACTTTTCATGATGCAGCTGAAATGAGAAGCAACTTTTTTTCATTTTCTTTTACACCAGGTCTATCTTTAGCAAAAAATGATAATACACACAGTTAAAAACATCACAGGAATTTTTAAAATTAATTTTAGTAGCTTTGTGTTGTTAATCAGAAATATTGCAGTCTAATGAAAAATCATAATTTGAATATCTCATAAATTAATTTGTGTATCAACTCACACTTGTAAGATTTATATGAATTTGGAATTAATTTCATTACATGAACTACTGACTTCCAGTAGCCACTACTGAACAGTTCTGAAGGTCACAAATAATTTTGTAAGAAGTAAAAAAAAGTCATCTTAAGTAGCAGATTTCGTCATCTGCTTGGTAAAATTTACAAAAATAAATTGGAGGAGAAAAAGGTGTTTATTCCCCTTACTCAAAATTGTGTCACGCCACTTACCCAATTGGTGGATAAACTGGGTAGTGACAACAGAGAAAACCAAATCTGTGTATGTAAAGTAACTGTTGAAGGTTTTTAAAAGAGAGTGAAAAGGGGACAGCATAGATAATGTAAAAAAATAATTTTGTAAGAAAAAAGAGGGAATTCAGTAGAAGAGAATCTCATCTGTGCTTTATTCAAAGAACTGTAATAGTTTTTACTGGTACCTCCTCATTCTTGACATAGCAGTGAATCTGAACCTGGCTGTCTGCTTTGTATTCTGGGTGGAAACAAAACATGAGACTTTCCATATTCTGATTAAGAGCTTGGATAGCCTACCATATGACCTTGTCTCCATGAGCTATGAAAACACCTATCTAGAATTTATATTTTTGCCCTTCTTCAAGGGATTGAATTTTTTGGGAGATACATTTTTATGCTTCAAAACAGAAAGATGCCTGCGAGCTAATATGTACATTAAACAGCTAAAAAAGCCCCCCCAAAACAACAACAACAACAAAAAAACCCTAAAAGCTCAGTATTGTGATTCTAATTTAATCTGTAATTAACTTATTACTTTGAACATTATTTTTTCCTGATGTTCAAGATACCAACTTTTTCCTTGCTATGTCTTCACTGAAAGGTTGTTAGAAAACACTAGTACAAATTTGATTCTGCTCTTAAAATACACCTCAAATTCCTTAACAATATTTTGATTTACATCAAATCAGGTGAGCAGGAAATTAACATTTAGATGCAGATGTTACTTCATTTTCCAGTTTATAGCAAAGGTGTATTTCTTGAGACTTCCATAGCTTTTTCACAAGTTTCAGCTAATTTTTAAAGAGTAGACATATTCACTCAGATTTTTAAATTAAAAATATTAACATTACAATAAAGAAATTTTGAAAGTACTCATATCTTCTTCTCTCTAGGTTACAGTTTGCATGTCCAGTAAGGATATGACTAATTTAATTCCAGCTTTGCAGAGTACTTTTTACTACCCAGAATAAACCAGATGCTTGAACTCAGATGTTAATCTCCATAATATTTTTATCTACATTCAGCTGGAGACAGAGGGTATGTCCATTCTCTAGGGCAGTAATTTTGCCTCTCCATTACTTAATGGAATAGCATGTTACTTCAGAACACGTGTATATGCTGATCTTCCCTGAAATATCTGTAGTACCACACACTGAATTTTCTACAATCTTTTGCTTGTTCTTAAAGTCAGCTAACTGCCGTATTACTGCAGCTAAACTTAGCGTGCGGAACATATGGCAAAGAAGACGACGCCATGTAAGGTCTTGGGCAGCTTCTGTTCAAAATTCAGCTCTGCTTTCCCTTCTAGTCTTGCTTTTCTCCACTCCTTCCTTACTCCGTGGAACTTTCTAAAACAACCTAGATGCTAAAAAAGCAATAATGTAAAAAAAAAAAAAAAAAATTCAAAAAATTGACAAGGTTGGGTAAAGCCCAAGAAAGGAAAAGATGTGTGAAAAATTATAAACAGATTAACGGCAGCAGGAGGAATGGGACTGTAATAGAAGGAGTCAAGCACAGCATTAGTCATGTTTTCCCGTTGTGTAATACTTGCCTATTTTGTGTATGAACAGATACCCTTGCTCTTTGCAGAAATGTTTCAAATATAAATCCCATCGGTTTGGATGGATTCTATCTGGACTTGCAAATTATGTTACTGGAGATCATTCGTCTGTTTTCCTTGGTTTCACTTTGCTGTTTGCTTTCTGAAAGATGCATAGAGACTCCCATGTGCAATCTTCCAGCTAAAATTGAAGACAGCCCAAAAGATGCAATAAAGCTTTGCTGAGCAATTCCTGTTCTCGCAATTACAGTATATTTTCATTAAATGGCTCTCCTGAGACAACTTCTCCAGGTGCAAGATTGCTGTAGGTTTGTGGCTCTCAAAGGTGCTGAAATTCTATACCACTTTATTATCCTCTACATCACACTATTTCATACAGCTCTTCTGTCTCACATATTCCAACAGAACTTGACCAAGGCAGGAACTGCCACTTTAGCAAGAATGCCAGCCACACACAGGGAAATGTATAGCTTGCATTCCTGAGGCATTGAAATACTTTTATTATGAAATTTCCTGTACAAAACTACTAGCCTTTTAGGGAAAACTACCTTTCCTGCAGAGAAAATGAGGGATCATATCTAGTATATGCAACAAATTAGGAAGTTTTACTGATTTCTGAAAAAAAAAAGAAACTTTTCTCAAAATATGAAGTCTGGAACATACCATTAGCAGTCAAATTAAAAGGTTTGCTTTATAAAGACTTTTAGGAAGTGTGCAGAGTTTAACAATACCTATTTAAGAGCAAGAACATTAAGACAAGAACAATGTGTGTTGTGTTTGAGAGGAGAAAGGAAGAGTTTATTATTAGTGGACAGAAGAGCAGTTCAAAACTAAGACTGAGTAATAATAAATACTCAAAATTTCATAACATTACTGTTAGGCAATACAAGAGATATCAGACTAATGGCATCCTAGGATATTCAGCAGTGGACATACATTTCTTTCTATACTGCAGAAAAGGAGTTCAACTTCTGTTGTAACTGAATGATTCAGAATTTCATTCAGAACCTGTCTTAGGTATCATCACCTTTGACATGCAATTGGGATTTTTTTGTTTAGTTAGTTTTCTAGTCATGAGTCTTGCTTATCATTTGGGTACATTAATGTTTCCATATAAGGTTCAGTGTTTTTGTGACAGCTCACCAAATATTTGACTTTCTCATGCTGGCTCGATCTCGTGTCCTTTATTAAACTTTACATCCTCCCAAAGTGCACTATGCAGTTTTTTACACTTTGTTTCTCGTGGAGGCTAAGCTAAGCTTCTTTATTAATGCACCGTTGAACAGCAATGTATGTTTGTGACTTTTGTATATTATATATTTATTTTATTTGCTTTATTTTTCTCCCAAGAAAGAGCATCAGAATTATTCTTCAGCAAATATTAATTGTTAATAATATTAATGTGGTCAACATAATTAATATGAATAATCTAAATAATATTGATTAATATAAATTTTAATTGCATGTACTTAAAAGATTTAAATAAGGTTTGCAGTACATTTACATAAGATTTCAGACCTCTAAGCTTTTGCAGTGTTTCTTTAAAATAAGAATAAAAAGGCATTGCAGGTATCTATTCTCAGTATGGGATAGTAATATAAAGTTACTGCTGGTTTTTTACATAGGGGGTTTTTAATTAGATAGTTACTTTTGAAATGTGTTTAATGTGAATTATTTTCATAATGCCTCTTTGCATAAATCACTGTATTTATTTTCCAGGCTTTTATACTCACTTTTCAGTAACCAAAATATATAGGAAAAAGGGATCTAACTAATTCTTTTCCTTTCTTCATTGTTAGACTGACCTTATGTATTACATCTTGCACCTCAGAGCAATACAAATCTTCCAAGATTGTTCCATGCCTGACTTGAATTTAAAAATACTTAGGGTTAGACTCTAACCAATAACTTTTCAGTTTCTAATTTCTTTTGTGCTTTTGTCTGGATTGAGCACCAAGCTGACACAGACCTACTGAATGCAAGATAAAATTAGATTTATCTTCTTTTATGAAGAGGTTTGTGCCCATAAAACTCTGAAAAAAATCTGTGATCCTAGAGCTAGCCAAATGCTATATATAAGTAAAGACAAGGTAGGCAAAATGTTTTTGAAGTATCCAATCAAAAACATAATTTTTGAATTTCTAGAAAAAGAAAAATTAATTAAAAATGGGAAATATGCTTAGGTGGCTTGCAATCGTGCTCTCACTTAGGGGAAGTTTATGATCCTGGCTTAGTGCAGTGAAATGTAGGTTAATCAAGGATGATTCTCTATGAATTTTCCTGGGTTAAAGAGATGTATGGTATTCAAAGAACAACACAAAAGCACATTATCCGTTCATCAGTATGTGTAGGTGGGATATTAGAAGGTCTCTATCAATCAGAGTAAGTCTTCTTCTAAGTACAGTGGGAACAAACAACTTGTCTGACTTTAATGCCAATGATACTATGGGTGAACGTGATGATATGGGAGATGCCTGCCTATGTTCTCTGTTGAGGAGGGCGTGTTTTGGCCAGTACATGAAGGAGCTGACTTGTGTTTATGACACAAGCACAGAATACCCAAATTAGCATGACTGCTGTCAGCAAATGCAGCATCAAGTACAAAGGTGTAATAACTTTCTTCTGTACAATCTTAAATAGGCTTAAAATCTTAAATTAAAAGAACACAACACCTTCTGACAGCCTGTAATATCCCAAGGGCTGTAACAGTTCCTTACAAATGCCCTAGTGAGAATAATACTTCCTAAAGGAACAAATAATCCAGCAGGAAGAGAGATCTTGTTCTTATATCAGTTATCAGTTGCATGATACAAAAGAGAAAACCGGAAGAGATAGTTTGCAAAATAGCCCGTCATAAATGCAATGAACTCTGCCCAGTCCTATAGGCATACAAGAGACACAGCTTTGAAAAGAACAGCCTTGGAAAAATGGAAAGGGTATGTCTACATAAGGACACAGGGAAATTAATTGAATGGTCTAAAAGTGTGGATTTAAATTGCCTTAGTTAAACCACATAAACAGTTATGTGGATACCCTCCCTAAACATTAAAGGGACTTAAATCTGATTTAACATAATCCACTCCCAAGGCAAAGTAAGATAAAATGAACTAAGACTATTTTAATTCTGAAATGAGGTGTTTGCACAGCCATATAATAAGTTAAATGTGATCTAGTTACTTAGGGTCAATTCTCTGAATGACATTGATGTAAAAAACCTAAGAACTGAGTGTGTTTTGCAAGATGTGCAACCATACTTTTCTTGCTAACAATGTCTCAAAGCATCTATGCTGTACTCAGCACATGGAACTCAATATTTCCACAAAGGCAAGATAGACTAGGGCTGTAATATTCTAGCTAACACATGGTTTGCTTTGGAGTTTCTTCCTCGCTTCTTTTAATATAGCTATTTGAAAACTGAGGTAGAAAAGAGAGTGGAGAAGGCACATAAGGTTCCAGGACAATCACAAAATGAAAACCAGATATTTATGAGAGAGAGTTGAAACAGGATTTGACCAGCTAAAGATTGTCGGTCTTTCTTAGGCAGTTAGTTTTTCCCAAATAATGTATGGAAAGATGGGCATGAACCTCAAAGAACATGTCCTACAGTGATCAATACAAATAGATACTTTCCATTCATTTTAGAAGCAGCTACATGCACTACTGAAGGATAGAATAAATCCCTTAATTTTGTCCTGGCATTAATAGCCTATTAAGATCACATTACAAAAGCCTAACTGTTATCAATGTCAGAAGGAAACTCTTAACAATGAATTGTTTTAAAACATTACAATAGGACATTGAATCAAAAAGTTATTAATTTTATCGTGTCAGAGAACTTATTCTGATCTCTTCTAAACCTTCCTCTATTCCTAAATATTAAATCAATGAGACTAGGAGTCTCATATTATTTTTTAAATTGAGCTTGTAAGACTAGTGTTATGTGTTTATACTATTCCTCCTCAAGGCAGTCCATTAGTTCTGATTAATTTTAATTAATTAATCCAGCAAATGGCTTTTTATCTCTGTACTTTCAGTAGCTGCTCCATGCTAACATTTGTTTGAGTTTACATTTAATAAATATCTTAACCCTTCAGCAGCAGCTTGAGCTGGAGTGCTGGTAATGAAGATGTATGGAAATCAGGACAGGGGAAAAGCATTAGAATGAAATGGATTAAGTTGGCTGAGAAGTTGGAAAGGCTCACATAACAAATGATGCTACAAGCATGTCAGGGCTGAATAAATACCAAATTGATTTAACTGGGTTACTTCTTCAAGGTCACACCTAAGAGATTATATTTATGGCTTTTGCCACACAAATTCTATTTGGATCAGTGAAGAGCGAAGCAGTGACCTGGAGAAAAAGAAAAGGTACTGTTAATTTCCATACAATGTCAGCAATTCTGTTGGATAATATGCAATTCTTATGTTTTCTAAATATAAGAGATTTTTTAAATCCAATGTTCAGTGACTAACCCTTATAATACTGCACAGAAATTACATATTACCTACCATCTGTCCACCACTTAGCCGACTGGAAAGAAGCTATTAAATAAAATCTGGCTACTGATGATCCAAGGCTGTGCACTGTCTAGAACCCTCATTTGTTCCTTCATTTGAGCCTGCATAGTGACTTGAAAGGAGAAGGAGTTTAATAATAAGGACAGACTCCACTGAGATAACTTTCTTTGTTTTGGTTGAAATTTTACATTTCCTGCAGTCAAGATTCCAATTCAAGGAAAGCCAATGCATCTAATTGATACAGTTTTGAGTTACTGGATATTGAAAAATATGATGCTCATCAGTATGTAATTACTTCTTCAAATATTGCCAACTGATAAGGATTTTTTTTTTAAATTACCAAAATTATTTTGATAATGTGAATTAATTTAATTTTAAAGAAGGATCTAAAATCACCATGTAACTTTGAGTTATAGTTGATTATGATATTTAAAACATGCATAAATTAAGTATAATTAAAATTTTATGCATGATTTTGGTTTGAATTTCATCTTGTTTTTTATTGTCTTTTTGCATAATATATTCACAATTGGACAAAGGTGTTACAAAGCTCTGAAATTCATTGTGAGGTAGAAATTTTAAATCCCTTATCCTTTAACTTCAACTCATGCAGTTTCTCACACTGCATGGGGTAAGCAAACAATATCTTCTTGATGGTAATTTTATTAGCTGGGGCCATGTATGATATGGGTTTAGAAAAGCACAGAAGTAACAGTGTTCACCATCTTTGGTAAAATGTCTGCCTAGTATCCCCCTGGTCATTTAACCTTGGAACCTAGAAGTTTATTAAGCCTCATCCCTTAAACATAACAGAGTATCTTTAAAGATGCAGTATGGATAATAAGGCATTTTAAGAGATATTTAATAAGACATTTTCAATTTAAGAGTTTTAAGATACACAGTGGTTTTTTGCTGACATTATTCCACAATAACAGTGAGGCATTGTGAAAGTAAAAGTCAGTTGCAAGGACACTTGTACTTGCTGGTTATATTTGATAGGTGGTGATTTTGTGGTTTGTATAACATACTGAGAAATGGAAAGAACCAATATTTGCGTAGGACATCTCATTAGAATGAAAAGAGAGATTGACATACACAACTAAATACTGCGGACTTTTCTACGGGATTCAAAAATATATGTTGTTTACTTTGGGATAATTTTCATCCCTGCAAAGGCATCTACAGATGCCTCAAAATGAGTGAAGGAATATAGTGTGTAACAGCATCATGGGGTGAGGATTATGCAGCCAGTGTCAAGATAAAGGACAGGAAGAAAGCAACATTTTGGAAAATAAAACTAACTTCTAGTAACTAGCTCACACTTTGAAAATAATTGTTCCTTTGCTGATTACCTAAATATTCTTTTTATTGCAGCCATGAAGCTAGCTAATGTTTCCATATTCCTTTTTCTCAAAAAGTCCAATGTTTCATTTCATATTTGACAAGATTTAATAAGAAAATTTGATAAAACAATTTCATTGTCTGAAATATGAACCATATGAGAAAGGTGCAGTTGAGGGAAATCAGTCTGCCTTAGCTGATAGCCGTGGAGTTAAATCGATTGACACATCACACAGCTATTTTGCCAATGATTCATCTAGCGTTAAGTTTGCATCAGTGTTTAGTAACAGATTGATGAGGATGCCAGTAAGGAGTTCGCATTGGTGTTCAGATTATACACTTACAATCTATTAGTAATATTTTGATACTATTAATATTGATAAGTTTCTTACTAACATTATTATGACATTGATTTATCCCCGCTTAGGCAGCTAAAACTATTTCTCTACTGGCTTAAAAAGAAAATCCTTCATAATATAAGTTTGTGTAATTTCTTACTGTAAAAATAAACAATTTTTCAAGTCCCATGTTCTTAGACCCAGTTTCATAATGTGGAAGCACATTCCTCAGATATAGTCTGTGATTCTGTACAAAATGCGTGTAAGTGCTGAGCTGGTGTGAACAAACTTGAAAAATTCATACAAGTTTTCCAGAATTTCAGACCATTAATCTGACGTTTCTAGTATAAAGATCATTCAGTAATAAAATACACTTGGTTCACCTTTTATCCTTAGCACTGAACCCTAGAAAAAAGGTTTTACTACAAATATTTGTTCATTGTTAACACATGGTAACTGTTAGGAAGTGGTAGATAGATGTCAGTGCTGTCAGGCCTAGAATGGGCAGAAACCCAGTGCTACCAGAATGGTCCAGCCATCTGTCCTCTGTCAGCTTGAGGAAAGTATTCCTCTCCTCCCTGGTCTGTCTGCAACTGAGAACTAAAAGCATCTATTAATATGGGTTCTCTGTGTTACTGGAGTCAAATTATAATAATAATGGACACTTGCACAGATTACAATTATGAATCCTGAAAATTTTGCCTAAAACTTTTGCTGTGCCCAGGTTGTTTAATGTAATATCCACCTGTAGGGTCTAAACCTAATTTCAAACTTATAAAACACAGGCAAGTATGAGCAAACATAGGTTAGAAGGAGAAACAGATGATAAGGTAATGAAATTTCATCTGTTATATAAATTCAGTGGGTCTAAAGTATGTTTTATTTTTAAAAGGGAATAGTTTTGTTTTTGATAACAAAAGAACAATTTAATTAGAAATCCAAGGTTTGGTTCATTTATGATACAATACCTTTTTTTTGCTTTCATTTTACAGAAACCACTTAACAGTTTTTGTTCTTGAAACTTTGCTTTAGAATATACCAGAGACCTCACCTATCGACCTGTTATGACAGATCTTAAAAGCAAAAGCAGATGATACTGCAGCTGAGCCCATTGACTTCCATCAGCTCAACTACGATCCCCAGTAAAATTTCCTGTTTTGCTGCATCACGTACACCATTCATTAAGGTTCTTTGACTTCACCAGATTGAAGTCCTAAACTACGATTAAGTTTAAGAAATCTTCTCCATAATGTTTAATTTGTATTTTTTGAAAGTTCTGCTGCAAAAATTCATGCAGATGTTCTGTGAAACTGCTGTAATAGTTTCATTTCTTCCTTATCCTGTCCTCTAAAATATACCTCTGCCAATGTGAGTAGAGAAATATGGGGTTTAGGGGAAATTATTGAACTTCTGAACAATCTTTATTACTTGTTCCATACATTCCCTGTTACCAGAGAAAAAAATATGCCTGGAAATGAGTCCCTCATAGGCAAAGGCGTATCATTGTCTCTGTGAGTCTAGAAGGCAAACTTTATTTTTTGGTTGAATTAATGGAATATTGCCACTGTGCTTGTAGTCTGGAAAAGAGAAAAAAAAACAACCTCTTCGCAAGCCTGCAAGGGTTTCTGAACTGGATTTGTTACAGTGCTAAAACAGTGTGCTTGCAGTTGTGCATTGAAAATGTTTCCTTATTTAACTATGCACCAGTTATAATTAATAATTAGTGTTGGTTGCAGCCTAAAGTCTTTATACCTATTAAGCCTTTCATGAAAGGATTTAATAAGTAAAATAGATTTTGTTGTGTCTAATTTGAAGCAGATAGGCTTTAGGTTATCAATGGTCAAAAACTTAATTTCCTCAATAGTTTTTTCATTTCAGTCATGCAATTTATTGTACGATACAATTCTCTTAGGAATACTGTAAGACAAGGTATTATTTGTATAATTATTCTGTAAAGTACTTTGGATTGTGACTCTGGATTTTATTTTCTTTATTTCTACTGGGCTTCTTTAGCACCAGCTAGAGATTTGAGTGTATCATGGGTCATAGAATGCTTTCATAAATAAATATTAAAATGTGGTTCTATTGTTTTCCATTTACAGTGCAGCAGGATCCAGACAAGTTTACTGAGTCCATCATGTTAAAGTTATTTTCTGTTTGATTGGTCATGCCAAAAAAATGTACTGTAAATAGAAAATAAAATATGATCCCTTTCACAACAGAAAAATATAGATACTTCAATGCAAAACTGTGTTGATTGGGCAGTGATCCTGCTGATGGCT
This sequence comes from Corvus cornix cornix, assembly GCF_000738735.6. Taxonomy (NCBI): domain Eukaryota; kingdom Metazoa; phylum Chordata; class Aves; order Passeriformes; family Corvidae; genus Corvus; species Corvus cornix. The sequence goes on along the minus strand of NC_046335.1, from coordinate 19,226,589 downwards.
TCAGGCATTTTGAATGCCAGCTTCCAGGACATGGGTTTGGACTAGACCTCAAGTTTTTTAGGTATCTGTATAAGACTTTCAAAAAACATACCCCAAAAGTCCTGGAAAAATATGTGTGTTGTAATTATGCCTCTGTTAAAACTCCTTTACTCCTGCCAAAGCAGTGAGGTAAAATATAAACAGGATTCATTTCTCTTCTCCACCCAATACTTTGTTTCTTTATTTGTGTATTCTTTCAACTTGTCATTCCTCTTTTGTTTTAACAGTTACAGCAGGAGAAAGTGGATCTTGTAATGGTCTATACAGGGTCTAAACTAGAGAAAATGTTTCAGGGTTAAGTGACCACACCAACATTGTGCAACTTTATAGTAATTTATACCTATTTTGTGATATCCTGTACTTTTCGAGCCTTGAAGGGGAAAAGAATTTAAAAAATAAAAAAGCAGTGAGGTCACAGAAGGGATTTGGTGTCTTTTTTATAAAAAATGCCTCAGGAAGAAACCTGACTCACCAAAATTAATTAATATTTGCATGAAGTTCTTTGATCTGAATTTCTACACTTCATTGTTTGTGTGACCACAAGTTGTTTGCATGACCAAGCTGCAGCTAAACTTCATCAAAGTAAGGTGAACAAAAAAAAAATTTTGTCCTCCCTTTGCAAATGAGCATCTTGTTGTGTTAACCCTATCACATATAAATACTTCATAGAATCATGAAATATCTCAGATTGGAAGGGGCCCATAATGATTATCAAATCCAACTCCCAATGATTCTTTGCTCCAACTTTTAAAGAAATTTTGATAACAGTGTTAGGAAAAAATCAAAGGAGTCATGACTTTGAATTGACTTTTCAAATATTTTAACATTTTCTATTATAAAAACTTTTCCTTCATAGCTTGTGATCAGCTAACTGAAGCAGCTAATTCTCTTAATATTACAGAGCAGTGCCTTCTGAATGACCAGAAGCTTTAGCCTTATAATTGTTGTTGAATGACATCACTGAAGACTTAGTGAAGGTCTGCACACTTCTTAAGTGTTAGCCAAGGTCAAGTGGGTAATGACACTGGAAGTGCCTATGAGAGCCCATGGCAATTCAAACAACACTTGTCTCTCTAACTGGTCTGTGTTCTGCATGCAATAGTACCAAGCCTGGCTTTCTCTCAGACAACAGAGACAGTTGCCAGAAAGCTCAGTGGCCATAGTGTCTTGCTGCCTCTGCCAGTCTCAGAGACTGAAAGAAAACCCTGAATGCCCACCCCCATTTGTACCCTACTGAATGCTCTTCTACCATGGAAAGAAACAGCCAGAGCACTGTTCTGTGACTGAGTTACCACAAAACTCAGTGCAGAACAAAATACTGCCAATGTTACTGCACATTTCTGAATCCAATGTCTAGGCCTTGTTGGAAGAGTAGATAATCCCACATGTAAAACCAAGTTAGGTCATCATGATTGTTATCACCCTACATTGAATACCAGAGGAATAAGTAATAACCAGCCACTTGTTGCAAAGTGTTAGGGAGAGACATCTTTTATATTTTATATGCAATAAAAGATGTGGCTGAAATGCAAGACAACATTGGTTTGATTCCTTGCACCTGGAGTTTGGGAGTTGTTTGCATCTTTCTCCTTTTCATGTCAAATGTGGGTATTCTCATCCAGTTTCTTAATTTTTACAATGTGTGTTTTTTTACTTTTTGTTTAGCTATTTCATAGGTGAAGGCATTTAAAGTAATATCTCATTCCCTTTGTGCTTTATTTACACACATGACACACTCACACCATAGCCGCAACTGTCTGGAGAATGATGATTCAGGGCATGAAATCTCTCAGTGTATGACATTTGTTTTCATTCTATGTGGGATCTAAACCAAAACAATCCCAAACCTTAAAAAAAAAGAAAGAAAGAAAGAAAAATGTGTCAAAACAGATGTTTTAAGATGGGGAGAAAAACTCAATGTCTCTAGCTTTTCTCTTTCTGTCTGTCTCAGTGTCCGCAAAAGTAATCAGTTGAATATGTATCTGAAAGGTTGCCTTTCATAAAGGAACAGTGAAAATAAAATGCTTCTAGTAAAATATCCCAGTTTTTGAAATGAACAGATGAAGAATTCAATCAAAATATATTATCTCAATGTTATTTATAGGTATGCCTATAAGCACTTCATAACACACCCTCATACCTTTCCTCCACAACAGATATAGTGCATGTATCTGTTTCAGAAGAAACACATTAAAGTATTCACAGAAACAGAAATGCATTTGTGAGTATAAGACAGTCATTTACACTTTGCTATATGTAAAAATTTAACACACATATAACATGTAAAGGAATTCATCAGCTCATTTCCTTTTTCCTGACATTCTTTGCACTGATTGGTAATTGGAATCACCTAAAGGATGTAAGGCAGAACAATATCAATAGGAAGGTTAGCGAAATCCTGCTGTAAAGAGCAGCAAAATGTGTCTTGGGTACTTAATCTTATCAACATGACAAGTCAAAATCCTATAAATATATGTGCCAAGGTCTATTATTTGAATAAGTGATAGACATTGAAGGAAGTAATTTCCTCATTACTAGCCTATATCCAGATCTTGTCTTTATAGAACAATATTCATAGTAGTCCTCTGAAAATACTTCACTCTTTTGTTTCTCCATTTAAGCAGAGCATTTTTCTTCCCTGGAGGAAACAAGAGGGGACAGGGGAGGGTCCACTTCACAGGTCTTCTACAATGTTTTTGAGGACTCTGTTCTTCCCAAAAAACACCAACCTACTATACTAATGGCAGTAAAGAGAATAAAAATTGTATCCTGTTTTGTTTGCTTGGAAGAATTATCAATGCTCTCTTTTACACACAGCTAAGCTCCAGAAACAGAAGTCTGAGCAGCAAAAAAAATTAAAATACTTTAGTACACTGCCTACTGTGTACTGAGTTCTGGTCAGAGCAGAAATAAAATACTGTGTTCTTAATAAGTACTGTATTTTTTATGTGTGAAAATTGTTGCATTTGGAAGCTGAAGTCTGGTCTGAACATAGTTTTTTTAATTGGTAAATTGCTGTTGGCTTGGTTATTTTTTTCCCTTTATACTGAGATGTATACAATTATGCACTATTTTTATCAGTCCTACTTCTTGGAGAAGAAGAAATAAACTACTAGTGAACACAATTTCATATCACTAAGCCAGTAATCACAACCATACTTAAGAAATTGCACTACATAAGTATTTTGATATAGTCATAACAGTGCAATCCTTGCGTATAAACTGAGCCTTTTGGAATACAGCAAGTATCCTGCTGATCTGTATTCATTACTGGGATTATTGGCATCCTCTGACAGAGCCTCCACAATATTTGTAAGGTTTCTGCTTGTGTTTTATTACTTCCCATTCCCATCACAGCTAAATAGAAAAGTTGTGAAGAAGATAGCATTAAAAATAGTTAAACTAATTATTTCATAAGTATATCATAACTCATACGATGATGATTTACCTTTTGGTGAAGCTTTCTGAGTAGTGAATTATGAAGGGTTTGGTAGCATAAAGAGGGAAGTACATTTTATACTTACCTGAAGCAGTTTGTACTTCTCTGTACCTTTGCAAGCAGAGGAGGTCCTTTCTTTCCCATATTACTTCCCATATATGCTCTTCTCTTTAATGTATCTCTTTCTAAGTAGTATACAACTTATCTTTTGTGGGGAAGAAAGACATGCAATCTCTTCTCCCTGCTAAATTGAGAAGAAAGTCAAAGCTAGCTTCCACATGTAAAAAAATATTTTTTTTTTTAATTCACACTTTACAGGCCATATTTGACTATCTGATAAATTTCTAAATAGGCTGTAGCTTGTTGTGAACAGTCTTGCCAGCATAAAACTTAATTATAACAGAAATACCATTACACTCCTTGACTTTTCCATCTGTATTTTGACTTCTTCCCTTTAAGCAATGGTAAAGGCATCAAATTCAACACTGTTTATAACAGTTGGGTCATTCCGTCAATCATTTCAGGAAAAAAAGAAACAGACTGACATTGTAAAAAATAGCAGGCCATTGATAATGTTAACCAGTACAGGAACCTAAACCCTTGTGATCTGTTTTACCAATTAATTATACTGTACTCTTGGCCTGCTTATACTCAGAAGCTGGTAAATTGACAAGTTGCCTCTGACAATTTTTTCCCCTGTGTCAAAGTGCAGGATCTTTGTTAAGCAGAATTACTTTTTTGTTTCAAAGAGGATCTTGTTTTGTCAATACAGTTTTTGAATTATCATGCTGACTCTAAGCCTCTCATTAAAAGCTGACAAAGACATAAGTCCTCTTGACAATGCAAGAATCAAGGAAAATGGATATACAATAGTGAGGTGCTGTTATACCTTAACCATCTTCATATGCTTCAGTTCTGGTGAAGACTAGTTACAAATAACTAAAATCTGGTAGTAGTTTTGTAATGTCTGTTAAACAGATAATATTTGCCTGGTATTTTTTTGTAATCTCACCAAAGAAGTGAAAAATTATGTAGGCTGTTGAGAATGAACTTTCCTGTTTGAACTCTGAAAGAGCTCTTTGCAGGTTTTCATTACAAGATATACTTTCAGGTCTTTGTGAATAAAACAAATCCAGTCACTTTGAGCAAAAATACAATTTTCTCTTTGCTGACTGTTAAGACCATTAAATTACCTTTGGGATTTCAAGAGGCTCAAGAAGCTAGGATTGTTTAGGTGGAAAGTTCAAGGAACTATTGTTCTATATAGAGACAACAATAAAGGCAAAATGAAGCTCTACTCCTTGAACATGAAAAGAGGAAGAAGTACTTTCCTCTTATCTACCATAAAAATAAGAAAACTGATTTTTTTCAGTTCTTACAAAGTAGAAGATTCCCATGAGAAACCCATCGTTTGGGTGGAATCCTGGAAGTCTCATCACAACTTATTAGAAACAGGATTCAAGTCAGTAAGAAAAAGCAACTTTCCTATAGAAGTACCTATAAAAAATAGTTATAATTTTTTAGATCTGTATTAAATTAAATTAATGAAATTTGATCCAGCTTTTAAAAACATAGTACAAGATTTCTATCAGCAAAAAATCATTTACTGGAGTAGTTTTAGAATTGTTTGTAAATTTTGTTTGATTCAGTATTTATTTTTCCTCTGAATGATGAATCATAGACTCTGTGGTATTTTGATGCACTGGTGTAATGATTTACTAATAAATGCTCATAGTAAAACTTAAGAAATTTCTATAGATAAATTCATAACTACATGTCTTTGAAAGATAAACAAATTTTTCTGCTTTTGGAACAAACACTTTGGAAAAACAAAGTTTTTCCCCAGTTTCACTTCAAAAATAGTCTAATTTACTTAAATGGGTTATTCTATTCCTACAAAATAATGTGAGCACAAATTAATTCTGGGCATGACACATTTCTACTTGTGCATGTTGTAAATAATGGAAAAGTCTTGGAGAATTTAAATGCATTGCTGTCCTCACAGGCATGATTCTGTGCAGGTTGGTTGATGCTGAATAACTCAGAGAAGGAGGCTGTTGTAACTTACAATACCTTTCAGCAGCCTAGATTTAATCCCATGGCTCAAAGACTTGAAGCTATTTAAGCCATCTTTATCCTATTATCAATGTCTGATCTTAAGATCAGACATCTTTTTTTTTGTCCCAGTATTATACACCAGCACTATATAGTTACACTGATGTAACCTCTAATATAAACAGCATTCTGCTGATTTTCAAGTGCCTTGTAATGTCCTCAGGTAAGGAAATTGTATTCCAGGTTTTGTTTTACCGCAGCAGGATTGCTCCATTTTTAACAGTGCACAGGCAGAATTCATAGTATTTAAATAGCACAAATTTTAATGTACCTGAGCTCAGACAAAAAAAAAATGTCAGAAAATTGCATTCTGAATTACTTTTTTCACATTCTGCTAGTAATATGCTGAAGAACCCATGGCAAATAATTTGCAAGGAGAATGCAATTGGTTTATGTTTTATAAAGAAAGAAAATAAAAATTGTAACAGAAGTAACTCTTCATATTATTTACCTAAGTATTATCATAGAATAATTTGATAGTATCATTTAGATTGGAAAAGACCTTTAAGAGCAGCAAGTCCAACTGTAAATATGAATTATTAAGAAACATAATTTTCAATAGGATAAAATAGGATTTTTCTTTTTGACATTACTCAGCTAAATTAACAAGAGCATGAAGCATATCTGTCTTGGGGTTACTTTATGATGTTGTATCCCATATCGCCTGCCCTATGCCCAGACATGAATTTCACAGTGCAAAATCTTAACATTAACAAGCAACATTTTTACTCAATTTTAAGCCTCATTCTTTTGTTATTTTTATTAAAAAACTCTGCTTAGAATTCGTCTGTTCAAAGATTAATAAATCTGTCAGTTGAACCAATACTGCAGTAACAAGCATAAGAAATTCAAGGTGGATTTATTGGGACAGTCAGAAAGTGAGAACCATCTTAAAATACTTTAAGAATGACAGTTATATGAGCTAAAGGATGGGGGGTGAGAGTAAAAAAAAGACTGAAATTGGCCCCGGGTAAAGACAGGAAAATGGAATCATAAATCATGTAAGACAGCTGTGTTCTTTTATCCATGGATCCAGATGTTCCCACTAAATGTGTAACAACTCCAGAATTATTTTACAAGGAGGAAAGGAACTGTGAATATTTGATTTCTCTCTTTCTTAAACAAGACTAGCTGGGAATGTTTGATGCCAAGTAGAAACTTTGACCTGTGCTTGCAGGAGAGCAGCCTCTGAACAGAGTTCTTAAACGTAACTCCTAACCAACGTGGATTATGATATGATTTAAACAGCCAGTGCTAAAAGGCTAAAGTTGTAGTGGGATCTTTTTGAAAACAGTGACTAGAATCAAATCTATGGTTGAAGCATCTGGGTAATATGAGGCTAGATACCCTCATTGACTAGGAATTTCTAAATGCTAGCCAGTATCATGCAATGATGGAGTCCTGTTAGAATTATAATCAATTTCATATTGAGATTGGAAGTAGATGAATGTTAGGTGGTGAGAAAATGAAATTATAAGTCGCTTCAGATATGTTTTGAAGTAGCAGCTTAGGACAGACCATGGCAAAGCTATTTAAATATCTTCCAAATGGAAATTGATTTTCCTCTCTCCTCTCTGCCTCGTCCTTAAATGCAATAGGTGATCATAAACCAGCTTATGTTTTCAAGTAAAATAGAGAAGGAAAAGTTTTTCCACTCTTCTAAATGTTTATTTCACAAAAGTAAAATGTAATCATTCTTTTTTTCTTTGTCTTAGTTTCCTTCACCAACAGAGTTTTGAAACATAAAGACTAATACCTATAGCTATTCCATAGTCATCATAAAAAGACACCTTATGCTGATAATAAAAAATAGCACACCACTGGGTATGATTAGGTTATTTCTGTAATTACACCTCTGTGACTGAAGCCAGCTATTAGGTGATTATCACACCATTCTGTTTTCAGAAGAGGGGAGAGGAACACGAGTCTCCATGAAATCATCACAAATAAGAATGTTCTTAAAAGTACACGTTATATTTTCTTTTCAATTTGATCTATAGGGACCTGAGCCACTATTTTCAATTTAGCTCAATGCAAAAAATACAGAGAAAACAAAAAGTCAGAGACATCTACTTCTGGATTTAGACATTGCTGTTGAAGTCATAGAGTAGAATAATTCCATCCCCATTTGAAGCATCATGAAGCCTTGCACTGAAGAAATTAAGTCTCTTGGTTAAAAATTATATGCCATTTCTAGCGCTATGTTCCACAGAAACCTGAGGCCTTGTAAACTTGTGGGTACTTCTCTTCAGTTTGTTTTCTGTAGTTCAGAGCATGATAATATTGAGAGTGATATTTTTTCTCTGTGGTGGTTTTCTGCATCTTTGCATAAAAGCAGCCACTTCAAAGCAGGAGAGATCTTTGCAAGATTTCTCACGAATTGAGACATGGACATTTTTAAACATGATAGATGATACTGTGTCCTCCATGTGGCCTTTTTAGCTTTTTTTTTTTTTAAGTAAAAAAAAAATTTCTCAATTTGACAGGTCTGTTATATAATATACTGAATTTTGTGTTGCTATATAAATGTGGTTAGGAAGATTTCTTTTAAAAAAACCCCCAACATTCTCCTTTCTCTTTTGTACGTTTACCTTCAAAACTTTTAATAGAGAAATGAGCTGGGAAAAAAAAGTGGGAATACCTTTTTAAGATAAATTATGAATAAAGGTCCTTAAAGTCCCACAGACCTCCTGAAACATTTGGAAAGCCCATTTTCTTTCTGACAGACCTATTTAGATGTATACCAGCTTTGAAAGATCAGTGGAGCAAGTGCTCTTAGCAGGTTTTTCCAAAAGGCTGAGACAAACATGGTTGTTTTTTGGACTATGATGACAACAAGAACACGAACAACTTACAGATTTCAAAAATGTGATTAGATCTACTGCTATTTCTTTTTCGGCCAGGAAATCATCAAGGCTCTATATGCCTATTATTAAGAAAACAGTGGCTTGAGGGAGCTGCTGTAACAGTATAAAATGAGTCCATATTTCATCCTTTGGTTTAGGTGGTGAGTACTTTTTAATTCTCATATGTTTTTAAAATTGCACCCAATTTACACATTCTCCTTCAGTTTTTATATTGTATTCCATTATTATATGCAAAGGACTGAAAATCCATCATTTTCAATCTTTACTCACTTTGTTATCTTTTCAACGTATGATCAAATTATCAGTGATTACTTGATGGCTCTTACAAGGCTTTGGATCACTCTTTGAACAGAAAGCCAGGTGTACAGCAATTAGAAATGTTTGTGAGTTAACTTCCAAAGGCTGAGACAACCTGCTTACAGTTTAAAGTGAGCAGTGCTGTGATAAACACTTTTCTTAAAAATGGAAAATGCATAACATAAAGTATAAGAAGAATATACTGTGGGAGGAGTGAATCAGATGTTTGAGTTTCTAAATAGTTCTATCATTTTGCTCAACATAAGAACAGGTTTATTTAACTTTAAAAGGGATAAATAGAAAATAGAAGACTGATTTTAAATACTGTGAATGGTGACCTGAACATCAAATTTTGTAGTACAGAAAAATCTAGGTTAATCTAAACAAGTATAGCAATCCTAATATAACTATGATCACAGAAGGAAGAAAGAGAAATCAAACTGGAATATTGTTACACGTATGTACATATAGACATATGAAAATGCATTAAAAATAAGATGTAACAAAGAGGAAGTGGCTTAAAGCACCATATTGGGTGGAGTAGCTACTTGTGTTACTGCCTCTCATCAGTTAGACAATTGAAGAAAACATCCCAACACATATTCAACCAGGTACAGAAGAAGCAGGTTGACCCACAGAATCATAGAATCATTAAGGTTGGAAAAGATCTTAAAGATCATTAAGTTCAACTGTCAACTGAGCACCACCACCATGTTCTCCACTAAACTGTCCTCTCTTCTTTTTTCAGTTTGTTTATTTTTTGCAGGCTGAGATGTTTCTTTCTTAGTGTTCTGAGTTTCATTCTGAGCATCTTCTTTATACCTTGAACATAAGGTGACCTTAAGGACCTTCCTACCCATCACAAATTTCACTGTAGATTCTGGACTTTAACTTTACACTCTGAAGGATTCAGCATGAACATAGTTAAAATCTTCAGAAAGTCTAGTAATAACTTTTTGTCCCATCTCCTACACGTGGCTTTGAATTTGTGGGACATAGGGCAAGTTTTCACTTTTTCAACACTTTACTGACTTATATTACATGTAAACAAAAGGAAAAAGGATTTTTTGCCTTCAGGTGATGCATTTTTTTCTGATAGAGGTTGACAATGAACTAAATAGCTATGTTTGGTATTCTACATGATTAGAATTGTGACTGGCCACTCCACAGAAAAATGTCAGTGTTTTAAAAGCAACAAATGGCTATTGTACTTCTCTTAAACTCATAAAAATTAATGGAACCTGGTTGTCAAGACCTGAGAAAGAACTTGGGTGAAAACATGAACATACTGAGAATACTTAAGAATTCTATTAATCCCTTTGATAAGGGAATGTAAAAGACCTGTCTTTGTTCCAGGATTTCTGATGGACTCTTTTTGGTGAAGAAAAGTGCCAATCCTAATAGGGCAAAAAAGCTTGGTTAGAATTTAAATAAACTTCTTTGGGGAAGAAACCTTATATTTTTCTGTTCAGGATGTACCCTGTAATGGGCTTCCATAATGGAATATGGTAGGCTGCATTGGTGTCTTCAGAGAATTAGAAAAATAATTCTAATTCTTTGTTTCGTTAAGAATCTTACCTGTTAGGTAAGGGGGGGAATCAAGGCAATCAGGATTTCTGAGACTTCCAGCCTAATTCTACTGCAGCATCCTCGGTTTTATTAAGAAAGAAATATAGTTGGTAAAAAACAAGAATACAAAGCACTAATGCTGGTTTTTTTACCCTTGGATTTCATTCAATAAATTTATTTCCTCAAGCGAGGACCAGGTGTTGAGACCCATTTTATTAGCCCTTCCATGCAAATGCAGGGAGTTTCTGACCTTGCTGTATATAATTGGAAAGCTGAGTAATTACATGTTATATAATTATATGTTTAGTTCTTTGGAAATGGACCCAGGCAACAGCTTTCAGCCAGGAAAAAAAGAAAAAAAAAAAAACAAAACAAACGAAAACCTAAAGACACACAAAAAACCCCAATAATGTGCTGTTTCTTTGCTTACATTTTATACATAATTTTTTTATCCAGGAACCTACTATACATGAATCATTTATCTACTTTCTTCTGCTTTCTCTATTGTTTACAAATACTTTAGAGTAAGGTTTTAAAAGAAAAACCATAAGAAACAAATTTATTTTCTGCTGACTAGGAGAGAAATATATTTTTTTCCTATCTCTTCTCCCCCTCCAGCCCTTAACTGATTATTGTGTTACTAACATGTTCCACCTTTTTTGTGTGCTTTAGAGCCATCTGTTAAAATGTAGAAAAAAAATTTTAAATTAAGGTCTTGGAAAGACACGAAATGAAGTTCTTAGGGAAGACAGCATTATCGACAGAAAAAGACAGAGGAAACACGGAGACAAAAGACGTAGGCAGATTGAGCAATGTTGTGGTATATCTATGCAAAAATAAGTCAATTTTTAAATTAAATGTATGAGAAGTTTTGGGTTTGGTTTTTTTTTTGGTTCCAAATGGAAATTATTGCAGCAATGGAATGACTAGATTTATTCCAGGGTTTTCTAGAGGTTTAGGAAATTTAGAAAATTTCATTTACATACAATAGTTCTTCCTTCTGTCACAACATCTCCAGGCATGATACACAAAGAAGAATAACTGAGTCATGTGAATTTCCTTGTGCCTTGAAATCTTAGGCTCTCTTTCAGAGAAGAAGCAGAATTGTTTTGTGCCACACCAATAGTGTACACTCGAGAAGTGAGAAGACAGACATAATTAGATCAGTTCTGAGTATAACAGGATGTAAAGAGAATTCAAAGCAAATTTTCTATGCAAGTACATAGAACAACCTTCTTCTCCACACAGAAGTAGATATTGCTTGAATATATGTGACCAATAGCATTATATGACCACTCTATGGACATTCTTCTTTACAGGTATCAGGTGCCAGAAGTGATGTTTTGAACTCTCACTATATTGCTTAACGTGAAATGCTGAGCAGAGCGTACAATCAAGTACTAGGTGACTGTGTAGGGACCATATTTCTTTCATAGTTACTGTGGAAATTTTAGAAGCTATTCTAAAAAGAATTCCAACAATTTACAAGCTGATCTTATTATTGTACTTGATCACTTCCTTTGTTGTTACTTCACTTACCTGAGGCATTCAGAATTACCATATGGGGAAAAGGTTAACTGTCTGTTTAGATACTGAATGGAAAGAGAATGTTTAATTCTACAGTTGCATCATTCATTATAAATATTCCAAATCAAGGAGTTTTGGGATTTCATTTGTCCAGGGTCCAGTACAATAGTTCCCCTGATTGTGCTCCTGAAGTATTATGAATTGATGAATAAATGAATAAATATCTACCTTGATGTTTCAGGCAGAGGCATGAAATCCTTTTTATATACCTAAATGTGCTATACAGTATTTTCTATAGAGAGAAAAATTTTCCTAATGGCAGATAACAATAGTTTTAAAAGAGGGAGATTCATAATCCTTATGGGCTTTATCCTATTGTGTAATTGCAAATACCACCAAAATATAATAGCAATACATAATTCTTGTATTAAAATAAAATTGATAAGTTCTTTTTTAATTGTGTGTCATGAACAATTGTTTCTTTGGTTGATAGAGTAGGGGAAAATATATAAGAATGAAAAAGGAACAATTAAGCAAAAGCAGACAAAACAAATCTGAAGAAGTGAGAGAAATAACGATTAGTGTGTATAATGAGTCCCTGTGTTTTTTCTCCGTTATGACAGTATGTTTATAGTGTTTCCTATTCCTTTTGGGCATTTGCTAAATTAGACCTACTTGAGAATCCAGACCCACATGCAGTTGAAGCCTGCTGATGTTGCAGTTTTCAAATGTACTTTTGAATAGTCACACAGCTGCACTGCACAGCACCAAAGCAGCGGATGTTATTCCTTTGGCAACGTGAGCTGGTACAGCATAGGAAATTTGGGAATTTTCTGAAGCCATTCCAAACTTTCTGGTTCGCATTCTCAGCCTTCCTACAACTGCTTGGGGCCATTCTGGCAGTTCAAAGCTATTGTAAAGTCAACACTTCCAACCTGTTTGTCAGAGACTGAATGTTGTAATTTATTGCTTAAATATCTTCATGAAGGACCTTTGCCTGTTATAGCAAAACTGTATTACAAAAGCTGCAGAGAAGACCACTGCACCCTGAATAGGCCTTCTGAATGAGGCCCTACACTGCTCCTAGAAGGAGATAAGATAGTAACTCAGGTGTGGCCTGGGGGAAGAAGAATACCTTCACAGAGGAATCAAGCTTAGCTCTCCAGGGTGGAGACCACAGCCCCAGGGCTATCAGCTGCTGGGCTCAAACAGACCTCACACCAAAGGGTGGAGGGAGGAGAGGCTTGGCTTCCCTTGGTCTTGAGTGTTAAACCGGTTTGTAACAGGTTGAGAAAAGCACAAAGTCGAGGGCTCCAGGGACACTATGACTGCAAAAGGCGTGCAAAGGAGAGCACAGAACTGCCCAAATATTGCTCCTTCCACATCTTTCTGCTTGCCACCACCCATGTCATGGGCACCTCAGCAAAAGTCCGCTTTTACTCCTCTGCTTAGGGTTAGGCTCACGCTTAAGTTTAGGCTTGAGAAAAACAAAAAGCCTAGACCTCCAGGGACATTGCAACTACAAAAGGCATGGAAACAGGAGCCCTTCATGTCACCTCCTTGCATTTTATTACAATAACTTCATTTCTGAATTTTGTTTTATTTCTTTCGATTGAATTTCATTTCACTATAACTCCACCCCAGTCAATTTCTTTGACTTTGTTCTCTGAGAGAAAAGGAAATGAAATCTTACGATTTCAATGACTATCAGTTTGGGAACAGTTTGGTCCATTTCCATGCACTTCATGTCATCCCATCATTTTTTACTGTTTTCACTTCATTTCAGAAGATTTTTTTTTTTCATTTCATTTAACTTCATCAATTTCTTGTCGAGACTCTAACTTTTTTCCCTGACTGTTGGAGTGACCGCTAGTGATTGCTACTGTCCACTGCCTGGGCTAGCTCCAGCGGTGTGCGGCAGGAGTGGGGAGCAGCCGGAGGCACGGAGCTTTAAAGCTGCTCCTCTGAAGCCTCTGCTCTATCCTGTGGAGCACAGGTTCCAGACAATGTAGCAGTCAGCAGCCCTCCACGAAGGGAGAGATAAAAAGTAGCAGAGAGGCTTGCCACGGGAGGTAATCCAGGTTTATTGAAGGGTCTCCTCTGAGGACAAGCAACAGTTGCAACGCGACCATGCCTTATGAAGGAAGGGTTGAACAAGGGGCGTAAACCAACTAGGGACCAATAAGCGAATTAGGAGGGAGGGACGCTGAAGGGATGGACTCACATCTGGTCCAATGGTCTTGGTGGGTGGAGGGAGAGGGGTCACATGCCCCAATGGGGCGTGGAGGTTTAGGGGATTTCCAAGAGGGGAGGTATCCGAGGGGGCAGGATCTCAGGGGACTGACGGGGACCATATAAGGGTAATCAGGGAGGGCTCAGGTGATGGACACTGAACCTTCGGGAACAACAGGAGGGGTTTGGGTGATTGATAGGGAAAGAGCCAAAACAAGGGGAGGAGAACAACCGCATAGGGAGCACCGGGGGAGCAGCCTGGGTCTGGGGGAAACCAACTGGGAGTAGGAGTGGGGAAGGTAGGGATGAACCATTGGGGTACAGAAAACATATGAAAATACAATAAAAACCTTGCATCACCACACCTGACTTTGAGATTTCAGTGAGTATAATTGTGGCAAGTTTCAGTTCTTTTCACTGCACCTCGTTTCACTCCATTGCCAAATTGTTTTCAATTGCATTTTATTTTATCATATGAGAATTACTTTGGCAAAGTTGGGTCCATTTCTGTGCACTTCATGTCATCCCAGGCCATTTTATTGTTTTCACTTTGCTTCAGAATTTTCACTTTTTTCTTTAGTATTTCATTTCATCAATTTCTTTTCCTGTCTCTTCTTTTCACTTTGTTCTCTGGTTTCAGTGTGAATGATTTTGGCAAGTTTTGGTCCTTTTCACTGAACCTCGTTTCTTCCCAGTGCATTTCATTGTGTTCACTCCATTTCCAAATTTGTGGTTTTGTTTCAATTGCATTTTATTTGATCATATGTCCTTTCTAGAGTGTTAGTTTCACTTGGTTCTCTGATTTCAAGATTTCATTTCCTTTCCTGAAAGGAAGAATTTCATTTCAGGAAAGGAAATGAAATCTTGTGATTTCAGTCAGAATCAATTTGGCAAAGACTGAGCCATTTCCCTGCACTTCATGTCATCCCATTTGCTTTTATTGTTTTCACTTCATTTTGTATTTTTTCTTTTTTTTTAACATTATATTTCATCAATTTCTTCTCCACTCTCTTCGTTTGACTTATTTCCCTGATTTTGAGAGTCCAGTGAGTATAATTTTGACAAGTCTCAGTCCTTTTCACTGCACCTTCTTTCAGCCCAATCAATTTTGTTGTATTCACTCAATTTCAAAATTTCCTTTTTTTTTTCAATTGCTGAATTGATTATCATTGAAATAGCAAGATTTCATTTCTTTTCATGAGATGAAATTCTTCATTTCATGATAGGAAATGAAATCTTGAAATCAGAGAACAAAGTCGAACAAACACTCTGGAAAGGAGATATGAGAAGTTTGATCCCTCTGTGGATGTATTCCTCTTCCCCCAGGCCACACCTGAGTCACCATCTTATCTCCATCAAGGAGCAATGTAAGGCCTCAGTCAGAAGACCTATTCAGGGTGCAGTGGTCTTCTCTGCAGCTTTTGTAATACAGTTTTGCTATAATAGGCAAAGGTCCTTCATGAAGATATTTAAGCAATAAATTATAACATTCAGTCCCCGACATTGTAAGGAAGAAGGAAAATTTTAGCCTTCAAAACTAATCTGGCAATTTGAAGAGAACAGGTCTTTCATAAGGTTTTTGACCCTTTTGTTTATTTCTCTATAAGGAGAGTGAGCCCGGAAAGAAGTGAAAATACCTAAGCAATATCTTAATGACCATGCATATTAGAATTCACTCTGTATCATATCAGCTAAACGTATGAGGGAAGTGCTGGTAGAGAAATGCCTGGATATATTTAAATCATTTTATACACAGAACAGTCAGCATGTCCATGTTTTCCATAAACATATATGCTGGTTTGAAATCCCAGGGTAAAAGTAGGCCCTTGGAAAAGGTTCCCTCAGCAGCTTGACTCAACTTGAACTGTATACACTGTTAAAGTAGGCAGATACCTCTCATAAATTACTTTTAGGAATTCCCTGCTGTGTGGGAGCCCTGAATTTCAGCCTACTTACATGCTATGACTCTTTTTCCCTGAGTACAAGAGATTAAATGGCCGTGGGGAGTGAAAAGATGGCACATTTTGCTTCACTTCTTCCCAGAGATTGCTTGCCAAGCACTGTTTGAGAACATAATGATTCCCAATTTGCTTGAACCTAGGTAGGGACAAACATATACTTGAGTCACAGTTTCTAATTTTCTTATCTTGATTTCTAGTGTGCCCTGAATGACCAGTAAAGAAAGCATTTCTTTATAGCTATTCTTGTTCCTGTCATGCTCAGACTGGGGTTTCTAAACTTGTGACAGAAGAAAGGAATAAATCCTTTCTCTCTCACAGTCTTAATTCATAGGCTGCAAGCTGAGTACCTCTAGTTCAGAACATTAGTAGAATAATGATTTCTTCCTATCTTATCCATTTAATCCTATGAGAAGAAGGTTCTGCTAAAAAAGGCAGGGTGTGGTTGTGTAGAGATTCTAAATGTGCAGTGTAACAGCCTGCCTTCAGCTAGATGTGTAGCAAACAGCAACAGAAAAAGAGGCATAGTCCTTGGGTATGACCCTGAATGGACCTTTTTATGAACCTTATATGTCCCTGTTTGATGTATTTACTGTTTTTTGACTTTCTCTTGAGACTTATATTTAAGTTAGTTTTTTTTTACCATATTGCTGTTTAATCCTATGAGGGATGGAAAGGAAAACAGCTTGTAAGGTTTGTAGTGACCTTGAAAACAGAAACAGCTGCTGAGGTCATGTTCAGCCTGTTGAGTGAGTTCAGCAGGGATCCTTCGGGTTGACCAGTTTTGCCCCTGCTAGAGGTATCAGTCAGTGGAAATCCCAGAAAGAAAATGGGTTAGACATTTCACCCTTCAAAGACAAAAAAATGTTTATACATGCATATATTTAAATCTATATGTAATGTGCATCACAAGGAATATCTGATAAGAAGTCATGCCTACTAAGACTATTCAGCTTGCACTTACATTCCTTGAAGTTTCATTGAAAGTTAACTTTTAATTCAGCTTTGATCTGAGAAGTTTTGTGGTAGAGAGCAGTAAGGTTATTTCTCTAATCCAGAGACTGACAGCACAAAAGAATCTGGAAAAATGCTTTATAAAATGGTCCTGTGGGGATTCTTTCTGTCTCTGCAATCAAATTTGCTCATGGTTTTTAGGGACAAATCATGACTGTTCCACACTCCCACACCCATCCTTTTCACACTGTGAGCCTTGAAACTTGATTGAGGTTTTGAAAATAGTCGGTGTTCTTTCTGATTGGTCATGAATAATAATGCACTTGCAATTAGAATGCAAATTATTGTTCTGTTGACGGTGAAAGAACCACGCTAGAATCCAGTTTATCCTTGTCTTATTTGGACTGTAGTAAAAAAAAATTATATGAGAGAAAAAGGACAATGAGGAATCGATAAAAAAAATTAAAAAAACCCAAATTCTCAAATTCTTTTCTAGATCTATTTTGTATTCATGAATAATTCCAGGCTATATTTTTCAATCTTCTCTACATAATTCAGGTGTGGACTGTAATAGAAGCAAAAATGAAATATGCAGGCTTCTGGAAAGGGTTTACAAATTTCTTGTTTAGAGAAGGAAACTAGCCCAGGCAACACTCTTTGTTTAGTAGCGCACAATGATTGTGAACAAAAGGACAAGAGTAGACAGTGGAAAGGGTAGCAGAAAATGTCTATTTTCAACCTTTTCACTTTTGTGGCTCTTGTATCGTTTGCATGTTGGGGATGTCTGTGATCTTCTTGTCATTTCTTCACCCCAGTGGCAGGATGACCTAACTCCAGGTATAGAGCTGTGGTTTAGTCATGCTTAGATCCAGATGAGACTTTTTTTTCTCCAAAATGAAATTGTTTTCTACAATCACAAGAAAAGTCATGGAAATAACAACTACCTGCTTCCCTGAGTAGTTGCTTGGTCCTTGGCTAGAGCATAATAAGCATATTTAAGGAAGAAGTGTCTTTGAAATTTTAAAACTGCTGTTAGCCTTGTCAGAGCTCTGGCAGCTGAACTGTACAAAAGTAGTGGCTATTTGCTATGGTTGTGTTTTCTTTAAGTATTTTTCTTACATGATTGTGGGGTTTGCATCTTCATGTAGCTAAACTAACTTTTTCCTTCTTTATAGAACAACAGTAATAATTTTTGTATTTTTCTTTATAAAATGGAATGCTAAAGGCATCATATTCATTTAAATTTTCAAATTTTTATAATAAAATGTATGTTATAAAAAAAGAAACCATTTTAATATCACTCTGATCAATACATCCCAGCCCTTTATCTTCATTATCTGCTCTTCTATACTGTCAAGTTTGGATTACTGCAGGTTTTCAAATTATTACACACATCCTACGTCTTTACAGATTTTAGCAGCTAAAATTCCATGAGACATATAAATGTAATTTGGTCCAATGGGAACCACAACATACATTCTTCATTGCATTGATTTCAAATCCATGGTGCGGTTCAAGGCTAATGCAAGTGTGTTGACTTAAATATTTCAAATTTTGTTAATACAGGATTTATCAGCCTCACATTTTCCAGTCTGGACATGATTTTCTTTTGCCTTTCACCTACTATATAGCTCATAGTTGGACAGCTTTTCTCAGTTGAATGCTTTGATAAAGCTCAGAACACCTTTGGTGAATGGAACATTAGTCTTGGACTTGAGCAATTCTGCCTTAAGTCTGTGTGAACTTGGGCAGCCAATTAGTTTCTCGACTTTAGTTCTACGTCTATAACATATAGATGTTAACTTTAGTTCTATAGTTTGTAAATTTAGACAAGTACCTTCAAGACTAATGTTTCTACCTAAAAGAATAAGGAAAAACAACCATTTAAGTAATGGAGACAGAATAAATGAGACCTTCTCATGAAGAAAGTTAAACAAACCACTCAAAATTGCCCCTTCCTACCTGAAAACAGTTTAGATACTCAATGAAGATTTAGCTTTTCATTAAGCACTCTATTTAAAAATATTTATAGCTTAAAACACATTAAAAACTAATGAGGACTAAGCAGCAGCATCAGTAAGTATTCTTTATTATTTTCATGCTCAGCGTTGAGATTTTCTTGTTCAGGAAATTAAGTCATTTAAAATTTCTCAAAAAAACCAATTCCCTTTCCCAAAAATTTTGTGACTTGTATTTTGCTTTAAAAAAATTGATATAAAAAAGATTAAAACTCTAGCCATTTTAACTATGCCTAAAAGCTAAAAGCTAAAATGAGGTGAGGGGAGACATATTTATATTCACTGTTGTGAACAATTTTATGTATTTTTATGCAAGGTAAAAAATAAATTAATAAAACACAACTTGTTAATTAAAGGGTGAATTTAATTTTAATTTTCAGTAGTGATCCACATGTTTTGAAGCAGGATAATATGTTTTGTCTATATGACTTCTGGGGCAGCAACCTTTGGAAACTGACTGTTATGTTCTTCAACAATGCATGCGTGTTCTGCTCAGAAAGCCAGGTACTTAAGTCAGTAAATAGTTCTTTTGATAGTAAAACAGTCATGTTCTGCTATTGTTCACCCAAAATATCTGCTGCTTACAACTGTCATATTTACTAGACTAAGAAGCACATCCTTGTGTTTGCAGACTACTGGAAGATGTATGTTTTAATTACTGTCTATGCCTGAACTGCATGCAGTATTGCCCAGCTTTTGAGACCAGAACAAATCCTGCCATCTCTAACAAAACCATATTGGTTCCTCTTTATTACACTCCCCAACCATTTGGATATGTGAATATTTGATTTAACAAGCATACTGCTTCTATTAAATAACTAGAATGAACTCCTCATTATGTTAGAGTGGCTATGTGTATTTTGTCCATGTAATAACATTTGTGGGGTGGGAGAGAATTCAGGTTTTGAGAAAAATGCAAACTGGGGGGGAAAAAGTACCAAAACTAAAGGCCAGAAAATAATCTTTCTATCCTGTGATTTGCTCCAGGCTTTTTATGCCACTTGGAGCTGGCAGTGGTTGAAAGTATTATACTGTTGGACAAGATCCAGCTTCCATGTCCAAGCATGATGACAAGGTGATTCAGTCACAGCCTTATCTCCACCTGGGTGCTTAGGTCAAGTTACAACTGTTCTGACAGTCCCTTGTGCATTGGCCCAGATAGAAACCACAATCCTTAAATACTCAGTAGAATCAATCATTTTTCAGACCTAGTGAGTGTATTATGCCTAGTGAGTTATTCCTAACCATCGTTTGCTGTGGACAGAATTTTCTCAAGAAGACTAGGAAAATAAACACATATGCTGAACAGCTTTGAAAAATGCAATCAAAAAACAGATGAGTCATTCTCATCTCACTGTAAGTTCATACTAAACCCACTGCTTTCCTGACATGTATCCCAGTAAAACCCAATACTATATACTATTGGCAGGCATATGCTTATTTCATACATAGTTTCTGTCATTAGCATAAGTATTTGGGGTGAGGTTTTTTTTGTCTAGGTAAAACGATAACATTGCTATTGAAATGCTGCATTAGCATGGGAGGTATTTTTAATTTGTATTTGTAATGAGAGAGAAAAAATTCAAATTATTGCATCCACATAGACTTGTTCTATTTTAGAATAGTTCACATATTCTTATTTTCATTTTCCAAAATTACTTTACAAAGTAAGATCTTTTGAGGTTGTTAGCAATGCAAACTGAACAAACTGATAATAACCTTAGGAAAGATTTAAGGAGTAGACCATTGTGATATAGAATAATTACTAATACTGCATCTATTGCAAATGTGCTTAAGGATCTTTTCAATAAATGGATATTTACAATATGTGAGATTTTTTTTTTGTTATTTTTATGTATGCAAGCTGGCTTGCAGCTGAATTGTCTGCCTCAATAGGAGTGTTTTAGTTAGAAGCTCATCACAGAATAGTTTGTCACAAATTTACTAGATATATCCAGCTCTGAGTAATTGAATACCCTAGTGTTCAAAGCATTCACAGAAGCAGTGCCCTTCCTGAATCAAAATGAAACTAGAATAAGAGGATATCTTGCAACTTTTGGAAGCAGTAGAGAAGTTTTAAGACAGCTTAAATGTACTTTATAAGGGTTTCAGCAATATTTTGAAGGGGATTTGCTAACAAATGCTAGAATGAGTTACTTTCTATGTGGTCAGGAGATTGCATTGGCAAAACAAAAGTTAGAAATAACATAGTTATACTTCCCCACTCAGAACACCACAGCAGTCAATGCAGAGGAGTGGCAGAAAAGCAGTAATTACAGTTCATGGTTTCTCAGTTCTGGAGTCCCCAGAGGTCAGATTCTGTAAATTAGAATATCTTATTAAGTGTCACAGCCATAATAGTTTAATTTTTTTTTCAGAAAATCTTGTGCCCATTACAAATTAAACAACTGCACATCTCCCATCTTTTACATCTCTTGCATAGAAAAAGGATTATGGAAGTAAATTACATTTGTAACCTTTCAAAATTTCCTCTTTTCCTTTCCCCACATATGTTCGGAGGACCAGCTGTATATTGAATACAACTGTTATTACTTTTAGTGGGACAAAAAAATTGCCAAGACACAGATTTGAAAATAACTAGATTTGCAAGTATTCAATGCTTATCAGGATCATCTCTCAGAAGAGTTGTTGTTCTGATTTCTCCCATCCAGTCTCTTCAGCTGCACTACTAATACCAGAGAGCTCTTAGCCTACATTTCTTCTTCCTCTCCTCTTTTCTCCACTTTCAGTCTTAACATTTTTGAATTACACTATAAGTACATGTGATATAGTCACTAAAAATATAAATTTTGGTGGAAGCTCATGCAGCTTTCCAGTGTAGGTACAATTAATAACAAATGATATATATTTCCTTATAAAATACTACTAAAGTCTGTAAAGTCCTTGTTAGATGGAGTTTCATGAATCAACTTTTAGCAAAGGTGAGATAAGGCAAAACACACTTCCAGGAAATAAAATGTCCCCCTTCTTCTTTGGAAGCTCCTCTAGCAATGTACCTTTTGTGGCAGAGACCACTGTGTTAGGGTGTCTGTTATTATTGGAAGTGTCTTCTAGAAACATAGTGGGCAGAATGCCCTTCATGTTTGCAATGTGGCCTATTAGACAGATTTTTGAAATTAAAATTTACTGATAACCCAGACGGATAGGACTGGGTTATCAGTAAATTTTGAGTTATCAGTAAAAGTTTGAGAGATTTACAGCAATCTCTCAAACAAAGTAGATACCCAGGTCTGTTCTTTGAAAGTAAGCCACAAATAAAGGCTTTGGAAATGAAGTTTTTAGAAGTTCAAGAGACTGTTTACTGAACTGACACATGACAAAGAAGTTGAAGAGAGCATTAAAACATGTTAAGCTTCTGGAAATCATCTGGTGAAATGCCTTAATTTGCTAAGACAACATTTAAATGTAATTTCCTAGGGTAATTTAAAAACAAAAAAAGTGAAAAGGATACTCAAAAAAAGTGACAGAGAAACCAGTCAGGCACAAGTACAAGTGAATCCTGTACATGTCTAGTGATAACTCTTTGTATCTTTGTGTATGTGTGTGAGATGGAAACAGTGCCTAGTCTGTCAGGATAATGTTCAGAAATTATGCAATCACTTTCCAGATGGAAAGACTGTTCATGTTTTTATACTCTTAAAAATATTCTGTGTATTTGTCTATTTGATCAATGCTCTTCTTTCTATATTTCCCTTCACCTCCTCCCTCCCTTACTTAGACAGTGGTCAAATAGCAGCTCAGCATCATCTATTGAGATGGAATCAGTTGGATCCAATGAAGACTCACGCTTTTAAAATTTTTGTATGTTGGTCCACACACACCCATGATATAGAAAAGTGGAGAAGAATATATGATGGTTTTTGTCATTGTGGAAAAAGGCATAAATGAAACCAACTTTCAGCTTAAATACTCATATTATTCTTGACTGAGAATGTCAGGCTTTTTCACTTCCATGAAGTGGCCCAAACCAAACAGCATGAATTCCAGGAAGGGGCTCAACCACCTAGGAGCATGGTTTAAAGGCAGATATTCATATTTGATGGGATGAGCAGCAAGACAACCCTAAGGATCCATGATAGGAACTACAAGTCAGTGACAGTGTTTGTATGATGTAAGTAACATCAGCATAATATAAAAGGTTTTCTACCTAGGCTTTGTGGTTCTGCAATTTGATTATGCTTCCCCCCCACCAAACACAGATTTCAGAATTTTCTATATTAAAAATGAGTTTATTAATACATATAATATATATATATATGAACTATGTGTATGTATGTGAACAATACATAATATCAAGATATTAGCATGATGAACAGAAAAATGTTCTATTTCCAGCCCTCTTGGATATATCTTGGAAATTGCAATCAGTAGCTTTCAAAGTCAGTTTTAATGGAAGAATGATAAACTTAGCTTTCTCAGGCTGTCATACCTTCTAGAAATAGGATTTATCTGAGAGCACCTATCCATTTAGCGTGAGAACCACAAACCCAATAAAGACTTCAATTCTTTCTTTTATCAGTCCTTCTTGGCAATAAAATGACACAGGGATCCTTACATTTCTCTTCATCATATAATTCTATGCATTTATCTTGGTGATTTATAAAATTTCTTTTCTCTTGCAGCATTCCCTCTACATTTGGTACTGGATTTTACTGCTCTGTTGGGGAAAAAATACTCTTGCAGTTAAGGCACAGAACTGAGAGCAAACTTTAAGCAAACTTACAGCTTAAACTGGTCAATTTGTCTCAATTTCCAAGTACAATAAAAAAGAACTATATTTTTCTTAGTTATGAAAAGCTTTGAACTGCAAAAATGAAACAGCTCTGGTGTCTGACAGGACAAAATAAAAATCTTTGTGGGCCGGATTTGGACTTCAGGCAGACTGACCATCCCAAAATATCCAAATGCTGTAAAGCAGTTCAGATTCAAAAGCCACAATGCCGACATTCAGCTCCACATTGTAGCAAAACACACAGTTACTTGAAGTAAGGTTGCCTTTTTTTAGAGCCTTAGTCAAAAAGTTTAGTCACATCACCAAAGAAATTTCTGTGGTTTTCTTGTTTTCAAAATAATCTACAATTCTGTCTGCCTTCTTACTACAGGAAATAACTATTTTTCGACCTAGGAGATCATTCTTTGTTACTTAGAAAAACTTCAGTTAGGGCACAGTATAATAGACTAGGCATAATCCATGCAAGAAATTGTACTTAAGGTCAGCATGACAACATGATATATCACCGTTAAGTGCTCAACAGTTGAACTGATTATTGTGGAATCCGACCCTTCCTTAATCACATTCGAGAAAAAAAAATTAGAAGCTCTTTCTCTTTCTTTCATTTTTAACAAGCCACAATCAGGGACACCAGGACATTTAAGCCGCTTGCATCCACTAGGGATGTCCTTTGAATTTCAGGAAAAAAGTTAGCCAAGACTGACTATTACTTTTCATACAGGTCCCAAAAACCATCTTTTTGCTTTATGTTCCACCTCCTCAAAGTTTTTCCCTGGCTGCTTGAACAGCATATTATAGTATATATCATTACACAATTGTAATACTTAAAATCTTAATTAAAATTACTTGTTATTGTCTCATTCCACTGCATAAATATTCAAGTTACCATTTACTTGTGTTTATGTATGAATGTTGACACCTGTGGCATGACTTTGTTCTTATCTTCTCATTTTGTCGAAAGTAAATGAAAGATATACATGACTAAATATGAAGAGGGCACTGCTATGTTGAGGTTTACTCAGACAAGTTCCTTCCCCAGAGTTTCTGTTTTCACTATTAAAACCTTCATCCTCCAATGCTTTAGGCTTACTTCCTTAAATGCATTTCATTCTCCTGCAGTCTCTCTTGCAATACAGTATAGATATCTTAACATTCTCTATACTTTATTGGCAAATAAATTAACATCTTGAATTACTAAACAAATTTAGATCTAGCTATATCCAATTAAAAGTATCATTAGCCCACAATGAACACCTTTCCCCTACAAATGCTGGCTACTTCTGAAACAACTTGTCAGTTTAAAACATCAGCGTTCCTTCATTATCCCCAGTACAGGTCAGTTTACACTCTAAAACATAAAATTCAGTTACTTTATTTTTCCCCTCCCTTCTTTTCTTTTTCATTCCTTGGGAGCAACAACCACAAGTCAAATAACAAACAACACTGTGTTCTTAAATCCATGCTTTTGACATTCCAAAGGCACAGTCCTTAATGCCCACAAATGTAATTGCTGACACAGCTGTAGTCTACTATAATACTTTTGCTTACCCGAGCTCTGCTCAAACTAATGGCAAAACAACAGTTGACTGCAATGACAAACCTGATATCCCGAACACAGTGGAAAACATTTATCACTGGTGTAAGGCCTTTGGAGACAAGACATTTAGATATACTTGGTTCAGAAAAAATTCTCCGTTTGCTATTGAAAAGTTAAGGATGTAGTTAACAATATATCAAAATATTGAAGTCCAACATATTGTTAATCAGTGATATTCTGGTATATTTCAGTGGCCGAAGGCTGATGTCTGAAAAACATGTTAAACATTTAGAAACAATACTTTCCTGCATCCCTTTCTGTAAATAAATCCTATCAAAGTGTAATTTTTTGCATATTTTTCATTCCTCTTGTCTAAACATTTGTTTAGTGTTGTCATGTACTGGTAAACAGCTGCCACATTTGATTTTGGATGCAGTTGTGTTACAGTGATGAGTGAAATGGTTCCTGGATGTATATTTTTCAGTCATGACTATTAACAAAGATCTTGGGACTGAGTGCCTGCCTGAGTGTTGGAAATTCCTCATTTTGTGTTTAATAAGGTTCTTGCTCTGAAATGTAAAATTTGATAGTAATTTTAAAAGCAGACCACTACAAAAACAGTGTTCAATTTTAATGTTTTCCATAGTTTTAAGATACTTCTTACAGGAGTTACTTCTCCCCAAGAACAGCTGTTTTTAAGTTGTCTATTATCTTTCAGTCTCAAAGGTCAGCTTCAGACCTAGGAGACATCTGGTAGCTACCCCATTGTTATGGAGAGAATGGCACTCTCTTGTGCAAGGCTTCTGCTTCACAATAATGTCACATATTTTCCTTGTTCACATTTAGAAAAATGCTGTTCTTATAACTTATGGAATAGCCCTGCATAGCAGACCTAATAGTGCACACAGGAAAAGAAAATACCTGGACAACTACATGTGAAAATGTGTACTGTCTGCAAGTAAATAAAGCATATTTATCACAGCTGCACTAATCCTCCAACATAAAACTATTGGATATTTAACTATTCAGCCCTTATTTTATGTTAGATTACTTTGTTATTGGGAGTCTTGCAAGAAACAGAATACTAAAGGAGAGGTTTAAGTTAAAATATATCTGAAAGAGCTTGTAAAAGTAGATTGGTGACCAGTCCTAAAAGGCCCTAAGCTATATCATATCCGTTTGTTTGGTTTTTTTAAATGTGTGACCTCTTTATAACCACCTTTATACTTCACTGCAAGTACGATACTGTATATTTATATAGGGGATTATTAATAACACAACTGAAATGTAATCAAATGCAGGATTCAATAATAACATAGAAGTGAAAATACCATATGAATATAAAATTCCCTTTCAATCTTGTTCAACCTAATTGAGGGCTTCCCCCTGCTCTCTCTTTTTTTACTTTGTTTTAAATAATATACTTTTTCAGTTACCACTGTGGCAGGGAAAGTGAAGAAGGAGAGGGACAGCACAGCAGGTTTATTTTGGTAATATTCTTGTTCATGTGGAAGAAGATTGCATTACATGCAGCTTGATTCCCAGATAAGACTTCTCAAAGAAACAGAATCAGAGGCCAATTATGAGCCTTCAGCCTTCAATCTAACATGAAGGATTGTGACAGTTTATTTAGGATGAGAGCTTTTTAGTAAGTGAGCTGTGTTAGGGGAGTGATGCCCAATTAACTAATTGATCTGATAGAAAGCTGAAGCCTCTCATAAAAGAAAAAGGAAAAGCAATCACTTTGGAAACTCTTGCCATTTCCTCTTGTGATCATTCTAATTATCTTCTGATAAAAATGATAAGTGAAGGGGGAAGTAGAAAGGAAGGATGAGAGAAATTAAGAAGCATGTGATCAGTTGGAATGTGTCAAATATTTTAACCCAAGGTGTAACTCCTTTTTATTTCATCTAAGTGCAGTGAAGTGTAATGGAACAGCAATTACATTTGAATTCCTTTACAAGAGCTGCAGCCTTGATGACAGATTTTTATAAACAATTATTTAAAACTACTTTATAGAAGCTTATTTTATCATTCATTGTATTTATCCCCAAGCGAACTATTAAGGAAAAAAATCTAGAATTGTTAGGTGGCTTAATTATTCATTTTAATTGTTTGGGTGTTTGAAAATGTCCATTATAAAAGTGTTGATTAAGTTCCACATGAATTATGAATTCTTTCAGAACTCTGGCCAAAGCAAAGTGTACACATCCACACCAGTATCATCAGCTTAGAAATATGACTGGTCATTGTTAGACAGCCACAGAAATTAAAATAAAAAACCAAAAATTTGTTCAGAAAGGAAAATAACAGAAAACAATTAATTGAGAAGTCTTACCTGGGAGGAAGCAAGATGATTAAGGTGCTGAATGCTGAGTGCTTTGGCTGCTGAAGTGTATAAGTGTTAGTGGTCTTAACACATCAATGGAAACACAAGATTATGCTTGCAAGACTCTGGTGGTTACATTTCATACCAATAGTGTCACTGTTCATAGTGTAATGTGATGACCTTGATGATGAAATACTGAAGTTCCTTCCTAGGGCTTGTGCCTGAGGTTGAGACTTGAGAAAGAAGAGTAGATTAATGTGAAGAAAACACATGCAGGTCAGTTAGGTTGTCGTGTTCAGTGTATTCACTTCAATGTACCTTCATAAACTTTAATGTATTGTAAAAAAATAATTTTTCCCCCTTTTAAAGCTCACCAGTGATTTCAAGTGTTGCAGAAAAAAACCCAAATGGACATAAAGTCCTAGCTTTTGTGCTGTATCACTTCAGAGTTCAGCCACATTTTGTATTTTACTTCAAGTAAAATGTGAATCACATTAAGCAAATGTGGTCAGCAAGATGTAACCTAAACACCAGTAGACAGCTTGCAACATTAACCTGAAAGATTTTTCTCTGCACCTTCAATTCAGAAATTCCTTGCAATAAAAGACTGAGCCACAAGTATGAAAAATTACTTTCCCTTATATTGAGGTTTACTTTTCATGTATGTGGAAGCTTTGCTTTGGCAGAACCCCTATAGCTGCAACATTTGCTTTCAGGTTTTGTTCTCCAGTGTAAAACTGAAATTATTTCTGTCAGCTTATCAAGGAACAGTTGTTTTCCTTTATAATTTTCTTTATATGCATCTGGAAGACTATTTTATACTGCTGTATTTTCAAAGCTTATCTTGTATAAATGTTTAAGTATGCATTTATGAACATCCTGAGAATGGTGGTAATTAACACAAACCATATTCTCTTCCTCCTTTTCTCACTCTATAAAACACTTTCCTCTGAAGAGAGCCACTGCACAATATTTTGTGTCATTACTATGGGATAAGTTGCTACTCACTGAAAGCAAAGGATCCGATTTGCTTCTCAAAGTATGTTGTGTATAAAGTACACTAGTATATGTTTGCTTTTTGAATTAGAGATGGACAGAAAATCACGCTATGAAAAGCCAGTGACCATAAAGGAGTCCTGCAACTTTATTGGAATAAAGGGAGAGAGTCCACCGGGGTGCACATCCATGGTGTTTTCTCTCTCGAGGTTTTGGGGTATGCAGCCTCCTTTTATCCTAAACTCCCGGCCGCATGTTGCCCTCTTCCTTTCCCCATTGGCTAAGGCACTAGGAAGGTACAGCCTTCCCGAACTGCCCACCACATATCGCCCCTTGAACCTGTCGTTTTACCCCAAAGTTCAGAAACTCAAACTTGTGCAGACACACTCGTCTGTTTCAGGGGCCAAGCTGTCTGGACTTTGTAACAAACCTGCTGCTTGAAATTAGTAGAGACATTAAGGCACATTTCAAAGATGTTAACACCCACACCTTCCCCCATAGAATTGTTTGTAAAGACATTAGCACACATCTTCTCTATCAGAGATGAAAGAGATACTGAACTTCAATAACAATAATTTGCTTTGGTCTGGAGTTGAAGAAGCTTGCAGTATAATGACTTACTGCATTTGACTCTCACCTTACACCAAGTTGAAAAGGTCTCTGTTTATATTCTAGCCTCTTGGTCTTATCCTTCCACCCAGCTTTGGAAAGCCAAGACGCATGGTTAACAGCTAATTAGGGGCCTGAAATAAGAGAAGAAGGGGTTTGGATCAAGAAGGTGATTAGGAAGAATTGAAAGACACATTATCCTTTTCTCTCCTGTGGCTTCCCCACCCTCCCCGCCCCCACTGCATTCTTGGAATAGAAGAAGAATGAACATTTTTTGTGATTTTTCCAGTATCATCAGCTCCGTCACCACAATGACTCCATCATCTTCTTTCATCCTTAGCCCATTTGTTTACTTCTAGATAAATTTAAAAAGAAAACAAGCAGCATTTTATTCAGTTTTATTAATTATATGTGAGAATTGACAAAAGTTTTTCACAGATCCTTACTATCTGTAAATTCATAAATCCTGTAAGACTGTACTAACATGTCATAACTGTCTTACTTTTTCATGAATTAGTTGATATCACTATTGCAAATGTAAATCAGAAAATGAGAGCACAAGGAGTTTTAGTTAAGATCACTTGCGCATATGCTTTGTAGCAAAATGTAATTTTTAGAGCTATAAAAATACCCTCTCAGCTGTTCCCTTCAAACTAGATGTCTGCAGTTTTTATCTAATTTTTGCAGAGATATGCTGAAGATTCCCTAAACCTTTGAGTCATGGGTGTGAATACAGACAGTTTCTAAATGCTGATTTTTGTAGCTACAGCCACAGTGCACCTGATGACCAGTCTGTCCTAACTCCGGCTAGAAATATGTATTTTTCAGAATTTGAATGAGAAATGTCCTAGGTTTACTTTAATCCTTTAGCTTAGAACTCTTTTATAGGCTTCAGTTTTCATTATTGCAAAGTTTCTCTAGAATGGAATTACATAAATTTAAAATTAAGGGGTTAAATTATTAATAAAAAGAAGAAAAAAGCCAACTGAAACACTATGCTTCTTTTGCCCGCTCCAATCAGTGTTAAAATTGTTAATCTGTGTGAAGGGAAAAGACTATGTAACTTTGTGAACAAGAAAGAATTGGAAACATCTTATTTAGGAACAAAAAGAAATTGAAAAAGTCTTATTGAGGACCAAGTATAAGATATGGTTTCCAGAAAGTTGAGTGTTTTCAAAGTGTAAATTTAACTACAGAATTTGCACGTCCTGTGAGTGTGTGGGAAACCTGTACTGATTCTATAAGGCACAGACAGCAGCAGACGGGTCTATCTGGGCCAGTTTTTCTGCCTTGGAAAATAGTAGAAGTATATAGATTTATTTTTTTGTTCAATGAGAGATATTAGACAAAAGAGCTAATAAGATAACTGATGTGGAATGTTCAATGCCACATTAAATGCTAAGCACAAGCATTTAAATCCTTCTATGTTTTAAAAAAATTTCTAATTATTACATGGTGACTAATGTTTTTGCTGATTAATTTCCTCAAAATGTCTTGTAAATTCATGTTGTTAATATCTAGAACTGATGCAGCCCTAACTTAAATGTCAGACATGTCCACAGCTCTGAAATAAGACACCGTCTTATGAAAAAATGTACACTAGAGAAACAAACAATTCTAGATATAAGACTTATGAATTAAAATATTTAATTGTTGGCAATGATAAATAAAACTACATTTTTTGTATGATCTGAAATTTTCCATTGAAGATGGACCATGGAAAAGAACACAAATCTCCGGCAGCCTAATTCTTGTACTTTCTAATGAATTTCATGCTTAACTTCACACTTCAAATGTTAATTCAAAAAACCTATGTGGGTGTTACTTAGCACTATATTTATACACATGAAAATAAAGCTAATACAATACACTTTGCACTGCATGTAAATCCTTCTTCATAGACTGTCAGTTCATACTTAATGATGCATTCAGTAGATTGGTTCTTTCCTCTGAATTTGCAAAGGAATAGCTTTGGAAAATTTCTATATTCCTTTCAGGAATATAAATTGCTCAAAGTATAAACATATACAAATGTGTATTTTGAGTGTAAAGCAAAACATGGATAAAGCAAGGAACAATATTAAGCAAGTGATTGCACAGTGTATAACAGTCCTTCATTCAGGAGTTTAAAACTGAACCTAGAGGAAAGAATAGAGACCCAGTATTTCAGATGGAAAAGGGAAAAGTGGTAAACTGCTTTGCTTCTAAAAGGTAATTGGTTATTTTAAATTCCAGGTTCAATTGTATATCTTTATCATTTATGTTCACTTTCAAATGCTGTTGCTCATAAAACAATTGTCTGACTCTATAGTTCAGCTACATTGAAATATTGGAAAGATCAGTGTAAGTATTACATTTTTTCATACAATGGAAAATCATTATTTGTGAGTAAGGATATTTAATTATATTTGGATCATATATGATGCTGTAGTCTGACAGTTTGTTTACTTTGTCACAAATTCTAGTGATGAAAATTTTACTAATATATTACAATATATATATTTGGGAATAAAAAGAAGTTGTCAAAGCTGGTACTCTTTGGGGCAGTTAGCTTGTATACAATGCTCTAAAAAACGAGTACAGGCCAATATATCTGGTTGCCAATTTCCCCTTCTTGAAGATTATTTCAAGACTGAGGTAACAGTCAAGTGTTAAACCCTTGCTAGTTTCTTTTATTTTCAAGTGGCAAATGAAGCCTAACTGAAAATTTTATTGTTTTCATGTCCGCTTCCTCCATGCATTAGCTCAGGAAGTGATAAAGCTGGAGCGATTACCTATGGCCTTCTCAGTGACTAACGCCAAGTGACTTCCTGAGTAGTTATAGACAATGAATCAGGAAATAAGCCTCGTGACCAGGAAACTTTAATTATTTTTACAGTTTTTTCTTAAAGCTAAGAGTCCTAAAACAATGGATGCAATAAAGCACTGTTCAGTTCATGATTGCCATAATGCCTATAAGTAATGATGGACAAACAGATAAAGTCTGAAGTATCTATTTTAACTCCAAGTCTCTTGTCTGATAGTGATACTTCTGGTCTCAATTATTTTTCATCATTCCCACTTGCAAAAAATCTTCAATATTTTGTTCAAAGTACACCAATATGTTTGAAAGCCACACAAAATTCACCACATAGTTGTCATGTGCAGAGTAATAAACATAAACTTCTATATGCCTCACAACATCAATTTTCCTAACCAAATAGAAATTTTCAAGCAAAACTTTTTTTTTGTTGTTGCTGTCATTCTTGAAGTCGAACAATTAGTTTCTCCTTCAGCTTGAAAAATTTGAATAACATCACCACCAAAATTTAATAAAATTTTCTTCAATGGGGTTTGATGACACTGGGGCTGGAATATCAGCCCATATCTCTTAAACTTCAACTGATATTTTAGCTATGTTTGTTCCTAACAGAAGTGAGGAAAACAGACCCGGGAGAAAGTTTTTGAAACATTCTAAGTATTGTGATATACATATCACAATTTAGTAGTTTTTTGGAATTAGTTTTTTGTAATTTTAAAGAAGGAGAAAAAACCTTATAAATACATAAGATCTTACCTTTCATTAAAGCTAATAAAAATAATTTTCTGAGTAGAATGGCAAGAGGAATTCAGTGGAACTCTTCTGTGAAAATGTAAGCTATAGGAAGAACTAGTAAAATTTCAAGTCTGACTCCCACATGACTTAAAGAATAAATTTAAACTGGGAGCAGACAGCAAAGGAACCATGCAGTAAAATGAATGAACAGAAAGCAACTCTATTTCCCCTATGTGAAATAAAAGGATGAATAATGGCAAACTGTCAAACTCCCTTGCCTCAGTTTCCCTAGGAAATGTTTTAATGACATAGAATGAGCTTAATCTTGTTGTTTGAAAAACACTTTGAAGTATTTTTGTTGGTTGATTCTGTAGAAGTGCAAGTTGGTGTATCTTTTAGATAGATGTGTTCTCTGCACAACCACATGGATAATTATTTTTTTGAACAGACTTGACTGGGTGTTTGTGTAATATTGTGCTCAATATAAATCAGTGTTGCTGCTGCCTGACTCCCTGGTCTCTGTTGGAGTTTTTGAAAATATGATGGAGAGGGAAATGGCAGAAGAGAGAATGTATAAACACCCTGGCTATTCTTCTAAATCCCCCTCCCTGC
The DNA here is from genome assembly GCF_000738735.6 of Corvus cornix cornix. Lineage (NCBI taxonomy): Eukaryota > Metazoa > Chordata > Aves > Passeriformes > Corvidae > Corvus > Corvus cornix. The sequence goes on along the minus strand of NC_046335.1, from coordinate 19,193,203 downwards.
CAAACAAAAAGAAAAATATGATACCATCAGCACAGAAGTTGTAGTTTTCCTAGTGTTAGGCCTTGGAACATCAAAAAGGAAGAAAAAATGCCATTTTCTTCACAGTGAACTCAGTCCTCAGATCAATATGTGTTTTCTTTGTTTTTTACTTTCAGTAAACAGATGTCTACCTTGACAACTATTTCTTTGAACTGCTACTTTGGAAACTTACATAACACATGGGATTTCTGTAAAATTAAATAAATTCAATTTTCCTAGAGAAAATATATCTTTATATGTATTATAGATATGCACACAATGTTATTTTTGTTGAAACCATAATGTATATAGTTGCATATATTACAGCTTGAAGACAAATAGCCATGTAAAGAACCAAATTTAGGTCATTAAAATTTAACAAATATCTCATGCACTAAATTTACAATCCTTCCTGTATATTTGTGTTAAATATTAATAATTTTTATTTGCTAAAAGCCTTGCAGGCTTGAGAATTTATCAACAGAGAGAGGATGGACATGTCTAAAAAATTTTCAGTCTGAAATAAAGAGTAAAGAAAACTGAAAGCTCAGGAAAGGACTAAGTGTTTCAAAAGGTATAGTTCCAGTTGTTGACACCACAAAGAAATGATGGAGACATTTGAAACAGCAGTATATGTCTAGAATTTTTCATGGATAGCATGATAATTAAATATGCTCTCAGAGGAAGAAAGGACAAGGGAGGGCTCAAGAAAATTGTGATAAAAACTGTGAGGACTAAGATATGATAAGGACTTTATAGCAGTAGGACTATACAGCAGTAGAAGAGACAGTTTCATTTCACTTTCCCTGTAGTGCACAAGAAGTTTAGATTAAAATGAATATGAAATCATGGCATTTCCTACCTGTGTAGTAACCAGAAATATAATAAATAATACCATAAACAGTAGAATCATTGAAGTCTGGTGTTTTGTATTTGGATTGTATTGGTGCCTGGTATAGCACAAGAAACCCTTAATGCTTACTCCACACTTCCACCAACATTCCAGGTGATGTTTCTCAGTTTAAGTTCTGTACAATTTCATTAAAATTGAGCTATATCACAAAGCAACTATTTTTTTTCAGTTTGACAATAATTTCCTAGAAACAAGTATGTGAAGCACGTCTGCCTCTGTCAAAGTAGTCCATTTGGCCGATAGACTTAAACTCTGTCATATAGAGGTGACAGCTGACAAGCAGATACAGAGAAAGAGAAGGGAACAAACTATGATCTCATTTCCTTCAGAGAACAGACCAGAAATGACAAAAACTTTTATAAACACTATCTCAACTTGCCTGAGCCTAAAGAAAGGTTCAGATCAAAATCTAAGCATAGCTCATGGCTGGATTGTATTTATTTTGAATTACTCTACTCATTTTCAATATTGTTTTGAAACAAAAATTACTATGAGAAACCTCATGCAGTAATTCCCATGGTTAAGCTTCCCAGGGGTTAAAGTTTCCACAATCTTGACCAAAACATTTAAATGTTCAGTACTGCTGTCAGCACAATGCATGAATTAAAGGTCCAAGCAGTGTCAGTTGCATTTGTTTATTTCATATATTATATTTATCTTTTCCTGGATTTCAAGTGCCTTCTGATCAGCTGTCTTATCCTTTGAAAACATCTGTACATAATTGTTGCAAATGAAGAGAAGCTTACTGCAATATCTATTCAGCTGTCAGACAATCAAGGTCATACAAGGTGCAAAAACGCTTATCTATATGAGAACAGGCTGAAATCACCCCTTACACAACCCCAGTGACTCCAATTACAACTTTGTTTTCAGTGGGGAAAATACTTGGAACTTGTAGTGGATTTTTCAAAGTCATCTTTTCCAAGACCCTTGGCTATTGTGCAGACAGGAATGCAAGATTTAGAAGAGAGCACAGGAGAGCTGTGATTCCTTAGTTTGGAGGTTTATGCATTTTCCAGGGGGTTTGGTACTTCCTTATAGTCCAAGGACTGAATCCAGTTGTATCCATCAGCTATACTGTAAATTGTATAATCAGTTCTGGGATCACAAATCAGAAAAAGAGACTCAACCCCTCCCTTACCTCCCCTTCTCCCCCTGCTCCTCCAAAGGCTTAGAAAATAATTCAGAGTTCTGCTCAAACCTACAGGATATACCATGTCATGTATAGTATAAACATTGCAATATTTGATAGCTTGTAAGTTATTCACAGCATTTAGCTCACAAATGGATTTTAGCATCTAAAGTAATTTGCTGTGTTCTAAAACTGTACTCAAAGCAAATATTTCTGTTTTCTCTCCATTTTATGAATATAAACGGAATTATAAACCAATAAAGATCAATATACATGCTAGGCAAAAGATAAATACATATTATGGGACACGTGTTCTGAGGTGCCTTTGCAGTTCTAAATCCTCATCTCAGACCATTGTAGGAGTATCCTATATCTCCTCCCAGAGTACATTGACAACTTTCTTCTAGAGCAATACAGATACACAGGACAACATGCACCCAATTTAATATGTACTTAGAACCTGGGCAGGTTCTGAACTTGAAACCTGGATCTGGTGTTTGTCACATTAACTTTAAAAACCTTGGTTTAGATTCAGTTGACTTACTAAAGCAAATGGAAAATTCCTCTATAACCAGTGGCAGAAAATTAGAAATTAAACTGTTTGGAATCAAGACCCAGGAGCAGAAAGGGAAAAGGCATGTAAAGCTATGGAGATTACTTCAGATCAGATTAGGTTATATTTTGAAGGCATTTGAAATGAAAATATCAGCTAAAGTTTTGAATATATTTTTCAATCCTAGGTAATATGGAAATTTGAAGTTTACTTGTCACATGTGGGACATCTTTCTGTAATAAAAAGGAAGTTTTATCACTAAATTTATTTCAAATTATCTAGTTAGACTGTGTGCTCACATCTGTAGCCATTTCAGCATGCATAAGTGCATGTGAAAAAACTGTACAGAGAAACATAGCAAAACCAGAAGAAGTAAAAAATTAAGAAAGCTCTCCACATAACGTGATAGAACTTAAATTGTGAATTTTTAAGCCACACAAATGAAGAGGCCGAATTATTAATAATAATTTTTTTCCCCTTATGCTTTTCTGGTGACCTCTTCTATCATTAACAATCTTGATTAACCTATTTATAGAACAGAAATAGAAAAATTCAGACATGTTTAGAAGGTAATAGACTTGTTCCTGCCAGAAAAGTACTTAAAAAATCTCAAACCAAAACAGTGACAAAATCTAACCACAAGATACGAATCTCCATGAATAATAGCATGAAATCTGAATTCTGTTTAGGTCTTCCAACTGACTTGCATGGCCTTAAGCCACCGAAAAATAAAATACCTCTTACATACTAAAAGATAACCCAACTTTTTTTCAGGTTTCTTGAAGTGTGAGAGTTTAGAAACTCATACATGGATTAAAAAAAATTGTCTTGGAACAATTTAGAAGAGGCTTTTTCTGTCCTGGGAATCTTTCCAAGTCTCTTTACCCTTGTAAATTCAGACTCCTATTATCCAATTTTTCACACAAAATGCTTGTTCTCGGACATGGAACCGATTTTTTATATGACTTCCTGGTCATTTACATAGTTTTGCAATTGCAGATCTAATCCAGTCCTCAGAACTCTTCCTATTGAGCTTATTTTTTAACTATGCACTTATTTGCCAACTTCCATACTTTACTGCCTCGCTTATACACACTGTTCATGCAGCTTCTTAGTCTCACTCAACACTATTAACATAAGGGCCTAATTCTCTGCAAGCTGTATCATTCTGGATTTTGTTTACTTGCCACTTTTGAAAAAAATGAAATCAAAACCAGCAGCAAAATAAAAAGGAGATTCAGCCACAGATAGAATAAATTGTGTAAGGTCTGTCTTACTTCCCGTCTGAATTATACAGGGCCTTGCATTCATCTAGCCAATTTTCAAGCCATTCATTACTTCTGTTTTTCTTTTCTGAATTAAACATCCCTTTAGTAGTTGGTATTTTAATAAGTAACATTGAGGTAGTTATAGAAGACAATAAAATCACATCTCAATCTTCTTTTAGATAAGATAAATGAAATCCTTAAGTCTCTCACTCCCAAGCAATTTTTTACAGCTCTCAAAGAGTGTAGTTGCTTCCTACATTTTAGACAATCTTTAGATTCAGTCCTAAATAAGTCAAAATATCTGTGACAATTGCCCATAAAAATCAGAATTGTGATGAAACTCCACAATTAATCTTCAGCCACCCAGATGGGAGTTTCATTACAGAAGAATCACCTTGCTCGAGTCATAATTATTATGGAAGCTCCAAATGACATGGTAAGTTGAGAAAATGTGTATTCCTAACCTACACCTTGCATATACTCGTCTTGTCTGCATGAGATCAAAGTAAAACACACTGTGAAGTTTATCTCCCTCTTCTAGGCAGTTTTCTCACCACAGCTTCTTTACTTTACACACTTTTACTCAATCTTAAATACTCAATCTCATTTAAGGCCCTCTGCTCTTCCAAAGGAAGAAACATCTCTAAATCCAGCATGCATTTAATCCTAACCCCTTGGCTTGAATTCATACAGAATTTAAAGACTCATTAGAGCTGCCAGAAATAGATTTACATATATTGAGAAAAGGGATAAAGGGAGAAGTTATAAAAGGAAGTGTTGTTCTTGGTTAAGTTTTTATACATTCAGTATTAATGATAATCCAGTACAGTAAAATATGTGACTATGATCTGTTTCTTAGGTTACTGTACTTTGCATGAGAATTTAGTGATCCAATTGGAAAAAGTCACAGGATAAAAAAACTTGCAAAAACTTCAAATTTGCCTGAATCATTCTGTGGGATTTATTATTATTTTACAATAAAAGTCTTAGCTCTGCATGACTTTCTAATGTAGGATAGCAGTGCAATGAAAGGGGAAAACAGCTATCAGAATCAGGCAGCAGTGGCCACAATACCGCTATCTCTTCCATTGTCATAAGACAAGTTCCATCATTTAAAGGGGCTCAAAACCTAACTTTGGTCTATTTTAAATATACCTGCTCTGCCCTTACTGCATAGAGAGCTGGTAGTAGATAATTGTGTGTAGAAATCATGGGCAGAAATGGGAGTTTCTTTCATTTCAGATCTGAGAAGAATTACTAAGAAAGTTATTTTGCTGAAGAGAGAACTGTGTGGGTGTTTGCACATTGATCAGAAAAAGAAAAGATGTGATAAAAGTCATGGGAATTTATGTGAAAGCTTGTGCAGGGGAAATGTTATTCCACATTCTAAAATGAAGCAGTGAGGTAGTTAAAGCTCTTACTAAATTTACCAAAGATTAAAAAGAGAAAATTATGGTTGAACTGAATGCAAGAGAAATAAATCACAGCTTCACATGTTTCCATTGTATTCTGGTTTTCACCCTTTTGTACTTTTTGCATGTAAGCAGAGTTTCTTCTTGTCATGGTTGTGCACTTATTCACACTCAAAATAAATTTTAAAAAATAGCTTGTAAAGAAACCATTTATAAACAATTCTGCTGTATGCAGCCATTAAATAGGCATGTGTGTGTTTTCCCTGAAAGGCTTTTTTTCCCAGAGTAACCTAAGAAAACAACCGTTCTGTTAAGCAGTATCTTAAATTAGTTAGGGAAACATATGGTGTGCCCTCCTATGGAGGCTATATTTTGGCTGTAGCTTTCTGATCTAAGTTTTGGCATGAAATATCTGCCCAAGGACATACAAAGTCTTTACATGAAATATAGCTTGTAATATGTTATCAATAATGATTTAAAGCTGTGGATGATTAGAGATAAGGTTTATCAGGGTAGGGTTTTTTATAATTTGCAGAAATATTTTTCTTATGTAAAACTCAAAGTAGAATAACATCTGTGTTGGGGGAAGGACACGTTTTTCTGAATCAGTGTTGGTGGGAGATGAAGTACATAGGTGAGGTAAGTGGAAGTAGAGAGAACCCAAGGCATTCTAAAATATATTCACACTTCATGTATTATACTCTTTCATGTGAGCATGTTTATTTGTCTTTTCATACAGCTGTATGTTGGTTGCAATGGCTTTCTCTAGAAAAACTGCTGCAATTGGGGAAGTATAGGTGCAGGCACTTAACTAGAGATGTTCATTAATGCTTCATTACTTGCGAAAAAACAATACTGTATTTTCAGTTTACAATATTATATTGTCCAGCCATTTCTTTCTTTAAAGGAAATCCCAATGCCTGTACATCTTTTCTGCTATGCTGTAAATATCATAAGTGAGTTATTTTTTATTTTTATTTTTTTCTAGTTGCCATGGTGGTGATCATTCAAAGGTTAGACTCAATGATCTTAGACGTCTTTTCCAACCTGGATGATTCTTTGATTCTGTCATATGCAGCTTGCTCCACCCATTCTTTATTAAGGTGCATGAGGCAGCAAACATAATTTTCTGCTCAATTTCCAATTAGCCAGAGTGAGAACATAACTCCTGCTAATTGCTACAGAAAGTAGCTATGAACTGGAACACATGCCAGAGACAGTATTGCTTGCTTCTATGCTGATTTGTCAATGGCTCGTGGTGCAGGTTAATTAAAAAACCCCACATTTTCAATATACCTATCAGAAAAGGGTATGGCTAAATATGCACATTCCACAATGGGGTTCAGCGTTTTGTACAGTAACATTAATCTTAACAAAATCTTTAGAGTGGAATTAACGCAGATGCTAAAATGTTTCTACTAGGTGCTCCTTGATTTATTGTGCAACAACTTTGCATCATGGTAGAGAGCACCTGTAGCCAGACAATTCTTTCATCAGTGCTTTTAAAGCAGCCATGGTAAAAGCATTTGAGAAACAGGAGAAAGAGGAAGCAAGAGCTCTAGATTTCACTTGAAGTACTAACCTGACAGTTTCATGACTTTCTTGACATGAGAAGGAACAAAACTTGCCTTTTCTAGAAAGACACAGAACAAAGTCTCAACAGTTAGTAGCAGTCAAATATTCTGAGCTAAAAATCAGCTTTAACTATGAGAAGAGGTGATAACATCTGCTTACATGAACATTAGGATGCTCCTGTTTAATGCTTTAGTGCTACCTTAGTTTGTCAGTGCTTATGCATCATGCCCATTAACCCCTATCAGAATAGGCAAAAAAAATTGCCAGCTGACTGAATTAAATGGGAAGTTTATATCTTCTGCTGCTTGGATGGTATATAAGCATATAATTATGCTCACATACACACCCACACATATATATATTACATTTTTGCTGTTAACATTTGTTTGCCTTTTTTCTTTACCTAAATTTGTGTGAAGTTTACTACAGTTTACCTTGAGATAATGGTCTATTGAGACATCTCATACACTGAAATTCCTATTTGGCTTGTATACTTTGCAGTTCTGTAATGCAATAATGCATCCCTTAAATCTCCTCAGCATTCCACCTTGGGGCTTAATCCACTTGAATTTCATGCAGAGCACTAATTGACGTTGTCTGGTTTCATGACCCTGGTCAAAAGTTTTACAACAATTACAGCAAACAACATAAACTTGCTGTATAAGCATAATCTGTGTTGATGTCACAAAGATTGGCTGTTGTGTTTTAGCATCTTCTAAGACAGTAGTGACAGACATTTTTGTTCAGTAACTGTTTTTCACTTGCAGCTGACCATCCTCCAGTGGTGTTAAAACACTTTTTCCCTGCTTGATTTTGTTTTCTTTGGTGTACCATAATTAATGATGTTTCTACACTCATTTAGCATATGCAAGTGAAAATGCATGTCTGAAAGTTGTTTGTAGTGACTGCTGCTATGTGGATAATTTCCGCACATAATTGATATGTTTAATGTACACCCATGGCAGTCAGATCAGAGTTGCTTAGCAACAGGCACTGAACAAGATTCTTTCACATGGTAGTTTCATAAACAATAGCTTTAAGTATTGTGGTTTAAATAGAATGAGTTTAAAGCTCAAAAAGGGCAGTTTGAAGTAATTTAACCAAGTTTTGCCAGAAGGGGTAGGCACCTTCTTCCACTACCTCAAAATGAATGCCAAAGCATTTTCTTCAGGTTTAAGAGCAGAAGTCCAACTGTGATGATGAGTTCTTCACTAACTTTGTGAGACTTTTCGCATCAGATAAAAAGGACTGTGAAACAGATCCATGTTTAGCTTGAAAAACTACTGAACTAAGTTTCATAACTGGCTTCTCCTGCTATGAGTTCTTTTAGTACTTTGACTTTAAAGTTAGTAGCAAAAATATTTCAAAGCTTCTCAAAAATGAGAATTCTAGAAGTGTTTGTACAGTTCTACTTTATTAGGCATTTCATTAATAATTCATTATCCAGCTAATTGTCCTGAGATTAATCAGAATAAATATTAAAGAGCATTTCAATAGGAAAGTCTGCTCTACATCTGAGGTGAACGCATTAGTCTTATAAAAATATCCTGGTTTACAATTGTCTTTTCTGTTCATAATGAAGTTAAGCATATGCTTAATTTAAGAAATCCTGTTGTCAGTTAGTTTATTTTGACTTTACTACTACTAATAGAATGTACACTCTATAGATAAATTTGCTTATTTTCATATAAGTTGTCCATTGAACTAATGAAGTTCTGCAGTACTATGGTGCCGCAGTTCTTATAAGGTATGTCAGGCCTATCTTGTAATGTGCTTGGACTGAAGTTGTAGCATAATACATGCATATTTACTTAGATTACCATTTCAAATTACTGGTGAAAATAAGGGCTCTCTCTGGCCTTGGGCAGGTACAGGGCTGGCAGCCTGTCTCTGTCCCCTCAAACGTGCTATTGTGGAGCACATGCAGCGGAAACAGCAGTTAGATCCTGAACTAGCTCTAAAGTAATGAAACATTTCAGCAGCTGTTTTCCTGCTAATTTCATGCAATGTTTAACTCTTCCTTAGCAGGAATTTAGAAGTCTGAAGAGACTGGAACACAACTAACCAGATTTTACTAGAAAAACTCATGCCAATGCAATGCTTTATTTCCCATCAAGACTTTGTATCAAGTAAACTCTAGGAGAAAAATTTGCATAATGGTCAAGTAAAATTGCATAATGATCTAAGTTTCCAGTCTAGAGCAGCTGCCTTAAAAGAAGAGTTTCTACTCTCAGACATTTAGCCCAGAAGCATTACTACAAAGGATGAAATAGCTTCCTCTCCATAGTTAAGCTACAGTCAATTGCAGAATATCTCCTCATCATGGCACAATGCATTAGAAAATGTTTCTGGGTGCTGATACTTTTACGGAAATCACTGATAGATACATACTATGGAGCACTATACAAAGAGTTTATCTAATTAGCATAGCAGATAAAAGCGAAAAATAAACAATAAGTTTTAGTGTAACTGGAAGGCATACAGAACAGGTAGGTACAGATGAAAAGCAACTATACTTTCCTCTCAGTCTGCTTCCTTCAGTCTCCCGTTCTTCCCTCAACACACATCACTCCTAGGCTGATATTTCTTCCATTAACTTCAGTAGCATTTTACAGAAGAATAAGTATTATTAGCTTAACACATGAATCTACCCCAATATGCACATATTCATGGATAAAGAATGTGCAACTTCAGTTAGATAATTAAACTCAGGGAAAGATACCACATGTGAGGTAGTGCACAGGCTTATTCAAGTCTACAGATGAGATAAGAGGTACTGGCCTAGGAGCACCCAACCAGAATGATTTAGGCACTAAGCTATATTGATATGGGTTGAAATAAAGGAGTAAAATTGGCTTGTAGAGGCATGAAATTTGTCATAGAAGAGAAGACAAAGATTCAGACCCTTCTTATCAATATCAAATATATGACATGCACACTCATCATAATACTTGCATACGACTCTACAAGTAATTTTCTTGTCACTCCACAGTTTCTCCACTCTGTAGTCACACAGCTCTTTTTCTTTCAAATCAGGCTTTTATCTATCCCTAATACTTGCATTGTCCAATTGTCCTGTGTTAACTTCAACACTATGACTGGTTTCTTTTTCTTCACTGCCTCATATTCCCCTTTCCTAAGGAAAAAATTCCACTTGAGAGAAAAAAAACAGGCTTAGGTTAATTCATCTCCTTAATAGTATTAATGGATCAAAGAAGTGAATGTCCTGGATTGCATCACTCACTGAGACTCTACAAGAAAGGAGCAGAATGGGGTTGTAGATGGTGTTACTGCTTCTTTCCTAGTTTTTAGATCTGCACAACAGCTAGCCTTATTAAGAGTTGAGTTGGGGTTTGGGGGGGTGGGGGGGGATGGGAGGGTTTATGTTGGGGTATTTTCATTGTTTGTTTTTGGTTTTTTAACAGAAATCTTGGACCAACCATACATTAGAGATCTAAGTCTTTTTCAACTGCACAAGGGAAGTCAAATAGTTTTCTATGTGGATTTTACCTAAGAACTGGGATTTAAAAGTTGTAACTGTTTTCCTCATCTTATGTTTACAGTGTTACAGACACTGTTTGAAGGTGATACATGGGAAGATTACCCTTATTTACCCTAGGTCCTTGCCATAGATGATTTACAAACTAAAACCAAGCATACTCAGTCTCCAGACAAAGTTTGACAAAATGAAAGAAAAGTGCAAACAAGATTTAGCCAGATCTTGCTAGTTCCCATAGATGACAAAGTGACCTCTATGACTTTGAAGTGTTAAGTTAGCTAAGGAGCTGTTATCTATACCTTGCTCTAAACGTCAGTATTTTTATTTTATATCCAGTTTCACACCTCATCTTTCTGCCACTGACCATTAACAAGATAAGTTTGGTCTGGGGTATTGCACTACTGTCAATGCATCTCTATCATTCAAGAAAAAAACAAGAACAACAGACACACAGTCACATAGTGTATCAACAGATTGGAACTGCTTTTGCTTTCCAAGAATAAACCTGGCCTGCTTTTCATCTGAGGCACTCAACTGCTGATCAGCTTCATGGCTTATGTTTCAGTCAGCAAATGCACCTTAGAGCAAGTTAGTTGCACATCAGTATTCATTTGGAAAGCATAATTCAATAATAAAATTAAGGCAGCCACAGACATGTAATTTTTTGTCCCTTTGCTGGAAAACGATGCAATATGTTTCCTCTTCCTTCAACAGTACAGTTTGTACCTTAAGACAGTTATAGGTTTCCTTGCAATCTTCCACAATCTCTCAAAGGGAAAGTAATCCTCCTAAAGCAAAGGAAGTAAGGTTTTGGATTTTTTTGTTTGTTTTTTATTTTTTTTAATGTAATTCAAAATAGAAATGCTTCCACAAAATAAAATAAAAGAAGTATAACAAACACAACTTGCAGGTTACTTCAGTACAGTTCACTTTAATACAGAAAGCTACCTTTCAAAGTGGAATTAAAGTCTGTGTGGAGAAAAACGTGTTTTTTTTTTTTTTTTACAAAGCTTTATTTGAAGTGCCAGAACAAACTTATGCTTGTATATGCAAGGAGTTTGTGAGTGTACCTTATTATTGCAACTTTGCTGCTCTGGAAAGGGCCTGTTTTAATTGTAGCATGGCAAAGCATCACAAGTGGAAGCGCAGATTGCTCTTCGAGAGAAGGCAGCCCAGGAATTAATAACATCACAGCAGCAGAGGCAAGAAATACCAGGGCTGCAGTCCCACCATACATGAGCAAGATTAGCAGAACAGGTCCAGTGACAACAGAAATGTGCAGTCAGTCTGTGAGCACCACAAACAGCCGCACTCACCAGGCAGCAAAGCAAAACAGAGCACAGCAACAACACAGCTCAGGCAAGGGAAAAACCCTGAACTTAAATATAGCTTTTGGGTCGATAGACAAATTATATATGGGTGAGAACCCAAGATGGGGCTAGGCAGGGCAGTTAGGGCCTGCTCATATATGAAAGATATTGACAAGTACATGAATGAGAGATGTAAGCAGTTAGGAGAAATATTTAAAGGACAGTTGTATAGCTGACCCTGCTCCACCCTTTTTGAGTGGAAGAATGTAAAGGAAAACAGATATATGTTTATGTAGCTATAATCTATCAGATAAACAGGCAACCCACATATGTAGTTACTATGTAGGGATTTGTGTGGTTTTTAGTAAACAGAATTCACAATGCCATATACTTCACAGAATTTTACAGATCACCATCAGTACAAGCTTAGTAAGTTACACCTGTGTTTAGAAATACGCCTTAAAAATTGAATTATTGCCCAAATGCAGGTATGTTTCAATCCAATTTCATAAATGTCAAAATTGTATGAATCATGTGTACACAGAGAGTATATTTGCCAAATATTGATCTACCAATATTCCTTGCATACATGTAGTCATTACATAAAACACTCGTCTACTACAGAAGCAAATACCCAAAGCCCAAACAAATCAATAAACTTTATGCAATAAGACTAAAATGTGTATGCACATACATACAACTCAGTAAAGTTATTGTACAAGACTCCTTTTTACTGTTGTTTTTTTTTTTTAATCATGTGCAGCAATCTAATATTTGCAGGATTTACACTAATTATTTTGGGGGTTTTATTGATGCAGTTTGCAAAACCTTGTTAATTCAGTAGGACATCCATCACGCTTAGCAATTACCAGCTCAAGTCTGGCTGATGTCACCATGCAGTGGCCAAAATATCTGTTCATGTTCATGAGAACCTGGTAGTGGACCTATGCAGCAGTCTTAGATTCACTGTGTTGCTCTAAGTCATTAAGCTTTGGTGACTTTAATAATCTCCTGTTTTCTCATTGGTAGCACTTTCATCCTCCAAAAAGTACTTCTGCAATACTGTAGGATGTTTAGGCCAGAAGGTGCTTGATACATAAGGAAATGGTACCCTGACATCAGGGTGTAGCTACTGGGTCAAGTTATTAGTGAGTTTAATTATTTCATAAAATCAGAGTGCACACCCCCACTCTAAGAAAACAAAGCAACCCAAACTACACAACCAATATAACCTGTGACCTCTAACTGTCAATTCATTTGACTAGCTTTGGAAAAGCCAAGGATCAAACATGTGATGCAAAACAAATACATGACAAGAATTCTTCCACATGAAGAACAGTGATTATTGCCTGATACTGCATATAGGATATTTTCCTGCTCAACCACGATGGCATTGCTGAGTCTGTATACTTGTCAGTTCAAAATTCTCACTCAGGTAAATTCATTAATCATAACTTATGAAGAACCTCTGTGATATGAAACCTAGATTTTTTCCCCCATTCTAGCATACATGTGCATTTTTAGAGAAAAAAATTCTGCAGAGATTAGTCCCAAGCTTGGAAATTATATTCCAGTTCAATTTTATGTTTTATTCACTTCTGTGTATAGTTTACTGCTATGATCTTTCTTTCATCAATGCTAACTTGAGAGCAGTAAGGCTAATTTTGCTGCTCTTGTAACAAGTCCTCGTAATTCCTCCTCACAAGATCAGCTCAGGTTTGACAGGTGGATTTGGTACTCCCTGGTGGTTGTCAGACTAATAAATACTTCAGATTTCAGATGCTACCTTCCCTTTTGTCTGTTTACAGAACTAGTCAACCATAAAAAGTGACATTAACCTTTATTTTAATTTCCCCTTGATGATACTGCATGGGGCTTTCAGGAAATTACTGACAAGACCTGGAGTTAGTATAACACCGCTCTGAGCTGATGTGGTATTGGCAACAGGATGACAGATGTGGTCAGTCACTAGCAACAGGAAGCAAAGTTGAATGGAATTACTTCTAGTGCAAATTTCACAATGCATATCTAATTAAATGAAATTTTATGTTTCATTATAACATGCTTGACTGTCAATAGTTTACATGCAGTTAGGGTGATTTCATCACTAGACGGCTATCCTTGAAGTAGCTCTGGAGAGGCAGGCATAGCACCAAAATTGTTATCCAGAAGTATTAGTTCACTCCTTGAACATTATAGTTATTTTAGCATAAATCTATATTGTACTATGTGTCTGAAAGCTGAAAGGCCTGAAATCCTTTACTTAAGTCAGCCCTCACTTTACCCTGACAGTTGATAAATATGTATTTCAGACCTTTACTGTTTTTCAATAGGCAGATGTGTGACAACAGAAACAACTGAATTTAAAAAAAAACCAAAAAAACCCTTGCGATAAACACTGAGACTGCAGGGCTGTGTAGAGGGAATCTTACAAGAAAAGGGTCTGTCACCTGAAATGACTCTGCACTTCACAATTCTACCTTACTAGCTCCCTTCCACTTTATTTGGAATGCTGTATTTTCTGTAGTTGTCAAAGATTTGGAGCCTCAGACCTGACATTTGCACAATGCAAGCAAAACCCCATAGTTTATATTGAGATTTCTTTTAAAAATTATACAGAAATGCTAAAAGCATGGTAGAATATGGTTTGAGGGTTTGAATATGTCACAATCAAATATTAAGTCAAATTATTTACAAAAATATCAATATATGATATTGAAATAAAGGTTTTTGTAAAATGTGAACAAATGCAACAAATAGTTATGATGACAGTGGTAAAAATTACAGCTGAAATTTACGGATTTAGAAACTATTAATGTTGGAGTTAGAAATAGGTACTCTCAAAAGTTTTCTTTGAAATCCTTGTCACTTTCACAAGATAAAACATACAAATAAAAAGGAATAAAACCACAAAAAATAATAGTAACAGCATGTAAGCCTCAATATACCAGTGCTTTATTCTGAGCTTCATGCTTTAGCTCATTTTCTTCCTTTCTCCTTCCATCCAGTTCTTTTTCTGCTTTGCCTACAGACATACAGCAACCCAAGCCGTGGACCCCTGAGTTTGCTCTAGCTGCCACTAAGGAACTCGCCTTAAATCTTGTTCAAATGCTGCTTAAGGCTTGTCTTCTGCCTGCATTTCTGATGATTGCTTCTGTTCCACCTACATAATTTCTGAATAAAGAGCAGTGTCTAGGCCTGCAAAATTCACAGCACCTCTGTGAAAATTCCTATAATGGTTTCTGAATATGAAGGTCTTTTTTCCTGCAAAATAGAGGTGAATTCACATTGATAGATTAACAAAATCCCTCAGCAACCATCAAATAACTAAAAAGAAAGCAACAGAAGGGAACCTAGGAAAATAATACCCCCAAATAATACTCTCATTAAATTATAATTATTTCAAAATTTCAAGTAATAAAACAATAGAATAAAACATTTTTATATTTGACATTGTGGTCCATTTATGTTTCTTATCATCCAGAGAAAAAGAAATGAAGGGTTCTGTGTTTCTTTAAGCCATAGCTACTCAACTAGCCTTCGAAAGATTAAGGACGCCGACAAATGAAGTTCCCAGTTCTGCCTGGATGTACAATCTTACACAGATTTAATAGGATTTCAGTAAGCATTTCCAAAAACGCCTAAATCCTATCATATCCCATTGCTCTTAACCTCTTAATGAAATCTTTCTAACTTTCCAGAACTCAGCTCCCCAGATAAAATGAAGTTGTCTAGGAAAATAGGAAATTAACATATCCACGTATGCTTTATACTCAGTGAGAAAAGGATCAAGTTCCTTAGCTTTTCAATTAATCTCTTACTCCCTTTCCTCTCCTCAAAACAGAGTAAACTAGTTTGAAAGTTGTGTTGTGTTACTCCTTAGTAGAATATGATTTGAGACATGAGTTCCTCACAACAGCTTTTTGAGTCTTAATCAGGTATTAGCACATTAACTTAATAAAAATTACTCTTCCCAGAGCTCTCTGAATAGCACTTTCTGTTTTTTTTCTGGCAAATCATAAGTCACTCCTTCAGAAAATCATATAATGACCAACCATATTAAGTGTATACTATACCAACACCTACCAAATGGAGAATTCAATTGATCATGCCTGTTATAACACAGTAGCTGTTGTTAACACCATTCTTAAAAGGGTGGCTGTGGGAGAAGCTGAGCACTGATATGTTTACAGTTCTGCACAGCTCTTAACTACATGGGCTGGTTTAGGCAATCTGCACACTGATTGCAGAAATACTGGCAGGTGGTTTGCCTGATTAGGCTGAGAGGTGTCATAGCCTTCATAAAAGGCTGCCAGACACCGGAAACAGAAATATCTTGAGAGCTGAGATTAGCAGAGGTAACAAACCTTGTGCTATCAGAACTGAAGTTAAGCTTACCACTAGGCATTATATTTGGAAAGTAACATCATGATCATCTGGAGAATTACACTGCTGTAGTGCAGTCCCTTAGAGAAAGTGACCATGTTTGTGATTAAACGACCTCCAATGTCGTGTTCCTTTTTAGAAACTCTGTTAGAAATCATGAGCCATCTACCTAAGTCACAGAGTTGTCTTAGCTGACCATTAACTAACCTGATTCTGCCTTCCAGCTGAATTTAATGTGTATTTTGATCTTGTTACCTGCTGATTCCAAAGGAGTTTTCTGTTAAAGAATGGGGAGGTCTTGACCTTTTATATTGAATTTAATGTTAATATGTTTTCTCTGAAAATACATGCAACTTCTGAAAACACATCCAGTGGTTGGAAGTAGTAATTGTTAAGGAAATAAGTTCTCTTTTGTTAAGGTGAGACTTTGAGTGCTTTTGAATTAAATCTCAACACTGTGATTCATCCTTTTTGAAAAAGGTAAGTGAGAATGATAAAGATTGCTATGAAAAGGTTATTTCATTAGATTCTACAGACAATGATGCAGAGCACTGAAACAAATTTAATAAACATTATGAGAATAGAAAGAAAATGAAAAAATTAACTATTTCAGACTATATAAAACTTTTGGATATAGATAAACTGTGTTTGCACTAATGGTATTTATTATCTATTTCTTAATTTTAAAAAACTAATTATTTATTAAAAGATGTTAAATCTGAAAGATCTAAATAGGTTAGGTATAGTTTATAAAGACTTTTATGAAATTTGGGTCAACTTTGAGTTAAATACTTGCTTAGAGGAGGCTGCTGTATATACTTGTTTCCCTTGAAAAGAAGGCTGTGCTTCCACAATGAATGAACATTTCACATTTCCTCATAGTTTTTATTTTGTTTGTAATAGTTTCTTAAAGAAAGAGTTTGAGGTTATTTTATATTTTAATTCCCTTCACTGTTAATATGGTATTCTTAGGCTTAGCAGTTGATACATTTAATTGGTCGAAAATTTGTAATGCTACAAGACTACCAAATCAGATGAGCAAGAACTAAACAAAATTGAGTAATTTGGAGTTGTTTAAGTAGTTAATCTTTTGTCAGAGTATGTGTGTCAGCAAAATCCAGTAACTAATGTTACTTCTGGTTTTGCTATCCAGCCCCTAACGCATCTCTTTCCTTGCAGGTTGGATTTATTTTTTTGCTATTTTAATGATGAAGTTTGACAAAACAGAGTGTTCAAATCTTCCTAAATTTCCTAAAAACTGTAACAGCTCACCACTTTAATTTTTTGTGTGCCAAGTTTCTGTGAGCCAAGATAAATAGGAGTACATGATGCTTGGCAGTAAACAGAAAGATTTGAAGTTGCTGTGAAGCTCTCTGAGTGAGAGGCCAAACTGTGTAACAATATACTGTAGAATCAGGTTAAATCAATCTGTGCATTTGGATTGCATCATTGTGACCATGAACACTATTTATGGATGAAACTTTCAAGGCTCTATGTTACATACTGTGTGGTTTCATCCTTCAAGTTTAGTTTATATAGTGTGAAGGTAAAGCAGAGGTGAAAAGAGAATAGTTGTTTGTTCTCTTCTAGCACGTAAAGTGAGAAGCATCAAAAAACAAGCTTAAAACAAAGAAAGTGGTGTAACTTCTCTTACCAATTTGGAGTTCTACTAAAAGGTAAAAAAACTTTAAAAAAGGAGTGACAAACTCATAAAAGAAAAAACTTATGTAGCATTTCTAAATACAGTGGTATGATTCCTGTTATAGGACAGCATAGTGGGAAAGAATATGAAAAGAATAGTAAATACTCTACTGTAAATATTCACAAATTTTCACACAGTGCTCAGTGTCATGGACTTTTGGTATGGTCACATTTGCTGTGTGGAAGACAAGACCAGGTATGTGTTTTGAAATTCATTATTCTTCCTTATAAGTAAAAGACCACTATTTGAAAACCATATTTATTTTGTTGGCAGCTGACATAAGTCTGAGAAACATTACAATAACTGGTCTAGCAGAAAGCTTGATATTTGGACATGTTTGTAGTAGACGTGATTCTGTATTCACTTTGGCTATCTTTTGCGGGGAGAATACATAAAGAATAAAGAGGCAGTGTTTCATTATCTGTGAGACTTGAATAATTCTGAGATTGCATTTGTATAAAAGTGTTGCATATCTGCTTGGTTATACGATATGCAATATCAAGATTTATCTGTCAAAATTTTTTCAATATTGAAAATAAAGAAAAATAGGAACATCTTGTGAAAATGCTTCCTGTTTCTTCTAAAAACTGCCTGGTGTGGCAGGGTGGACAGACAATTGCTGATCCTCCCACGGGAAGAAAAAAAATAAGAACACAGAATTCCACCCCACCCCCTCCAAAATTATGTTTAGATTGATCTCCTGGTACAAGAGGAAAATTGCATGCTGAGGGCCTTAATGGTCTAGGTTAGGAGTCTGCATGAAAAAAAAAAAAATTAGAAGAGCATAGTGGCTTTGCTCTGGGTTTTTTTTTGTTTGGGTTTTTTTTTTTCCTGACATCATAAGCATATGAATCCTAGATATCTAACATGTAAAGTCAAAAGTGTAAAGCATTGTCCCATGCACTGATTTGATTTCAGGCAAGCTTATTTATTTATTGTTTTAACAGCTGCTTCAGAAACTCTTAGGGAGCCTGAGACTGTGGTTTAAACTCTGTTTTGTAAATCTGGGCTAAACATCCCGAAGCAGACAACATATGTTCTCAATATTCCGGATGTTCTGTGTTGCTGTCTGCTTTGCTTGTATACACAGTTCTTTGAAAAAAAATTATGACAAGTTGATCATATGAAGCTTTTGCAGCCTGGCAGAGTAACACAGCCTAAATCAATTCTATGCATTTATATAATTAGCAAATGAAATCTATTTATAAAGGTGTTCCTATTGTGACATTTTTCCACATTACTGTATGCTAATAAAATTCCATTAAAAATTCTTGTGCTATACTTGAACAGGTATCTTGGTGACTGAAAGGCTGCTGTTTGGCTGTATTATATACATTGCCATTTACACTGGACTCCATTTTCACTATGGTCGGTTATAAAGGTTTATCTTTGTTACAAACACTTTACTTGGCTCTTTGATGGCTCTTACACAAAACAAGAGAACATTTTAGAATAAATGGCCAATTCACAGTATAGAATGCACTCATAGCTGGATGGATTGAGGAGGGAATGGGAAGCCCCACAGTGCAGGTGCGTAGTGTGCAGGTGAGTAGCATTCAGTTTAGCCTTTGTTGTCTTAAAATCTTTATTTTAGCTAAATGAGAGTCAGGAGTTCACAAATATACAGGTCGAAACCTGATCTTGATCGGATATACCATCTAGGCTTACTTTTTCAAATATACACCTGGTGTCCTAGAAATCTATGTTGTTGTTTTCAAAAAAGCCCCAAAGAACCCACTAAACAGTCCATAATTTCTTTTTTTTTTTTCCCTGCACATAAGAGAAGTGAGCTCCTTCTGCTTTATCATGCATAAATACAACTAAAAGTACATTCAGAGCACTTGGTCCCATCACATTATTATTTGTCTCTTCATCTATAGAGCTTGATGCTTAAGTGGAGGACACAAGTGGCAGATGGTACAGCAGTGCAAAAGGTGCCATTTACAAAATCTGTCTGTCAGGCAGTGGGGAAGAGATAGGTCTGTAATGCCTGGTTTGTCTGCATTATTTACATATCCTAGCAATGTGCAGGACAGCTGGGGGCAACAGGAAACAGGGGTTTGAAAGTGCACTGCTCACATTGCTTCCTTCAGCACATTCCACTTGGGAAGAACAATGAAAGCCTTTTGGAAGATTTAGTAACTGGCTTGCAAAAGAAAAATATCAAAACATGCTAGAGGTATGAGAAGACAGCCCTTGAAGTGGAAAGAGAAAAAATGCCTTTTATGTATTGTCTTGCTGGACAGTGAAGGCTCAGCACTCTGTTGTGTTCATGGAGGGACCTGGTATTTCTCTTAGGAGATCAAAAGATTCAGATAGCTGCAAAATGTTTCATGTCCAACTTGATGCAAGTAATTCCCTTGACAGGTCCAGTTGTAGTTCATGTAACATATTCATCAATGTGGAATGAATTCTTTAAATAAATGTTTAAATAAAGAAGGGGGGCTTGATCCTACATGGCTTTTAATAGCAATAATTCTTTCAGTTTCAGAGGTGCCTCCTCTAGTAGTTGTGCTAGTACTCAAGGCAGCAGAAACAAGTCCTTTGTCTTATGTATGGAACAGAGAGAAGATGGTTGATTGAAAACAATGTTTTTTAATACAATTCTTCTTGTAACAACTTAGGCAATTTTTAAAAAAATGACTGTATATACTTAAGGAATATTTCTTTCAAAGCATTTACTTACCTGAACTTACTCTGATATTAGTTCAGCCTGGTAATTCTGGGCTAGCAGGGGTCAACAATTTTATGTGTCATTATCAGTAGATATTAAAGATAAGAAATTATTTTCCTGGTTTTAAAAATAGAAAAGGAGTGCTACAATATGTAGACTTAACGCAGAGTCCTGAGTTAACATAAAATCAGAGTGAACTGTGAACTCCATATGTAAACCTACACCTCTATGTAGAAGGAGATTTGGATTGGGCCAGCTTTCTTAAAAATGCTTCTTCCTTTGATTATGGTTGTACTTAATGCTTAATATGTACATTTAAGTTAGGTAGCTATTTGAACTCTGACATATTGCTGTGGTGTTGCTTAAAAGACTCACACCTGAGAAGGAATTTGGAATTATCCAAACTTGTCTGAAACTCTGCCAGGCTTGGTACTGTGACCACTTTCCTGGGGAGCCTGTTCCAGTGCCCAACCACCCTCTGGCTGAAGAAACTTTTTCTAATATCCAGCCTAAACCCCCCTGACACAACTTCAGGCCATTCCCTCGGGCCTGTCACTGGTCATCAGAGAGAAAAGATCAGTGCCTGCCTCTCTTCTTCCCCTTGTGAGGAAGTTGTAGACTGAGATGAGATCATCCTCAGTCTCCTCCAGCTGAACAGCCCAACAGCATGATCTTTGATGCAGAACTCCTTGAAACTCTTGGAATAAATACTGACTGTGTGCCTGGATGTGGAAGACATACTGGATGTAGGAATAGTCATCCATAAGTAACTGTTTATTATGCTCTCAGATTCTTTGCTGCTGTGGCTGAAAGCCGTACCTCTTTTCAGGGATAATTTGTTCTCAAAGTAGTCTCAAACAAATTTTTATTTGAAATTTGAAAAAAAACCAAAACAGGTTTAATAAATTAACGTCCTGGGGTGACTGCATTGCATTCCCTACAAAGCTATGTATTCCTATTCAAACCAGGACGATTACTAAGATGTTAAAGGCTTTTAAATAATATGTCAACATCAAAAAAATCCAAAATATTTAGAAAAAAGAATGAAGAGGTTGAAACATTAATGTCAAAAGAATATTTATTTAAAATGTTCTATTATAGTTACAGAGAGGGAAGCATGTAAAAGATAAATTATATATTAACTTTGCAATATAGAATGTCTTTAGTGGCATTTAGATCTCATTGGTTTTTAAACTTTTTTTTAGTAATTGTGCCAGTAATTTTGACTTACACATCTTCAGCAGATTTGCAGTGATCACATTGCTTTTGTTCTATCGCAGCGTTCAAACGAAAACCCAAAATCTTAAGGCTGACTGAAGGAAGTTAAATATTATGGTCTGGACCTGACTGGAAGCATATACTCTGAGTCTTAGTCTTCACTCTAAGTGATCAAAAGCTTTAATTAGATTTGTTTCCTTGATGAATGGAGTCAACAAGATAAAGTAAAAAACCAAAATGATTTTCCTCTTCTACATTTTCATACTTGATGCTTTCACTGTGGCTGCTTTTACATTTTTAATTCACAAATTTCTGTAAATTAGATAACATATTTTTCCTGCCCCTTGTTTTTCCGCTCTATAGGTATAGCCAACAAAATTTATAAATATATAAAATGCATAACTCAAAAATCACATATTTTGTCTGTATTTTATTCATTAGCTTTTCATGTAAACATCTAATATATTGTTTTTCTAAATACTAAAGAATTTAAATACAACATAATGCTCTGCATAAATATTTTTAGGAATCTTTTTTCTTACTAAGATTCTGTAGAAATCTATATAATCAACAACAGAATTATAAACAAACCTGAGCTTGCTTAATCAAGTGGGAAGCTGTTTTCAGAGCTCTGAACCCTTTATTGGTCATCAGATTTTATTTATAATAATGAAGCCCCAGTTGGAATTTTTCCCTTGAGCTTTGCTATAACACACTGATGTAGACAGAGATGTGATTTCTAAAGTTAGACTGGATAGACCATGCAAGATGTCTTTGGCAGATATTTTTGCCTGTTAAATAGGCCAGCTGTTCCACAATTCATAAACAAGGGAGAATATAGAACTGATATATCAGTGAAAATAAGATTCTGAAAAATGTTTATGAAATTGAAAAAAATCTGACATTGACGTGCCCTTTCTAATTTCAGATGCCTTAAGTTCATCAATCCCTCAAAAATATTATTTTAGAGTGACTTTTGAGTAATTTAATTTTTCCCCAATATCAAGATAATGTTTCCTTCATTTTAGTACCACATTACACAGTTTTCCTGGTACTTTTTGCTTATATATAGTTATGCTACTACTTAATGTAGCTAATAACTTATCTCTCATTTTCATCAGGAGCATTCAAAACCAGGGAGACTAGAAGCTAAATCTCTTTATGCCTTCTTGGTTATTTCAGGCTTGTTTATCTATGTTTTACATCAGTTTCTACTGTAATCTATCTAATGATGCATATGAATGGCTCATGCCATTTGTGAAAAAGAAAAATTTTCCTTTGAAGAATGTCTTTATTCTTCTAGTTTACAGCATAGTTGATATGTCCAAGTCTATTTTCTCTCTCTCCAATAACATCTTAAATTGTGTCATGTTAGAGAATCAGGCTGGCACATCTGCAGTTGGGCACTATGAACAATAATACATTCACAGCTGGATGGTTCTAGCTGTCAGACCAAGGAAATGAAACCAGTACTCATCCCAGTCTGGATCTAAACTTCAGTTTCCCTTCACTCTCTTTTGAAAACATTTTCCATTGAAAATACACTTAAACTGTTGTTGATTTAAGTGTAGGGTAAAGCAATGTAAAATGTTCAGCTTTGCAGCTCTAGTCTCTTTTTGCTCAGTTTCATACTTATGACCTGAGTTTCACTGAATAACCAGTTCTAAGCCTCAAAAGAAAACTCCATTGTAATCAATGAATTCTATGAAATAGGTTAGCTAAACCATGTAAACATTCTTAATTTTAGCATGAAAACACAGACTGCATTTAATTCCTTTAAAACAGGCACTTGCTTCCTCTCAATGAAGTTAGACTGCCTTTGACTTAAAACAGCAAACCATAAGGAAAAAATGTCATCTCTTTTAGAAGAAATAGCTATATTCAATTTGGATTTGACTGGTCAGGCTTTTAGCCGGTAAAAGTTCAAACAAACTCAGACACCATTTTCATTTCTTGCAAATATATGACTCCCATTTAGAGCAAAACCTTTCCTCCTCCAACATTTATTTGGTTTCTGTGTTGAAGAAGCCATGGAATAAATCTTACCGGTACCCATTTGATTTCATTTGACTCTCATCTTTAAGATGTTTTTACAGTCTCTTGCTCTCTTCCTTTACTTCAGCAACCCACTTGCATCCAGCCAGTCAGATTCCTATAGTACCCTGCTTGCTAGAAACCATACAGAGACAGATGAAAATGCAGAACATGTATTTTTCTTTTGAAATAGATGAACCAGGTCATGTGAGCGCCCGATTACAAGTGACTGATCTTTCTACATTCTCAAAATTACTCAGTGTTTTTTTTTTCAATCTCATCAGACTTGCTCATGAAAATTATACTAGTTAATTATATTATTTAAGACAGAAACTATTATTTAAGATAGAATATAATTTGATTTCTATGAAAATAAACCCCTAACCTTTCCAAACTACCTCAAATCAATATACCTGGAGATGTGCGGAAAGCACTGAAAGTCAGCACTGCATTTTTCCCACACCTTTTACTAAAGAAAAATTTATAATTTTGCACTGTTTAAATATTATAAATAAATATGAAAAAAACACAGAATGTTCTTAATTGGATGGGACCCATAAGGATCATCAAGTCCAACTCTTAAGTGTATGGCCCATACAGGGATCAAACCTGCAGCCTTGATATTATCAGCATCATGCTCTAACCAACCCAGCTAATGTCAAGATTGTTTTCACACAAGTTCATGCTTATCAGTTGCTGAGCTTTGTGATAAGGAGATTTAAGTCATGACTCAAAGCAGGTTAAATATTCTAACTTGTAGTCAGAATCAGTAATTTGAAGATAAAATGCTTTCGTTTTGTATTTTCCAAGCCTATTGTTCTGTGAGATATAGACAAAAATATATTTTTATGTGTTTTAGGACGCTCACCTTTGAAAAGGAATGCTGTTAAGCAAGATATTTCAAATTAACGTCTAGATTTTGCTTTCAAACACCATACTATGCAATTTGGATTTTGAATACTGCATTTCCTCACTATACAGAGTGGATAGACAGAGCAAAGGAAGTGCAGCAAAAGCAATCTGTGTCCATTGGATATTTAACAAAATTGTGTGTCTCTGTGTTCATGATATAGTGTCTTTTTTCTGAATTTCCTTTGATACATTTGCACTAATTGGTGACAAATGAGAATCATGATTCAGGTCCAACAGTGCTTTAAAGTACTTTTCCTTTTACAAGAACATATGCAGATTTTAAGAATTGTTATGGAATGTGAAATTCCTATGTCTTCCGCAAAGCCACAATACTTGCTTTGTTTTTTTCTTCTAAATTTTTGCTGGTTTTTTTATCCTTATATTTATAGTGTATTGTACAATTTTTTCGAAAGTAAGAACTCTTTTTAAATCATGACTAGAATTTCCAATCAGCCACCAGTGATGAATTCAAAATAATTAAAATAATGAATAAACTGAGCTATATTCATACTTTATATACATCAATATATGTATATTTAGTATTCTGTGTAAGAATACAAAACAAAAATTTCAAAAGGCAACATTTGTCTTCTACATTTTTGCTGCTATGTATTCCAGTGCAAGCTTTGATTTCCAAAGAGCTGGAAAGTTGAGGTCTACCACATTTAAGTTATTCACCCTATTCTTTTTTGTCTTGATATATGTATGTGCTATATACACAGAGTAGATGTAGAAGTTTAGAAGACATGAGCGTATTTGAACAGATGCTGTTAATACAAAGTGCACAGCAACTGCTTGACTTCATTTTTAAATCCTTCAAACAATTCATATGATTTAAAAGACTCAGAAGGTGTGACATTTAAAAGATTTGATTTAACTATGAGCTAAAGGCTTTGACTATACAGTTGCTAAGATCTCTTTTTGTGCATAATGTGCTAAGGATCTGTAACATGCATGAAAATGGGACATTTAAAAATAATTTGATACCTTTGAGCAACATCTGCTCCTGAATAACTGGGTGCCATTCTTTAATAGCATAGGGGAAAGAGAGGAAATTGGACTCAAAGTATTAAAAAATTTTAATTATATACCTATTATTCTTCACTTTGGACAAATCTGTCATGCTTGTGGATACCTGGGAGGTCAATAGAGGCTCAGCAAGCTCTTTCCCTCATGTTTAGTTCTTAAAAGCATCTTTGTTTTAATTTTTTCATTTGTCTGTGATAAAAAAACCTATGAGATGTACCATAGGAAAAACTCATCTTTGAGAAAAAAATTACACTTCTGCCAAATCCGTTGCAAAATATTTCTTAATTTGTCCAATGTCATCTCACCTTTTTAAATCAGCAACTTATAGCAATCACGATGAACTTCATCCAGAAAAACAAGGATAACCAAATTAAACCTGTTAGAGAATGAATATTTGGTCTTCTTTTTGAAAACTTTAGGGCTTGTAAAATTATTTTATGCTATCAAATATGCTAATCTTTTTGGGTCAAAAGAAAAGGATGATGAAAACAATTTAGGAGACGTTGAAACAGACTCCAAGTCTCCTTTACAGAGTTATGCTTTTTGCAAAGATTCAGTCAATTAGTCATAATATCTATCAAGAGAAAAACAGTAACTGGAAAGGACATTCCTTTTATATTATGAAAGCAATAGCGTGAACTGGAATTCACTGTGAAATATATAATTAATCCAAAGAGTGCAGTTTTATTTTTTCTTAATATACTTCATATACTGTGCAACTTAGACCTAAGAAGAGCTTTTCTGCTCTTCCCCTTGTTTACTATTTACATTCAAAATAGATAGAAGTTAGTGATATGTTACTGGCAAGATGGTACTGATTTAAATATATGACATAGTTGTTGATAAGTACATGAAGGTCATACAGAGATATGCAGTGTACTGCAAAGCCAGAAAAGAGCATTGCTGTTTGGTTGCTTCTTGTTTTCAGTTTTTATACCATACTATCCATACTATTCTACTAAGATTAATTAGTTTAATAAACCATAAAGAAGATGTATATATATTGAAATCAATGACTGCATTCTATGTGCCAGTTAGCTCCATGACAGTCCTTAAAAAAACCAAAAAGACAGAAACAAACAGAAACAAACCATGAAAAAACCTCAGCTAAAACACAAAAGACCCCACCGTACCACTTGTATCTCACCCCTATCATTCACTGTTTCAGAGGTGATACATGTCCACTTAGTAATAAAAATAAAACAAACAATAGAGAGTTCAAATTTCTTCCTTTTTTCCTTGCCCTCTGTAGTGAGAATGCTTGAATTGTTCAAGCCTTACAGCTGACCCTCAGAATCCTGCTGCTGAAGATCTGCTACCATCTGAGTTCTAAATGAGCCATTTTAACACAAAAGTATTTTCAGCCATATTCCTATGGCCATATCTATGCATGGCATAGGTAAGAGCTTGCTTCTTCCCAATCTTCAATTCAGACAACATCCCTTAACTTAGGAAGTGAATTTTATGCAAATCGAAAATCCATTATTTTATTGTCAAGATCCCTTAAATGTGATATATGGAAAAGTATTACTTGTAAACTGGATGTTTATGGGTCCTGATGTAATTTAATACTATAAATTCCATAGTCTGTATAATATCACATGGAAATGAATTCCACAGGTTCTTTACTTATTTTATGAAAATCAGCTTGAAAGTAAATAAAGGGATTATTTATATTCCTTGGGCTCTTCACAGATTTTTTCTCTTTCTCTCCATCAATTAAATCCCCCTTTGAGTAAACAAAATTTATCATTTGCATGGACCATTGAAAATTTATGTTTCAGATGATTTTCCTAACGTTGTTAAAACCTTACCTGCTTCTTCCTTTCATTTTATCATATGAAAAAAATTAAATACATGCCAATTTGATGTAATGACCTGCCATATGCTTCTATAACTGAATTAAAACACACCAACAATCAAAGCTTTCACAATCTTTCCCTAATCCTTAATATTCCTTCTTTTTGGTCTTCCCTTATAACTCAGTGTTGTGTGCTAAGCAGAATTTTATTGAACTCTCACCCTGAATCTGACTCTTTTTTCCTGGATTGTCACAATAGGGAGAGATGTTCACCTTTTTTCAATCTATACCTGGAGAGCAACAATAAAATTGCCTAAAAGCATAATGAATGTTTGAGCATTATGTGTGACAGACCAAAGTTAATAAATGAGAATTCTTTTTGCTATCAGCTTTGACAAACATGTTCAGGGTGGCTGATACTCCTAAGATACTTGCACAGTTCATCAGTCTCAGAAACAGATGCTATATTAAAACTGAGATGAGTTAATTAAGATTTGGCACATTATATTTCCAAGTACTGAAAATTTAAAAGTGGACATTGAAAGTTCAAAATTTAATAACACTGATCTAAAGAAACTTGGAGAAAGATTGTTTCTTTTCCCTCAACTAACAGAACAATGTGGGATTTTTTTTCAAAATACTACGTTATCAGGTTTTGTATAGTAACAGCATAATCTGTTTCTGAGCTGGAGGTATTATGTCTGTGGCAAAGTTTGCAAGCAGAAAGCCAATAAACAGATTACAAATACAGCTGTTACTTTTGCCTTCTTTACTGGACTCTTAATGATTGTGCTCTCTGCTCAGCAATACCTAGCACCAGTTTTATCTTATTTATAGTAGAGGTAGTTAGCTTGGGACATGCTATAAACTACGCCTCTTATAGGAAAGAAAGACAATGTAAAATCTGTTATAGTTAACAAGAGGTCTGAGGATTAAAGAGAGGGGATGAGGAGACAGAATTAGAGGGACTTCAAGCTTGTTTTTTTGAAGATGATACGTGGTAATATATTTTCAGCTTGAAGACAGTTCATTAGTTTTTCATTTATTGTTAACTTCCAGGCCTGAATAAGAACAACAATCTGAAAGCTAGACATCTCCAACAGCCAAGACTAAAGACAACCTCTGCCTAAAATATATGCAAGGTTTGTTCTTATGAAGCTGAAAAAGCCTGTCTCAAAATAATTGACCAATAATCTTCTTTTTCTCATCTTAATTTCTTAATCTTTTCTTATTGTATTAATCTTTGTTCTAATAATGCCAAATAGATGCTGTACATGCCACATTCCCTGAAATCTACAAAACCCTTTAAAATAATACCATCACTAGAGACTTTATTAATGCATGAGCCAGAGACAGTAAGATAAAATAAAGTTATAAAAAATCTAGTTCAGAATTTTGGATTCTTTGGCTAGCTATGCCAATAAATCACTGTAATAGTTAGAAAAGTTATTTAGGTTACAGTCTTCCTTGACAAATTTTATGTAATTAATATTTAGGAATTAAGCTTCTACTCCAAGTGAGTCTGTAGCCTTTCCTTATAGTCAGTAGAGCTATATGGGCACATCCGAAAGACAATTCATTAAGCTTCTCTGAAATATATTTATTCATATGTAGTATGAAATCCTCACTATAGTTTCCTGGTTTTCTGCCTTAACTACAGAATGAGCTTATCCACCCAAAATTTATGCAACACTAATTCTATCCGTAAGCATATAGTGTCTCTATTTTAATCCATCTAAAAGGAGGCAAAATTAAGAAGAAGCAAGCTTAGTATTCACTGCAGAAATATTTGGATGTGCCAGTATAAAAGTGCATTATGAATTCCAAAGTCTTCAGCCTTTCTGTGTGAAAGAGGAACTGAGGTGCCTATCTACGTCAGAATTTGCCCTATGACATAACCTACACTTTGTATTTCTGTAATTCAGATCCATAAGTAGTTCAGAATTTGATTACCAAAACTTCTAACAAACAGGGCCTGGGGCACCCACAGATGATGACAAATTTACTGCTGTATCCAGAGGCTGTTTGGAAACCCTTTATCTTTGCATTTGCTTAAGTTTCTTTCTGCTGAAACCTGCTATTATAAGTTTTCAGCCCTTCTCTTCTCTTGAGCTGAACAGAACACACTGTATTCTGCAGGTAATTGTAGTTTAAAGGCACAAGCAGTATGTTATTTGCTGTAACCGTTGGGACTTACGTCCACAACTGTAACCAAAATCAATATTCGTGCTTATCTATTCCTCTTTCCAAAGACCTCTTTATTTATAGGTGATAAAATTTGGCACTAGGTTTAAAAGGCTCTGAATCTCAAACTTAATTAAAGCATCTGTTTATCACCAAACATAACAAGCCATAAGTTATATAGATGTTTCAGTTTATTTTGCACTACAAACATGTCACTTTGATAGATATGGATTTGGCTTCTCTTGTGTACAGGAACAGTCTTGAAAGTGACAGCTCACTTTTTTTTTCAGCACAACAGTAGGAAAACTTGATGAATAATTGTCAAACATGATTGACTGGGGGGAGATTTTCAAAGGCACAGGTGCCTGATGCCTATTAGTTATCAGTGGAATGTAGGTGCCTGGCTCCTGTTTGTCTTTGAAAGTCTCCTTCCTAGATATATCAAAAGTCTTAGACATAGTTATTTATCTGAATTGGAAATGACCTTCCATATATTTAAAAGGAGCTGAAATTTATGGAAAATTAAAGGGACTGTGTAATAGCTTTATCAGTAATAAAAGTTGGAAATTCTGCTAGAGATGTGGAAAATCTTGTGGCAGGGAATTCCTACTGAAATTTAAAAAAGGATATAATAAGTTAGAGCTGGAAGATATGATTTACAGGAAAAAGATTTAGGCTCTAAATCAGTATAGAGAAAAACTAATGAAAGGAGTTGATTCACTTTTGCTAACCTGGATGTAGACCTTAAGAAAATTGAATAAGCTTAAAAGAGAGCATAACCATATCATGGGAAGGAGAGTAGTAAATTTCAGTTCCTTCAAGATCATCTTAATATTTTTTTAATGTGAGGAGAGTAGGATATTATTCTGGAATAATGTAAGTTCCATCTGTAAGTGTTGAGTAAGTAGATTGTACTATAAAAATTGAAGCAATTTATAACATATGCCTAGAGAGTGACAGTAAGCAACCTTTATCTAAGTGGTTAAAGTGCAAGTGGAATTACAGAGCAAGGCCTAGAATGGCCACTTTAACATCCTAATTGCTCACTTTTGTCTTTTCTTTTATTTACCATCTTATGGCTGCAAACATGAAGGGCCTTGGTTTTGTATAGATGGGTTATTTTAAAAGATGTCATCTTGCACTTTGCACGACTGATAGTAGCTTTCATCCTACCTTGGCATTTTTAGTACATCTAAAAGGTTTTGATCAGGCTTCCTATTTGGTAAGTGTTCCCTATTGAGACTGCACAGCCCTGCTGGAAATCTCACCAAACTAAGTGTGGATCCAACAGATTAGGAACTGATGATGAGGAGAAAATGTAGGAACACTTCATAATTGATTGAAGGCAGTGAAAACAGCCCTCATTTAAATTCCTGGAAGCTTGGTGTTTTCTCTTCATCTCTGTTAACCTTTCATCAGTTGGTCGTTCTGGACATAACATCTGAGTTGATTTTTGTTCATACAATATATGAGAAGTGACTAATAAAGTGATAGTAGATATTGGTTTTTTTAACCATATTTTTTTCTCAATTAATAAAGTTTTAGCCAATCAACAAAAATAAAACATTTCCATGTGATTTGGATCTCCATCCATTCTCTGTGACTAGAACAGACTGCAGTGCAGAACTAATCCATTGGATGATAATTATTTAAAAGTTATTTAAATTTGAAATTATTTATGAATATTAAGATTAAAGAGATATATTTACAGAACTTTGGTTGTATTCTTAAATAAGAAACAAATATGGAAACATAGTGCTTAACTTACTGTTTCACTTTGTTAATTATGACTCATATGCCAGTTTTGAGCTTTGTGTGTTAATGGAGAGAGAAGGTTTAGATGAGATACTATGA
Organism: Corvus cornix cornix; assembly: GCF_000738735.6. Taxonomy (NCBI): domain Eukaryota; kingdom Metazoa; phylum Chordata; class Aves; order Passeriformes; family Corvidae; genus Corvus; species Corvus cornix. The sequence goes on along the minus strand of NC_046335.1, from coordinate 19,161,729 downwards.
AAAAAATTCCTATACTAGAGATTATTTTAATAGCTTCTAAATTTGTAATTTTTTTCTACTTAGAAAAGACTTTGTAAATCTGCTTCTTACATCAGGTGTCATCAAAAGTAACCCCTAAGGAATAAGAGTGAAAGTGTACAATATATTTCAGTGAATTATGTAAATTTACTATCTAAACATTTTTCAACATAATATCATTCAAATGCTTAGGGTACTTTCAGTAATATACTTAAATAAAGACTACTTACACTAAAATAAGAGCAAAAAAATTCTTGCTTGTAGTACTGGTAACTGTAATTCTGCTTAAAACTTTTTAAATTCTCACTGCTGTAATTTTGGGTGGATTTGTCTTCCTCTTTAAGGTGATCATGAAATATTTTTTCCCTTGTAGCTCAGTTGGGTTGTGAGCTAACAGAAATTAGCAGAAACACGGAGTTGTTTAGAGTGTTTTTGAGTGTGTTCAATATCAGATAAAGGTTGTTAGGAAGTGATCCGATGTTGAGAAAACTGTGTTCTGTGTCATCAGAGTTCCAAAGATGGCAAAAGCTATTTTGAGAGCTGTTTGTACAGTAGAGAGTTTTATTCTCTTCCTAATAAGACAAACTATGTGATAAACTTTTTAATTTTTTTTCTACATTAACTCAAGCATTTTAATTAGGTAAGTGATCCACAAGTTGCTTTTCAGCAGCATAAATTTCTTACCTTTATTTTTTCATGATAACAGCATATCAAGGCTCTGAGTTCTGAACACCATCATAGTAGCCACTATACAAGCATAAAATCTAGACAATTTCTATCCTATTGGTCTTACAATGCATTATAAGGAAGCATAGTATAGAACTTTGAAGAGATAAACGAGAAAGCAAAACATGGAATCAGTCTATTCTAAGTACCACACTAATGTCTTGACTGCTAAACCATGTGGTCTCTCAGTCTAAACACTTACTCTGAATTGAAGCCATATTTTTTTAGAACTGCTTTGACCTGCTGCCATTTCTAAATTAATTTTTCAAATATTATAAAACTTAGCCACATGGAGGTGAGGGCTAAGGAAGACTGAGAAATGAAAAACAAAACAAGAACAAACAACTGCTAGGCTCTTATGCACCTGGGCCAAGCAATGGTGATGGTAGGTGAAAGAGCAGTATATCATGATGAGTTTTATACCATCTTTTTGTCCAACTACTTAAAGTGTCTTAAGTGCTGGACCTCACGTTAAGAAACTGGCAATTACAGCACTTCATTTTTGTTGTTAAACAGTTGGCAAGCACTTGGTGTAAGCAATTGTCTGAGGCTTACAGAAGATGAAGGCTTGTTAGGGTGGATGGGTAAATTGTGCAGATCCTTCTTTTATGCAGCTAATCAAACTTTATCTTTGAATTGTTTGTTTATTATAGATTTGCTGAGGCTGACATCCCTTAGTGAAAACTCTTGTGTGTATGAGATAACACAGCTGCTAGGCAAAAGACGAAGATTTAAAAATACTGTGGAGTTGAAATGCAGAAATCAGTTAATATAACAATAGATCCTCATGCTTGCTCCAGTGTGAAGTGTAATCCAAATATCAGGTTAAACCTTTTAGAGGCAGGGAGGGGGCAAAACACACCAACCAAACAAAACCTCTCCACTTAATTTCCTTCTATTCTCTCAAGAATATTGTCACATTTCTGTAAGTCTGAAATATGCTCTTGAGAAGGTTTCTTTTCAACTAACCACAACCAGATTATCTTGAAATTATTGAGCTATATGAGCATAACAAAGATTTCTTATTAACCTACTGGAGTTTAGCAGAGGAGTAGGAATCACACCAAGAAGGAAGTTATTTTCTCACAGGAATATAAAGCTGACAGATAAGCTAAACCATCCAAGGCCTTTTGAATATTTCATTCATCTATACTTACATAAAGACCTCAATAATGGCTGCACCTCATTTGACCTTTTCTTCTCATCCTCATTTATATTATATTCTGTTGCAATAGCCTGTGATTCCAATTTTTTTTTTTTCTTTATTCTTCTCTGATATGGCCCCTTGTTACTAATGGATGAGCCCTTACAATGGAAGGCTTAGAGGAGATGGCCATGGACAATGTAATTATGAAATTTGGGAAGTATGTGCAGAGTGACTGATCATGGTTGTTGTAAAGGATGCTGAAGTCATAGTAAAGGAGAACAGAGGGGAGACTTTGCTCTCTATGAATGGCTATACAAGATGTTTGGTAACTGTTAATCCCTTCATTAATCAATAATATGCAAAAAAAATATATGTGACATAGAGAATTCAAACTGAGAAACAAACAAAAGACCTGTGAGGAGACCAATGGTCTTGATCTGGTTTAAACCCCTGTATCTTTTGGAGTGCTGGGAATGTCTGGTGTCTTGATGATGTGCTCAGGAAATTTTTGTTTTATTGTGATTCAAATGAATGCTAGAATTGCTTCAGTCTGCTGAGCACAATTTGTACTTGCACTGTGATTCAAATCCATTCCTGCATCTCTCTATAAAATCAAAACCCCATGTAACTTAAAATAACTTAAAATAAGTAAATTCTGTATTAAACATCAATGCCCCACGTGTGGAATGTCTAAAAGAAACTGGTCAGAGTCCTGCAATCTGGCACCACCAACAGTGCAGAACATGACCTCCAGATTCCCAGAGCACGTCTATTCTGTCTGGACTCATGAGAAAACATTGAATTCCCTCTTGGCCCAGGACCTTCCTCCCTACTTATGCAAAGAAATAGAACAGTGTTTTTCATGTGAAGTGCTTCAGAAAACACACTTTTGTTGTGCTATCTCAGATGACCTCACAAGAGAAGTGGTATAAGGTAAGGAAGAAAAGCTTAGCTTTCCAAGCAGATTTTTTTTTAGATGAAGTGGTTCCAAATCTGTATGTGAAAACTTCATTTTCCATGACCCTTAATGATGAATTTTAAGTCAGCCTCTTATGCAGGGCTATGAAGTTAAGGAAGGGTGCTGAACAAGTTTAATATCTATGTCTTGATGTTTTCATGAAGAGTTTACATAGTAAAAAAGAAAAAGCTTTCAAAAGTAATAGAGTGAAATTAAAATCTGACCAAACTTTCATGGCAATAATTGCTAATGCTGACATTGAATGACAATAAACAGCATACAATAGTAGAACAAGCTCTGAGGGCCTTTCCAGAATTAACTTCCTTTGACATTCTGAAGAAGATAAGCATTTGAATATTCAAGAGGTTTGTGCTTTAGGTGATGAATCTGCTCTTTGCTCTGATCACATGTGTTTCCTAGATCGTTCTCAGAAACAAGCCAAAGGAGATTTTCCTTTATGCAGCATATGGCTAAAAGTGAAGCATTCTGCCTTAGGAGGTTATGGGGAAAAATTTCATAGAGGTTCTAAACCTCATTGGTTAAAGTGGTAGAATTCAAAGGAGAGAAACTGAATTAAAGATGAAACCGCACCTTGCTCTGAGAGTCCTTTAACCACAGATTGCTGGCATGTGGTGTAGCACTGTGGGAAGTATTGGTATATCCTTCTCCTGTTTTTACAGTGCTACAAAAACTACCTTCTATTGTCCATTTTAAGAGGCAAATCTTGAATTATCTTTTCCCTGACTGGTTGACTCATTCATCTGCTCTAATGTTTTTCACAAGGCACAGGAAAAAAGTACTCTTAACTGTTGCAAAGATGTCACCTTTGACATATAGTAGTGGAGGGGGTGGGGGGGTCAAGCAAGCTGCCTGAACTTACAGGATGAAACCTGCAGCATCAGCAGGCTTTTATTCCTTCCCTCCCACTCTGTTTCCTCTAGATCTACCAATAAGAGTATAAAAAAGTCTTCAAACAACACTGCATAAACTCTGATTTATCTGCCCTGTGGGCAGGGTAGATGTGTACTTAATTCCTAGAAATCTGTAGATGGCCTGCTACCATTAAAAAGAGGCCATGGAGAAGTGGGAAAGTAGATGGCAAAGACTTGTCTCCAATCACTTTTTCATCCAGTTCTTCTAAATGTTTTGACTTTGCAAAAAAATATTTGATTATAAATCTGTGCTATTTATGTGCAGAACCTAAACATGCCAATAACAAATAGCTGTCTGTGAAAACAGTAGATGACCTCTTAATACACATACCATGTGAAGGGTACTTAGTTTTATAGATGATTTGTTAGGTGAGAGGATAAAAGCACTGCATGAAATTCCTCAGTGATTTGAATTTGCAACAATATGTAGAAAGCCATATGGATGTTATTGTAGGGGGAGGTGGCAGAGTTTGGTATCCTTTTGAATTCCTAATGGCTCTTAGCATAAACTAGCCCTGGGTCTACTGAAATAATACTACATTTACCAGTAGGTATATGACCCAAAAGTTGATTACTGCTTTTTACTTGGCATTTGTCTGATCTGTATTATCACTTCTTTCACCACCAAAATCACTATAAGGTGGTTCACCGAAAAAAAAAAAAAGACGTATTTTCCAGCTCCTGAATAACTTATCCTGGTGTAAAAATCTTAAATAATTATTTAGGGATATAGCTTATGCTGTCCTGGAACATTAACTGATTCAGAACACTCATTCTCTGCATTTGCTTGTTGTCCTTAGCTGTTTAATGGTTCTCAGACTTTCACTGCTGAGAGCAAAACTAGAAAATAATAGAATATTGAGATTGAGACAATAATGGTGCCAACTATACCTCAGAGAAAATATATTTTCTGGATTTTCCTAACCTCTAGCATGCAGTTTACAACTACTTAAACAAAATAATTCCTTTTTTAGACAGAGTAAGACACATATTTGAAAGTCGGATGTTAGTGGAGACTTTTAAAACTGACCAGTGGTGATTCCAAAATTGATTGTAGGTCAAAAGTACATACTAATATTGGGAAAAATTCCAGTATGGGATTAGTGAAGGAAAGATATATAAAGAATAAAACTAATAGTTACACTTTCAAATACTATTTAACAGGAAGTATGTCCCTTCAAAATCTCAGTCTTGGTGAACACTGTGTTGACAAAAAATTTTAAAAGTTATTCTATTCTTGTGCAAGATGTTTTCTTTGTGTCTGGCAGACAATATGTTGAATTCTCATAATGCATGTAAACATTCTAGTTGATAAACAAAAAGCTTAGTACATATGATGTTACATATTTGGATAAAACATTTAATATTTTGTATTGTGAAGAATTTTCAGTTCATTTATAAGGAAAATAAGCCAAATTTAACTGCATCTCAAAATTGCTATGAAAGAATTAGCAGACACAGTGAATGGCAGCAAGCAATTGCATGGCAACACTACAGATAAGGAGAGACTAAACTGATTAAGATTTATCACCCTCAAATAGAGAAAAGTGAAGAACAATATGAAAGAGACATATAAAGAGAGAAAGTTGTAGATAAGATGAACAAGGGAAATTATTCACTCTCACAACAGGAAGAGCAGGGAGCACAAACTGATGTTACTTGACAGCAAATGAAAAGTAAAACAAAGGCAGGTGGGTTTTTTTCACACACATACATAGATAAACCATGGAACTCATTGAGAAAATATTGTGGATTTCTTGTATTACAAAAAGAGTAATAATTAAGATTTGGATAAATTAATGAAAAACAGACCCAACCTTGGCTAAACTAAATAGAGTGATCCAGCTGAGACTTTCCTATACAGAAACTCTTTAATAGTAAAATCTCCACAGTGTGGGATTTTATGCCATGGAAGCATTACTCTATTCTTGCCCTACTTTTAATATGTTTCCTGGGCCTACATGCCTAGAGCTGGTGGACAGCAGTGTTCTAGACTGGATTATCTTTGAGATGATCCTGTGTTCTTCTGTTCTAAAGACAAAGATTAGAATCTCAGCTCTTTAGGAGAACCTGCAGGAGGATGGATATACATGCAGTGTGGTTTGTATTTTAATTTCAGACAGCACAGTAGATTGGGTTGTATTGGACTCAGTTCACCTGAGAGACACATTTTTTTAAAAAATCATTGTGTGAATTTAAGTTTTTGAAATTTTAAAACATAGTCCTCGATATCTTCAAGTTAGAGAAAAAAAAAGGGGAAGCTGATGATTTAAGGGAGGTAGTAGACCACTAGGAAGGTCAAGTTCAAGTTACTGGCAGGTAGAGATTCATATCTCTCTCAAGTGACTAGATTGAAGAATAAGGATTTTGGCTTCTGTTTTGGCTTTGGTATTCTCAGGTACCATAAAGTAGCAGAGAAAATAGTTAAAAGAATAACAGTAATAGCTTAATAAATTTGTATCCCTGGAATGGGGCAACTTAGTTGGGAATGGGAATGGGAAACTCCACAGCTGATACAATTTTATCACTTAAACATCTCATTTTGTTGGCTATATTCAGTTGCTATAACTTTTCTTCTAGTCCATGTATTGATCATCTATGCTTCTAAGTGCCTTAGAAGAAGGAGAAAGTTCTTTTTACCAATATTAGGTAGAAATCCTGAACTATAAGATTTTAGTTATTTAAGTGGTTCAGTTGTGTAGTAACTGTAAAGACTTGCACATACTTGTTGCAGCACTATAGATTAAGCTGCTTTGCTGCAAGAAAATAAACCAATCATTTTACATGAAAGAATTTGGCTATCACAGAGATCAGGGAAAGAACTCACAAATTTTGTCAGCTTTCACCTCGCTTGTGAAATATTAATAAAGAACAAGAACATCGAGGAGAAAATAACAGTTTTTTGTTAATCCTGAATGTCTCCATTTCTTTGTACTCAGGCTAGGTTTACAAATGTTACCATCTGATTTTCAGGAATGTTTGGTTCTTCAAAATTCTCTAAGGTACAAATTGAACTGATGGATTTTCAGGCTTCAGAAGAGCTACATCAGTTGTAGGCAGAGGTTGACGTGTATGCCTGGAATTCTTTTGGCCAGACTTTTAAAAATATTTTATCTGGTAGCAAAAGTTGTCAGAGCAAAAATATATGAGGGAGAAGTCAAACCTGGGGGGAACCTGGTAGTCTATACCCCACTATGGAGATGGACTCTGGTACTCTGTACATATGCAGCATTTACACAAAATGCTGGTCACTCCTGGCTGATACTTTTTGTTTTGCAGTGTGCTGCTGCCACTGGTTGATCTTGACAGATCAGTTCATAAAAAGGATAGTCCTTTTAATGCACAGGGTATGCTGGGTCTGGCATGGTCAGACATTCATTATTTACACAGAAACACCTAAAATTTTTTTCTTGAGAGGGTAGACACCCTCCACTGCAGGTCCAGTAAAACAGGCTAATCAGGGGCATGTTTCACGTCTGTCTGCCAAGTTAGAAACAGAGCCAGTAAGTATACCACATACCTCTGATGCATTCAAGTGTGCACCTGGTGTTAGTTAATTGGGTGAAGACTTTTTGCCTGTGGGTGGAAAGGATTTAGTGACAGAAGGTTTTTCTATTCTCCCTCTACCCCTACTCACAATGAGAAAGAGAACATGATTGACTGGCCTATTTTGCAAGACTGTCTGGTTCAGGACTGGGGAATGTTCAAGGTTCAAAGGAGAGTTATTTGATTTACAAAAAATAAATAAGAAGGTTCGAGGATACGTAAGGCAAATAGAATTCTTCTCCCAAGTAAACCTTAAATTCTCACTGACATGGAAATGGAGGGTGGAGTAAGAATATTCATTACAGTGATTTTATTGCTGATTTCTCCAGCAAGGTGTTTGGAAGTGGGTAAAACACAGCTGGTTTCTTTTTCCACTGCATATGTCTGTGTAGAGCATAGGGGCATGGTTATTGGAAAACAGAACACTGGTTTCTGGCAAGGATAATAAATAAATGACAGTGTAAAAACTTTCCCAGATTTAAAGCATGCTAGAAATATTTAACAAATTCAGATCCACAGCAACCAATTTTGGTTTTCTTTTACAAGACAGGGAGTGGAACCACAGAGATTTGAGGGCCAGACCCTGCACACTACTCTGTGCTATGGAAGACCCTGTGCAGTGCAGAGGTTGTAAAGTTCTGTTCAGAGACACATTGTGATTTATAGGTCAAAGATATGGAGTCACATGGTAGGCAACACAAATGTGCTCCAGCTCCTACTGTACTGAAAGGAAAGCTGTGACCAAGCTAAGGTACAAAATAATGTAGCTTGTGATTGTAAGGGCTATTCCTGCCTCATGCCACTTTTCCAAGCATGTTTATTGATGCTTATAAATAGTGGGAAGCAATCATTCTGAGTCCTCTTGCTGAAATCAAACTGTAAAGCAGTAAGTGATTCAGCACATTGACAAAATATGAAAACTTTCTGTTCCACCAGAAAAGGTGGAAAAGCTTAGTGCTAGCAATGGAATTGCAATTTTACTAAATTCTCATTAATTGTCAAGCTCATCTGTGTACTAACACAAGGAGCAATGTGCTGTGAGATGAGCCCGAAGAGAATTCCAGACTTTTAAAAAATTTTATTTTTTAACATTTCATGAGCAGGTGGACTGCAATTTCAAATAAAAGAGCTTGCTAATAATAAGTAACTGGGAGGGCTGTAGGGGAGATTTAGAAGTAAACTGTAATGAGTGTTGATACTGAATTAGGAGAAGCTGTGGACTCAAGAGTCCCTCAAGAAACCTGGAAAGACTAGAAAGTTGGATAATTACCAGCTGTATGAAATTTAACAGAAAGTGCTGCATTTTTCACCTGAGATAGGGTAACCTTGCTTATACATATAAAGAAGGGGACAAAAGGCTGGAAAGCAGCCCCACAGAAAGAGATCCATGGTTTTGGGCTGATGGCAAGTTGAACATGACTGTAACAGGATGCATCAGGAACAGCACTGCCCACCAGTCGAGGGAGGTGATTGTCCCACCCTGTACTTCACTCGTGTGGCCACATCTCAAGTCCTGTGTGCAGTTTTGGGCACCTCAGTATAACAAAAACATTAAACTATTAGTGTGTTCAGAGGAGGGCAGCCAAGATTGTGAAAGGTCTACAAGGTGCGCCTGAGGTCAATAGGCTTGTTCAGCCTGGGGGAGACTGAAGGGTGATCTCAAGGCACCTACTGCTTCCTCGAGGGGGGCAATGGGGGGGAAGATGCTGTGGTGACCAGTGATTGGACCTGAGAGAATGGAATGAATCTGCAAGGTTCATTACCCAGGGGAGGTTTTGACTGGACATAGGAGAAGGTTCTACACTGAGAGAGTGGTCCGTCACTGAACTGGAGTGTTCAAGGAGCACCTGATCAACAGCCTTAGTCATATGGTTTCGTTTTAGGCAGAACTAAAAGAGCAGGGAGCTGGACTTGATGATCCTTATGGGTCCCTCTCAATCTGAGCTATTCGAGGATTCCCTGATTTCTGAAAGCATGGAGCCAATCTCAGTAATTTTGACTGGTTGCCTAAGCAGTTCTAATTGGCCAGTGTTACCATGATCTTCAAGTAAGAAACATTTTTTCTTTTTTCAGAGGAAAACAAGTCAGGCTCTACTGAAGGCAGCCCTGTTTGAAAAAACTACATTTATTTATGGAAGGAGGCACATAGATCAAGTGCTAATTGAACAAAATAAGAAATTTAATTTCCTTTGAAAGCTATATATGCTTTTCCACTGTGACAATTTGGTGTAGCTCATAGTCTTGTACAAGTGAACTTTCTCATATTTCTATAATATTTTTTTTTCAGTTTCCTTCGATGCTTTTTTTTACTAGTAGGTGGAAAAGGTATTAAACTTTTCAAAAAGGAAGCTGTCAGGATCTTGTCAGTATGTTAAGGTGCGAAGGTTGTAACCATGCATGCTGTGATTTTAGGCTGTGGCTTAGAATGGCAGTTAAAGAGCAACCTAACTGAGTATCTGAGTCATCTCTTTGGAGTGACACATTTGAAAGAGCTGTCTCCTACTTAATGTGTCCTTGTACTGTACATGTTATGCATCATCTAAAATGAATCAACTTAAAATTTGTCCTCCTTCCCTAACCATTTGTTCTTCAGCCTAAGAGACAACTGGAATTTGTGTTGGTTATCTGAAATATTTATTTTACCAGTATGTGAAAATTAATAATTATGATAAGAAATAGTACGAAATTTAATGCAAGGAGTTAAGTTTCAGGGTCATTAAAATAGCTACTAAAGAGTGAAACACAGTAAAGCCGACACACTTACAAGTTTGTCAGAGCATCACAGCTCTCGGCAGTGTTCTATAACCTCCAAATGGGTAGGTGTAGGAGAACACAAAAAAATGTCACACTGTTCTGGTCACTCCCACCCGTTTAGCACTTTCTCTCCCTGAAGTGCCAGGGTGTAGGGACTCAGATTCAAACTTGAAAGAGGAAGCCTTTTTACTCAACTGCCTAGGTCTTATTCTGCTTGCTAATTCTGCTCCAAGTCTCCCTATTTAAAGATTAGATCAGTTAAAGGAATGAGGTTTAACTTACTGCCTCTTCTGAAATGGTTATGGCTGGTAATATCCTTATCCTGAAGAGAATCGAGTGATTAGGAAAGTCATATACACCTGAGTTAGGAGCATTCAGCAACAGGAAAAAGCATCAGGGGTATTAGAGCAGTTGTTGGGAGATTTTGCAGTGAATTTCCAATCAGATGTGTTTTCAGTCTTGTCAGATTGACAGATGAACAAAGCTACACTCCTACACTGGGCCTGATGGGAACCCAGAGGATCTCTGCAATGTGTTGCAGCACTGGCAGCTCTCAGAATCTTATTGCAGATTCCTAATTTCTTTCTGATCTTTCAGAGGTGACTGGGAGAGTGATTCGTTTCAGCAGTGGTAGAAGGACATTGAAAATAATTGTACAAGGACAAAAAAAAAGCCAGTTTTGTGCTGCAAGAGAAGACGAGACATGTTGCCATGTCCTATACTTGAGGATGAAGTACTAGCAGTAGTTTGGGTGACTATCATGATACTGAGATAATAGAGTTTGAGGGACCACCTGCACTTTTGACATTGCAAGAATGAAGACAGAGAGGCAGCTGCCTCAATATTCAGATTCCACTGGAGCTGTGTCTACTTTGCACTTGGTCATTTATTACTGTATCCCACAGCCGTAGGGAGGAGAGGAGAGAGATCCAGCAGGCAGGAATTGTGCACCAAGATTGATTTATTTAATTATTTTACAAACTCTTTTATAGACTTTTTTCTTCATAGTCTAATTGGACAAAGGATCAGCCACCACCTGGGGTGATTGGCTAAAATCCTAAACATCCATTGTCAAAATATTTTTCTAGTGTACCATAAACAAAGCTCTGCAATGTCTCAGGTGTTCATAGTTTATAGAACTCTACTAATATCTTCATGAGAGAGAAAAGTATCTCATGGGCTTAGAAAGAAGCAGGAAAATTTCTTGTTAACAGCATTTTTGTATCCACAGTCATTCACTACAGCAAAAAAAATCTAGCCCAGGAAAGAAACATTCCATGAAATATTTTAGTCTAATAGAAAAAAAATGTGTTGAATCAGGAATCCAAAAATAGGCCATGAGGCTTTGAGGGCCAGTTACAGTGCTGAGATACTGATTTATAACTATTACAATTTGAAAGGTGGATTACAGGATACATCAGTCCCTAAACCATGGACATATTTGTGAAAATGGACAATCTGCAAATAGGAAGGGAGAGTAGATATTGAAAATATATTTTCTAATGTCAGTGACTCACCTTTTCTATTACGTAAAATTTTTCAGTTAAAAATCTAAAGTTGGATTTGTTTTGGGGTGTTTTTTTACACGAAAAATATGTTTCTTGTTTTGAAAAAGTTGTGGTCTATGTTCATGCACAGACCCAGTGACCTCAAAGTCTTCTTGTAAACCTTATTCAAGTGCAGTCTAGCAGAAGACCTGGCTGAAAATTCAAAGTGGCATCTAGAGCTTGTGAGGATGCATACTAGTACCACATGATAAAATAAGAAATATTAAAAATGTCACCAATTAGAATTGTGAGTTATTCTTTGGACTTTTATCATTCATATAAAAAAAAATATTACAAATTAGTATGGCTAGCCAAAAAGGTCCATTAGACACGGTTTGGTTGTCTCTAGTAAATACTTAAAGTCAATTTTCTACTTTAGATCAAAAGGAGAAAGAAAAATAACTTGAGAATAGAAATAATATTATCTTTCCATCTTAAGCAGGTTAAAACCTATTTTTAATGCCAGACATACTGAGGCAAGACTTGTTATTTTTGAACTTTAAAGTCATTCTGTTTTAATCTGTGACCTGATATTTTTATGAGGCATTGTTGAGCTTGTGGGAGGAGGGTTTCCTGTCTGACTGCAGCTAGAAACTTTTTCTTCAGCTTTCAAAATGAGACATCCAGCTACAGTCATGTAAAAATTATAATAATAAAAATGTAATGGAAACCAGGAACTTGGAAGTCTGCAAGAGCATGACCTTTTTACCCTTCCAAATTTTGCTTTTGCCTCATTTCTTTAATGTGTTAGATGTCATTTTCTTTTGGTCATCATAAAGCAGCATAACCCTAATATTTATGTCTGATATCCCTGGTATTAATCCCTGAAATTAATCCTGGTGTCAAACACCCTCTGGCTTTGACCCACTGGTTCCAAATCACAAAGCATTGCATCTTGTGTTTGTTAAGTACTAACTGCATAATCAGCACCTCTCTTTATACTGTTTCCTGTGGATTCCTTCCTGGCATTCAGCAGAGTCATCAACTTCTGCATTGCCAAAATTATCAGCACTAGCAATACCAAGTGGAAATTTAGGGACAGATGAGTTAGGTCATATCTCTCTCCTCCTGTGTTGCTAAGACCCTGAACTACCTTAGAAACTAGGATATAAAATCATGGTTTTTCTTTATATCATCCATGGCTCAGCTGCTTAAGGAGACAGTATGATACCCTACAGAAAAATAACTGTCACACGTATTCCCAGTCATTTCCAAAGGATGAAGAAGGGAGCTAGGGAAGAAACAAGAGCAACCAATGCCAGAGTATTTAGAGAAACAAGAAACATCATGAAATATTGAAATGACACCAGTGCAGTAGATGAGCTAAGGGCAGCAATTCTTTGTATGATGCACAAAGAGCTCTTTTCAATGTCTTGATCTTTGACTACAGGTGGGAAATAAAGCAGTTTAATAATTAGAACTAGGGGTTAATTCAGGATTTCAGAGCTGTTCTTGAGTTCACATTGATTCATAAGTCAGTCAAAAAAAAAGGTCTTTCCACTTACCTTCATGCAGTGGACTTAAGAGGCCCTGCTACTGGATGTGTTGAACAGCTAAAGCTCCAGAAGGACAAATGCCATAAGATTGTAAAGTAGTTTTAGCTCAAGAACATCACTTTGCTCTTAACAGTCCAAGCTATAATGCCAACAGTCATATAATGCTCTTCTCATCTCCCTTGTTTCTTATAAAACTTTATTTCCTATGGCTAAGAGCTACTTCTCAGGATGTTATTCTCTACATAACATTATCAATTTACCAAGGAGAGAAAAAGAAAGGGGGGAGGAAAGAAAGGAAGAAAAAAGGAAAAAAAATGCGGGCATTTCTCCTTTCTCCCTCTTCCCAGAAAATAACAAAGTACTTAAGATGTATCTTGACAAGGCTTGCAAAGAATCATTAAGGAACAAAAGAAAAGAAACAAAAGAACACTCAAGAAATCATGCAGTAACTTTCACTGGTTGTCATCAAAGCCATAAAAGCTACTAACTTTGTAAAATTTTTAAAGCGCTGGATAAGATTTGCACTTAGGGTTTTCTGAAAAATTGTGAGATTTAGCAGGACTGATTTTATGAATTCTTTCCCCACTGTTCAATATAGCTTTTAGATGCAAATAGGACAATAAACACAGCATTGGAGGAGAGAACAGATCATCCTTTTGGCTCTATAACTGTTACTGTCAAATTTTCTCAGACAGACAAATAGTTATTTGTAGTTCTCAAGTCCAGATATCAGTTCATATATGAAGGCAAAAGTACTATGAAATTAGTCCCTTTCACCTAGAGTGAACATTTTGATTTTTGTAGATATAGACACCTGAAATTTCACGTTTGTCACCACATGGTTTGAAAACTATGATTAAGGGATTGTTAAGAGTGGGTTGCTCCAAGTTAGTGGGAATGATGGAAAAAACTATGTTTTGCTGAATAGGAATCAAACAGGCTAAAAAATTCTCTATCAGAAATCCAGAAGATTTATCACACATGATGATATATTGAGTGATTTTGTCTCATGCAAATATAAGGGAAAACAAGCTGAGGTAAGTAACTCATTAGTTCTTTCAAATGTAAAAAAATCAGTCATGTTAATGTAAGATAATGGTCTGGTGATCTAAACACTGAATTACTGGTGTTGCTTATACTATGTCCTGTTTAACTGCAGGCCATGTTTTATCCTTTCTGTTCAGTTTTACCTCATTTTCTTCAACAGCATTTCAAATCATTGCTTTAAAAAGTGGGTTTATAGTTGACAATGGGTTTTTATCTCCATGATTTGTTATATATTTGACCTTTGTAGAGGATTCATCGGGGTTTAATTCTGCTGCTGCTGTTTACTTACCAGGAACTCAGAGAGAGATGCACACAACCAAGTTTACATAAGCTGAACAGTCATTAGGAGATAATAACTTTCAGTCAGTACTCTTTGAGACTGAATTTGAAGCAGCATCTTTGAGGTCAAAGGCTTTGACTCGTATTTCCTCTTCCTCTTCTTAGCAATTTACCAGACTTTTATCTTGTTATCAGCAGCTGTTAAAACAAGGATATGAAGACATATTTATTCCCTAGAAAGATTCAACAAGGAGCATTGTGAGATGGTGTTTCCTTGAGATGGGTTTGAAAAGGTAGCAAAATAATATTTTGCAAGTTTTTTTATTGACTTGAACTTAATAGTGATTACAATAATGATGAGTTCATGAAGATAGAGTTCTTGCGTTTAATGAGCATGAAGGGTGTTAAATCAACTGTGAGAACCAAGCCCCTTCCATGTACTAATGAACAGCAGCAAAAAAAGAATTATCTGATACTGCTCCATTCATGCAACTTATTTTTATCATCAATTTCCTATGGAGTCAGAAAAAGACTGTGAATCCCCGAGGTCTTCCTGACAATGCCAGCAAAAGATTATGATATGTTCTTTGGCATTTGGTGCTTTTTTAATATTACTTTTGTGTAAGTGAAAAATTATTGAAATTGTTTTTCCTTTGCTTTGCAGGTAAAAATAATACTAGTGCTGAAACTAATCATAAATTGTTTCTAATTATTAGTCTTGTTCTATTTTTAACTTAGAAGCCAAGAGTTCAATGAACCAGTGAGCAGACATATCAGCAATATCTCATGAACTAGAAAGTTGCTTTTCTTCAAAGGAATAGTGATAATCTCATTGCCTGCAACAGGGTTAATAAACATGAAAGGATTTTATAGAAATATTGAAATTTTAAAGAAATAAAATTTTCCAGGGAGGACAAAAAGAAAACACTCCAGAATGTCAAGCATGGCCCTGCTTATCTAGTGCATAGATCCTAGTAAACTGCTCTAAGTTCATGAAGAAAAGACCTAATTTACAAAAGCTTATACTGTAAGGCACCCGAGCTAAATCAGTTCAGATCAAACCTAGGATAGACTGAACCTACGATTTAATTTATTTTAATACAAGTTAAGGTTTATACTAGAAAATGTTCAGGTGCTTTTATTTCAACGTTATCAGAAGCAGTGGTGTGAAAGTGGAAATTCAACATGTAATTTTATTAGATAATGCCACTCACAGAAGGATTTCTACGTTCCATCACGCAGGTGGCTCTTTACCATCTAAAACTCTCTGATAACCCTTCTCTATTTCCCTGTGCTTACTATCCATCCCATTTCCTTGCATAATCCTTGCTTTCTTTGTACCATGTGCACACCCTCAACTGGTGGCACGGGGTCCAATATCAGCTCTTTAATCACTCTTTGACATGTGTTCTAGGTTCCCTTAAGTAGCTTTCCTCTGAAAAGTTACAACAAACTGAAAGACTAGACAGATGCTTCAAAGAATATATGCCTTCATTAAACATAGTGTTTTCTAGAAACTGGTAAGAATGCATCAAGCATTCAATGACATACCCTTGCAATATAACATTTCCAGTCTGCTTTGTAAAGATGATGCCCACAATACCCTAGGTACAATGATGGGCACAAATACCAAAACTTTACAATTAATACTTGTTCATTTGGCCCTCGCTATGCTATGATTGAACGATTGACCAAAAACTCATTAGTCAAGAGTACGGCTCCTAATTGATCCCAGAACATTTTAACTAAGAGTAATGTTAGTAACATTAGGCCGGAAACATTGCAGCAAGTTAAAGAAAGCATGATCAAATCTTACAGATCTTTCTATCTAAACAAAGTGGGGAATTAACTTGAATAAAAAATCTAATATCTTTCATTATGGACAATTGTAATTTGTTGATTTACAAGTGCATAAAAAATCTTTAATTCTATAATTGCGAAAGGAGAAGAATTTTAATTGTCAGACATGGAAATATATTCCTCAAAATATTCTATTAAATTAATTTCTGTAAAATATTAATTTGAAGTTCTAATTTCTTGTATTTCCTTATACTTCTGATATAATGGATGTGATGAGTGTCTTTTAGATCCATTACTTTGTAAAAAATGTTGTGCTTGCAGCCCAAGAAGGAATAAAAAAGTAAGAGAGCAAGCCTTTCCATCCCTGAAAACTGTCAGTCTATTAGAGCATTTATACATTAAAATAAAAGTAAAAAGGCTATTTGATTTGGAAAATATGAGAAAGAGTCTGTTGTATGAAGAGTGCTCAAAGAAAGTGGTCAACAGCTCTAAAGTAGTGCCACATCAATAAGTAACAGAATAAATACAGCTGGGGAAATCTGACTTCAGAATGTATTGTCATGCTAGAGGACTGATCAAAGAGTTATACTGAGACTTTCACTACTGGCCAGGTAAACTCCAAGGCCTAATTGGGATCTTTGCATTTATGTAGCTATACAGGGAATAGAGTCCCGCTTTGTAACTGCATGCTGCTGATTTGCAAATGACACATGCCTGTTTTTGAAAGCTCAGTGCAAGTCACTCCTGCTTTTCTCTTCCTGAAAGTCCTGACATTCCATAAACCGCTTTTCATTGGCTGTTTTTTTCTCACTTAAAAAAAATTTCTTCTTTTTAGCTGGTTGGCATCTGTCTTTATTTTTCAAGAAAAGTTGGAGTCCTGTAATTCTCAAAGACACCCTTTCACTAAGCCTCCAGGTATCCTAGTTACTTCAGCAGAATAAGATCTCCTGAATATACCCTACTAGAGAATTTTTGGTGAAGGTCCAGTCTTTTATTATAGAGAATAATTCCTTTGTTTCCTTACAATTCCTTTTCCCTACAATTCCTTACAGTTTTTGAGGGGTAAGCATCTTCCTCAGGCTCAGACAATTTGCTTACCAATTGATTGATCCATTTTGGATTCATTTTAGGCAGAGACTCCATTAGCAAAAGTTACTCAATGTGTTTCTGAGTTCCAGAACATGGGAAAAGGGTCTTTTCAAACTTCACAGGTAAATTGCAGCATGGAGAAATGACTACTGACTGTGTTTATTACCCACATTATTGGCCAATTTGTCAGCTGCTGCTGAAACAACTTGCTTGCTCTGCCAGAGAAAAAAAATATCCCACATCAGGAGTAGAGAGAAGGTAAGATCTGAAAAATCAGTTTGTGATGCACCTCTACAGCACCAATTGGTGAGACAAGGAAGGGACAGGAAGATAGTAATATCAAAGCATTAATGTATTAACTATTTATTTATCTATCTTTCATTCTTCCACCTCCTGTATATTCACGTGTTCCTTTGTTGAATAATCTGTTGTAGGTAGCTCAGTTTGCAAACTGATGCAGATTGAGGTGCAGGTTGAGCTCTGGGTGGGAGCCCGAGACAAGAGGCCATGAACTGCCAACCTTTGCATACCAAAGGGCCAGCTGGGTGAACGGACACTGGGAGACACAGCAGGAGCAGAAGACTCAGGAGGAGGAGTGATCAAGATTTGCGTGGGCTTGGACTGTGAGGGGGTAAAAGTCCATGGGCCCTTTGTTTGGGGTCCTCCTCAGAGGCACCAGCTCAGGCTGTTTCTGTGTTACTGCGCCGTGAATAAATCGCTTTATGGAATGAGACATCTGAGACTGCTGTGGGAAACCTGAGTGGAGCTGGTGAGGAAACCTGGTTCTGAGTGTGTGACTGGGACGTGTGGGGAGTCAAGTACAGACCCGTCGGATCACTGGAGATGTCCATGAGGTGAAGGGGCTTTGGTCCCAGCACAAAAGTCTCTGGTGTTGGGAGTGTGACAGCCAGAGCATCTCATGAATGGTCACACTGGGAAGTTTCCTTAACACTTTTAAGGCACAGGAGCAAAATAAAACTGAATGTTCAGGTACTCTTCTCTCAGTGTCTGAAAAAGAGAACGTGATTATTAGTGCAGAAAGGTAATTTATCACTCATTATTTTCTACCAAAATGGCTACTCAGGTGAGCAGGTGTCAACTCAACAGTTGATGAGACATTTAAAAAAACCCCTCCAAATAGCTCAATAGCAGCAGTTAAACCTCAGCTATGTCTCTGGCATCCCATACTAACAGGGCTTGTTTCTATGAAGAAGGCCGTTCACTCGCTTGATGTTTTATCTGGCACTTGTCCATGCACAAAAATCAATCTCCAATTCCTTTTAATGTTTAGCACTAAATCCAGAAAGCAAAACAAAGCATATGAGTCTTGCATTTATTATAGCAGCCTCTTGTGCTTGGCTTCAGGGCAGCCTTCTAATCAAGGGAATGAATAAATAGTAATTGACTCACTTTCAGGGAATATGGGAGACAGCTCAATCTTCCTGAAGGCCAGCACAGAGAACGGGCCTCCAAATCATAAATCAAAACACTATCACCCCGTTAATTTAGCCCGGCAATTATTAAGATGTTAAAGCATTTGTACTACTATGTTTATTGATGGAGGCTGAGGGACAAATGCAAATTTCCTTTAAATCTCTACCTTCATGGAAACTGCGAATATCTTATATACAATACAACATTTTCAAAGACATTTTTTGTGGCTTTTCTTAAAAGTTTTCTTATTGGACTCTCTTCATCTAAAAGCTGTAGAAGTATGAACTTGTTCATGAACATATACATGTGAGTGTTGCTGCATGCTAATAGTCATAAACAGGCATAAAAATATGCTTTATAAGACAATGGCATTTCATACCCACTGTTTTCTGTGGAGCAGATTCCCTGGATAGTTACAGAATTATATTTGCTCTCGTTCTTTTGTTGTAAGAATCTTAACCACTGTGATCCCTTTGAAATGAGGAGGAGATTTCTCACAGTTTCCTTTAGACTGCTCCAAGGACATATGACTGTGACCACAAAAGACTCTGACCATTAGTCCAGGATATAAAAACTGATTGATGTCATATTCAAGTGTTCTTTTGACTAGTATTTGTTAAATGAGGTGTGGGGCTTGTTCCAGATATACACAAAATGCTAGTTTAAATTCTTTGTGGCTTCAGGATCTCCTGAAGGATCTATTAGATGAGAAAAAATGTAACCATTTTTATCTTTACTACTGTTTAATATCACAATTTTCAAGATCTGCTTTAGGGGTTTTTTGGGTTTTTTTTTTGTTTTTTTTTAGTGTTTGAGGTTGGAAATGAACTTAAAACAAAAAAACCACTTATTTTAGTCTTCATATTTTGAAAATTTTTCTGAAACATTAGATGAATTTTTGAAATTTCATCTGAAGTTTTATTTTTTTAAAAAAACCTTGCAGTACAATTTCCTTTTACTGTGTGATCTTCAATAACACAGACCTGTTTCCAACAAATAGTTTCTTCACAGTTGTACCAATTTTGATTAGTGCAGCAACACATCAGACAACCTGCTGCTACAAATACTTCTAAAATACTGCACCTGACAAAGAAACTTGCATTACCTTCTCCTTATTAGCTGAAAATTTAGGTTTCAATCCAGACAGAAAACAGAAAGATGAAAAGCTAAATGCCACACAGGGAAGTAGAAAGATCAGCAATCCCAGATGACTCATCAGGCTAAACAGATAATGAAGCACATGGTTTCAGGCAAAAACAACTTTTGATTTACCTGCCCAAAGGAGGAAGACAATATTTCAAAATCTTTTCAGTTTGTGGAATTTATATAATATTTTTAGTGTTTAGCTGTCTGAATTTAGTAGTCTTGAAAAATTAGAACAATTTGATTAAGGTAGGCATCACTGTAGAGGATGCTTAGAACCTAACAAAATACACATTCATCAAGCCATTCACTCTCGCTGGAAATCCTAATTTCTCATTGTACCACAGAATTGTGTACCATTGTTTTTTCAAACTGTTCTAACCTGCTTGTCAAAGATTTGTCATATAGTTTTGTGAAGAACTTTCTTTTATTTTGTGCTTGTTTGCTTTCCTTTTTTCTTGCTTTCTTTTGCTTATTTTCTTTAACTTTCATTTCTTCTCAGTCCATTCCTTCCTTTTTCCTCCTCCTCTTACTCCCTTTCTCTCTTTCACTCTCCTTCTCTCTTTTTCTCTCTTTTTATTTCTCTTGTTTTTTAAAGTTAGAATAAAACTGAATCCCAGCTGAAACATTTCAAATACATCTTCTTAAGATGAAGATATCCTGGTCTTTCCACTGTCTATCTTATTTCATTATAAAAAGATGAAGCAACTAAATGAAGCAACTAATATTTCAAATATGTCACATAATTACAGTTGACCCAAAAATAGATTATTTTAAATTCCAGAAGCTATAATCAAAGATAGTTTTCCCAATTTATAAAATTTTCCTGTATTTTAAATTATATAGAAGACATGAATCAAAGCAAGATAATTAAAAAGGGAGAAAAAAAGAAGAAGGAAAAGAAAGATGGAATACACCTGCTTAGCAGAATTTATAGTTCAACTCTCTTGGCTGTACCAATCACTTAGAACATTAATTTGTCTTTTAAAGGATTAATGTGTTTAATTAAGTTTATGAAGCAATTCCTTAAAGGCTAGGTCTGTATCTGGCAGAATAATAAATTCTTTGGAAAGGAAAAAAAAACCAACAACATAGCTACACCCTAAACCAGTTTTTGTGTCCTTTTTCACGCAATAAAACCTTCTGAGTTAGTTTCAGAGTAACAGATGGTTCCATCCATTATATTTGCTCTTTATTCTATATTCAGATTATGTATCTAAAGAAAATACTCAAGCTTTAATAATGTTCTCTGTGATATGCAGAGTCCTCTCTAACTCTTGAAATAAGAATAAATATAGTAACTGTAAATGACGAAAATGTAGCATCATCTATTGTTGGATCTGTCAGCGCTTACTTGACAAGCTTTTTCTTTGTACAAGTATGAAGACAGTTTTTTTGTTTATATTGGTAATAGAGCTTTCTGAAGGATTCTCAACCTCTTAACTTGTATGGAAATAACTGTGAGGAAATGCTGTCATTGATGCTTCCAAATGCTGAAATCAGCTTGACTCTTAAACATTTTGTTGTGCCTATTTTCAGCTTGACCTTAATGTTATAAAATTCCAATATGTGACAATTTTCTAAGTGCAAACATCTTGAAAGGATTGATTTCAGGCCTAGAAGACCTTCTCTGACAGACACACCTTTTCTGTGATGTTTTTTAAACTGTACTTCAGGCAATTGAATTTACTGCAATTGCCCCATTATTCTTCTGCTTATTTCCAAAAAAACAACTTGACAAAATTTTAGAGAATCAAGTTTTTTGGTATCACATATTGTATCTTTAATTTCACTACTCTACTGCTACTAATTGGCAGTTTACAGGGGAAATACAGCTTATGAGGTATGTTATCTGCACTTGATATTAAAATTATATTAATTTTCTGAGTGTGAAAATAGTTGAAAGGAATTGAATTACTACATGTTACTAAGTTAATATTATATTTTTTTAATGTGTAGTGATCACTTTACCCATCCTGTCCCAGAGCTTGAAAACAAAACCATATTCATAAGTAATAATGATACGTAAGATTTTGCATGTCAGATTATTACAAGACTAATAAAAAAATGAAATTTGTTCTCATAAATGCTTTTTTCTGTATAATTGGATTATGAAGAGTTTTATCTGAAGTTTGAAAAGGTGGACTCAAGTATTTTAGATAAGAATTGATCTTTGTACCAATGTCTGTTATGGTTTTCACCAATCCTCTATCATAATTTACAAAGGAAATATCACATTCAAAAATACTTTTCCATAGCCATGCTTAGTCCAGTCATGTAAGTCAGTATTAAATGTGTGTAAAGTTCAACATATAAATTGTAAGATTATATTTTTAACTACAGTGGCTTGGAAAATTGTACACTGCAGAAGATAAAATGAGGATAGTGGGTATCTCCATATGTTTTGTGAAATTTGAATTAACATAAATTCCAGTCGAGGGCCAGTGAAATCCTGCGATGTCAAGAAGGGATTCTGTTGCTTAAATGTTTGAATCTATGTCTGTTATGCTTGGCATTGTGTGCCCAAGATGTAGGTTTTTTGTAGGTGTCAAATACACCATTGGCATCCTGCACATTCTGAAATGACAGCCCTTGCACCTACACACGTCTGAAGAGGCACTAGATGCTGGAGTTTATGGGCCTGGCTGCTCCATGCATTGTTTGCAGATTAGTCAGATTGTGCGCTGTTTGTAGACTTCCAGGTCTGGATCTGGAAACTATGCAAAAAATCAACTCTTCTTCATGAAAGATATTCTGTTCTACATTTCTTGTGGGCCAAGTTGTGTTAATTATCACACAATTCTGCCCTTTTTGCTATTAATGCAAATTGCTGAATTTACTGAAATTAGGTGGTAAAGTCGCAATTATATTAATATCCTAGAATATTTCTCATAACTGAAGTCTTTAAACTTTGAAAATTTAAACTTGAAAAAAAAGGCATAGACTTTTTAAATTTTTGGAATAGAATTTGCAGTTCTTGGATGTTAAAGCTAAATGCTGTAATTTAAATAAAGGAAAAACTTTTGTAACATTCCATTCTAATTTCTAAACTCAGAAATTCCCTTTTGGTGACCTCAAAAATAGGTATGTTGACACCTTCAGAAGTGTCTGTAAACAGTGGATTGATAGATTAGATTTTATTATGTAGAATAGTAAATTTATTCATGCTACCATAGGCATAAACCATCATTTCTGTTTTTTTAGAAAGTCATATGTAAAATTGAAAGATAATAGATTAATATCTTCCAAAGCAATTTACATTTTTCAGAAGACTGTTTGGAAGTAAGCAAGAATCTGAAGACTTCAGTAGTGTAAAACATAGGATTCTTGTACTGATTTTTGTAGAATATTTTCCTCTGTTCATTCTTTTGCATAAGAAAATCTGTTAGTACCTAAATTTAGTATAAGGAATATGAGAGGGGCTCTGAGTGTTTACAAACACTGCAATGTAGGGGAAAGATTCCATATCTCCTCTGTCTGAATTATCTCCACAACAGCAGGACATATAATTCGTCCAGCATATGACATTAACTAGAGATACATTATTGCAGTTTCATACTCTGAGTATTTGGGAGTAACAGATGGTCAGATAGTTGACACATCTAATTTATCTATCTATATGGACAGCAAAAAGAAAGCTATTACATTTCAGAGAAGGATTAAAAGTATTTATGACAGTACTTTCTCTGAGTTCCTCTCTAGAGAAGACTTCCAGAGGCTTCCCTATGCCTGTAAGTATTTGGAGTAACTAATCATTTCTTATTCCCAGAAGAGGGAATTTCTGTTGATTTATGTTACAAGGTGTGATCAGCCACTGTTGTCCCTCTAGAAATGTTAGACTAATGTGGAGCTCAGCTGGCTGATAGCACGTGATTAGTAGGAACTTACTGGAAAAAATTTGTATGTGAACTATTTCACTGGAGTTTTTTGGGAAGTTTGGAAATATTAGATACATATTAGAATATAAAATTCTAACTTCATTTGTGAGATTACCCTTAAAATTCACAGCCCTAATTAAGTGAGATGGCAGAGTTCCTCTTGTCCCTTTTGTTTGATGTGTCAGTGTCACACCAGTGAAGAGTGAGACAAACACATCATGTTACAAAAGCTGGGAGAGACAAAGCTAAAACACAAAAGCTCTCAGTTACATTTTTTGCTGAAGTAGGGAAAGAAAATAAGAAAAACTAAGATCCCAGTTGTAAACTGAAATAATCTGAAAGTAGAGTGGCTGTTCTGCCTCTGGTGAGTCTTTTGCATTCAGATCACCCTCATCTCAGCAATGTTGGGATATGTTTGCATATGCCTATTTGTGCTCTGCCTATTTGGGTTTTTTCACAGTGAGACCCTTCAATGTTTCTCCTCTTGAATGTTTGTACTTAGTTTTCTTCTATCTCCTAGGCTGACCTGTCTTGTCATTAACTTAATGAGTTCCTAACAACTTTCTCAAGATTTCTGAAGTAATTTCCAGACTTTTTTGAAGGATATATCTAATTTAAGATAATCCACCATATTCAGTGCCTTGTGCTAATCATAGATGACATTTTTGCAAGAAAAAGTATCACAATCACAGTGACCCAACTAAAATTCCATTTTTATTAATTATGTCAAGGCATCAGTAACATAATTCTTTTATGAACAACTGAAATGTTATGCTTTCTATTTTTAATTTGAAACACGAGTTATAACTCATCCCAGATACTTCAAGGTGAGGTCCAGTGATTCCTTTCCATTGCTTACCCTGTGACAGTGGGATTGTTAACCCAATTGGAAAAGATACTATTTATACTAATTCTCTACCATCTTTTTTAATGTATATCCTTATATTTCATTAAAAACTATGAAAAATAACATGCCGTCGAAGATTGGATTAAATGGTATTTCAGCTTTCCATGCCAGATGAATACAAATGATGTAGTAGATTTACAAAGTGTATTTGAGTCTTCAGTCTTCAGCCCTGACAATGGCTACTGTGTTAGTAGTTTTGATATCAGATAGCTCAGTGCCAATATTTAGAATGCAAATATAAAGAGGTGCTTGGATCTTAAAATTTACCTGCATAATGGGAGCTATCTGACAATTTCTCAAGCCAGTGTATGGACCATGAAAACTGAAATCTCCACCTGTTGTTTTAGGGCTTCATTTCCTGTCAGTGATGGTAAAAAAATCCAGCAAAAGTCCGTGGCTATCCACACTGTCTTTGCCCAAATTTTCTTCAGTCTGAATAAAGTATATCCCTCTCTAAGACTATCAGTTTCCATCTCTAAGATCACTCATTATAGAAAACAAACATCAGAAAGACATTAAGACACTGGGGTTGATGTCACTAAAAGACACAATCAGTTCAAAGCTGGACATTCTCTTCCTCACTGTCTTTTTTTTTTTTTTCCAAATCTACCAGTCCTCTCACCCCATAAAAACTTGTAAATAGAGGCCCTTGTTCTGCCTAAACATTAAAAAACGTTTCCTTCACTTACATGTGCAAATCTTTATCCCCATCTGTTTCTTATTCCATGCTTCAAGCCCATCTGTCTTCTTTATGATCTAGATGCTCTTTCTCATAACACTATCAATGTGGTAACTATGTTCATTTTTTTAATGATCTGGGAAATGTTTTTGCTTGAGTTTCTTACTTTTTATATTTTCCTCACTATCTCAAAGGCTGATTTTAAAAACTTCTAAAGGTCTTCTAGCTCTTAGAAATCTGTTTTCCTCTTAATTCTTCCAGAGAAGCTTCATTAGGAAAAAAAAAAATTCTGCTCGACAGTTCTTGGTGGTAATACCAGAAGAGGAATGGAGCATCAGTAACTCACTGTCCAAGGTTCATTAACCCCATGATTGTTAACAGAGACCTAATATCAAGTGGAATGTTTCTAAGTTTTGCACTACTGAGTGTTGTCCTGTTCCCCATATCTGCTCCTTACCAATAGCCTTCCTTTGCAGAATCTCTGGAGATAATTTTACATCATTTGAGCAAACAAACAAACAGAAATAATGCTCCTTTTATAGTGTTACAAAATAGAGGGGAATGTAAAAATTTGTGGAATAAAATCATTTTTTTATTGGATTCAGAATTTATAGATACATATAGTCATTTCTATGGGATTACATTACATTAATCCATACTTTATTTGAAGGAGGATAGGATATTCCTTTAAAAATTAGGGAAAGAAGATAAGGCAAGATGGAAAGACAATGAGAAATGGACCTCCTCCTGCTCCACTGAGTTCATTGACTTCACCTCAGGAAAACATATTTTAAGTGGTGCAAGAAGATAATCATTTAACAGAGGCCTAGAATGCAGTATCATATTTCATGATGATTTCCCCTAGCTCATCATAAGCTCCTTAGCACCACTGGGTTCCCTAGTGCAAATGTGAGTAATACTTTTTGTCTTACTCGGGTCATTAAATGTTCTGCTTCCAACACAGTCTGAACTCAGATACTGATTCTCTTTAATGAGGGTGACATGGAAAAAGTGATGCTACAGCAGACACAAAAATTCCTTTAGTTAGAGGCTATTTTTTGTCTTATTACTAGAATACCACAATATTGATAAGGATGAAAAAAAACCTCAGTAAAAGCTTGCATATACTGATCCATGTAGAATGTATAGTGCTGTTATTATGGCATTTGCTAAAATGAGGACATCCATATTTTTAAAAGACAGTTTATTTAATTGGAAACGGATAATTGAATCTCTCTTCCTGTGAATGCATGGAAAACATGGTTAAGATAGCATCTGACTTTCTAATAAAAATAGTAAATAGATTTTCCCTTCTCTGGCAAAAACATGTTTCTTGTGTAGAAATATTGCACTGTTAGCTTTTTGTGATGTTATGGTGGTTTTAAGTGAACAAAGTTTTCTTATGGAGAATTCCATGCTGAAGTCATAGAAATGTCACAACTAAACTGTAGTGTGACTGAGTTCCTAGGCTGTGGTGTTGGTATGTTTATGTTGGTTACTTGGTTTTCTGTTATGGATTGCTGAGATATACTACCCAGTAACCTATTTCTTAAATCAGCTCTGAGATGAAGGGAACAGCGCACATACATGAGCCAGTGCTGCTACACTTAGAAATCTTTCAGATTGTATGCTGTCAGCTTTTTCTTATGTCTGTATGAATCAACAAATCTGTCATTTAAGCTACTAAAAAAATTCTAGTGTTAAGAATGCAGAATCTCAATTGGTTTTACGCTAAGATTATTGCTCGGAATGATGGTTTTATACTGATATTTATTTATTTTTATTGATTTATTTTCTCTAGATTGAACTGTGAATTCATAAAGTGTTATTTATAAGTTATCCAATAGGTTTCTCTCATGTACTAAAATACTTAAGCAAATATCTGTTCTAATATGCATGCAGTATTAGAAACCAAGCTTTTTATTGTTTAGTTTCTGTCTTTACCATGCTACTGTGTCTTACTGTTTTCAGGGTTTCTGAAATAATAGTTAAAGCCACTGTTTTGAAGAAGCTGTTGGCACAGCCTGTTTTCCTCCAAGAGTAGCTCAAATTTGGAGAAACCTCCTTGTATAAACAACATTCCACATCTACTTTGTTCTAATGATACCTCAGTATTTGCTAAACATACAGACAAAAGTGCATTGGTCTAATTGGCTAAATGACTCTGTTGTGGTAAACCATGTTCAATTTCATAATGGAGACAAGGGTGAGCCATGTTATTTTACCATGTGTGAACAGCCACATAAAACTAGAGTTCAACTGTCATTGTTTTCCCAAAAAAAAAGTTCCTTCCTGCCTAGAAGCTGGAATCATCTGGATGTAATTCATATTCTGAAGACCTGTTGTGTTGAGCCTTTTCTAATTAAAAAAAAAATGAAGTAAATGTTCTCCTTCACTTTTTGACCAACTTTATAAACACTGTCTTTAGAAAATAATTTCCTGTGCTGCAGAAGAGTCCAGACATCGTGCTTCCTTTAGAGAAAGCATAGGTTCTTCAGTGCAAATTTAGAATTCCTCTTTTTATTTGTCCCTCCGTGCTTTGTGCAGAAAATAGCAAGAAACGATGTTAGAGTCACAATGAAGAGGCATCTTGATAAATGATCAAAGTTGGAGTCAATACAGGTTGCAATACCTTATGTAAAGATCACTTGTGGAAAGAGGTATTTGATTTTGCCTCTACCAATAGCACTTTGAGCATACAGCTGTGAATCCTTTAGATACTATCTGTTTAAAATTGCAAGGGTATTAATTTTAAAAATAACATTTTAAAAGGAGAAGTGATTGGGGAGACTTAAAAAGCAGCAATCAGAATTTCACTTATCATGAACTCAACATTATTCATTATGCTTTTAAGCCTTCTTTCTTCTTGCTCCAAATAGTTTATGCTCATGAAATTCAGCATTCATTAAAATCCAGCAGTTGTATCACTGATTTCAAAGTAGACAATATTTCATCCTGGGATTCTAGTGGGATTAATTTCAGTATAAGGAACTATTCAGCTTGAATAGCAGCAAACAAATTTGGTCACAGAATAATACTAAGCTCTTAGGTTTTAGTTTCCTTTTGCCGTTATAATGCTGTCTTGTACTGTAAAGGTAACATTAGAGGTTGTCCAAGACCACATAGCATTTTAAAAAGCAGCCAGATAAAGGATGCCTTCAACAGGTATAGTGTGAGTTACAAGGGGCAACATATGTCTTAATTCAAATGTGAAGGAATTAAAACCCACATTGCTTTTGTACAGTGAGTAGTTCAAGGTTTTCATTTTCTTGGCAAACTGCCTCCCCTTCCCTTTAACCGCATTACACTTGTTTTTATTTAAAATATTCATGTCTTTCACAATTTAAAAAGAAATCTCTCATTTATTTACCTAAACTACAGCAGTAAAATCGATGTACTCTATAGGGGTCTTTATTCTAAACTTCTTTTTCTCTAATATAAGGCTACTGTGGCTTGGATTTCAATTTTTGCATCCTGTTAAAAACTTTCAGTCATTCTTTTCATCATGTCCTAGAAGTGCTACTCTCCTTTTCCAAACTAAATATGGTAATTGCAAAAGGCACTAGACTGCTAATTGAGATTATCATGCAGTAGAAAAGATAAAAGAAAACTAAGAGTAAAGTTTTCCATTTATATTTGGAACCAGTGACAATGTGTTTCAGACAACATCTAGGTAGTACAGAACAAGTTCAAGTTATCATTATTGTTAATTGTCTTTCCTTGATAGCATTATCAGCTATTCCAAAAATGAAGTGTAATGCTATTTGTGATATTTTGAAAGGTGAAGCTTTACTTACATTGAATTCAGAACATTTCAAAACACCGAATTGAAGTAAATTTGTGTACTCTATTACCAAGAAAAATATTAAAGAGTATCACTGAAATGTCCATAATAACTGTCTAAATATCTAATGAGCAAAGGCATTCAAATCAGGTTCGGAAAAAAATTTTGAATCACTTGTTGATGCAGGATCAAAAGAGGAAATACTATACTGACCCTCTCTTTAGAAGAAAAAGCAAAATAAACAGGACGTCACGGTAATTTAGCATTGTTTAAAGGTCTACCTTACTAAAAGTCATTAGGAAGGATTTTCATATGCCAATTGACTCTTTCAGAAAAAATTGATCCTTACCTTTCAGAAAGAATTTTAGATTCCTAACAAGTCCAAGTTCAGGGCAAATTTTCTTAAGGTTAATCCGGTGTCTTCATAACAATTTCAAAAGTTAGCTAAATGGTATTGATGGATGAACAGCATCTCTTAGGACACCAGAATGAAGGTAGGAATGTTTGTCATTTCATGTTTTAAAAGACCTAAATTCATTAATCGAAAGCAATAGGAAAACCAAAACAAATCATCTAAGAAATGTTTTAAATACAGAAAGTATGGGTCCTGAAGGTCCACAGAAGCCACAGTCTTGGTATTGACAAAACACACATCAAAACATACACACTGCTGCCTTGTTTAATCTGGAGGAGTGGGGAATTTGTTTGTTTTCTGTTTTGAAACAGAGAAAGGAAGAAAAGAATTGATAATAAAATATCAGCTAGTTTAGAGCAGAGCATTTGACATACTGTATATAACACAGATATAGACAGACACAAACACACAGAGTAATGGAGGGCAGGGAGAGCTGTCATTAGCTAAAGAAATGCTTAGACTGGATGCTAGAGACTATAGATAAGGTAAGTAATAAAACACCAGGAAAGATATGTATAAAAAGCCAGTGTGGGGTAGAGTAAGACTGCAGAGCACCTATTCTTACCGTCATCCAGGGACATGACAAAAGCAGGGAGGCACATATGCAAATACAGGAAATTCTACTTTTTTTTTTTTTTTAATTCATTAGAGTAGTCAAACACTGGAATCTGTTGCCTGAAGAGTTTTTTTGACTGTGAGATATTTAAAACTTGACTTGGTACAGCCATGAGCAACCTGCTATAACTGACCCTGCTCTGAGTGGGAAAGTTGAATTAGTTGGTCTCAGGAGGCCCCTACCAACCTTAGCCTGTGATTCTGTATCTGATCGGAAGAAATACTATAAACTTTAGTTTTAAAATCACATAACAAACAAGAGATTCCTTTAATTAGTTTGGTCACATACCTGTTGAAAGTATAGCTATTATCAGTCCTATGAATCAAATAATTAAGTTATTCCGTGTTTTGAAAGGATATATTCATATCCCTGTGATAAGTATCAAGTTTTTTAATCTTACAGTAAAAAGTGGTGCAAGTCTACATTGCTTTATATACTGATCTTGAATAATCATGCCTTTATATCTTCTGTCCACGAAGAATTTGGTTGATGATTTTTAAGTTAATTTTGAAAGATTTGGAAAGGTCCAGTCAAACAGGAAAAACATATCATTATACCCATATTTAAAATATCCCAGAGACTATCAGGTGATGACAGGACCCTCTTCATGACATGGATTTCAATTTAGTGTTTCAGTGACATGAATGATAGCATTTTAGAAAATGCTGGCCAATCACAGAATGAAAGTTCTGAGTATCGTGTTATAGTCAAATGTGATCCTCAGGGATAAATAATGGATTATTGAGTAGAAGTGGGATGATTATATTCACTGTATCATTTGAGTCCCGTAGAGTTGTTACTATAACATGGGTCTTGTTTTAGTGTATATTATTGAAAAAAATATTGATAAAGCAGAGAAGGTTCAACAAAGAGAGTGTGTTTAATTATAGAATATCAAGGAAATTATGATGTTCATTCAAAGTAAGGAATTTTATTGGGCACTTAGGATTTAAATGTATTTTGATAAAAAAAGTATTTATTTATAGATTGCAATTTATTTATTTTTAGATATTTAATTGCATACATTGTCTAGAATCATATTCAGCATATGACAGCTGAGACAGAGTTGCTAACTTCCCTTTTAACCCAACATTGAAGAAAACAATGTATGAGAATGGCTTTCTAGGAATTAAAACAACCAAGAAAAATTTATATTTTTTCTTCCAGAAGATATTTTAAAATAAGCTCTTTGGTTATTCTGTGTGGGGCACGAGGTTATATGAACAAAGTAACTGAGCAGCATTCACTGTAAAGAGTCTGAGTTGTCTTTGAATCAAATCAGCTGGGTTGGGTCTGCAAAGCAGCATAGCTGCAGCATCATGCAAGTCCATTGGGACTGATTTAACCATCCTTCTGTAATATATTGACTTTGGATCTATAAAGTAAGCATATGCTCATGAAACACAAAAATAATCAAAATAGAAGAAAAACATTGAATCTTCATCAAATGAAATTGAAAGGAATCCAGTTTATATGGAAGGTTTTCAGAAGCATTTCACAAAGGCATTTTGAAAAGGATGGAAAAAAGGGATTAATCTCATGCTATGCATTACCGTCAATAAGCCTACAAAAAATTTTCATGACGCATTGATGAACTCGATATAAGATTTTCATCAGCATGTTTTACAGAATCTAAAAGCCATGTTTTGTAAACATACTTGATTGGCAAAAAGTAAATAACCTATATTACAGGATAAAAACCTGAAAACAGACAGCATTTTAACAATTCCTAAGATATATATTTATTTCTATAAACATATAAAATATGTATATGTATTTGTATTTATGCATACAATTTTGTGCATACTGGTGCCAATCTAGTATTAACTATGATCATTAGGTTGTATTATTTACACTCCCAAGTATTCAGGTAAAACTTGGATTAATCTTATAATTGAATTCCAAAGTATAAATTAATAATAATGCAATTAATAAGAACTTCAAGGGTTCATTTTGAATGAATGATAATTTACATATATGTGTATTTATTGCTGCTATCTTACACAAAAGCAAGATCCTCAAACAATAGTTTTCTCTTCTTGGTAAAATAAGATCCAATAAAATTTAGAGAATATGGTAAATTGTGAGCTGCAGTTCAAGTATATAGTGCATAGACAAAAGAAGGAAAACTGAGTCTGGGTGGGATCTCAGCCTCTCCTTTATATTCATGAGCCAGCATAGTTTAAATTCTTCTGTGTACATTGCAAAATAAGCAATCATTAGCATTCAGGAATATGCTTATGAATGCAGTCTAACAACAACAGGTTACAAAGTTGGGATTCATAATGGAAACTCAACTTTTAAGTCCATGGAATTAAAATTATTAATTTGCATTAATTTACAAACACTTCTAGATTATCTAGGATTTCTAAGCCAGTTGGAATCAGCTGGCTCATCAGTTATGCTCCTATAAATTAAAAGTAGGTAACTAGTACAGAAATAGCAATTAATATCTATTAGGAAGTTCAAAATCTTTAATATTTTTTGAAAAAATTACTGATTAGTTTTAATGGCGACATTTCCACATTTTAAAAGGTTCCTAGTGTTAATAAAATTTTATGTTTTAAAGTTCCAGAAAGTCTTGCTTGTGCTTATTTTCTGTGATTCAGTGCGGGAATCTATTGCATCTCAGTCAGAAGAACTGGATATACACTGATGGACAGACAGCGACCTTGAGGAAGAGAGAAGGTGCTGTAACATACAACAGATACAAAGTATTATAAAAAAATTAAAAGTGCTAGACTTAGTTTCAAATAATTTAGTAAAGCAACACAGTTATACAGAAATCAATCCCCTTTTCACACATCTTTAAACAGCAAAACACTCAGGATGAACCTAAGGAGAAATCTTTTTTTTCAAAGATGGAGTAGATAAATAAGAATATGTCTTAAAGTTATACAGATGAAATTGGTGATGTTAAAATTTTTCATTTTCTATCAGAGCTAAATGGTTTCTTTCCATTTAAAAATAAAATTAAAAATAAGTCCAAAAGTTCAGCATTCCCAAATGCTCACATGAGACTATTTACCAATTGCTTTCAAATCTTATTCCACTAAAAATAGTCAACAAATCCATGTAATTCTGTTTGTTATGCTTTGTTTCCCTGGTTCTGCAGAGGTTAATGAACTCTGACCTGATGATGATAAATGCTTTGTGAGTAGTAATTTATTCACCTCATTTTGTCTCATTTTTGTTTATATGGTTTTTGCTTGGTTGTGATTTGATTTAATTATTTATTGCCATTAAAAAACCTCACCTTTTCTTGGATCGGATTAATGAATTGTTATTTCCAAGTTACTAAAAGATGAAATAGTAGTTACAGGCATCTAATATTAACACTGCTACAATATCAGAGTAAGATATATGGTATTATCTCTTGGCCTTTTTTATAAGTGAGTAAAACTACTGGAATCAGGTTGTTGATAAATACTTGTGTTGATAATGATTCAAATTAATTCAAATTTGGTTTTGTCTATTACTTTGCAGTATTCATTGCAAAGATCTGTTTATGAAAATATTTCAGGCAACAGACTCATTTTCTGGAGTATTCCTAAGCAAAGGAAATTAGAAAAATTGTTTAAGAGCTTAGAGATATATATATGAGGGATATTTTCCAAATCAGTTTTTCTTCTAAAAGGAAGAATCAGCACTTGAATGGGTCCTTTCGTCTAATTTCCTGAGTCTTAAAAAATCCTCAACTAACCAGCTTGCAACTGATCCAGTATCTTCCTTTGTATTTTCAGACCTTTGTTCAAGGCACTTGTAATGTATTTTGAGGAGCTGAGCATCAAGGAGAGTGGCTACTATGCTTATATATGTGTGGTAGGTTTTCAGAGATGCTCGTATTCTTAGGACTATTATTTCTTCTGTAAAATTTGCTGTTCTTAAATAAATAATGTTTTCCTTTTTCACCACTGAAGGTGAAGGTTGTTGGGATAAACTTTGTCTAAAGAGTTCTGCATCTTTATGTATTTAGTATATCATGAGAATAACAAGGTTAAAAAACTGTCAGATTTGTAGATCCTTTATAGGATTATTAATAGCAGCTATTTACCAAGGTTACTTACATATATTTTTCTTGTTATTATAAATGTTCATATATCTAGTGGAATAACTAGTATACATCAGGAAACAAACAGCAAGTGGGGAGGTCATAATTTTTTTTTGAATGACTAATCGCAAAAGAATTGTAATGTGATTAGCGGATGCTAGGAGTCCATGAAAAATGCTTAGGAGGAATTTTAGAAACCTCCATTTCACTTATTAGTTCCTCTTCACGTTGAAATTGCATCAGCTCAGGCTGAGGAAAGCACAGATCTTTGGAGAATTTCTTCAAGCGTCTCAAACTAGTCAATTAGAATATGTGCACAAGCACCAGCAGTCAGCACTGTCACATTTTAAGGTAAAATATCAGATACTGTTACTTTATGGAGAGTCTGATACAAAGAATATATGTTAAAATCCACCAGAGTACAGACTCTCCACTCAAGCAATACCTGGTTTCTGTACCTTGATCAGGCTGAGTCATTATTTAAGTGAAATTTGCTCAGACTGACAAATCAGAGGCTTTGCTTCCACACATGCTGAAATATACAGCAATGAACACCTTGGGAATTTAAAATACAAAGCCTGTGGCATTGAACAGCTTTCCAAGAGTAAATGTATACTAAACAAGGCTTTTTGTCAAGATCAGATTTTTCAAGGTGGGTAACTAAAATTTACCATTCTGCTTAAGTTCTTTGGATGCCGCTCCTAGTAAATAAGCAGGGCTGCAAAGGATGTGCTATCTGAGTTCCCAGCACGCTTATGTACTGTAAGCCAAAGAGCCAAACTTCTTCATGAAACATCCTGTCTTTGGCCTCTTGTGATTTATGGGTAGAATTTCTGAAGAAGGCCAGTGCAATTTTTATTCCACCAGTTGCATGTAGTGTATTTGATGTAATTGGAGAATAAAGAGAGAAGTGCTGGGATTAACATAGCAATTTCCTGCACTGAACTGAAACCTTGCTAATCAATTTTAAGTAACCAGCTAATGCATTTATGTAATAAACTAATCAATCTCAAATGCCCATTTTACCATTTGGATTGAATTTAATATCCCAGCATGCAATTAAGTGACATTATTGACAATGGTTTGAACATGTAATTGGTGATTTGATATTACAATTGGTGTTCTGTGTCTGAAAATAATTTTCTAATAAATTCACTACCATTAATTTATTCCTTCATATTACTCTGCAGGACATATAGAATATAAAATATTAACTAAATTGGAAAGCATGAATATCTGGGGTTTTAACCACCAAATTCCTGACCTAGGTTCTGTTTCCAAATATGTTGTAAAAAATCCCAACCAAACAGAATATTTTAAACAAATGCTATCAGCATAGTTTCTACTATAAATAAAAAGACTAGTAATATTTTGCAGTATATTCAACTGATATAAAATTTGGGCTGAGTTTATATACTTGTTTGAGACATTTTCTGTTGTGTTTAATGGCTACAGAACTATGTACTTAAGTCTTGCAAATTTTCACAGCTAGCATGATACTAGCATTGCTGCAGTAGAGAATGTCTAGAAATGGTACAGATAGAAATGTGTGCCACGGAATAAAGAAAGTGTTGATATTTAGAGAACACTCAGAAGTTTGGCCAGCCAAACCTTTAACTAGCTGACCTATTCATTTATTTATGGACTGAACTTTTTTGTGTGAAATTTGATATGTTCCAAAACCTCCTGGGTAAAAGAGATCTGCTTCACCAAGTGAGGGCCAATATTTCACCAGTACAATCTATCTGTTAGACACCAAGATCCGTCTACATCATGGCAGAACTGGATGTTGTTATCAGTAACCTATCTTTTCTATTTGGGTAACTGTTCTAGCCATTAATAATCCCAATTATGGCAGTTACAAAACTTTCCTTGGCAGCTTATTCCATTGTTTAACTCTTCTTTTTGCTGTAAATCTTTAGTCCTAATATTTAGCCTACATTTTTTCCCCCTGAAGCTCGAGGCAATTATTTCTTGTTCTGTCTTCCTTGACAATGAAGTACAATTAATCTCTTTTTTCTTTATAGCATCCTTTTATGTTTCTGCAGTTTTCACCAAAGTACTGTTATATAATTCATTCATCTCATTTATTTCTTTTTCAGCACATAGATCATAAATAAAACATGAATGACTGAAAACAGGAGATTCAGAAAGAAGGGGGGTGTGTGTGTGTGTGTGTGTGTTTGAACATTCATATATTTTTTTAAATGTCACAAAACCAAACAAAACCAATCAATATTACCTAAAGCACAACTTTCTGTGAAATTCACAGGGCTGTTCAAAGCCAATGACACACTGTGACCCTCTTGAAGGCTAATTATTTACCTTCCTAAGTACAATCCTTTAACACATCAAGATGAAATAACATTATCAAGAAGAAATAAAGTACATAAACACATTTGTCAGCAGTTCAAAGAAGAGGGATAAAGTACATAGATCCCTTTAAAAATGTTTGAATGTTTAAATCTCTGACATTTAAATCAACCAGCAGAAAGCTCTTTATTCACATGCAGAAATTGTAAATTGTACCTGATTTCCAGTCAGTACATTGATATTGTTATAATCTGTATGTTCTGTAGCTAAATAAAATCAGCTTAATTTAAGATGATTTATAAAATAGGGAAAATATTTTTGCTGCAAACTTTACACACTCCTTAGACCCGAAACAACTTTCTTTGAACATCTTGAATATTGAATGCTCTGTACTAAAACTGCAGTCAAATTGAAAGCTTTTTGCACAGTATTATGTGATGATATAGCATACTGAGTATCTTATATGAACATAAAATACATCATGTTTTAGGATATAAGCATTTTTTAGACATCAAATGTCAACTTTATTCCTATATAATTTTAATACTGGGTGTTTAAATGTCAGGTTTTTTCATTAAAAAAAATAATAAAAAAAATCCTTGTGTCTCTTGCAAGTCATATTCCCTGTGCTATCAGTCTCCCTCACTGAAACTCACTTGGTTTCAAGAACCCACCTGGTTTCAATAGTGACAAAGATAACTTTCATATGAAATATCTTGTACTTAAATGGGCAGCCCACTCATCCAAGTTACTGGTGGTACAGTTTGATTAGTCTTTATCACTTTAAAGGGGAAAGTTCTCATTACCACTGCAAAATGATATGTCCCTCTTATGATAGATAACAGTATTATTAAGCTCATGAATCTCTACATATTGACAGAATTATTTGATTGTTCTGGTATGAGACACAGTTAAACAGTGCATGACCTGGAAGACATCAGTACAGAAGTAAACAGTTTTGTCAGTGAAATTATATATTTCTCTTACACACAAATATTTTGAAGGCTTTTTAAGTCACTGATGCTGATCAAAGCATTTCTGGTTTCCATAGGCAGTTACATGAAGTTTACCAGATTCACGTCCAGCAAAGGACCAGCTGAGTGTTGGAAGATTTTGCTGTGCAGGTAGTATGCTCCCAAAATTCAGCCATAATCTGACTTTTTTTATTTTTTCCCCATATTACACAAATTTAACACATATTCCAACAACTTGGGGTCTGCCAAGAATTGGCCTCCTGTACTAGGATATGATCTAATAAATGTCAAGGCTGTTTGGTAGCTCTTTAACTGCAATAAAAAAAGGAAATGACAGTATGAACATGTGCCTAGGAAGAACAAAGTTTTCTCACACTGAATGTTTCATCTGTAGCACATGAACACCACATTTTTTCTGGTTCCAAGACAGATTTTGTAGATTTATTCAAGGTATGATCTTGTCAAGGCAAATGGATGGATGTTGGGATGCACAGGGTTCTGTTTACGGAGTTAAAGAGGGGGAAAAAAGTAAAGCAGATACAAGCCTGTCCTCAAAGATGGGTAGTTACTTTTAGTTATTATAAAAATAAAAATATTAAAATATCTTGCTAAAGACATGCATACGTGTATCTCTTTGCACTTGGGGCTTTCAAAATGTTTAATAAAGATTTTAATGTAATAGTGTGCCTGTTGGAGCTGGGGAAAGAGATGTTGAACAGAACATCTAGTGGAGTCACCTGACGTGCCTCCTTCCCAGAAACTGCGAGTCCCTTTCTTCCACCCCCAGTGGTGAGGGAGGGGGCATAGAATAACAGCCTAGACATGCCCATGTCTCCAGCCTTCGCCCCACATGTCTAGTGCGAAAAACATTAACTCTGTTCTGGCTAAAACCAAGACAAGGCTCACTGTGAAAAAATATATCTTCATTATATACTTTAACTATGGAAAAAATACAAAGTACACAGGAAAATACTTTAAATTTAGGATGTTTATGCATGGGAAACTTGAATTTCTGCAAGCTGGAGAAACATCTGTAAGGTCTTTTAACAGATGTGAAAGGGAGAAAAATAATTTGGGAAGACCCACAATAAAAGTGTTTTTATTTACTTGATTTAATAGATATTATTGTGGTTCAATATACCTCCTTCTGTTTTGAGGATCAATGGCATGTTATAATTAAATCTGTAGCACCCAGACCATGGTGAGGTTGCACAGGTTTCAAGTAAAACACCTTGAATTATTTTCAGACATTTTTAAGACCACTCTGACCCTCCAAAGTGAAATGCACGTTAGCTATAGAAAACAAGCTAAATTTTAGATTGAAATTATCCATTTAGAACATTTGAGGTAAGTAAATGATTACTGAGTCACAACAGAGTTTGGCTGTCTAGCTAATAACACAGAACAATATAAAGAGGATAAAAAATACAAGGTGTGACTGACTATAATTAACTAGGTTCTAGGCATGTACTTCTCTTTTCCCTGTCAATATTGAATATATTAGTCAAGACCCTGGTTTAAAAAGGACTTTTTCCATGCTGAGACAAATCTATTTATATTTGATCTAATAAAAATTAAACCACTGAGCTTGCAAGACTGAATGTTTTCAAAGAGGAAGGGAAGAGTTTGGGTGTGGTGAGGAAGTGAATCATCATCATTATGGACTGCTAACGAGGATCTTATCTGTAGATATTCCTAAGAAAACTGGAAACAGCTTTATAGCTTTATTCTGGGCAGAATGATTAGTGATTAATCATCCTCCATAACAGATAAATATTCATATTCATTATTCCTATGCATAAGCAAGACAGCCTTACATAAGTAGTTCGAGAAACACAGATGGGATCATCACCAGAGTTAAGGATACATAATCTGCTTTAAATTCATTTCCTGTCCTAGAAAGGAATGAGAAAGTTGTGGGGTTTTTTTTGTCTGGTTGGTTGGTTTGTTTTGTTTGTTTGTATATTTGTTTCTTTCTTTAAACTTTTATTGAGAGTCTTTATGAATTAAGCAGTAGGTTTGAAAGCCATCATGCATGTCTTCTAAATTAGATAGGAAAGGAGTCACCCATGCTTGTTCTTCCATTTTCTTGACCCTGCTTAGCGTAAGACAGCCCCTGGCTACAGCATAAATCAGATTGAAAGAAAATCCTTTCTGCTGATGTGGCTGAAGACAAACATAAAAAGATGTAGAGATAAAGAACATTAAAACAAGAACAGAAAAGCACTCTCAGCTGAATCTTCTGTCCAGATAGAACCGATCCTGTCAATCACAGCTGCTGTCTCTGTGATTGTGTGAATGGCCTTGCTCCTCAGGGACAGCTTGTTCTCCCCAACTCCCTTGCGCTATGTTCAGTTTCTGAGGCAAAGGTCCCCGCTATGTACATAAGGTCTTGTATATCATTTACAGAAACAGATGCAGTTCTCTGATGACAGGCAGAGAAGAATTTCTGTCTCCTTAGGTGGTGAACTTAGCTGTGATGGCAGCTGGCCTAGTGCCTCCCTTGGCCTTTCACCAGAGTGCTGTCAGATGTTCCAGCCATCATATCCCCACGCACTTTCGCCATTTCCTTGGGTCTGAATTCAGACAGAGTTTTTCTGTCTCGGGATTTCTTGACACATATCTTGGTGCAGACCCTCTGCATAGCACCCACCACTGAGATTTGACTGTTACTTTCCAGGCTAATTCTGACTTCTCAGATTCCTTCTGGAGTCTCAATATGCAATTGCTTAAATGGCAATAGTGGCTTTTCATTAATTCCTTGCTTTTGAGCTCACATAATTCATATTATTTCACTGCTCAGGTTTCCCTTTTTTCTTTGGGACCCCTCTAGGGTTTGTCTTTCGACTTTGTTTAAAAGGAATAACCTCTTGTCTGTTTGCTTGTTTGTAGTATAGAACGCCAAAATTAGGCAAGACTTTTTGCAGGACAGTCTGCAAACACTTGTGTGAGCACATACACCTATGGTCACTCTGCTAGGGTCCTAGATCAGCCTGATTTGTGGTAAATGTCAGGCAAATCACATATTGGATATGGGTCTAATAATATACTCTTCTAGGTCCTCTGCTGATGGAATGTTTCTGTGAGGTATTTTTTACAACACTGAGGTTATGAAAAACACCACCTTAATATATTAAGAGATTCTGTACCAAAAATTTTCTATTTTTTTAAAATAAAATTTATATATCCCTCAAATTACAATCTTTTTTTCATTTATATATGTAAATGTTTAAATCCATTTTGTAACTCATTAAAAAGGCTTTTTTAGATGTTTCTCTTAGTCGTTCTGTTACTTACCTGAATAAAATCTTAAAAACTATGTCATAGTTTTCAGATTGTAAATATATGTTTAAAATTTTTCATCTTCTTCCATAAGATAAGCATTTGAATTTAATTTTTTTAAATTTCTTTTTTTACATTTCATTTTAAGTTAAAGTGAGGGAGAAGAAAGGCTATATCTGATAGCAAGGATCCTACTGTGAGTACAGTGCAGAGCTCTTTAAATAATTCAAACAAGTCAAATTCAGTAGTGAATCTAAAAAAAAAGATTTGTGTCAGCTCGCTTTGGTAGATCAAAATGATTTCATTACGAATTTTGTTTTCAAAATAGATTCTTTGTTCTCCAGTTATGTGATATGATTCATTCTGTTGCTTTGTATGTCTAAATATGCTTGATTTTTTAATGAAGTGTAGGGGAAATTAATATTTGACCAATGGATCCTGCATGCTTGTTTCTGCTCCTTCTTGGCCAGCAAAGTAATGATACTTGGTATTTATATGGTCATGCAATAGTTAGGTGCAGAACCACTTTCCAAATATTTCTAAAATTTTTGTAACTTAGGTAAGCAATGTTCACTTATAGTCACAAGTGGCAGACAACTAAAGAGTGTAGGGCTTGTTTATTTTTAAAAGTCATCCCACTCATAAACAGATTTTCAAATGATCCTTGTACATGGTCTCACCTAGCCTGTTCCTTATAGTAGCTGCTGAGGACTGTTTACTTTCGAAACTATAGCTACTATTGTATAAATAAATAGAAATTTTGATCTTTGAAGCCAGCCATGGCTCTGGAACACACTACAATTCATGGCTGAGAACTCTTTAAAACACTGCTAAGGGAAATCACAAAGACCTTATTCCAATCCAGAAGAATATTTTCTTCAGAAATAACTTCAGAAGTTAGGCCAAAAATACCTACCTCTGTTATATAGGAAGACATAATTAGTACAAATGAGCTGTTGAAATGAAAAGCTCTTTCTTACCCTCTGTGCGTCACTTATAATTGTTTTTATGTTAAAGTCCATTGCTTAAAATGTCTCTGTCATCAGATTTCTAGGACCAAATGCAATGTGTCAATAAAAATTGCAACATGGCAAGAAAAGAATCAAACAAAACAGCTAAATACATTCTGTCCTTATAAAAATACTATTATTTTTTTAAATTGAATGTACTAGACAATAAAACCTACTTGACTACCTAATGCAGTTATAGGTTTTTTGGTGGTATTTGGTTGGTTGGTTTTGGTTTGTTTTTTTTTAATGACACATTCCTGGACAAATTACAAAATCACAGAGACAGGTCAGAGTGTGTTAGTCTGGGAGACAACAAGATATTTGAGTCTCCAGAGTCATATGTGTATGCATGTATGTGTATATATTCTCTGCTAGCCTTCAAACATAGAAATCTTGGAGTTTTGCTTTGAAGCATTTGCCTTGGGTAATTTAACCCAACACAAGGAAAAATGTAAGATAGTGGAAAATCATATGTAATATGGTGTAAGAATCAGTTAAGTTTAAAAACAGCTATTAAAGCAATCCTTATCAGGATAAAAAATACAAAAGTAAATGAGATTTAGTTTTGAAACTCAGTTACCACAGTATTTCTACACATCCAGAATAAATGCCGGTTCATTTATTTAATTTTGTTTAATTTTTGTTTTACTTTGCTTTGTTTCAAGATGTTCTGCATGATTTTGCTGGAAAGTACTATTTTATTTTGGACAAAGAAGACACTTTGAAACAACATTCCACTAAAGCAAAAAAAGCATTACACCTGCTAACATGAGATTGCAATGTTTCCAACCCTTTCTCGAAAGAGATATACCTGTCTCAGTTCTCCTCTTCCTTCTCTTCTTTTCTCATTTCTCAAGGCTGTCCTTGTAATAGTCTGTTGATTGTGATTTCTAGTACTGAATATTTACTAAATATTCTGCAAAGTACTTCTTATTATTACTTAGTATTAGAAGCGTTAAAGAAAAAAAATTGAAAAAGAAGATATTTTTTCCTGAAAGCAGAAGCACTCAAGCCAATATATTCCACATGAAAATGAGTGTTGATTTAAAGATAACTACAGTGCTTTTGCATCAGATACATCTAATAGTACATAATTTCTTAGTATTTCAGTACTTCTAAGATATTATTTTCAGATTTCCATGGATAAAACTCTGAAATTCTTACTGACTCAAAAAATAGCACTAGAATTTTAAATTAGGAGTTTCAAGTTGGGTTTACATATTCCCTGAAGGAGCTTCTACTTAAAAAAGTAAGGTAGGAATTCTTAGAGTTGACATTAAAATGGAGCCTTTTTTCTTTTCTCTTGGAGAG
Source organism: Corvus cornix cornix (assembly GCF_000738735.6). Lineage (NCBI taxonomy): Eukaryota > Metazoa > Chordata > Aves > Passeriformes > Corvidae > Corvus > Corvus cornix. The sequence goes on along the minus strand of NC_046335.1, from coordinate 19,118,593 downwards.
ATACAGTCAGATAACTTCTGATTTCTGGTGGCTTCACAACTGTTATTTGTATTCATTCCAGTGTTTTATGTTTTCCTGGTATAAATAGCAGGATATTTATATTTTCTTGCTTTAATAGGGTGTAGTACTCCCAAAGGCAACAATGTTTTGTATCATTTCCATTCCTTTTCAAAGACCAAACTGTTCTGTGAGTGGAGAGACTATAATTTCTCACTTCTGGGAGAAGAGAAAAAAGAAGCAAAAGATTTTCACTCCTCTTTCAGGATTCTTTCCTCTTTTAGGAAAAGATGTGCAAATGTAAAAAATAGATCTGTGTTCCACTGCTGCTGTAAACAAATCAGCAAAAGGAAAAAAAGAAACTCTCTTAGGAAACACAGAAGAAAATGATTCCTTGTCTGCATTAGGCTACAGTTCAAGCAAGTGACAGAGTTTGGCAGAGATGTGGAATGACACCCCTGTCTCGCTGCAGCTGGCAGTGAGAATGTCCTCATCTGTTTACAATTCACTCTCCCTGTTAGGGTTGTTGTAAATTGGCTATAAGAATGTGGTTAGCTATCTTCCCTTGACATATTTGCCATGGCATATATATATATGTAACTTTACTTCTTTCCTACTCACTGAGGCCATACAAAAATCCTTTTCAGTTGTTTAGCCAATATTTTCCTTTTTGTCATATCCTTATGTCATATCCTGATATATATATATAACTGTAGCCCACAATTTCATTCAGTGCAAGATGCCTTCCCTTGTCTTGTCTTTTAGTGTTTGTGAGTCAGATAACCAAGGAATGCACTAATCCTTAAGACATCATTATATTCCCAAGAAAGATATGCAGGCATGTCTTAAAAAGAAATTTTGTTCTCAGTGGAAATAATCGCAAACATTTTACTCCCATATCAAGAAAAAACACAAAATATTCAAGAGATCTTTTTATATATAATTTCAAAAATTTTAACAGTACAGGAAAATTTTAAAAACTCACCCAGTTCTAAATCAACTTCTAAAATGCGGCATCTCCTCTTCCAAAAAAAATCCTCAATTTTTCAAAAGTCATCCATCAATGTAGTAAACTGAAGACTAAATTATTTGGCTTCAAATTTATATTTAAAAACCTTTAAAATTGCAATTATGATTAGTTATGTATGAGGACCTTTATTTCTATGAACACAAAGTTATTACTGTAATACAAGAGATCTGAGAAGGCTGCAGTGACAGCATTATTAAACGTAAGTTATCCACGCCTACTTATTTCCTACAGAGACTCTGGAATCAAGCCTAGGACAACTATGGATACTTCACCTAGACATCTCAGGGGAATATGCCCATTTTACTACTGGCACAATCGACACTGCAAATTTCCCTTAGGTCCTCATGAATTTAAAGCTGGACAGTTAGGAAAAGTGTTTAAGATACCTGAATGTTGTTCAAACAAGTACAAGAAAATGAACTCCAATCTTTTGATACTCTAAACCAAGGAAATTTATGAAGTTAGAAATACGTTACATAAAAAAGGTAATTTCTCGTGACTTGCATGACTCTGGAAGGACAATTAATTAAAGAAATATTAAATTTTTATATGAAAATACTGAACTTGCTATCTTCTCAACGATATTTTTTTTAACCAGTTTATGTAGTAGGTGGCTTTGGTTTTCTTTTTTTTTTTCTTTTTACCTAAGGGTGAATGCATGATTTACAATTGGATAGGACACACTACCTGTAGGTTTAACCTGGGAAATAAATTTAGGAAAAACTACTGGTAAAATGCTTCAGAGACATTTTTTGATCAGAAAATTATGTGGAAGAGTGAAAACAAAGAAATATACTTGTGTTTAAAGATATTGAGGGTTATAAAGCCTTGCATCTTGAACACTGAATGAAGAAATCATGTATTAATAAAGTGATGCTGTGCATTACCCTGTAGAATAAGTAATAATTTCATGGTAATAACACACATCTGTTAAATCTCAGTATCATATATATCAATCAATTCAAGCAAAAATGCTACTAATTTGTTTTGAATTTCTCACTTCTGGCTAATATAGTGTCCATGTCTGAGACATTTATCCCCATACATTCTTAAAAATGTAAGGAACCTCAAAAATAGTTAAAGTAATTAATAATTTCAAACAACAACAACAACAAAAACAAACAGACAAAATAAAAAAACCCCAGAAAACCATCTGTATTGTCATAATATGAAACAGTTACTTCAAAGAAAAATGAAGACTAACTTAAAATAATAGAGAAAAATTACAGAATGGGTAAGAATATTGTGGTAAAAATACCTCATTCAATGCAAGTAGTTATCTAGAATCAGCTTGTTCATCTTCAAGTCTCAGGTTTCTGGGAAATGGTAAGATAAAAGAACAACTGACCAACAGGAATAACAAGTTAATATTTGAGTAATACTAAATAAACTTCACACTTTTTTGGACTAATATGTGTTCCTATGCAAAAATTGCTTGCGTTATCCTCCTTCCTTTTTTTAAAAAAACTGAATCAAAATATTAGATATGAAATTCTTCAGGAAGTTAAGCATGTTTACAGGCATACTTCAAAAGCATTCATTCATCACACATAACTCAAAACTTAATTGCTGGTTTGGATTGTCTAACCTTCACACTTCATTGCTAAGGATTATTTTTTTTTCTCATATGGTGCATAATGATAAGTCTGGAAAGCTGCATTATTCTTCTTGTTGTTGTTATTATTATTTTTACATTAATTTAATATCTAAATATTCTTCTTAGGAAGGCATTCTTGGGTTTTTGTTAGTTATAGCTGTAATTTTTTGGAAGATCCAAGAAATGTCATCCCAGATTTATAATGATAACTGTTGTTCTCAGTTTATACAAGAATGATGAAATGAAAATAATTATATGATTTATGATATAATGGATTAATGATATTCTGGTAATTGCATTGATTTTTTTTATTTTATGGAAGGTTAGGGAACTTACTCATCTTCCATTATCCAGTAGATATGTTTTTTTAAACCCTAAATAATATCAATTTTCCAGACCTCTTAATAAGTTTTCTGTTCCATGATATGCTGAAAATTTTAATTTAGCTATTGTTCTGAAACTTCCACTATTAGGACAGACTCTAGGAGGTATCATGTTGAATTTTTGAGCTGAGCTGCATTTAATTTTCATTTAACTACCATTTCCATTCTAGAAAGTATTTATCATTTAGCTGTTGGTTTGGTTTTGTTGGGTTTTTTCCCAGGATTTTTTTTTTTTTTTAAATGCAATAAAAGACCCTGATGCAATTACTTTTGTCTATAGAGCTCCAGTGCTTATATAAGAGATTCAAAAAACTCTATTCCAGCATGGAGAAATTCGGTGTCAAGGGTCACCAAAACAGCCAGGTCCAACACTCTTTTTATTTTATCTTGATCTCCTTACCTACATATAAGATGCCATATATATGCAGAGCTCATACTAGCAGTTGTATCAAGGAGTACCTGATAGTATCTTAATCTATTATTCTTTTGAGACTTACTGATCCTGTGACTGGATAGATATAGAGGAAATTGGAAAATAAAAGCATGACAGCACATCCAGTTTTGCATATTATTGTTTCTTTGAGTCCCAGAGTCCTACTCTCAGTTAAGATATTCCTCAACTTCACCAAACTCTAAAGTAGGTTGCTTATTTTTTCATTTAAAGGTCTGTTCATCTTCCTCCCTTTCTTCCACAAAAATGTAATTTCATGCAAACTTACAAGCCTTTCTTGTCAGTATTATAAAAAGATAAGACTAACTTAGGAGTAATTCTAAAGAGTCAGTGGCATTGTGTTAAAACAAAACCCTAGAGTGAGTTTATAATCAGGCTGATTGAAACAAGTAAATACAGTAGTCAGTCTGCAGCCCAGAACTGAAGTAATTTTCTACCTTCTATGCATCTCTGGCAGCTATCTATGTTTTCTGCTCTCCCATCAGCATCAGCAAATGTAACCACTTAAACTTGATCCTTCTGTCCTCATCAGTTATATGGATGAAAGGCAGTAGAGATCTGTCTTAATTCATGTGCAACGCCCTTAATGCTTCCCCTAGAGTGGACATGGTTTTTCTTACTAGAATTATCTGCTCTCTATTTCTTACATTAGCTATTTATCTGTTTCCATGTCTCATAGGGGATACTTGAAAACTTCTGTCTAAACCAGGGCCCAATTACGTAGAATTAAGAACAGGCTGTTGAAAATTCAGTCACAGAATATGTGCTGTCATTCTCAACACCATTGGCAATGCCTTGAATTGGAGAAGATGTGAAATAGGCGGAAATTTTCATCTGCACTTAGAACACTGAATGTTTCTCAGTAAAACTTAGAAGTCGGGTTAGCTTCAAAGTACAATACCTATTTGTCAAAGACGAGATCTCTATGGAAATGGTGAAAGTCCTGTTTGCATAAAACCCTGCAGACACATATGAGCAAAAGCTGGGTTTTTGCAGCTCAAATTCAGAGTGCAGCATTTTTTGTGCGCCATCTTGATGAATGAAAGTTAAGCGAAAAATTTGCAGGTGAGATCCAGGGTGGGAAAACCTGGCATTCTAGAAACTGGCCCAGGATCTGGGTACACACCAGTCATTCCTTACATTATTATTTTTGTATAGTTGGAGGTCAGGTGTCTCACACAAAGTATAAACATAAGATCATCTGTCTGCTCAAGCTTTTTGGGAAGTTGCGGGTCCACTGCTATTATTTTATTGGTGACTGCTGCTTTAGCTGTCCTATAGGATGTTGTCATATCTCCACTTGCCAGTAATCAGAAGAGAAAACCACAAGCGTACCTGACATATGTTTGCTTTCCCTTGCATGGTGATGATCTAGCTCATCTTGTTGTCTATTTATTGGTGTTACCAATAAAGAAACTGAAATAGTTATCACTGTTCTTTTCCTATCCATCCTCATAAGGATTTTATGCTCATGTAAATTTAGACCACATTGCTACACATTCTATGAAGAACAAGTGAAGATGGAAATTGCATAAGCCAAGTTTTGGCAAAAGGTTTTGTTTTCATTCCATTTTTACTTAGAAATATTATAATACGTATAAATCTTATACAAATATGAAAAGTAGTTACTACCTTTGTAATGAAATATTATTTATCATATTAGCTAATTATTAATTACTGCAGAATTACTGGAATCAGCAGGTCCATTTTAGATTGAGAAACCGAGATTAAAATCATTTGCTCTCAACTGCCTAGAAACCTGGCAGGAGCTGTATAAAAAAAGTAAGTGTTTTTAAATCCCTTTCTCAGGTCACACAGAGACATTATTTTTCTCCTTCATCCTTCAAAATAACATTAAACTAAAACCCCCAAAAATTGACAAAACGTGTCTGTTCATACTTTGGTCACCAGCGTAACTTTGCAGTTAAATTTTTTCCAAGCAATTTTACCATCTTTTTCATCAGTAGCTTTAATAAATAATATTTATTTGAGTAGAGAGCACAAGACACCCAAAAGCAAACTCCACGGCGTATAGCAACCTATTCACCTGTAGCAGTGCAGGTGGCTCCAACCACAAACTCCATGTCATATATCAAATATTCACCTGTAGCAGTGCAGGTGCCTCCAACCACACTGTCTCCCAAGGAGAATACAGATAATGAGCTGTGGTGGTCAGCAGCCCAAGTTTAGTGCATAACTTTCAGTTACAGTGAGAACCCATAATTCCTTTGTCCTGTTATCTGCATGTTTTCCCCGATAGGTTGATGTTTTCCCCTCCCAGTTTTATATATGAGATTATGTATATTCATTATCCTTGTTTAATATGTATCAATTTCCAGAAAGTTCTCTGTTCCTCGATGCCCCATTGGATCCTTCCCTAAGTCCCTCCTGTGTGTTATTCCTATTGGTTTCCTTACTGCCAACCCCACCTACTTGCCCCTATCTAATTGGCTGAGATTCCTTTCCCCGCCTTTCCTATCCCCAATATAAAATGCCTGGTAAGCCTCCGATGCTGGTTTCTTTGTCCTTGTTAGTTTGTCTGGGTAAGCCTCTGCATGGAGCACAAACGGAGAGTCCCATCTCTTTACTTCTTTGCCTCTGCTTGTGTGCCTTCTCTACCAGCTCAGGGAGAAGCTCCATCGGGTGAGGAGCTTGACTCCATCTGCCTTTTTCATGTGAGTGTTTCAGGATTGCTGTAGAAGTGGATGTGACCGTGCTAGATCTCTGGGCTCTCTTTTTGCTAGCATGCAGGACATGCTGTTATTCATCCTGCACCATGTCTTGAAAATTCAATTCTTACAAAAGCAAAATCATTGCAGAGACACAAGTGCTCTGGGGCCAGAATTGGGAGCACATGGGGGCTTGTTTTCAATTGAAGCATGAAAGAGTTTTAAATCAATTTCAAAGTTCAATACCCTCCAAAGGAGAGTAATGAGGAAAGTATAGGCAGCAACACTGTTTCTCTTGAGAATATTTTGTCAGTTTGCTGCCTTACCTGGGAGATTTTACCGTTGCATTTTCTGGATAGGTAGGTAGAGTGGAGCATGTATGTAAGTATGTAAGCATGTATGTAAGCACCTGAGAGGGCCAAAACAGATAAAGATTAATTCTTTAGTCTGACAACCCTTGCACAGTTGAATCCACAGCTCTGACTTCTTAAATTTCTATGAGAAAAACTTGGTCCATATGGTCAATGAATAATAAATCTTTATATTAACTAATTAGCCAAAAAGGGCAGGAAACATGCTGAGCTATAAAGGATTTACTTTCTGTTGATTGAACTCTAACCAGGTAGTTCTTTGGTTCAGAGAACTTTCATGAGCTTTTGTCTCAGTTTTTTCAAAATTGGCAAAATAGGTACTGTGGGCTGTTGGAGAATTAGTTTGAGTTTAAACTAAATTAATTCACTTTGTGCAAAATGTTACGGGATGGGAAAAAGGATGAATGAACATTCTTCCCATGATATTTTGAAGATATTCTTCTATTTGAAATGTCAGAAGCAATCCCAATAAAGACACCATAAAGTGAAGTAGTCCAGGCAACATAAAGAGTGCAAAAAATCACATAGATATCACTATCGTACATAAGATAGAAGTTAAAAAGTGGACTATATGTGTTCTCTTTTCAGTATATTGAAATTAATGAGAAATTCTCTTTACTTAATAGGCATGGTGTTCTGTATGTCGTGGTTTAAGACGACAAGGCAGCTAAACACCATGCAGATTCCTGTTCACAACCCTCCCTGTAGTGGGATGAGGAGGGATTTGGAAAAAAAAAGTAAAGTAGAACTTGTGGGTTGAGATAAATACAGTTTAATAGGACAGAAATGGAAGGAAAAATAATGATGGTTCTAACAATAATAACAATACCTAATTCAGAATATACAAAGCAAGAGATGCACAATGTACTTTCACATGTTCATCACCTGCTGGCTGGTGCCCAGCGATCCCTTAGCTAACTTTTCCCCTAGCTTTATATGCTAAACATGACACCACATGGAATGGAATATCCCTTTGGCCAGTTTCGGTCAGCTGTTCTCTCCATGTCCCCTCCCAAATTCTTCTGGTTGTCTAAGCCTACTCACTTGTGGGGTAGTTTGAGAAGCTGAATAGACCTTGACTTAGTGTAAACACTGATCAGCAACAACTAAAATATCAGTATCTTATAACATTATTCTCATCCTAAATACAAAACCACTCTATACCAGCTACTTGGAACAAAATTATCTCTATCCCAGATGAAACCAGGACAGTGTACCAAAAAAAGGTTGTTAGTAATTCTAGTGTTAAATTCCTTTAGCTGAAGGTGATGATAAAGCTAAAAGTCTAATAAAAAGATATTTAGTGACATTTTGTTTCTTAAGAAATCTGCCAGATAACCTATATATAGCTGTTATTCTGTGTGTTAAATAATCTGCCCATACTTATTTAACATACAATAACTGCCTTGTGAAACAGGAATTAAATACCTATCAGAGATACTTAGTCTGAGGTGTTACTGTTAATATCAAACTTTGTCATGCTTTTCAATGGCTGTGTGCAAAATATGATTGCTATATTCTTGAAATATTTCTGTTCAGTTTAATTTACCAGAATTTGACCTTAGGGTTCTTTGCCTCCTAGCTGGTGGTCAGGGTAACAGGGCTGCTGTGGGCTATGAACTCTCAGACAAGTTTGGTGAAGTTCCTTGTAAAAAACTGAATCTCTGCTGAGTATTAATGTATACCACCAAGATGCACCATCCCTGGAAGTGTTCAAGGCCTGATTAGATGTTGCTTTGAACAACCTGGCCTAGTGCCCATGTCAGGGGTGTTGGAAGTAGATGATCTTTAGGTCGCTACCAACCCTAACTATTCAATGAATCCATGATTTTATTAATACCTGTGGGGTATAAATGTATTATCTTAGGAGTGTGTCCACAAAGAGATGGTGAAGCTGAGCTGCTCTGGCAGATGTAGCACAAAAAAAGGCTCATTGATAGCTTGAGGTGTAAACTGTATCTTGAAGGCAAGGTATTCTTTCTCATGGTATGAATCAGATATTGCATGTATTCTTTTTGATATCATACAACTTTGTCATGCTTTCACAGTACTTTGTTCTCTTTAAAGTTGTACTTCGTATTGCAGGGGAAAAAAGGATTTATGCTCACACTATGAATTTAAATCCTCTTCTCCCCAAATTTAGTGTAATTTTGATAAATTCTGGAACAAGTCAGTACAATGCAGAGAAGTTTCATGTTTTCATGAAATTAAGAAGCATTTGGGATTTAATTTTGCATGTCTCCTTACCATTTTTTATTTAAAATCTTTTAAAAGAAAGAACACATCTTTATACAACATCGATAACGTGTTGTGTACAAGCCTTACAGCCAATATGATTAAACAGCTGAGCAATGCTTAGGCACTTTTAAAGTTAATTATTTATTCATAAATGCTATTTATATTCAAATTTCTGATCTTATGGAGTTGATCATTTTGTAGATATATAAATCTTTTACTTATTTATAAAATTTTTCATGTAAGTATTGAAAGTTTTCAAGAGTTGATTCTTCCACAGCTGATCTAAATTCTGATGGGAATAATGCTGGCTTTAATAGCATTTAAAAAATCCGTTGGCTTAAACAGAAACTTGTCTGAATAAAAACTGGCTAAATGTAAGGAAGATGTAATTTGGCCTCAAATCAAAGAAACTTTCAGACATCTATTTTAATCAGCCATCAGTCTTGGTTTTCTTTCCTTGAAAAACTGTGCTTAATGTTAAATGTGAGTTAGTATAAGAATTCTAAATTAACGTTCAGCAGGAAACAGTAGTAGAATATTGGAAAACTCTTCTGTAAAGAATTAACTTGCCATTCTTCAGCAGTCCAAGGAGAATATTATATTTTAGTTCTGGAGAATTTTGTGGACTACTTTTCTTTGAAGCAAAAACAGAGAAGGAAAGTTGTGGTTTTATGACAGGGTCACTTAAAACTGTGACCAAAAAATTAGATGTAATTGCCACCATGGATCTTTCTTTATACCCAAAGGAAGCACAATATCCACTCCTTTTTCACATCTTTGAGACATGGATATGTACACAAAATACATATATATACAAATTATACACATATATACACACACATGCAGATAAATACATCTTTCACATATGGCTATACACTGAGGAATCAAATAAAGAATACATGCTCATGAGAAGTACCTCTCGGGTTTTCTTCAAAATGAAACATTTTCAGAAACCTGACAGCGTCGGGATGGGGGGAGAGGGTTGAGCAACCGGTATAGAGAGAGAAGTGCTTGCTGACAGGTTGACAAAAGTACATGTAGCCTTTCCTTCTACAGGGGAGAGGTTAGGCACTACAGCACCACAGCAGAACCTTGGGGTATTACACTGCTATCCGTTCGCAGCTTTCACAGTGATGAATGAGGTCTTAGCAGATGCCTTGCAGAGGACTGGCAAGACTGAGAAGCAGAAAGGAGGAGACTACTCATATGTCTGCCCTTTTCCCCTCTCAGATTGGGTGAGGCAGGTGATTAAAAGATAAAGTCTTGGGTGATCTAATCAAAGCCATCTGCTCCCACTCTAGTCAAGTGAGAGAAATTCTCAGAAGCTCAAGGAACATGAAGAGTTGGTTTAATCAGAACTTAAACAGAAATAATATTGTAAAAGCACTCAGGGGCTCTGAGGACAATGCTCCTATTCATTGAGGAGTTCCAGATATATGGCTATGACTTTCTTAACTGGTTCTCAGACTTCAAAATACCCTTAGTTACATTAAGCAAAATTAAGGATTCAATAAAACCTGATGGATTTGAGCATGAGGGGAAAAAAAAGCCTAAACCTGTCACCAGATACTTACCTTAAGGGGAATGAGGCTTCTTGTAATTTCTTTTAAAGCATCAAATACTGGCTGAAACCATATGGAACATGTCCATTTCGGTCTGGTGATGACAAGCCTCATTCAGAAGATTATTAACAACAAAATAAATAAATACATTCCTAATTTGAAGGGGTTTTTCTCCTAATCTTTCATAATAAACAGGAGAAAAATTCCTAACAGAATATTCTGGCATCAGCAGGCTTTTTGATAACCAGGATGAAACATCTACAAAATTAACTACTCCTTTTTAAGGGGAAAAAAGTGATTAATAAATACCCCATAGCCCAAGGAAACTAAGATGTTTACTCTGTGTACAGATCTGCTCTACAAAAATGTAAAGTTCAAGTTTCACTAGGTTGTAAATGGGAAATGATGATCAGCTTCTTCAGTTGAAATTCCTGTTTTAGTCTGCTTGTGTTCATGTATGAATGTCAAGAGAGACATGGGCATTTCTGATAACCACAGTGAAAGGCTGCCTGGTATTGCAGCAGAAGTTTGGCTGTCTTGCACCTATTTTTATTATATTGCTTTTTCAAAACATTGCTGGTATGTCAGCCACAGTCTTTCAATGAAATTCAGTAGTATTTTGAGATACACAAAATTTTCATCATTGCGTCTATTTATGGAGGCATCATTCTCCTTAATCTACCTCTAATTTTCTATGCAAATACTGCCAGGCTCACTCAAGGCCACAGGATTTAGTTACTCTCTTGACTGAAAAGCATGTCAATGCAAATTCAGGCTGATAAACCAGCATACAAATCTCCAGGGCTTCAGCAAGTTATAATTCAACCACAGCATTAACAAAACAAGATAGCAATTATGCAAGGAATCAGCTGAAAGGTTATTTTTAATTTTAAATTTCTGCCTCTGTACAGCTGGGTGTTGGAAGTAAAAAGCAAGATGAGGCACGTGTCCCCATTAGGCACGCCTTTGGAAACCAAGCAGCATACTGTACTGAACATTATGCTGTGGACGTTTCACAGTAAATTTATCAGCGCTAGCCCTGAAAGCAAATGGTTTTCTGGTGTGGTGGAATGTTCTTTTTAATATTAGTATATCAAATATTTTTGGCTCTGACAGTGACAGCAAATTAGTGCTGACTGCATTAAAGGCAGGGTTGTGTGCTACCTTGGGGACATTACAAGGGCTCTTCTGACTGCCATAAGTCCTCACCTCCAGGACTGCCTTGTCCTGAATTCAGGCTTCGCCATGAAGTCAGATCAGCTGAATTCTTAACTTTCTCATTCTTCACTGTTTAATCACTTGTATAATACCCTTGTAGAGGCCCTCTAACAGACCTATTCACATTAAAGACTTGGTTTTATAAACTCCCATTTATTCTTGGTAAGCTTATTGTTCTTCTTTCTTCATTAGCTGCTTGACAGTCTCCCACCACTTAGAGTGGGTACAGTTCCTGTGAAGTCATAGCCCCTATAGGAGGCTGTTTTGGAGCCTCTAGTACTCTGTGAAGATGACAAAGCTGCTCTCAGGCCCCTGACAGTCCTGGCTGCCCCTGCCTGACCTCTCCTGGGGCTTCCCCATCCTGCCTACAACTCAGGACTCACTGTCAACTTCCCAGGGCCATCAGGCCTTGCCAACAACAGTGCAGCAGGGCTGGTCTGCAGCTCCCCACAGCCCTGCCCTGCCTGGCAATGTGCCCTGTCAAGCCAGGCTCGCCCATGGACCCACACCCCATCTTCTCCCTGGCCCATTTCCACCTCCATGGAGGTGCCCGATGCCTGGGGCTGGGCTGTCCCCAGTGGCTCAGGTGCTCTGCTCCCGGCTGGGACGATGGGGTGGGCCCTGGCTGTCAGTCCCTGCCCTGTCCTCTTGGAAAGAATCCCTATGAAGGCCCATATCCCTATGAGAACTGGTGACATTTGCAGTGCCCTGAACATATGGTCAACATCTCTGTGAGACAATTGAGAAGAGGCAGGGAGTAAACTCAAATACTGAAAGTCAACCGATTGTACCCATGAATCGTTAGGATGTTCCATGTCCAAGTTTTGGTTCAAGGCAGCTAGTCCTGTTCCAAACATCCTAGTCTGGATGTTAGCCATTCCCAGCAGACAGTTGGGGTGTTTCAACCTTTTTCTGAGGTGGAAGAGGATATAATAAAATTGATACTAGCTCAGCATGGTCACTTTGTATCTCTGGTCAGAGAAAAGTCCATGTCACAGTTAGGTTACTAGAGTAAATGCAGCCAAGATAAATTCTCTACTCATATTACGGGCTTTATTCAGCTTCCTGGACATCCAGTTACTGGGGTTTATTGGAAATAATTTGTGTAGTATTCAGCTGGAACCTCAGTAGTCAACAGAAAACCTTGGGTAAAGAGTGGGTTTTCCTCATATCAGTCAGTTCACATGAGTGTCTCACAGATCCTGAGGCATCTGAGATGCCACTTTTATGATAACAAATGCATAACTGAATCAAGGTCTTTGTGCTTACATAAGAACAACACCCCAATAATAGACAGGTTGCTGCAACACAGAAGCTTTTTAAAAATGTGAAAGGTAATTTTAGTTTGGAAGGGTGTATCACACAGCTATAATTGTCACTGATTTAAATTGTAAAGTTCTAAAATCTTGGGGCACAGTTTTGTAAATCATCCATTCTGTGTAACACAAATGAAGATACGATCGCTGGAAATGTTTCATATAAGAAACAGTTTTAAATTAAGAGGCTTTGATTGTGCATATTGTAACTACTGTTTTCTGTTCTCCTGTTGGTCTGATTCAGCTCAGATTTTTACATTCTATGGGAGAACACATTAAAGTAGTTTATATGCATGTGTGGAATAAAATTCAAAGGCTTCTGAAATCAGTTGGATACATTTTTGATTTCCTGGGAGAATTAGACATGTAATGTGGCATTGGGCATTGGGCATCTCAAATATTCAGATGGGAGGTTTCAGTATGAAGAAATAGTCAGTTTTGTTTTAACTGGCTTTGACTGTCTCTGTATTTTGTTTGAACTTCCACGTTCATGATCTCACATTTTAAGTACTCTAAAAATGCCTGAAGCCAGAGGCAGATAATTCATATTGCATAAAAATAAATTAATGAATAGCAGTAGTAATGTTCATTTTTTCTGACAGATACACAGACTGACCCACTCCTAATATAATCTGAATGTTTGAACAATCCACCTCTAAACCCTTAAGTAGGTTGAAAACTAGCTTTCAAATTACAAAGCCTGGATTCAAAATGTTTTCATGAGTTTGACAGAGCAGTTGAATATGAACATGAGGAGCAAGATAAGGCATGAGATATTAGCAGACCTGGAGTTACTGTCACCAGATCTTTAGCTGCATTAGGCTGGACATTATTATACTATTTATAACTGTCTTTCTTTGAGCTGTTTAGATAGTCTAGTAATAGGTGCTTTTACTATTTTCTTCATCTTCTTACAGATGGATTGACAGAATTTGAAACTAAACTGGAATTGCACCATTCCTGTAAGCTTAGCACTGGTCTTTTCTCCAGCTACCTCAGTGATTTTGCTTTCCATCTGGTTTCCATGCAAGTTTCTGAGTATTCAGAGCCAGAAGAAAGAAAAAAGGAAAAAACCATTTTGAGAACATACTGCCCAACTGATGACAGATCAAAATATTTTGTAGTAAAGGCATTGCTTATTTCTACTATTCCTTCTTCTTCCCCCATTCCAGCACTTTTCATGATCCTGTTACTGAGCGATTCATGACATTATATTTGTGGCTGCCATATCATTTTATTGAAACATCCATATTCTCTTTTTTTCTTTTGAAGGGCAAAGTATTAAAGTGATATCCATCTTGTTTTTGGTTTGGTTTGGTTTGTTTCCAAAGGGAAAATAAATGTGTATCTTTCCTGTGTGTCTGGCAAGATTGCTACAACTTCCATTTCTCTTCAGAAAATTCCACTGGCAATTTCAAACAAATTCTACAACCTAAAGACAACAGGCATTGGGTCACAAGTGCAAACATCAGGAGACTTCTTCTCTTTTCTCTTTGTTCATACAATCCTTTTATTTCTGTTTCCACAAAAATATTTTGCTTTTTTTTCATCTTTCAAAAATAAACCATAAAATCCAAAACCTAAACCAAAATGATGGACAGAGTATTAACAGGTTACTCTTCATCTGCCTGCTCAGACTATTCAGATGTGAGAGCAGCACTGAAAAAGAATAAGGTATGGAAATGGAGAATGTTCGTATTTAAGTTAAACAGCACATCTAAAGGTTGTCACACTTAAAAGTTCCAGAGCCAAGGTTCATAAAATGTGAAAGTATTCTTGCACTGTTAGATCTTGGCAGGACTATGAGAAAATAGTATAATCTTGTTTTCCATTTATTCTGGCTAGCTGACACTTCTACCTCAGTCTGGCATGCAGTAATCATTAAGAGAGCCTGGCATTTCACAAAATTTGGTAAATGAATGAGGACTTAGGGGATTTTTTCTCCTGTTCTATTTTTTTTTTCTTGGGCATATAAAGGTGCTATCAAATGTGACTGAGAAATTGCATTTGCATGCACACACCTACACAAGATTTTTTTTGTCCTGTAATTACTCTAGCTATTTTCAATTCACACTGTGCATACGTATATATGGATACATTCAGGCACAGTTTTGACGTAGCACATGTGCGTACTACAGTTAGACCAAGATTGTGAGCTTTTGCATGTGGGCTTGAGGAGGGTAATGCCTAACTACCCATTTAGTAGGACAACAAAACAGAGGTAAAGCCCTTCAGTAAGGTTACCCAGGAGAGTAGTGAGTATGTTCATGTGGTACACCTAAATGTCAGACCACTGAAAGTAACTTGCCTTCAAGTATCTTAACATCAGCTTCCTGAAAGGACTGAGAAATTACCATCTAGGCAGAATTTGAGTGCTTATGATTTAACAGCATAAATCCTGGACTTAGCAGGGTTCTGGAATCCCACTCCTATAACACACGCTAAAACTATGGATGTCTAGTTTTTGCCAGAAATTTTCCAGTTGTCTAAAGCACTATTTCTGTTTTTAAGAACAAGTACCTCTTTTGGAACAGGACTAGGTTACTTCCCAAATTCAGGTCTCAGTATAGGTAAATAGGTGTTCTGCCATGAGGCAAGGCCAGAGCAAGGCTAACTAATTCATATACAATCAACTTCTACAGAGTTATTGTATCTACCACTGCTGGAAAAAAGACAATACTTTCTTTTTCTTATTGTTTTGGTATATTAGTACAGTGGTTAAGACTACCACACAAAAATTCACAAAGACAGAAAATGACTGAGGTTGGAAGAGATCTCTGGAGATTGTCTACTCAACCCACCTTACTCAAAGCAGGGTCAGCTACAGAACGTTTTTCAGGGGCATGTCACGTTGAATTTTGTATATCTCCAAGGCCATAACCTCTCAGGTTGACTTGTGCTAGTGTTTGACCCTTGCAGAAACAAACAAACAAACAGAAAGGTTCAAAGAGCTGAAAAATAATTTTTCTAAAGTTGAATAATCCCAACTCTTTCAGCCTTGCCTCATATTCGGGCTGCTTCAGGCCCTCAGTCATCTTCATGGTCCTTGGCTGGAGTCTCAATTATTCTATATGTTAAGTCTAATGTAATTTAAAAAATATAGAGATTTACAGGATCAAACTGTTTCTCTTTTGTCGCACATTTATTTTATTTTAAATAATTTGAGCCTTAAGCAGCTAGACCATTGTTTATTGCTGTGTGAATTGCGGGATATTTCAGGATCTGGCCTCTCTGAAATTTTTTTCAGCCAAAGAGCATATAAAATAGCTTTGTCTGGTTGGATCTCCTTTTGCAATGTCACAATGCAACTCAAGAGTACACAGCTGTGTGTGATCAGAAGTGCATTCTTTTCAGGTTTGAAAAGGAAGAGCTGTATCTCAACAGAAGTCTAGATTTAATTGTGCTAACAGGGATTTTTGTATCAAATGTTATACATATGTGCTTTCAAATGAGGAAAAATGCTGCAGGTTCTTCATGGGCAAGATTTTACCTTCCTTACACATTACTTGTAAAATTGCCCCTAAGATTACTGTAACATTAAAAATTATGAAAGTTATGATCTAGCCAGAGAAATTTGAGTTTGTCTGTCTCTGGAATCATCCTAGATTGGCATCATTAACACATCTATGATTACACAAATAAAGGCTTAATCCATTGTAAAGAATTGCACTGCCCTGCAATTTGTAACTTAAATTCTTAACTAATTTTTTTAGGCAAAATCTGTACTTAAGAATGGATATTCAGTTTTGAGGGCTGAGGATGCAAAAGAATTCAGCATTTTACTTCTGTCTACTACTTAATTTTCACCCTGACAAAATAGATATCATCTCGGTGCCTGATTGCTCAGGTGGACAGACATACCTGTTTTAAAACTTGACTCACAATGTCTCCCATCCCCAGCCTTCCCTCTTCCCATACAATACAATGAGATCGCTTACCAAGAAAAAATCAGTTTCTAGAAATTAATTTTAAACTAAATTAGATTCAGTGAGAAATTTGATATCAAGATTTCTGGGGAGTTCTAGAGAGTAAAGTCATCACTGAACAAAATCGTTTTAGGGTCCCCTCATTCAAGATTCTTCACCTGTTTACTTCAGCCCTGTTCTGGAAGATACATTCTTCCACAACTTCTTTCTCCCTGCTCCACCTAGGAGAAGAGAAACATAAAAGTTTAATCCATTGTTGAGATAAGAACATTTTAACAATTGAAATATAATGTAATATACTAATACTACTAGTAATAATAGTAATGAAAAGGAAGATGGATAACAAAAAAAGAGAAAGATGAAAATTCAAGGAAAAAACAAAACTGATGCACGACATCATTGCTCACTAGCACTACACATCAACAATTAAAATATCAGTGTTACCAAGATTATTCTCATATTGAATCCACAACACAGCACTGTGCCAGCTACTAGGATGAAAATTAGGAATCTCAGCTGAAACCAGGACAACGTGTCACATTCTTTTCTTAGATTCTCAGGTAAAAGTAGTCAAAGTGGTGCTAGATTATATCAAAGTGTTATTCATGTATTAGACAACAGGAGAATACAGTCAACTTAGCAACTCATTTTATATAGATCATAAAACAGCTCTCACAAGGTAACAGTCTGAGGTCACTACTACCTTGGACTGAAAGCAAAACAGTGACCTATGATAGGTAATAAAATGCTCCATATTCCATTATTACTAGGGTGAGTTCCTTTTACCTTCATTCCAGCACTCTTTTTTTGCCTGTCATCAAACTTCTAAAATTTCAGGCATGGATCCTGAAAGTTTGGATTACTGCTGGATTAACACCTACTAGTGTTAAGAGGAAAGGTAAGAGGTAACCTTTATTCTGAAAGAAAAAAATATAGAAAGAAATAGAACTTATGTATTGGATTTGTATTGTATTTCTGTGTTTCAACTCTAGGATCTGGCAGAGGGTGTTTTGGTTGACATAAGAGGTTTTTTTTACCAGGTTACTTTCAGTGGAGAAGTTGTGTATTATCTATTTCAAAATCTAGAGGAAATATTGAAAGCAGGTAGAATAAGACATGCGAAGAAAGGATTTTATAAACATTAGGAAAAGGTTTTAGATTACAGAAAGAAATGTTTATTTAGCAAGCACCTTTTATACATACAAAGCAAGTCTACCTTTTGTTTGCTTAGCCAGACACTTTGTTCATATAACAGAATTGCTTCCCAGACCTGGATTCAGATTTCTAATCATGAGCTGTGGTGTTGTCCTTGTACTGCAGTTTTGTTGTTTGGGAAAACAGTTTTGGGAAAGAAGCCATATATGTTCTTTGTTCTTGAAAATTATGACATTTGGGGCAAAACAGGAAAAAGAGTCTAGAGGTGCAGGGGGTGACAACATGACCCAAACCAAAAAGACATAGGAGAGTAACCCTAAAATTAAATGACCTTAAAATTAAAATGCTACCTTTTTCATTCAGTTAAAATAACATATAAACTGATTGAAATTATTGTATAGCAGGCCAATGAGAAAAAAATTCTTCAGTCTTCTCACCAGAGTAGAAACATCGAAGAATGAAATAATAGAGCTTGTTATTTTTAATGTTCATGTCCCTTTTAAAATGTCTTGTGCAGAAAAAGAGAAACACTAAAAATTTCCAACAGCATAGTTGAAGTTTATTTGGCCGTAAAAATTAAAATGTTCAGTAGTTTGGTACTCCTAGTATTTGTTCTTAATTTATAAAATAAATCACAGGAGCAGAGAATAAGCTGAGTTGGAAGGGACTTACAAGGATCATCGAGTCCAACTCGTCTCTGCACGGCACTATCTCAAGAGTCACACCATGTCCTTGAGAGCATTGTCCAAGCGCTTCTTGAACTCTGCCAGGCTCATGCTGTGACCACTTCCCTGGGGAGCCTGTTCCAGTGCCCAACCACCCTGTGGGTGAAGAACCCTTTTCTAATATCTGACCTAAACATCCCCTGACACAGCTTCAGGCCATTCCTTCAGGTCCTATCACTGGTCACCACAGAGAAGAGATCAGTGGAAAGGACATCATGTTTGATAATAAGGACTTTTCTCTCATGAAGCCATGCTGGCTGTCAGCAATGACTGCCTTGTCTTTCAGGTGTTTTTCAATCTCAGGCATCACCAGAATAGTCTTTTCTATAACTTTACTGGGCACTGAAGTGAGACCGAGAGGCCTGTAGTTTCTAGGCTCATCCTTCTTGCCCTTCTTGAAAATCAGGACAACATTTGCCATCTTCAGTCAGTGGGGGCCTCTTCAGGTTCCCAAGATTGATCAAAAATCATTAAGAGAGGTTTTGCAATGATAAATCTACATCTAGGTCACCTTGTATGTTGTCTAATAGTTAAATTAATTACAAAAAATATTTCTGGGACAAAAATTCTCTTCTGGGAGCAAAATAACTGATAACAGCTCTGAAACTCCTCTTTGTCTCATGTTCCCTGCACTCCCACAAACTCACTCAATGTTAAACTGTATTGAGGATCTCAGCAGTAAATTTGAATCTCTTAATATTGATTTCAGGGATACATTTTCTGCAAACAAACCTAGCTGGCCTGAATTGTGGCTATATCTCTTCTTTATACTTGTCTTTCAGATGGTTCCTAAAAATGCAGATTATGGGATATAAATAGAAAAAACCCCTACTCAAATAATTATATATTTTTAAATATTAACCAGTCATTAAATAGTGCTTGTTTGCATTTCTTTTTCTCAATTTGTAGAACAGACATTAAACTGTGTGAAATATGTCGACTGATGTTTCTAAGGAAACAGCATCTAAATAAACAAATTGAAGAATTCGAACACACCAGTCTGCAAAAATGAGCAGACCATGAAATCAAATCTTCTTTGTCTTTATTGGCTCAAGAAGAGTGAAGTGTGGCAGCAATCAGTGATGAGTTTATTGGAGTCTCTGCAGTGGCAAGTGTTTTTTGGTTTTTGTTTTTTTTTTTTTACTTAGACACAATAATAATAAAAATAATAATAACAGCAGTAAAAATGGCTCTCTGATTTCCTGTCTTTACACCTGAACTATATGGAGACACGTTGATCCTAGTCAGCTTGCAGCCTGTCAGAAACAGAAACCAAGTTATGTGAATATGAGATGAGAAAAAATTGTAAGAAAGCTATAATCTGTAACTTTTTGGCTCTGAATTACCTTGTTACTTAACAGTTGCTTATATTGCTTGGGGTAAAATACTGATCAGCCTGAATAAGTGTGGGAGAATCTGGGGTCATTATCAGGGGAACACTTAGACCTTCTCAGCATCCCTGTTATTTGACAAGGAAGTAGATTGAAAACACTGAGAATCTTGAATGGGAGTTGCATCAGTGGGTCACTGTACAGATCTCATGCATGTTCTTTTTCACACACACCTGGAAGACTAGGAGGAGGTTCTACCTTCATCAGGGAAAGAACCTAATGGAGCAAGGTTGTGACGCATCTTGTGTTGCCATCTAAAACTCAGCTTTAAAAACTAACAGTGAAATCCAAATTTCTTCCCTTCCCCTTAAGGGCGAGTCATCA
This sequence comes from Corvus cornix cornix, assembly GCF_000738735.6. Taxonomy (NCBI): domain Eukaryota; kingdom Metazoa; phylum Chordata; class Aves; order Passeriformes; family Corvidae; genus Corvus; species Corvus cornix. Next base: position 19,098,240 of record NC_046335.1, on the reverse strand, counting down.
CGCCTAAATAGGTTGGACTTGATAATGTCAAAGGTTTTTTCCAACTGAGTTCATTCTGTGATTCTGTGATTCAGTCTTGATTTTGGATGCAATTATTTTTAAAATAGGTAACTCCATTAAATGTAGATTTCACAAACCAAAAGCACTTCTGCTGTAGACTTCTCATCTGTGGTTCAGGAGAGCATGTTGCAACTCCTGTCTCAGTTGGGCTGATGGGTCACACTTAGGCCTCTGAGTGCAGTTGTCTGCACTGCTCTGCATCCTTCACGCTTGGGGGTGGCAAGATCATAGTGTAGAGAGCATTACCCTAAGCTAAACCCATATTTAAAATGCAAAAAAAAAGCCATGTTAGCTTTTTGGTGTGCCCACACTTTGTCTGGGACACCATTCATAGTCACCAGCATAGAATTATACCATATAGCCTGTTAACAGCTCTCCTTTGTTCCGCATTCTCAAAACTAGACAGAAATACAGTGTTTAAATATTTCTTCTTTAGGTAGGACTGTATTGGCTTTCAATCTGATATATATTCCATGGTGATGCTGTCTTAAAAGCAACAGAAACCTTTTCTGAACGGTTCAATCTTCATGTAAGTTTTTGAGTTCAGTTTGATTCATGGTGTGAAACCATTTCCTCAAATCAGAAAAAGCCTTTATAATAGAAATAAAATACCATCACCTTCATATTAATAAGTTTAAAAGCTTAGATTCCATTGCTATAAATCTCAGACATAGGCAATTTGGATAAATGTGAAGAATATACCTGATGGAACCTGATGGTTTATTCAAAGTATGCAGAACTCAATGCTTGCCCTAAAAGTTGCAAACATTCAGCCATAAAAAATTTGCTTTGTTTTGCAGGGTTATGTTCTAAATGGAACTTTTATTTGAATGTTTTTGAGGGAGAGAGTGTTGGTTGATTCAGCACCAAACTGATTGTAGACAAAGCTCTGTTTACTGTACAGTTAGAAAGAACATATTAATAATCTTAAGAAATCCTCTAATAGTAAGAAATCATCTCATCAAGCCACTTCCTAGAAACTTAATACTTCCTCTCTGGCAAGTTAGACAAGGATGGCTCAAAAGAATCAAGGAATAAGATGTTCAAGGGTTTATATAGACACACAAAATAGTTCTCATAATTTGTGGTTCTGTAAAAGATAAAATTTATAGTACACTAAAATAAATGTTTTTTGTCTTGAAAGGGAAGAAACAAATTGCAAATTTGCAGCTGATGGTAACTGGAAAAAAGAAAGTGGATTGACCCAATTTTGGAGGGAACAATAAACAACTATAATATTTATATTGACTGTCTCAAGAACGACTGCTATGTATACTTTGATGTGGGGACAGTATGATGATGTCTTCTCTTTCTACTAACGAATTGTAATAAATCACCACCAATAAACACCACCACCACCACCACCAATAAAATAACTGTATAATTGTTTTCCAGTTTCTTTAGACAAGTTCTTTCTTCAGCTTCCTGCTTAAATAAGAAGGAATGTATGAATTTTGCTAGAAATATGTCAGAACACAGAAATTACTTCAATTCTGTATACTTGTAGCCTATTAAGTTCCTCAGAGTTTAGACTATATTTTACATGTCAAGCAAATAAAATCATTCCCAAGTTTAAAAAAACATTTTTTCTTCCTTTTGTGCCTTTGCCCATGCAATGTTGAAACAGCGGCTGATGTTTAATATTTCCACTGAACAAACTTGTTATGGTTTTCATCTGTTTTTTCATAATTTTCTACTTAATATTGCCTTTAAAATTGAGTTTTGAAACAGTGAATGGTTTGAAGTAAACTTGTTTCACAAAACTATATACCCTAATGGCTGGAAAGGAAATGTACTCTTGACTGTAAAAAGTAGGAAGTAGGAAGAATAATTTTTTGATATTTCCAAAAGAATGTTTCCCACATTGCATAGTTTGGGAACTGAGTCTTAAGCAAAGACTGTAAATATGGACTTCAAAGGAATGATTAAAAAAAAATTGTCTATTGAAAAGATACATAACCATTGTTCTCATCCTGAATATTCTTAAAAGTCATGGGTTTATAATAATCTAGTTAGGTTTGTCATGCTGTTTATAATATCAGTTCGTCATGGGTATTTCTCTGGCTCACTGCATTGAGTTCAATGCCTCAAGAAACTCCATCTTTTGTTAAGATGACAATCTTTTGCTTTGTCCACTTTGAACCTCAACCACTTTAATTTCCTTATCCCTGCTTGTTTTTTTAGTTGGAGAGCTCTTCTTCAACTTTGAAATTCTACTTATTTTTACATATATACAGAAGTCAAGAGTTTCAATATGTGGATGAGCCAATAGGAAGACTGGATACACAGTAGGTTTTTAGACACATTAGGAACTGTAGAACTTTATGGACAGAGGAACCTGAGTAGAAGGAAACCAGATGCAGCATCCTCATAATGGTAAAGTTACCCCAAAACCAAAATGCCCGAAAGGATTATTTAAATCAGAAGTTAATAGAAAGCCAGTTGTTGCAGCAGAACAGGTAGTTTAGGCTGAAACAGTCTGCAGAAGTGATACCAAAACTATTGCTGAGTGTGCCTCTCAAAAGGGAGGAAGGAAATTCATAGGGTAAGCATAGTGCTTTATGTATAGAATATGCAACATTAGTCAGTGAAATAAGGCAAAACTTAGTAGTGCTTCCTTAATTATGCTGGGAGCCTGGAAAATAACATGAGGAATTATTTCAATTCTTGGAATCTAAACAATTACCCTAACATACCAGGTAACTCAGAGACTTGGTGGGAAGAGGATAAACCATGAATGCTGTGTTGCCAGGCTTCGAGATTCATAGGAATTCTAGACTAGGACATAGTGCAGAAAGAATGTCACTGTGTGATGTATGAAACTTAAGGAACATTAAAATATTATGATCATAAATTAAAAGCATTATTCATTTTGGATGGAAATCTCATGTTATTAATAAAAATGTAGAACTAGTGTGGAAATATGCCTGCCCTTATCAGAACAATAAAAAATGCTGAGTGAGATGGAAAAATTTCCAAGTTTGGGAGAAGTACTAAGTGTGAGAAATTCTGATTATCTATCTAGAAATCTGATAGGGTTAAATGGCATGAGATGTAAACTTCCTTTTTTGCTATGATGAACAGTTTATTTCTAGAACAATATAAAGTCTTAGAATTCACAGGAAAAGATTCTGTTAAGAATTTGGTCTTGAGCCAGGAGGAACCATTTCAAGAGATATTATTAGGAGATTTGTTATGTGATAGTGACCATGCCAAAAGAAGTTTCAAAAGCAGGAAACAGGCCAAAAAAAACCCACCCCAAAATATGAGTTTTCAGTTTTCAGAAAGGAAGAAAGCTTTACAAAACAAATGGGTGAGCAAACCCTGGAAAAAAACCCCAAACAAATCAACCAATCTGCCAAACAAAATGTAAGAAGAAAACCCCAAACAACCCCCTAAAATCCTCTTTTCATCTTGAATTCTACCAAAAAATTATTACAGTGGAAGTCCAAGTAAATTAATGGGAATTCAAAATAAAGCAAAATAGGCCTCAAAATCCTACATTAGTTCTCTAGCTCAAACTACAAGCTAACAATGATACTATAGATAAAAACTCAGCATTGAGGAAATTAAAAACACACTAAATATGGAGAACAACTGAACCAATAAAATATGCAGAACATAGATGAGCAGGAAACTAAAAAACCCTCAAAAATAATTTGAATAGCAGCTGGAAAAGTGTGCTTAGACTGATAGTAAAACTGTCTCTAAGCACATTAAAGCACTTCTGGTAGGGAACTGGTGAGACCACATTGTGACAAAATTGTGAAAAAAACCTCAGCTGTGACAAGGCTTTAGTAAATAAACACAATGAGTTCATTGAATTGGTCCTTACTGTGGAAGACATTGAATATATTCCCACATCTAAAGCCCTTTTGTAGCATATAGGTCAAAGGAATTCAATCACTTCTAAAAATATACAGGATATATTAGATAAAATATATAAATTAGGTGTTCATAAGTCAGCAGTACCAGATGATATTTCACCATGGTGTGCAACATCGTTGTGGGGCCATCACACATATGGTACAGGAAGACTGTCAAGATTGTCTATCTGTGATAAGACATCTAGCTAGGATAGTGGGAATTACAGGAGCAATGAGTCTGAGTCTATACGAGAAAAATAAGATCTTTAACATATCAATAAACAGAGTTGTTTGGGAAAGAGTCAGCATATCTTCTGTAAAGGGAAATCTTTCCTCACTGACCTGCTGCAGTTCTGGAAGAATGACAATAAGCATGAGTATGAACAAGAGATAGTTGAACCAATGTATTTAGATTTTTTTAAAGGTTCACCAATGGCTGCTAAAGAAAATAAACATAGCATAGGATTGGATTTAACAGTTGCTTTCCAGGATGGGGAAGAATATGCAATGGGGTCCCATAGGGTAGGTGCTGGGACCAGTTCTTTTCATGATTTTAGAGACATGGAGAAGAAATTAACAATGAATCTGCAAATCTGTGGCTGCTACTAATCTCTTTTGTGGTGAAGAACACTGGTTTGGGATATTATTAATCCTGAAAACTAATAAGAAGCTGTTGTGTTAATCAAACTGCAATATTAGAAATAAGGGTTCTTCAAACTAGATGGAGGTTCTTTTCAAGCAGATAAAACACAGCCCTTCTTAAAACAGCAAGTAGCAAATTTACAGAGCTTACTGCACTATGTAAATAGAGGCACTCAGTAAGTTGAAAAAGAATTAGATGTTCATTTACTAAAACATCTAAATAAAAGGTACCATTTAACAACAGCCTGTGGCCATTGACAGAGTTTGGAGTGCAAAAAGCAACTAGATTGGTGTTCTTTCTCTAAACATCTGCTGCCTGTGTCAATGATTAGGCTCTAGGCTGGATGGACTGTTTGTTTGACATCATATATTCTTATGTTTTTAATTAATGCATGTAGCCCTCTTCTGATCACCTAAAAATTCCTCTGTGAATTCCTGCAATACCTGCCTAAGTTTCTGCCATGTGGTCTCTGCATAGGACACACAAGGACAATCATAGCTCTGATATCTTCTCACTGTTTGGCATTTTTCAGAAAATACTGTACGGCTGTGTTTTGACTTGTGCCTGAAAGTTAGATTGACATTTCCAGAAAACATAGTTTTAATGTATATTTATTGAGGAAATTATACCCCCTTGTCCAGGCTTTCAGAATTCTGGCAACCCACTGAAAAGCAGCTTTAATTAGGATGACAGTAGTCCAGGAATGACAGAAAGTTTAAAAATCTTTCAGTTCCATCTGAAATAAATTTACAGATGAAAGTAGATTTGATGAGGCCTGGGTATACACTTGCTGCAATCATTAAACACTGAGTTCTCTCATGATTTTGTTAAAAGTCTTCATCTGGACTGCCAAATTCTTGACGTAAACAAGAAATTGTCTTGTGTTCATAGACACAGTAGGCATGTTGGGTTCCTTATTGTCCTTGTATGTGACCCATCCTAATATTTAAAACAAAGTGTAGCTTCTTTTTCACCTTAATTTTACCTCTGTGTTTTGGGGGTTTTGTTTGTTTTGTTTGTTCATTTGTCTTTTTTTCACAGATACACAGGTGGAAAGTGGACCCAATACAAAATTACCTGGTCTCTTGCTCACAGTACCAACATTGTTGTGCTACGATACTGAGACACTAATGTTGTGATCAATCTGACCACTTCCTGACCAGTGTCTAGGGAGAACAAACATAAAATCCAAACCCAAAGCCTAATATACCCGAAAATGTGTATTTTAAGGCAAGAAAACATTGTGTGCTTGTTATTTATTCTATCATTTTATATTTTGAAAAACAACCTTCAGTAGCCATTGGAACAGATACACTTGAGTGTGCCAGTGGATTACAAAATTCAGGTTTGTCATTCTAGTGGAATTAGGGTAAGATCATGTTCTGTTCAGCTTGCATACAAGATACAGATTAAACTTACAGATGCTAGACTTTTTTAATAATAAAGGCAGCTGTCAAATTATCAAAGATGTCAGAGCAGATAAAATCCCTGCAGCCATGCAGAGCTCTGAAAAGGTTTTCTTTTGCTAGTATGCCATTGCCTCCTTCACTATCATACTGCATAAAACTTGAAAGACATCAATAATTTCCATTTGAATGATATTGTCTTTGTTCTTTTCAATAATAAAATAATCTTTTTTTTTTCTTTTAGACATACCATTAAAATAGTGCAATAGAACACATTCTCTACATTTTTTTTTTTTTTTTAATTTAAAGCTCTGTTATAGCAACTAAAGGGTTTGAAACATGGCCCCTGCAGCACTCAACTGGAAACATTATACATGGGCTGTTCAGGCTTCTTGCATTAGCAGAAATCAGCTTTCCATTCATTTAGCTAATTTACACACACTTCTTGATCTGCTTTTGTCTAAAGGAGAGTGATAAAACAATGATGACAGTGATTTCCTAGCCCACATGGAGAGGTTAAAATGCTTAAAAGAAAACTCTCAGGTAAAGAAGAAAAGGGTTTAAACATTGCAGTTGGCAAAATATGTTTAAGCCATTTGCTCAAAAACAATCCAGGTAATTTACAACAGCAGTTAAAGCCCAGCCTCATACCAAAACTTCACCACAGCCCTTCACAGGCATTTACTAACGTTCTTGTATCAAGAAAAGAAAAAAATGACATCAGTTTATTAATTTTCATCCAGGTGGTTTGAAGCAAGCAAGGACATATGTAAAGAGTCTACTGAATTTTTAGAGAAAATAGGATCAAGAAGAGACCTTTTGTATCATAACCTGTTATAATTTCTGTAGTGGTGGACTACTGCTTGGAGTAATTCACTGCTTTGTCTGTTCTAAATAAAAGAGGCTCCAAGCACTTAGGAGAATTCATTGTTTACAGAGAACAAATTCTGTCTCAAACAGGTGTGTTTGAGTTTTTTTATTTGTGAAGTTTGGGGGGTTTTGTTTTTTAAAGCTACTTTTCATTGCAAATACCAATTTTTCAAAATTTTAATTCATTAGACCCAGTTGTCTATCATTAAGACAAAGACAAAATGACACATAAACACAGTATATACAAGAAAAATTATTTGTAAAAAAATATTGGAAATTCTGGAAACATGAATATTTTCATGTAATGCCAACATATAAATTACAGGGACTAAAATCCAAAAACCACTTCATCCAGTGACCTATAACTCAACCTTAGAGAAATAGGATTACATTATTTGAGCAATCCTTTGTCAAACAGAAAAAAGTGTTCATTTCCACAGATGCTAACAGAACTTGGAGGAAGAGTTCCTTCCCACACCTCTCACTGGTTCCATCACCCTCAAATATAATCACATAGCAATTTATACTTTTGTTGGGAACATATGACTGTGAATATAAGAATAACTAAGACCATTTGTATATAATTTGCAGGTAACTACTGACAGGTATTTACTGACTTGTATTTCAGAATGTAATATTAGTTCTTGAGGGGTAGAAGTACTGTAATCATTGAATAGGTCTGACTATTATTTACCACTGGATTGTAATCTGAATGCATGGTCATCATTATGCGATTACACAAGAAGGAAAAGTCCCTACTTAAAGCTACAAGGCTAATTGTACAGTCCAACACAGAGGACACTGCTGTAGTGAGGCGTTTTGTTTCATTGGACAACATTTTTTTGTTTTCTATCATGAGCAAAACACAAAGTGGGAAGACAGATGCGTACACCACAGCACAAGGGAGGAAAACAGACCATTTTGAGGAGTTTCTCTTGTGTGCATACTGAAGAGAGAGAGAGTTCATGCACTCACAGTCATACAGAACACTAAATAAAATGACTCCTGCACAAAAGCCCTCCTTGAGATAGCATCACTGTCCTTTGGGCTCTTGACAGTTTTAAAGGCCATTACTAACACCTCCTCTGCAGTCTACTCCTCTGCATCATATAAGTGTCAGGGAATCAAATCAAGCAAAACTCCCATTAAAGTACATGAAAGTCGTGTCTGCATAAGGGGCAAATGTAAACTCAACAAGGATCTTTTGGTTTGGCCTCGAGCTCAGGAGCAGCCTCAGAGAGAAAGGATATGCCCAATAAATAGTGCTCTAGGTCAGATACTTCCCTGGCCCCATTAGGTTAAGTTCTTGAGAAGAGAGAAGCTAATAATACTTTGTTCTCTTAGGTATTCATATAGACAGAAAATAAGCTTATGATAATTATACCTTAGAGACTTAAAAAGATACACTTAAGCATGCATCTGTCTGTAGTTATGATGAAGTACTATTTCAGTTCTGATTTCCACTTAGAAATTTGGACAATTACATATTTTTTCATTATTTAATGGAGAGAAAGGTATTTTACTGTTTTCAGGGATGTGCAATGCCAAGTAAATTGCTTGAGTCTGATTAAGGTTGAATTTTGAGGGAATGAGAAATATAAAATTTAAATAGCATATCAATATATTGTTTCCCCAGTTGGACATCACAAAAGAACCTAGAACCAAACACAGGAACTCAGGCAAAGCTAAGGCTTCATGACTGAGGATAAAGTTTGCCTGAACAACAGGAAGTTCTCCAGTAGAATCAATCAATAAATTTATGATTTTCCTATTAGTAGTATTGTTATTTCAATGAATAGGAATTTGTGAATCAGAGTAATTCTTCTGGCATACTTTGGTTATCCTCTTTTCATCATCTGGTGAATAACAGACATTTCTCCTTCTCCATCCCAAAATTAATAAGGAAACACAAATAAGTAGGTTACTGCATTTGTTACTAATAGAGTCTGTTTTCAGAAATATAAGTAGCAACTCCCAGATATATACGTGTTTTCAAATGTCACTATTCTTGTTCTTTAATATATTTAAAGAATATTTATGCATACTACAGTAAGGCAGGCCATACGAGAAAGAAAATGTTCCTTTTTTCTTTTTCCCTGTGAATTGCTACTGAGACTACTGATATGGTGCCTTCCTGCATTTGTTGTAAAATTCCATTGTGCTTCAATGACACATTTCTGAACCAAGAATATTTTCAAAGGTGGAGGGTCCAGGTGATTGAACAGCTTTTTGCATAAAAAAGCCAAAGCACTGAATTTTGTGTTGTATTTTACACACTTCTGAGACTACACATGAATAAATAAATAAGACATATGCCAAGATAAACTCACAAAAGTGTTTCAAAAGCATAAGTGGTCAGTGACACTGAACATTTTGGTTAATTCTTCAGGACCAGAAGATGCTAACAATACATTAACAGTTAATGAGATTGGTCTAGAGAAAGGGTTAATTCATACTTAGATATACACCTCTTGTCCACATGCAGGGGTTAAAATATAGACATTTCAAATGATTTTCCACCCACATATTAGGAAGCATTTCCCAAATTCTAAGTATGGTACTGCTGTACATTGAGCTAAGCTGTGTCTTATCTCCTTGTATAGAATTATCTCTTGTTAAAGTTATGATTAACATGAAAGTTAAAATATTTACAGAATTTAATCCATGTTGCTCATGTCCCTCTACAATTTCCCGAAGAAAAAAACCCCTCTAACATTGGAAAAATAAAAAACTAAAACAGAATGGTTTTTTTGGTGCAAACTGCCCCAACCAACACCTGGAGTAATTTACTTTTTAGTTCTGTGGGGTGTAGTTTGGGTTTTTGTTTATTTGTATATTTGTTTAGGGGAAAGAAAGAAGAAGAAATATCAACAGGTGCTAATGACTTTTCAAAACTTGAGAAAAAAGAAAAGTGCACCTTAAATCCCATGTCAAATTTCCGCCTACAACAAATTACAATGCTGCAGTCTTATGTGGCATGGATACACATAGACAGGCCTTTCACCATATCCCTGCTGTAGTTAGGCAGGTAAATAATGGTTTGAATTAATGGAGGGTGACACTTTCCAAGCTTTTCTGCTCACAAAATTTCATAGAAGCATATATGGACACCTCAGTAAGTTTCCACAAAAACCCGCACTAGGAAAGAACTGACAGAGACCTTTAGTCAGTTTTGGAAATTCAGCATCAGATGAATCTCTCCTGCCACAGTGAAAATTTCCAGTGGACCTACTACTAGCAAAGAGACATTTCATGGATATTGTCACTATCTTCACACATGGAAGGGGATGTTTATAACTTTATTTTCATAACTGTAAATCTCTGACAACATATGTTTTCTTCTTTGGTTTTTTTTCAGTTCTGTCTTGGTTTAAAATGTGACCAGGATAAATTCCTATTAGCAACACACTATTTGTTTGAATTTTAAATCAAATATTGCTCAATGAACACCTGTAAATTATTTGGAACTAGTTTTAGACTGTCCTAAAATGTTGGTCTGAGAACAAACTGCATCTTGATAAAAACCTATTTTTTTATCTTGTTCAGAATTTAGAATTTAAAACCTTGGATTAATTTCTACAGTAAAGCAAATGTTTGTCTTTTGTCCTTTTCATGCACTATTATATTTTTTTCCACTGAGAAGTTTCACTATGTGTATTAGCCTTTGGTCTACACTGGGATATTAAGGAAATAAGTAACCCCATGTTTTGACTTTTTCAGGCACATTGCATATGCAATGTATGACAGCACCTTGAACCTATTATCCAATGGTTTTGAGGAATATGTGTTAAGTACATACAATACTTTTTTCCCCTCCATTTCTCAGTATACATTTCAGGAAACAAGATGAAGAACAGGAAAGGCCTTAGTCTACAGGAAACTGAGAATGAAAGAATGACAGCAATAAGCACATTAAATACAATAACACATAAGAGATATTCTCTTTAACCCAGAGCTATACCAAAATGTTATAACTAAATTCTAAGGGTCCAAAGACATGTGAGTCAAAGTACTGCTGTGTACTTTTCATATTGAGACTAAAGTCACTGAAATCAGTGATTGATCCTTTTGAAAACTTTTATCTTACCACTTAGGAATGAAATGTTGAAGCTAACTGCCTCATTCTCTGCAGTCACCATTGGTTTACTTGTGCAGCTTTGAGAATTAGTTTTTTCTCAGAGATGATGACAAAACATCTATCCACTAGCTAATACTTATGCGTCCTCACAAATGCTGCTTTCTGTGCCAGTAAGCCACACAGATAAGTTTAAAATGTTCAGTACATTCAGCAACAGGGAAGTGGTAGGGCAGGCTGAAAGGAACTTTGATCATGGGCCTTTTTCCTCCACCATTCAGAATAAGACATTTTTCATAAATAAACCACCATGACCTTATAGTCATGATAAAATTACCCATATTCTTCTGCAATACTAGATGCTACATTCCATTCCCAATTAAAGGCATCTTCTGTGTGGGTAATCATTTAGCTGTTAATATGCTTTCAATTGCCAGCCTTAATTTCTAGAGAATTAACTGATCAGGAATCTTCATTTTCTTATCTTTTTACAGATTCAGTCAGCAACTGGAAATTTCTGTTACAGTCCCCTAATTATATTTGCTCCCACCTTTTATCCTATTTATTTGCTTAGCTCAGGATCATGTGGGTTATTAATTTGGAACAACTTTCTGAATTTAAATGTGAATATTATTTTAGCACTTCTATAGACATTAGACTAATGGCTAAGTAGTTATTATTTCCAGATGTTGTTCCTTTCTATCTACACCTAGGTACTGCTCAGCTGTGTTTGAAGTCAAGGAATCTATTTGCACAAAAAAGACACAAAGAAAAAAAATCCACATTGAGAAATGTTCCATACAGCTGAATTGTAGACTCATAAATTCCTCACTCTAATGTTTACATACTTCTGAGTGGCTCCAATTGCTACCAGCCAGGGGCCTGGGTGTTCTGCTTGCCACAAAGACATCTGAAACCTGGAAAAATTTCATAAACAATGGTCCTTAACCAAGAACATATGCTCACCCGGCCTCTATGTAAGGCATTAAACATCCAGGGAATATAAAGAAGGGGGAAAGGGGAAGAATAAGAAAAATACTGAATGCTTTGTTAAGTGAAGTAGGATTGTCAGTTAAAGATCATTACTGTTCTACTTTAGGAGATTTTGCACCCTCAGTGTTTCACCCAATATACACTTTCATTTTTTTGTCTGTCTGCAGCTAACTGCTATGAAACATTTATGCTAAATAAACATGCACTATAAAGTATCCAAATTTGCCTTTGCTGCAGTTTACCTAGTTTACTCACCTTTTGCACACTGAATTTTCACGCTGATAAGTCAATTTGTCACACCAGTAGAACATAGAATCTCTTCCCCCTTACTACACATAAATTAGAGTCCAGAATCAATGTTTAAACTGATTTTCCAGCCTTCTTAAACAGTGAAAGTTTATTTCCCCACAGTTTAAACTATCACCAGCTATTAGGATTCCACAGTTTCCTTTCAGAAACTATTTCACAATCTAATAGAGTCCACCATGGGGAAATTCTTCTTATATAATTGAGTCCACATTTGCTTAATATGTATTCTTTAGCTTGAAAAATGAGTAATTTTTGGTTATGGGAGGTTAATCCTGTGGCTGTGTCATGCTTTCAGATTGCAAGTTCCGCTCAAAAAGTGGAGAAATGATCATAAAGCATAACATCTTTTTTTTGGGAAATATGATGCAATGTCTTGAACTTTGATGGTTTCTTTTGTTATTATTTGAAAACTCTCTATGTTTCTCTCCTTGGGAAGGAGCCCCCATAGAATTTGCACAGCTTTGGCAGCATGATTAAGAAATGCTGAGGTGATATGACCCATTTTATCCTTCCATCACTGCTGCACAAGCAACATCATGTGCATTGAATGTTTTCATGCCTTAACTTATCAAGAGACTGTGATTGTAGTTAAGTGTATTTAGATGGGGAATATAAATCCAGAACTGAATAATGCTTGTTTAAGAGCATAGATAGTTTAGCAGTAAGATATCAGACTAGCTAATATGTCATTGTAAAGAAAGATTCAAGATCAGTACCCAATATATGCCCCATTTTACCCCATTTCATGTTTCAGATGTGCTTTTAAAATTGATGGTGCACAAATGCCTAAACAACTTCTGTTCAGAGTCTGACGTATAACTATAAAAATCATTCTTACCTAAGAGGTACACACATCTACACAGACGCATGTTTGCAAAGTGAGTTCTAAGAGCAGACATACTGAAATCAGTTTCAGGTGTTCAGCAGGAGTAAAATTCATAAGGAAAAAAAAAGCAGGAAAAATGTGTAGCAGTATTTTCTTCCTGTTGCTTTAGTAGGATCTGATCCATCTTGCTTACATCACAGGTTCTTCTATCAGTTTTGTCACTTGGACTCTCCCAATGTCTTCATCCACAGAACCATATTCTTCTGCTAACCTGGGGCTTGCTCTGCTCTGCTATGATTGTACTACAAGTTTCAGATGTACCTTGTTGGACCTCTAGCGCTTGATGGATCTTAATGAATGAGTCTTGACAAATACTTTGTGCAAGCTATTTCAAGAAGAGTTAAGAAGAAGGATTCAAGTAAAGTAGGGAGACAGACCACTTAGAGAAATAAGAGAAACTGTAGTCTCATCTTCTTCAAAGAGACATCTGAAAAGAAAATGTGCTAAAAATACTGTTGACAGACAGCATGCAAAGAAACCTGCTCACTCAGGCTAAGCTGCAGCAGAATGCTGCACACAGTGTTCTGAACTCCAAGAGCAACAAAAATTTGTCTGTTTTCATTCCTCCATGGTTTCTTAGTTTGAATACTCCCATACACTGATACTGCCATATTTCTCTCCTGAAAGTGGCACATTCAGGCTCACCTGTACCATGTAACGACAGTACTTACACTGCAAACCCGTGGTGACACATTGGTCTCTCCACACCTCTTGTGATCTGCATTCCATTACTGTTACAACTGAAGAATAGAGGAATATAGTGCAAAACGAGAATGGAGACGCATAGCTTTGACTACTTGAAAGAAATGTGGGGAACAGATGAGTTAGCTAAATCCAAACATGGATCAAATCAGGAATATAACTCTCTATAGTACAACCATGGTCAACTTGTCCTCTTTCCCATGGTTGCAATAATGTGTTAATACAGAACAGTCTTTATGACATATATTTCATATGCCATTATGCATGAAAATGAAATGCAAGGAAAAACAAAAGAACTCCTGCATTATCCAGAATTGTTTTATGAACTTCAGAAAGACCAAAAAAAAAAATTAAACCCCATGAATATATTGTCAGGAAATTATAGAGAAGGAGACATCTTTTACCACTTATCTACTAACATTATAAATGTCATTCATAAATTCCAACACAGGCAATTTATACTGGGAAATTTCTAACTGATCTTATATATGAAAGCTAAAGAAGAAAGTGTTGTTAACCATTATAAATATGCTTTCTCTGTCCACTTTTTGAAAAGACAGATAATCTTAAATTACATACCTGAATTTTCCAGCAAATACTGCATGTACATTGTTTGATCTCAGACAGGTCTTTTAATATCTCTACAGCTCAGCATTCTTAAACATAGATGAAGAATAATTCTATTTATTCTAATTGTAAGGAAAATATTCACTGAACAGAGACCTTATAAGATCCTACAATACTTAGTTCATCTGAAATTTCCATGTGCTGCTGTGGTGTTGAATAATCTAACTGAAATTTTTTATGTGTTTATGTTTTAACATGATTTATATATATACAGCTTGTTAAATGTGATCACTCGAGTATATGTAGAAAGTAAATAAAAAACTAGGCCTATAGTGTAATTTCAGATGATTTTATCGTGTCTTAATATATCTAGCATCAAATTTTATGCTGCTGAACATACTTAAGCAAAGGGAAACTTCAAAATGCTCAGAAATAGCATAATTATGCTGTTTGATCAAGCCTTGAAGGATCAAGTATAAACTGATTGATGTCACTTTAAAGGCTGACTGAACAGTCAATGGTTAATATGCAGTATTTCTTGATAGCATAAAAATGAAGAGAGAAAGGTTCAGATTTTGTCTGAAAAGGATACTACAGACTACAGATTATTTTGTGTGTCTTGTTTGCTTGTTTGTTTTCATTATCTCACTTTGTGAAGTGACAAGAAAGAAATACAGTAGTTTTAGGAACAGTCTATGGTGAGGGAAGATAAAGGGGCATGTTCCTACTCTTCCTGCTATTGTGAGCAATTTTCTTTGTTTATGCAAAGCATCTTGGTATAATTTGCTTGAAACCCTGCTAACAGTTGAAATAACTCAGATACTCCCGCTTCAGGCTGCCAAATATGAACACTGATGTCTTGCAGTTGTCACATATGAACTTGTCAAGCTTTTGTCTTTCTTGCTATAGGGCCAGGAGTTGGTCTCCCAAGGGAAGGAACACTCATTTCTATGCCCTAAATGCACAGCTTTGCTGAGCTTTGCATTTTTGCAGTCTAGGTAACCCTGAGAGTTTCTGTTAAGGATAGCCTGAATGCCTACTATTAACAATCATGCATTTAGTAATATAGATTGTGTGACTTCCTAAAAAGAATGTCCTAACTAATTAAACTTCGAAATTACATTTTTGTTTACACTGATCTGATTTTCCTTCTCTAATTTGCTTTCCT
Source organism: Corvus cornix cornix (assembly GCF_000738735.6). Lineage (NCBI taxonomy): Eukaryota > Metazoa > Chordata > Aves > Passeriformes > Corvidae > Corvus > Corvus cornix. Next base: position 19,082,695 of record NC_046335.1, on the reverse strand, counting down.
ACTTTGCTTACTGGTTTCAAATTAGGGTTTTATTTGTCTAAATAAGTAGTAGTATCATCTTTAGATCTAATCAGGCTAGTCCCATAGTAACTAGTAGAAAAATAAAATTGGAATAAATTATTGACCTGTAGCTTATCGTTATATGCATATGTTCATGATAAGACTATTATTAGAAATTACAGTGCAAGACGAGACCACTTTTTTATCTTATTATTGTTTCATGGTGAGCGTCAAATCTAAGTCTCAACGCTTTAGCGAATAACTGTAATTTGAAATGTTGTATGTTTTACTATGTAATATAACTCTGATTGATCTGTAGAACTCCTATTATGGTTTTACATACTTTTGGTGTGCCAAGGACCTCACTCCAAAAAACATTTTGGAAACATTTGCAACACTTTCTTGTATACTTCATGCAATCAAAAGCCTTGCCATCAGTTATAAAAATGTGTATTCTTGAGTTAGTTAGCTTGAAATAAAATCCCAGTGCAGACAAGAGTTTATACTTCACGCTACAAGCATGCAGTCAGGTCAAGAAAAATTGAAAACTTCCCTGTAGTCTTTAACTGAGCATATGAATCTGGTAAGAATTACATTTTTCCTAGTCTTTAGTAAAATTTGACATTGTGAATAACTCGTGCTGAGAATACACCTTTTCCTCTCTCACAGACAATACAGCTGGACAGATTTAGGTAAGAGAAACTTCCCAAATTAAGTGGAAACCCATGTACGTCCCCTTTCACAGTTTGGCTCACAGTGCAAATTATAAACTGTAGTAATTTGATGGCACTGTTCATATTTTTTTGCTAGTTGTTAGTTAGGTAAAGCTAGAGGGCAATTTGTCGTGATTACTGTTTTCTGATCAAAAGAGTGCAATGAGTGGGAAAATGGAATTTCTGAGGTCTGGATTAAGGAGTGTCCACAAAGACCTAGAACCTAAAGATCTGGAATAGCAGATCTTGCCACATCATCTAATGATGGAATCACAATGTCAGGTTTGTGTGCAATCCCAAGTAGGAAGAGAACAAATATGCCCAGACCTCATGACAGTTTTACAGTCATACTTCAGGAGTTCTCTTAAGGATTGTCAGTGTTTGAGCAAAATAAGATTCTTATTTTGGCTGTTTTCTTCTGCTTTATTGAAAATGGGCCATAACATTTTTTTACTTTGTTAATTAAGAGGCTCTTTTATGACAGAACATGGTGGCATTGACTCATGTTTTACCAGTGGTTTGAAGTAGGTTGGCTTTTTTTGTATGGTGATTCATGCATTTGGCGAAGATCATATGCCAAATTATTCCAAGTAAATTTTCATATTCACTAGAATTGTTTCCATGTTAATTATTTTCTTTTAAATTTAGGTAAATTTGTATTGTAATAGCAAAATGTAAGACTTTGAGCCTTATAGGGGTTTGTTTTACTTTTAAAGCTGTTTTTCAAAGGTGAGTTTTTTCAATCCAAGGAATGAAATTTGACTTCTCAGATCTGCAGTAACATGTTGTGCATGAAGACAATTAGACAATTTTTTTCTTTCCTAAAACATTCCAACATTTTACTTTCTATCTACTGTATTATCATACTGTGGGGTTTTTTTTTCCTTTTTTTTCCACTAATGTTTGGTAATATTTTTTCTTATTTTCTCCATGGGATTTGTCTTGATTTATTTTCTCTGTGGCAAAGTCAGTTTGGCATACATTAGCGTGTTTATATACTCTGAGGTATTTTTTATCTAGTCATTTAATTAATAGAATTTGATGGCTCTTTATTTAAAGGGAAAATAGAAAAGCAAAGAACCTAACAATGAGGAAAAAGCCCAGTGTGGTACAGGATAGAAAATCTGTTAACAAACATTTGATATTTCAGACTTAATGAAGGACCATGAGCACACAAGGTGTGTGGCTTACTAAATGTTTTAGAGTATCAGGGTATAAGTTTTGGAACACTAAAGAATTCTCTATTAAAAAGACAAAGCTGCAAGAAACAATTCAGTACTGTGTTCCAGAGGTGCTTCAAGTGACTAAGAGAGTGAGAACAGGACAGTCTTTAGATCAGAGTTTCACAAATATATTTTTTGCCTTTTTTTATGACTTGTAAACTGGACCTCTATTTAGCAAGGAGATGGGTAAAAGAAGTTTTTAAATTCTTTTGAGGTCTTGCCTTTATCTTCTTCCACAATTTCTCTTGCTGGTAAAAGCACTGGCTTGTATCTTTATGAGGATAAAACCATTCTAAAAAGGGAAAGTTTTAAAATATATCCCTACTTTCTTTCTTTCTGAAGTCCAAGAGTGCATCTGATTGCAACAAATGGGATTTAGTGAAGAATTGAGAATTAGGGTGTCATTTTTGATTATTATTATTAATATGTCAACAGTCACATTACTAAAAAAGTTTGGAATTAGCTTATATGCTCTGTTTGGGAGCTACATTTCTGTATTTTTCTACCTTAATTATAAAATCTCTAGCAGCTCATATGTAGTTAGATAAAATCCTATTTTGCTATTTAAAACTAACTAGTGCCTTGTTCCACGTGATGGTGAGATAAGTAGGCCAGCTAGATATCAGCATGAAGACAGAAAAAACCCCAAAACACCTTCTTTGTATTATAATCAAAAGATACTTAAAGTTCACAGCTGACATGCCTGGTCCTTTTCTCAGTGCCCCAGTGATGGTTACAGTGACAGAGAGATGTGTTAATAAGGAGATGTGGAGGACAAGTAGGCATTAGGAAGAAGTTTAGCTAAGATTTATAGCTGAAATAGAGGTAAAAAAACCAGTCAGAGATGTTTTACAAAAAAAATCCAAACAATGAAAACAACCAACCAACCAAAAATAAACCCACAAAAAACTATAACCAAACAGCCCTGTGCTATTAAGTAGCATTAAATATGTTAAGATTTTTTATTTAAACTTTCCAAAGATTTCAAGGCATTATGTTTAATAACCTGAATTATTGGTGTATCAATAATTATTGCTATTGTGGAAGTATAGAGCTTCAAGAGGGTTGTACCCCATATAGCTTATGTATGGCTAATCCCTATGATTCAGTGGTACTGAGAAACTTAAAACAGAGCCCTGATATCCAGACCACTTCTCTCTTCTGTTCACAGTAATTCCTTTTGACCTGTCCAGAATTAATTACCGTCTGTGTGATGGTGTCTTCCTAGCTGAAGGTGAACTAACAGTAAAAACGTGGAGGCTGCAGTAATGCCTACCAGCAGATTTCATTGGGTTGTTGCCAAATAGACAGGGTCCCATCTGCTTTGTGAGGACATGTTGCAACAAACTCAGGTGCTCTCTTTATGACCTGACATAACTATTTAAAGGGATGTTTATGATTATAATATACTGCTCTCTTAATTACAGCAGCACGGATTAGCTCTCTCTATGCTCTTATGCTGTTTGATTTTCTTGCTGCAGTCTTCTTACTAACTGCATCACCATATAAATTACATCACATTAGATTCTCTTAAATCAATCCAAACTCAGATATGGTGCTTAAAAGAGTGTAAGTTTTCATTTCTTACATGAGCGCACACCAGAATGGCAGTGGTCCTCTTCTCTCCATAATAAATTGTGTGAAAAACTTTACTGTCCTAAACTCAGTTTGGATGCTATTGAATGCATAGAGTATAGGGGAAAATGAAATCCATGTGGCTTGAATTTATTCAAGATTCATCATTCCACTGTCAGTTATGATGAGCTAAAAAAGAGGTGCCTGCATGTCACTTAGTAAATGCAAAATAGAAGGCAACATGTTGGAGGAATTTCACTCACTTTGGTAAGGGTTTCTGCTCCTAATTTTGTTTTTAGCTTTAACATCAGCATATTCTATATTCTCAGACAGAGAGAGCTGAGAGAGACATAGCAAAACACAGTTAAGAGCTAATCACCAACTTAGAAAATACATGCTGTAGGAACTTTCTGGGCATTTTCCTTCAATTTCTACTTTGCCATTTCTGCCAATTGGCAGTGTTGGTACCTCTCTGAAACCTCTTCCATGATTCTGAGACAGTTATACCACTGGAGTCAGAAATGCTCCCAGAATAACTATCCATTAGCCATTTTTTGATGATATACCCATCAATGACTTTAAACTCACAGTTCCTTTCACACTGCAGATCTACGAGCATGGCTTCTGATATAGCTGGAACATAGACAAAGGCTATTCTGTAGAGCCTGTGGAGCCCCACACTTCTGTGGAACCCCACACTTGAGATTTCCAACACCTTCATGAATTGCCAGACATCCACAGGATACTTGTGAGATAGACACCTTGATGTAATATGGGAAAGAAAAGGTGTCCCCAGTTAATGTTTGTTCTGGAATTGCTCTTTCAGTGTAGTATAAACTTTACCTCTAAGTCTAAGCTAATGAAATTGAGCCAAATTTGGAAAAGCTGTAGTTCTGAGAAAGAAAACTAATATTTTTGTCTCTGTCCTAATAGCATAGTAGGTCAATTCAAGCAGCACTGATTGGAAAACAGGTTTTCAGTCAGTCAATCAGTCAGTCAGTCAGTCAGTCAAAAAAAAAAAGAAAGTTCAAGCATTAAAAGTATGTCATAGTATCATGCAACATTTCCTTTATATCTCATAAAAATCTTCAAATTCTCCATGTGTATTCAAATTAAAATTTTGATCCCTTGAATCTTCATCTGGCTCTATCAGTGACTCCTTTTAGCCTTCATGTGTGGAATATGCATAATTTGTGCATATTCGCAAAGCAGTGTGTTTCAGATTTATGGTGTCAAAGAGTTATATTTATTCTCCTAAACAAAGTCCTGTTGTGAGTAGCAGCATTCGCATTTCTATAGAGATGTGTGCATTCATGTGAGATTATGTATTGCCAAACTCAGCTGCACAGTAGCTGCAGGTGTAAGACTGCCAGCATTGGTAAACTCTAATCACAGAATGTGTCACCTTTTCCCTCTCCATATTTTAAAATAATGTTAAATGGATTTTTCTTTCTGCAGGTGTTATTATCCTTCCAATTCTACTTTGTGTACATGGACTAGCCTAATAGGAGAAATAGTCTCATTTGACAGCCATCATTTGCTTTCAAGGAACCATCTCTAACTACAATCTCTTGTTAAATAGGAGATGGAAGGGAAAATCAAAGAACCAAAATTGTAAAACTATTTATTGGGCCTCAAAGGGTCAATTGTCTTTCATTTTATGTGCTTGTAATTAACTTGTCTGTCTGACATTTCAATTGAGACAAAGTCTAAAGTCCTCTAACCCTTTTTTATATTGTCTCTGTGATATCTTTTCTTAGGTGTCAATTAAAAAAAGTGTTCTCATCATAGACAGAGAGAAAGAGAAATGAAAGGGATGAAACAAGTGTGAATGTAACTTTCTTATAATCCTATAATCAGAGAGACAAATTAGCCTCAAGACGAGACAAAGTGAGAAAGGACATCTGTACAACACAGAAATATAAAGACACTGGTATTTCATTAGTTTATTGGCTGCAAGGAAATGGAGCGTGAGAGAAAAGCACAGCTTTGTTGAAAAGAGGAAGTCAGTCATTTATTATTCCAAGCCTTACAGACTCAAAATGTTTGCAATCTCAAATTCACCTTTCCCACCCAATTCAACTTTAGAAACCTTTTTAAAAATGTAACTTTACTGCTGCTTTGCATATGATGGACTCTCTACCTGACACTGTGTCTCAGAGAAAGAAGAAACTGTTTCATTTATTTGCCAATACAAAAACTATTTCCCTCCAAGATTGTTCTCTCTCTATCCCGTTCCCTTTAATCAAAATGAGTTTATGAGGCTTTCCCCTCATCTCCCATAGCAACAATATATAATTTTTTTCTGATCCGTGATATGATGCATCAGTATGTTACTGGTCATTACTAGATATCAGACTTGCTGTGAGTCAGGTGAACTTGGGGAAGCACCAGCTGAATACAGGATTCCTTGTTACAAAGGTGCCAGCCAAATGATCATCTGAAATTCCCTCAAGTCATTATTATTGTGAATTGTAACTCAAGTATAATAATTAGTCTCCTCAATTTCAGCTGGAACACCTTTTATTGTTGGACCAGATGACTCCCCAGATGGCACAAAGTTAATCTCACACATTTACGCTGGGTCCCAGGAGGTGTAATCCAGGCTAAATCCTAATGTTATTCTCAAAATTCCTGACACTGCCACCATCAAACTGTATCTGATTTTTTTTGTCTAAGAGGAAGAGAAGCCAGCTAGGGAGTGCCCCTCACAGGTGAGGTTTAGCTATATTTGCCTACAATGTGAAAGAAAGAAGTGGTTAGTAAAAAACTATCTTGAGTTTCTGCAAATAATAGGCAAAATATTTGGAAAGAAGTGCCTGTATGGAAAATTCATGTTATGTTTCTATGACAAAATAACTGGTACATTTCAGTTACTGGACATTTTATAAACTTTTGTCTAAACATTTACATCTCTAGATAGGGATATTTTGTATGTCACAATTTTTTTTTTAAGATCTCGTTCATATTACAGTTAGGAGTTTTAGATATTTTGTATTCTAAGATGCTTCTAGACTCACAGGACAGTTTGTATCTCTACTGTGTCAAAATATCAAAGTCCAAGTATCACACCTTATAGAGCTTTCTCACTGCCTTCAAAATTTAACTTATGGTGTTGAAATGGAGTGGGGTGGGGGGGAGGAGGCTGTATGTTAATTCAGGAATTGATTTCATAGAAAAGTTTTCTTAACCAGTCATTCTAAAATCTATGGTCACCCAAAATCAGCAATTGCCATTCTGTGTGGTTTCAATAAGCAGCTTGTAACAACTATATGAACTTCCTTGACTAAGATGTTTTCATGAAATATGTGTATTAATTAATATATTAAATTGTTATGGAAAGTAATTTTCAAAGTAGGAAATGCTTCGTGTTGAAACATAGTAACGAATTACCAAGAGAGAAAGGGTAAGATTCATTATGATTCATTTGCTAATCAATAAAATGGAGCAGGTGACACCTTGTTAAATTATGGTCCTCATGCGAAGACATGGCATAGCTACAAGCTGAAGACATTTTGGCAGTTTGAGATCTGTCCTTCCTTTTTTATAAATTAACAGGTAAAAGATCTTTATTCTCATTAGAATTGCATGCTGATACCACATGGATCAAGAGAGATGGTTTTAAACATCTAAAGGCAATTAAAAAAACTCTTTAGTAGTCAGGAAGAGATTGGGGTACATGCTTAAACCTCAACAGTCTAAATGTGTGCATCCCATGGATTTGTTTATCAATGGTAAGGAAGATTGACCACACATGAAGAAATTTGATATCCTGGATAAGATTAAGTGCTATTAAAGAATGACTTTTACAGCAGCGCTTGATTAATCCCTTCCACAGTGGACTTTCTTTTTTTCAGACAAACCCTTCCTTTTCAGACAAACCCTTTTTCAGACAAACCTTTCCAAGCTATAGCAGACTTGTCTCAGCTGCATGATCTGTTTTGCCTGTAACAAATAATAAAACATGCTTATTCAGTAAGATGTTGCCTTCTGTAGATAATTATGTCACATGTGATATAAACCTATTCAACCTTTTGGTAGTAAAATGAAATTAAATATGTGAGAGATGTGTGAGATTCTCTTAAGAGCAAGGGTATGGCTTCTTGTAACTACCTGCAGTATGGACAGATTGATGAATATCTTAAATATCCCAGAGACCTGACATTATTGTTGGATATATTAGTAACTCCAGTTCCAAAGATTTTCTGCTGTCTCCACAGATGCCAGAAGCTTCAGGGGCTAGACAAGAGTCCTTTTCAAATTTCATATCATCTTTAGCCTTTCATGCACCAGCTGTGAAAATCAATTAGCCTTGGTGAAACTAAGCTGCTGTATGTTCTCAATAATGAAAAATACCAACTGTGCTCTGGTGATATTCTCTGTCTGTAAAAAGAAGAATGGTGCTTCTGAATTTCTTTCTCACATTTTTCCTCCATACAACTGCCTTTTTACTTCTGCTTTTGAAATTTACCAGATGTGCCAGACAGGTTAACATAGGACACTGTTTAAAAAGGAAAGAAAGCTATACTGTAGCCCACTTCTGACATTTGTGATTCCCTAAGGCTAGTGTGAAGCCAGCTCTCAAAGTAAAAAGCATCTGACTGAGTGCCAAAATTGACTTACACTAATTCCTTGATAATATTATGATGCCCAGCAATTCCTTGGGAATTTACAAGCTGTCCTCTTACAAATGTCTTCTGCTTCTTTCTTTGCTTAGGAGAACAAGACAGCATCTTTGAACTTGAGAAACTTGAAGACAAGGTTTGAAGAAGAGGATAGGAAGAATCTGTCTGCACTAATTACAACTTTATAGACAAAGAGAGAGGTGCATTCATCTAGTGTCTGACATTACTGATTTCAACATAAATAAGAACATGAATGAAAAAAATCCACTTTTAAGGTTCCAGTGCTTATTATCTCTTAGTCATTTTGGGTTTGAATTTGTGAGTTTATCTTCCCTTTCTCTCTCCCTTTCCCCTTCCCCTTCCCTCCCAAGAGTCTCAAGTTTCTTTGGTTCCTTCTACTGCTACTACTTTTAGTAGCCTACACAAATCTAGGAACAAATTAGGAATGGATCTGATTTAGATACAGAGTTGGAATAACTCACTGTGTAAAAACCACGCTTTAGAGAATTTTCTATACTCATTAAGCATTTACTGATTTGCTGAGAAGCACCTAAGTGCACTATTTCAGAGTGAACAGTGCTTTTCTTCAGCAGACAAATTAAATTTTGAGTTAAATCCCCAAATGTGCATGTTAGCTTATAGTATTATATCCTGGCATTTTTCTGAGCTTTTATTCACACTTCAGTGATATCAGTTACCTGTCACACCAAGGACTGAAATACCATTGGCCCAGTCCATTGCTTCTCACAAAATACCAGACAGAAGAGGTCCTTTCTGTAATTTAATTTTCTGAATGATAGTCCCATTATTTTATTCCTCAATTAAAATAAAGCATATCCAAATACAATGGTCCCACCTTTCCTTAAAATCTGAACTACAGAGCCACAGACTTTATTTGGCCAGGGAAGGAGTACGGGGAAAATATTGACAGTAAGTGTATAAAACCTGCAATCTTGGCAGAAGCAGTGTAAGGATACTTTGAGTTATCATTTTATGCCTGTCTTCTGATATGAAACAATTAGCAGATAGAAACATCCAGGTTATGCTTGGATTCTATGCCTGGACATGGAAGGAAATATAAAATATAAAGTGGCCTGTCACTAGCTCTGACTTTGGATAAATAATAGATATTGAATGAGATTTTTGTCCTCATGGTTATAGGACTATCTTTTTATCAGTAGGAAATTCAGTGAAGTGAACTGAAAAGAGCAATGCAACCAATTCTGTTGTAATTTCACTTCTTTATTAAAATAAGAAACTAGAGTGGTGTAAAAAGTGATGATTTGGTTACTTCTAACAGAATAAGTCCTACTTTTTCTTGTACCTCCTAGGTATGTTTTGCTTCTATACCACCTTCATAAAATAAATCATACCTGAATATATTATCTGTGAAGCATATTCAAAAAATTGAGTTGTTTATAGTGCTTACTGAGAAAAAAATTTGTAAGGACTTACAAATTGCATCATAGATCACCTAAAAATGAGTGAATCAGGGGCTTCTAATGTTTTGTTTGTTATTTGGTAGTGCAAAGAAATATATTGGAAATAGAAAAAGTCAGGGTTAGTTAGACATTTAAAATATATTTTATTCATATTGCTATAGTGTGTTCAAGGGAGACTATAAAGAAAAACCAGAAGAGATGTTTCAAGTATGTAAATCTTCTCTTTCATCTCACATTTCTTGAAGGTTGCTCTCAGTGATGATTTCCTTAGTTCCTAGATATGAGAAATAGACAGCCTATATGAACAGTGATTTTACTTTATATGGTCTTCAATTATTTTTCTCCATTTGCAGAGGCAAGCTTTAGTGTACAGCAGAATAGGAATTGACCTCCAGAGTTCTGCATCATTAAAGTGAACAAAAATAAAAAGATATACGAGATACTACATTAGTAATTAGCCTTGAATATTTTTGCTGCTTTTAATGTACTGATACAGTTTCAAACACCTTTCTTAAATTATATAGAGATATGTTTTATGCACTACAATTACGGCAATTATCTGTTCTTTCAATAGACAATGATTTTCTGTCAGTCAGAAAATTCTACCAATGGAGACAAAAAAACCCCCAAACAAACTACAGAAACAGAATTTGACCAAGTAGGGATTTTCATTAATTTTGGGCCAAAAGAACTTAATGGTATCTGATGTTTTTCATCCCAACAAAGTGTAATGCATCAGCTGCCTCTTTATTGCATTTTTATTTTCTGGAGTCAGTGTCAAAACAATTCTGAATACACCCATATATTATAACATGTAGCATTATACTAAAACATGCATGGCTTATTCAAACTGCCAGTAAGCAGAGAAGAGTTACTGTCTTTAGGCAAAGTTACCCAAGATCAACTTCTCTTGTGATCGTGTGTCAATGATGTCTGATCAAGCGGCACATTAGCCAACTACAACCACCACAGTGCAGTTCCATTAACTGCCGACATCCCAGCCCAGCTCATATATCCATCTAACATAAACCTGTCCTTCCTAGATCAAGTGACAAGGAGCTGGGACACAACATTTCACTGCAAAGCAAGGCCAGTCTACTAGGAACCTAAGGAAGGCATGTATCCAAGTACCACTGGCCTCAAAGAAGCAGCCACCTCCTCTCCATCTTTAAAAAGTCCTTGTCATCACCACAGTTTCAAATTCTCAGCCTGATGAAAAAAGAGTATAGAAAGGCTAGCACTGTGGAAGTCACAAAGATATATTTCAGGAACAGAATAATTCCATACGTCAACAAGAGCAAAACCGAATTTGTGGGCCAAACTCTACCAGCATAACTGTCTCAAAAGACCATCTGGTTAAACATTATTCTTAGTACTTCTTATTTATCTGGCCCTGCAGTCATCCAGAACCATTACTGAGATAGGTTGTTAGAAGTTAAGGACAGCTTTATATGCTGTTCTTTTGCCAACTTGATTCTCTATACACTAGTAATTTAAAATTTCCCAAACCATTCTTATCAATTATTGTTTTGTGCACTTAGTATCAAAGATGAGTCAGAGAAATTAATGGTAAATACATTTTCTTGTTCCATTGGACATCTCACCACTTTGACATAGTTTCTAATAATCACAGTATTTACCTTGGTAAAGTCCAAAGAACGGCTCCTTTAAAAAAGCTGATTCCTGTCCTGTTCTCATCAGCCTTATTTTTCCAAGGCACAAAGGATTTTTTTACTTTGAGATGAAAGCTTTGATTCATCTTTGCAACTCAGGCTGAAAGACTTTTGTCCATATTAACGCAATTTTACCTTTTCAGTTTCTGTTCCTCCACTCCAGCTGATGATTACATTCCAACCTTCACCTGAAAACCAAAAGCTCTACCAGCCCCACTGAAGTCAAGAGATGTTCCAATAACTCAATTTTTCACTTCACACTACTGGTTTAAACAGCCTAGAGAGAGAAACAAAATGGAAAAGATGTGTACTTGTCAATGTGAAACCAAGTAGAAAGCAATAGATTTTTAGAATAAACCCCATATTTTACTGAATAGCAATGTTATGGCAATAAAATTACAGCAACTTGTTTTACTAAATTGATAATTTAATTCCAAGATGAACTTGTTAGCCTTTAGGATGAGGAAAAAAAATAAATTTCAAAGGTAATGATATCCTCAAATCAATGTAGAATGTGTGGTCCACTTACTATGAATTTTACTGCTTACTCATAAATAAAATCTTCAGAAAGGTCTTGTGTCCTAATTAAAATCACACATTTCCAATAAAACTCTCTAAAGCTACCAACTGAAGGAAACTAATTAACAGAAACCAGTAATTCTGAATCTTAATGTCATGGTCCTAAATATTTATTTTATTCCTAAACATTTAATTTAAATGTCTTTATCTTATTATTACTTTGAAACAAGATGCAGATTGGTTTTGAAGCACCTACTTCTGCAAGATTTCTTCAAACAGTAAACATGTCTTTTCTTTTTCCTTTAAAAACAAGAATTTTTTAGGGTTTTCTTTCTTTTTTTTCCTGTTTATTTGTCTATTGCACAGTAAATGTGAGTTTATAAACTGCAAAACTCCCCATTAGATGAACTTTCAAAAAAAAAATTTTGAAATTTTTGATAAGCAGTAAGAAATGTGTATTTAAAGGTACATCTGCAAATCCATAGGTGAAATATAGAGTTATTCAGAGAGAAGAAAAAATAATTTGTAATATGTAATATGTGTTTCCCTTCTTACATGATAGCATTAAGCAAGATCATTTTATATAGCTTCTATACTCTTTTTCAGAGAATCACTACATATCAGACAATAGAATCCCAGTATCTGCTACCTTCCACACTTCCAGAGAAGTCTTCTATGCCTTGAGTATGTTAAGTCCATACTTTTCCTTTTGAACAAAAATTTTAGTCTTTTATAGTAATTCGCAACCAGAGGGCACTGACTGAGATCCTCTCTACATATGCTTTTAATACTGCACTTCATGAACTCTGGATTTCAGGGCTTCATTTCCTTTTCTCATCCCCTTTCTTGGCTCAAGGGGGAAATTCAAGGCATCAGAGAACATCAAATTCATCACTTGAAAATGCAGTGAGACCTCAGGACAGACTTACTGCTTTACAAATGAATTTAAATAAAAATAATTAGTTAGTGTTCTTTACTAAAAAAATAAAGATAATTTACCTCTATAGAGAAATTCTTCTTGAGATGCAAGACTTACTGGAATTATCCCTGAGGGTGATTCAATAGCACAAGAGTAAATATACCATTAGCCAATTACACATAATGACTCGAAAACAAATCAGTTGTGATGTCATTCAGGTGATTTATTAGATTTACTTCAAAGAATCTAATTCTAATCAGTATTTATTAGAGAAAACATTATAAGTATGCAGTACATAATATGTAGTTTTAGATCTTGCACCACAATACAATAATTTCAATACTTTCTTTCTAAAGTGAGGAAAAAATGAACCTTGAAGACAGTCTGTACTACATAAAAATTATATCAATGACTTCCTGAATTTTCCCAGACTTTATGAGTTTGAGGCCTGATGTGATTATGGGATTACTTTAAATGAATCTTCAATTTGATTTCACTTCTAGTATTATCTAACAGAAGAAACACAAATGAAGATATATTTTAGTGCTAGGATAATTAGATAGGAAGAGAAAGGAGAATGGATGTGAAGGATTGCCTGATCATGTCCTGGAGCTAAATAAAAGTGTATTGTTTTTACCTTGAATCCAAAACATTAGAAGACTTTTTTTTTTTTTTTTTTGGTACTCAAAACCTCAGAAGTGCAAGATGAAAAGTTTTTTCTGAAAAAGGGAAAATCTATAGTGTCATAAACAAGCACTTTCTCTCTCTCGCACTCATCACTATTGCAATAAATACAGAAATCACCTTAGCACAGTTCTATGAGAAAGTAGCTTTGATGCATAAAAAGTCAAAGAAAAAAATAAACCAAGACTGAAATGACCTAGCCAACATAATAAACTACAGAAGGAATAAATGACAATGGTATTCATTTATACAACATGGTTCTTTCTAAAGCCACAAATATACCTGTGATGTTACATTGCATCGGTGACAGTTTTCATGACTTTTTTTTAAAGCTGCGGCTATTGGGACAAACTACTCATAGGGCCTGTATGAGGAGTTGCTGCATAAGGAGCAATTCTAATGTTGGCTGGGTGGTCAGAGACCTGCCTGTTCCTGTAGTAATGAAAGGCATTCTCTGATCAGGGCTTGGAGGTGCTTCCTAGAAAGTCTTCCTTGTCATCTACAATCTATTTGTTTCTTCTCCAGATTTCCTTTTTATCTATTTCATGCCTACAACCCTGCTCCTTACCTTCCCTCCTTTCTCCATGGATTTTAGCTTTCATTAACAAGTACATCTTGAAAAAAAAAGTTTAAAAAATTGGGAGATTCCTTCATTCTTTCTGGCATTTTTTATCTTGGTGATACTAAGGATGTCCCAAATTCTGTGCACTTAATGTTAATTTGTGATCAATACTCTATGAAAGGAAATTAACTTCGATTGCCTAGCATAATCAAGTTTCACTGTTTATTGGCCTCTAGGTGATGTCCTAATAAAAACTAGTAAGACCTGCAATAACCCATGTTCTTTTCTTAGTTGTGCAGCTGTAAATTACTACAAATTACAGTTATTTCTGTAACTAAGGATTTATTTTGTTTTTAGTATAAATCTCCTCAGAAAAAAGTTTATTTGATTGCTTATTTATTTTCTTTTATTACTCCAATTGTGTGATGGGCTAAACAAGTTCCTCATAAGTTAGTGTGGGCCTCATGTTTTTGGCATAAATCCAAAAATTCATTTAAACCTGAAGGACACTAAAATGATGAAGAATTTAATCAGAGTTCCCTGATTAAATGAATCATTGTTAATAATTATTGCTTTTCTCCAATACCCAAAAGAAAAGGTAAAACAAGGAGAAATTGCTCATTGCTGAGAACCCATCACCAAGATATTAGTGCAGTTAAAAACTATGAAATTACCCTACAGTCTCACATGTTTCATCTTTGAGACAGGGCTACTGCAACTAAAGAAAAATCTACCAAAAACATACTGCATTCTGAAATATATATTAAAATGTGTCTGTAGTTTATCAACAAAATTTTATGTAATTTTTAAAAAACATATGCATGATAATATCTCAGAAGCTTGATCTCTTTATGATTTTTCTTCACAATTTATTTATTGAACTTCAGATGAAAGAAAATGATATTTTCAATTGTTCACTATAGCAATACAGTGTAACAGCAGAAGCAACAAAATGTTCCCTTTTTATCTGTCATGTACATGTGCATAACAAATGTGTTGTCAAATTTGTGCTCAGTTCAGAAACTAAAAGTTAATGTCAGTTCTTCAGTCTATATAAACAACATTGCTTGGATGTTTCAATGCTAATTTTCACCTGCAGAGGAGATATGAATTGAAGTATCTACAATGACATATATAATTTGAAGGGAGAATGCAAACAACACAAAGGATTTGCCTATTATGGGCCACAGGGAGCATATGAGTTTAATGAAATATAGTTTTTATTTTGTGGGTCTGGCTTAAAATCTTATCAATATAAAGACCTGATATCTTATCAATTAAGAATAAATTAAATAATCTATTTTGTTCTGTTTCGTTTTCAGCTTTGCCATACTTCTGTGCATCACAAACCTGCAGATATATTTGTTGCATGTTTAGTCTTGGTTTGTTTAAGAATAATAAACCAAATTAATGTAAACAGATAGTGTAATAAAAGGGTATAATTGTCTGACTGATATTATTGGGTTGCCTATTTTTGAAGAAAAGACTTAATTTTTCCTAGAAAGTAACATATCTTTGCAGGATGAGATAATCTCATCCTGCAAATGTGATTTCATGTTTACATTTAATCATAACTAGAGTACTTTTGGGGCAGTGGAATTTTTTATTAAAATTAATTCAAAGAAATGTGTGAATATGTATGACACAAAGACTCTGAGACAATTTTTTTGGATGTCAGAGAGAAACTGGACTGTATTTAGGTCAGATAGAAGGTTTGAAAGTCAAGATATAATGAATTGCTGCTCTGACCAATGTGATATCACTAGTGTTTCTACTTCAAATTAATGCAGATGTCCCCAGATTAATTAAAATCTCAAAAAACCCCCTCAAGTCTAGATCTTTCCAGAAATGGGATATCTATATTACTCTGCACAAATAGAATAACTTAAACAAAAAATATCAAATCAAGTCTCCTGATAGGAGAAAGATAATCTTGAGCTTAAGAGTACTGAATTAAAATTTGATGTATTTGGATTTTTACAATTTTTACCTTTTATTGTGATTGAGTTTCTATGACACAAAGCAATCACCATGGATAAGAAAAGCTCTCCTCAGATAAAATGGAACAATGCTATAATTTAATCTTTGGGATCTGCAGCTTCATTCTCCTACACTGAGATTTTGATCCTTCCCCTTTGTAAAAATAAAAATAATAAAAAAAAAGATTAATTTGAGAGTAAGGTGAAATCTAGAATCCTTTGAAACCATGAAAATTTGGTGATAAAATTACCTCTACACAACTACATAGACAGATGTAACTGTCTAATTTGTTGTCTTCTGTGTTGAAACAGTTTTGAAAAAAACCACAACCAAGCCCACCTCTTTAGTACAGTGTCAATGTCACTGTGCATTATGACTACTAAACTAATAAAGACAGAACCCTAATCTGCACAAGGAAGTTGGAGATTGCAACAAGGTTCCCCACAAGGAAGGAAGCATTTTGATCAGTTTTGCATGTACATCAGCTTTTTCAGTGTCTTCAAACTTGGAATGTGTTCCAAATAATTATTATTTTTCATGGATTTCTAATTCTACTTGCAAATTGAGCTGCTATCTTAAAGAAATCCGGAAACCCATTCTTTCAAAATAACCAACAGCTCCAAGATAACTTTGGATCATAGTTATTTGATTTAGTTTACAACAAGAGCTGAGGTTGAGCAAAATGACTGGCTGTTTCTCTTTGTATATTAATTAGATCACCCATTATCTATTTCATTCATGGAGACTGAGAGCCTAAAACAGATCAAAAATGTCAAATTTTTATCAACTGCTAATGAAATTCTGCTCATATGATTTGAGATACTGCTGAGAGGAGATGAAGCAGCCTCTGCTTCATCAGCAATTTAAAGAGCCCACAGGATAATATTTCTGTTTCCACACAGCAAAAAGCAGGGTTCTATGTCTTTGCAAACAAAAGAGATAAAAAATAGAAGGTATTCTAATATTAGTGGTTTTTTTGCTTTTTACACTGTGTTTTCCTGTTCTTTTACTTAGTAACTTTACAACAATCAGAACTGAAATCTCACAACAAGCTGCATATTATAACTGCCTTACTGGAGTTGTTGTTTCTGAGAGCTCGAATTTCAAAGAGCGATGGACACCCACCTTGATAAAAGACAAAAGAATGTTGTTGTATATCTGGTTTAAATTTCTTATCCCTTATTAAGCAAATGCATTGCTTTGTGAATTTTGTAACAGTGTTCTTGAACAAACAGACCTCATCTGCAAGAAACTACTGAAGTTTCACATTTTATTTCCCTGTAAATGAATTAAGGATGGGAAATAAAGTCTTAGAGTTTGAATTCATCAATAAAAATATCTCTCCATGACCCACAGGGCTCAGTAGTTTTGGCTTTTGCTTTCCACTCCATAATTTCTGGTGGGTGATTTTACTTGAGTTCTGCTAGTGATTTGGAAAAAAAAATCAAAGGAAATAAATCTTTGTACATTTCAAAATATGTTAATATATGTTAATATATTCAAAGTATATTAATTGTGGCAAACATTTTGTTGTTGATAATGGCATAATACTAATCAGTCTTCTGTTAGAAAGTGATTTAGCACAATAAAAAGTGCAAAAGAACATTAAAAGACAGGTAAAGATAAAATTACTGGATTAGACAGGCTTCTTCTAGGTCAAAGCAGGACACAACAATAGAATACATCTTGTCCTATCTGTCATGCTGCAAATACTCCAAAAAGCCTACTTCAAATATTTTCTTTAACATTTTGGTTGCAAATAAAAATTTATGCTCTGCTTCACAGAAGGCACTACATTTCATGCTAACCAACTCCATTCTGCTTTCCAGCATTCCCATGTATGTTCCTTCTGATCTCCCTTGTTTGGGATGACACCGTTCTGCATTTGTGCAGAACGTGACAGAATTAAAATCTCTTCTGCACCAGAACACTCCATGTTGGACAGTGATTCCACAAATAAAGAAATAAATAACATTGTAGAAATGAGAGATATTTTGTACACATATACACCAGCACTTTTCCATGAGTTTAATAACGCAGTGGTGCTGGAGCACAAATTCTAGTGTAAGTGTCTCACTGGAGTCACCACTTACCTTTGCTGGGGGCTGGCAAAGCCTGTGTTCCTGTGACTCTCATCATCTACTTCCAGTGATTAGGGAAGAGATTTGAGTAAACAATGCAGGCTGATGAATTCATATTTATTGGGAATGGCAGGCTAATTAGAAGAGATTAAATGTCTTGTTTAAAATGAAGAGACTTCTTTAGCCCTTCAGTACATGAATTTGCCTAAAAAAATTTAAGATCTCTTGTCTTTATTACAAGGAAAATACATGCATTTGATTCCACAGCTAAATTTGCACAAATCTGATAGACACCTAGAGAAAAACTCAAATATTTCACATATTTAATCTTCAAATTAATATGGAATTTAAACAATATATTTGGGGTTGCGTTTAGTTTTTTTCATAGGTTCATTTTAGTGGTTTCAAAGACACTGTACCAGGTATTCAAATGAAGCTGAAGGATGAACTAGTATTTCTAATGTACCATATTTTTCATTTATAAGCAGCTGATACAGCCTAGAAACTGCTGGGATTTACAGTATATCTTCAATGTAAGATGAAGGAAACAGAAACATAATTTTAAAAAATATTCACTCCAAGGACCGTGTACCCTGTAAAGAGCATCAAAGACTGCTGTAGATCAAGAGGTGAACAAGGCCTCATAGTCTAAAGCCCTATGGGGAAAATCAGATTATTTATTTTGCAGGTCCAGTAGTAGGTAGAACCATACAGATAAGTATTTCAAACCTGAAATAAACCTTTAGGTTTTTGTTGAACCCAATTAAAACCTGATTATATTAAAAAATAAGGATGCATGCCTAAATCACTTTGAAGTCTCTTGATATCAAACTTTGGTAACTTTATTGAAAAAAAATCTCAATGTAAAATTCATACAACCCAAAGTGACTCTGTATTGAGCATGTTCCACTTACAAATTTAGACTATAAAATGAGAAATGCAAATAGATATAACTGAAAAATATTAGATCCTTAGAAGATGAATTCTCAGTTCCTCATCTTCAAGGTATTGAAATCAAAGCTTTGCCTTCAATGCTACCTACCTATCAAAGCCAATCAAGAGCTCTGTTGTCTGTTCTCTCACTAAAGAAGTGGTACTAGGCAGGCATTGTCATAATTTTCATGTGTTACAGAAGTGGTAAAGTTAGGAGCAATGAACCTGTGCTGTAATAACAGTAAACAGTTAAGAATTATTCATTCCCTAAGTTAGGTAAGATGAAAGAATTTAATACTTTTTAAAATAATAATTCAGTTTCATTAGCTATGGCATATGGAGTTGCTTCAAATCCACACTGAATTAATATTAATAAGTAATAAATTAACTCTTCTAGTAACCCAGAAATAAACAGAAGTTTACTTCATTAACTTGCCTTCCTCACTGCTGCCACCAAATTTACTCCAGTTCAGCGGAAAAGAGAGAGAAAGATGATAAAGTATCTCTTGCTGTCTTTGAAAGAGAATCCTTGGGAAAATAAATATGACAGGTTCTCATCCGGTGTTGGTTTTTAAAAGGTACAAAACCTATCAAGAGCTCCAGAGGAAAAAAGCATTAAGGTTAATAATTCATACTGTAAGTCCCAGATATCTCCAGAAGAAAGATAAATAAGGAAATAACTAAGAGAAGAAAGTTAAAAAAACTAGGTCTCTGCAGTAAAGATGTTATGTTGAAAGGGAAAAAAGGAGAAGCTGTTTCAGGAAAACGTAGTTCAATATCCAATAGTGTAATTTGGAGATGTATGGCATCCAAACTGGATGTTAACCAAGTCTAGGCTTAGTGCAGTAAGTGAATTCAACCAGGCACAAGCCAGACTGCTCCTCTTAACTCTTCTGTTAGCAGATTCCACTGAGATGACAACAGCAGCCTCCAGGCTGTGTGTGCCCCTGGGGGAAGCAACCTGCCATGTTGCAGCAGATACAACCATTTCAAATCTCAGGGGGAGACATTTGATTGTTTCAGGAGTGTGTGCTCTTCAAATAGAAATTGCTTGTCTTCCCCAGGGATAATGCAGTGGGTTACTACAGCATTTGTAACTGCCACCACCTTGTCAGCAGCATGTAATTATGTAAAAGAAAAAACATCTACAGGAATTTCCCAGTAGACAAAAAAAACTTATAGTGTCAGGTGTCTTATTGCTGCAAAATGATTGTTTCCCTCTTTAAAGTCTTGAATTCTATAATGCATTGGAAAGATGCCAGATTCTGTGAGTATGGTATTGAAGATTTTGTGGCATTTTGAGTGACATGATTTTAGAAAGTCACGCCTCCTAAAACTATTCTTACAGTCTCTATCTGTAAATCCAGAAGGATGACACTCTACTCTGTGCTTGGGTTTTTCAGATGAAGTGTCAAAGGGAGATAGAAAGGGAAAGGGAAAGAGAAAGGGAAAGGGAAAGGGAAAAGGAAAAGGAAAGGGAAAGGGAAAGAGAAAAAACATCCAAAAAACCCCGGATAGAAGTCTCTCCTGAAGGGATAAGTTCTGTAGAAAATTCCATGACAGTTCAAGAATGCGCAGAATCCTAATACAACTGTAGTAGAAATGAAAGAACAGATTAAATATTAATATGGTTTTACTCACTCCAAAGTATGTATGAATTCTTTAGTTATTGTATGCTGTGTTGTTTGAAATCATAAAATTCATAGTACATTTATGCAACACCTTTTCTATAGATACTGTCTCAAAATAGACATCCCAAACCCTCAAACCATTGCAGCATGTAAATGAGGTGTTTTAAGTACTTAATTGATATTATATCATGTTTATTTTAAGTTTTCTAAGAATTCTAGTCACTTATGACATTTATAATATTTTTTTATCTTCTAGAAAATTCTAAATTTTAAAATTTAAACAAAAAAACTAAAACAGGAAACGAGAAAAATCCAAAGATTTCCATTGTCAATTGGTTATGGAGGCAAACCGTTTGCTGTCACTGAACCACAGCTCAAGTCCTGCCAAAATGTCGGTCACCAAGTGGGCCTGAAAAGCTGCATGATAGACTGCAGCTTTTCAAAAGCTAACTTATTCAGACTCATTAGATTCAGAACATCCTGCATGGCAGCAGCTGTGGGGATTTATTTTTCACTGTGTTCTTAAAAAGATTTTGTTGTTTGCACATTCAAACTCTTTTCTGAACTCCAGAAACCTTTGAAAATTCTTCACTTAGGAAAACAGAGAAAGGGCATGTCTGTAGGAAAAAGAGTGTTTTTCTAACCCAGCTTCACTAACCCAAGTAAATAAAATCCGTCTAATGCAGCAGTCAGACAAGTTATCTCAATCTTTGGTTGAGTTAAGCCCTTAAAACTTTCCAATGCCTGCAATGACTCTGTACAACAAATGACAGTATGCAATGTGAAGGATGTCTGCAAAGCAGTTTACTTACTCCACCAGTTTTGGTTCAAAGAGAGCCCATAGCGCAGCTGAAGCAATTAAAATTGCTGTCTTTACTGGTGTATTAACTTTAAATGATCTGAGGCAAGCACATTTAAGTTAAGAATACATTTTTTCAGGGTGAAGAAATTTTGTCCACTTTATCTCTAGGGTGAACACATTTTGGAGTATGATCAGGAGATCCAGGAGATCCAGTTATAGAAATGGAAATCAACAGCACACACCAGTCCTTAATGTCATAATGGCACATATGGCTATGAAATCCCTCTTAGGACAACAGAAATTCATCACTGGCCTACAGCTATCAAGGTTAAGGGAATCTTACCAACTTTAAAGGCGTTATGTGCTGTCACCACAAAGTGTTCTTCTGTAACATCCCCTATTTTGTAAATAGAGCTCCTGAATTCTGAGAGGTCTGAAAAAGATCAGAAATGAAATTAAAAATGGGTATCAATCTCCTCTGAAACAAAGATAATCACAAAGTTGTTTTTGCTTAATCAGGTTGCATTGCATCAACCATGATGATATCATATTATGGGGTTATCCCCTGTGTAGGTTCTGAATACAGTGACTGTACTGTTTACTAGCTATCATTCAAGCCTTTCTCATGAGTCTGTCAAATGTTTGAGTTATATACTTACAGCAATCAAAACCAACGATAGCTCTTATACGATTTCAATCTGCTTTGAAGTGCTTTAATTAGTAAATTACAAGCAACAATTTTTTTAAAATAAAAAGTTAAAATTTAGCATGAGAATAAGCAAAAAATATTATTCTATTTAGAAGTATCCTTTGTTGTTTTAAAATAGATTTATTTTTAAAATTATCTTAATTTTCTGAGGTAATTCCAGCAAAGGAAGAGAAACAAACGTGATATTCAGAAGTCGAGTTTTGAGAAGTGTCTGTGTAAACAACCTGATCTCTTCAAAGGACTATGGTCTTTTTAACATAAAATTCCCATCACAGAGAGTTGAAGACAGGTCATGTGGTCTGTCAAAACTAGTTTTAGCCGTATCACAATTGGCTGCACAAACAGTATAAATGGCTCCATAACACACTCTTATCCAAGAAATATATTTAAATTTTTTACTCTTTTGTTGACATATAGTAAGATCTAAAGAGAGTAAAGCAATAATTTTTTTTTCTGATAGAATAAAATTTAGAGAAAACTTTAACACCTATAAGACATGATGACTTATTATATGGCTAGTAAAAAGCATGTTTCTCTATCTGGCTTCCAATTAAATCCAATATATTTTATCCACTCTATATTGAGTGTCCTGTGAAGATGAATAAATAGTGTTTCTACGTAGGAAATCAATTATAGTGTAAAAAAATCACAGAGCTTTCAACTCTAAGTGGTGTTAAAATAATAAAATAAATGTATTGGTGTGATTTTCTCTTTTCTCAGAATACTTTGACTTACCTAAATAAAGATTGCAAGATATAAACTTGAAGTTGTCATCACTTGAGAATTAGTGTTAATATAACCAAGAGTGTCTATCATTCCCGTGGTATAAAAGCAGATTCTTTATGTTACAATACTTGAAGCACAATGTTTTTTGTTACTACTGCTGCATAGTAATGACAACTTGAACACGTGAAGTCACTCAGGCAAAACCCACAAATATGTAAACTCTCCACAATGTTATCAAAATGCAGTTTAAAAGTGTTAAACGTCAATTTCATTTCCTTTGGAAGTTAGCTGGTTGTTTCTTCTGAATCTCAAGGATTTAGACTGATGTCTGTGCAAATTTCCAACTGCACATTTCCTACAGTTATGCAGATACTTTAGTGATGGTGGATTTTGGTGAAATTGGGACTGTGGTAGTGTGAACTGATCTTTTTATACTATAAACCATGCTTTTGAATATACTGCAGTTTTAACAGTTGAAACTACTTATCTTGTTATTCAAAACTGCAACAAGCTTTTTTCTTGGTTTTTTTTTTTGAGAGGTGCTCAAGATTGTATTTCTCACATGACTCCTGGTGAAGTGATTTTTTTTCTTGAAAATGATGAAAATGTTTTCAAAAATAGAGATGGGTCATCTGGCCATGTTGCAATGCAATTTTCCCCAGACATTTTTCTTTGCAGAAAAACTAAAGCAGTAGTAGACAGAACAAGTGGCTAAAAAGTCTCTGTGTTCTCTGTATTTCCCACTGTCATGTCAGTTATATGGGTCTACTTTAAGTTTGGAGAAATGCCGAAAAAAGAGGATAAGGAAATTTATAACTTTCAGCTATATTAAGCATCTGAATATGTATAATGGAATTTGCCAAACAGGTGAGGAAACTGAAGAAACAAGTAGATAATAAAAAACCTGACAACTTCTGAAATGCTGGGGTTATACATGCTCCTCAGTAAAAAAGAACTGTTTGTTACCAAAGCGCTTTCAAAGTATATATTATTATCATCATCATCATCATCATCATCATCATCATTATTTTATAGTTTTATACCTTTCCAACTCAGGTAATTTTTTTCTCTTTGGTGAGCTCAATCATGCATCTGCTTCTCTTCTGTCACTTGCATCAATACAGTGCTCAGTAAAACAAGCTGTATATATAGGTCCTGGAGTTGTTTATTTACTGACACCTCACGGATTTCTTTTTTAGAGGTAGCTGTTTTGCATATTTTTCTTTTGTAAGTTGCCTTCTAGATATTCAGCAGCCAAATAGACTGGAATGCCAGAGTGTGCTTCACATTTGCATTTCATGGAATCATGTGTAACCTAATAACTTTGAGAGCACATTCTATTTACTTAGATGACATCATCCACAGTAAAATGAGATATATCCCAATATTTATCTCTGATTTGTCTAAAAAATGTAAAGATACAGAGTTTTGAAATGTTTTTCCTGTAATCAGTCTTGCAAACATTAGTTTGGAAACATTTCTACCAGTGATTAAAGGCCAGCTAGATGCAGAAAAAAACAAGAACTCAGCCATTTATTGTAAAATTTTTAAAATTAGATATTTTAATGATTTGAGAACAATTTTCTAACTATTTTCATAATAAAAATTATACCACAATCAACTTCTACAAAAGTACTTAAACAGTTCCAGAAGGATATCCGGTTCTACAACACACAAAAGAGTGAAATTTTGTATAATAAAAAAATTAAATATATGGGATTTTTTCCTGTGTTAAAAGAAAAATTAAATAGTAGAAAATGTAGCACAGACAAAAAAAAGAAAAATAATGTTTCTCTATATATGTTTCCATGTATAAATGCACATATGTAAAAGATACAGAAATGTTACTGCATTTGTTGAAAGTGATAAAAGAAAATATTTATTTGGTTTTTTTTTTTCTTAGTGCAGAATTCTTTTTACCCCATTAAATGTCTCTGGTTTCTTGTCTACACACCATACATTGCAAAATTAGTCCCTGTTGGATATGCATTAGTACTTTGTCTAGTCTAAACATCTTGAGCAATGGAATGTCCATTGGGAGACTTATTTTCCAGAGTCTAATACATCTCACTGTCAGAAAATTGTTTCTGATATTCAGCCTAATTTTTTCCTCCCTTAATTTCCTCCCATTGCTCCTAATTACATCTCCTTATGCCACCCTAAATCATTTGTCCCCCTGCTTAGTGTTTATGGCCTTCAAATACTTGCAGAATGTTATCATATCCTTGTGAGTTGTCATTTAGCCAAATTCTGTGTAGAAATGTATGTAAATTGGCACTACTATATTGATTTATGCTATTTATACCACCTGAGGATAAAAAGCATGACATTTGATTCCCATGGGAGGGTATTTTATTCCAGTTTGTGTCATGACTCACACCTGCCTAGAAGGAGAAGAAAATTATGCTTCAAACTTTATGTGTTTCATCTAGTCCCCATGGCCTGCTACTGTTGCTTTAGTCTGCAAAACTGTGATTGGATTCAAATACATATATATGTCTATATATATATATCTATATATCTATATATATTATATATATATCTGTGTGTGTGTGTGGGCATGTGTGTTTAATATACCTCAAATACACAAACACTGTGCAAAATCTCTGGTGCCAGCACTGTTAACATATTTGAAAAAGGGATGACCCTAATAGGGCAAGGTTTTAGGCTTTTTCTACGTGCAATTAATATACTTTTCTTCTGGACTGGTAAACTTTGGAGGAACATCATTGAACCCACTCAGGGTTACATTACCATGTTTATGTCCCAAACAGAAAACTCTTCTGAAGAAAACAATGAGTCCTTGAAGGACAGTAGGTAGCTCCTTCTGAACAGTCTTTATCCTCTTACCATCACCCTTTCTGATCAGACAACACATGGAATTTGATGACAATTCTGAAACACCACTAATTGCTGGAATAAATCATATTTCCTGGCAAATTAGTGATTGCTTTTCAGCAAGCTCCAGTTCTGCACTTTTTCATCAAGTTCCAGTTCAGCTAACAAAAACTTCCGGTGTTCGCTGTACCATATAATTATCTAGATACATGTGTACTTCAATCAGTGGTACAAGATGGATTGGGTTATCACAAGAGAGATTTGTGTGATTTTCATATCATTCAGATTATAAAATAGCTGATAACCTGAGAAGTAGCTTCCCAGCTCTATGAATTTTATCACCCTTGTTCATTCTGTAAACGCTTCTTAGAGGACAGAACTGAATTCAGCACAGATGTAATCTTCTTAGCACAACTGCAGTTTCATATGAAGAAACACATAAGCATAACAGTAGACAGATAATAAAGATTCCTTGTTGCCTCTTCAAAACAGCATGGGTCTAAACCAAGCACACGACAAGGCAGGTGGGTTTCAAAAAAAGAGCATCTCAAAGTGTCTCTCTGACAAGCACACTTCCCACACATGGCTTCTCAGTGTCAAAACTCTCACAGCAGGAGCATTAGGAAACCATGCAATGTGACCTAGGAAAGCGTATAGGATATAAAATGTGGATGTTAGGATCTAAGGTGCTCTTTTATCAGCACAATAATCACCAAATTATTCAGCAAAGAGATTAAATTTGTCTATGTAATCCTCATACTCTTTTAACACTCTTTTTAATGCCAGTGTTAAGTCTATTCATTACAAAAATGAAATTAATCCTTAACAGTTAGGAATATTATTTCTAGGCATTACGACAAACATTATAAGAGAGTCACAGTAATACAGATTAAAAACTCCCTTTAAGAAAATGCCTGTAATGCAGTTGACAATGATCTGAAAACACTTTGGGAGGGTGTAACTGCTGCTGAGCAGGACAAAATGAGCAGGATGTCCTGTGCCCCTTGCTGCAGTCTGCACGGCACCCATCTGCATCTCTGGAGCTGCACATGAGGAATATAATCATGAATGAAAGCCACAAGAATACATAAAAGTGCCTATTTTTCACATGGCTGTTTCCATGTCAGCAGACACTCAGAAAAACAAAAAAGGGGGAAGAAATGCTATGTTGCAATGGAGAAATAATCACCCATTATCAGTCAGTCCTAATGGACAAAAAATGATACTTTCATTGCAGAAAGATCCCCTCAAACACATAACTTTTCCTCCATTAGAGAAGCCTTCAGTAGGCCACGAGGATTAACAACAAAAAAGTCATTTTGCCTAGAGTAAATAAGTAAATAGATAAATTTTCTGTGCTACTAGAATATCAATGAAGGCACTATTTCAGCTTAAAAAAGACCACACCACAGGGGATTCACTAAAGATTAGTTTTTCCAAGAGCACTAATTACTCTGAGAAATAAAATACCTCAAAAATTCCTGCAGTCAGTTCTTCCAGATTTCCAGTTTTCAAAGCTGCAAACTGTATCAGTGTAGATGTGGTAGCGAAGGTGCTGGGATTAATAAAACTTCTGACAAAGGTAAATCACGGGTATCTGGCAAAAGCTGTCACCTTCATTATCTGCCATGTGTTTGCCTAAGCATATTCTTCTTGAATTGCATTACTAAAATTGCAAAGCTTTTTCCTAATGATGTTTGGTACTGTAAACTTTCAACTCAATCTTATTTCTTTATCTCACCAGGAGTCTATCAAGTTTACACCCTTCTGGAATTTTCATTTTAAAACATTTCAAATTGCTCCTGTTTAGTTTATTTGTACCTTTTCTCTTTGATGGAGCCCCACTCTGTTTCTGTATGTGTGCGTGTGTGTGTGCATGTGTGTTGTTATTTGTCCCTTTTGAATGTTTTCTAGGCTGAAGAATGTAATAAAGAAAAATAAATAATTGTTAGGGCCAAAAAAGGTCTGTGACATGCTTCCAAATTCATAATTTCTTCTCAGTCCTGTCAAATTGGGCATTACTAGCAGAAAACTGCCTTTCTTATTGGGAATAAATACCATAGCAGCCTGGACTTTATTATTACTGAGTTCTATTCATCACTATTATAAGAAAATCTAAGTCAGAGAATTTGCATAAAATGTTTGATGTGGGAATCAGGTGTACTGGTAGAAAAAAGGGGTACAGTGATCAGGTCTCACCCAAGATGTGCTCATGTTGCAGTTTTGGTGAATATCTACATAATCCAGTTAACGTGTGGCTATTTGGTGACAAATGCCAAAGTTTTTTCAAGACTTCCAAGTTTCCCCACCTCAGGGGGGCGTGGGGGGGCGGGATAACAATCTTAGAGAATGCTGGGTGATTTTCTAGTGTAAAGTCATTCAGCTACTTGATTTGTGATCTTGATTTGTGATCTTTCCATTTGGTCATGTAGATACTCAGATACAGATGAAAACTGAGCAAAGTTTAAAAAGATATTTTCTTTCTGAACATAAATTAAAAAAAATATGTAGAATACATGAGTTCTGATTTTCAGAATGGTTTTTAAAATTAACTTCTGGAGAGGAAATATGACTTTGTTGAAGGCAATTTGGGCCTTAGCTTGAGATTTTCAGTATAGCATCCTGGCAAACTAAAGAGTATTTAGTCATTTAGGAAGGTCAGCTGTAGCTGTGGGATGCTAACTCCCTTCTTTTTTAACAGGAACAGAGATGTTATTTCATAAGATGTTTTACAACATGAATTCAAATATTCTGAATATTCCTCAAAGCACAGGACATTTTTCCCTACACTAACTGTAGCAGACGTCTAGCAAGACCAGGTTTTTCAGGCTAAAGTGAATTTCCAGATATCCAATTTATTTTCTCTTTCTAGCCCAACTTATAAAATTGATTTTCCTAAATTCCAGCAATATTTATAAAGACAAAAAAAAAAATGCTGACATATATCACTACATAAGAAATTTAAGATAAGGTTCCTCCAAACTTACAAGTACAAAGTAAGAAAGAGATGAAGGTCAACAACATGTTTAAGTGTCTAATTTATGGAATTTACTGGAAAGTTCATGGGCACTCATGACTGTTCTGATGGAATCTCCCAGCATGAGTAAATCATGTGCTAGTGTTCCATATGTAGTGTTAGGCAGGTTGAAAATTGAGCCACATGTAGCATAAATTTTGACTATACATAGCAATAGCAGAAAAACAACTTTCCCTGTGTTTAATTTATTCAGCTTTAGAGAGACATAGAATTATTGCACTTGTATTGCTATAAATATATCCTTAGCAAGTCAACATCATTAAACCTGGACAGAGTACTTTTAGGAATGGTAAAACAGAGGCAGATTGACCAAAGTCTGTTGTTTTATCCAATTCAACAGAAGTCATTAAAACACACAGTTTTCACTTAAATTTTCAACTGGAAAATATATGAAATTTGTATTGTCACACTGAATGTAATAATTTCTAAATGAATGCAAATAAAAAAAGAAAAAACCAGAAATTGAAAGTGAAAGGCAGTTGGTGTTTTATATTAAAAAACAATTAATTTCCTGACAGTAGTAATTTTGATAATAGGTCTAAAGGAACTGAATTAGAAAAAAGTGGTGCTTAAAACTTGCCATGAAATACATAGGTAGGTGCAAATGCATCAAAATTTACATCAATTTATATTTATTTCTATAAAATTAAGAGTTTTAATTTTTTTGAGAGATTATATTGATGTTACTGTACTAAGTTTAACAACAT
Source organism: Corvus cornix cornix (assembly GCF_000738735.6). Lineage (NCBI taxonomy): Eukaryota > Metazoa > Chordata > Aves > Passeriformes > Corvidae > Corvus > Corvus cornix. The sequence continues at coordinate 19,053,316 of NC_046335.1, read as the reverse complement.
GTTAGACCTCAAATAGTTTGCCACTGAAGTAAGTGATAATCTTTCTCTTGGCCACAGTAGATTTCAGATCAGAAACTATGTTTGTGACAGGGAAATTTGTGAGTACCTCTTTTTCATATCAGTGAATGATCTGATAACACCCCTGATGCATTTCACAGCAAAGAACCAAGCAAAGAAAATTACAGGCTTTGGCAGTCTCCATTTCATTCTTGCTTGACTTGCAGGTGTTCCCTTGCTTTCAAATACTTGTGGTCTGGGCATATTTTCAGCGTAGACGAAATTAGGGCTTTCCTGCTATTGAAAAGAAAAAAAGTAATTAACATTCCTTCTTTACAGTGCAATGGATAGTAAAGAGAGTAGGTTATTGCTAGGATTTTCCCCCTTTTTTAAAGATGTAAATTTTTACATCTGTTTTAAAACTACATGCAAAATCATTTTGTTCTTTCTTGGCAGGGTTACACAGCGTTCTTTTTGCTTTCTTCACATTTTTGAATATCACAAACAAGCAAGGTTTGTCTCCCTTTGATGAAGTTTTTCTCACATTCTTGTCTTTTAAGATCTTAACATCTTTCTTTTTAAAAAGCAAAAGCCAGACTCTGTATTCCTTTAGGGTAAGTAGGAAACATTTCCATTTTTTTCTATACATTCCTCACATGTCTGATTGTGCATGGTACTGGAAAGCACGTACATGCAATGTTGCCTCTAGAGTACTGATATCTTTTCTTCACTATGCTGTCAAGAATTTATGCCAGTACCTCTGACTTTAATCTGAAAAGGTCAGGCTGTTAAATATATAGAAATAATATAGCTCTTCTTAAGCTCTATCTGAGAACAGATAGTAAATCATCCTTAGAAAAACAGAGATTTTGGGGGTTTTTTGGAGATAGGCATACCTGAAAGTTTCTTCAAGGCTGATTGGAAGAAAGTGAAACATAAGCTGGTATTCATAAGCCATGAGAAGGTACTCCTTGTGTTGTTAAATGCCATTAGGGCAGTTACAATGGTTAGATTTGGAAAAAACAATAGAGGTAAGTAATCTATTAATCCATTTCCCACCTTCTTTTCTGCCTGCACATTGTCTCAGAATAAGCTGCTCCTCAAAAGCTTATTGTAAATCATTCCATAAATGTTTCTTTCAAAATTGGCATTCGAAGTAAGAAGTCTGTAAATGCATATACATTTCACAAAACATGGTTATGCAATCTGTTAGCATAGGTGGTAAATGAATATTTGAAATTAATTTTCCATAGATATTGTAATTCATAATATTTTAAAGTTACTGTTTCTGTATGTGTATGTATTTTCTTACATTTTTATTTTTCTTTATCTCAGAAGCTAAGTTCCTAGTCCATCTGTCTTTTTAAGATTTGATAAAAGTTTAATGTCCAGTTTGAGGTACCAAAGGAGGAAGATTTGTGGCTTATACATATCAATCTTATCAAAGTTTCTGTTCACTTAACATCATTAATGCATCGTAAGTATCAGAACAACAGGAGGGATACAAAGTGTCAATTAAAAAAACCTGTTTACTATTTATAATTAACTGTTTTTCTTTCACTTACCCTGTGTGCCTACAGAAAATTCTGACTGTGTGCTCTTGAACTTTGGGGTTGATAAAGTGGTACTAGGTAGAAAGCCACTACAACAGCTTATATATGTATATAGAAATTTTTAACTCAAGGTATGTAAATGCTTTGCACACATCTCTTGTCCCAATATCACAGATAACAAACAATGCTACTTTTCACTAATTTAGCAAATTTGAACCCATTAGATAAGCAAATTAAGGTAAAGAAAACAAATGGCAATGCCACACTAAAGTTCTGAGAGGCAGAGCCATTTTTGAACTCCAGTCTGCTGACATACAATGTGCACCAGTGTTGACCCCCATGCACAATATTACTTTTAATAGTAAGACTGAGACAACACAGTTACAGAATATCAGAGAAATAAAAAATTGGTAGTGGCAAGTTGACTTAAAACTGTACTCATATGGGAGGGTGAAAGGCATTAACTATTGTCTGATAAGCAAATGACAAGGATGCACTGCAATGACAGGGAAGGCATCAGTGTCTTATTACAACCTTTGTACAGAAGAAGATTTTATTCTGCTTTTCTATACTTTCCTCAGTTGTCCATATTTGCTGTCTCTTTAGCTTCCAGAAATGATAAGGAGGATTGATTGTACTGTTAATGCAGTTTTGATCAGTCTAAAGCACAAAACCTAAACTGTCAAGATTCAGTACAAGGATAAAAAAGGCAGTAACCAGGAAAGAGGTGTTTATAAAGGAACATATATCGTAAAATCTTTGCAATAAACTGGGTTGTAAGGAATTTTGTTCTTTAGTATTTAGCATTACTTTTTCTTCTTTTTTTTAGCAGTGTAAAGAAAGGATGGTTCTATAGGTAGATCAACTAGGTCACAAGAAACTAAGTTAGAAATCCAAGCCCTGTTATAATTAATTCAAAGGTATCTGTTCGGACAAGAGAATTGGGAATGACTGCTACTATTTTAGGCATCTTTATGGAGATAATAAGGCCCTCTACAATTGTGTCAAAAAAAGAATTTGATATTGGGAGACTTGTGAATGTGAATTTCCTGGTTATGAGAATAATTGACAAATACAAATACAGGAAAAATAATGTCCTAGACTGCTGTAGAAACACTCTAGAAAATGGTCCTTCTGCTATTTCTTCTGTCTCTGTGTTCCAAGACATACTTGAACTGTCTTAGAAGAAAAGGATTTAGGGCAAACAGGAATGGAGGATATATTTATCCAAAGCCTTGTCTCATATTTCCTATTTGCTGGTTTTAATTTGTTATCTTTTAGCACCCAGACTTCTAAACTTTCCAACATTTTGTCTGTTCAATGTACAGGGAACCCAGCCAATGGATTATATTCACAGATGGCTATAAAGAGACTGTACACTGATACGTCACACCTTGAGTACCCAAATCCTTTGTAGACCCTACACATCCTGCTCCTTTGCCTCTTGCTTTTAAAATGTATACAATAGCACGTTCTTGCCTATTTAGGGCAATGGAAGGAAAAAAACATCAAGTACAAGGGATACAGCTAAATAATTGTAAAAATACTGCTCTCAAGTATCTAACTCAGATGCAGTAAACATTACACCAGACTTCAGGCTGCCAAAGACCATCTTTTTCAGTGATCCCCCATAACTTTTAATGTTTTGCCAAGGAAAAGCCATCATACAAAATGAAAGCACACTTTGGTTCTTTCATATCACTAGCATAAATATAGAATTTCCTCAATGCGTTTCATCTCCCTTTTCCCGCCAGATGCCAATATCAGTGTTTCAGAGTGTTGGTGAAAAAATTAGAATGCTAGAATAGTGAAAAAGATGTTTTGGAAAAGGCTCAGATATTTCCTTGTAAATAAGGATGTAATGTTCAAAGAAAATGACCAAAATGGTGATGTTACATGGCTGAACTCTCATTTAGATGGTAACATTAAATATCCCTCTTAGATGTGTTCAGCATTTCAAATTGGAGACAGAATGCCAGAACTCCTATGCAAGTTACTGTAAAATACTTTGGTTCATAGAATGATGAAAAAATATCAAAACTGGTAAGTAGTAGTATTAAATAAGTATTGCAATTGACATGGTAGCACTGCAGCAATACCAAAGAAGATGAACCAAATCACCCAAAAAATAGCTGCATAACACTGTATGACAATGTGTGGGCAGCTGGCATAAAGAATTGAGACCTTTTGAACTGGCGTATCCTGTCCAAATACATTCATTATCTTCATTGCTCTGCTTTGTGTTTTACATGCTGAACAATGATTCAGTCTCTAAGGTTCTCCTATAAGATTATCCTTTGGAAGCGGGATAAGAACAAAGCAGAGGGAAAGGAGAGGCTTATATGGAATTTTGTCATAAACTCAGAAATACCGACACTGCTTGTTGAAACCAATGCCAGCATATTCTCCTGAGAACTGAGTAGAACAGCAATAAACACTCAAAACCTTATTTTTGGAATGTGTTGCAAACTACTGTCTAAAAAGTCACTAACCAACACCCCCTACCTCCCCAAAAAAAAAACCCCACCCCATCACCTCTTCAGCAATTCTCCCAGTATGGATTTTGCTGGTTTAAAGTCAGAGTATTTAAGAATATAATAAGCAGATATGGATTGGAGAATATTTCAGATCCAGATGCTGAATGACTTTGAATCAAAAGAAAGAGCTGGATCTGAAAGAAATTACAATAATGTAGCTTGGAACCTTGGGAACACAGTAAATTGATTATGTGTCAGACACCCTGTAGAAAAAAGTAGGAAAAGAGAAATTACGTGAAGGATGTACCCAAAGAGGAAGCTCTTCCCTGGTTATGCAGTGAACAAATCTGAGGCAAAATATTTGACAATGAAGGGGTTACACATATATATAATATATATATGCACATGTGTATGTGTATTTGCACTTTTAAATTTATTAAAAAAAATAGATCAATTTTTTTCTGATATACTATCTCTTTATCATGATCCTGTTAGATTCCAAACTATATTGCTGTGATTTGTTTTCCTTTTATGCTAGTTATCACAGTTTTATTGCCACCTTTACTTTCAGTTGTCCCTCATATTTCTCTCTTTCGGTAGGTGCAATATCTGTCTGCATAGGTAGATTTCAAGAGGCAGTGTGTCTATATCAATGCTCTCAGGAGCGCACTTTCAAAGCAAATCTCACAGTTCTCTTCACATATCTTTGGTTCACACAGTGGAATGGTCCAGACTCAAAGAACTGGATTCCAAGAATATGTGGCCTAGGGGTACATTTATTTCATTCCTACTACAAATAGGCATTAAGATTTTGGTAACAAACAAGAACAAATGCAAAGGAGTCTAAATTATAGATATTCTTTTGCTACTGTAGATACTAGTTCTTCCAATATATGACCTCTTGAGCCTTCAGGTTCTTCAAGGAACAGCATAAAGAATAAAAATGACTAAGAAACCTGTTTCACTTCTGCTCACAGGATGTGCACATTTTACAACTGTATGGTAAAGATTTCTCGAAATAAGATACCTTAGCAATGAAAGTTTCTGCTTTTTTTCTGTCCATAGATTATAAATCTGTGAACACCAAGAAGTCTTAGTTTCAGAACAGTTCATAGACAATTTTGAAAAGCCTAGATTTGCTAATCATCATTATTCCATAAAAATGTCAACCTCTCCTCCAACTCCAATCCCATATGCTCTTGATCATGATCTTCTGCCTTTCATCAAATGCGGCCCTAAATGAACTCCATTCAGTCTTTTCACCCCAGCACAGTTCACCCAAGTTCAGTGATAAATTGTAAAAGGCAAAAGAAGGAAATCTGCATTGTATCTGTATCTTTCTTAAACTTAAAAATCCTTCCAGCCTGATGAATTAAAAATTGTTCACAAATTTACAATCTCTTTGTGTTAGACAGAGAAGAAATGTAAACCCTTGATGTTGTGTTTAAGTTTCCTTCTAACTATTTACTTTCAAGAAAACAACAGTTTCATTTTCATTTTACTTGGTTTTTTTTTTTTTTTTAATTATTATTCCCAGGATAGTACTAGGGAAATTTAAATTTGATGGAATCAAAACCTCAAAACATCAGAGATCTGGTTACTGAGTTATTAAAAGCAGCTCAAACATGGTGTGAGCAAGAAACTAAATTAAATACTGTGATTAGTGAGAACAGAAATTATATTTGTACAATTACATCTATTCTGAAACTTCAAAGAAACTCAGGTATGGGTCTTACCACCCTCAATCTTCTCAACCTATAGAATCATAGAGTTGTTTGTATTGAAAGGAATCTTTTAAAGATCATCTAGATCAACCTCACTGTTGCTTCATTAGATCAGGTAAAGTCAATGGCTACACATGAATTGAGACAATGTGCTCTTAGCTCTATCCCCTTAAAAATCTTTCTTTCTTCACCAGTTGTTTACAGCCCTCATTACCTATGGCATGCTGTATTTAAGTTTTATAAACTTCTAAACAAGAATGTGAATTTTTGAGTTGTACTTATATTTTGGTGTTCCTTAGGAAATATAAAAGTAATATTGGTCCATCTTCTCTGATGGCTTAAATCATCACAGCAACACTGATTTATGCCAACTGAGACTATCTCACAGTAATTCCATTCTCTCTCTGTTATATGCTGTCTGTATGTCTTCTGCACTGGTGAGTTAGTTTAACCAACATCTACGGGGACTTTCCATTTTTTCAATTAAGAGAGAGGTCATTAGGGGTAGAGTTTTGAGAAAATACAGAAAGCTATGTAAGGAAAGGTCTTAAGCTCATAAATGTTCTTAATTATATATTGTGTCCTTAGTGTAAAGAATTACCTTCAGGTCATTCTGTCTCTTTTATCAGAATAAATCACCATCATCATCTATTCACTTGTGCATTCAATTCATGACATAATAGTGTCAGAGGTGGCACAGAATATACACATACATACTCAAATTCCAACACAGTGACCCAAATTGTGTCTACAGCTGCCAAGCAGACTGCCATAGACATTTAACAGAAAGGGCTTGTTTTGAAGAAATATTTGTTCCTATGAAGGGAGGCAAATGGAGCAACGGCTTAGTGAAACAGCCCAAGAAACTAAATTCAAAACACATTTATCTCTTAACTGAAAATAAGTTTGAATACCTCGTGTTAATGGTCATATTCGAAAAATACCACAGTATATGTCCTAAATGACAACTTTTACTTCAAATAGAAGACACTGGAAAAGAACAGTACTAAATTAGCAGTGTTGCATCAGTACAATTTCATGGCAGAAAACAAGAAGTACAAAAATTAGAAGGTTAAGTTTACTCTGTATTTTAGCAGTTGGGTGAAAAAAAATTATTCTCCATACAGAAATATTTAATCTCAAATTTTAAGTGTGTACACATCATTCCTCAGGAAACTCATATCCTTGGCAGCCTAATGATTATGGACAGTAAAAATAGTCAAAAGTTTTAAGTTCAATGACCAGATTTTCTGGAGAATTTTCTGAAGAATTCCTATGTGACCACATATCTGTGTCATATTTGCAAAACAGGAGAATTCTACATTTGCACAGTGCAGCTTTACAAGCCTATTGGGGACTGCGAAGGCTTGGGCAGAACAGCTCTGGTATATCTGATTTCACAGTGCATGTAGCATAAAGTCATTCTACAAGAACAGAATAGCTTTCAGGTGTTGGACTTGCTGTGTACCTGCAGATCAGTTGCATAATATGTGTACATCCAGCACGCATATGTTCCTGAACTCACCAATCACTGCCAGACATAACCTGAAAAAAAATGTAGTTATCTTGAGAAAATTTCTCCACTATCTTATGGATGACAATCTGACATTGAGCTTCAATTTCCACATTATGGATATGTAATGATACAATACCTCCAGTCAAAGAACTTAGGAAACATAGATCATGAAACACATACCCATAAAAAACCATCCTTCAGCAAAAGGTCTTAATACAGCAGGTATTTTTAAAGCAATAATCTCTTTAAAAAAATAACTAATTTACTTACTTTTTTTTTCCAAACTGATCCCTTAACAGAAATTTGGGAAGCAAACAAAAAAAAAAAAAGAGTACATCACCAAGTATTATAACTGTATTTGATGTTTATGCAGCTCTGTCTTTTGTTTTGCTCCTCAAAAGTCATGAGGAAGTAGTTTTCTTCTTGTCACAAGCTGTAAAGCAGCATGTATTTAAAAACCAAGCCAGTTTTCAGAAATTTAGTAGGATGATAATATAAACAAGTATTCAGCATTTAAACTGGGAATGTAGTCTAAGATTTTTCAAATTTAGCCTATTACTTTTTAAATTAGAGTAAAAAGAGAAAATGTAATGAGCAGTTTGAGATGACACCTGACCTCTGTTTCTGAATAAGTCCCCAGGTTGATAATTAATCCTCTTTAAGTTCATAGACATGTAAACAAAAAGCTATTAATTTAAGGAAGAGTAATTCCTCTTAATTAGATATAATTGACACAGAACTGCCTAATCAAAAAAAAAAATTAAATTCATGTAAATAGGGCTTACTTCAAGACAGGAATTTAGGTTGGGCTTCTGTTCTTAGTGAATTATCCAAACCTTAATTACATCAGTGGGAGTTTCCACATTTGCTTCATTGCATCAGGCCATGGTCTCCCCAAAAGCAATGAGCCATGGTAAAACTTGATTCCAACACTTTCAAGTTACTTTTTGAAGTGGCACTGTAGATAAATTTAGACTGTTCTATCAACATCTTGAATATGAACTGTAACCTCATTTCAACTGAGTGAGCTTATAAAATATATTTTTGTGATAGATGATTTTTATTTCTAACAATGACTGCTTGATAATATAAATGTACAGAATTTTAAGGTGTTCTAGCCCTTTTTGACATTCTATTGTTTGTTTTGCAGGATTTGTTCTTTGATAAATGAGGACTCAGTCTTGGGCACTGGGGAAAGGAAAGCTTGTTTTATTACATGTTGTATGTAAAGAAAGTTCAGCATCAGGACATATTGTCCCTTGCTTCTCAGAACATCTATCTTCTGCGTGTGCCAATGTGCAGAAGGTTATGATGGTTATGTCCTTTGAGTTCCCAAAGTAGGAATTTACCATGGATTTTTATACTTTTACTAGTACAGACGAATCTGAATCAAAACCACCCTTCAGATCCTACTCTAACCAAAACTCGTTTGTGTCAGTAGTAGGGTGTTCCATAATGCACTATTCTAAAATAAGGACATGACCTTTCCAATGCCACGGTTCCCTAAGTATTAACAACATTTCTGTGTTTAGAAAACTATCATCAGACCTGTGCGTGACAGATATTATCTGTAACTTGATATAAAACATGCTGAAATTGTCTCCAAGTAAATAAAATAATCATTCTCCTAAAGAAAAAATATAACCTGAGCTGAGCTGGGTAAAATGTGTTAACTACTGTAAAATATTCTTTGTGAAAAGAAGAAAAATCACATATAGACTGTTAGCCAGGCTGCCAACTTACAATCTAACAAGATTCAAAGTAACAAGGACATAAATGGATGTCCCATCAAATGATGTTTTTAATGGCCAGGAATGTGAGAAGGGTGAAGACCATGTAGGATGGATTAGTCATATAGCAAAGCTATTTAAATCCTTTGGTACTTCTAGGAAAGCTACAACTATGTATGTCCTAGAAACATTATCTGATATTACTTTCATCTTTGACAGGGGTCTGTAGAGTTAGTACATTAGAAAGCAACTGATAAAAATATTATTATAGAGATTTGCTATGCTGTGGAGAGTTTATGTTGTCCTAGAGTTCTTGTGAGTGACAATGTCATGTATCAATTTTGTGTTGATGTCAAATATTCAGTGGACTCAACAACTCACCTCAAGAGGTTTGACTGACAAGCAGAAAAGGGAATCAACCTTCAGCTCTGAGGTTTTCTGATTCATGTGTTCTCCTTGTAGTAAAATCACTGATTGAAGTACAATATTTGAACGTTGTTCAGACTTTTCAGAGTCCAATCCATTGCAATAGCCAAGCCTTTTCCACTAATCACACCAGCCATACACAGAGAATCCCTGCAGTGATGCAAGAGATTCCCAGCTGTGCAACAAGACTAAATCAAAACAAAGCATCCATCAATTTTTTTCTGAAGGAGAGTAAACTACAAGACTACTTTTAGCAACTAAGGGACAATTAAGAAGATGTAAATCATGAGCCAGTTCTGATCTTAGTTTGCCTATCTTTGTTGCCAGCATGCAGGGAGGAAGAACTCGCTCTTTTTTTTTCTCTTTTACTTAAAAATATTATATTACCCCATTTCCTTCACTAGGAATAATTCTCATGATCATCAATCTGTAGTAGAACCATACTTATCATACTTATCAGTCACAGAGAAAGACAGAAGACCTATCTTTAGGCAAAAAGCAGAAATTCAAGACACTTTATTATCCATCCAAGTAACCACAGTGGAAGGTGTTGGTGTCCCACTCATAGTACAGTGTATCAAGGGTGTGTACGTGTAACTGACAAAAAGCAGCAGCACAACTTTGATCTCTGAGCAGGCTTTTGGAGTTACATAATGTTCCATTACTTTCAGGAGACATTGAATATGGAATGTTCTTTCAGTCTACAGGTTTGCTTAACTTTTTGAAAAGACAGTTACTTTGCAGGTCTGACAAAATACTTAGATATCCCACTTAGATATGTGTTATGACTAGCACATTTAGCTGGCAGTTTGAAAGAGAGGGGGACAAGTAAGTCCTAAACTCTGATGTTAAATCCTAATCCCTTTAAAATTAAGAAGATTTTATTTTGTTCTGTTTTGTTTTTCAATAATGAGAATGGAACAAGCAATATATCCTTGACTATGCTACTGATGGACTGTGAAGACTTGGGTGAGTAACTTAGTTCCACTGAGCAGTAGTTTGTCCATTATCAAGTAAAATAATAAAATAGAAAGCATTTTGTTGGCTTAACAAAACTAGTGGTGCTAATGTTCTGTGAGTTTTCTGGAGAAAATACTTTTGCAGTTATTTGCCTTTTTTATAACTCTAACACTCTAGTGTGTGTGTTCCATTCAGCAGTTCAAATTGTGTAATCCTTATTTTTCAAACAATCCATATGCAACATAATGAAAGGCACTGTCAGAGAAATCTTAGGTAGATAAGCAGACACAAGATAGAGTTTAAAAAGCAGAGTCACAGCAGTGCATTTTGGTGCTATTGCTGAGAGAGGTTCCAAATCTGAGCATCACAACATAAATGGTGGATAGGGGTAGAGAGATGGCTTAAAAGTGTCTTACTGATTCGTACCACCTTTGGCATTACATTTTTAAGTACTGATAAGTTTCTAAAACAAAGACAAAACACAAGCCAGCTTTATGTTAAAGCAGATAGTGATAAAATCTGCCTTCATGTTGCAAATCAGAATCATTCCTAGTATAAAACCTACTGTCTTCAACAAAGTTTATACCAGATGTGAGATTGGTCGTGGATGTTAAAAGCCATGGCAATACAAGATGGAAAAGTCTTTCTAAAAGATAACAATTTTGTTTGCATGCAGAAGGATGGGTAACAGACATTTGGACTAGCAGAGTGAGCTACAGCAGTGGCAGCATGAGCAGCGAATTTTGTTATTATTAGCAATTCAAATCCAGGTATCAGATTGATTTTGTGTTTGAATCATTCATCAGGGTTTGCTCCAAGGCTGAAACTTGCTTTCTGGAAGTTCCATAAAATTTCATTCAAAACACTTCTTCATAGAATGAAATAGAAGGGAAAAGAATAGAGAAGAACACATTAAAAGAGATATTCCAAGAGTATTAAGATTTTTTTTGATTTTTGAAACATAATTGAAGTATTATTTTCAATCTAAAAATTCAGTGCAGTCCCAAATTCTATAGAAAAATCTGAAATAGGTTTCTCTTGGACAGTTCTCTGACTTCTATGTACATGTGAAACTTTCAGTGATTTACATGCTTGGAAGAACCACCAGCTTTTTTTTCCATCTTTGTTATTAACACTTGTCGTGGTTTGACACTGGCCCAACACCAGGCACCACGAGAAACACTCGCTCACCCTGGGGAAGGGCAGAGGAGGGAAAAGGAAAAAGAAGTTAACGAGCACTTCGTGAGTGAGATAAGGACCAGGAGAAACACTTCAAGGGCAAAACAGGCTCAGCTTAAGTTGCGAAGTGAATTACTAGCAGAATTTATAATAATATAAACAATATTAATAAACAGAAGTTTATTACTAACAGAATCAGAAGAGGATAATGAGAGTAAAATAAGCCCTTAGAACACCTTCCCCCTGCCCCTCCCTCCTTCCCACCGACAGCACAGGAGACAGGGCCTGGGGGTTTGGTCAGTCCACCACCGGGATTTCCTTCTGCTGCTCCAGGAGAGGAGTCTTCCCCTGTGAGGCCGTGGGGTCCCTCCCATGGGAGACAGTTCTCCTGAACTTCCCTGGCGTGGGTCCGCTCTCCCGAGCAGCGGCCGCACCGCCCCTGCTGCAGCGTGAGCCCCTCCCACGGGCCCACAGCCCTCCCAAACTGCTGCGCCGGGGCTCTCTCCTTCCTCGGGGTGCAGTCCCCCAAGGACAGGCTGCTCCAGCCTGGCAGCAGGGCCCTCTCTCTCCAGCGGGTCTCCCACTGGATCACAGCCTCCTCCAGGCATCCACCCGCTCCGGCACGGGCACCTCCCCCACGGGCTGTGGGTGGATCTCTGCATCCCCCGTGGATCCCCACGGGCTGCGGGTAGATCTCTGCATCCCCCGTGGATCCCCACGGGCTGCAGGGGCACAGCTGCTGCACCATGGGCTGCACCACGGCCTGCAGAGGAACCTCGGCTCCGGCGCCTGGAGCACCTCCTGCCCCTCCTTCTGCACTGACCTTGGTGTCTCCATGTTGTTTTCCCTCACATGTTCTCACCTCCTCCTCTTCTGTGACTAGAAGCAAAACCTTGTGACTTCGTTTTGATTTGTTCTTAAATACACTGAGGCGTTACCAACCTCTCTCATTGGTCCAGCCTTGGCCAGCAGCATGTCCATCTTCAGAGCCATCAGAGATTGGCTCTGCTGGACATGGTGGAAGCTTCTAGCAGCTTCCTCACGGGAGCCACCTTTGTTGCCCCCTGCTACTTAAAACCAGGCCGTGCCAAACCAATACAACGCTCTAGCAACCGTCTTGTTAAAAACCCTTATTCTGTTATTACAATGTGTAGACTTCCTGCAAATGCCTCTTTCTACTTATGTAATCATCTTTCAATGCTGCATCCTACTAAGGCAGTCAATTACTAGCCATTCTGCCCTGTCAGAGCAATGAAGCATTTATGTACTTGAGATATTCATGTCTGGAGCTTTAGTTTTAAATCTAAGAGCACCCATCACCTTCTGAAATTCTTTGCTTTATCAAGTGATTTTGTTATATAAAGCCATTACTGAAGGAAAGACTGTTTCATTATTCATCGCTTGCTATCACCAGAAGTCTTGAAAGTATAATAGAAAGCAGGCTCTGTTTCAGCATTCAGCAAGGCAGATAAACCATTATCTCACTACATTAGGAGAGACACAGACAGAGTACATCACATTTTTAGCATCCCTGAATGCTTGAATAGTGTCATGAAAATCTAGGGCCAGATATGGATAGGTAACCAGATAAATGTTATCACTGAAACATGGTATAGTGGGTAGTCAAAAGTTTGGTACCACACTTCCAAACCATCAGTCACTATAACTTGGAGAGCAAAAAAGTATAGTCATATGATAGTCTGAATTAGTTTGGAGACTTGACCTGGCTGGTTACACACCAAAATCATTCTATCACTCTATCACTCAGCTGGAAGGGGAGAGAAAATTTTATGAAAGGGTCGTGGGTTGAGATAGGGACAGGGAAATATCACCTATCAATTACCATCACGGGCAAAACACACTTGACTTGGGGAATTTAATTTAATTTATTACAAATCAAATCAGTGTAGGGTAATGAGAAATAAAACTACATCTTGAAACACCTTCTCTTCTGCCCACCCCTTCTTCCCAGGCTCAATTTCATTCCAGATTTTCTCTACCTTCTCCCCCCTAGTTAGTGCAGGGGGATGGGGAATGGAGGTTGCAGTCAGTTCATGACTCATTATCCCTGTCTTTCCTTCCTCCTCAAGGGCTGGTGTATGACATGTCTGGGAAACTAGAGTTTATTACCAGAAACTGAATAAATATGAAAGAAAAAAAAAGCCATTACTGGTCCTCATGTCAAGCTTCTGAACTCTCTTGATTTTTTTTTTTTTTTGGTGTTGAAAATAAATGTCATGATGTTATTAGAGGTCTAAATAATCAGCTTACATTTGAGTCACATTCATAGTTTTAAGATTTCCACTGTACTGAAGAACTAAGAATTGAATTGGGGAATGCGCAGGGGAAGGAAAAAGGAAGAAAAAGACTGATTCTGGGAAAAAAACCAAAAAGCTGAATGTTTTAAATAATCTACCATTATTTTTAAAATTTCAGGCAATTTTAAGCATATTTTATGTAGGCTTTGACCTTAACACAGAAGTGAAAGAGTCTCTGAGTTATTTACATATTGACAGTTATATCTGTTCCCCATCTAAGGAGAAATATTCTTGAATTAATTCAGCTTCCTGCATCTCAGATAGTTTTGCTTTCTACTCCACCTCCAGATACCAATACTTATTACAAGGCTTTTCACAAGTCAACTCCATTCATGCATAACATAGTATTACAACAAACAAGAAATATTTGCCTTCCAGTCACTGTATTACCATGTGTGGGCTTTGCAATACACTTCCACTGTGACATACTTTACCAAATTGCTGAATCTCATCCGCCTTCAGAAAAAGCTTGAATAACTCGCCCAGTGTGATCCTCTTGCTGCTATAATGGACTAATATGTGGTATCCTTGGGAAAATATTCAGGCATATTTTACACAGCTGTGTTTTGGTGGAGCTCTCACAAAAAACAAAGATATGGTTCAAGGAATTATTTATAGCAATCTTTTATTTGGAATTATATTTTTGGTCAAGAAACAAATTAATATGGATCTAGCACCTTGACCACACTTCTACCTCAAGAAATAGCTGCTTAAATGGGAATAAAGGTGTCTGCCCCAAAGAGGGTAGGAAACCTGAAATAATACTGGGGTATTGCAGCTCAAGAATGAGGCACCTTGGCAACTAGTAAATAGACTTGTATTGCTACATAGCTTGGCATATAGTCAAAAAATGAATTTGGTCACTTTTTTCTGTAGTACATCATGTAGTCCAATAAATTGAGAATGAAGATAAGCAGAAAATCTACCTGGTATTTGTAGCTCTTCACTTGCTTATTCAGCATATCAACAGCTATTGCCATTTGTTTATTGATTGTTATTTTTATTTTATTTTTAAATAGAAGAAATCAAAGTGCTCTTTTGATTTATCTTCCTTCCAACAAGAAGTTTAGTTTCATTTCTAAGCTCCTGACACTAGTTTTTCTTAAGTTGCAGTTTTCTATTTGTACTCTATAGGCTGTGTACAATAAATACCTGTATGGAATAGGCTCTGGGAATTTTGCCATAACCAAGTAAGTGAGGACAGAACTGTTATCTCATCCTTCCAGTCACCGTACTCAATTTCTTCTTTAAAATGTGTTACAAATACCTCATACTGCATTAAAAAAAAAATTAATTCTAGCAAGTGGACTAGCTTGATTTAAAGTCTCCAAGAAGAAAATTTAAAAACAAGAAAATAAAAACATTATATTTTCTCTAATCATGAGCTTCCAAGCAGACTCTTTTATGGCATTCCACAATATTGCTTTTGAACATGTACTAATTAGATTAATCACCATGTTGTTTTCTCATCTCCTTTCAGATGTGAGAAACTCACCTCCCAGACCAAATTTTTACAAAAAGCTCAAGTTAAAAACAGAAGGATCAAAATTATTGAGTAACTAAACCAGTGAATATGGAATTCTCATCCTAGGATTCAGTATGTTGGGGAAAATTGATGACAATAAAGACTTTTAGCAGGAACAAAGAGATGTCAGTGTCACTACACTACGATCAGAAAAAAAATCATGTTAAACTGCCAGGATCCACATAGCTTTTGTTGCAGGAAGTTCAGACCAGCCTGAAAAATATGTGTTTGTCAAACCCTTTGCTTCAACAGACTTCCACTCTGTGTTTAATACCAGACAGAGTCAGATTAAAGCTCAATTTGCTACACTGACAGGGTTGCAGCTGTACCTTTACAGTGTGCGGTTCCAGGATGCCCTGTGAGACAGAAAATCCCAGAGCACACAGTTATGAGGCAACAAATCACTCAAGGAACCTCCCTGATGTACCTGTGCTTACATTACTAGCTCCATGCCAGAAAAAGGGAACACCAGCACAAACCTTTTGTCAGCATGGAATTATGTTTGCCATGTGGCTTTTATTTCAGAGAGGGTGCCAATAAACAATGGAATATTGAATTCACTGTACACACACTTCACCTTTGCAATAACGTATCATGTATTAAAAAAATATATAAAAAGAGAAAACACCATTACCAATTTATCCCACAAGAGTGGTACCTATCTTCTTTTGATAACAATAATAAAGTTTTGCCACTGCTTCCAAAAAAATCCCCCAGTTTTTCTTTTGATTACTCTCAAAAAATAAAATATTTTCAGAATAAAATATGTCTGTTTTGAAGGTCACCTTCTCAGTGTAGCTCTTCAAAGTTATCCCTAGTTACAACACAATTTTGACAGTACCATCTCTGAGCTATCAGCGAAAGACAGGAAACACAAGATGAAAATAAGTTTTTTTTTCAACCCCTTTAGAATTCAGAAGCAGTAACAACTGTGAGCTTCTGCATTGCAAGAATTGTGTTTGTTTGCTAACCAGGAGTACAGCAATCATGGTTATAGTTAGAGACCTTGAATGAAGGAGTTCTGTATTAAAAAAAAAAAAAAAAAAAAAAAGAGGGAGATAAAAAAAGAGAAATGACTCAGTTGGAATCTGCTAAGGTTTTAACAGTTGGGTGGATTCCCCACCCCTTTCAATATCAGCCATGGGATGGGAAAATTGCAGATTTTCTCTGTCCTTCAGTCAGACAAGCACAAAAAGTGTTGCTTTTACATGACTGCTTGGACAATTTGCATGATGGAGATGGTAACTGCCTCTCTGAAACACAGCAAAGTACTTAGAAAATTGCTTTAGGAGTAGGCACAAGAGAAAATGGAAGGTTAAAAAAAAGAGAGCATAATGTGATTCAAGCTCTTTTTACATTTTTTCTCTACTCAAAAATTTGTTCTTTCTGTATCAAAGACATAATATTTCTGACTCACAACATTGCACAAATATAGCCAAACAAATATGCATTTTACACTGTCTTGCAAAAACTGCCTTCAACAAACAATAGTAATCTAAAGGGCAGGAGGAAATCTGTGATATTTTCCTAAGGTAAATACTACTTAATTGAAAACATTTTCACCTTCTAAACTATAGACACTGTCACACTGCCTTTTTGATTACAGTAAGAAGTTTAGATCCAATTCTGCTGACATGAATTAACCAGATGGAATGCAGCCCGTTTTACTAAATCACTAGAAAATAATACCTTTAGTAGGACATACTTTTTAGGCAGAAGAGACCCAGCCACTATAGTGTTTACTGCTAGTAATTTCTGAACAATTTCAAAGGGATGCTGATGCTGGGATGCAACAGAGGTGTCAGAAATGGGAACAGCGCCAGTTTGAAATCTGGCTTGTGTGCTGTTAGGCACCAGGGATGTCCTTAGGCAGAGCAAGAAGTTGCCTAGGGCAACAGCATGATGAGATTTTGATGGCAAAATCTGCAGAAGTGGCAGAGCAGCTTCTGCAGACAGCAGCCTCCCAAGAATTGCAATGTTCTGCCTCACCAGTCCTTGGCTACAGCCCCTGGTTGTGCACGTCCAACCTTATCCTTTTTATCACCCCTAATGCACTCTTGTTGGGAAAAAAATCCATTTAAATATAAGTTTATCCCAGCAGAGGGATTACAGTATAGCCCTGTACCCCCCTATCTACCTCCCTAAAACCAGAGATGCTGTTATTTCTGAGCAAAGCACAAAAGCTGGGCACACAGGTGTGTGTTCATTTCAGGGCCTGTTGTGCTTTGTCTGTCTCAGAACACTGATTTTTTTGGGGGAAAATTCACCCTAAAGAATCTTTTGAGATTTGAAAAGAAACACCAATGAAAAGAGAGAAAATGGGTTGAGTATAGAGTAAGAACCTTTATTTTGAGAAACTAGGAACATGAAGTAGTGACATATGTCAGTAAAGACAATGCCCATGCTGTTACTGTGTAAGCAAATTAATACTGTAATCCCTCCTCACAGGCTAAAAACCAGGCAAAACTATTTTTTCCCTTATCTGTTAAAAAAATAAAGAGTCTTCTCTGTATTAAGGAAGAAGATATGTACAAATTCTGGATAACTTCTACCTAAATGGATCTATTTCATTAATATGAAGCATTTTTCAGTATTTGAGTTGTTTTGAAACAGAACATTAACCCACTGTTTAATCAACCAACCATTACTTATGGTGGCTCATTTCAAAGCCAACATTTCTGCTTTAAAAAACATTTATATTGTATAAAGGTGTTATCTCTCAGAAAATCAGGCATAAAAATTAAAACGGAATCACCAAGAGGCAACGTTGGCAATTGTTCAAAAAAATTATTTTTGCATCATTCATTTGCTGTGAATTCTGTATTATTTCCTGAAGAGAAGATTTAATAATCTTGGACTGGGTATTTATACTGTTGAAAACTGAAACTCAGGGAGCCTCTTCAGAATGGTTAGTTAGGGGTTAAGGCCTGCTACCAAGAAAGCACTTAGGCATTTACGGTGATAATTAGGTCCCTAATTCCTGAGTGTCCTGAGCTATTTTGTTACCATACACCTCACAGGCATCAGCTTCTGCAGGGGCCTGCAGTCACAGATTCCACTTACTTCTAACATATGCTGGTGCTGAGTACTGTTACTGGCTTTGGCATTGAATACACTCTTGGTCAAAGCACTTGCCCAGGGCATGAAAGACCTGTGCATCCCCTGGGAAATAAACCGTCTTGAAGGTAAGGCTGATTCTTGCAAAAAGGAGAAAGACTACTGAAAAGAAAGCTGCAAACAAGGGATCTCATCTTGTGGCCAATTGCCCAACAGTACTAGACCATGGCCTTTGTTGTTCGATTTATTGTCTTTCATCTTCAGTGAGAGCAGTAGATGAACAGTTCCCTCTTGCTCTCAGAACAAAACATACTAGATGGGAAGAATAGTCTCCTGGGAGGACATGTGGGAATGCTAGCGCAGCCAAGCTAACCACGAGCTTCCTGTTTTCTGTAAGAGTAAGTTATTTGGGCTGTCACATGAAAGTGACCTTATTCACACTAGTGGCAGAGTCTAGACACTGAAGGGAGGCCTTCAAGCTGTAGGTCCAGGTTCAGATAGAAGCTCTTCTTGTGTAACCCTTACCTGAATGCATCAGGTCAAGACAGGTTTCAAATACAGCCCAGTGCTTGTCTGAGCACCTGGCTGTAAAATTTAAGCAGTTGCATGCTCAGAGGTGCCGCTCTTTGGAGTTCCAGCCAGAAGTCATTCACCTCTCCTGATGTGCTCACAGCAGGTTGCTCAAACACAGGGCTGGGCTGTGTTCAAAGGGACAGAAAGTTTGTGTTGCTGTGAAGAGATTTTAGGCAGCTGAGTCCTTAATTGGATAGTGCAAGTAGTACTATTTTGCATGGTTAGGGACTATTAGGTCCAGGTTCTTTCTTAATATCTTTTATTGAAAAAAGAGAATATATTCTTAACATCGAAAAATAGACAAGAACACCTCCAAACATATCCACATCTCTCACTAAAGAAATTCTTCCAGAATTAGTGTCTTGCAAGTGATTCCAGTAATATCCTATTTCCTTTTTAAGTGTCTCTGCTGCTAGGTTGTCATAACTCAAGCACTTAATTATTTAATGCTATGCAAATGGCAATAACTTGTAGTTCCAAGCTACTACCAATAGATGGCAGTAGGAATTTGTGGATGCCCCATTTTTAATGCCTAGACTTACCTATTTTTTCATTAATTTTGATGTTTTGTCAATTTTTTAAATAATAGGTGCACAAATGTGTGCATTTCCAAGTAAATAAAAGGCTACTTAATTTTTTTTCTGCAACAAAATGGGGATAAAAAAAAAATCCCACCAAAATTTTGAAGCTATTTTATGAAAGAATAACCACTTTCTTGCCAGCAAAGAATGAAGAAGTATATCTGAGTTTCATCTGGTCTCGCTTACATTTTAGACATGTTTTATTTCATGAGCAAGTATCTGCAGGAGCTGTATGATACACTGGGTTTTACATAGGCCAGTATCAAAGAATATTATTTGCTTGTAACTACTAATCTAGAATATTAAAATTCATGCTTGCATAGAGTTCATATTCCATTTTGCAATGGAAAAATGTATACAAGAGTGAATCTATGAAGTAGATTAAGTCCTTTTAGAAACTATTTTTAAAAAGGGTTTGTAAATTTAGGTGTGAACCCTTTAAAGAATTGAACCATTTCCTGCCCAATGTTACTTAAATAGAAAGAGTTGTGGGCCTGTATGTTGTACAGATTTGGGTTTATGTGACAAAAGTGCTGCTCTCCATTGTCTTTCTGTTTACAAAGGAACAAGCAATCTTTTCCCATGAGGGGGTGGGTTTCTGGTAACTGGAGAACATATTTGCCATCTAATTAGGTGCAGATTTGTCTTTGTGTTCTCTCTTTTCACAACTGTGATTATTTTGACTAGTAATTATTGCTGTCTAAAGCATCAGGATCTATAAAATCAGCACCTTGTGAGACCTTTGTGAATCTGTGAGTTATATTTAGATTAGACAATTACTATTTACAGTAAATCTTAATATTTCCTCTGTAAAAAAAAAAAAAAAAGTCTTCACATGGTCTACAACAATCTTTACAATTCAATAATATTTTCCAAGGCTGAACTTTACATAGCATGTAGGTATGAAAAATAATTTGTGGATAGGTGTAATCTAAATTAATTTAATAGTAGTTTTAAACTGCACATGTGTGCAGCAATTGAGCTCATAGGTTAGCTCTTTGGAGTACAACAGGAAGTTTAGATGGAGATACTTTCTAACATTAACAATGTCAAAAATTAACTTGTGTTCATAAATCTTTCAGTATTTGTTTGCTGCTAAGTTCCGGGAGTTTCCATTTCCATCAATACTTTTATGTGTGACGGCTGGTATTTGAGTATACAATTAGGAAGTGCTGTGCTGGAAAGTTGGCAAATTGTGGACAAGTGAAGAGAAATGAAATTTTAAGGGGTTTTTGCCAGGTTTTTATGTTGATTGTAGATTCAATATATAGAATATGGATGCAGACAATACAATCCAAGCCATTCAAAGATATTGAAAATTAAACAACCTCATCTTGAAGCATGTTTTCCAGCTTTTTTTGAGTTTGAAATGAACAAGCCCATTTCTGTTAAGATGTAAGTACACATTTAAGTTATTAATGAAGTACTGTGTGCCGTACTGTGAGATTTAACCCTCTCTGTAATGACAAGTTTTCTATACACAAACCAGAGATGAGAGTAGCTCACCATTGTCCTATTAGGTGTGTTCTCCTGTGCCAGCATGAAGAACCTGAAATACTTCAATGTAAAAAAATTTATCAGTGATGTTTACTTGTGATTTTTTTTTGAGTAATCATAGCATGGTTTTGTATTAGTATCATTTTTAATCATAATACTATAAAACCTCAAAATAAGTATTTGAAAATCACATCATTTAAAGATCATGACTTTTATTTTATAACATTTCCAGTTCTTTGCTTTCTGAAACAATGAAAGATAGGCAATTCTTTTATAACTAAGGTACATCCTATTGGATAGAAATCTAACCACTTTGTAGTCATCACAATCTTTACATTGATGATTCTCCAGGAGACAAACACATCACCTTGTAGGAGTATAGCTTGTATTTTCTGTTTTCAATGAGATTAGGCAAGTATATTTCTGGATTCTTAT
Source organism: Corvus cornix cornix (assembly GCF_000738735.6). Taxonomy (NCBI): domain Eukaryota; kingdom Metazoa; phylum Chordata; class Aves; order Passeriformes; family Corvidae; genus Corvus; species Corvus cornix. Next base: position 19,031,768 of record NC_046335.1, on the reverse strand, counting down.
CATACAAAACCAATAAATTCCAGTATTTTCACAAATTTTTGTCTTACTTGGGAGAGGGAAGGAAAACTTGTTCAACCACCTGCCTGCCCCATTTGCATTCTTCTGGAAGACAAGAACTGTCAGTTCTGCTTCAGGAAAACTCTGCTGTATTTTACTCTGTTCCCTCCATTACTTATTCCTTTACTTATTCCTCTTCAGTGCAGTTCCTCCTCCTGAAAAGGTGGGAGGACCTTGCAACTTCATTCCCCAAGCATCAAGAAAATGGTGAAGAATGCCAGAAGAATCAGGAGGACAGAATATAAAGGTAAAATTAAATGAGGGGGAGGATCTGCTTTGCCAATTTCATGTGAAAGTAGAGAGCTGGGACAGAACTGATGCACCATCTGACAGTATATGATGTATTTGAAATTTGGGTGGGTAGAAGTATTCTTATTCTCTGAATAAGAAATGAGCATTTGCATGGGTAAGGCCTATGAAAGAGACAGGATTATTTTAATTTAAAAATCCACGGAGAACAATATCAGTTTTCAGAGCAGCACATTGACTATAACTAGGGCACATACAAAAAACTTAAAATATAATCCCTGCAGGGAAAAAAAAAATCCAAACAAAAATCCAACAAGTAAATGCATTTTCATTATTCAGGAGTTTTGCTTTCAGAGGTAAAACAATTGAAAATATATATGTATTTTCACTGACCACAGCATTTCTGGAAACATTTTAATAAAGGAACTGTTTGATTCTACATATGAGAGCACTTTAACATGATAATCTAGCATGTAGTACTGGAACCAGTGATTACATAATGAAGTCTATACAACTTCTATAAAATATATATGATGGGAAAACTGATTATTTACTTTTTTCATCCATATTTTTAGCTGTTGTGTTTCAAATGTGAACTAAATTTTCAGGAAAGAGAAGATGAAATTATTGTAAATCTATAGTACCAATCTCTAATCCACTCAGATGCCTGATTGGTTTTCTCACACAAAAATTCTGGTTCTGCAGTGCATTGCTTCACAGAAGTGATGAAGAGACTGATGACCTGTGAAATATGCTGTCCATTTTATATAAAGGAAGTGATAACAAAAGGAAAGGGCAGTAACAATAAAACAGAAACAACAGTCTTTTAAACTTTATTAACTTAAAGTCTTTCATCAGTCAGTAATTCCCCTAAAGGATGGTAAGAAAAGTGTTCAGATAATGTTTCTGATGCAAGAAAATCAGTTTTATTTAGACCAAATGATTATTTCTTTAAATATTTTTAATCTGAAAATTTATACATCTGTTTCTTTTTTAATAACAAGAAAGAGAGATTCTTACATGTAATGTAATTTCTCTCCTAAACAGACCAATCTATTTACCCAAGCAGATTTATAAGTTAGATCTCACACTGCCAGTAACTGATCATAAAAATAAAAATTATATTTTACCAGTCAGCAGTGAAATGCAAAATGAATGATACTGTGCCATGTATAAAGGATGAGTCAGAGGATGAGTTACACAGAGGAATTAAATCTATGGGGAGAATAACATATATATACCAATATAATAATATCTCATTACCTTATATATTTACAATTGTGTGCATCTTGATTTTTCCATATACACCCATGAATTTTTCCCAGTTTATCGTGCAAAAATAAGAGTAAGGAAATTAACCATAAAATTATTAAAGCAAAGAGATACTCTGATGCTTAATTCTCTTATTTATGTGTCTGTATCTTGAGTTTGTTTATGATCTTCCCAGAGGACAGCAATCTTGAATACCTTGCTGGCCTTCTCATGGTGCAGTCACCAAAAACTTTAAGCCTCTGCAGAATATGTCAATGAGTAAGACATATTTATGCAGCCAGAAGATAAATGATCCACTGATATCCTGTTCTCTATAGTCTGATAAAGTACATGGGCCACCTGAAGGGTCAGGGAGGAATGGTTAAGTATTGTATGCTGTGAATGTGTCATTATCCAGAAAAACATTAAAAGAGCATTACAGCTGTTTCAGGAAATTCACAGTTCAGGGTGAAATGTACCATATGTCCATCAATGCCTAGGCACGACAGGGTGCATTAAGAAAGCTATTTAGGTGGTTCCCCATTGTGCCAAGGCTTTTGAAGACATATGGTACCTTTCACCCTTGACTCACATTTCTTTTCATTCCTTGTTTTCTGTAGCCACCTTAAACATTCTTTGAGTGTCATTTTCATTTCCAGTTATATTTGTATGTGTGAATGAACATGTGTATCAGAAAGAGAGGGAGAGGCAGTTACTCTTAGAAGACTTCCTTAGAACTCTTCCTTCTCTGTTCTTAGAGATTGAAAGATTCTGTGCCAAATTTGGCAATTCTCATTGCTTCATAAACTGGGAACAAGTGAATTTCTGACAATGTACACAAGATATAAACAAAAAGAAGTCTCAGCCTTAAACCAGAAAAAGAAACTAGAACAATAAAATCCATGTTTTCGACTGGAAGGAGAGATAATAGAAATTCCAATAACAGCGGCAGTAATAGTACCAGTACCAGTACCAGTACCAGTACTAGTACTAGTAATACTAAAACAGTGATAGGAGCATCAGTTGCAACACTGGCAATAAGAGTAACACCATATAAGGCATGGGTATTTTTACTAATTGACTGTAACCGATCACCCAAATCCATTTATAGAGAAACATAACTCTCTTTAGAAAGTGCATGCGAGTTGGATTCTTTACCACCTTATTTGAAGAATTGCTGATGTCTAATGTCCTTTGGGGGGGAACCCAGCTCTCTATTTTGTGTTCCTTGTTAATTTTAATTTTCTCAAAATTGATAAACTGAATGTGTGCTAGATGCTTTTTCAATGTATAAGCAAGTAAGTTCCCTGACCAAGGTTCCGAAGTTCTCTTCTATCTTAATGTTGTCCTTCTGAGTAGATGTGGCGTGAGATGCTTATATGCACCCTAACAGGGTGGACGAGGATATCTTGCAGATGTTTCTTTCCTGAAAAGTGGGGAAGAATATCCAAAAAAGTAGGGAAGAATTTCTTATCCAAATGAAGTCACAGAGAATTTGAGAAGTACATTCTGAAAAGAATAGTGTTTCAAGTCATTATTGCAGCACCCAGTTTCTGGTCTCTTCAATTCCCATCATCTGTGTACTTGACTGAGATGCTTCCTCCTTAGCTTCTTGTCTAGAAGGAATTAAGTGTCTGGGAGATGGAGACAGGAAAGGTAGTATAATAATGCAGTAAGATTCCAAAAAAAGTTAAAGGAGTAATGTTAGAAGAGGATGCATTAAGCTTTACTGCTCTGAAGACTGTGGTAGCTTATTCATTGCTATCAGAAGGTTCGTATTGCCCAAATGCAATATAGAGACATTTCTGCCTGTTCACAGGGTAAGTACCAAAGACAATGGAAATGTGATGTCCAGTATTCATTATTTCATTTATTCCTTGTGCCAAGGAGCAAAATTTCCTTCAGTATGAGAGGATTCAACTTCACTTCCGTGGGAAAATAATAAATGTGTTATAATTTCATAAAATAGGCAATTTTCATTTTCTCCTGATGCATTTAGTTCTGTTTTCATGAAATTACCAAGTGTTTAGGCTAGAGAGAAGAAAAGAATATGCATGAATTATTCATTAAGTGGACTCTTAGAACAGTTACCCAAGGGAAAGACTGGAGTTCAAGCTCTTACTGCCAGAACAATATTAAAACAAAACACTTAAAGATTTAATACCAGTCTGAGAGGTAGTAGCAACCTAAACCTATTATTTGTGGAGATCTCTTCAATCTAGTTTCTGCTATCTGATTGCTGTCATGAACTCTTTCTCTTCTCAACTATCAGCACATTACTTCTAAGGATCTTACCATTAGAAAAAGTGGAAGAAAACATAACACTCATCATCCAGACCCTTTTACAAAATAAGTTGGCTTACTTTGGAGGATCAGAGATAGAAATCATAAAATCAGGACTGGATATACACTCATTCTTTTGATTTGACAGTATATAGGAACATCAATTAACTGTTCAATAGGGAAAATGGTGAAACAAATTTTAAAAAGACAGCCAGAAAAATAAATAGTCCAGAAAAAAAAAAAAAATTGTAACTGGATCTGAAAAACATACTGATATAAATGAGAAATGGCTATTTATTGAATCTTCTACAAAATAAAAATCCAAAACACACACAAAAAAAAGGAATGATAGAGAAAAATCATATTTATTGAACATACTTTCAGAAGAACTGCAGCAGCAAAAATTGCTGATCTACATCAGTTGCATGCACATGCATCATGTTCTTATTTGGCCTGCTATATATTACTAGATACTACCATATTTGCTCCAAGCTGATTTAGCAATTTATAGCTAATGCTAGAACAGAAGACAGCTGGGGCCAGTATCTTTCATATCCTTTGCTCCTGACGTAAGCTGAGCAATGATTGAAAGCACATTAGGAAAAACACACTGTATCTAAACACTATTTTGATATACTAAGGACCATATAGGAATCAAAGCTGGCACACACTTTTAAGAGATGAGCCATTATTGAGCTATACCTAACATACAGGAGACAAAATCTCTCCTACATATTAGTGATTAAATCACTCATTGAAAATAGTATTAAAGAGCTCAAAAAGTGACACTGCCAAAGAAGCAAATACAGTGACATGGGGTAGCTCATGTAAAATTCATATCCCTCAAGGAAACTTTTCTCAGACTTTGAAAAGTCAAGCATCTTGGACAAAGAACTGAACACGCTCACAGTTGCTCTGTGTTCTCAAAGACCTATCTTTTCCAAATGTACCCGTTCTGCCTCTCTTCACTTTCTGTTTGACAGATCCTGTACATCACGAAATTCAGTCTTAAAGGGGTTTGGAAGACACAAACTTCACAAAAACCCATTGGTAGTGCCATGAAAGGGATTTTATCCGAGTCTTATGAGGTGAGGGTAAGGGCAAACTACAGGAATGATGTACAGAATATCTTACGATGCTGACAATGAGATCTGAACCTATAAGGAAATGTGAAGTGCTGAAGTCTACATTTCACTTCAAAACCAAAATAGAAAAGGCTATTTTGTTTATCCTTATTCTTTCTCACAATTAAAGTTTTTTTCTCAGGTTTGAAAGAGGAAGGAAGATATTAAGATGAATTTTTTTGCCCTCTGCCATCATAAGCCTGTCTTCTCATTCTGTCCCCGCTAGCAGAAGAATTTTCATGTAGATTTTTTAAAATCCCTCTAATTCATCTGTCTTCCAATGATTGATGCTGGATATTGGTACCAAGTGTAATGTGCCTAAATGGATGTTCCTTTATTTAGAAATTTTTTATTCTGGAGCTGTAGTAAGTTTGCTACTCAATAAAAATTAAAATAAAACCTTTGTTTCCTTTCACTTTCCTTATTTTTTTCTTCCCTTTCTCCTTTCATCTTCTCTTTTCCTTTCCTCTTCCCTTTCTACTTTCCTCTTTCCTTTTCCTTTCCTTTTTCCTTCCCCTTTTTCCTTCTTTTTTGCCTTCCCTTTTCCCTTTGAATAGTCTTTCCTTTTCCTTGAAAAATCTCAGTACACTATGGTGCAAAATGCTTTTTGTCCATCCAGCAATTTTACCCAGGATTAAATTTTCCAACATTTAAATTGTTGGTCAAGATCTAAGTTTTCCAAGATTTAATTCACTGGAACATACAAAGAAACTTTGTCTATCTAAGATTTTCCCTCATGACATGACATCCATCTTCAAGCTTCTGATTTTTTAGGGAAATTAGGGACCGAGAGCTAGGTTTCAACCACCTGAATGTTCCAACTGTCTTAATATTCTGAGGTGTAGAAAAAGGTATCATATATCAACAGTCATGTAGCATCTGATAAATCTCTTCCCAAGAAATGTTCCATTGGAACTTTGCCTTTTAATAAATAAGCTACATCTATTTGAAAAGGAAAGAAAAAAAATAAAGGAAAAATTTGAGTTCTAATTCCAAACATCTGTATTAATTCAGATATTTTGGATTTACATCAGATAAATCAGGTGGTTCCATCATCTTCAAGAAGTTAGAAATAAAGAAACAACATCAATATAAATAATGTAAAAAAATTCATTAAAAACCACTCCCTTCGAGTTTGTGTTGAATTTAAGTATCAAATATATTGGTTCCGTGTCCTAACTTCAGAGAACCTGGTAATATTTGGTAGGATTTGCATTTTTGATTCTATGACTATTTAAAAGACCAGATTTCTTAAAAGTCTCTGAAGCTTTGTGAAACACAGAGAATATATATTTCTTTGATTCATTAGCACCTTTCCCTAAAACTACCTTTAACAAGAAAACATGTGTTCACGTACCTCAAGTGCATATATGTTTGTGTCAGTATTTTCAAATGAAAAATTCATTTGACACATATGTGCATACAGAATCAATCACCCAGAGACAGAAGACTTTGCATTCATATTAAACACAAACACTTTTTGAAAGTCAGATATGTGCATGTAAAGGAAGGTGGGAGATATCCTCAGAAGTTCTCCTGTTGTGTATTGGCAGGACACAAAGTATCACAAGCTTTAACAATTAAGAAAACAGAGTAAAATGATGCCTGGAAACATCATGGTCACTTGGAAGAAAAGAATCTTAAAGCAGACTGCAAAATAAATTTGACAGTTAAATTTAGGCTGGATAATAAATAAAAAAATACATAAATACATACATAACTTAATCCAAGCTGTCAATAAAATCATCATTCCCTTGTCTCCATAATGATCTGTTTCTATTTATGAAATTATGTTTTGTAAATAAATCACACCAAATGGGAATAGTTACTGCAAATTAAAAAAGCAGGATGAATCTTCCTTTCAATTTTTTTTGGTAAACTCTTTTAGATTAAACAATACATCTATTTCACAATTGCCAGGCATAAACATCTGCAATGTGTACAGTGGATAAGTATGTAATTTACTTTTTATTTAAATATTTTTTGTCAATCCAGTACTACAAATATCTTTTAAAATTTCTCCCCAGCTTACAATATTGGCCCTATTTCTTTGCATAAATCTAATGGAGAAGGTTGTTCTTCCATCCCCTTCTATCACTACCACCACAACTTCCCCCTGATCCAAAAGAAAGAAAAAAGGGAAAAAAAGAATTCTATTCAAAAAACGAAAAATAGCACACAAGGGACAAAAGTAACAAAGTATGAATAAGTAAGGCCTAGGGCTATTCCAGGCTACTTCCCCTACTCTTCTATGTGAAGATTGTCAAAAGATTGCTGAGTTTGTTGACATAACATTATTTTAAAATGCATTGAAGCACTTTCAGGCTTCTTGGAAAGCCCCTTGATTTTTGCATTGCTATCAAGCTACAAGGTGAATTAAAGAAACTTACGTTTCAGTGCCTAGACCTTGTGTTTGAATAGAATGCTACCTCTTTCCTCTGAGTGCAAATTCCCAGTAGCAATGTTTTATTGTAGTAAAAGTGTGTCTCCCCTTCATTTTAATGATAATCAAAACAGAACCATATAAATTACCAGAGCCTGCAGGAAAAAAACCCAAACATCTCTTGTAATCCCATGTAATACCTTGGCTTGCAAGAGTGGTTCCTGTAGTGGCCATGTTTCTTGCTCTTTATGTATTTTTTTAATACTTGTCACAATAAACCTGTGGTTTTCCATCTCTGATTTTTATTAATCCCCTCATTTCCTTGTGTCCTTTTCCCTTTGTCTTTGTGGTTAGCTCTTTGGAGTCATTACTCAGAGCAAGACTATGTAACATCAGTGAGAGAGCAGGCTTCCCTTTAGCTGTATCTGTGCCTGTTTAATGGTGCAAGCTCACACTAATTCCCCAGCCTGGGCTTTCATCTTCCTTTAGCAGGTAACAATTCCTGAGGATTAACTCTGTCTGGCCTGTTGAAAGCTGAATCAGACTGCTGGTGGCTTTGGCTGTGCTTTCTTCACTTACAATAAAGCCTCTGGAATTAAACCACAGCATTACTTGACAAAAGCAACGTTCCAAAAAGCAGCTGATGATCTGAGGGAAACAGCAAGATTTGGGTGGTAACTGCTCTGCTTATTTTCTATTTGTGGACTTGAGTGTTTCCATCCTTCAAGAATAGAGGTAGAGCAATAAAGACCAAAGCTTGGACAGGACAGTGAAGGACATCAATAAATTTCGGCTAACAGCTTTGCCCTTTGTCTTTATTGACTTTTTCCTTTTTAACCTGCAGTTAAGCTGCATTTGATTGCCCATCTTTTGAGCTAGTCCCACTATTGGAGCGTGACACAAAATGCTTCTAGTAATGTTAGGAAATACAGCACAGTAGTTTGCAAGAATGCACTTGGGGATTAATTTAGTGTCCTTTATGCAAATACTTCATTTAATAATGATGGAATTACTGAACTTGGGGTGTGTCTGGTCAGCTGATCCAGATATCTCCCCGATTCATTGCAACTTCACTATGAAGCCTGAGTATTCACTATCCAGTCTTGACACCTGAGATTATATATATTTCATATATATAAAAACCTGACAACAGTCATTTTGCACTGGTTCTTCGTGTGATAGCTCTTCAGATTCCTGACCACAGCCTGGTACACTGATATCCCAGGATTTAACTTCAGACTGAACAGAGCCAGTGAGGCTGAATATAACTTACAGACATTTTCAGTATGATATCAGAGCTTTGGTAAATCAACATAGCTCCCTTGCATGAGTTTACTTGAGTAGTAGTGTTACTGTCCTATTTGTTTGCTGGAAGGTCTCTGTCAAGAATGTTAATAGAAAACTGCTCTTTATATTACTGGAACAAGTTATGTTTTAGGCATATAATACATTGTGTAGAAAAAAAATAGTGCTGATGACATACAGACCTGAGTATAATGAATTTTCACAAACAGAAAAGCCTTATATTCTCTATATTTTTTTAAAGTCTATAAATTAACACTAAATGGCTGCATGAATAACTGGAGATTTTTTTTTCCTAAGTATTTTTTTTTTTGTCCAGAAGTTATTTACAAGTATAAAAAGAAAAATGCGTAAAAGAATTTAGTATTTCTTCAATGCATCAGGGCTTACTTACAAACAGTGTATGAGGAATTTTCTGTGAGGAACACAAACTAGTTTCTTTGTTCTTTCACACATCATGCAAATTTTTTCTCATCTGTTTATCAGTCAGACATGTTGCAAAAGATTTCCTGGTTGTCCTTGGTGGATTTTGTTCTTTTTTTTTTTTTTTCATTTCTGGGAGTTTTACTTGTTTTTCTATTTATTTTATTTATTTATGTATACAGAACAAGAATTTTGCATGAAGTTTCATGGAATGTCTTCAAACATACAGTGCAACTACTACCTAAGGTTTCTCATGTATCTGGGTATCGTTGAAGGGACTTGGTCATTCCTTACAGTCACCTCAAACTGAAGGCAGTCACTATGGAGGTTAAGATTAACAGGCTTTTTTTTTCACAGCTTCTAAGTACAGCTAACACATATGTTTTAGTCAAATATCATTTATTAGGACCAGAACAGAATAAATTACAAGGGCTGGAATTCTGCAGTCTGCATTATATAGTACATTAGAACAAATTAATTTAGTCACCTATTGGCCATAAAATCTATAGATTATGAAGAATACCTATCACAAAGTACTGCTAAAACTCCTCCACTTTTCATCCAAGACCTCATTATCTGATATGAAAAAATGTCCCAAAAGGAGCACATAGTTGAAATAAATTTAATATAATTTTATATCCTAAATATTGAAATTGTATTTTTGAAAGTGTAAAACTAAAACATTGGGTTCATTTGGCAAGGCTTTGGTAGCAAAGAGGCAGAGGAAAGAGAGGATGGGCTTGCAGGGGCAGCCTCTGTGGGAAGAGGTCAGTGTCTGACCTGTGCCAGACACAGCCTGTTCCATATGTCTCCTACCACAGGAGGCACATGATGCCATCTCTGGGAAAACACATTTGAGAGGAAGAGCATACAAAGAGTATGACAAACAATAAAGAAAATATGAAGGTCAGAGAAGGAAAATGAAGAACCTCATAGAGGAGTACATATCTACTGCAGCCTGGGGAGGATTCTTGCTGGAGCAGTTGGATATTCATGAAGGAATGATGTCTGATGGAAAGACAAAGCAAAAGTAGAGGAACAGGCTGATGAGAAAGGAGAGGCAGAAACTGCTGTGTACTGACAGTAACACACACACCAAATGCAGACCCTCACTGTGCTGCTCAGTGGTGAGGTCAATGTGGAGAGAAGGACCTGAGAAGAGGTCAGGTGTTGATTTAAAGTTTATCTACTTTTTTCTCACTACCCAGGTTGTCACTAAATTAAATTATCTTTTCTCCAGTGACTATGTTTTGCCTGTGACAGTGAATTGCATCAATCTCCTTGTCTTTATCTTAACCCAACAGCTTTCTACTCCTGTTTTCCCACCATGTCCTATTGAGGAGAGAGAGCGTGTGAGCTGTTGTGTGGACATTTGGCTGTGAGCTAAGCCTAACTTCCCACATCTATGAATGACACTTAAAATATTGATAAAAAACCACTTTCAGCTCTTAGCATATCAGAAGACTTAATCCATATCAGTGAACACAGAGCATTTAAGTAATTAGAGAAAAGGTAATTTAATAACTGTCACTAAGTGGTATTAATGAGTGTGACAAGATTACTAAATGGACTTTCAAGGATCATACTGGTTGCTGACTAAACTGGTAGAGTTTTACAGTGTACAAATTACAGTAGAAAGAGGATGGAATTAAATAATAAAAAGTGAAGGTTCACCTGAAAAAAACAAGACCTCAAAAAACTCTCTGGATACTACTAAAGTCCAGGCTACTCAGCAATACAATTATAAGGGCCAAGGAGCTTCTTGTTTTTGAGAAAAAAGTAAGTTCATATGATGTACAGTTCACCACAAAAACAAGTGGAAAAAATCCTGACATCTTTTTTTTGAGGGTAATTTTTTTAGACTTATATGACAAGAAGAGGGTTTAGTTTTTAGGGTGTCTACAAAAATGTGTGCATATGTGTGTGCCCACATTACACTAGCCAGATGCTGTTCAGACGTTGTAGAGAAGTGCTATTCCTGAGAGAATAAGATCAGCTGAAATGGAACTTAACTGGCTTGGGCATGATAGACATGCAATTCAGCTGGAGCTTGCTTATTAGGTCAGAGCACAGGCATGGAAAGCTGAAACCTGTTTATGCACAAAGATGCAGACATGAAAACATGGGCATACACACAGACAATCACACACTGCTGTGCACAGACTCAGGTGGGTCATTTAAGACAGAATTCTGAATTTCAAACTTGCTTCAGGTCACTTTTCTATCCTTCTGCAAAATGTTGTACATAAAATCTGATGTAAACAATAGAGAAAAATAGCATAGGTCAAATATTTCATGATATACCTCTTTTAAAAAAGAATTCCTAGCTGTAAAAGTGTGATTGATAAGGAATGAATGTGTAGGTAACTATTGGAGATAGCTGGGGAGAATTAAAATGGTAAGATTACAGTGATGTCTCGATTTATTTTCCCAGCAGGATTTGTCAACTTGTTTTCCTTTCAGAGGGCTCAAGTAATGATTCTATTATTGTGTTAAATTCAGATTTTTTATTTTCTCTTAAAATGTATTAACTTCCATGAATATGTGTGTGCACAAAAAATGCATGAATAAGTGAGAGAGGACTACAGATCTGCATCTACTTATGCTAAGGCAGAGTGTCAGCTGGTGGACCTCTTCTCCAGGACTCAAAAAATCCTTCCCTTTGTAGGTGGCTGTACCTACGCAGCAGCTACAGTATGGGCAAACACAGGATGATCCAGCTCCTTCGTCCTGCTCAAATTAATAAATTCCCATATGGGGTTTGTTTTTTTTTTTTTTAATATTGATAAGCAATTCTGTCATCCTTGCTTTGGTAAAGAAATGTCTGCCTTGCTTTAATCTACTGCAACTATTGGAACTATTTATATGCTCTTTACATGCTCTTCATATGCTGTCTTTCTCAATATATACCAGTTAAATGTCAGTGAGTGTCAACATATCTTCCCTTAACTGCCTAGGGAATGGCCAGTTTTCATGTAAACTTGTTTATGGCAAGACCTGTGAAGGTATACTTTTCTGAATACCTTTGATTCAGTAATCAGTTAAATCTGGGAATAGAAATTATATTTTCTTCAGACTTTATGTCATTTCTCCATTCTGAAGGCATTGTATATTATAGGAGAACATTTTTCTCACAATATTCGCATGAATATTACTTTATACTCAGCGAAATGGGGATAGATAAAGAGAAAATAACTTAGAATTTGTTGGGATATTTTTCTCTACCTTATATATATCTGCTGTAGCTAAAAAACTACTGGTACACATTTGCATATAACTTATAAAAAAAAAATTCCCACATATATCTAGAAAAATGGAATCAATTTTTGATCATAAATCCCTTTTTTTTGCTTGGACCTTGTTCTACTGCATTCTGTCCAATAAATGCAGCTGGATCCTATTTAATAAGATTCCTAGCTTGCCATATTTTTCTGTCATTGTTTTGTCATTAAAATATACTCACCCAAAACAGACTGCTATTTTGTTTTTCTTTTACTGTTCCTCCACCCTTACAAGTGGATGACATAAGTAGAATTGAAAACTGCTTTTTTCCTATTTCATCCTTGGACTGTGAAAATTTACAGATTAATTAAACATTAAAAACACTAATTGAAAATATATGAGAAAATAGAGAGCATTAGATATATAATGGTAAATGGCCTTTACTTATATTCCTTGCTTCTTGCCAAAAAGTCCATCCAATAATTTTTATTTTGAAAATTTCAGTGGTATATCTTATAAACTGTTGAAAGATTTTAAAAACAGAAGACTAAATTTTCTGTCTTTTGTAACTAATACAATCAAGCATGGATATATGTGTATATATAAATATCCAAACACATGCAAGTATATGTGCATATGTATTTATAATAATATGCATACACAGTCTCACATAGAAATACTCACACATACAGAGATTTTATTGCCAGGATGGATCCATGTATGCCAATATGACACTAAGACACTCTGATCTGAGAAATAAACCTTTCCACACAGGGAGAGAATATGAGCAAAACTAGATTTTTCTGAGTTTTATACCAGGATTCCTAAATGTTCATATCAGTACTCCTTTGTAGAAAAGAGGGAATTAAGATAAGATAATTTAGAGTACAGTGTGAAGATTTTTAAAACAAAATTTTTTTTTCTTTTTGGTTTTGTGTATTTTAAGGACAAAGTCTGATAGCTTTGGTACTGTATTAGAGTACTTATGGACGTGTTTTTCATGTGTATAGCTTTGTTTATCTGACCAAATCAGGCCATGTCAAACCAATCAGGTTTCATGCTGTTGAGAAAGAATGCCTATTCTTATTTTTGGCTATTCTATCTTGCTGACCACAGGAGGATAAGTACATAAATAAAAGTGTCAGTCTTGGTAGTCCAGTCATACTAACATTAAGTGTTTTGGATTCAGCATTATGCAGAAATCTGGATGGTCTTTGGTGTCCTGAAATCAAAGTAGATAACAATTTACAAGATCATTTATCAGAGATCCGGACAGACTACGATTAAAGTATTTGTTCCAAGTATTTGCTTAGTTCTGTTCCCCCAAATTTGGGTTCAAGATTCTGGGAATGACACTGCAAATATTTTTATTTCTATTGAGTGTTAACTGTCTAAAAATGATACTACATTGTCCCAAAGCAATTTATTATAACAAGTATACAAATGCTTTCAAGTCTTTTTATTTCTGCAATTGGCACAATGCCTTGTAGAGGAGTCCACAGTGGTTGTTTTGTTGGCAGTGTGTATTTAAGCTTTCTGCATTTAATCTCTTTTTATTTAGAAAACCTTAATTTAGAATTTATATGTGAAAGTTCCAGGCCTTTTTTTTTCTTTAATCTTTACTATTTACGCAATATTACTTTTCAAGCTAGCACAAAACCGACTTTATGATATGCCATAAACACGCACTGAAGACTTCAGTTTTATGGGTTTCTCAAAGAAAATAATTTTTAATTGTACTCTCTGTCTTACTGTGGAGTTAAACTGCCCTTGAGAAAATGATTTGGATGTATGCTTCTGAGTCCAAAATAAACATGTGTGAAGAAAAATATAAAAAATATAAACTATAGCTAAATGGCAAGAGATTTAATGTTACCATTCAGTAATACCATTCTAAAATGTTTTACAGATATTGCTGACCTACCAATATTTTCACAGACCCGTTGGATTGTGTGATATCTCTTTGCCACTTGCTGTAAAGTTCAGTGGGAAGACAGTAGTTTTAAAAGAAATAAAGTATTTTCCAGCCTCTATATTTTGAAGCTCTGATAGACTTCTTACCATCCTCTCTTAGAGCAATTATTTCTCTTTATAATAAGGTGAAAAGACTAAGGCACACAGTGGTTCCCTAGTCATGAAAAGACTCGCGTGCACTGTAAGGTCCTAGCCATAAGATAACCGCTAAATCAGAACACGTTACAGTGTCATTCTCAGCAGTCTGCAGACAGAAATTGGAAGGACAAAAATAAACTTTCTATTAATCTCAGTGTTCTGAACCATTTAATTCATGGGCAAATTCTCTTATTTTCTCTCTGAAATGTCTGTTTATCTCTAGTTGAGACACAAGTTTATTGTTATCCCTTTTATTGCTTCCTTTGCCCTCATCTCAAGTAAGATATCATTGTGAAAAAGCAAAGGACGCAGAAGAAAAAAGAAAAAAGAAAAAACCTCACGTTCTTGCTGGACAATACTGACATATCCACCTACTGTGATCTATTACACATCAAAGCTTCTTAAATTTTCTATCCAGTGTATAAAAGCTGGTTTAACAAAGTGAATTATAAGCCAATATTTGTGAAACCCACTTAATACACATAGAGTCATTGCAGCTGTGATAGACAGAGATAGATATAGGGAGAATGTGTGTATATATATGTATATATCAGCTAGTTACTGTATTGAGTTTTTTACTGTTACCTATTCATAAGTATCAGATCAGGGCCCTTTATATGTACCTATAGACTGAAAAATACTTTGCAGTACAAAATTTAAGAGTAAATGAAAGAATTCTGACTTTAAGGCCAAAATTTAGAGCAGATGCACAGATTTTAAAGCTCTACCTTTTTCCCACAGCACTTTTCCTGGCTTTTAGTGCAAGGGTCATGACCAGCCCTCAACCAAGGTATTTGCTTCTCAAGATTTCCTTGGTCATAGACGTGGTTGGGTTGTGGCTAGAAAGGGGCCACAAAATTTTATCAGCTTTTTGCTGAGGGGCTCCTCAGTCTGTTAAGTCCATCTAGAATGGACTAGAAAACTTTTTTTTTTAACTTTTGAAAAAATTGTTAATAAAATAAAATCATGGTAAGTTTATTGTTCACAGTAAATGAGAAAAAAAATGTGCTGTGTGTTAACGTGGGAAAGTGATGTGTTATAAAAATTAATGAACTGACATTATTTTAACAGTGTTTTTCAGGACACATTTTTGTTTTATTTTTTTTTGGCTTCTAAACAAGTAAGAAGGCTAGGGTACAAACAGGCTTATGACAGATGGCAGGAGAAAGCATCTGTTTTCAGAAATATAATTTCAACCACATCACAAAAGGATATTTTCTGCGTATATGTGAGGCCTCTAAATTGTAAAGTAATTATAGAGCTTAACATTAATTTGTACCTTTTTCATGACGTTTATTGTGGCTTTGTGGTTTCCTTGATTCTTCTGGACAAATCTCATCTTACATTTAAAAGCTGTTTATCTGATATTTACACATTTCAGATTCACTCTGTCCTGTGCTCTCTATAAAAAGATAGAAGACAAACATTAACGAATTTTAAATGATTACTTGACTGAAATGAGCAGTCAGTAAAAATGATTAACTGATGTGAAACTGTTACCTAGACTTGTAAAACGCTTATTCAGCTGCTGAGATAGTGGATAATAAGCACAGATCAGAGACATACTATGAATACAGACAATCACAACAAAACAGAATGTGAGTTCAAAGAGCTGACCCAGATGAAAAGTCTAGTTTAGTTTAGTTTTAGAAACTGCCTGATTAGATGATTGCACTTACAGTTATAAGGTCAGAAAAAAAAAAAAGAAAAAAACCCTGAAATTATTTGTGAAGTTTTTACTTTAGTAATATCTTAAATCACATATAAAACTTCTTATATCATGCTAAGCATTAGCTGCTCTGTGAACTGCTTTAAGGCAGATTGTTGAGGTCATTCCTTACCACCACAGGCAAGAGGTGTGTCTTCTTATTAACATTTTGAACTCGTTTTAAAGCAAGTCGCAGACCTCACATGCAAATGCTTATGTGACATTACTTTTCTCAGCATGTGCTTGGAATAAGCACAGTAACATCCGATGGCAATCAGTTAGGATTACACCTACCCTGTATTTGGTTACAGAAAACAGCAGAACTACATGGCCTGCACTTAGGACAGGTGAAGTGCGTAATGAAGACTTTCCCCTCCCTAACATTCCAGTTCTAACATCTGAGCTGCAGCATCACTGAAGTTCCAATTCTTTATTTCCATTTTACTTATTCCTTCTATCTGAAGCTTTTTCACACACTCATCTTGATGACTGACCCAAATACACTCTAGGCAGCTGATCAGTTTGTCAGATTTCAGTGGCTAGCATAGAGATATCTAGTTTTCTTGGGCAAGTGATCCTGGGGAGTATTATCTTTATTATCAGGTGTTATACCAGAAATGTCTTGGCAAAGAAAAGGTAATTTTTTATGCTGTGACTTACATGTGGACGAGTTCAGTTTCTTTGCTTTGGAAACCCGTTCTTATGTTGACAGTGTATTTTTCTCATTCATAAGCTTTGGGCATTCTTTAAAAAACACACATGCTATAAATATAACAAATAAACTATAAATATGTAAAATTGGAATTCGTCCATTTGCTCACTTCATCTGATTACTAGTTATTTTTCTTTGTTATACCTATATTTGTCTCTCTTTTTCAGTCAAAAATCTGATATATTTAGGCATCAGAAAAGAAGCATTTTGCTTTTCAAATGGAGAAGATGGTTCTCTGGAATCTGTAACTATTAATTTGGGTAATTTATAAGAATGTTAATGGATACTTATAAGTTGAAGCCTGAAATTTAGGTCATGTGAAACAAAGATTTTTTTGAAACATAATAAAAATAGAAATAACTTCCTCTGCCTACAGAACTACCATTTTGCAAATAATCCCAGTATGTTTGTACTGAATAGAATTTTGGATGCAGTTTAAAAAACAGTGTCAGAGAAAAATTTTTTTTGCTTGATGACTTCTCACAAATGATGTGGCTACTGTTGTGTTTCCTTTGAGTCTTCACACTTAAATACGTTCAATGACTTTGTACCCTGTGCATACCTTCTGACTTCCATGTCCATTTCTGTCAAAAAAACAAAAATTTTTTTTAAAAATCTAATTACTGTTTTGAGGATATCCTAACTTAAAGCCTGTATAAAAATCCTGTCCTGTAAGGCAAACTTATAAGCAGAATCATGCTGACGTTATTATGGCTTAAAATAGATAGCAAAAACAGCCCACAGTGAAATATTATTGAGTTGATCCAAGTTCTGCTACATCTTTCTAAATGCTTTCTGACTACATTTAAGGATTTCTTGTTTTCAAGACCGATGAATGGAGACAAAATCCAATTTCCAACCATGTTTTAAAGAAAGCTTAACTAGAAGTGGTTACTGCTGATGTAATTTCCATGTTGCAAGTATGTAATACTTAAATTGTGTACAGTTTTTTAGGTTCTGTCTCAGTGCTAGTATAATGTTATCTTAAATGATTACACTCTTAATCAATGAATATAACAAATAGCATTCAAATTTCTTATTGTGTTATCAGTACTAGGACCCAGCATTTATTTTGTGATTTTGTCTACATTTAGTTAGTTAACTTCTCACTGAGAAAGGGACATTTCACCACTTCTTTAAGCGTACTGGAGTCTTGCAGACATAGAGAAATGCATAACTAAAAGAGAACCTTCCATACTTCCCAGAGAATGGTTGCTAAGTACACAGCATTTTGTAATCACTTAAAGCCTTACTTGGGATTGGGTCTGGGGTTTTTTTGGGTGTTGAGTTGTGCTGATTTTGGATGAGGTAGGGTTCATTTTTCTCACAGTAGTTAGTATGGGCTTACATTTTGGCTTTGTGCTGAAAACAGTGTTGGTAACAGGGATTTTTTAGTTACTGCTGGGCAGTGCTTACACTGGTTCGAGGCATTTTCTGCTCCTCACCCGACTGCACCAGTGAGGAGGCTTCAGGTGCATAATATGTCGACAGGGGACACATCCAGGACAGCTGACCCCAAATGGACAAAGGGATATTCCAGACCATATGTCATGCTCACAAATTAAACTATGGGGAAGGTTTTCCATGGAGCTGCTGCTCAAGAACCATCTGGGCATCAGTCAGTTAGTGGTCAGGAATTGTTTACATCCACATAGCTTTTTTTTCTTTAGTTTTATTTATTGTTGTTTTTTTCCTTTTCACTACAATTTATTCTTATCAATATTACTGTTGTGGTGGTGATGATGATGATGATTATTATTATTATTGCTACTACTATTACTTTTCTTTTTTTAAATTTCAATTATGAAACAGTTCTTTTCTCAACCCATGAATTTTCTTACATTTACCTTTCCAGTTATCTTCCCCCCATTCCACTGTGAGGAGAGTGCATGAGTATCTTGTGGCACTTAGTTGCTGGGTGGAGTTAAACCTCAACACAGGTATTTATTTATTTGATTTTCAGCTGTTTACTAACACTTATGACACTGAGAGTTGTTCATACTCAGCATTTCTGAAAACCAGGTCAGGCATATTCAAATCCTTAAATGTGGCTTTACTTGTCTAATGCTGACTTTTAGCTGAGATTTGCAAAAATATATTTACTTCTGAAATTTCCTGCCAGATTGTTTTAAAGCTCCAAACTCTTGAGAGGAAAAATAAGAAAATTTTTGGTAGCTCAGTAAAAGACATGGGAAGGTTGCCATCAACATATAACCTTGTCAAGAGCTTGTTAATACCTATTTTTTCTTCCTTGACACCACAGATGTTAGATCTAACCTTTTCTTTATTTTCCAGCAGTGCTCTAAATTCATCATACACAAGCAAATCACTGGTTCTCTGAAATTTGAGACCTTCACATTCCAGATGCATATGAGGAATCTGTAACTTCAGTCT
The DNA here is from genome assembly GCF_000738735.6 of Corvus cornix cornix. Lineage (NCBI taxonomy): Eukaryota > Metazoa > Chordata > Aves > Passeriformes > Corvidae > Corvus > Corvus cornix. The sequence goes on along the minus strand of NC_046335.1, from coordinate 19,012,548 downwards.
TTATCTCAGACGAATGCCTGGTGGTATCTTAGTTAAAATAAGCAGAAAAGTTTCTGTTGGCTTCACAGGAAAAGGGGTAGGTCCTTCAGGACTTTGTCACCAGCCTTGTAAGTTGAGAAGCACCTTTTTTTTCCACTCTGTCTTTTCAGCAATAATTGTGTTAAGTTCATGAGCAAATCCATATTAATTCAGACCAAGGAAATGGGGAATGAGTGTTTCATCTGTGAGCTCATCGATTGAGAATGGAAGAGCCAGCTGGGTTAGAAAAGTAATTGATTGGAACACTGTCAGTGTACATTTTGTTATGTAGGTCAGTGGAGACAGGAGTGTTATCACTCATTTTGCTTGCTTAGGCATAATGCACCCTCAAAGTGGCACTGAATAGTAGAAAGGGTTTGCAGCACTCAAACCCATTTATAGAGTCTATTCTTGTCCAAGACAACAGTAGCTCCAGTCACCTGCCTACCCAGACCTCCTACTATTCATTAATACTGCTGGCATTGCTGTTGGCTAATTAGTCTTCCCATGCCTGTTGGTAGTAAATGCAAATCCCCAGTATCTAACAGTCCTTTTGAGGATATATATTTTGAGGATATATGTATGCTTTTATATTCAGCATATGCACTGCATCATTGCTACTTGGCCTTCTTTAAAGAAAATGAAAACATGAAAGATAGCTCATCAGATAACACAAAATATGGTGCTGATGATTACTCTATTAAGACATGGCTCACTGTACCATGGGTTAAATTTCTCACTATAGCCTTTTGAAAGCAGATTGGTAACTCTCAACTAAAGAACAGTCCTTGAATTACTAGAAGATACACAATGTGACCTAAGGTTTTATCCAATTTTTTTTTTGCTGCAATACATCAATGAGAATGTATTACAAAATAGAGGAAAACTGCCTCAGCTCTATCTTATGGTTTGACCCTTTAAAGTATGGGTTAATTATCCTGCCAGCTTTAAAAAGACATCTAGTATAGATCAGCTCCCACTATGTTGTTAACTTTGAGAGTTAGCAAAACGTAAAATTCCCTCCCTCTCTTTCAAGGTTCTTCATGCTAATGTATCTGTTTCCCTATCAAAGTCTTGTAATTGTGAAGTACTGACATTTTCTTCCTGTTGGTTACATGCTAAAATTATGATTTCATATTCACCTGAGTTTAGAATGACTCCATGGTCCACTGTCATCTAGATCAGCCAGGAACGTGTTTGTGCCAGACCTGATAGTTTAGCTGGTCTCTACACAAAAGAATTGGCTAATGCTTTTCAGAGTTTCTCTGTTAAATATAGTTTCCTGATACTATCACACCTTGTGCCACACTCTTTGTGTATCCCTTTGCTGTTCTTGCAGTGCCTCATTTCATGCCAGTTTTGTTAAACTTTTTTAAGGCAGAGATTTTACATCAGTCAGTAGAGTATGGGGAAGGTGGGGGGTGGGCACTGATTTTCAATGTACTCTCATAGTATTTTACCCAAAGAGTTGTTTTGTAAAGTGCAGAAGCCAATCGACCATTTCCTCTTGCAAGTTTGCACCTGATTTGTGGCATATATGTTTATAGTTAAATCAGTTATTATTATCTCAATTATCCAAATCTGTAACATTAAACAAAGACATGTCTGTGCTGTAAGTTTAAGAAGACTAGCAAAAAGAAATAAAATCACAAAGTTAAGGTCGGTGGATGGGTAGGTTATTGCATCCAATCCTTATGACAGAATGGGATATGATCCTGCTTTCTAAATCATGGAAGAGGTTTAGATTTTATGCATGTTTTCCCTTCCTTTGTTTTCTGATTGAAACTCCCACCTGGAGAGCTGACTATCTGAACCTGAGGCCTGCTACTGGCTCTCCAGTCACATGGAGTGCATACCTGATTCAAATACAGACTCTCTTCTAGACCTGCATTCCTGGGTGTGGGAGTAAACACGACTACTGATGACAGGCTTGGGTAGCTTTTCTGAAATTTAGCCAAAAGCAAGCCCTGAATCCCGCAGTCTCAGAATCCCTGCAGAACCACCATCTTCACTTTCCTCTGTAGTGTAACACTCAGGTCTCTCCGAGGAGTGCAATATGTATCTCTTGATTATGTAACAGTCTTGATATGCAAGTACCAGAGAGAAGGAAATCAACTTCTTCTGCTACCCAGACTTTCTATCTGCTTCATTTTGGTGGTGGCTGTTAAGTGGAGCAGATCGGTATTCTCTGAGTGTTTAAATGAAATCATTGCACTACAGTCTTCTTTCTCCCTAGTAATGTCCTATTCTGGTAGCTCCGTATTAGCAGGAAAACATCAGCAAACACTTCAGATCCTGCCCAAGATAACTTCATCTTCTTGTTTCTATCTAGAGAGCTATTATCTTTGTCTTCTCTCCCCTTTTCCCTTCTTACCCTTTCTCTCTCCCCTCTTCTCCCTCATTTCTTCCCCACCCTGCCACACTAGCAATACTAAATGAGTTAATCTTTTTGCAAGTATAAGGATGAAACAAAGCTTTGAAGAGTTAGTGTCATTAAGACATGCCTTTGATCTTAGCCAACGTGTGATCTCTGAGAGTTGCTCCTTGTATTCCACAGGCATGCTCCACCCATTTCTAGAGAATCTTCATTATGTCAAATGAGAACCCAGTTTATGGCCAGTGCATGAAATTATGGAATGTATACACAGAGGCAGCTCGCTATGACAGTGAAGTAATGTGAAACGATTAAGTAATAGCACAGTTTTTCAGATGTGTAAACTATTGTAAATCGTAGCTCTCATGCAGTGCTCACCCTGTGTAAAGTATTCCAACACCATTATATGGATATACGACTGCCAGAGACCTCCTTGGCACCAGGTCCTGTCCTCTGCTAGAAAGCAATTCCATGCAATCCTTTCTGTAAAACTTATACAAAACGATGCTTTACAGATAAGCACAATAAATGTAATCTGTAGAAGAAACAAGTAAAATCTGATCCATAATTTGCTGTTATGCTAAAGTATTTGCTTACATGCCACTTATACAGAGAGACTAGTGAAAGGAGATTACAGAAATTATAAGTTAAAAAGTAAAAATTTTACAACTGTATTTTACAACTGTGCATTACAGACTTTCAAACTTAGCAGTGATATATTCCCTCAAGCAGAAAGAATTTCAAAGTCAGATATGAAGCTTAAAATTGCACAAGTACCACTGAATTTGATGTGAGTGGAAATATGATGTGTAAAGTTTGAAAAATACACCTGCTTAAATTTATAGGTACTTCTGTTATCTGCTCTTTTGCTTATCTTAATCTTCACATCAGACATGCTCATAAATACTAGTTCTCCTTGTTTTAAAGAAAAGCTGTCTTTTGCTCGTTTGTTATAAGAATTATGATTCTTGGTTTTTTTTATTTCATTATGATCTTACTTTTCTAGTTTGATCATCACTGTGCATACCATCTTCTTTATAATTCAAATAATTATAAAAACAAAAAGGCACTTATGAAGAAAGTGAGCAAACCTATTTTGATTGTTAAACTTTGCTTTCTAGTACAATCACCAATTAGCAGAATCCTAAAATTGCATTGCCTCCAGCTCATTCTCTTGTCTCAAGTATGTGCTTCACCAGGTCCAGAAAAACTGATAAGGGGCCAGACAGATCATGAAGTTATCATGCATAATGTTATCAGCATAACAACTTTAAAATGTCAAAACAATTAATTTTAATTCACTTTTTTAAAAAAAATATTTTTATAAGGAGATCCTTATTTTATTCACTGTAAGCACAGGTATCCAACATTAGGAACTTTGGAATTAATTTTTATTAAAAATACAGCTATTTGCAACCATTTTACCTCTGCTTTTAGATAGTGCAAGTAGTGGAGAACAAAAAACTGTGCTTGTTAAAAAACCCCCCACACTATAAATATTTAAAGCTGGGTGATACAACCTCTATTACTAGTTTTGTGATCATAATTCTGCTCACTTTTTTTTTTCTTGTTATAAAATGATGTAAATTACTGTTCAGACTCACAGTGTCTACTCCAACTTGTCTGAATGTCTGAACACATCGAAGATGCCAGAAGTGAAAGATGGAAACCGCGTATTCAATGACTGAGTACTTGAGGCTGAGTAAATGGAAAGGTTTCTGTTTCCCACTTCCTCCGCACATTGCAGAGAATTCACACTTGCTCTTTCATGGAAAAACAAGCAAAATGTTGGCAATTTACAATCTGCTCAAACAGTACAGCTGTTTTTAACGATTAATGTCCTATTAAAAAAAATAAGTACAGCTATTTTCAACGATTTCCCATCATTCAGATTGCCCGTCCAATTGTAAAGCTCAGCACAATGCTATGGTACGATATAGAAAGAAAGCCTATGTCCTGGGTTATTGAACTTTTGAAACCTGTTATTGCCAAAGTGACACCCTAATCATTTGTTGTTAGTGTAAAACTCCTAAGAACACTCTTTCCAATACTCCTTCTGTTTAGGAGGATAGTGCATAGTAACTGGTAAGCCTAGAAGGCACTTGTCAAAAAAATTCTCTCTTTTTTGTACTCACAGAAGTTGCATACTGGCTTCTTGCATCTAGTCAGTATTACAGTGTAAAATTATGCAAATATTTCTTATTCAAAACCACCATGATTTTCTTCTTAAAGCCTAATTTATGCATCATATATTCTCATTTTTATCATCAATTATATGCAATATAATTCAAATGTCTTATAAGTATCTTTCCTTCTTCCATATTGTAAATTTTTCCTCAGTGTTGTGTGTTGTATTCAAGGTCTGTAGTTGGCACTGGAGTAGTATCTACATCTGGTAGGAAGAGTGACAGGCTGAATGCAGACTAGGATCAGATTATCATGCAGTGTAGCTCCAGTCTTATGTTGTAGTTCTTAGGTTGCATAATGCAAAATCAAAACTTTGCCAACTGAGATTTATAGTATGCATTTTTTATTATATATATAGCTGCAGTATTTGGAAGGTCTAGTCATAAGCCATATATTGGAACTGCACTTACAAAAAAGCCAGAGAATAAATTTGGCATAACCTGATAAGAAATGATGTGAAGATATGAACACTCATTCTCAGTAGGGAGAAACTATAAATGTGTGGGGTTTTTCGTACTTGCATATTCATTTGACTGATGACTGTCACAAGGCAAAACAATGACTTTAACAGCCCTATTGTTTATTGCCATGTATTTCTTAATCAAAAAAAGTATAGTTACAAAACTGGTCTGTATGAAGCCTTTTTATTAATTTTTTTAAATCCAGTCAATAGTTTGAAACAAGTGGTCTGGAAAGAGACCAGCCTAGGTGTCTGGCATGCCCTTAGTATTTAGTTCCCAAGTAGTGTACAATATTCAACTCCAGCGGAAGAATTTTAATTATCTTTCAACCATTGTTTTCAAGGGTAACATGTCAAAGCTTAGCACTTTACTCTGGATTAAGTTCACAGCCAACTAAAGTTCCACTTTCCCATCAGTTGGGATCTAATACATGAGAATGAGCCATGTAGTTCAAGATGAAATAAAATCTATAAACTTACTAAATTTTGATTTAGTTAATATGTTGAAATACATTATTTACCCTGAAAAAATATGGTAGCAAAGAAATAGCCCAGGTTTCCTAGCTAATAAAATGCAAGACGATGCACTATTTATTCATACAATGAATCAAATTGTTTCATTCATTCTTCTATCAGATTTTTCTGTAAAATTCAGCTAATATCTTTTTAAAAAAAAATTATTTTCTTTAGATGATTTTGTCATGCTTCATGACTTGTAAGCATGTAAAGACTGCTCACTGAAGTCACAGAAAAATAACACATACACTAATATATATTCATATTTGAGAAGTTTGCAAGAGATTGTATAAATGTATTTGTGACTAAATTTCAGGTTAAGAAGTTAATATGACTTCTGAAACAACATGTCAGAAATCTTATGGATGTTAAGTATATGAAGAAACTTCATGGACTCGCCATTTTGTGGAGAATCAGAACATAATGAAATCTATGAAAACATAGGATCAAGTTAAAAAAATATGTAAGTTCATAAAGACAATGATTATAAGAGTTCTTACAGCAAATTGGACACTAATTGCTTAATTTTCTTCCCCTCACATAGTCTTAAGTGATGAAGCTGGTATCTTCGCAGGTCTTTAAAGAAAACCCCATTATTACTGGAAAGTATTTAAATAATGTGATAAATGCTTATTCACAACACATTTCCTGAAAATCATTGTCTAGAAGAGAGAAGAAACAGGAGAAACAAGAAAAGAGAAAAAAAAGATAATCTTGCTTTTCCTACCACGTCAAGGACTAATTTTTGTGTTTAAACTGTTAAGGGAGACATCAAAGGGGGTCTCCTTTATAGCTATAGAGAGTCCTCTTAGTTGTAGGACTAATAGTCAAAAGGGAGTAGATGAGCATGGATATTGCAATTAATTACCTTGGCCTTTCTTTTAACTGTTTGTTTTAAAAATGAAAAAAATCCCCATATCAGAACTGAATAGCACAAAATCAAGACACGATACTTCAGACTTTGATTCCATACAAGTCATAAAACTGGTAAATACTTTGATACTACATTCTCTTCTCTTTCTTCTGTTAAAATTAATCTGCAATTTTCCTAGAATCTTAGGTTTTGGCATCTGGCCAGCACCTCTAGATGGACCACCTGTTGCCATTAAGCAAGGAAAAGGTCTGTATCAAAACACTGAAATGTGTGTCCAAGCACTTGGTCTAGACTTGGACTGGGATTTGAAAACTTTAATAAATCTGAAGATTTTAATACATCTGCACAGCCTCTTGAAAGCTTATCTGAAGGGTTATAAAACTCCTAAACTCAAAACTGAAGAGCAAGATGTTAACAGGAGGTACAAGGATAGGCAAGATACATATTGGAACAAGAAACTACTGAGTATTAGTCACTTTGCTTTCTGTTCTCTTCTCTGCAGAGCAATGGTTATTTTTCATTCTCAAAGAAAGAAAATAGGTGGTGTCTCTTCTTAAACAATCAGTAATTTCCATTCTTCTCAACATTTTAAAATTTCAGACAGAAGTTGTCTCTCTTAGACTTGGTATTTGGGAATTATTTCCCTGAAGAGGTATGATGGAATTGACTAAGGTTTTTGCATTGAAGTATATGTTTTTTCTCTAGTATGCTACACTTACACATGCTTAAAGGCTAAAGTTGCATTTGGCTTTTTAAAATGTTTTTTTTTCTAGGATTGTACTTAAAAAATATTATTTTGTTAAAAAAATATATCCAAAATTATTTTTCAAGGGTAAAACATCATCCAACAGTGAAATTTTATTCATTTATTCATTTTTAAGTTACTGGGAAAATTGTGGAAAACTAGATATCAGGCTGATTTTAAAAATATTATCTTTATTTATTTATTTTGGCAATGAAATAAAATTTTCAAAAACCTTGATTCTTTTTGCTTTTCTTTAATGTCAGCATACCATAGAAGTCATTCTTCAGTCTGTCAGTAATGGAAATCTAGGGTACAATATTATTACAAACACTGTTAAATATCTGTGTAGCGGTCGACCCTTCCCTACTGTTTTTCAGAACTTCCAGATGTGACAAACATCCTGTTTGCATCCATACCAGCTCTATTGTTAAAGCACAGTCTATTCAGTGTGTGTGGTATATTCAGTGGTCCAGAACTCCTGGGTATGTAGAATTTGCCAATCATAGATTCTGCTGCATCCAGGATCTCAGATGTGCTATTTGTGCTTTGAAATCACTTGGAATTGAACAGAGAACACCAACAGAACCTGCCCATTTCACTGTCAAAAATGCCTTACAAACAAATTATCCCAAGAGAACAAAAGACTGGGAACACACTAAGAAATTTTTAAGAAATGAGGTAAATAGTTCAATTCTATCTTAGACATTAGCATTCAGAGTGGTAAGATAGCGCAAAGATCAATAGAGTTAAATTTTTTTGTTTTCTAAAGAAGTCTCTTATTGCTACAAATGTGGTAGAATTGTGATCCAAACCACTTTGCATGCCAAGCTTTCTACTTTCTACCACCACCCTCTTGTCTGAACACTTCAAAATTTCTCTCAGCCAAACTTCTCATGTAATTTCAAGCTTAATTTAACACATCTTACAAACAGACAATAAAAGAATGTCATATCCCACAGCAAACAGAGCTGAGCTTATGTTGCATGATTGTCTGTTTATCTAAGTAAATTTACTGTGGCTCTCTGGCCCCTACTTTAGATACAAACTATTAAGGACAGTTGTAATTAGGTCATGTTTTAAATCTTCCTTTTCCTTCTTCTCAAGCCTGATAAGGCAACAACAACTCTAATCACTGGACCTTGTATTTCTACACTGTAGCTAACTAATCTACTGTCATGTCAATATTTAATTTTTATTTGCTTCTGCAGCTCTCCTCTCTCAATATTTACCTACAGGCTTTCCCTGAAACTATATCTTTATTAATTTAAGAATCTTCCAAAGATTCGTAGCCTTCCAAGTAAGAAACACTAAGTAATTTTTAAGTATCCAAATCTTCAGTAAGTCTCAGAAGCAAAGGTTCAGAAATGGGAAACAAAATAGAAAGAACAGGTGTTAAATGATATTCAAAGCAATAATCATGCAAACAATGGTCTTTTTGCAATATATATTGAGTATTGAAATACTGTTGTAAGTCTTACTTCCAAACTTCAAATTTTTTTCTGTTGGTGTGTGGGTATTTTGTCAATGAAAACAGGAGAAGTTCCCTGAAGTTGGTCTTAAAGATGCACATCTCAGATACTTTCTAGTTGCTAGTTTTTACCTTTTCAGACAGAATATAAGAAAATCTGTGTTTTCAATCTGGAGATTTACATTTTGATCTTTGGCTCATTTTGATCTTTGGCTCACTGATCTTGTTTTCCTTTTTTCCTAACTGCCTGCACTTATGTGTCAGGAGGAAAAAATATGAAAGAAGGGATCAATGATGGTGTGAAACACACCTGGAGCAGTAAATTAAAACTAATTACGTAAATAAAGAGCAATAACAAAGTATTTCTGTTCTAAAATGCTGTTGAACTGGAATGCCAAGTTTTTTAACAACAGCCTATTGGATCATTTTTCCTTTCAGAAATAAAACATTTATTTCAGGGCAGCTATAAGTTTTCTGATCTAGTTCCACCTTTGAAACTTCCTGGAATCTCAAAGCAATTAATACATAAAGGTCCTCCTGATGGGAATTTTATTTATTTATTTATTAATATCTCAAACTTACACTTTTAAGGAAAGGTATAGATATAGGCCATAAGACTTGACTTTACCAGGCACAACTGAGAAATAAACACAAGAACTGGAATGACAGAGGACATCGAAATTGAAAATTCAGATATTTACTCATTAGGAAAAGGAAGTCAATGTAAGTATTACATACATGATTTTTAATACTCAGCATGTTTTAATTTCATTTCAAATTGAGAAGGAAAGGCTTGCGTGCTCTGTGACATTTTCATATTTAAATTAAAACATTTACCAAAAAAAAAAAAAAAAGAATACGTTTCAAATAAATTGTTTTTATCTCAAATAAACTTTGTAGATTTTCAAATCTGAAAAAATCCCTAAAGAAATCCCAAGCAATAATGCCAGCTACAGGCCTCCCAAATGGACAAAACTAAATTACAGGATGTATCTTTGGAAATTATCTGTGATCTTGGTAGAATTCTTGGAGTGTTATAGATTCTGTACCACTAACAAAAAAAAAAAAAAAAAAATTGAGGAAAGGAAATTGTGTTAACAAGAAATTTTTTTTCATTATGATTAAAAAGTCTGTTTCTTGATAAAAGATTTTCTTCACTGTGGAAGTATGTGCTTTTTAGGGATCCTTTTATTATTTTGTTTTGTTGTTGGAAATAATTAAAATATAACATAGCAATATAGATATTACATGAACAGGTACGAAGCTTCACAAGCGAACCCAGCCTGAACTCAGTAACTGCCTCTGTGATTCCTTATAAATGGAATGCCTTGTCCGTATCCTGTCCTAAGGTTTGATATTTCAATTTAGGGGCCATGCTATACTACATACTTATGTACTAGTATTGATTCCCACAGCCTTCTCTTAAGGCTCAAAAGTGTTCATATGACCTAACTGCTGTCAAAACAACTGGAAATAAACAAGGACATTTAGGAGGTTTTTCTCTAAGACCAGCTACTTGAATGAATAATTCAAAATTTTAATATATTTTGTCAATATGGATCTGAAAAAATTACAAATGTCAGCGCAACATCTTGTTGGACTCCTTTAATGGCAATAGCTCTCTACCACAGAAAAGGATTTTGTGAATAAGATTCCTAAATTAGAGGGAGGAAATGAACAGCAGGAGAAAGAAATAGCAGTGGCAGAAAAAAGTACAATCTTCCTCAGAGAGAAAACTTATAATAAAACATATTTTCAGCATAATGAATCTGAATGACAAAGAATCAAATAATGTCTGTATGAAACACATCATAGAAGAAAGAAATTTTCATATCTAGGATTTACAGGTTAGACTGATGCAATGTACAGAACTGCCTCACAGAGTGGTAGAGACAAGGACTGAGGCATAGAGAGAGGAGTCATTAAACTCTCCTTGCTGCAGAGTTGTTAAACAGTTCACTACCGTGGCCACTGGTAACTAGTTCCAATATGACACTTTGCAAATTGAAAAGGTAGAAATTCCTCGTAAGTTCATAAAGTAGTGATGAACACACTGGATATTGGAATTATCTTACATGTTAGTAGGAAATTCTGAGCTACTATGGAGAGATAAGTTATTATAATGCCACCATCAGGAGGCAGAACGAGGCAAGGGGGGACAAGGAAGAGCAGGGAAGAAAAAGAAGCCAGCCAAGTCTTCTAGGTAGGCATCTGGATAATAAGTATGAACCAAATGAAGCCAATTCAATGCCCTTCTTGGAACATGTACCTACTTGCAAATTTATTAGTAGAGAGAAATTTAGCCAGATGAACATCTTAAAGCAGGCTCTTTGCAAGTAATTATTGATTATTACACTGTAATAATATATCCCAAGGCTCACATATTTCACATTAAAAAAAAATAGTATAAGTTGAAAATCAGCTAAAGTCATGTCTCTCTAACAGGATACATGTTTATACCTGAATTCTCCTGTTGATTTACCAAAACAGAGAAAAACAGCATATGGTTTTATCTATAGCGAACAGCTTATCTACCAAAAGAACAGCTAGCTATTTTTAATTACTAAAATTCCAGCTCCATTTAAATAAAGGCACTCTTTGTTCTCTGATGCTTCTATCTGATTAATTAAATGTATGAAGAATGATTAATTGATTAATCAATTATTTGGTTATTACAAACTCTCTCCAAATATTTATTTTTCCACTTATCTCTATGGAATAATCACTTAATTTTAAATTTCAATGCATTCATTAATAATGAAAATTAATTGACTCTTTTGGAGTGTGTTTACTTTATCTTTCTACCATGAGTTCACTGAGACATGTTTTCAGATGCAATTATAAGTAGAAAGGATTACTTAGTTAAAAAAAAATGGTCATAGAAAATACACCCAAGTATTTCAATATCTAAATAACATAACAAGGACACACAAAGATTCAGACATATGCTTAAGCACCAGTACTAGTGTGCACAACTGGACATGCAGAGGACAAAAGAAAAGGTCCTCAACAAGATGGCAGCATCTTCTGGTTTCTCAGAGTTACACAGATGAAAGCACACTGACTGATAAATCGGAAGGATTGCTTTCCAAATGTGGTTTCACACCTTCTCACCTTTATTTCATTCTTATAATTCTTTGAATGGTAAACAGAATCTGGCCCAGAGCTACCTATAATGTAATTATATCCCAGATCTGCCCAAATCAACAGTGAGAAATGAAAGTATAGAAGTTTAGCATTGACAGAAGTTAATTAAGTACCTTAATCAATTAACTGAAAGATTCATAGAGATGACTCAGAATGAGGTAGAACCTGGATTTGGGAACAGTGCTTATCATTTTTCTGTATACAGAATTGAATGTAAAAGTATACAAATATACTTTTTAGAAGAGATAGATCCACTGCATATCCAGCTAATAAAAACCTGTTTTACCTGAATTAGGTGTTACTTCTCAGTGATTAATAACAGAAAGGAGAATCTGTGACACAGCTTGCTTTCTACTGTGTGTACTTGAGTAGTACTTGAGCCAGTATAAAGTGCTCTAAGCTTTGAACCAGAAGTAAGTATCAGATCTTGAACATGACTACTAGATGTATTTTTTTTAAATTCTAGACTTTTAGGTTGTATTATTACTGAATTTTTCATCAAGGATGGAAGAGTCAGACTGAGAAAAATCAGGATGATGCTTTAATGACATTAAAAAAACATCCCAACCAACAAAAAAACCTGATTATAGTGAATATTCTCAGAGGCTTTAATTGTAAAAAAATAGAAGTGTTTGATTACACAATTGTCTATTTTTGTTTTCCGAGACCAAAAAAACCCCAAAAAACCCCACCATTTTTCTTCCTGGTATACATTCACAGGAAGAAGCAGTAGAAAGGCAAATTTAGCAAGCAGCAATTTCCAGCAGGGTTTCTCTTCAAAGCATATTTTAAATAAGATGGTGTTTTCTGGCACTCTTTCCCCTTTCCCATTTCTCCTGATCTCCCAGATCAGAAAAACCGAATGACTGGTTCAAGTACTGTAAGAGTATCACATGGTCACTCAGCAGTGGTAGGAACTTAAATTATAATTGTTCCTTTGCATTTTTACATTATAAAACAAAACAAAAAAACTCCAAACAAACAACAAAACGCCCGTAAACAAAAAAAAACCCCAAAACCAATAAAAAACCACCAACCCCTCCTCTCCCCCCCCTAAAAAAAAGCAAGACAAAAACTACTTGCCCAACTTTCCCCAGTTCTTACTGGATTCTGTGTATTGCATTGACATGAATGGAACTATGAAGAAGGTACTCTGCAGAACCGCTAATTGGCATTATTTCCCCAGTATGACCCTTCAGCAAAGGGTTTTTTTACAGTACTGCAAAACAACAACAAACCACTAATTTGTTCTAAAGCCTGATTCTTCAGCAATTCACACAGCTCCCTAGCTAACAGTTGAGCTTTGCCACAGGCTAAGCATTTATTTTTATGACTCTTGCTTCATTTGAAAGAAGTGTCAACATAAAACCCACTGAGTTCTACAGTGGTGTATTGTGAAATGCTGAGGTATTGAGAAGTACTGAGACCTGCAAGACTACGGCAATGCATGGAAGTCAAGGAAAATGGAATAAAATGAAGAAATGACTGTCACTGGCCCTGTTTATTGTCTAAGCAACAAAATGTTTTCTGAAGAAAGTGAGTCAATGACAGAAGTCTCCTGAATACAAACAGCAGTTACAATTTAATCTAATGCTCTTTGTGGTTGGTTGCTACTGATCATTTACTAATCCACGTATTTTTTATCAATCTGTTATTTTTGTAAATACAAAGCTATAGTGATCATAAACAGTAGAAAAATAAACCAGCTACCAAACTAAAAGGCTGATCTGTGATTTATTAGATAAAATAATAGTACAACAGTAGTAACAATAAAATAATAAACTATTTTTTTCTTTTTTTTTAGAAAGAAGTAAACCCTAACGTTTAGCAGGAGAATGGGGGTGAGGGGAGGATGGGGGAAGGTCTGTGGGTTTCTTAAAATCCCATTAGTTTCCATGATGCCATTGGGGTTACTGACAAGACCGTCAAAGACTTCAGCAGAAACTGCATTATACTAATCCTAAGGCCTTTTGAAAATTCCATTCATATACAATAGAGGAACAGGAATAAGTTGCAAAGAAATACAAAAGATGATAATTTATGTTATAAAAAACCCAACAAAGAATAAAAAAGAAAAATCACAAGGTTCCCCCACATGATATTTGTGCTGAATTTTAAACCCTAAGCATGTAAGTATTGAAGCCAGTGGGAACATTTTTACTGACTGCAAAAAGAAATTGAATGATCCTGGTCTTAACACAATCTGGTTGATTCTGGTCAAACTGGGTGATATTTTTCTATTTGCATTCCTAGCAGGAACTGTTCCATAAAAGAAAATAATTGCATTCAACATTATGTCAAAGAGGCAAATTTATTTCAGAGGCAGCATTTTCTAGTGGTCCAAAGAAAGGAAGAGAGGAGAAAGCTATTAAAATCTTATCTACTATATACTTTATTCAGTGGAGTCCCTCACTGAGAAAACTGTGAACAAAGTCAGAGTTTGCTTTTTGTTTCTTATCACTAAATTTTTAGAATAGGTCTTTAGAATTTTTAGAATCTATGTGTCTGTATCTATATAGAGATGCAATCCATACTTCATGTAAAAATTACCACAAATCCACTTATACAATAGAGATGTTTTATATGAAAACAAAGTTTAAAAAATTCCATAATTCACACCCAGTTTAACTATTAGAATATGTTGAAAAAAATTGGAAAACTACATCCAAACACTGGGGTTTATTACTAGGAGATGACCATAGCTGATGTGAAGGGGGTTACATGGAATAAATTCTATGCAGTATGATACAACATGGATTCAAATATCATAAAATGTTTTGAGGTTTTTTTGATGAGTACATGATAATGAAAACTGTACTGTCCAGAAAAAAAAATCTAGATAAAAAACAGCGGCATTAATGAATTTTTCATAAACAACCTAGCAAAGTATTTTAGGCTGTTGCAGTCGGTTGACCTCAGCTGGATGCCAAGTGCCCAACACGCAGCTCTAGTACTCCCCAGCTGGACAAAGGAGAGAAAATAAGATGGAAAACAACTAGTAGATTGAAATAAAGCAGTCTACTACAGCAAAAGAAACAAAAATTTGCACACACCATAAGCAAGGGAAAAAAAATGTTCAATCTCTACTTCCCATCAGCAAGCAATATTCAGCCAGCTTGTGCGAAGCAGGGCTTCAGCACACATAGCAACTGCTCTAGAAGGCAAACATTATTAAACAACAAATACCCCCCACTCCTCCTCTCTCCTTAAGCTTTTACATCTGAGCTGACATCACGTTATGGACTACCCCCTTGGTTAATTTGGGTCTGCTGGTCTCATTGTGTCCCGTCCAAGGATCTTGCCCACTCCCAGCACCTTGATGGGGGTGGGAATGTTAGAGGGACAGCCCTGATGCCCCCTTTTATCAACACCTGTGCAGCTACCAATGCAAAGCACAGCACTGTGAGGGCTGTATGGGAAAATGAACTCCAGCTCAGCCTGACCCAATACAGCTGTGGTGATCAGAATAATCTCTTAAGATTTTTTAACCTATTAGTTTCCAAGAGAAAACAAATAGCAGAGGAACACCAAACAGAAATGCAACCTAAAATATATTCCAATTCCATACATCCGCAGAATTACTTACCCGTTATAAAGAGCAGATGAAGGGTAGTTCACAGCTTTGTTTTTTCTTGTGTGATTCAGAAACAAACTAAAGCCCAGTTGCAGACTAAGTCCTTCCCATTCCCTCAGTGACTATCCAGAAGCAGGCACCTGACTATATGCATTAGTTTTACTTTGACCTTTAAAACAGAAGTAGAATCAGGGCTAGAAAAAATTTGTCCTGAAAGATAAATCGGTACCTTCACTGTATTTTAAATATAAGCTTCCTAAACTGTTTTTTTGTCATTAACAATATCTTAAAACTAGCAAATTATCTTCTTACTCTCATTCAAGCCAAGGTAAAACAGGAGGCACCATAAATAGAAAGAATATATTGCTGTAAAATCCACTGGCTTTTCTACCATTTCAGTACCTATCCAAATCCCATATTATGACAAAAGAAAATGCAATTGGTCTAATTTTTTTTCTTTTAAGTTAATTGGACTGTGTCTGAGGAACGTCTGTGAGAAAAAAAATAATAAGCAAATAAAAAAGAGCAATCAAGAAACCTTGTGTTGGAATTCCTGTACACAAACTACTTTATTCTTGACTGAATAATTAAGAAGACACATCAGAGACCTGAACAAGGTATGTGTTTATAGGTATCCAATGGGTAAAATTCCAAGTTCCTGAGGAACTGTTTTGAATCTGTTTTCCCTTTTTACCAAGAGGGCAGAAAATGAATACAGATGCATAGACACAGTTTTTATTCCAAGTTTTTTTCTGCCTCTTTTTTGTCTTTTTGAAGATTTTTGTCACTAATATTCTTTTCTTATTGATAGCACTTAAGCATTATGCTTGTTGAGTTTTTTATTTTCTCTATGCCTCTGTCTATCCAACTATATAAAAGTCACAAAGGGATTTGCCATAGTAAGAAGTAACAACAATTTATTGCCAATTATGTAGTAGATAGTCCTGAGGTGAGAGGAGAAATATATCAAGCAGTGTGACAGTTTGCTGGACTCCTCTAGAAGATGGTGCTCTCGATTTCTTTTATATTGCCCCTGGAAAGAATGGAAGCAGTGAATCTCTAGACAAGAAAAGACATTTTATGTTGCCGACAGCTATCTTCCGTCCTTGTGAAATAATTTTCCCAGGCAGCTTTTCTTAAGTGTGTGTCTCTATTATGTACCGGGGACAGAAAGGAAGGCTTTTAACCAGATCACCAATAAATTGTAGCATTTTTTCTTAGTGCTTATCAAAGGATGTAAATTTGATTTCCAGTGCTCTAGAGTTGTTTTTTTTTACTAATTGAAAAGCCACTGAATAGATCGAGCTATACTTGTTAAGTGCTCAGAAATAAAGCAGTTCAGAGAAAATTCAATGTCACTCCAAATACCTTTGCAGAAAGTTTGCTTTCCCTGATTCTCCTCAGACTGCCACCTATGCCCAGGAGCACCCCCAAGGCTCACATGGTCAGCCTGACCTCCCCAGTCTTTTCAGCTGGATTCTTCCACCCAATGGATTTCAAGTGCTTCACCAGTGTGGAGGAAGTGAAGATTCATCAGGATCTGCAGGGTGGGGCATGACCAAACAAATACAGATGTTGTTATGCATATTTTGGCACGCTATGTTTTTTCCTAATGCAGTGGTATTGAGGTAAGGCTTTGTTCCTTTCTGACTTGATAGGCAGGAATGAAGTCTGGGCTGAAATTAAATGTCACCACAAAAAGTCCTGGCTCAAAGCTCTGGCAAAATCCTCTGAATTTTGGGCAATGGTATCAAAATTCAGGCTTCCATCGAACTAATTTTCCTCTTTGTCAGGAAGATCCAAGTAGTTTGTTAAACAATATTGATCTAACTGGTAGAGGAAAGCACTAATTAGAAAGTTAATAGAAAACAACACCTAATTTCAGCAACAAAATAAACCCATTTATAATCTCCAGGAAACCACTGCAATACCAGCTGGTTGCTTTCCTCTTCTCACAATAGCCCTCCTTCTCTCATGTTTTAAGTCTTGTTGGTACTGAGGTCTGAATCAAGTTGATGTGATAGGGCACAATAAATTGCTTTTTTAAGCTCCTCCTCACTCCACGCACCTGTCCTTTTTGCCATGCCTACCACCAAAAGCCAGGGAAAATAACTCCCACAGATCTGCCCACAGATTTTGTTATTTCAGCTCCTGCAAAAGAGTGCATCACATGCTGAAGTGAAAAGTTGCTCAGCTCACCAGAGTTTCAACTGCTTCTTATGTCCCTGATTACAGGACACTCTTGCAATAGTTTCTTATTTCTGATTTTGGGTTTGAAAA
Organism: Corvus cornix cornix; assembly: GCF_000738735.6. Classification (NCBI taxonomy): domain Eukaryota; kingdom Metazoa; phylum Chordata; class Aves; order Passeriformes; family Corvidae; genus Corvus; species Corvus cornix. Next base: position 18,994,905 of record NC_046335.1, on the reverse strand, counting down.
TTTAACATAATACTAAAGGCCTTTTTTTTTTGGTTAATAAAATAGAAACATTTGGGCAGAGACAGCCTAGATTTCTCCATATGTAGAAAACTCCAACCTTGTCTCTATTCAAAGGTGTAGTTTATTCTTTAATACCAGTGCCTGTTAAACATGCACAACACATGCAATCATGTTCCAAGACTGCCCTTCTGTGCTACCAAATATCAACATATTTCCCCTCTAACTACATTACTTTTGCCTTAAGTGTCAGGCGCCACGGTTGCAAGCTAGTTTTTCAGAACACTAAGTCCAAATATTTTCATGCCTGTATGTGTATGACAGATCTGTTATCAAAAAACTACAAACAGATCATAATAGTTCTATTATTCTCATTTTACTGTGGTTTTGAAGGATTAAGTGGCTTGCCAAGAGATCAGGGAGAAACTCTGAGGGAGACCAGTTCACTGTTGAATTCCAGTTTATAGTCCAGTGGAAAATCATTACAACTCAGATATTCTTTTCTCACATCTTAAGGTAAAGAATGGAAATTCCTGATTTTAAAGGAAGTAACAAAGTAATATAAAAATAGATGAAGATATGAGTATTATATAATTTATTTCAGTTAAAAAAAAGTATCTTTTTCTGAATCATCTATTATTTGGCATACTGAAGTGGAAAACTTCACTCCTGTTGACTCATTGTTGTCACATTGATTACACTGTTGTTCATTTTTGGATTTAGGCATGAGTTCATTACTCACAGGGTTTACTTGAGTTTTGCACATTGCTCTGTAGTGATGCAACCCAGAAGCTATTCTGTTCAGTGATCTGTAGCATCTGAGAGCTTTCATTGGTACCTTCTGATTGTTGCATATTGGTACTTTAGATGTTAATAGAGATTCTTGATCACTTTCTAGGTTCCAGTGCTTGCTCAGCCTCATTTCTGTATGGGGCACTGAATCCCTGTACCAAATGAGTGTTTTATGCATTTGCAGAGTATTTCACTCTGATGCTCTGATGTTTCTGCACAAAAGGATTATTCTTGCTTTTACTGAGTGGTAGCAGCAGTTAAATTGTCTCTCCTCTATCACTTAGGCCAGTGGATCATCACTACTTTTTGATCTCCCTTTGTTTTTGTTGAATATACCCACATATTCTCCTCTAGAAACTGAAAATTGTGGCGCTTTCTAAGGTCCTCATCTACAAGTTCAGATATCATCCCTCAAGATGAAGAGAGACAAAAATATAATCCGCCAGTCAAGACATAATTTTTTTTCACAGAGCATTTGCAACACCAGAGCTGTTAATAACTGAACTGTCTACCTGATCACTCCTTGAATCAATGGTTTCCTAGGTCAGATCCTCTCAGTAGGTGACCAGGAGGTAAGCCTCTCATTTTGCAGGCTCCTTTTTGCTGCACTTCATCTGAATATGGATATTGCTTTTTCTGCTACTTTTAGCTACCCATTATCTTAAGACCTAGCTTTGTTTTGCTATTAATTTGGCACCTCTCTATTTTATACGTGTAACCTTTCTTAAGTTCTTTTGAACATCAACATCTCAAAAATTCAACATTTTTGCTGGTTAAGATGTTTGCAACATTTTGCTGGTTAAGATGCTTTTGATTTTGATTTCTTACATGCCATATCATTTACTCAGAGTAGGCCAAGAAGAGACTGGAGCTCTCTCCATTCTTTTAATCTGATTAATCTCATTCCTTTTCTCTCTCTTTTTTTTTCTTTTAATTTTTATTTTGTTTTCTGTTTTTAAATCAAACCTGACAAAGTTATGGTCAAGATGAAACACTTATTTCACAAAGGGAATAAAAGAATGAGAGTTCCGTAATTATTATTTTGATTATTATTGTTACTGAGTATATTCAAATGGATAGTCCTTAAACCCTGTAACTGTATTGATCATCATGATACCAATTGTACCTATCTATTTTCTGAATACATTTTAAATATAAATATCTCTTTTTACTGTGACAGTGGTGAGACACTGCAACAGGTTGCAAGAGAAGTTCTGGATGCCCTATCCCTGGAAGCATTCTAGGCCAGGCTATATGGAGTTTTGGGCAACCTGATCGTGTGGAGGTGTCCCTGACCATGGCAGATTAGACGATCTTTCAGGTCACTTTCAACGCAAACAATTTTATTCTATGTATATATGACTTTAAACCCCATTTTAATCACAATTTATTCCAAATGCCAGATTGCTTTTATTATGACTAAAAAATTTCATCTGACTGGACAATAATAGAATTGGAAGATACACGTATGAGTGGAAGATTCTTTAGTATTGAATCTCACTTGCTATTTTATGACTGATATTTAGCCATCATTTATCTGAAAGAATTAGAAGAGGCCTGAAGTCTATGTTCAGAGCTTTCTGCTGGGTTATGTTAAAGTCTGTAGAAGACAGAAGGGCATCTGCACATCACTGAGTGCTGCATTTTAGAATCCTGAGCTGTTACAGCACTTACTTGTTCTCCTCAATTTGAAAAGGATAATGGCAAATAAAAGTATTAGTTTAAATCTTATTTCATTTTATGAAAATGATTTTTTTTATGATCTTCTGTGGAATCAATGTCATGTCTGCCTATGTTCCAGCAACTGACCATATCACCATTTAATGTCAAAGTACACTCACACCACAATGTCATTTACTGCATAATAACAGAACTATAACAAATGAGTCTTTGTGCCTCTCTGTGTCTGAGCTCAGACATTATCATTTTATTCAGACAATATGTAGTGCAGAAATGTTCAAAAATTATAAGGATGTTTATTTCTCTTTCTTAATAATTGATATCATTAATTATAATCATAATGCAGCCAACTTTTTTTCCACATTTTTTCACTGAAACCAAAAGCTGTAGCAGACTGCTGGACCAGAAGATAAAGACAAAAACCCCTCTTGGTTCAACTTTCCTCTTGGAAAAAAAACAAATTTGGGAATGTAGGCGTTTACAAAGCAGTTCTGGTGGGTGGAATATGGGGTTGGAAAGCAACACTTTGAGGTTATACACAAAACAATGAAGAACAGTGAGTTCTGTGCACCTGAATATATATTTAATCACTTAATCACAAGTTCATGAAAGTGATAAGACAGATGCTTTCCAAATCAGATACAGGATTTATCTCCTACTGCAATTTAGTCCTCTATTTTTCCAAGCACAAAGATGGACAGATGGTCACCAGCAGATCAAACCCAAAACTCAGTGTTGACACTCATGTCATACTATTGTTTGTGTATACACCATTAATTATTTTCAACATCTATTATCATTCTTGTTTCAAAACAATAAAAGAAAAAATGAACAAGCATCATAGTGAACCTGATGTTTGTTTTTTTGAATACATTTTTTTCAATTTTTTCCATATGGATAAATATTATCATGGTAATATAAAAAAAAGTAAACAGAAGGGTTTTTTAGTAATACATGACCTTTTCATTGCTTCTTTTGAAAATATTTATAAATCATTCAGAGCTGCATGGAAATCAAGCTAATTACAGAAATGAGTTGAGATTTGTAGAAGGAAAATATTCATAACTTTTTCATGGGCTCTGACAAATACACTATTTGTATACACTTACATCTGTGCATAATGTTAACCATATTTCAGTGGGAAAATATGTTCAACAACTATTTAATGCAGGTTTTCTACAGACTTCTTTAGGTCTTTTCACACTTAGCTATAGTTCATGCTTACTATGGACTATATTCAATTTAGTTGTGGTTTGGGGTTTTTTTATGATCTTGTCTCCTAGACATTTATTCATGGCCAGGAATATATCATTGCTTAAGTAAAAGATGTTTGATTTAATAGTTATAACAAAACTAGCATGAGGAACTGAACAGGATATTTTCATAAATGCAGTACTCCAAGTGGTAAAACTTAAAGTAGTTGGACAGGTAATAAAACATTACCATAGAGAACATAGTACCTTAAATATCAGTCCTGAGGAGAAATAATATCCCGTGTTTTGATCCTGTCTGGGTAGCATCTTTTTACTTCATGTCTGGGTTGCTTTAATATTATAGGATAGCTATTGTTGTACCTGCAGTATTACAATGTGCTGAAACTTTATTTCCTAACACCAAATAGACATTTCCTATGATTTAGGATATGCTAACAAATGTATCAGAGTTCACCTAAGAAGATGAGTGGCCAAGTTATCTCTCCAAATACTTGAGAAAGATACATTTTTTTCATGGATCTATTCAATAACCATCCTGTTGTGAACTTGCCTTTGCCCTGATATAGGTTTGGTTTCTATTCCATGTTTTATTTAAGCTTTCCTCACAAACTGAGCAAAATTTTCATGAAGAAATGCTGATTAAGTGCCTGATGGAGGAAATATCTAAATTGAAAGCATTCAGATAAGTAATGTAGTATGGACTGCAATTGCCAGATACTTTGGGTGAGGATATCAAACAGATTTTTTTAGTGTAATGATCATTTTAACATAATGTCCACACTATTTGATTTCATAAAATGCAGTGACAGTTTCCAAGCTTGTGTTATTTAAAGTATAAATGAAGGTTCTAAAACTTCAGGGTTTTTTCAGATTTGGTTGCTGATGACACTGAATGAATAGCAATCATTTGTGCTTGAAGAGTAGAAACAAGTATTAGTCAAGCTTTCCCCATGCAGTGTTATTAACAGTTACATGACTGGGTTTGATTGAAACAAGATAGCTACTCATGGTTAGCATTATAGGTGTTTGCTGCATCACTCAGCGATTTCGCCGCTGCATTACCAGGTTTTTGCTGTAGCTCTGGACTGATCAGAACAGTCAGATGACATTGTCATTTTAGACTATCACAGAAACACAGAATATTCCGATTTGGAAGTGATGTACAAGGATCACAGAGTCCAGCTCTTCAGTGAATGGGCTGTATGGGGCTCCAAACTACAACTCTGGCAGTATTGGTACCATGCTCCAACCAGCTGGGCTAACCTCATCGGGAAAATTCAAGTGAAACATAAAGTAGCTGCTTATTGCAGTCTGACTGCCCACTCTGTTCCTTTCTTAAAAGTCCTTATCTCTTCTTAAGGTGACTACATGGAGCAGTAAATTATTGCAGTTTGATACATACCATACACTACAGCCAACTAAAGCACAGAACGTGCGATCGTAAGTTCTGTTGTGTTTAGCAATACAATAATTAGATAAGTTGAGGACATGTTTATTAGCTCAGTAAAATGCCATTGCAAAAATTGCATAAGTAACATAATTTTTAAAAAAAATCTTTATTCAGTAAACAGAGATACACAGAAACTGTTATTTTTTAACAAACATAAGAACACAATTACCTCAACAGCAATACATTGATCATTAAATGACATTAAATAGTCAATCAACAGAGCCAAATGAGCAAAATTCTCTTCTGAGTCATGCTGACCCCACAATAAGAGGATAATTTTCCCAATACTCACTAACAAAGTGAAAAGTAAATACACTAATTTGAAGCAGGGGATTTTTTTTCACCAAGGATAAAAAAAATGATAAAAATGGAACTTTTTGGACACCTAATTGAACGATAATGAATTTCCTCACATAGCAGAGAGTAAATTTGGCTATCATTGCAGTATTATTTTGAATTATTGCATTGATAGACTAGTATACAGTGAGCTGCAGTCATATTTGTTTGCATACAGAAGATCTTGTGACAGTGTTACAAAACATTTTCCAGGCCATGTGGAATTTTCCACGGATTTTGAAACCATGCAGGCATTTGCTGAACAAAAGTCCTGATTCCAGCATTTTAGAGGGCTGGTTTTGGTGAAATGCCAGATCATTTCTGAGTTTTCAGCAGCAAGTAGGAAGGTGAGGTTAACAGGGAGTATTTGACAGCAAAATCTAAAGTCAGCTCTTTAATTGAGAGAATTTCTTCCTTTCAGTGACCACTTGATCACTGATATTAAACCCATTTAACCCAGAGCTATTGTTTAGCTGGCTGCTGATTAATATTTTGGATGATTAAGTAATCAGCATTGTAAATGATCAATTAGTCACAAAGGGAAAAATAATAAATGACATGCTTAACCTACATTTTATCACAGCTAGGAGACCAAGCCAGTCCTCAGAATTCCCATAACAGAAATGAAGTGACTATTAGGTATAAATCAATACCATTAACCATTTAACTCTTGACCTTTAAAGAGAGAGATTTTCCTTAAAGAAAATAAATATATGTTCTTGAGACTCTGGTAGAAAAGTTAGTTTATTAATGGATGTATTTTCAAATGAGTGTTTTTTCAAATACAAGATTACTTGCATTAAACAAAATTAGACTTTTAACTGCCCTGATGTTTGTGCAAACAGAAAAAAGAATGAAAGCAGACAATATGTAATATCTGTGAAATACACGTCAGTATGTGTATTGAATCAGGGAGAGAGATAAAGAGCTATAATGGGTAACGTTTATGAAAGTATACATTAATAATATGATAAACACATTCTCTGTTTATATATATAGATACACACACATATGTATGTATTTATGTATATACATATATATATATATATACAAGTGCTAAATCCAAAATCAATCAAAAACAATTATAGTGAACTGAAGCAGCTTCAAGATTGCTTTTGGATATATCAGGAATTAAAGGCAAATAAATAGGTAAAGGGTGTTACCTTTTGATTTGGACTCAAGTATATTTCTGCTGCTTGAGTCACTGGTGTGAACACATCTTTTCTCTGGTACTCTAGCCGTGGATGTACACTTAAATATATACAGGGGCCTTTTGGGGATGTCATGTGGCCAGTGGTAAGCATGCAGGATACCCATTTTTTTATGGCAACAAAGGTAGATGGAATTTTTAGGCAGACTATATTCAGGTTCCCATTATACTCCTGGTATGTGTGCCATAGGACCTGAAAATTTAAGAGATGGGAATGATTTTATTCACCTTGTCTAATTGGGAGAAGAAAATTAATTCAAACAGTATAACAGTTCTGGTTTTTTGATCTTTGAAAATAATCCTAAAAAAATCCATGAGACAGATTCTACTACTAATTCAACTTCACTGAAATTCTCCAATATTTCACATGCATACTTAAGATCAGATTGTGACTATCCATGTTTACAGTCTTCAAATCATTCTATGAACACTTCTACTGCATCTCTTAAGAATTAATTCAGTCTCTTTCTTGATTTAAATGTAAAAATAAGCACAGTATGAAACCAAAAAAATGTTAAAAATACCTTTTAACTGTAGGAATTTTGTCCTCAGATCAATATGATAATACTTCTATATTTCAAATGATTTATTTTATCCAGTAATTCAGATGGCTTAACAGATTTCATATTTAAAATATCTGTGGTGATAATATCTTTCTGAAAGATCCAAATTAAAGGAAAATATAAAATGAACATGGATGCACATATGTCTGAACATGATCTCACTACACAGAGTTCTTTTCAACAGTTGTGTTTTACCACAGAGAAACTTTTTTTAATCATTAGAGGATTACTAACCCCAATCAAGGACAGTTTTTACTGGAAAGAAAAGTGGCAGTTATTGGGATTTTAGATTTGTATCTATAGCAATACATATCCACTGTTTTTCTGCCTAAGTATAGAGACCTTTAAATTCATATTGAACTGTGGATATCATCTGATGCCTACTGTATTGAGCACACCTTCTGTTAGTGGAAGAAGTATGCATAACTTTCCTTGACTGCTGTCAGCATTTAACCATCCCTAACTTGATTTTAAAGAACAAGTTGAAAGCCTCTTTGGTAATATAGTATAAACTTGAGACAGGAGGTCATTGTTTACAGCTCTTTGATCTCTTCCTAAGTTCAGCTCACCCCTTCCCTTTGGCTTTTGGACAAAAGACTGTGATGTCATCTATTAATTCACCACCCCTTATGGCTTTGAATCTGATTTTTGGAACCAGTGTGGTAACTCATTAACAATTTGATGTTGAACAGAAACAATGCATTTGTTCAGTACCACAAGAGATAATTTAGACCATTTCTCTCTCTTGTCTTTTCTCCTTGATTGCCATTTCTTGAAGGATATTTGATAAAAATTGTCTGTTTCAAAGATGGCAGTCATGAAAGCTGGAAATAGAGCCTGAAAAATAAGGGCAAACCATTGTAACTCACATCTGATTGGAGACAGAAATGTCCACAAAAAGTGTCAAAATCTTCAACAAAATTTGAAAGACACATTTCTTCCTGTTAAAAGGTCTCACAGATACATTTTCCAATATAAAATAAAAGAACTGAAAGCAAAGATACTAAGAGACACAAAAATAAGGAAATATAATAAAAAATAGAAAACTAAGCAAATAAAATTTGTCCTATTAAGTCCCAGTACCTGGGATGGTCTGGGACAATGGGTATTCATTTTTAGCTTCTGTGATGTGCTCTGGTGCCCCAGGAATATGACTCATTTACATGTGAATATATAGCTATATAGGGAAAAAAACACTACATGGATGAATTCACAGGAAGCAATCTTCAGTGTGAAATCCTCCCTCTTCAATAAAAACCCTCTGCAGTCATATAGAAGTGCCTGGCAAGGTGAAATGAGATGAGATGAGATGAGATGAGATGAGATGAGATGAGATGAGATGAGATGAGATGAGATCAGTGTGCACATACAGAGTGACTAGACTTTAAAGAATGCTGTCCAGGAGAGCAAACTGGAACTACAGGTACTTACAGGTGACAATAAGACAAGGGGACAAATGTCACCTACAGTAAATACCAATGAAAGTAAAATAATTTGGACCAAATATGGACTTGATGCAATGATGGATAAGAAATTCAGAAGATATTTAACAAGTAAAATTTGTTCCAAATAACGTTAGCTATGATTTTGCCTCCAAAGGGCAAATAACCAGCTTGAAAAACTTGGTTTTATTAGCCTATGGTTTGCCCCACTCTCATTTGTTAACAGCATTTTGAATTATATGGAAATGCTGTGAATCAGTTTTAGTGGATCAGTGCTTAGTGGATCAATAAGAGTGCCATTTTCTCTTTTCACTTTCTTACCACAGCTTTTTTTCATAGTATTTCTTAGCTGATATTCATTTTTCTGTTGTCTTTTATTTAGTATTGAGGTCAAGTCACAGTTCTAATTGGCTATACTGCTATATTCAATTCATTACATTTTCAAATAGGATCTTTGTTCACTTATTCCAATTCTGTCTATCATACATGGGGAGAGGTCACCGTGGATTTCTGCAGATCTTTTTCATTCTATCACTAAAATCTTTCTTTTGAAATTTCTTTTTGTTCCAGTGGTTTAAAAAAAAAATTAAAAAAAAAAATTAAAAAGGTAACATTTCAGCTACTGATGTGCTATGGTATCTGTCTTCCACTACTGCTACTCAGTGTCATATCACATCATGTACTTCCCTGTATCTTGCTCTTCATATACACACAGAAATCTGTTTGTTTCCTAGATTGTGAAATGAATGGGGCACAAATATTCTTGCTCAGTATATTGCAAAGCATCTATCAGAGATGTAAGAGAAAACCAGTTTCTGCTGTAGGAAAATGTCAGTACCAGTGTACATGTGCTCTGTGCCATTGATTGTCTGAATAGGTAGCCACTGAAGTATAAGGAAAAAAGAAATGGAACCGTGCATATGCCTAAGCTTTTTCAGCTATTCAAAATCATAACTATAGTAACTATTTCAATCATTTTTGATCACTTTGGCACTGTTTACCTTCTAAGAGCAGTTTCTACAAGTTAACTTTCCATATTGTATCTTCATATACCTTCATGATCAAAACCTGGACTGCAACATAGACATTAGGACTGAATGAGCTACACCAATATAATTCTGAGCAGTTGTTTGGAGGAGAGGGCTAAGGAATATTCATGATTTAATGTGGTAGGAGCATGGCCATCCACTTTCCATACTTTCCTCAGAAATCATCTCAAATTCATTACAATCTCCTTACTTCCCCTGCTACTGCAATATTTTCAAATCAAGTTCTTTACTATCCTGCATATCAGGGTCTAGTTAAGATTTGTTTTTTATTTTGGATTTCATTTGAACATTTCCTTTTTTTTTTTTTTCTTCTCCATTGTCCTCCACCTACAAAGCCATCTGTTCTGTTGGCAGATACATGCAAATTCTGTAATTGTTGTCATTCTTAGCATAGTGCAAACCATCCACAATTCAAAGGACAAGGCATGCTTTATTTGTGAGTTGGCCAAATGTATGTTGTGAAAATTGCTTAACAAAACATTAACTAGAACAATATTTGATTTTCTGTCTATTTAGGAGATGCATCTGTGTTACCAGAATTAGAAGACTGGATTTTTTTGAAACTGCTAAGTACTGTGTTCCTTTCTCATATATTTGTCTACTGTTTATGATGTGAGATTAGTTACTTTTGTCTTTAGTAACCTTAGGGTTAGATTTTTTCTTTTTCTGGAGAAGGCATTGACACCAGTTAAAGGTGACAGATTGTTCGCCTATAAAACTGACCTCTTCTATATATACACGAGCAGAAGCAATGCAAACTTTATCCTGTTATTAATATCCATGCCTCAGCTTGTGTTGGGAAGGAGAAAAAGGAAGCCAAGCTCTTGAACACAAAGAAAAAAAGAAAATCACACAAGTTACCCTAAAAAGTCAGGGAAATTACACAGTGACAAGACTGTATCCTTTCTCTTCATATTTCTACTTTCATAGAAAGCTAAAACTGGAGGTGGTAGTAAAATAAAGGCTCACACAGAGTAGAGTTCTGACAAAAGATCATTAGACTTTGAGGATTCCCTTCTTAACAGTATCATCTTTTGATACAGAGATGTCTCCCACCTTTTCTGTACCTTTTTCTTCATATTTTAAACATGAAGTAACTTCTATTAAGTTGCAGATCCACCTACAGTGAAGATTTTAGTTCACTTTGTTGGGAAATTCATCCAGATTCTTGATACTTCTGAAAGCTTCTCACAACAGTTCACTGCAATTTCTATCTGAGAAAACTAAAATGAGCATATCTCTCCTTCCGAAATACAGAGAAAAATTACATAAGATGCATTATATTTGGCAAATCTCAATTACAGGGTGGAGCTTTCTAAGCTATAAGCAGCACAGTGCTGTACATTTTTCCTATATCTGCTTTCCCCTATATATCTTTATTTTAAATTTTGTAACATTTAAATGAGTGAAATTAAAAGACAGGAACTTGAAACAAAGATGTGAACAAGATGTATCATTTTTATCACTGAAATTAGTATCTACAATCTTAGAAAGTACTTTGTAATTTAAATATTGAATGGGGTCCTGGCATTGCTGCTAAATTGAGAGAGCTTTTCAAAGTCTTCTCCAAAATCCAATGCCATTAGTGCAAAAACTCTTGGTGATTTCAACAGATTTTGGTTTAGTTCCTCGCTCAATATATGTTTACTTTCATATGAGGCCCTTGGAGATCCAGAAGCTGGACCATTTCAATTATCTCTATTTCCATATGCTCATTTATTAAATATCTTTATTTTCCAGATGCTTTTAATCCCCTCACCCTAGCATCACCAATCTCATCAAATGGGAAAATTACCAGGAAAAAGGTTCTGTAGTTTTACAGAAGACTTTTTGTTGGGATTTTGTTGTAGTTTGGTGGAGGTTTTGCTTGTTTGTTTGTTTTTCCAGGGTTTAAGCATTTAAAGCCTGAATATCAAAACCAGAAAATTTTGTTCAACTCTGCCAGTTTAATCCACCATCTGCAACCTGAGTGAAGGAACATACATAATATCTAGGGCTGAAGATAATAAAATCTTCCAAAAATAAAAGGCTACTAGTACATGTTATTTTAAGTTCCTATGAAGTGCTGAAACTTTTTAATTCTTCAGTGATTTAAATTCTATCCAGTGTTAACCCTCAGTTGTAATGTTGTACTTAACCATATTAAATAGGAAAGGAGATAGTAAAGAATACATGGTAGAAGGGCCTCTCCAGAAACTGCATTCTTTTCTTTCAAGTTTTTTGCTGTTCACACATCCCAGTAACCCTGAGACAATGCAACGTTGCAATAGTTGTAGGACAGCAAGACCCCAGCAACTGTTAAAAGACAGCTCCATCATAATTCTTCCTTCTCTCCTTTTTCTAACAGTAACAGAATTTGAAAATGTATGAGCACCTTTGAGCAAGGATACTGAAGTCATCAAATAAGAATAGGCATCTCTGGTGGTGGAATATAATAAAAGAGGAAAAGACAGAGAGTAAATCACTGTCTTTAGGAATCTATTCAGCGAGGCTTTCAGAGAATGGCATTGTAAATGAACTCAGCTGTTGCTGCGAACATCAATCTCTGTGAAAGCCTTGTACACGAACACTAACATCCACCTGGTGACACCCTGCTGGTTAAACAAACAGAGCACAAGGAAAAAAAAGCACAAAAATCTAGCAGTGCTTGTTTAACTTCCATTTCTTTCTCTGATTGACATGAAGCCTCTGTACAGCCTACTGGGCTTCTTGCAGACAGATTACAGCCATTGTCCCCGAATCCAGGTCAGCATGTGCCAATTTACCTGAGTACCTCATGTGTGGTGAAGAACATTTGTTCAAAGTTTCTGGGTTAGGAACAGAAAATTTCTCCTATTAAAAGTTCTGTTTTTTGCAAAGATCATTATGAAATGTTTTCATGAATTTTGCTTGAGCACATGTAGCTCACTCCCTGGAGCTGCTGGGAGTTGTTTCTTCTGTGTATACATCTCCAAGTAAGTGTCAGACAGCTTATAATATCTGCTCCACTACAAAGGCAAAGTTGAAGATAAAAATAAGCTTATTAGGCCAGGAGAGATCTATCCCTCTGTTCTTGTCATTGCCTGATGATATACAGCCCACATTAGAAACAGAGTGGCCAGAGGAAAAATGGTTTCTGATATGAATAAATTGCAGATCGGTCACCTGGGAACTGGTGATAAGTGGACCTGCAACATTTCAGAGAGATCAGCAGTGATTCTGACTGAGTAAATCTGCATGGTAATAAAGTTCCTATGAACTTGAGGGCACACAGAAACTTTTGCTGATTTTTTTTTTTTTTAACAGCTTTTCAGTTAGCCATAAATTAAAAGAAGAAACACAGTAAAATAGATGAGCTCCTATCTTAAGCTTTTCAGATGTATATTTCTTAAATCCTCCTCAGATTTGCACGTTGAGAAATTCTGGAAGACTAAACTACCCTGCTTAAATTTCTGAAAATGACAGAAAAAAAATATTTTCCTTTTAAGAAAGGTTGCAAATCTTTTCTTTTTTTTCATAATATTATCTACAATAATATCTTGAAATTGTAATTATGAGATGACTAGCTGGATTCCCAAAATTCTTTGAAGCCAAAAAACAAAGCAAACAATAAACCACTTTACACTGTTCTAGAACATTTTTTTGAAAGATAATCAGATGCATGCACCAATGTTTTTGTCTTTTACAGCATTATGAGACAGTGTTGCTAGCTCACTAATGACAGAAATAAACAAGGGAAATTGCTTAATGCTGCATATTAGTAGATAAGCAAACCAACACAATTACATCAACAAACTGTAAAATTTTAAATGTAGTGGGTCATTAAGAGCAATTTATCTATGTATTTTGTCAAGCATAATTTAATTTCCATTACTAACACTCAAAGTGCAAAAGAGCGATAAAACATTTGAAAAAAAAAAAAGAAAAAAATCATAGGAATACACCAAAACCATTCCTGTCTTAAAAATTTCTTTGTAAAGAGAATATTTTTTGTGTTCAAATTTCAAAATGAATAGATTAGTCAAATATGAAATTATTATAATTCTTCTGCACATGGTTTTTAGAATGTTCATCTCTTATCCTTAGAATGCACTAATAATTTATATGTACTAATCATAAATGCAGGTTCAATTACATAACAAGCTATGTAATGGTGATTGTACCATCAAAGTGCATTAGGAGAAACATTACTGTCATGGAAGAAGGTATTAAGATAACCAGTGCCCTTTCTTATATAAAATTATTGTTTGATTCATTACTAACTGTAAGGTAAAGACTTTAACTGCCAGGGATACAGAATGGAATGTGAAGAATTTAAGTTATATTTGCTAGTAATGAGCCCAACGTCTACCTAAATACAGAATCAAGACACCTCTAGCCACAGTTCATGGCCTTCTTGGATGAATATGCAAACATGACAAACCCTAAGATGAGGGTGAGTTTTCCTGTCATTCACTGAGATGAAAAACGTCAGTCTGTCTGAAGGGCTGCGATTGCAGTGTCGTTGGAAGAGACTGTGCAGGCAATAATACAGCATGTGGGCTTTCAGTTCTGCAGGGCTTAGTATGAGACTGGTTTATGTCAAGAACAGAACCTCGTGGCTTTAATTACTCGCCAGGTGTTCACAGCACTGCTATGTACTGTTGTGCAGTTCCATTAAAGGAAAGCTTTAAAGCATCTGCAGAGCCATGAAAAGAAAAGTGCACAGCACCTGCCAACACTTGTTCTTTTCAGAGTGACAGAAAACCTACACTGAACTCATGAAAAGCTATAAAAGGAATGTTTATATGGATTGCATGTCACTTCAGAAATCTGTAATGGTATCAGGGCACAAAACTTATTCTGTGCTCTTTTATGTGTAAGCCATTGTTTTTTGTCTCAGTGCCTAAAAGAAAGCAATAGGGTATGTGCTGCTGTTCAGATTTCCAGCTTGGTGGCAGAAGTCTGTCATACCAGGGAATTGAGAAGTCTGTAATGAAAGATATGGTTATCTCATGCAGTCTGTTCAGTCTTGATGCATCAAATAACTCATTAGATTATTGGAGAGAAACAGAGATAATATTTAATAGTATGTTTTGGAACATAAATGGGAGTACATGATATAAATAACAATAGCAATAGTAATAGAGAAATGACAAAACAATGAGAAAGACAGTAGCTCTTTATAACTTAGTCATTCCAAATTGGCAGCAAACTTGCGAACTTGAACATCTAATTTTATGGTTTGAAAAAATTAAGATTTATCCAAATAATTAGAAGACAAAAGTCTCAAACCACAAAATTCACAGCTTTGTGAGGGAAATTTGTGACAGCTGAGATAGGAGAAATTCAAAGAGGTAGCAGAGCATTTGGTATAGTGGATACTTTTCAGAGGAATCCTAAATGGCATAACTCTTCTAGAAAACTGGGAGTCTGAACAAAGATCTGAGCTGAAGCAGAATGGAAGCATCATCATGACCCATGTAGGAAAGAGATACATTCTTGTTAGCTTCTACTGTGCATTCCAAACACTTTGGTGATGTAATTTGGGTTATTTTGGCCCTGCACATATGTTACTGAGAAGACAATCTGATCAGATATAGCTTTGGATTTGAAAAGCTTAAGACATAAAAGCAGTGTTTAATGCCCCATAGTTTAAATGAGCTTCAATTTTTTCTGCTTTATAAGTTGGGAAAATTTCAGGCATATTGGCATATCAAGATTGGTTATTATTATTCAGAAACTAGAAAAAATCATGTAATTTCTAGAATAAGATCAAATATCTACTGCATCTCTGGTAGATGTGCAGTTAGGGTTTCTCCCTAAAATAAAAGGAGCATCAGTACAGGGGTTAAACTTGTTCCAGCTCACAGGCAGCCACACTGTGCCATCAATGCTCAGTCACCTTCTTCTAGTAGAATGAAGTCAGACACCCCTGTGCCAGGAGCCAACCATACAACATAAATAACTGTCTGTCCCACAGCAACCAGAGCTTTTCCTCCTCTCTGCCTCCTCTGCTCTACAACCGCCAACTACATTTTCCTCTCAATTTGGCTAATAGACTGGCATTAGTGTTCTTGCTCTATACATATCTTGAATCTTACTACTCTAATTCCAGACTTCGAGAAGGACTTGGATTCTTCAAAGTTTGCCTGGGGTTTTTTTCCAGTTATATGCATATGTTCTAGTAAGAGTTATCACTTTTCCGTTCAAGCTTTGCCAGAACCAGTTGCATAATCTGATATGTCAGTTACTCCAAGGGACTAGAAAAAAAGGATCAATGACAGAAAGGGCACACTGCCAGGCAGAGAAGATCCCCATCACATATGGGAGTGTAGAGAGAAATGGGTGAAGATTGCTTTTGAGGGACAGTGGACTAAATAGTTAACATTTGCAAATATTTTTGTGTGTATCAGACTTAACAACTGAGCCAGTTCATGTAGTAAAGCAGACTCCTGCTATAGGACTTGTATCTTGCTTATAACAGATTAGAAAACAGTATATAGTGACCAGTAGAGGAAATAAAATATTTCAATAAAGCATGAGAATTCCTGCTTCTGCGAGGGACTTCCATTGCCAGGCTAATAAAATATTCCATTTTTAAAATCAAGACTTTTTAGGGAAGGCCCCTAACCATACATTTGTTGTTTCTGGGTTTCATATATTCTGCATTCATGCAAACTAAATTGTGGAGATGTGTCTTTTGAACATATTTGAATAGAGTATTGTAGAGGGAAATTAATTTCTGCGAAGTGCTTATATACTGTAGAAAATAAGTAATCCTGTCTGCTGAATGTGTTCAATAATCATGCAGAGAAAAGGCATCATCCAGTTTAAACCAACACAGCCAACATCTGTAAGGAAGCATCATCTCTCTGGTGCACTGTGACAGGAAAGTTTCTCAGTTTTGTATATCACCATAAAATGCTGTAAAAAATGTGTATATATATTAAAGACTGCACAGACAATCTTATTGTGAGGCATGTTAGATTTTGACTTCCAGACTTTTCGGTTTTAATTACTGATCTGCCAAATTTTGAGAGTTCTAAAGGATTTTTTTTTCGTTAGGATTTGCTTGTTTTGTTTAGTTTTTTTCTTTTCTTTGGGAATTGAATTCACACTAAAAATAAATATAAAAGAAGTCTGTTTTATAGGCTGATATGTGGTGGTGCTGAACATTACATTACTGACTGGTGTTAGCAACAATTCTGCATGTTTCCATGTCAATCTCCTTTAGCATATAGTACTCTATTTCCTCTCCTGAATAAAAATGTTAGATCTGTGCTTGGGCTTTTAGACAGGAAAGTGAAAATCATGTTTTATTAATGCAAGATTACCCTATCCCAGGTAAAAGAGGCAATGAATAATTATTTAAATGTTTACTTGGTGTTCACATAACGCTTCAAGGAAATATGTTACCCACTACCCGTCTGTGTAAGCAGCAGCCCTTGAAAGATGAGCACCTGTCCTTCAAATAGCAGATGATGCTTTCTGTAAATTGATCTTTTATTTGGAGGTCTTTACAAATCCAAAGCTAGAGAGATATTAAACTGAACC
This sequence comes from Corvus cornix cornix, assembly GCF_000738735.6. Taxonomy (NCBI): domain Eukaryota; kingdom Metazoa; phylum Chordata; class Aves; order Passeriformes; family Corvidae; genus Corvus; species Corvus cornix. The sequence continues at coordinate 18,977,657 of NC_046335.1, read as the reverse complement.
TTGTGCCAATAAGAAATAAAATGTAAACTCAAGACTAGCTAAGGGTTAATCCTGTTTATATGCCAGACTATACTACTTAATATGACTTTTAGAAGATATAACAATATATTTATGTGACCTCTCACCTCTAAAAAATATTCTGGGGTAGACTTTTGCCCTATGATTGCATACAATCTAGGAAAGGAGAAATCAATGGCTGTGCTTACCAAATACTGATCTATACTCTAGCTGTAGATGGTGACTTCTGTTAGTGTGCTCGTTAATGTATAATATTCTCCAAGCTTTTCTGAGCTTCAGGACAAAGACAAAAATAGATCTCCAGCTTTTGCTCACAGAAGCTCAGGGATCAAACTCCAAATGTCAGCTATGTGCTTTGCAGCCCTCCTTCAAAGAGAGTCCACTATCTGTATATCCATGGACAGCATCTTTCTCTCTCCATCAGAGAGTCCTTAGAAATATTCAGGGTTTCAAAAGAAGCCAGACGAAGGAAGAAGTGTGTCACCTTCTTCTAGTAGAATGAGAAATGGATAAAGAGAAGATAGAGAAAAAACAGATCAACTGGTGTAAAATAATTAATGAATAAATTTTGCTTTATTGTTAAATACCTCTTCTAAATCCCGAAAAGTGAGAACTGTAATAGTTTTTCTACAAGTAGCCTGAAGGAAATATATTTGTTAGCAAATAGGTTGGGGGTGAGACAGCTGACCCAGGGAGAACAAAGGTATATTTCATACTGTATGATGTCATGCTTAGCAAGAGCAGCTTAGAGAAAAGAGAGGGAAAGAAGAACATTCATGGCTGTCATGTTTGTCTTCCCAAGAAACTGTTACTCATGCTGAGGCCCTGCTTTCTGGGAAGTGGATGGACATCTGCCTGCCAACGGGAAGTAGCGAATTAATTCTTCTTTCTTATTTGCTAGCATGCATAGTTTCTGCCTGCCTTCTATAAGACCATATACACAAGTCCTGGCCTTCCTTCTGTCTTCTCCCCATCCCAAGGGAGAGGGGATTGATCAAGACATAGGGTGGGTGTTCGGCTGCTGACCAAGGTCAAACCATCATGGGGACTTTAAACAAATCTTCTTCCCTCAGAGGCTGCAGCCTTCCCTAGCACAGGGAGAAAGCAGAAGACTTTGAGAGGTTTCATAAACCAGTAGGAGATATTTAAGACAATGCAATCTTATTGCAAAAGGATCAAAGCTGTAATGAACATAATATGAATAAATCCTGTGTCATTAGTGGCATTTAGAAAACTAGTGCAGGGGCAGGGTTTTCTGTACAAAGTGCCAACACACTGAGTGTATGGTTGGGAGAATACACTGACCTCTGCAAAAAGGTGTTCTGCTAGACATTAATTTCAACCTATTTATTCCATTCAAATAGGAAAACTCAGAAACTGAACCTTCTGGAGTTCTTTTAGCAACACATCCCATTGATCATGATATCTAAGTAACTTAAAACACAAGACTTACCAAATTTTTTTATCAATGTTTCTACAAAGTTTTTTGTCTCTTGATCATGCTAGATACCTGTGAATTCTCAGCTGGTCCATCTGTAGACATGGAGAGAGAAATACATAATGCACTATGTATAGATTTCCTACATTCTCTAAAAAAATCCAGAAAATATAGTACTGCTAATATTCATATATAAAATAATACCCCCCCCATTTTGTAAATTTATATCTTGTTTGTTGCACTGTAAAAGTCTTATATCACTTATGCATGTCAGAAAAATGCATTGCTGAAAACTTAGGAGTTAGAAACAAGCACACAATAGCTTTTCCTACAACCCTCATGTGCTCTTTAACAATAAAATCTGCCACAGACTGTAGATAGCATACTACATTATCTGGCTTTTATACTTGTGGTAAATATATTTGATTACAGCTCTAACACTTCAGCAAGATAAATCATAATGAATCTACCAGTATGTTAACACCCTCACACACAAATCAAAACCTTTCCTTTCTCTGTCACTTTTCTCTTCTTCAAATATAAATAAACACAATTCAGATTATCACCAGAATCCCCATCAATTTAAGTAAAAAAATCATGCTTGAAAAGGAATCTTGTGATCAGAATTGCAGAGAATCTTACTTTTTTTTTTCTAAATTCTAGCTGTAGGTAATTCAATTACTTATGATTTCACCACCTACCTTTCAAGAAGTTTTTGAATTCCCTTAAAATTTTTAGCACTCAGTTTATATTTGTGGGTTAAACAGATCCTATTCTCTCTCCTGCCAATGAAGCTGTGTCATTTTTATCATTAAATCAGTGAGTTAAATCATCTCATGTCACCTCTCTGCCCTGGCTAGAAAACTTCAAGACAAGTTTTGGGCACATCTTGGATGTCTACACAAATCATTAGAAATCCTACTAAGAATATCTGGAATGGCTGATTTCAAAGGTAAGAGCTGATTACATGGCATAGCTAAATCTTTCTATTTGGTCAAAAGACCAAAGAGTGGGCTCTGATACAGTTCATTTTCTAACACACATGGATATACCCTAGGTTTCTTTCTTCTATTTCTTGACACCAAACAGCTTCTATTATATAGGAGAAAAATCTCTTTCAAATGCAATATACTGAAATGAGCTTTGCAAAACTTCCGCCCCCCAAAAAATCCCTGAGGCTTTATTAAGTGACTTGGTGCTAGACTCAATTTAAGACTTCAAGAGGGGTTTTGAGAGACACAAGTTAGCAGAATCACTGTCTTACTCCTCCCTCTGACAGTGAGGACTCGTTTGTTTCCCTGCAGCATCAGATAAGGAGTTGGGCAGAATGTGACCACTGGGAACTAGTGTGATGATCCTAGGCCAGGACATCATTGGTGACTTTATAGTGTCTACTTCAGTAGCTAGGGGTGCTTCCAGAGAAGGGCAATGAAGCTGGTGAAGGGTCTGGACACAATTTTGACGAGCAAATGAAGGAGCTGGGGCTGTTTAGCCTAGAGAAAAGGAGTCCAAGGGGAGACCTTATCTCTCTCTACAACTGCCTGAAAGGAGGCTGTAGCCAGGTGAGGGTCAGTCTCTTCTCCCAGGCCATCAGTGAGAGGACAAGAGGAAACAGCCTCAAGTGGCACCAGGGGAGATTTAGCTTGGATAATATGAGGAATTTCTTCACGGAAGGGTGATTGGGCATTGGAATGCACTGCCCAGGGAAGTGGTGGAGTCCCAGTCCCTGGAGGTGTTTAAGGAAAGACTGTCTGTGGCACTCAGTGCCATGGCCTACTTGAAATGGTGGTGTTTGATCATAGGTTGGACTCAAAGATCTCAGAGGCTTTTTCCGACCTAATTGATTCTGTGAGAATTAGGAGTTAAGATCATGCTCTCTAGAAGCTGGTAAGTATTGAAAAAGTGTCCGTGGATATTCAAACTGTCAGAAGTAAATTCTGGAAATATTTCTGTACCCAAATCCTCTCAATTATGTCATATTTTCTATCTGAGGGTTACATAATGAGCAGGTATGTACTACAGTCAGAAGGGTAGCTGTCTGGAGATAGCGCAGAGTTGAACCTACTAAGCAGGTTAAGTTCTGTATGAGATGACTCCTTCCACTGGAGAGACAACGTTACTTATCTCTTGGCCATTTACAAACCACCTTTTAAATCAAGAATGAGTAGTGTATATATTCCTTGCCTATCTACAAACATAAATCAGAATGTTATTCTCTATGCAGAAAAGAATTCAGGAAGAAACCCCACCATCTCATAAGCTGAATCACTCCATTGCAATCTGTTTATCACTTGGCTCAGGGTTTAACTATTTGTGGTCTACTACAGTTTGCTTAGAGTTGTCAGAAGACAGAACTCTGGAGCTAAGTTCTTCCATATAAAATATCAAATTATAGGTAAAATAGACATAATATATGCTATTCACAGAAAAAAATCTACTAGTCTGAGTATTTAAAATACAAGAAAAAGGTTCAAAAAGTGCAGAGAATATAACAGAAGACACCTAAATACAAATAGAATTTCATGCATTCTTCTTCCTTTTTCTTGAATATATTGCTGAAGATTTTACTAGAAAAGCTCTCTTTTGGATTAATTTACAATTTTTTTTTCTCAAGACAGATTTTCAAGGAAGCATTTGTCACTACTTCCCTTTTTCTCTTACAAGTTGCAGGGTGTTCTTCCTTTCAATAAAAAGTGGGATTAGTTTTACTTCACATCTCAAAAATTATGGGACAAAATGGGATATTTTCAAGATAATTCAAGATATCTTCTTGAATTCTGGCAGAGCTTCAGTTCTTTGAAACACAACTCACTGATTACACAGGTAGAAAACTTGATTTGGATTTTCACTCTATTGTATTACTGTTACTGCTGCTAAGTTTCCCATTTAATTAGTCTAGTACAGCTTTTAGATCACCTTCACCTTTCTTCCATTCAGTGAAGATTATCTGTATTCTGTACATCACATTAAAAATCAGATGCAGACACAAGTGCAAGATGACCTTTCTGAAGTTTCCCTTTAAAAAAAGGTGGAACCCACCTTTGATGATTTATTAACACAAACATTTGCAGGCTGTGCCTGTATTGCAGGTTATTCACTATGTTTAGTATTGAAAAATCCTTGTCACTTTCTATGCCTGTCTCATGGAATTTTTGTGGATGAGATGCAATTGACAGACTTGCCTCCATGTTGAGATAAAACCTCCAGTAAATGTCTAGAGAAATTCTTGTGTGTAACTCTACGTTAATTTAAATTATGTTTTGCTAAATAAAAATCCATTAATTGATAGATGGCTATCATCCCAAACAAACAATTGATAAAATCTGACTCTCTGGGGCGATAACTAAAGAGTAAATTATCTAATAATGTTTTTTCATTTATTTCCAAATGGAAAAGAACCAAACACAATGCAACTGAGTTGTAAAATTTTGTGATCTAGGAAAGAAATTAGGAAATATTAAAGAGAAGCTTTAAAGGAAACAGAATCCTCTGACCTGGTCCCAGAAAACTTCAATATAATGAAGAAATAGAATCAGTGGAAATCATACTAGTGTTTATTATTTCATCCAAGTTTTGATATTTACATCCTACATAGGAATAAAAAAAAAACCATAAAGCTCATTGAGACATGAATTGTGATCTCAAAATACTTTTCAGGATGGTTTGTTGTGAAAGAATAATGGCTCCAGACAGGCCAAACATGTCCACTGCTGCAGGCTACCCAAAACAAGTTCAGAAGGAAAGTGGGGGAAATTCAGGCTTTGGTTTTGCATAGCATCATCTGATATGAGCCTGCTTTCTTTCAAATTGTTAGGGGGACCACAGAGGCTGTTGAAATTAGTAGAGACTACCTGGAAAAGTTGTGCAGTGAAAGCACTACTTTTCTCCAAGTCTGTGTACTCTAGAGATGGCTGCTGCTCAAGTCTGACTGTCAGTCCCAGTGATGAACAAGAGAGAAATATGGGAAGAATGGGAACAGAAAATGATGTGAAACACCTGCAATAGACCAAAGCCTACACCATCTCTTGTCTCTACAAACAGATGCAAACTTCTATTCCAAGGCATGGAGATGCCCAGCCAATATAAAGCAGTAACAAATTACCAACTATACACTTATAACAGAAGATTAATGTAACTTTTCTTACCAGTGGGGAATTAACTTGGTGTGTATTAGTGTAGTGTTTAGCAGCAATTAGAGCATAACAAGTAAGAAAGAGACAAAAAAGAAGAAATGTTCTGTCAACAGTATCCTATGCAGCTGTCAGTCAGGGATCTAGGTCTGACTAAACTTAAAGAAAATCTTTGCCAAAAATAACACAGCATACAGTTGCATACATGGAATGAAGTCGGAATATAGAGCTAAAAACTACCAACCAACCAACCAACCAACCAACCAAAAGAAATGGGTAAAATAAAGAGTGAAAATTTTAGTTTCTTAAACAGTCTGATGAAAAATCAAAAGAACTCAAAGCCACAGATCTCATGGCTTCAGAACTGATGGATTTTCTTAAGCAGTTTCATTTGTTTTAGAAAGGCTTGCTCTTGATTTATATCAGTGTAACTGAATCTGAGTTCAAAAGCTTGTAGCTGGACATCCTTTATGATCACCATTTCTGAAGCTCAGATTATAATAGAAGATCAGATATTTTGTTCTTCTCTTTCATTTCTTCCAGGTACACCAAATTATTATCCATAATTGTTAATCCTCCTGTGAAATAGCTGAAATAATATTTGTGTGAAAAATGAAATAAATATTAAAAAAGGGGAAAATTTCTGCATTCTCCATATTTGCCTTGAACAGTACATTAAGTAAACAGCTTGTCTAAACTCTGCTATCTAGTCATACAGTAGAAAATGACTCTGCATGTATACAAAACATTGTGAAATTACACAATTTCCAAGCCATAGCCAGTAAGTATGAGACTAGCTGAATTATCTTTCCACTATACAAAAGTTTAATAGGATAGACTCTTGGAAGAAAGGGGCAGGGGGAGGGGGGGAAAAGGTTAAAATCCAGATGCAGGTATTTAGCTTTACATTCATCACTTCAAATTGTAATGTTCCCAAATGAATTTGCTTTCAGGAGTACATTAAGTAACTCATCATCACATGTACATTTTTTAAAATAATCGAACACCCATACCAATTAACCATTTATGCATCTGGCCAGCATCAGAAATAATTTAAAATAAAATATATTCACTTTAATTTTTATCATTTTCCTTAATTTACAAAATTTTGTTAAGGTTTGCAATCTAGAGAGCAGAGGAAAACTCTAATAGAAAATTCAGGTAATTTACATATATATTTTCAGTGATTCTTTTATAATCTATGAAGGTAGTTATCAGTGAACTGCTAAAGATAATTTCCCCATAATTTTCTTCCTCCTACATCATGCATTATAATTGCTTTCATCCTCCATACCATGCGTCTTTCTGCTCCTCCTCCTTCCTGGATGGAGAGTGAAAGAGAAAAGAATACATTAAATCAAGTGTAGAGGTAGTTTTCATTTTGGTAGTTAAGGATTTTTATTTAAAAAAAGAAAGAAAATGAAAAAAAAAAATTCGAGTGTGGACTCAAAGTACTTGGATTCATTTAGTCTCCTCAACTTGAGCTCAAATTCTAATTCCAAGCTAAAATCCAGTCTCACACATACCCAGCATCTCTATGGTGGTTTTCAAGTGTCCAGAGAGGCACAAGAGGAGGAGCTGGGGCAATCAGATTGAAGAGCAGGATTTGATTCTCTACATATTCTTATATCTTCTTATCAAGAGGTGTGTGAGAGGAACCGGACAGAAACCAAATAGAGCTTTGCTCCCTCTTAACCACTACCCAACTTTTTGTGAATTTATATATGTGATAATTTAGCATATGTGTATTTTAGCATAGATTAACTGCCCATTTTTTGTTGTACACTTGTAGTCATTTCTTATGATCTTTGTACCCCCATATGCTTCTATCATTTCATTGTTATATATACCTTTATTTTGACTTTTTCCTTCATTAATTTGGACAAAATAATTATATATAATTCCCAAATTGCCTGACACTGCCCAAAGCCACTTTATATAATCATTGAAAACACAAGGAAGGAATGAGGAGCAGACTAATCTCCCTTCCTTGCAAAGACATGCTGAGTGAAAATCTTGAATATAAATTCAGTGACATTGATGCTTAAAGATTTTGCTTTTTATATATCCCTAGCTTTATAGATTTTAAAATATAGCTGTATAGTTTCTAACACTTTGTCACTTTAGCATAGTATTTATCCCTTCTTACATATTATGCTACCTTCTTGGAATTCCATTTAGTCTTGCTTTTAGTCTAGCAAGGACACTTTGTTTTGCATCGTAGATCATAGACATAATAAAATGTAGGGCTAAAAGATCGGGAGGGGGGTCTCCAATGGGGCAAAACCCAGGGGGAAATTACCTATCCAACTGCTTTTCTAATTGGACAGTATTTGTTAGATATGCAAATTTTTCAAACTTATAAAAATTGAAGAAATCCAACACCGGCTGTGCCCATAACCATGGGGATACCTGGAAGCTTCCATTAAAGGTCTGTTTATTATTTTACTATTTTAACGCTGTTGCAAGTTTGTTTTGCTTTGTTTTGCTTTTTTTTATTTCAGGCAACAACCTCATTATCAGATGGAGGGCATAAATATAGATCAGCATTTGCATTGGGAATTGTATAATTATTGTGTCCAAATTAATGAAGGAAAAAGTCTGCATAATGATATGTATCACAAAGACATGATAGAGGCATATGTGAGTACAAATATCACAGAAAATGAATACAAGTGTGCAAAAAAAATGGGCAGTTTATCTATGCTAAAAGACACATGCTAAATTATCACATATATAAACTCACAAAAACTTCATCACCATTGGTACACATTATAGCCTGTACTCACTACTTCTGCTCCAGAAAGGATTCCCATTTTATTTTAAAAGTATGGTATGCTAACATGTCTTTAAAAGGACAGAAAAGCCAGCACAATCCTGAATCACTTTTAGATTTTATTACTCAGCCTGTTATAAATTATTAAGCTTGAGAACAATTTCTTTATTCTGTGGAAAGTTGTGATACATTTTCCTGATGGGGACATTGTCCCTGCATAAAATTCTACTATTTCACAAGTTTGGGCTCCAAATACACAGAAAGATCTTTTTAAGACACTTTAGACATTTTTAAGTGTTATTAGTACAATATATATGAATACCTCTTTCAGTTTCTTGCAATAAATAAAGCACCTGGTTTCACAGGTGAGGGATAAGGACATGATTTCCATAGGTTTTTTTTTTTAGTTAAACTTCTTTAAAACACATTTATAAAATAGTTCACTTTTCTTTCCTGTAATATACGTGGCACATTCAGATTCTTGTAGTGTGGGATTGTATTATAAGTGTGTTAATGCCCTACTGGGACAGCCTGCATAATTCTCTCAAGGTTTTGCCATTTATGAATGCAGTGATCTCAAATTCTTACTTAGGAAGTTCTTGTTACAGCACAATGTCTTTACTGTACTTTGTTTATATAACAGAAAAATTTACTGATAACACAGACAGCTGCAAATTACATCACAGTGCAAGCACGAATGTATTCATACAGTCAGCTAAAGGGTAAGGCTCTGTTTCACTCCTTGACCAGGTTCCTAGGTTGAGCAGATTATATAATTTGTAAGGAAATGCTCAGAGATGTCATAAGAGAAATGGGGACAGAGATATTCAGGAAGAACCATTAATCAGAAAAATTAGTTTTTAAATACTGTCCAGTGAAACTGAGACTCCCAAGTTTTTAAAATTATTTTTAACACATAAAAAAAAAAAAGAAAGAAAAAAATAGAACTGTTATGTAGTTTAAAATGTTTAACAGAGAATTAAAAGACAGAGAAACAACATTCTGTGTAATTGGCTTTATTACCATGACTGGTAAGAAATTGTGTTTAGTTGCACAATGAATTTTCAGAGATGTTTACTCTCTCCTCTTTCTGTGTTGTGCACAGAGAAAAGTTAGCAAGCTGTCCATTACAGGCAGTCCATACTTTAGAGCTGTATTAGAGACCTGGTCTTCATAAAATTTGATTTTTACTACAGCTGGTAATTTAGAGGGGAAAAGTGCTTAGCAAAAAGAGATGTGATGGGAAATCTTATTCTTGTGCTGAGCAATTAACACCTCACGAAATTTCTGCAATCATTTTATAGTGTATGATGCTGGAACCTTCCAAACCAAGATATTCTATGACTATCTGTGCACCTGAGAGTAAAAGAATGTATGCCAAAGCTGAGAAAAAGCAGTAGAGTGAAATGGGGACTGGTGTGAGCCAGTATAGCCCATTTTGATTTGTCAGAAATAATAACATATTCAAAGAAAACATTAAAGTTAGCATTGCCTGATGCTCCTGGGCCTTTGGTTTGCATGTGGGAAGGACAAACAGGTCTCTATATTCCAAAGCTTTTCCTGAAAACAAGAGTACTAGGAAACCAGTCATACAACTTTTCCAAGTTTGGTCATTATTTTCATGGGTGATAAGATGTTGAGGCATAGAAGCCATGGCATTTGAGCATTCCTCAGCTTTCCTGGATTAAATGGAACAGTGTTATATAAAGCAACTTGAAATCCACACAGAGATGGATTTTTTAAGAGAGCAGTATCATCATTAGTGCCTGGTGTGTAGAAGGAATTTCATCTCAAAGGGCATGAAATAGCAGAAAACAATTTTGTACCTGGACTATCAGGGCTCAGACTGTACCCTACGACTTTGTTAGATCTTTGGCTCAGAAAGACAACTGAACAGCAGCAGGTAAGGGGCACACTGCTAGAACACCCATTCTTATCAGCTGTGTTTTAGGCAGTCCAAACTCTTTCCCTGGAAATATAAAATAAGTTGTCACGAGGAAAAAGAATTATGACATACTCCACAACATAATAATTCAAAATAAACCCTATAACCTGGACCTGAATAATTTTAAATAAACCTAATAACCTGGAGATATTAATCCAACAATGATATAAAATGTGTCATTGGAGGAAGAAGGAAAATTGTTTTATTTAGAGAAAAAGCTTCCAAAATATAAATATTTATTAGTCTAAGTTGGCTCTCAGTTTTGGATGCCCAGAGTAGAAATGTTTGTGTGATCATTCCAAAAACACCATTTAGCATAAAAATCTCTTTGGTTCCAGTTGCTGCTTGGGTTTAGAGCAGGCACGGAGGAGTACATGTTGTGTTTTATGGCTTTAGATGTTCAGGCCCAAGAGGTTTCCTTTTGTTTCTATGTAAAAAATTATTGGCTTCAAAAAACTTTTGCAAATATTTCCCAGCTGAATGTACACATTAAAGAAGAAGAAGCTGGTTTATACATCTCTTCTGAATAATATTTCAAGTGCTGCCTGCTCCAGACAACTGCACTGCTGCAGCAAGTGCTATTTCCCCTCCTACTCTGGCTTCAGTGTCTCACTTTGCATTTTTACTTCATTGGTCCTAGAGCACCTACAAACAAGTATTTATACCTGACACAGCCACAAGGCATGGCTCCATTTTATTTTCACTTTCCAAAAGTGAAGTCACTTGCAGTTTAGAGCTAAACTTGTTTTGGCTTTGATTTGCTTTACTTTAAGAACAAGCATTGTTAATAATGAATGTTGAGATAATGTAACAAGTTATGAAATACCTAAAGTTAATGGCAAAGCAAAAAGTGACAGAAGTGATTATAAAGAAAGAGATTCATCTGAATATATGCAAAGCATTAGTTATATCTACTTTGAAATTTCTTTTGTGCTTGTAGCCCCTATACCAAAAAACACTTTTCAGATAAATTTATTATATTCAAAGTCCAATAACATTCTTCTTTCTTTAGTAAAAATAAAGATAAAATGTTGCCTTCAGTAGCACTTTGTGTGTGAAAAAATAATGTTCGTTTTACTAGCAAAGTAATTTGTTTTTTCTGGTTTGTTCTCTTCAATTTAATCCAAATTCCATGGTGAGAGATGAATGGAAAGAGTTTTTTAGAACGAAACACACATATACAAATTATATATATACACCTTATACCTTTGTATATATAGATATATATAATTTATATACGTGTATATATGTTTTCTAATGATATATGAGAATTCTGCTTTTGAGAATGCTAAATTATAAGTAAATTTTCAGAACTAAAATATAAATAAATAAATAAAAAGACAAAAACAAAACACTTTTCTTAACTTAAATAGTACTTCTTATAATAAAGAAAAAGATGTTTAAAATTTGTAAGGAAATGTAAAACCCAGAAATAATTTCCTTTTTTTTTTACCTATATCCTCATTTTCTTTTTAACATTAAGTCTTTGCAAGCAACTATCTTTCACCTGTTGCACAGTGTTGAGTGTGGTATAAAGGATAATAAAGCTTTAAACAGCTTAGTTTATAACAGGTTTCTACAGTCTTCCCTCCATATCATTCCTAATCATTGCTACAGAAATAGATATTGTAATGTTATGGGGCACTGTAAGATCTTTCAGCATACTATTATAAAAGTGAAAGATTTAGGTTTGGATGACATTTTTCATAAAGTATATGTAAAGCTAATAATGCCTGGATAGGCTATAGAGAAAAAAAAATATATTTTCTGAAATGTTTTATACTTGAAACACACACATACTGTTCTAATCCCTCTTCTTTCATTAATTTAATAAAATGTCTATTTTACCACTCTAAAATTCCAATATCGCTTACTGGGAGGAAAAAAGAGAGATGCTTGTAGAATCTTTCAGTGATTACAGCTGTGATCTTCAAATCAAGGATTCTGCTCAGTCTGTAAGAATTTTTCTTACTTGCATACCCTAGGAAACTTAGACTTCACATATAAAAGAAATGGGTATTCCCCTGTTCCACCTACCTAAATAAGAATCTTGATCTTTTCTACTCTCTTCTTCTGGTAGCCCCTTTCAGATGCTAATGAACATTAGCATATAAAAAGCTCAATGCTAAATCTACAATCTCTATTAAAACCAAGCACTCATCTCCTGTTACTCTCTTCTAAGGTTTTTAAGCTTTCCTTATACACCTCCTACTTTTCCTTTCCCCCATGTGTATTTGCTTTGGTTTTTAGCAGCCCACTAGTGAAATGAGCTGTTCTGAATTGCTCACCTGGATTTCCATCGAACCCTGCCTTCATTAGCCTTCCAAACACTCAATTAGGTTGTCATATCACACAGGCACATAGACAGTATGTGCTGCTTAATTATGTCTTTTAAGAGGGGAAAAAAACCAAACCTAAATAAAATCAAACCAAATACCCCCATTCACCCCCCACCAAAACACTAAAGAATTTTCCTGGTTTTAAAAATAGAAATCTGTGATGTTGTTTGCTTTTCTTCACAAAAAGTACTAACACTGACTTCCAATTTAAAAATATGCAGGGTTTAGATTTTTAGATTATGGAGAAGAAAGAAGGAACAAGAATAAAAGCTTTGGATAAGAATAGAAGCCTTTTTATTTCTTCTTGTCCAAGCATATGAAAAGCTTACTACACTGTCTGCTCTATTTACAGACAAAGAAGTTTCCTAGAAGGTCAGAGATATAATACACACACACAAACAAAAAAAAGGGGCAGGGGGGAATAAAAAAGGGAATAAAACCACTGAAATGCACTTGTAATTCAGGTTTGCTATCCCAGAAGTCATGATTCTTCACATTTATATCTTCATATCCATGACTGTGCCATACTTCATGTCCTTCCACATCCTATGTGGATATCGCCCCTTCTAAACAGGCATTACCAAAATGAATTCTAAAATGACAAAAACATTCTAACAGTATTTATTTCACATATGTTAAAATAAGATCCTTCCCTGGCTTCCAGTTTCATTACAAACAGGAGGGAATGAGGATGAATGGCTATGGAAAGCAAAACAATGGGGTTTAGTGCATTTATTTAACTATATGAATAAAAGCATAATTGCACACACGTAATGAGGGTCTTGGTATAAACTGCCTACTGCTGTGAAACTCAAATTTCTGCTTCCTATTTTATTCTGTTCTACATGAACTTCAAAATAATACTGAGGTCATTTTGGTAAGTATGTTAAGCCATTTGAGTAGAGAGGTTCGTATCTGAAAGGTGCATTGGGACCCCGAGAGCATTTCATGGCTGTTTTACTGGATGTAAATTACTGAGCTGTACATGCCACTTTCTTGCTGATGGATGTCCTGGAAGATTGGTAAGACACTGCTGCTTTGAAACGTCCAGATACTTGGGAGGAGCAGTTAGAATTTCTTGCTTTTGACCACCTAGGATTTTTTCAGCAAAGAAATCTCATTTTGCTTAGACATTCCCCACTTCGCTTGGGGGGAAAAAAACAAAAGGTAAAAAAATTAAAACAGCTTTGCAGCAGATGTAGTTTACCAGGATATGCAGTACTGCATATACTTGCCAGCAGACACATTCTACATGGATGCTTTTGGCACGTGCTCTGACACAGATGGTGTTTGCTCAGCAGCACAGCCAGAGCACTCTACCTGCATCTATACAGAGGGTTTAGAAGCAACCAAGTGGTTAAAATAAGCATAGAAATACCTATCTCTTCTGTCAAGCTTCTTCCAAGCTTATAGCTTGCTCTTCTAATTTTAAATAAACAGACTAGGAGGACAAGGCTTAGACTAAATACTGGTTTTTAACCAAATGGAACCTCGACAGAGGAAGAAGAAGCAGACTGAAAAGATTTAATAGCTCTCAGAAACAACTATAAAAATCCATCCCAATTTCACTGAAAACATTTGTCTTTTTTTTTTCACAATTGAATTTAAGAAATAGAAATGAAGATAGAAGGATAAGTTGGATAAGCCTGTACAGTAAAAATGTACACAGACATTCAAAAGCTGATGTATTTTTGCTGTGTGGTATTTCTATTTATTCACAATAAGTTCATTGGGTGTTCTGGTTTGAGTTGAGTTGGGCTTTGCCCTCACAAAAGCACCCATTGACTTGGAAGCATTACTGTATTTTTAGATGTAATTATTTTTTTAGGAGCCGAGAGACTTTTCTCCTTGTGTAAATTGACTAGAACAGCTCTCCTGTGGACACTTTACTTGTAAAGAGAAACATCTTTTTTCAGAATAATTGTTCTGCTCATGACAAGGCGTTTACAGTGAAATTGCAATGCCAGTCAAATTTTTTCCTTGCAGACAGGGTTTAGGTATCATGGTAAGCCTAATCACTTGTTTATAAGGAAAGTATTAAATCACATTCTGGAACCTTAGAGAAAACATAGGTAGAATTTAAGTACTCTGAGTGTCATATCCATAGTTATTAATGCACTGGTGAATTAAGAATACTGCCATGTCCACATCACCCTAAATACCTAATTTCTTATATATATATATATATATATATATATATATATATATACTCATGCATATATTAATTTTATATTACATATACACACACTACATCTTTTGCTAAATTCTGCTGCCATGCTCACATTGCCTGTTCCAAAACTCATTCCTTAGTTTTCTTTCATTTCTCAACAAGAATAAAAACAATGAAGAACTTTTTGTCCTCTATATGTCCTAATTTGTACCCATCTTTGGGGTACAAATCCCAAAGATTTTTGTAATAAACCCTAATTTAAAACCTAAATTCACGTCAGGAATTTTCAACAGTACAAGAATTCCAGTTAAGGAACAGAAACATTAAAAGGTCATTCTCATGATGTTTCAGCAAACCTGTTCCATATCCCATTTCCAAATCTAATTTTTTAAGGAATCTTTCAATTTAAATTCATTGTAATGATCAGGATAGAATTGAGTTAAAAAGATTCTAAATTCTAAAAAAATATCCGTAGAATACTCTTGTCCCTAAATAAATCTTAACCAAGACAGACTTGGTAGCAGTTAACAGTAAAATATCATCTGAATAGTTTTCTTACAATTTTCTCCTCTTGATTTTTTACCAATGCCATCCTCAGAGCAGGACTTAAGCAATTTGAACAGTTGACTCTGATAGAAACAACATCCTCCCATCCCTTAACTGACACAGAAAGTTTGGTAGATTTGTCAGAATTTCTTTAAGCTAGAGAGAAAAGAAAAAAATAGAATTTGTAAGCAATTACTTCTGTGATAACCAAATGGTCTGTCTGCAAGAAACTTGGATGACAAAAACCTCTATAGTGAAGACCAAATATTTCTGCTAGAACACACAGGCAGGAACACAGACCTGTGTGCATTTGTGGTTGTGTCTTTTCAGTGTGTCTAAGGCTCAGTCAAAGCAAGCTTGTTAGCTTCAGAGAAAATAATTGAAAACTAATTTTTAACACAGCCATTTAGTGTGTGGGAAAGACATGCAGATGAGGATGAATGCAGAAGGGAAGGAAGTGGTGCTTCGATGGAAATGGAGGACTGTGGCTTTGACTTTGGAAGACAGAGAAGGGTATATACAAATGGGAACACAAGCCATGACAAAGAAAATAGTTGCCTTTATTCAGTGGCTTTCATTAAATCAAACACTAAGTGGCAATTACTGAGATTCAATAGTGACATTCAGACTTTGACAACCTTCCTCCTCCTCCAAACATGGCTTTTCTATTTCATTTGTCTTGAAACACCTGATGGCTTTGTGATATGAAACAACCATTACTCCAAACTATATAACACAGTGTGGGACAATCAAGTGATCCATGAAAGGCTCTTTTATTTCTCGGTAATTTGAGACGTTTTTATTTATGGCTTGTCTGTGATTGTGTGGGAATGTATATGTGAGTGTGTGTGGAATTATGTTCAAAGGTTAACCTCTTACATTTTCAGCTCTGTCATGCAATATATATGCTTTTATTTTTTAACATGAAACCAGTCCTCAGTTTTGTTTTATCTGAAATACTAGGCTTTAACTAGTTGCTGTATTAAACAAAATTTCATGGAAACAAAACAGGAAAGATAATTTTATATTTTATGATAGATACAACAAGAATGTAAGTAAGATAAAATATAGATTACCAAATCTAGCCAGGTCACTCATTTTAACATACATATTTATGTGTGACTTAATAAAATGTTTTATGGCTAAAAAAAATAGTGTTTTAAGAACACAGAAATAAAGAAACAATTGGAGTCTAAGTATCTATTAAAAGTCATCATGCCATGAGTCCTGTTTTAATAAGTAAATTACATCTCAAATACAATTTTTCTTTTTAAACACTCTTGTCCTGATTGAAAGCTTTTTCCAAAACCACACAAAGAAATATATTTTGTAATCTCATTTCACTTTTGTTTTTAACTTAGTTCTGTATATAGTTAGGGAAGCTTGAGTATGAACTCAGCAGCAAGTTGTGTTTGATATACCATGAGTGAGATAACGAAATGCCATGTGTCCAAAGTGATATCAGCTCTCGATGAAGAGAACTATTCATCTATATGTGACAACTCCAGATAACATTCAAGGTAGGTTGAAATACACGTCTTTTGCAAACACATTCTAGACGTGAGTGTTAATAGGACAGACTTACAGTACATCTGTCCCTGAAGAAAATTGATTTTCTGATGCTGAGAAATCTTTGCAAGTTTTACTAACCCCATCTAATATATTATTTCTACGCTCTGCAAAATCTTGGGTTTTATCTGTGAAGCATCCATCAAAATAAATATCTAACCATCCTTCGTTTTCGATAGTGATTTGGATAAAACTTCACTGCTTCCAGATATGTCCCTCTCAAAAATTATAAACACCTTTGCTATCTCCTCTTTTTCTCAATCTACAGGACTTAAATAGTAGGTAAAAACTAATTTTAAAAGGTTTACTGCTAAAATTAAGAAATGCGTTAAAAGGCAGAATATGTGTCACATTTTAAAAATATTTTAATCAGAGATTTCTATTTTTCCTCCAGACTCAAAAAAGACAGCATTTTTAAATGGATTTATAATAAGCTAATAATTCTGTTTTAAAATTATTTTCAACTTTAGGGCTTTTGGCTATTAAGGGCTATAATAGGTGAAGGAAATTTATAGGAAAATATTTTGCTAAGAGGACCACATCTGTATCCACATTAGAATGCATATGAGTACCCAAATTCATGCATTTTCATATAGCTTGAACTTTAGCTAAGGTTCATAAGGATCATAAGCACCATTTTCGTATTTTTAAAAAAAGATATTTAGAAAGTTCTCCAACACAGAATATATGCAGAGTGCAACATCTTGTGCTGGCTCTTTTTTTCAACTTTAAAACTGGCAAAGTTTCAATAAATATATTTTAGTATTTAAATATCTTCTCAAAGAAAATATCTTTTGATTCTGTTTAATAAAATCTCTCACCGGAAGAATATATGTTTCTGTTTATGGGAAACTTAAGCCTGACTACAAAACAACATTACTGGCATTTCTGTACTACATTCCAGGTTTTTGTTTTTGATTTTTTGAGGCAACAGCCAAAGTCCAGCTATTCCTCACCATGCAGCCTGAGATGTGTAACACACTGCCAGGTCTCTCACTGTTTCCCTTCAAGGCTGGCAGGTATGGCAATGCTCAGCTCTGAATTTTCAGTGGCTCACTGGACAGAATCACTGTGATGCTTAACCTGTATGTGTAGCAGGCATGGCTGGAAAGGGAGGGGCTACTGAAGAGATGGAAAGCATAGTTTAAAAGAGGAAAAGTTGTTTAGAATGCTAAACTCATGTTAGTTTACATCTGTTACCGTTTATTTTTTCATCACTGCAACCCATGTTTTCATTCTTGAAGTTGTTTTACTTTAATAAATGAACCTTTAATTAGCAGTGTATTTGAATTGGGAAAAAAGAAAAGGTGTTGAATCTAAGATACTTGAAGTATTCTTTTTCTTGTTTTGTTTTGGGGTTTTTTTTTGATTGGTTTGTTTTGGGGTCAGGTTTTTTTTGCTTTCATACAACAGACTGACAAATCTGTAGGTATGGGAACAGACCATGATTCTCTTACATAAAACTTTCCTCTTACATCTAACTTTCCTGTTAGATGTTCCTCTAACAAAAAATAACTCCTTGTCCTGATTGCAAAATTAATATTCTGTTTGATTGCTACTATAGCTGCTTGTGAAATGAGATTTGGTGATGTCTACCCTTAAAAACTATGCTAAACCCCTGAAAATTCAACATTATGAAATAGCCAAAACTACTGCTATTATTAGGATTATTTTGCTGCAAAATAACTGACTTCCAGTGCTATTACTGTGAGTACTGAAATCACTTTTACCCCCTGTTCCTGTTACTATTATGACTACTATCGTCGTGATTGTTTCCATACTAAGTCTATTGCTGCTGCTACAACTACTATATTAATATTAAAAATTGGTCACCTGTTTCAAATTGCTTCCATTTCAGAGCCAATGGCATTGCCAACAGGGAATTTTTTCTATTGTAAGTTCGCAGTCAGATAAAGCACTTCCTGATACTGTTTATTCCTTGACTAGAGAGCAAGCCTAGATGACTAGTTTAGACTAGATTCCTTTATATAACTCAAATTAATGGAATGAATCCCATGTGAATGAAGAGATTTCACAGAAAGAAGAAAATATGAAGTTGCAAATTTACTGATCACTTACTTCTTTGCAGAAGGATACTCTAGTCAGAGAATGTTCTGATTTATTTATTTTACTTTCAAAGTTGTAACTCTCCTAAGACCATAAAAAGAACAAAGTAGAACTTAGAAAAGATAGAAGGATCTCTTACACTTAATTCACAATAGCACTTGTCTCGTATCACATTCTTCTATTGTCTGAGTGCTGAATCAGAGTCTTAGTAATACTCAAAGCACAAATTTACTATTGGCAAAAATCACTGCCAAGAGCAAATGCCATATAAATTCTCCTCTCAGTATTCTTAATATTAGGGAAAATCACTTTCTCTTTGCTCTTGGCTTAGAAAATAATTTGCTCTTGTCTTAGAATATTCTTTGAGGCAGTTTTATGCCATTAATAAGTTATATTAGCTACGTGCATCCTTATTCTTACCAGCTAGTCTATATCTTCTCTTTTCTTAGTCCCTCCACAAAATCGTCTCTGTTCTGGAGTCAAGTAAGCAGAAGAGAGTTGTTTTCTTCTTCCTGAATATCCCCTGTACCATCCACATCACACCCTATTCTGCCAGAATACAAGACTTCCTCCAGCTATAGGTTATGATTTGGTTGTGTTTCTAGAGGGATTAAGTGTTGAATATGTTGAATAGGGAGAATAAGCATCTACCTATTGAATGCACCTTTAAGAATTAATAATTATGTAAAAACAAAATGAACCCAAGCAAAACAAACCCAAAAAAACCTTTCACAACGTTTCCCTTTGGTTTATGCTACGTGATCTGGACAAAATTATACTCAAAAAAAAGTGATAAAAAACGTCTTTCTCTTTTATGATGTGAAATCAAAATTCTTATTGATTCACTTTTTTTATATTAGTTTTTTTCCTTAAATGCAGATCAAACAAGTATGTGTACTTCTAGGAAAATATTTAAAACATGAAGAACACATTAGCAGAAGTTCTCATTTTTACCTGCTGCATGTGGTAGAAATATAAAACAAAAGGAAAAACAGGGAAAGTTTGTTTGATATTTGAGAAATATAAAATAATTTTGCACAATCATTTCTGGCTTCTGAAGCACTGTATGTAGTAAATAGTTCAACAGGAATCTGTTGCTACAGAGAATAACTAAAAGTTTTCTACAGAGAAGAGCAGATAGTTGTTATCTTTCTTGTATGTATCTGTATGTTGAAAACAATGTAGAATGCTCTGGTTGATTAATAGTTTTATAATCTAAATTCTTACGTGTGCCTCACTAGGTTGTAGGAGATTTATTCAAAACTTGTTTATAACCCTACTCTAGCACAAAGAATAAAAACAAAATGCAAAATTCTCAAATCAACAAGAATATATCAAGATGTCTAGCATGAGGACAGTCACACAGGCTACTATGACTAATAAATGAATCATTTTATTTCTAAATAAGCTTTTTCCCTCCACTGTTTAGAAGCAAGAAAGAAAATAAAGAAAATTAAACCATCAATCCTGTATATCAAATCAATTAACAAAGCAGTTAACTTTGGCCTTCAGAAGTCCTTCGATGTTGGTTTCATCACTCTATTGGGAAGGCTCTACCTTTTTCTTTATATTTGTAAAGTAAATTACAACTGGCACCTAACTCAGAGCAGAGTTTCTCTTGTAATGAGCACACATCAAAAATAAATCATAATAATCAACAGATGAGCTTGAACCAATAACACTGACTTGCTAAGATTCTAGAAAGTTTAAAATTCTTATAACTCTTACAAGAAAACAGCCATCCTGCCAGCTTTTATCTGTGTTAGGGAGGAAAAATATTAATGCTTACCAAATAAATACATCAGAAAATAAAAACATTTTCAAAGTCGAAACTGGTGTTTAGAGAAAAGAATGTTTTTAGCTCAAGTGAAAATAGTCGTCGTTGTTTTGCAGGCAAAGTATTAGAAAAGTATCACATTTACTATTGCAACATGAAGATTTGTTATTCTGTGATTTGTTTTAAATAAGGTATGTTTTAAATTGCACAACAGCAGATATTTCCCCTGAACAATCCATCAGTGCCTCTTGATATCAGCACTTTGGAGATAAACATCAGAGGGATTGTAAAACTGAAACAGAAAATGGTATTCCATCACACATGTAGTGCAGAGATTGGTTAGCCTTTACTTGTTTATTCTTTTCCCTTTGTGCAATATGTATACATTTTGCACATATAGGTTATTTTATTTTTAAATCATGTTACTCTGAACCAAATGACATTGTCTCCTGTCCATGCTGATATATTTAAAACCAAGAAAATGTTGCAAACTGCTCTTAAGAGAGAAAAGAACAGAAATACCTACAACAATCACTCATCCTCAGAGCATCTGCTAAAGCAAGTACTGGTGAGAAGAACCTCTCTGATAAGCTCTAGTAAAGGTAAACATGAAAAATACAATGAAAATATTCCCAGAGCAAAACTGAAGTATTTTGTATTTGATTCAAGCTAGTAGAGGGGCACAAAGGATGGAAGGTCTTATTCATCATACACTTACAAAGGAGTCAAACATCATTCCACTGAGCCTCATGGGATGAAATTCCAAGACTAAGAAACCCACAAACACAGGTTCAACAAAACATTTCTCCTCTCCTCATCTGTGTTCAGAATACAAAAAGCATGCCTGGAACCATAATTCCCATTTTTCTAGACTTATGTGTCCATTTGTGTTTCCTTCTACTGCAGTTAAAATGAAATATTAGCTTGAATTATGGCTAGGAAAGTCTAGTGAAATATTCTGGCAGCTATATGCTTTCCAGAAAGGTGCAAAAATTACTCCTATGGAAGTTATGGAACAAGAAAACAAGACTGATGTCATGATCTCAGTGAACACTCAGCAAATTCATAGGATCCACGTATTTGATCTCTTTGGAATCAGGTGCTGATCCTTGGTGAAGGAGTATTCAGTATCCTTTTCAGACACATTTTTTGACTCAGTAGCACAGAAATGAGAAGACTTCTACCTTCTAAATCCATCCGAACCACATTTTTATTATTTAAATAACACCAATTAATACTGCCTTGTAAACTGGATCCATAGAGATCCTTAAAATAAGAGTGAGATGAGAGCTTTCATCAAATTTCATGGGGTCCTACGATGCCCAGATTCAAGTTTCCTCTGGACATTTCCATCCCCAGTGGCAGGCCTAGATATATTGCAGTATTTCACTTTCTTTAGTACTCCCTTCATTCCTCCCCCTCCCTGTTTCCATGGTAATTAAAACCAGGCACCGGACCACTGTGGAGGGTCCCAACAGATCCCTAGTCTCTCTGAGTGGCGAATCAGTGGCTCAGCGCATGCCACAAAACACACTTGAATAAAGTTGCGTGTCCTCTGGGTTATCTAGGCTCTATTTCTGGCATTCCCAGCTTTGGGCTACTTCCTTAGGAGCACTTACTGTCAGACCAGCTTTTTCATCATCCTGCAGGAGAGTATGAGTTTTGGTATCATTGTCCCATATATGTGCCAAGCATTTGTAATAGCAAAGCAGCTCAGGAGATCTTGAAGCTGATAAACCCACATCAGTTCATTATTCTTCTATTTAAATTTTGAAAACTTTTAATACCCACACAACACGAACAGCAAGATAAACAATTTCCAAGGACAAATGAGAAATACTGTAAGGTATTTGAGGTATTTGATTTCTAGAATTTGTAGCCCTTCTGTTACAAATTCAGGAACCACCACAATTTGGCCTAAAGTTTTATTATTGAATCTCCTGCCCAGAACCTAGATTCATCACGAGAATTACTGAGGTTGTGTAATTTTTGAGTGAAAGCCAGGTCGAGACTGGAATGAATCTGGATATGATTTGTGGTTCCCTATCAAGATCTGATCAGACTCAACTGTTCTGTCTAGAGTTTTCTTTTTAATTTTTGAATATGACTGATCTTGAAACTTAGAAGAGGGGTCTAGACAGAAAGATGAACATATCCTTGTGAAAGACAACTACCACAATCACACAGACTTCTGTTTTCACCTTGAATCAAAAAATGGTGCAATCTTTCTTCTAAAAATCTACCCAAATTTCTCACTAACAATTGGGTATCTTTGATAATTTATTTTAGTTTACTGCAGTATTTATTTAATAGTGAAATTTTTCTTCTCTCATTCCCACTTTGCTTAGTTTAATTGGGCCAAAATTATTTAACCCTATAGGCTAAGATACATTTTATTTACTGCCCTGAAGTGAAAAATTTGGATTGCATAAGAATCAAACACACATGCCATGTCCACAGAGAGAAAACAGTACAAAGGCTTCTTGTGAACTAAATCTCACATGAGCTTTCAGTCAGGGACCTGGGCTCAGTACCGTGAATTAGTCACTTACTTTTTCCTTATGTTTCTATGTTTTGCCAACAGAAAATAACCCCTGCACCACGATTAAGGCACTTTTGTTCTTCACATACATTGAATTCAAAGCTCCCAACCCTCTGTAGCTTCCCATGCTCACACAGAGTCCCTGATCTCACCCCTTTTGGATAGGATATTTGGAGCCAATGCAGCAGCTGCTTAATCCAAGTTTTAAATGAAGCTCACTGCAAACATTTGCAGCAGTGAACTAGTCAGGTTTGATCAATGAGAGTCTTTTCCTCCATAATTTTAAGTATTCTAGACAAGTGCTATGAATACTTCTGGCTCTTGGTATGGTTTCACTTAGGAATTTGGAAGGGGCGGGGTAGGTTCGCATGGGTAAAGTGGGGCATGATGAAAGTTTTCCATGGAGAAAAGAATTAAAGGTTCAGTAACAGAAAGATAGGGAGCTAAAAAATTTATGTCAGAATTATTTCTTAAGGAGATCTCTTTGGGGAATGTACTTAATTTATTATTTCAGAAAATTCTACATCTTCTGAAAGGAATACAAACATACCCAAAGACAGCTCTGAGGTTTTATGCCTAAGAAACTTCCTACTTGCCTCCAAGGCATTCAGTCATCTTGTTTACTTTGCAATGTCTGGGACACAGTAACAAACACATTTCTTGATTAGGTCTTGGTGAAGGTTTCAGAGGCCATAATTGGTTCACAGCTGTCAAGGCTTTTCTTACCATTGCAGGGAGCAGCTGATTATTCTCTTCAGTCTGTACAGTGCATCATTTTACATGTGCATATAAGGCTGTGGAGTTTTTTCTGGGGTTTTTGGGCTTTTTTTTGTTTGTTTTTTTCAATTTATTTCTCTCTTTAACTAGCCACAGAGTAATGTATAATATAAAATTATTTACCAGCTAATTCAAATTTGAATTTTTAAGAAAAAAAAAGAGACCAAAAGTACTATTCTGTAGTTACTAGTTCTAATCAAGAAATTAAAAATAACCTGCAGGAAATTTAATTATTTTACATGCAATTTCTGGGAGAATTAAAATCACAACACTAGGAGGAAAAAAACGTCACCCTCACCCACTCCAAAAAAACCAACCAACCAATCAACCAAACAAAAAAACGTCAAAACCCTAGGCAACAAAAACCCAAACACCCCCCTCTGTTCCCTCTGAATAACAGGAAGTAGTAAATATCTGAAGCCTAGATTTTCTGGTATATGGGGTGTATATAGATATCACACAACTGACAGGACACTGTTTTTAAGTTCCTGTTCACATACTTATTTTAGTGACTGAAACAGGCTAGCAACACTTTTCTCTGTTCATCTTAGACTATGATGTATTTACTCTTTTTTTTCCCTTCCCCATTAGTTCCCCAAATTAGAGATTTGCATAACCTCTCATGATGGAAATCATCAGAAACTTTTCTCTTAGAGGTTCAGATGTCTACAAAAGAACCCCAGGTGCTCCAGAACAGTCCACCTTACCTGTCTTAGGTATCTACAAATTTCACCCTACAAATGTCTGTTTTCATTGACATAATCCCTTTCCCAGTCATAGATCTCATGATTGTCTGTCACTTACTGTCTATATGGAGACCATTGAACCAAAAGACAAACTCACAGGTGACACCACAGATGTCAGATTCTGCGGGGCTCTCCAGAAGTGAGTACTAAGAAAAGCTTAAAAAATGGGGAGTTGAAGAATGTGACAGTTAAAAAGGGTTCTACACATTTCATTGATACTAAGTAATGGTAAGCACTTTGGTTCAGCCTAGTTTTAATACAGCTTGAAGTTATAGGCCAGCAATTGTTTTAACTGAGAAGATTCAGCATTATTTCTTTTAAAATGTCCTCTAAATATCCAAAATATGAACAGATTATCTTATTTCTAATTCACAATTAGATTTTAAAACTGAATTTGTAAATCAGTTTCTTCATGCTACGTTGCTTTTCTTCTCTCCCTCAGGTCCAGTAATGTGATTTAATGGGGACTTTTTCCCACAACGTGACAAGTATTGAAGGTCTACCAATATAAACATAAAAGACACACTGTGATGTCTGAGTTGACAATAGTAACCTGTTTCCATTTTTTCTGTGTCTGGTGGTGTTTCTGGCTAAACCCTGGGAAAGGCTCAGAGAACATTTAAACATCTAAAGTTACTAAAATGTGAGGCATGCACATCTGACTTTTTTGTTTCTGTGTTTCTAAACTCAAGCATGACTTTAAGAACAGTTTAGGAGGGCTGGGATGTGCAGCTTTTACTCAGCTGTTTTATATGCTTGATTCTTTATTATGGGGTCAGTAGCTATATATTTACAAAGATGTTTATCCATTTCACTTGAGTATTAAAAATCCATATACTGAATGGGTATATATAAAATATTTGAATAATAAGATGTTTTGGAATATTGACTTATAAATTTTAAATTGAAACACTGTATTTGCTTGGAACATTACTTTTTCCTCATTCTTAGGGAATATCCAAGGTGTTAAATAGTCTTGCCTTGGATTTATTTTATAGCTGGCCTAGATTTATTACTTTTAAAAGTAAAGGAATGCATCTTAGCCTAAATGCACATAAAACTTACATGGATTGTGGAATTTTTTAAAATGACTGATACTGCACAATTGGAACTCAGTGTGTCTTTTTACATACTGCAGAACAGAAACTTAAGACTGGGTAAAGAGTATCTATACTGTAAGGAGTGTCTGCTTCCTGTATATTGTCCTTATATGCTCAGATACTGATGGAAAAGTATTGTTTTAAAAACATCTTTCTCCATGACTATGGGGCTTGTTTTGAATTCAAGGACAGATTTATCTCTTATGGAGATTCACAACATTGAATGCTTTCTTATCTGTTTTCATTATTTGCATTGATTACTGTGTACTCTTAGTGATCTTTTTTCCAAGGCTTCATAATAAGAAGATTTCTAAGAGCATTATGGTTTTTTAATGTTTTCTTTTGCAGTCACAAGATGGACTACACTATAAGAAGAAGGACTACATTCAGACAGGTTGAATTTTGTGGAGACAACTGAGATTAGGTGCCCACAGGTCTGTGTCTACATGTGAGGGAGGTGACAGACCTGCCACTACCATTAACAAAGAGAAAGCCAATATCATCAGTGCAGCCTAAAATACTTTTTCTGCTGAAATACTGTAGGTGTCAGCTTTAGGATAAGCTGAATGGCTGCCTAAACTGTTTTGACTTTATTAATTAGATTTTATTTAACTAACATGTCATCAGAGATAGCTATGTGACTTAACCTGCAGCTAAATCACGTACTAGTGAGAAATAGACTTACTAACTTGTTTAATTTCCAGACAAAAAAGGTTCTTCATGTATGGTGGAATAGGTTTTGGGAGCACTGTAATTAGGAAAGAAAAACGGTTTTCATATCAATGGAAATAACTCATATGTTTGCTTTTTTAGATAACATATGATATTTTCCTATTCACATAATAATATCCAAGGAGCACAGGAATCATTGCCTGGATTCATTGACCAAGCTTCTTTCAATCATTCAGTTGAGTTCTGCATTTGTAGCTTAGTTTAATTGTTGAAAATCCCATGAGCTATTCATAGTAATGATTAATAATGATTAATTTTTAAATGCTTTGAGTCTACAATAGCCAGAAGATTGCTTTGTGGTTTTTACCAATAAAAAGTCACAATAAATATTTAAATTATACTTTAAATCATCTATAAAATTACAAATTATCATTTTCCTGAAGTAGCAGTGAAAATGTTTGACCCAAGTAACGTAGCAGGTCAAATTAGAGATCCATAGTGGCTTTTGCCTTCACAGTTTTATGGAATTTAGATTAATACTAACAAGTGTTATATAGGTCTTTGAGAAAAGAGTGAAGATATATGAACAAAATGGGATTACTGGTCAAGATAAATAGACATCTCTGCAAAAGTTGTTCACCTACCTACAAATACCAAGTTAATTGGATGTATAACTAGGATGTGTTAGATGGCATAAGACACAAAAAGAGTCCTAAATAATGGAAGAAGTGTTAACTTGGTTACTCAAAGTTGAGAGAGTCGTTGGTGAGAAGTCAACACTATTTGAAGGGATTTGAAGAAATTGTGGGAGTTCAATTAAGGATTTCTTTATCTATGCGTTAAGAAAAATAGGCTCTGAAGCTGCTGAGGTAAACCGCCCATGTATGTTTGTATACATGATTATGATTTTTTGAGAATATTGAAGGTGAATGTCATAAAGGGTCTTGAGCAGAAAACCCTTGAAGTCAAAGTCTGTAGCTTTTGGGGTTTTTTTAATGACCATAGTATAATCAATGCCCTTTCTCTATACTACCTCTCAAAGTATCTTACTCAAAACGAGATTCAAAAGAAATTTTAAGTGACACTTGTCATTGATGACACCACTTACTATCCTAATGCATCAGTAAAGCAGCAGATGATGTGATGATAAGGCAATGAGTAGACTTTTTTTTCCCCCTAGGGCTTATTTGGATAAACTCTTAAATACAGTAAATTGTATCAGCATTTTCTAATCCATTCCACAAATGAGTAGAGTAAGAACAGCACTATCTCTTAAAAGCTATTCCAAAAAAAGGAACCTGTATTCTGAAGTCTCCACAAGGGAGAAGCATGAAATCTGTTGGAATTTGTATTTTAAATTTGCAGTTTGAGAAGGACTCTTAGAAACTTAATTGTAGAGAAACAACAAATCCTTCTGCTCCAAGCTCATCTCATTGTTTTAATGTTTATCCCACAATCCCATAGTAGATGATTTAAGAGAGTTCTGTTATCTTTCATATCACTCAAGTACTATTAAAATTATCTATCCTATGTGAAGTGTTGGGTAGCAAAATTTGTCATATGGGGCCTCCAAAATCTAACTGACAGAGAGATTAAATGTTCTCCATAGAGTCTGTTAGTCATGGAAAAGTTACTTTGGTGTTTGATTGTGTAAGAATTGAAGGATGTGGTGTTGTTCAGTTGCTTCTTTTGTTCTGTGTGTGTCTGATTGCTTTTGTAGTTGTTTGATACAACAGCAATTACTTTGGACTGCTGCAAGGAAACAATAGGACATTTTCAGAGAAAGGACAGAATTAGGCAGATGTGTGTAACAAATTCCTCTGAGTGGGAATAACATCAATCAATGGGTATTGTTAGGTTTTCTTGGAGTATTAATATTTCCCACTGACCTTTATTAAAATCAATACTTTTCATGAGAGAAACTATTGCTGTTATTCAAAAGGTACAGGTTTTCTATAGGTAACACCATAAAGTTTATTATTAAAAAGAAGTATGTTATAATAAAAGTTATTTATACTCAATAGCCTATTTAGAACATAGAAGAGTGTAAAAATGTCAAGATGTTTGTCAAACATAAAAGGCAGCTTTTCTTCTAGTGAAATATAGGACTGTTATTGAAATAATTTTTTTCTTCTCTTGTATAAACATAATCAGTCTCAACTGAAATGACTTACAGCTCAATTATATTCTGCATGTAATCAGTTCCAAACTCTTTGTAGGTGCACAGAAATGTGGAAATCAGCAACAGATCACAAAAGAAAACAGAGAGTACCATTATTTAAAAGGCACCTGAATAAAAGATGGGAATAATGCAACGTTGGGAACAATGTTGGTGCCAGGCAGACAAGATCTAAATAGAAACTGAGGAGAGGTGTCCATAAAACAAAAGTCTTCAAAGATGTCAATGAACCGTCAAGTCTACAGCTGTCTCCATTTCTTTTATCTGAAACTAGTGCTTAGCAGCACTAGCAGAAAGAGTGGTAGACAAGAAATATAGGGGAAAAAGATAAAAAATATGGACATAAGAAATTTCCAGTGTTCTGTCTTTGGGTCTGGAATTTTCCTGTACTAGAAGAAAACCTTTTTTTAGTCTCTTTAAGGCACATTTTAAGATGGATTGTTTAATATCAAAATTGACTCTATCACTTTTGCCCACCATGAAAGTTTACGAAATGAAGACTTACTGAAAATTAAGAAGAAAGGGCTCACTTTTTCTGATATATCTGGCTGCTAAACAGGTGCATTTAAGCAGTAAACTTTCATGTATTCAGTCAGAGAATAGATGGAAAGGGGTTCTCCTGTATCCAGTAAGAACTGTAGATATATCTAGCATGTCTAGGTGTCATAAGAATGGAAGGAGATGTACTAGGGAAAACAAGGAGATAAAAACCGTGAAGTAGCACATTACCCTGTTACTTCACAGTATAGAAGAGAATGGAGTGAAAAACACCATAATAATAAAACATAAAGGTAAGCAAACTTTCCCCCAACCTCTGGGGAAGCTCTGAACTTGATATAAGTGTTTGGATCAATATCTGAGTCCGTGATGAAATGGGAAATACTAATGAACAGGTCTGATTAACAGGCTTATTTTCATCCCTACTGAAATACCAGCCTTAGTTTCTGCCTCGGAAGAGTATATTCTGGTCACTTATACAAATAGAAATGGAATAAAAAAAGGTATTGAAATGGAAAGCAAAATAAAATGTGATTTAGATATAATTTTACAGAAGTGGAGCACATAAAAGCTCAATCAGCTACTGTTTTAGAAAATAGGATTGCTGAGCTTTCCCCACATAATAGGAACTCCCTGGATAATTCTCTGGTTTGAACAGTAATTGCAAACTGTGAAAGATGCATTCATAAGCAACAAGATGTAATTGCCAGCATTAGTGACTACAGAGAATACATCTGTTTTGATCCAAATTTTAAAAATTTCATTATAAACAAAATTTCACCATAGTTGAGGCATTTTTAGATCAATATGGTCACGTGAGGGGCCTTCTTTGTTTATGAATCCTTTGATGCTTGACAGAGCTTTTCCCACCATGCTGACTGTCCTGCAGATAAGTACAGAATTTAATTAAATTGGTTGAACTTTTTCCTGATTAATAGCTCTAAAAAGTTTATCATGGGACTTAATATGCACTTTTACTCCAGAATACTCACTGTCAAAATTTTTCTACTTCAATTACAAGATTGCTGAAACAAATGTCTGAATATTTGTTTTTACCGTAGCTGGATCTTCCTTGGAAAGAGGTTAGACCAGTCAATTAAAAGACAGATATTCTGCTATCATTTTCTACTGGGAAATTACACACAATTTGTCAGTGGTACTCTTTTTTTTTTTTTGCTTTTTAATCATGAGGCTGAACAGTGTAGGAGATCAGACATGAGACTTGGATTGTGTCATATGTGTCAGTCTAGGTCTAGAACAGCTGTGAAATAGCTGCCCTGACAGGACAAAATTAATTAGGAGTATGAAATCAGATCCTCTTGAAGAAGTAATTAAGTCTTTCTGTTATTTACCTGCAGGTGAAATTAAAACTTCCTGTTCTATGTTCCATACTGTTGTGTGTTTTTTTGGTTCACATTTATTTTGCTGTTTTTCCTGGCCTCTTTATTTTCTGTTCATGTTTTTCATGGTTTAGAATTCCATTCTCATCAACATGACCTTTATGAATGTCTTAACTCTCGAATAAGCGTGTACCCTTTCTGGCAGATAAAGAAGGAACAAAAATGGAGCCTGTTATAAAGAACCATGGCTCTGATCTGGTCTTTAGAGATAGTGCACCAGTCTAGCGAGTGTAAAAGGATCCTGCAATAGGTGTAGGCCCTTGCTACAGAGCTACTGCTCCCATATAGCAAATGCCAATCTTTTATTTGTCTCTGTACTCTGATTTCACAGAAGCCTCATGTGCCAAAGCAATTCAAAGAAACACTGGAATAAGTTGGAAATATTGCTAAAGGATGAGACAAGGATGTAAAATATCATGTGATAGGTCCATGAATTAATTGTTCTGATGTGAGGAAATATCTTACCCTATCATTATGTCCTTTGCTTCAGTTCTGAGAGTAGACTGTTTATTGAGAGCTGGCATCCTTAGCAATTTTCAAACACACTACACAGAAAACAAAGGAAATGTCGTAGCTCTATGGACAGTACTGGTAAGAGAGGCTTACAAGTTAGAAATTAATATTATCAGAGGATGAGCTCTGACATCACAGTCAAATTTTCCCCATAAAATTCAATTACTTCCCTCTTAATATCCTGAGCTAAACAAAAAGGTCTGTATAATGCATGCACATTTAGGAATCTGCACGCCCTCTTCACTGTACAGCACAAAGGCAAGGAAAGCAATGAGAAATCCACCCCCGCAGGGCAGAGCTGTCAGAGGAAGCGGCGCAGAGCTGCACTCCACATCTTAACAAAGCACTCTGCAGGAACCTGCGGCTGGTGTACTGTGATTTCAAGACAATGTGCCAAGGCAGGGAGATGGAAAGGCACTCACCAGTTACACTGTGCACTCTGGGGATTCCTGAGAGCCCAGCACATACATACTGAAAAAGCTTTGGAGAATTAGCACTCGTTGAACTCTCACTCCATAGGGGAAAGTAACTCACAGGAAGGCATGCTGAATTATAAAGCGAAAGTACAAGACAACATAAGGATGGGTATAAAGCAAACAGGCTTTCATGATTCTTTAGCATGTAAAGTGATTATTCAATGTTCAGATCTGGGAACAGATCCTTTCCCTTCCCAGCAGTACACTGTTATGATGAGAGCTCCCTACCTTCCTCTACTGTATCATAGAAAGTAACACTGAAGGCAACACACCTCAGAGACATGAATGTTGAGTCCTTAATAGAGAGCAATTAAAATCCTTTCAATGAAGAAGAAAAGTACTGAGGTTACCAGCATGCTGTAGAAACTGCTTTCAGGAATTAATAGAACAAAAATTTTCCTCTACAACCTCTGTGGTACTGTGGGTGCGGACTGGATCTGAGAGAAGATCCAGGAACTGATGTTTAACTTCTTGACACCAATTTCATATAGCTATGAATTATGTATTTATAAACATTTTATATTTGATGTATATGAATATATACAGACTTATACCTCCCTATATACTTATTTAATGCAGATATACTGTTTATGTAAATCTATGAAGAAATAACATTTCAAATAATTGACCTATGTCTCTGGGAAGTAGGATAATCATACAGTAAAGGTAGTGGCGAATGACAAGGTACAGTGACTTGAAATTGGTCCCAAATCTTAAGATCCAGCTTCCATTGACCTAGTAACTTTAAACAAAAAATGTAAGAAATTGCATAAATTCCTCTTATATATGGAATTTATTGTGCAATTACTTAATTGTTTTAAAGTGATCTATGGCTGTACTAGTAGATTTAGTGCAACATTCCTTGCCTTTGAGACCAGCCAGGCGCAATGTTCCACACTTGTGCTATCAAACTTTCCTAGTCATCAATAAATTTTGCCTGAATGTGTTTTACCTACTGTCAATGCTCACTCCCTTGCAGTAAATCCTGGTTTGTACCTGGACATTGTTTGGGAGTGTTATATGCAAAATAGGCTTTCAGCTATTCTGCTAATACACAGTGATTGAGTATCTGGAGGCATTCTCTCCTGCTGATTAGTTTAATATCATAAATCTATGCTGACAATCTCAAGGGCTTTCCCACAATTTCCTTGTCTCTGACCTCTATACTGTACCCTCAGTGCTGGTACAGGAGCTCATGTACCTTCCTTTCTGGGCTACTTTACACCCTATGGTTATACTCTGAGAACCCTCAAATAAGTACAAATAGCTTCTTAGAGAAGCAATATAGCTGCAGCAGCAGTTCTCTGGTCTAGCTGGTCCTTTTTTGTAGGACTTGAACTAGTACCATAGTAGAGATATACAACCTGACTTCAAGGTTGTTTGGGTAGCTTCTCAGGTAGGGAAGCTCTCAGTATAGACTGTGGCTTTCAGATTCCAACAGGAGTGGAACTAGAAGCGTTTAGAAAATGTAGCTGTTGTCTCAAGATGCTATGTTGGATAATTTTTATAGAAGTGAAACCCAAGTCTTCACCCCAGATTTGTGATATTAAAGACTATATTGACTCATTTATCAAGCTTCATTTAAGCCCTAAATTCACCAGTGCCCTGTTTATTTTTTTGTTCAGTATTCCTTTATAAGTAGATGAGAATAATTACCTTTGTGAATTTACAGTATTTATGCTCCATTTTGAGGGACTCATTAAAAATAAACAGTACGGGGAAAGGCAATTATCATTACAAACATCAACAAACACACACACACACACACACACACACATAATCAAAGCCAAAAGAAACAACAAAACAAAACAAATATAAGACTATCAAAACCTAAAAAAAAACCAAAAAACAAAACCTTCATGTCTTTCTGCTTTTTCATCAAGTAAATGTGTTGATATTGCTGATTTGATTTTAGTTACCAATCTTTGTCAGAATCCCTTCTTCCATTAAGTGGTTATTTATCTGTAACACTGTAGAAAAATTGGAAGTTTCAAACATATTTTTATAAATTCTGCCAAAACCTCAAGACCTTCTCACTGAAATAGTGGTTTCATTTGTCTTTCTTTAAGGTACTTATGCTACCTAAATGTATCCACAGAGCTCCAAGAGAATATAAGTGGGTATTTCTGGGAGGAAAATGAATGTTAATCCCCATGTTGCCAACATGTTTTTCTTTATAAACAGCAATACCATATTTCCCACTACTACCTCTTCCTTGTTCTATAAAAAGTAAGAAGAAAGATTAGAAAAATTAACTCTTCTTTTCAATAAATATTTGGCAAGGGCTTTTCAGACTGGCAACTAAATTGTGTTTGCTTTTATTTCTGTGTCAACTGCTTCTTTTAGATACATTAAGATAAATCTGGAGTAACGAAG
This sequence comes from Corvus cornix cornix, assembly GCF_000738735.6. Classification (NCBI taxonomy): domain Eukaryota; kingdom Metazoa; phylum Chordata; class Aves; order Passeriformes; family Corvidae; genus Corvus; species Corvus cornix. The sequence goes on along the minus strand of NC_046335.1, from coordinate 18,943,603 downwards.
GAAATTCATAGGAAATTAAGTGCAAAGAACATCAAAGTAAGTGAGAATAGAGTTTCCCCTAAAGTTGCAGTTTATCTGTAGCTGAAAAAAAAAAAAAATCTCAGCTATGATCACTTGTACCAATCCAAATATTCATGTATGTGCTTAAGTCTAGACCCATTAAATTAAATAAAAACAAAATGCACACTTTTTTGTAGGCTCTGCTGTTTAGGGGCAGACATTAGAAAAAGTTTAAAATTCAAACCTTATTTTAGAAGCATTAACATCTAGAAGTGATGAGGCAGTGCTTTCACTGATGATGTTGACCAGTAGGAGGAAGAAAAGAGTCTTGTTGTTTTCTCTCCAGGTTTAACAAGCCTATCTCAAAAATAATCATGAGGAAAAAGCTGAAATCAGAAAAGCTTACTTTATTTTAGAGACTAACAGAAGTTTACTGATTTTGGTCCTTTCCTCTTGAATAAGCCCTTACAAGTTCTGGATGCTCCATTGAAATGGATGACTCAACCTATCATGTGAAATGCCCTGTATTTGCAACCTGAAGGCAGTACTAGGGCTGTTATCAGAAGCTCCAAAGAGCTTTTGTCTACATGCCATGTTTCTTACTTTTATAGCTAACGAATCAGGTGCTCATAGCATTTTCTTGTTCAACTGCCAGTGCCTACATAGGTTTCTACTGTACAAGATGAAGAACACTAAGTTTACAATTAAAAAGTAACAGAAAAGAAAATAAGGGAAAATTAAGGAAGTCGCAATTTGGAGCTGAGCTCCTATTGTCACATTAGTGACAGTAAAAATTGAGCCTTACCTACCTAAATGAATGGAATTACAACACTTAATGGGATGTGATGAAGATCTTCTTTGATGAAAACACATTTTGTTCCAAACCGTTAGCTGATGTTCTCCAGGATGCTTCCATATTTGTTTGATTTGCCAAGGTGTTAGAGCAGGGGTCTGCAGGGGTAACCTCTGAGAGAAGGGCCATGTTCTGCATTTTGTCAGACACAGCCAGTCCCAGCTGGCTCCAATGGACCTGCTGCAGGGCACAGCTGAGCCTGTCAGCTGATGTGGTACCTTGGTGAAAAAGTGGTTAAAAAAGGGTAGAAAACAATGTGCAGCAGTGTGAGAGATAGGAGTGACAAATGTGTGAGAGAAACAACCCTGCAGACACCCAGTCAGAGAACAAGGAAGATAAGGAGGTGCTCCCAGTGCTGGAGCAGAAATTCCCCTGCAGTCCATAAAGAAGACTGTAGTGATGCAGGTTGTTCCCTTATAGCCTGGACAGTTCACACAAGAGAAGGTTTTCTGGCTAGAACTGTAGCCTAGGGAGAGAAACCCATGCTGAAGAAGTCTGTTCTTAAAGGATTGTACATTGTGGAATGAACATGTGCTGAAGTAAGAAAAATGTCTGACAACAAGGGAGAATCAGACTAGACTGTGTTATGAATTAACTACAAGCCACCATTCCCATCTTCCTAGGACATTTTTTGAGGAAAGAATGAAAAGTCAGGAATGAAAGACTGAAGTAGAGCCTGGGAAGAAAAGGGGATGGGGGACAAGATGTTTTTCATTTTTCTTTCTTACCATCCTACACCATTTAAATGACAATAAATTATTTTTCCCCAGGTTGAGTCTGCTCTGCCCATGCCAATAACTGCTAAGTGATATCCCTACCTTTATCTCCACCACAAGATCTTACCTTTTTTTTTCTCCCCCTGTCCTGTTGAGGAGGGGGAGTGATAGAGTGGCTGAATGAGGGTCTGGCAGCCAACCAAAGTTAATCCACCACAAGTTCCATCAAAACCACAGAAGAAAGGGAGCTGTGCTGATTTATGTTAGCTCCAGTACTGGTACCTTCTCTTCTATCACTATAAATGAAAATAGTTGCATGTACAAAACAAGCAAGCATGGTTCAATTCTGAATGTTGCCATAGATAAGAATGTTTACTTGGCAAGGAAAAGGGACTGGGGAAAGAAAACCATGCTGTTAACTTTAGTCCTTAGCCAGACTTTTGGAAACTGTTGCTATATTTAGAGGCTAAGATTCCAACATGTTTTACATCAGGGAATTCTACCTTCTTGTCTAATTACTGCTCTATATAACATAGCTTATACTGGGCTCCTTGATGTTGAGAAGTGATCACCTTGGGTTTGCAAAGCTAAATTATTTGAATACAATTAACAGCTTTTCCACATGAATTCTGGTGCTTTATTTTGTCCTTGGACAAATCACATGATAATTTCATTTAGAATCAAGAAACACACATCTTCCAGGTGAACAAGTAGCTATTTTATTAGAAAACAGCATTCCATCATATGCCAGGTTAAATTTGTTCTGAAACTTGAATGCAAATTTAAGATTTCTGTCCCAAATGACGGGCAGGTATTTTATAGTTAAAAAGAGTACTTTTTATTTCTACCAAATTAAAATAGATTATTCTAAAAAAGATGCTACTACTGATTGTAGTATTAGGTGAGTCTCTTTGAAAAATATTTACAATATGTTGTAAATAAATACAGTCTTTTCAGATAATAAACATAGCTCAGAGAAATCTCTATTTTTGAAACAAGAAGTCTGCACTGATAAATCAATAAATTAGAGTTTTAATGAAATGAGTGTGGACAATGAACAGTGCTCTAGAGTTATGACAAATAAGGATAAAATATGTCCTTTCCCCTGCCACAGAGGGAAGGGAAGAGAATGGGAGGGGAGGGGTGGGGAGGAGACCCAGACATTCCTACTAGGAGGGGCCCTGGAAATATAAACAAGCAAGAGAGAATACAAACCATGCCAAGAACAAGCAGCTGGACTCTTCTTCTGCAGCTGGAGTCTATGGAGAACCTTAAGTCCTCACACTCCTCATGCACATACTCTCCATGAAAATGAGCCAGTTTTATAAGAGTGTCACAGAATAGGCAGAAAAAGACCTTGAAAGGTCACATAGATTTTGTCTCTTCTCCAGCCCTCATTTTTTTCCAAAATCCAGACTGGTGCCATGAATAATTTATGTTTTATCAATCCCCAGGTTTCTTCCTCTCCCTCTTTCTCTCTCTGTCTTCCTATAGAAGCCTAGCTTGTGTTTCACAAGAAAGTTTGATGGCACCAATACAGGGGGCACAATGAGAGCCCTTTTCTGCTCAAAGCACCTAATATAATGACATTGCTGAGGGAAGTATTTGTAAAGCTGTGTGCCTCTAGGAACACTTCCGCAATTACACTGGGGAGAATATAAAAAAACCTCAGGGACACAGTTTCATAAATAAAGACAATGAAAACTGAGAGCCCCCCCCGCCCCCCCCCTTTTTTACATTTTGAATAGAAGTGTCTGCAGAGCTTCAATGCAAATGTCAGGCATTTAAACTGCATATAACATTTTTTGTTCTGATGACTATGTTTAAGTGTTTAATATAGATTTGACCATAGCAGAACCTGGAAGAGCCTCATGGGTCTCATGTGAGTAACAAAAGAACTTATGTGGGAATTTGCAAGGCTGATTCAGTTGAATACCACTGTATGCATTGTGATAAAGTTTATAGTTGACAAAACCAAAATTTGATAATCCTGGAAAAAAAATGACTATGTTGTCTTCCATTCCTGTCTCTAATTTTCTTCTGTCTGAACGGTTAGGGCATTCACCTGGAAGAAGGCAGAAGCCTGCTGGGAAACCTGCACTGGTGGAAATGAGTTATTTCATACAAATTGAAAAAAATTCAATGATGGAGAGCAAATAAGCACTGTACACAAGTAGTCTGAAGTTATAGTTAGTTCCTATTGTTGAAGTTTCTCCATTTAATATGTCTTAATATGAGCAGGGTAGGTACTGAAAATAAATTCTCTCAGTTTTCTTTCTAATATGATGGTAACTATTGATTTGTGCATAGCACTGGGTGTATTCAACCTGAAACAACTGCTCCAGTTGTTTTTTGAAAGGACTGATAACTGTGTGATATTTGAAGAATTGCTTAGGTGACTCTCTTGAAAGAGGAAATCAGGGTTAGGTATCTTCTGAGGAGAGTCCCAAGAGCATACCTACACCATACAGTATATGTACATACATCATCATACTCAACCTGGGCAGTGCAGCTGTGTAAACTGAGAGCAGAGCTAATTAACTGGCATGTTTGTACTACTTCCCTGATCCAAATTATTATCTTTCAGTGGGGCATCACTTTACCCTGTAAAAAAAGCCCAGCTTCCTCAGAGCTCATTCAATGATCCCTGCAGAACACTGTGTTCCACTGCATGTCCTGAGACAGGCAGGGAGTGAGACAGCATCGCCCTGCCGCACCAATTGCCTTCTACAGAGCCTCACTCACTCCTCTGATATTTGTGACTCATACATTGTGTGGAAGAGCTAAAAAACCTAAGTTGTTACAGTACATATTTCTAGTTTTCCAAGATCTGATGCTTTCAAAATGATCACTACTGTGATCTACTGTTCTTGTCATTTTAATCCAGGAATGACCCAGACAACTGCTTTGAATGCTGTTTTCAGAAGACAAAGTGAATGCTAAAATATTTGCATATGTAAAAATGATTGTTGCATCTCTTGAAAATGGGAAATGATACATTAGCATGTTCAGACTTTAAAGTTAAATCGTGATCTCTCTCAATTTTACTATATGATTAAGAATGACTTAGTCAAATTCACCCAGTGACAGGAATTGTAATACACAAAAACCATGCCCTGTCGGATTCAAGGATGTTTCTTTTCCACTAGTTAATTGCAGCTCTTCAAAGCAAAGCATTATAAAATTTTTCTAATGTTAGGGGACTTTGGTCTCTTTTTGTTCTTTTCTCTTTTTTTTTTTCCTGGACAATATTCCAGTAATGAAATGGATATATGTTTTACCCCATCTATGAAAATGTATGTATATCTGCTAAACTCAATACATCTGCTCAGTTATTGAATTTATCATATTCATTCAAGATGACACAATCATTCCAAAAGCAAATATATACAGAAATATATAAATACCCTAGACAAAAAGAGAGTCTAAACAGCAAGTCACATCCTTGTCAATCATAGTGAAAAACTTTAAATTCTGTGAAGTTATTACTGAACTCAGATATTATATTGGATATAAAAAAATGTAAATATAGACATGGAAGTTATAAAACATTGCTTCCATAAAGAAAGCAACATTGCAAACAGTAAATTAGGCTAATGAAGTTAAATAGTTAGATACACAATAACATAATGAGCAGCAAAAAAGAAAGATTACATTTGCTATGAAGAGACAATACTAAATATGTAAGGATGACGGAGAGCTTTCCCAGAGACAGTATGGTGTAACATCAAATAATTCAAGTTTTTAACCAAAACGGTTTTCAAATATTCAAATGGAAATGTGAGAGATTGTTTTAATTATTATAGAAAACAAAATATAGATGGGATAATTACCCTGTGCTTCCACTAGAACTTTTCAAAGTCAGTGAGCATTGTATCATTTACTTTGAAGACCTGATCTTAACAAACAAAAAATGAACTAAATGAGGCATTGTCACATGCTCTACAGAAGAGCCACTTTGGTTGATTTTTTTTTGATTATGTCAAACTGATTCTTTTTCATATTGTTGAATATTTACCTAAATTAACTGTGAATATTATTTGCAACCAGGCTACATACAGAATGATGTTGCTTGTAATTTTTTTCTGAGAAAGTGTAAGAAAAGCTCAACATTACAAGAGGTAATATATTCCTCAAAGACCCCCTTTCAAGAATCCATTTTCTAAGTCAAATTAGGCAGCAAAGATACCATTTTGGCTTGGAATAAATTTGAAATTGTATATTTTAAATCACTGGGCTTTGAGTTATTTATCTATCTTTATCATGGGTGTGGAAGCTCTCATTGCCTGGGATCCATTTTTAATTCCCCAGGTGGATAATATGCCTCCAAAATATAGTTGATGAGCATATTTTTTTGGCTAAGTATGCTCAAGTCAATCTGCCAAATGGCCTGATGCCTGCTAACATATTGGTCAGACACATGTCTTTGGGTGTAAGCGCCAAGAAAATTTCTCACACTTGCATGCCACATCTTTTAAAGGAAGTAGCACTGAGAAGTTACCACTACATATGCCTTTTCCTTTTAGCTTTGCCACACACATTTAGTGAACTACCCAACCAGCAAAATAAGCCCAACGAGAAGGAAAGCGAGGAGTTTGCTGACGTTCATGAATTTTCATAATGTAAATAGGAGTAGCTTTGGGACCTTTGGCAATTCTACGTGCAATTACACTGCTGGGGAAGGGCAGTGCAGCAGCTCTTGGCGTGAGCAGCTTCGGGTTGTTACTCTGAGAACGAGTCTGGGGGTGGGCTGGTGGGAGGTACCTCAGTAGGTGGCAGTGTTCCTTCTCCCTGTCCTGGGCTGCTCAAACAGTCCCTTCAGCCTTTCCTCCCCAGAAGGCCAATAATCTGATGAGATGGCAGAATGCTAATTATCCAGGAAGGGCGTGTGTGTTGTTGTTTTATAATGGGTGAAAAACAAACAAGCAAACACACAAGCACACCTGTGAAATTTAAGCTGCTGCAAATGATTGAAGTCATGGCCAGTGATGAAAGAAGTTAATTAAACAGGCTATGCAAGTCTTTTAATCACATTCTGATCAAAGATGAAGCCTCTCTATGTGTCCAGAGAACAGGATCTCTGAGTTTTTCAGAGCAAATACCTTCATAGAAAACATGCTTTATGAGATCAAATAAGGCTGCCTTTTTGTTTCGTATATAGACAGACTAAATATTTTGGTTTGCTGTAGTTATATTTTTGATTTTTATTATGTTTGAATGAAGAAAAATCAAATCCAAAATTTAAAAAATTACGTTTTGAACTAACCTAATTCCAACGGTTTTAATCACTAAAAATAGCTAGATATTGCTTTAAAAAATAGTAAGAATTAATTCTGATATAGACCACGAATCTCTGTAAGGGTGTGTTCAGTAGACCAAGCTGATTGTAAACACAAGAGGGTAGAAAACCAGTAAGGCAGAATTGGAAACAAAATTGTTCCTGGAAAAAAATCATCATAGGAAAAAAAAACCCCAAAAAAACAACAAAACCCCCCCCAAAACTTAGAACAGCTACTGCCATTTTGAAGAGAGCTTTCAAATATGTGAGCAATTTCTTATCAACTTCCTTTTTAGAATTTCTAAAATGTTGGGGTGTAAAGAATTGCAAGTAAATGTTAACTAAAAGTGAGAATTTACAGCATTTTTGGCTGCAAATAGAGTTAGAAATACCAAAAATTCTCATGAGAAAATTTTTGCTTCTGAAACTGCCAGACAGGTTTTATTTTTGAATAGCTAATATTTGTGTAAGCATTAAAAAATGCATGATTGATCTGATTTGAACCTTTTGAGAGTTGTCCTTCTCTAGCATGAACTGATCTTAATCAGAGTAGATCCTGAGGTGCAAAAAGGAGTAATGTGTCAAAATATATTTCACTGAAATCAGGCAGGAAGAACTGTTTCAGCATTAAAAAGATAGATATGGAAACAAAATAAAAGTAGGTAGAAGTACTTGAATGATAAAAAAAAATGTTGCATTTTCTATACTGCTTGTGTATGAATAAATTACATGAAATACAGAATTTTACAGAATTGATGTCCCATTAAAAGAAACACCAAAACCTTAAGCGTTCTGTGGCTGAAACTAAACAATAAGCCAGTGCACAGTATAAAACCTGAGACTAAAATGCATAAAAATAAACACAAATAAAAATTCACCAATTTTTGCCTAGTAGTATTTAAAACAGATCCCTGAGAATTGTCTAAACTGAACCCTGAGGAATGAAAATAGGGATAAAATAGTGGCTGAGTTCCTCACCACCCGGATCCACGCTGCCCTGGAGATTTAAAAATTTCAGTTTCAGTTTCTAAATAAGTCTTTTGATCACCTGTGTCAAAATTACCAATTGAAATGTGTCAGCATAATGAAGTACTTGTCAGATATAATGTAGGAATGTATACAAAGTAAAGTGGCCTTTGTACTTATATGAAACCCAAAGCAGAATTTGAACAGACTGTGTGATTGTGAAAGTTGGTTTGAAGATTTGTGGCATTATCTACTTTCTAATATCATTTGTGGAATAGGATAAGATAGAAATATAGTAGTAATTAGCTAATTAGAACACATGGTGTGTGGGCTTGTTGAGAAGGCAGCAACATTGTCTAGCAGAGAGAAACTAATGAAGTGCCTGACTAACCATTGTAAGCTAATTGCCTGTGGGGTCAGCAAAGGATTCACCACCTCACACACCCCCAGCCCTCTCCACCTCCGCCCCCTGGAACAGCTGGTTAGACTTATCATGTTTTGGGTTTCTTTTCCCTTGTTTTCAGCCCCACCCTAAATGTAGAGCACCAGCGAGATATAAAAACTTTGCCAAAAGACAAGAATCTCAAGCTGTATTTATCTGATTTCTTATGATAAAATTCACAACAGCCTTGAAATCAAAGGATACAGCTCCAGATACATTTTGAGGAGGTTTGAGGGACATATGCTGTGCAGCTCCTCTTTAATGGGATCTAGAGGGCAAGATGATGGAAAACCCTCAGGAGCCCCTCTGGTAATTCCAGCCCTGTAAGCAAAGCGCTCGTGGTTGTTTTCATGTAATTGCTAAATTTAGAGGGAGATGAAACAAAAAGGAGAAAAGGAAGGGAGTCAGATAGATGTGGCCTAATGTCACTGAATTAACTGGGGGAAAAAAATCAAGAAAGAGCCGTCAATGCATAAAACATTTCTATTTCAGGTTCTGATATCCTTTTCCACAGAAATTGCTCATCTTTTAAAACTATAGACCTTTTAAGTTAGCAAATATTGCTATTTTGAATGACAATTCAGCATTTGGGTAATTGCCTAAGATATATCAAGACAAACTGGCCTTTTTTATTCCACTTTCTGGAAAGAGCAAAAGTGTGCCAGTCATGACAGCTCCTTTCCCTTGCTGAGCCTGTAGCTCTGGGAGCAGAGAGCTAACCCGCAGTGTGGAGATTCCAACTACAATATAATCAATGAACATCAATAAAGTACATCTTACCTTGATCGAGAAATCAGATATTTCTGGAAGACAAAATTGTTTGTTCCTGGATCTTGCCTGTCTTCTCAGTTTTTAAAATGTCTTTATTAGTATGCTAACATTAAAGTATACCTTCACTAAAGCCTTTAAACCAAACTTTAGTTTGTTTTGAAATTATTCTGTAACACCCTGTTTGTCATTCACTGGTAGGTTTAATGCTCTAATGGCCACAAGAGCTCAGATTAGCAGGCTGGTGAGCTGATACAAAAAAAAAAAAAAAAAATACACCAAAAAAATACAAACCCAACACAAAAAGCCTATCATTCTTATTACTTTTTTTCTTCTCATACAACTAGAATTCAAACTCTTACCTGATTCCCCTGAAGCTCTATATAGCTATATATACTCTGATTTATCTGTATCTATTTATAAATAGCCTCAGAAATATACATTCTGTTAAAAATCACCCCTGAAACTGGTGATGTAACAATGTTGGTCAACCTTAACATTGTTCTTGAATGGGAAAACCTTATTCCAATTCAATGCTTCTAGGGGAATTAAATAGTTGTCTAAACAGTCCTTGAAAGGCACACATGCAAACTGAGTAAGTACTTACTGTGCTCTGAAAAGTCTTTCTTTCTTTGGGCTGTGAAGTTCCTAGTGTGTGTATGTGACAAGAGAAATGTCTCAGCTCTTCCAAAAACTGAGAATAGTTTACTACCATTAAAAGAAAACAGGCGCAGGCAGAACCACTGTCTATAAAGAAACATTTTAATAATAATGATGATAGTTATAATAATGATGATAACAACAACAATAATAATAAACAACACATACCTGCTGGAAGTGTAGAAAGGGGAAAAATATGAGAAGGTGTCCTGGTTTGAAAATAGGATCATGTTGTTAAAAATACTATTTAATCAAACTGAAATATGTCTCTTGTAGACAGTTGCTTTATAATTAAGTACTCCTTGAAAATATTCTTGATATGGGAATATTCTTCCTTTTAAACTACTCTGGATATCTTATTCAACAGCTTCTCTGGATGAGAGACGTCATAATACTTCCAATGTACAGTTCTTTGTAGTCTCATTTACTAGTTTACATTTCTTTGGTCTTGCTAGGGTATCTTATATAATTTTGTTTGCATCCACCTATCCAAATGTTTTGGAATTTTAAAACCCTAAATATACTCTTATGCCCAATTTAGATTTCTGATATTGCCCTTTTAGAGACTAGACTAAGCATGCATCTAGATGTAAATACAGAAGAAACCCTAAATCCCTCTGCAGGTTCAGCTGTTTGCTTGTTTTCCAGTTCAACCAAAACAACTCAAAACACTGTTTTCTGGCCACCATCCTATTCTGAAGCTTTTAACCTGTGAACAACAGACAACAGGAAACAAAGCAACCATTCTGTTTCTCTTCCTCATCACTCATTTTGGCTCCTACTCAGCAGACCTTTGTTCATTTTGGTTCTTAAGGAAACTGCTTTGGGAGGCCTCGGCATAACTAGACTCAGCAGTTGAACTTTCCTGAAAGAGCTGTATTAGCTTATGTTCAGTACAATTCAGTGGCTTTCAAGGGAAACTTCTATCTCCTTCAAGTTGATGAGCTCACCTAAGCCAGGGTGTACATAATTAACTCCTGTATAGTGCTTACTGTCTGATCCACCTCTAAGTCATCAGTGCTAATTAATCTCTTGAACTCTGGACATTTGCTTGGCTCAGGGACTCATTCTCTGAGAAAACTCATGGGAAATGGCTACTGTAAGGTTTTTATAGACTTTCAAAATAGCCCAGAGGCCTGAAAAAAACCCATAACATGAAACCATATTCAGTATAGGATATGTAAAACTGTTTTCAGTCTTTAATACCTGTAAATTTTAAATTGTATGTTCAACACTGATCTCAAAAAGTGATATCAAAAATAAATAATGAACTATCAGATAACAACAACATAGGAAAGAAAATAACCATGTATAAAAATATCTGTGGCCAGAGAAGAAGAAAAAGAGAAATGAACAAAATTTAAAGAATAGAACATGTCTGGATCTCTTTGTTCCTTTCCCTTTGAAGCCAGCATGTGACATATGCATGAAAGAAATGGTCTCAAATTGCATTTTTTGAGAAATCAAATGAAACAAATTCCCCACTGTTAATGAAAATATTATGAACACGAACAGCCTTAATGTCTCTAGTCTTTCTTTATTTAGCCAAGTGGGAAATAATCATGTGTTTTTCTAGCTTTTTATGGCTTGTAGGAGATAAAAACCTCTTTGTCCTCTAACCTCTTTGGCTTTGAATATTCCATTAAACATAAGTTTACTTATGTAGTCCATTAACAGATCATCAATTTTCTATTTTTTGCATTAATAGATACTATTAATTGACATTATTGTTTTGTTATTTTTATATTTTACAGATTCAGACTTTTAAGTTCCTTATGTTCTTTCTAAGAGACTCCTGTGTTCATTTATCTTCTTATTCCACCAGCCCATGCAATGTATTCCAGTAGCTTAATGAATTCCTCAGAGCTGTCAACTTCAACACGAGACTTCAACCCCAAACACTGCCACCTGAGCTAGTCACAACATAAGCACTGCTCCATTGAGCAGACTCTACAAAGAACTGCCATAACCTGCTTTTCAAAACTTGATGTTCCAAAACAAAGCAAAATATTTAAAAAGCCTTTAAAATCAACTCATAGACTTCATGGACATCCCAGGAAAAAACCAAACACACAAACGAACAAACAAAAACAACAAAAAACCCCATCAAAACAGAATCAATTTAAGAGGCTTGCACTTCAAAAGAGAAACAGTTCTTTGAAAAAGAAAGATATTTTGGCATGGTTCTCATGCACAAGAATCAGAGATGTTTCTTTTTAAAAGTGTTCACTGTTTCACAACTGTGTTAATTTAATAGTTTGTTGATATTTTCCATCTTCTGTATCTTATTTCTCTGCTTTATTTTGATCTATGCTTCTTTAGCATTTATGACTAAATTTTTAATATTCTCTTCCTCATTTTCTTTCATTTTTCATCAAGTGTTAAATAAAAAGTGTTGCTGAAAGTATTTTTCAAATTTCAAATATAGAAATTTTTAGGGTCATGTTTGTAATTTAGGAAAAAAAGGTCTTTTTTTCCCCCAGGAAATTGTGTACTTATTATTATTATCATGAGCCTCAGAATTTCCTTTTTAATTCTTTCTTGATTCATGCCCTGCTAAATCTGATTTTCTATGATTCATACACAGACATATTCAGACAACTGAAATGTTTAATATTACATATAATTCATGAAACTACAATATAGTGTTCGCTAACCATCAAATTGAGATATATAAAAAATGAAACATATTCTGTTTACAATCAGTTCTAAGATTTAAAACTAAATAGAGGTTTCTTAAACATTCATAAAGCTGGTAATGACAGCAGAGCAGTATTAAACATATGACTCAAAGTTTTTACTACATTAGCAAAGTTAATAAAAAGCCATCCATAATACAGATGGAAAGAATCATAGAACCATTAAGGTTGGAAAAGCCCTCCAAACATATCAAGTCCAACCCTTAACCTAATATTGACAGATCCACCAGTAAATCATGTTCCTAAGTGCCACATCCCTAAGATTTTTGAACACTTCCAGGGATGATGACTCCACTACTTCCCTAAGCAACCTGTTCCAATGCCTGATCACTCTTTCAGTGAAGGAATTTTAGCTAATATCCAATCTAAACCTCCTCTGGCATGACTTGAGGCTGTTTTCTCTTGTCCTATCCACTGTTACTATCTCCTATCCACTGGGAGAAGAGGCCAACCCACACCCTCCTTTCAGGTATTTGCAGACAGTAATAAGGTTTCCCTTGAGCCTCCCTTTTCCTGGACTACCTTCAGCTGCTTCTCATTAGATTTGTGCTCCAGACCCTTCACCAGCTTCATTTGCCCTTCCCTGGATACACTCCAGAACCTCAATCATAGAATCATAGAGTGGCCTGGCTTGGAATGGATCTTATAAATCATCTAGTCCCACCCCCCGTGCTGTGGAAAGGGATACCTTTTACTAGACCAGGTTGCTCAGAGCTGCATCAATGTCCTTCTTGTAGTGAAGGATTCGAGGCATGGAATCACCAGTGCTGAGTACAGGGGGACATAAATCCAGACCGCTTGTGGTCATGAAAAGCCTGCTCTGATTTTTTAAATTTTGAACTTCCGCTAGCCATTCTCAACAGCGTGAATCTTCTATCTCTGTCAAGCACTGCGCAGCTCAGTAACTGCCAGGAATTACTGTGACACTTTAGTAGACAGCTAAACTCAATGATTCCAGACGTCTGCGCGTGGAAACATAAATCACTTACACAGCAACTTATTGATGGATCCTATTAGTATCTTTTAATTACTTGTTGGAATCTGGAATGCATGAGGAGGGCAGACAGGGAAGTACTGATTACTATGACATAAGGTCCCATTAATAGGACATACAGCAGAATTGTGGGATTAAACTAAGGAAAGCAGAATTTAAGGGAAACTGGTAGAATAATCTGCAAAAGATTAGCAGTATCATCTGCAAGTTCCTTCCAACTGGACAAAACCCACTCTTTACACTTGTCTTAGGTTACAATGTAAGATGTAACCAAAAGTATGTGTTCTATCACCATCTGCTAAAACCAGGTGGGGCAGTATTCTTTGTCTCTTCCATGACACATCCCTGATAACTCCCTCCAGGAGGTATCTTCTGTTAATGGGCCATCCAGCCTCACTGCATGACTCATAGAATTACATCATCCCATTGTGAGATGCTCCGCCCAGGGGGAGGAACCAAGTATATATATGGATATAATCTGAGGTTTGGAACACCACAATGAGCCCTCACCTACTGGGTTTCCAGAGGACAAGAGCTACATAACCACCACTGGACCTTCAGAGGGAGACCAGACCCTTCTACAGGATCACTGCTTCAACAGAACAACATTTATCACTTCAAAGAGGGCTTCAGCCACCCCTTAATTGGACTGCTACCACCACCCTGCCCAGCAGGGTGTCAGGTCGTATCCTGATTCTGTCAGGTTAAGCCAGTATTTCTGTATTATTACCTTGCTATATATACTAGTAAAGAGCTGTTATTCCTGTTTCTCATATCTTTTCCTGAAAGCCCCTTAATTTCAAAATTATAACAATTCAGAGGGAAAGGGGTTACATTTTCCATTCCAGGGGAGGCTCCTGCCTTCCTTAGCAGACACCTGTCTTTCAAACCAAGACAACACTGCTATCACTTTGTTGTGTAAAGCATCTGCTAACTGGCCCTTTCAAGTAGTAATTGATGATGATTATGATGGCGGTGATGATGATGATACTACAGAGTTCAGAAGTATCTTAATCGTTCTTGAGTGCCAATGTCGTGTGCACATCTCAGAATGAGAGCTTCTTCCTAACTTCAGTGTTATCAAACTCTATCCAGTTCTAGGGAATTCATCGTATATTCAACCACTGTAAAAGTCATATCCAATTTATTTTGATCTCTTGCATTGATTTAACATTTTATTATTTAAAATCAACGTTCCAAATGTTTTTAACTGCCTATATATAGACTGACATTGGCTTTCATCATTGTCTTAGCTTCTTGGAAGAAGCTTGCTCTAGCTTAATCCCTTCCACACTTGGCAATATTAAAATATTAAATACAAAACTATGAGTCCTTCTAGCCATTTCATAGAGGCATAGAAAAAAGAAAATTAATAAGAGCTGCCTTGCTTTCATTCATCAGCTTATTTTGTATTGGCTAAGTGATCATGACTGATAAGGGAAAGGATTTAAAGTACTTGAAAGAGATTCTCAAAATACTTATTGAAAAGATGGATGGAAAAATTATTTGAAACACATATCTGTTAATACGGTCAGCACCATGTGTACAAATATAGTAGGTTGACACTGGATACCAGGCACCCACCAGAGCTGCTCTCTCACTCCCTTCCATAGGGACAGGGGAGAGAAAATATAATAGAGAGTTCATGATTTAAGATAAGGACAGAGAGAAATCACTCATCAAATACCATCATGGGAAAACAAGCTCAAACTAGAGATATTAATTGAATTTATTACTAACAAAATCAGAGCAGGATAATGAAAAGTGAAACAAGACCTTAAAAATATCTTCCCTCACCCCTCTCTCCTTCCCAGCTCTACCTAACTCACCCATCAGTGCAGAGACAGGTAATGGGGGTTATGGTCAGTTCATCACCTGTTGTTTCTCCTGCTGCTCAGGGAGAGGAGTCCTTCCCCTGCTCCGCTGTGGGGTCCTTCCCACAGGAGATAGCTCTCCATGAACTTCTCCAATGTGAATCCATTCCACGAGCAACAGTCCTCCCAAAACTGCTGCAGCATAGGTCATTCTGCCACGGGGTGCAGTCCTTCAGGGGTAGGCTGCTCCAGTGTGGGCTCCTCTCTCCACAGGCCTCCCACAGGGTCACAGCCTCCTCCAGGCATCCACCTGCTCAGGTGTGGGGCCCCTCTGCGTGCTGTGGATGAATCTCTGCATTGCCATGGACCCCCATGGGCTGCAGGGGCACAGCTGCCTCACCATGGTCTGCACTATGGGCTAAAGGGGAATCCCAGCTCCAGTGCCTGGGGCACCTTCTCCCCCTCCTTCTTCACTGACCTTGGTGTTTGCAGAGCTGTTCTTCTCACATGTTGTCACCCTGCTCTTCTCTGGTCACCATTACAACATCTGCGCACTAACTTTTAATTTTCTTCTTCTTAAATTTGTTGTCACAGAGGTGTTACCACCATTTCTACTTGGCCCAGCATCACGTCTGCCTTTGGAGCCATTAGGCTCTGCTGTACATGGAAGAAGCTTCCAGCAACTCCTTCCAAGAGCCAACCCTGTAGCCACCCTCCACTAACAAAGTTTGGCCATGCAAACACAATATAACAAATTAGAACCATTATAGCCTTTTAAGAACCTATCTTTTTTCTTCATGAAAGAAAAACTTTCAGTTTCAAATTTATTTTGACATCTTAGAAGTCATGTAACTTTCTGAAAGAAGCCTTAAAACTTGATTAACTTCTGAAGTTTTAAATAACAAACACTGCTAAATTGTATTCTATGCTGTTGTAAATAATCTTTTAAAACATGTATTAAAACATCTCTAATTACATGACAGAATTTAAAGTATCTTTGGTCATGTATCTGCCACCTGGTCTTGTTTTCTTGGGATTGGAAAATTCAGATGAAAACTGGATTAAGATAGACCAGGGTAAAGTAATGTTTTAGGGATTTTAACAGCTGTGCAATGAGGAAATAAGATTTTTTTTTCACTTATTATAAGATCTTTCACCCTTGGAAATTTCATAACAGGTGGTTACATCCTCTTAGAAGCAGATACAAGATTGTATAGGAATGGTGTAATAATGGTTTGCAGGTCTAAAAAGTCTTGAATTCTAAGTAGTCCTACGCTTTTAAGTACTTATGAATAAAAGCTTATCAGTCTTTGAAATCAGATAGGTGTCCACATATCCAGAATGAGTTGCTTTGTCCCATGCATACAAGGAAGCATCAATTAAAAATGAAAAAACTATGTACAATCCAGAACAATGTACATGAACATTGTACTATGTACAGTCCAGGACTCAAATAACTAGAACAGAAAACTATCAATTCACAAGCATTTGTAGGAAAAGGTGATTGAAATAAAAGTTGTAATCTGATAATTTTTTTTTATCTAACTTATCAACATTTTTTTTGTTTGTGTTTGGTTTTTCACATAAAGTTCTGTATGTACTCAAAATTCTCAACTAAAAATGATGGAGTGTTTAAAAGAGTAATGGAATGTAGAGAAGAGAATGCTTAATGACAGCTATCTCCATAACGGTAAGTTAATGGCATTCTTCTGGAGTTCTTTTGACATTTTAATTGGGAAGGATATTTCATTAGACATAATTTGAACACAGCTATGAATAGAAAAATTCCCAAGAAAAAAAATTCTAGTGTTGGGGAAAAACCCTTGGAAGAAGAGAATAAAATTTAAACAGAAACAGGCTTGGTGAGAAAATCCTAGTTAATTTTTGAAATTATAGAAAATACTATGGACTCTTACTGAAATAGCTGGAGAACGTGGTTTAATGTAATAAAATACACAAAAGAAACCACAGTAGAAATTTAGAACACAGTGACAATACAGGCTACAGGACAGTGGTACAGAAGAGATGTAACACAAATATCATCATTTAACCCTAACTGGCAACTAAGCACCAGAGCTGCTGGCTCATGCTTTGTCTAGATGGGATGGAAAAGAGAATCAGAAGAGAAAAAGTTAGAAAACTCATGGGTTGAGGTAAAGACAGTTTAATAAGTAAAGCAAAAACCACACATGCAAGCAAAGCTAAACAAGGAATTCCTTCACTGCTCCCCATTGTCAGGTGTTCAGCCATCCCTAGCAAAGCAGAGCTCCATCACGCATAATGGTGACTTTGGAAGACAAACACCATCACCCTGAATGTTCCCCTCTTCCCTCTACTTTGCCCAGCTTTATATGCTGAAATAACATAAGTCATGGAATTTCCCTTCAGTCCATTGGGGTCAGATATTTGGTTATGTTCCCTCACAGACTCCTCGCTGGTGAGACGTTGTGAGAAGCAGGAAAGGCCTTGATACTGTGTAAGCACTGCTCAGCAGTGACTAAAATACCCCTGTGTTATCAACACTGTTTTCAACACAAATGCAAATCACAGCCCATGTTAGTTACAATGAAGAAAATTATTACAGCCAAAACCAGCACAATCACCATTAAAATGTCAAGTGGACAGAGGAAAAGGTGGAAGGAGTCTAAAAGACAGGAAATCATGTGTTTTATCCATTGGTCAAAAATAGAACTTGTTCCATGACAACAGTATTTACCCTTAACAATAATAGATAACAGGTATATATAAAGAAGTACATTTATATGAAAAAAGACTATTGCACAAATAATAGAGATATTGATGTGACAGAAAAACAGAATATATCACATTCCTATAACTACTGGAATATGTCAGAAAGAATACCTGGAATTCCCAGGAAAATTCAAGGCTGAAGGGCATTATCTTGTTCCAAGAAAATGTTCCTCCAGGTGGAAAAAGACTTCTGAGGAATTTGAATACTCCTTCACTCCTGACACTAATGATATTGCTACAGATCATGGCTAACAGCTTTGCTAATAGAAGATCAACCACAGGTTTTTGTGTTATTTCAGCTTTATAAGTCTAAGAAAAGACCAATAAAAAAGATGTTAATTCCCATTAATCTATGTTATAGGTCAGATAGACTAGCCACTTATAACACAGTTCCAGAATTGAAATTCTACATTCATTTCTTTTAAAAAAGAAAAAAAAAAAAGCAAAAAGAGAAGAAGAAAATGAACAAAAAAAGAAAGATAAGAAGTAGCTATAAAACTGTTATCAATAAGAGTTGATTCACAAGTACTTAATAACATACTCTGTGACCTTAAATATGCTGCTGAGGAAGACTGCAAGGGATGGAGGCAAACAACACTGGTTCAAAATACTAGATGCTTCTGCCAGCTATTTTTCTGGGGCGTAGGTTTCTTTCTGTAGGGCTTGCTACAAAAAGAAATGGTTTACTAACAAATTATAGGTACAGCTTCTGTGAGAGGCATTTTCTGTACATGATTATAATACCACAAATGGACTTTTGACTCATAGACCAATAGAGGCCAGGAAGGAGCAGTTAATTGTGAAGTGTCTGAGTCAGGGAGCATCAGTAGGAGGAGGCGAAGAATAGCTACTATGTATAGACAGAATGGATTGGCTTTTTAGGTAAGTACAATTAACTGAAAACTGCTGGTCAGGTTAATGGGTAGGTATCTTAAATTTATTTTATACTGACAAAATTTTTCTGCTAATGAAAAATTTGGGTCTATTTTGCTATTTTCACTTCCGTATGGTGTTTATTTTTGTGTTCTTTTGTACCTTGTTAAATTCCCAAAGAAAAATGTTTCAGTGGTTTGTGCAGGAAAATAAAAGTAGAACAAAGACCAGTAAGTTCATTTTATCATGATATGAGCACAAAGTTAAAATAAAATAAAATATAAACTCTTTTAACCAGCTCTTCCAAGTCTTCTAATTTGTTATATGCAACCTGTGCTGCCACACAAAGTTCCATGTTCATGCAAAGGAAATTGTGGGAAATATTAAAATAAGTAATGCTGAAAAAAACCACCAAATTTTGTGCTACATGATTCTTACAAAAGCATGAATCAAACCATTAACTGCAAATCAACTGCAAATCTCTTCAGTTTTACTATTAATAAGGGAGAATGTACAGTCTGAAGCACTAGGAAGTACTATTTCCTTCTTCCATTCATATTAGTTTCTCTCTAGAAGTAGAGGAGAGAGAAAAATAAGGCAAAATGAGAAAAAAATAAGGCATCATGGGAACTTCTCAACTAGTGCAGGATCTGTGAATGTATGCCCATATTACACTCTGCCACGTTTCCCATCACCTGGTTTGCCTTGCTGAAGCACATTATGACTGCACATATAGCCTGAATAATTTGAATTATTCATGGCTCTAGGGACCAAGACACATCACAAAGTGACTGAAACACAAAATCTAGTTGTAGCTAAATAAAATGCAGCTATGTTAGAAACTGGAGGATCTACATTTACATTGTAATGTCACAAATATATCTATAGAGTGTATTGTCTACGGACAAATAAATCCAAGGTCAAATGAAGTACAGTAAAATTTTTTTCAGGCAAAAGATTATTTTCAACCATTGTTTTTTGCTTCATTTGCTACAAGTATCTGAATCTTACACAAAGTGTTGGTTTTAAGTATCCAAAATTAAAAAAAAAAAAAAAAATTCTCAGAATTTGAAACTTTCCACTTGACAGTGTCAAAATTATTTTTAATAGTAATTTTTTTTATTTTATTTAACAGATTAAATAGTATAGGGTTTTTTTGATAGGTATTAAACCACTTAGACAAGAAAATGTCTGAGTTTCAGAAAAACTAACCATCCAGAATTCCTTAAAGTATGCTGTATTATTCTACAAGAAATAAAGAGATATGTCTTGATTATCTGTTCTTGTCTTTATGGGCAATTTAATTTCCAAAATATCAGCTCAGAATATCATACAGCAGACACAAACAGGTCCAGGAAATATCTGAAGCGTGTTGAAGATAAGTTATTGGTACAGGTGTTAAGGGAGCTGACTAGGAAAGGTGCCCTTCTGGATTTGTTTTTTGAAAACAGAAAGGGACTTGTGGGTGACATGGTAGTCTATGGCTACCTTGGTCACGGTGACCACAAACTTGTTGAATTTCAAGTCGTTGGCAATAGGAGAAAAACTGCCAGCAAAACTTCAACTCTGGATATGGGAAGAGCAGAATTCAGTCTGCTGAAGGAGTTAATTAGTAAGGTCCCCTGCTTTTGAAGGTATTGGGGTCCATGAATGCCAGTCACTTCTTAAGATGCATCTTTTAAGTGAGCAGGAGCAGGAAACTCCAAAGTGTCAGAAGTCAAACGAGCAGAGCAGATGGAAGGATTGCTGAGCAGGGATCTTCTAGAACTAAGGTGGAAAAGGGAAGCGTATACACATGGGACAGGTGATACAATAGGACTTCAGAGATGCTGTTGACCGTAGAGAGAAAATTTTTGTGTTTTGGATTTATGTTGGAAGCAGTGTTGATAACACAGGGATGTGATGTATTGGTCATCACTGAGCAATGCTTAAATAATGTCAAGGACTTTTCTGCTCCTTACACCACCCCTTCAACAAGTAGGCTGGGGTGCACAAGAGTTTGGAAGCAGACATCCAAGACAAATGATCCCAACTGACCAAAGGGATATTCCATTACATAGGGTATCATGCTCTACTATAAAAACTGCAGGGAAGAAGGAGAGAAGATGACACACACAACTGGAGTTACATTTTTCTTCCCAAGCAGTTGTCATGCCTGATGGAACCCTGTTTTCCTGGGGATGTCTGAACACCTGCCTGCCAATGGGTAGTAGTTAACAAATTCCTTATTTTTTTTTGCTCGTGTGTGCAGCTTTTAGTTACTTATAAACTGTCTTTATCTCAACCTATTGTTTTTTTCACTTTTATCTTTCTGATACTCTCTTCCATCCAGCTAGGGGGATTGAACAAAATGCTATGTTAGCTTTAGTTGCCTCCCAGGGTTGACTCACAAGACCTGTGAGAAACCCCTTTCTACTAGTTCAACTGGATTTAAGGTTATTAAACATAGAAATAGAGGAAATTGAGCAATACAAAATCTAAAATGTATTTTGCCCACTGCAACCATTGTCTATATTAACTAGAATGAATCTGCACCTGAGGATGCCTATTTTATTCTATTAGTTCAGACAAAGCATTTTACTTCTAAATAGTTGAAGGAAGATAACATAAATACATTTCATATGAGAAACTCATGTATCACTATTAAAAATAATACATGACAGATAATAATAAATTTCTTCATAAATACTCAGACATCAAGAAGCCACAGAGTAAGAATATTTTCAAGATAGAGGTAAACAATGCTTATTGGCAATGGTTGTATTTCTCTTGTCAAAAGGGAATAATCTTCAGTTTAAAAGTATCCAGTATGATCAAACATGGAGTGTAGCCTGAGGCTTTAATGGATTTCTTAGCTTGTCTTCCTTACAGAGTTCAACTAAAAATCAGCTGTGAAAGAAATCTACACAAGTCTGCATTTACTGCAAGGACAGAAAGAATGCTGAGTTCCAATCCGTGTATTAAATATGATGGCAAGATATTGTGTTATAGTGAAGTGACTATAGGAGCATTAGTAAATTATTATTATTCCTTCTACTGCTCTACTGCTCTTATGGATTTTTTTTCTAACTTATGAACAAGATGTTTTAAATTTTCAGAAAAAATACAGATAAAGAATTTTATACATTTATCTGGAGCTGTCCTCCCCAGAGCAGGAGCAGAATTAATACTTGCCTATGGCAAAATCATGTATGAGGGCTGGGTATGTGGTCCAATATGTGAAACATATGGTCCATTTGGGCATACAAGCCTTTCAGTATTTATTTCAACCTGTCAAATCATATTTATGTCAAATGCTAGCTGTCCAGACTCCCTTTGAGATGGCACTTACAAAACATAAATAAATAAATAGTGAAAAATGTAGGATTGAATCTAATTTAAATCAGATAGTCTGATGCAATGTATGAAAAGAAGGAGTAATTAAAAAAATCTTGTTCTCTTCTTGAAATTATTTTAAACTGCATAGAAGATTTTCCTTTAGCAGTGAAGGGACAAACAAAAGAGTTAGTTTCCCCAATCAAAGCAAATACCTTCAGCTGTGCAAATACCTCCAGCTTCCCTCTTTTACTGACTCCCCTATCTCAGGGATTTGGGTAGATGGACGTTAAGAGAGCTATAATGTAAATACTTGGGCATGCAAATCTGCACAGCTTAGCTGGTCCTGATGTGCCTGTGGTGTTCACATGTCGACATGCATCTGGGTGACTATTTAGCTAATTGTATTCATAAGAACTCCACCAAAACTGTAGCCATTAACATGCTTAGTCTGCCATATTAGTTTTAGAAAGCATGTGTTATTACCTAAGACCAAAATCACCAAAGAAAAGAAGTGGATTCACTTTTCCTCCCAGCTCCTAAACCTCCAGTGATCTTAGTGCAGCTGTGACAACTTATCCCAGTGGCCAAATTAGTTTTCACTTAAGACTAAAACTCAGCCCAAATACTGAATGCCCATATTAATACCATTATCACAAATGAATGGTGTTATGTTACTAATTGCTTACTGCACAACATCTGATAATTTTTAACTTTCTTGTCCTGACCTCTTCCTTATCCTGAATCGTTTGGAAATGTCACTGTAGAATAGGTAACCTTCTTTACAGCACTGGTTTAAAGTCAGTCCAGATGGTGTCAGCTAGCAGTTATTAACCATTTGTTAGTTTAGAGGAAATAAATGAATGCCACAGCTGCTGATCCCAACTACTAGCAAGCCAGTGCTCACATCACATGAGCAGTGCACAAGAAAACCAAAAAGTGTAAGTAGCACCTTGTTGGAAATCCTGGCACAGAGACCAAAGGCTGCAAGTGAAAGGGGCACATTTGGAGTAATAACACATAGACAGTTTATCCTGTCCCATGCTTCCTGTGAAATGGAATTTGTTCCTAATTATTGCAAAAATCTTCCAGGACTGTGAGAGTGTGCTAACCACAGCCCATATACCCCAACCTGGGTTTGATGAGCGGTGGCACATTTCAGCAGTGTCTCTCTTCCAACCCCTGCCACAAGTAATTTCCTTTCATAAAGCCATTAAAATGAGAGGAAAGACTACTTGTCTCTCCCTCCCCCTTTCAGTCTCAGATAAGCAAACATCTTTAATGTTTGAAAACAGTTTATTAAATGCTGTTACCCACACAGCTTAATAAACACATTGAGAGCATTTCCCTGAGGAGCCTGAGAATTAAAGCACACCTGGCCTTTCCTCAGCCTCCTCAGCATTCTTATAGCAAGATTAACAAGTCAACATTTCTTAAGCAGCAGAATCCTGTTTGCCATATATTTAATCAATGGATCCAATTCTAAATCTTCTGTTACATCTTTTTCCCTCTGTGATTCAGCAAACCTCCTACAATGATTTGAATTTTCAGTGTCCCAGTTTTGAATACTTTTTATTTTTGCCTTTTCATTGTAGAAAGGAGCACTCTTACTACTATATGTTATTGCAAATGAGAAGCACATGTTCATGTTTGAGCTCTTAAGATAAACAGGGGGAACCTATCAGATCTGCTGATTAAAGTTTATAGAGAGAAAATATCATATAATTCAGACTTTGTTTTTTTGCAGATAGAAACTCTGCATGGCATATCCAGCAAAAAGGGGTCATCATCCAGATGGATTTTTTAAAAATTAAAAAAAAAGGCAAAAGATTTTATCAGACACTGAAAAATGTAAAATGCAAAGAGGAAAATTTTCTGCTGGGATAGTGGTGGTCAGCAGCTGGCCTGAAGGCCTCACAACAATAATTAATCCCATTTTGTAACTCCCTCTTTTATAACTGAAATAATGAAGACATAACTGAAATTACATAAGTACCCTGACTGGTAGGTTATGTAATCCAACCAGTGTGGACTGTTGGAGAGCAGCCCCAGGCCATTGGGGACGAAAGCAGCTTGGCTGGTTGGCCAGGTAGCAACTGGCTCAGCCAAAAGGGATCGACTGCATGGACCTTCAGATCTATGTAAGTGGAAGAAAACTCAATAAAAGTTAGATGCTGTGCATGAACCCAATGTGTCTTGTCGCTTGTCTGTCTCCAAAATTGTGACACTGAGATGTTTCATAAACAGAAGTTTGTGCTGAAACAGGCACCTTGAATTAGTATGGAGGTGAAACTTGAAAGCTAAGTATTGAGTAACAGGGTTAAGTTAAATATCATGTACAAGATACTACAAAGACAATTTGCAAATACTGAGAAGAACCAGGAAATAGCTCGCAGTGCTTATTTCTACTATTCTTAACATTTCATTGAGCAAATTCCTGCAGTGTCAGTCTATTCAAAAAGGAAGGAAGATAACACAACCGGGGGCTTGTTATCACAAGCCTCAGCGTGCCCTCGGGCAGAGGGGACGCAGCGTTAGCCTCCACAATGTCCTCGCTGGACGGCTCAGTGGGATGGGTGCGAGATGGATGCGTGCGCTGGCTCCTCTTCAGAGGAGGCACGTCGGGCGGCCGATGGATTAGGTCTGTGTCAGCCCGGAAGCAAAGAAGGTGATAGGGGCCTCTGGTGTGGGCTCCAGCAAGTTTATTTGCCAGAGGGTCCAGGGACCAGAAACAACCCCGAGCTGAACAAGAGCCTTTTATGGGGGGGGCGGAGCAAGGCAGGGAAAGGGGAAACAACCAATGGGGTACAAGCAGAGGGGAGGATACAATTTTTCAGAACCAATGGGGAAAACAGGGAGGCAGGAGTCACAACAGGGAACCAATTAACAATGAAGAAAGGGAGAACTTTCTGGAACAGGGGGAGGTAACTTGGGATTGGGAGCCACCCACGGGGAGGTAACCTAGACCTCAGTGATCTCTTCTGGTCTGCCTTCCAACCCACTATCCTGGGCAGGGAAATCCACCCAGTGGATGGCCCTGGTTTGACTGGCATTTGATGGTCTCAGCCCAAGAGTAGGCTGAGTTGCCCCAACAGGAAGACAGAAGTAAAGAGCCAATAAGTGTATGCATGGTCACAAATACATATTTACCTGATATATAGGTAACTGTTTGAATGGAGAGATAGATTAGTTTATACTAAAAGTAAAATATGTATGAAGTTCTATCTACTATCTAAAATATAACTTTGACTGCAGTCTTATTGAGAGTGAGTGCTTTTCTATTTTTTTTCCTGGGAATTTAAGGAACTTTTTTCTTTGCTTAAAACCTTGCCTTTCTGGAGCCAAATTAAGCTTTCTGTTTTCCTTTTTCTTCATCTGCTCTTACTCAGTACACTGCACAACCGTGTGGAAGAAATTGCAAGACACTATGGACTACTTCTGTGTTAGCAAGACACTGGTAATACCACATGCCATCTTGTCACACGTCTAAATAATGCTGTCACTCAGCTGTCTTGCTGCATAGAAAAGACAAATGACTGAGTAAAAAAAAAAATCTTCTGGTGAAGTCTTACCTTGACAACAATGTGAAAAGAGAACATTATCACTGAATTAGGTGGTGTTCTGGTGTCACCAGCCTCTCTACTCTTTGTACTCATCCTTAGACAAAGTTGTGGTAAAGCCAAAAAGTTTTTCTAAGTTCAGTATTTCTTTATGACAAAGCATTATGAAGCCTTGGTTTCTCATTGTGATTAAACTGAATGGAAAATACAAAGAAAATGGATGTCAGTTTATCTCATAGGTGTATTTGCATGCAAAGAAGACTCAAATGTGGCTTGGAAACATGAGTCCGAAGTTCCTCTTCTGCAAAGATTTCCAAAGTCCTACAGAAAGAAGCAGAGCATCCAATTTGTCACTTTCTTTAAAAAAAAAAAAGCAATTGAAAAATATATTTCAACTTTGGATGACAGTTTTGAAAAAAATTCTGTATGCTTCTACATTTTTCTTCTATGACACAGTCACTGATCAATGGCTTCCTTCAAACACTTCCTGATGGAAGCAAATCCTTGGCCCAGCTTTTTCCTATCTTCCAAATGTGTATTTAAGATATATACCTTCTGTAAATTACTCGAGTTTCTTTTATTACTGCTGTTTTCAATGTTAGCTCCTGATGTGTCTCTGTAAACTTGAGTTTCAAAAAAAGTTGAGGAATACAAAGAGAAAGTTTAGCTTTTATTTTATTTGGTACAGTAGATTCAAGCTGACTTTAGTAGATATTTGATAGGTTTCCCACAACCGAAAGACCCCTTTTAGCAAGTCCCACATGTTCCTGTAGACGTCCTGGAATTCCTTCAGGATGCTGAGGATGTCCAGTTAAAAGCTGATGGTTGGAGGACTATATAAATAGCCCTATACCAATTTTTGTTCCTATATCCTTTTAAACAATGTGCCTTTTTATACTGTTCCTGTTTCTAAGATGACCCTTTCAGTGTCCACATGTCAATACCCAGATAAAACATCTAAAAAGCAAACAGTTAAGGAGATTTTCCATAGATGCCTATCTTCTCACCATCTAGCAGCATTGAAAAAGCTCTAAAAGAGTTTTTTAAAAAGCTCTAAAAGGCTATTTACTTCTCTGTAAATCATGGTGCAGAATAAAACCAAAAAAAAGCAATAATAACTTTCTCCTAAACTTTTGAGAACAATCAAGATAAAACATATACTTAATGTATACATGGCTAAATACAACCAAAATGTACATCTGCTTAGAACTGAGATGCTTTCTCAAAGTATATCCTGTCTCTGTTAATTCTTTCTTATAGCTTCAGGTTTGGAAGGTTCTATACAAAGGAAGTATTTTGCCATCCCCACACCAGAAGTCTTCTCTAATTAGAGACCAAAGGCAAAGATTTGCTGTGGAAACAAAGCACAAGTAGTCATGGGATTTGTCTAAGATTCCACAGTCTATTAATATCAGACTAAGGTATAGAACACCAGTGTTTTATTATGAATTTAGCAGGTGCTAGGTGACAGGTATCTGGTAGGCATATAATATGCACACATTTGTTACTAGAGGTTGAATGACCAGATTGAGAATTACTTATGGCTTATTTTTAGGATTACTAGAGATACTCATTTATATAAATGCAAAAAAAAAAAAAAATTTTTTTCCAAATTTTCCTGGACAGAGTCTTGCTAGTAACTGTAAGTTATGGTTTTAATAAAGTCCTAACCCTAAGACCCGTTGTACATTGTCTCACCTTTCAACATTTTACTGCTTTAAATGGTATGAATTTGACTATAAATATAGAGCAAATCAGACATAAATCTAAGACCATAGGAAAAAATCCCAAGAACACAAGTTTTACAGATTTTTTCAATGTGTTATTTTGCCTTTGCAGAGCAAAATTTCTGGAATATATAAAATTAATAGAGACAAAAAAATGATAACAAAATTCTCCCCTCTTCTCCGCCTACAAACTGATTTTTCCCACAAAGAAATGCACAAGGCATATTATTGATGATTTGTTATCTAACAAGCAGCATGTTTCTCTGCCAACCAGATAAAAACAAAGTATTTATAACAACAGAAAATATGAGTCACATGAGGACAAGATGTGCAATTCATGCTGGCCAAGTTAGTGGTACTGTACCTGAGCAGAAGGGAAATTGTGCTTTCGGCTTCACTGATTTCAGCTGACATCACAAAAATTTCTCTAGCATTGGAGAAAATTTACAGTGGATCTAAGCAAAAACCTATTTGTGTTTGTATGTTTTTTTCTCTACAGTATTTTTACTACCCATATAAAACACAGACAAATCATTAACATGACAAAAAGTTTCCAAAAGGAAGGTCATCTCTCACAGTAATTATTTTGCATTCTGTCACGTGTACTTAAAAGGTGAGAGCACCTCACTCCACTTATCTACTTCCCCTTAAATACCCAGAAGAGAATAGTGCTAATGTGTATGGGAAAAGCAGGATAAAAACCAGACGAAAATGTGAAATGCCCTTGTGTACTTAGCTATTTTATCAGAAAAAAAAATTACAGTTGTTCTATGGTTTTGCAGAAGATGTGGCATTTCTAGGTATAACTAACAGTCCTTAACCATTGTTAGTAAAACCTCATTAGTCCCTTGCTTCTTCCTTAAAAAGATCAGACTTGGTTAAGTTATGAAAGAATTTGAGACATCCAAAATTCAGTGGTGTTGAATGACCCCACGACAGTATTCATACTTAGCAGAGATCTTCCTGTGTTCTCTTATCTATATAGGCCCCTCCAGACCTTCTTTTGTTCTCATAGCTCTATGGATTATGTTTTATAAATTATGACAGTCTACCGATAGAAAATCAGTCAACCAGGAAGCGCATCACGTCTTCTGACTACAGCACTCAGATTACTTTGGCAGCTTCATTATTGTCTCAATCTAATCCCACCTAAGAAAGAAAACTTTGGTTTTGCATTTTCTCTGTCTCTGCCTTGGCAATATTTCAAATTTATGCTTGACTTGCTAATTGAAATAAGTTAGTAAGGTCTCTGGATGATCACATGGAGGATACCATCCATCAAAAACTAACAGCATGTGCATCACTGTATGGCTTAATGTCATTATTATTATTATTACTATTATTATTAGGGCAACAAGAAATAAAGGGTGTTGATATGTATGTAATTGTTTTGTGAGCACCTGGAGAGATGCTGAAGGATATCACTGAAGCCATTACTTTATTCTTCAATATAAGCAGCCTGCAATCTGGGAAAGTAAAATAAGAGGAGGGAGAAAACCACCAAAAAATGGATGAAGAAAATGAAAGCTGACACTGGCTCACAGTCCCAAGTTCTAATATTTTTTTGGTTATTATTATTTTTTTCACAGGGAGAAATGATGAGAGGAATTTAAATAGCCAACCTAAAGTATGTTTGTTTCCCCATGAAGCTGATAACAAAATTCTTCAAAACAGCTGCAAATGACAGGAAATGGGGAGGGAGGGGAGGGGATGGGGCTAGGAGAGGATAGGAGAAAACCTAAACCTGAGAAAAGCTCAGTCTTCAACCTTATCAGCATGTGCCAGCTCTCAAGAATAAGATATTACAAGGAGTGATGCTATTACTACATGCAAGAAATTATCTCAGGCAACTTGAGTAACTGTTGCTTTTATCTTTTATGGCTAAACTTTTTGAGCCGTGTTTAATATCCTTTAACTCCTCATCTGTTATTATTATGACTATTTTTTTTTAATCTGCAGAGAATTTTAAGTTCATTAGTAAAGTTTTTGGTCTTCTCTTGACTCAATTGCAGAGTTGTCCTTAAAAATATTTAAAGATTTAGTAATTTTTGTTGCTATTTTTTTTCTTGTTTTTATATTTTTGCTTTATCTCTCCACACTTTCTGTTTGTAAGTGGTTTTAGGAAGTGTCCTACTGGCAGCAAGAGAAATGGCAAAAAAAAATCATAGGAGATACAAAAGGAAAAGATATTAACAACATGAGTTATGAGTCAAATTCTAAATCTTTGAAAATGAACAGAATTTTAACTAGGCACTTCAATGGTGTTTCCTATTCATATATATATGTATATGGATAATCCTTTTGAAACTGCTATGTATCCATATTAGTCAATTAATGCAAATATAATTGAAGAAAGCAAAATATTATTATTCAAACTGACTAAAATCCAGTCACCTTCAGAACAGAATGTGGCAGAATGACACACAGCTTAAATAACTTTAGAAAACTGGGAATGGGAAAAGGGAAATTGGAAGGTGATTTCCCAATTAATTTAGTCAGTTCAGCTTTGGCAATTCTTGTAGTCCTTTTCCTTAACATTTCTTCCCTGTTTTCCGGATTTATTCCTTTATTTTTATTTTTTAAAATTTATTTATCTTAAGGTAAAAATTTATTTTAACTTGTTATTGGGGGACCTGACCCTCAATAGCCTACTGATTAGATGACAAGTACTATAGAATGCTGTAAAGTGAGTAAAAAAAATTAACCAAAATAGGGATGGAGGGTCAAACACAGCCAAATAGAAGTCCTGCAGTAGAAAGACTCCAACTCTGTTTCGGTTGTTTCTTTTTTTTTACAGAATATATACACACTATATTTACCAGTTTTTCCCTTCTGTACTCTGTGTTATCAAACTGCACTTGAATGAAAAAATCTGAAATCTTCAGTGGCAACTAAAAAAATCCTACTTAAGCAAATATCCACAGTTGTAATATGTCCAGTTAACTTACGACTGGTGTCACTAGAACTTTATATTCTGTTTGAAAATGAATAACAGTACATAATTTTCCTCCCATTCATTTGGACAGCTATTTTATCAGATTAAAAATTCTCAGCTGTGATCTGTCATTTACTTTCTCTGACATCTTATGACATTATTTTTTTTTTTCTGCAGTAGAACTAATGGCTAAGTATATCGCTGATTGCAGGAGATGATTTATATGATGTCCAGTGAAAATTTGTCAATACAGTAGTCTGCCCTAAGTGCTTTCTAAAAATATGCTTGAACTTTCCCATCATTTTTTAAGAATGAGTTTTGACCCTGCTCACTGGAGAACAACAGAATGGCAACTGAGAAGGAACTATCTAAATCTAATCTTTCTGGTGTTCTTAATCTGGGCTGACATAGTTCTAGAGGAAGCAGAGTAAACCCATTGCTAGACTTTTGGAAAGCACACAATAGAAACAGAATTATAAGGAAAAACTACACAGGCTTTTACTAAAAACTGTATCATAGCCAGTGACATCTTAGGCAAAGATTAAAGATGATTTCACTCATTTTTTTAACAACAAAAAAGTATCATCTTGCTTAACATGTCTCTTGCCAGACAAAAATACATCCTACAATAACAAAAATAATATGCAAAGTACCACTTATCTAAGGACATTAGCATCTTTTCTCATTAAAGAATGAAAAAATCAGAAATTTTATTGACATTTTTACAGTTGTCATTACTGAGCTACTTCGAATTTGTTTACATCATGCTTAATGATTGAAAAAGTATGAAATCCAATCTTTGCTGGCTAATCTTCATGGGATATATGATTCACATAGTGTTTTGGGGGTTTTTTTGTATGTCTGATTAAATAAAGGTGTATGCCCTTCTAAATAGACCATTTTTATGTTTTATTTAAAGGTTATTTTCATCAGTATTCATACAAGAAATACTAGAATCCAGTTTCTTCATAATTAAAATAACTACAACTTGTTCTCAGTAAAGTCTGTGTAAATTAAATGGAAAAAGTTAGGAAGCATAAAACAGTAAATTCTATTTTTAATAATGCACTTCAAATATGTTGGAAAATATCAGTCTTCTAATGTGTTTACTAGAACAAGTATACAGCAAAGACTTGAAACATCACTGAAATTAGAGAAAACCACAAAATATTACTTGCTTGAAAGAGAAATTCATGCAAAATAACAACATAAGAATATAAATCAATCCAAAATCTTAGAAACACCTTATCCAGTTGCTTTCAGAACATTTTTAAGTACGTGCTGCATTTGAAAATGTCACAATAATGCTTGAGAATATTCCTCTAATGGAAAAAAGGGGTTAAGTCCTTCACTAAACATCAACTGAAATTAGGGATAGTTATACCGAGTAACTGTTTGTGAACCTGTCTTACGGATGTCAGTGCAACAGTGAGAAAATATTAGATGGACAAAGTGGTCCTAACCACCTTTTAAGCACCTAAGTCCCTATTTAGATTGAAGAAATGCTTGAAATCCCCCACTCAATTACAGAAAAACCTTATGAGGTTTCTTCCTAGGAGTTTACATTTCTAATCAGTGCTATGTTTAAATTACCTAAGTCTTGATAAGCCTAAGCAATTTAGCACCAGACTTATCAGGCATTTTGGAAAAGACTGTTTCAATGAAGATATATTTAGGTTTACTGAGTACTTCCAGGAAGCTTAGCTTTGAAGACATACATGGCAGGTTTTCTCTGATTGACTCAAAAATCCCAGGCAGAAAGAAATTTTTTGTAGCCAGTAATCAAGCATACAGAACATTGAATAAGATAAAAGAAGGACTGATACTCAAAAATGGCATTTTCTATTGAATATATCTCTCATCTCTCAGAGCTGTGTGCACATCCCCTGATTATTATCTATCCTGAAGCATAATTCTCTCTGTTCCCCTTCAAGAGGACTTATTTTTTAATTATTATTCTATTCAGTATTCAATGAATAACAGACAGAAAGAAAGACTTGATAGTTTGGGAGCTGGATCAGTCAGTAGAGCCCTGGTTTCCAATTCCTACTTCACCTCCAAAGAATCTTGCTTAATCTGTTGAGAAGCAACCTCAGTTAATGTTGGTAATTGATCCAGGGTGCAACGAGTTATAGTTCTGACAAGCAAAGTTGATCTAATTTCCTCTCAGCTTTGCAATTTCCTCCCTTTTCCTATCCTATTTTCTCTTGGTTGTCACAATGACAAGGCGATTCCATGGGATGTTAAAGTCTGGAAATGCAATTGACTCAAATGGCTTCAATGTGAAACTAATGTAGTCTTTTGGTGCCATGGGATGTAGAAGGAAGTCGTCTTCTTCTAGGTGATCCTCTTCCCTAGATGTTTAAGACCAGTTAACTCATTTTCAAAACTTTGTTTTTCCTTTCAATGGGAGGGCAGGAGTTAACTCAATTTTATCACACTTTTTGTATCATTATTATAATATTCTCATACAAAAACATTGTGAAACTGAAGGAACTTGACAACATAAGAATTTAGCAATATATATTCACATGTGGTAACAACTGCAATATATTCAGCTGACAATTTCAAGCAATTCATTGGGTGATGATTTGAATCTGCCTTCCATGCACACTGAATTCATTGTTCTCAGGAAGAAATTATACCATAAGAAAGTTCATTTTAGAGGGAATTGCATGTGGCATATAGCAATGCTGCAAATCCTTTGAGAATGTCCCTATTGCTTCAGTATACACACATTAGCTTTATATGATGTGGGATACCTCCTCATTCTTCCCCACAGTAAAGTTTATGCAGCACAATAATGATTTGGCTTATGAGCATATTTTGATGACCAGGGAGAAAAATTCAATAGAATCAGTTATTCAAATTGAGGTTAGCTCCTGAAACAGCTATTGAAGCTTGCCTGCTCTGAATTTCACTCCAGTGATTGCTTTCCTTTTCACTAAAAGATCATTTGGCCCAGTGAACAATTTCTCTTGTCATTTGTTCAAGTCAGAGTCTAAAATTCGTACCACAGTTACCAATGCTATGGTTCATAGTCTGATTCCATAAGATGCTTGTTGTTGTTGTCCTTCACATGTCCTGAGGTGGTTTTAGTGAGATGAGAAAATCCTTGACTGAGAATACTTCAGTCTCTGGAGGAATGGAGAAACACACGTAGCAAGACATGACTTATTTATACCTGGAAGAAAGACAATTCCCATCTTAGACCAAGACTGGCCACTTGCTTTACCTTATCTATACTGTCTTTGATTTAAGCTCTGGTAAAAATGTAGAGGAACTGCCATTTTTATATTAGTCACTAGAGATTAAAAAAAAAACCAACAAAAAAAACAAAACAAAAAAAACACCAAGCAAACAAACCCCCAAAACAAACCAAACCAAGCTCCCCAACAATTAAAAAAAGCCAAAGTAACTTGAATAGAAATATATGTGATCACTAATACAACACATGCCTGCAGTGTACCATTGTGAAACTGATTTACATATTGGTGAAACAGATAATAAAATGAAATTCAAATTAATTTCATTGTATTTCATTTTATGATATTATTTTTTAAATGCTTTGTATGTCAAAGCTATATAATCCTCCCCAAACAGCAAATATAAACCTGACTTTTAGTGTAGTCCTCAGATATGTTAAATAGGAAATCTACTTAAAATGAAAATTATAAGCATAATAGTTTATGGGATCTAGCCAACTCCATGTAGCCAAAGTACCATGGGACTCAGAGTGACTAGTTAGTAAATTAATAAACCTTCATAAAATAAGAACTGCACAGAAAATTGTGTAAATCTGTATTCAGATAACTGTTACACTGAATAACTATCAATGAAAGCAGAAAACTCCAACGATGACATGTTCACCCTACACTAATTTACATATATAAATTTCCCTAGGTAACAGTCTCTTCAGCTACAAATTGTTTATAATAACAGCATGTCAAGCAGGTCTTATATCTGCAAAAGAAGATTTTAAGCCCATTAACTTTTGAACATAAAAATAATGAAAAGAACCCTACTGCCATCCTTCTCTAGTTTTTTCCTTCCCTCTTTCCAAATTTGACATTTACAAGTTGGAAATTAACTTGCTTCCAGATATTTGGAGTTTTTTTAATACTCCTCTGAATATACAGTTTTAGCAGAAAAGGATATGGTAGCAACTGCAAACTATATGATTCCTTTTAACAGTTGTATCACCTGACTCGAAGCTGGAAGTGTGTCCAGGTGGCCTAGAAGGCCAATGGTATCCTGGTTGTATGAGAAATTATGTGGTCAGCAGGACTAGGGGAGGGATTCTCCCCCAGCACTTGACATTGTTGAGGTCACACCTTGAAAAACATGTTCAGTTTGGGGCTTCTCCTTAAAGGAAAGGCATTGAGGTGCTGGAGTGTGTCCACAAAGGGCAATGAAGCTGGTGAAGGGTCTAGAGAACAAATCTTGTGAATAACATCTGAGGGAGCTGGCATTTTTTAGCTGGAAGAAAAGGAGTTTCAGGGTTTCAGGGGAGACCTTATAATTCTCTACAACTACCTGAAAGGAAGTTTTAGTGATGTGGGGGTCAGGTTTTTTTCCTAGGAAACAAGTAATAGGATGAGGGGAAAAGGTGTCAAAGTTGCACTTGAGGACGTTTAGATTGTATATTGGGAAAAATTTCTTCACTGAAAGGGTCGTCAAGCATTGGAAAGGGCTTCCCTGGAAAGTAGTGTGGTCACGATCCCTGGAGGTATTTAAAAGACATGAAGATATAGCACATAGGGACGTGGTTTAGTGGTGGACTTGGCAGTGTTGGGTTAATGGTTTTGCTTGAACTTAAAGGTCTTTTCTGACCTAACTGATTCTATGATGCTGATTCAAGAATTCAGGGTGAGACAAAGAGAGAAATCTATAAATAGATAGAAGGATCTAGCATTCAACTGACAAATCAATCTCTCTCTTTCCATGCTGTGCATAAATGTTGGTCACTGTGTTTAATTTCAGTGAATACTTTCTTTACAAAGAAAGTAACTGAAATTGATCACTATTTTGAGATTAAAAATAATCTCAAAAAGTACTGAAACTAATTCAATGAATTCTGTTAATCTTGTTGTTGAGACCTCACAGCAGAAAGAGGAAGAAATGGAAAGACCTATTTTAGTTTGCCCCTTCCTTCCATGTTGCTAATATTTCTCTCCAAGTGAACCTTTGTCTATTAGAGATAGTCAGAGTAGTTGCATCTGCCTTTGCAGCCTTTTCTCCAAGGATAACACAAACATTAATGAGCGGGTCTCAAGGTTGTCCCCTGATCTCTGTACACTCCTCTCTTTAGGAGGAGTACTTCTAAAGGCACTTTCTGTGCTACATGACAACGTAGACAGTGCAGGTTTGGTACTTTTGATTATAGGGGAACATTCTAGAATTACAGCTTTAATGTTTCTGACATCACAGAAAATGTTTCATATTTTGCCAAAAGTAAGAAACCTGATCCTCCAGACCCGTCCTCTGAAAGAATTTTCTTCTTTCTGTCAAATATAGATGAAGGCTGAGCAGGAAAGTAAAAGATTTCAAGTTTGATGTTCTGACTGAACACTGGAGCATAGTGGGAAGTTTGAGCACAAACTGGGGGTTACATAATGTGGGCTGCACTGAGCATAACTTCCTTTTCAGTTCTGTTGATCTATGACTTTAAGCAAATCGCCTTCAAATCTAAGCCTCTCTAGAAAAATGAACTAAGTTATATCCGTCAGTTGAAGGAGCTTAGGCTAATTGTAAGTAGTACTATTATTATAAGATTGCAGGCTGACCTGTAAAGGTGAAGGGAGAGGGCAGGTAGAATTTCTTGAATTTTCTTACTCTGTGAAATCCAGATGGCAGTCTAAAAACACTTGACTTCTGAACTCCTGACTTCAAGTATTATTAGCAGCCCTTTGGCCTCCCATTACACTGTAGCCTGAAGACTTCACATTTTTGAGTGAAAAATAAGTGCTCAGCTCTGAGCTGGATCAGTCATGATATAGATATGAAGACAAAGAAGAGGGAAGGAGGAAAGAAAGTGAAAGCTGCTGTTGCAGAGGAGCAAGAAGGTGGCTGTTCCACAAGCCAAGAAAAGAACTTGGAAAAAGGATCACTGTAGGATAAGTGGGACTACAGACAATGCAGCCATTGTCTGTGTGTAGGTCCGGAGTCCATCCAGGAAAACCTGTCAGTAATCTACAGCAGCAGCAGAAGTAGGACTAGACTTGTGTTAACTTATGACACCACCCAGGCTGGCCTGGGTATCTAGACTTGAGCTGACATGGAGATCCAGATCCAGGGTAGAAGGTGCATGGGTAAGGATGCTGTGAGGCTAGTCAAGGCAGACAGGTCCTACGGGTGTCCTAAGGCCCTCGAAAACTGCAAATAAAATTTCTGTATGTGACTTGAAAGAAGGCATTTGTATTCTGTACTTTTGCAGAAGTATTGGCTGAAAAGTACAGAACTGCCTGCACTGGGAGATGGAAGTCCTATGCAAGGGCCTGGCTGTATCACAGCACAGGTGGCTCCATTACTCTCACTGCCTAGTTGGAAGGAAAAAACTGCATTACTTGGGAAGTTCTAACACTTATTAGGTCTATTTATAAGAGAGTGACTAGATAACTAAGAATTTCTATCTTCTTGGCTTCCTCTGGTACCTACAAGAAATAGTATGTGCCTCAATATTCCTGTATGTGAATGAATATTATTGAAGGTTTTCATAATAATTTCTATTTTATTGTCTCTTTAAACTTCATATAAGGTTTTCAAAAATTCTGTAGCTTCTGCTCTGAACCAGAAATATTTCTTACTCTTTAGGGATGTCCTACAAAAATGCATCTAGTCACCTGAATTCGGATAGCTTGTGAAGTTTTTAGAAGTCTGGGTAATTGTGCTGACTAATTTTAAATCATTAATAGTGATCTATATTAATTAGATAATTAATATAATTAATAATATAATTAATTAGATCAATATTAATCTGAGTTTCTTTATTCTGAATCCTTAAGTTGGTATTTTTCTAACAGGAATAGGCTTTCTCTTGAGATTGCCTCTTTTTTGACAGAGAATAGAGGAAAGAGAAAATTGACACAATTTTGGTGATTCTTTCTTTAAACTTTAATTGATTTTTCCTTTTGGTCCTGGCCCCAGCCCTCCACCCTTTTTTGACTCAGTAGTGCATTACTCCAAAGACCCAATTTATATTAATACCTGAGGCATCTTCATCCATGAATGTTAAAATTGGTCTCAATAATCCAGACTGTTTATAAGCCTGTAGGCAAAAGGACTTATATGTTTCCAGGCTTCCCCATTAAAACACGGATGGCAGGTTTTAATCAGGAAAATATATATATCATGTAATTGAAATTCCCTCAAGAGCTTCTTTGCATTTGCACAGTTTCAGTACTAACATTACAATGGCTAAGGGTCTGCCTGTCACTATTTCCATTGTAAAAACCTGCACTATTTCCAATGTAAAAACCTGCACTATTTCCAACTGGGGCAATAATTCAGTCATAAAAAAATCACATGGTGCTGAAACACAAATCACTATTAGAAGTGATCCTGATTCAGTTAACGAGTTTAATTGAATTCACTTTAAAGAAAGATTAGGCAAAAGGTTTGGAGAAAGCAAGAAAAAGGGCTAATCCAAAGCATAGCATATTATATTCATCTGTTGAAGGTCACACACCTAGTCTCTTCCAGGTGTTTGCAATGCCTTTTTCCTTGACTTCAAATTTGATCTTAGCCTCCTTGTAGAAACGGAGTTGGGATACTGAAATCTGTGGAGATTGGGGAAGAATCTATGTATTTGCATTTGTAGAACAACTCTGATCAAGGTCTTTAAGGGCAGTTGACTGAAAGTGATTGGAAATGAGAAAAAATGGCAGAGTATTAAAAGAAATGTCCAGTGTAAAAGTAGATTTGAAAGGACCACGAAAATGTTGATGGAATATTGCAAGTGGATATATCTCAACTGATTATATAAAAGGCAGAATAGTTGGCAAAGGTACTATTAGCAAGAAACATGAATGCCTTGGCAGTTTCATGTGCCTTGTACCTTTATTATTTAAATCAAGATTGAGATTTTAGATGATAGTTAAATAAATAATCTCGAAGAACATTCACTAATAAGACTAAAAATAATAAGAGACCGAAAGACTTTCTTTGCCCATATCACTGAAAACTGCTCAACTAATCATTCTCTAAAGCTTTGGCTAATATTTTTAAATATTGCTCAACAGATGAAGTTTCTTCTGCTTTTCTAGGGAGACTACTTAAAACTCCTTAAACTTCGACCTTATGAAATGGTGTCTAACACTGAGCCTAAAATTTATTTGTCTGTTATGTATTCAACTGGTCTTGTTTGTGTTTTCCCTTACCACTGCCCAGATCAGAATACGACATTCCCACATCTCACTACTGTCCATTTTTCTAAGAAATATGAGTGGTAACTATAGCCCTACTTAACACATCTTGGAAGCATGTGCCTTTGTTGAATAACCCACAAATGGATTGTCTATCAGCAGCATATAGAATTATATGGAATTTACTCTTTCTATGTCAAAGAGTTAGAAGGGCTGGGGTAGAAACAAGGAGTTCCATGGAAAGCATTCTATGTGTCTCACTAATTAAGTTTAGTGAATTAAAATGCTACAGTTGTTTTTGTTTAAATTGTTCTTATAACTGTTGTTATAGTCAATGATAACTCCTACCTCACCACCTGCAATCACACATGGTCCCAACAACTAAGGATTTTATTCCTTTTACTGATTTTGTCCAGAGTATAAAAGTTTTGAATAAAACTAATGCCAAGAAAATAAGTAACCTCCTTTCTCTAGTCAATTGTACTTTCTGGTTCACTGGAAACTATCAACAGTATATATAGAACAGGAGAATTATGCTAGGTGCTCCCTGTTCCTGTCAGTCTTAACTCTTTAACTCATTTGGGTTATGTTCATCCATACAGGTAGTTTGAGAGAAAGATATGCTTTTAATTCCCCTGCATTCCTTCTGGTTAGCAATCCATTGGTGATGCCTATGCTTTCTTTGCCTGCTTTCATTTACACTGTAGTCTCAGCCTTCAAATATTCAATGTTACAAATTGATTTCACACTGTCATGTCACTCAGTGCAAAAAATGTAAATCTCAAATTAAATCACTTACACTAAATACCCTGACTTTTTCTAGGTATAAGTCTCGGTTTCATAATGTTACTTCAATGTAGCTTGTGGTGTGTTAATATGATATATTCTAGCTATTAAGTTTTAACATGCACAACAGGGTTTTTATGAGTGAGGGTTTATGCACAAAATATGAGGCATTTTAAGGCACCTGCTTTGGCATTTCAAGAAATATTCCCTGAAAAACAATGAAATACACTCTTGATAAGCTACTAAAAAAGTATATAAGTCCCCATGCAGACCCTTTCTCTGAAAAATAAGAGATTTCCCAGTGTACTGGACTTGACTGAGAAATACTAGTGATTATCCTTTCACTGGGGTATTTCAATGTAAAATAAAATGCTTAGCAGACTTATCCATATGTGGATAAGAAAAATTATACACGTCAGTCTAAACATACCCTCCTTAGTTTCTGCTCCAAAGACATTAAACAACCATTTTACAAATTACAGTCTAAGTACTGAATTCTTTAGCTGCATTAGAAAGTGATTTAGAGTTTGACATTCTAGCCATTTATATACTCTATATGGAATTTTAATTATAAAGATAGATTTTTACTGAGTGAAGATAGGTGAACAGATAGGTGAACCTCAGGAACTCCCCTCTTGATTCCTATTCGACCTGCCCACACCTTAGATTTCTGGCATCATCTGTCTCTGATAATCCTTGTCCAGCTGAAAGAATATAAATTTTGTTTCTGTGTATTAGAAGCAGTGACATATGATCATCATAGCTTCAGTGTATATTGAAAAATCTGGATGTTTATTTCCTCTGAATCCATGGCAACTCAGAGTTTATTAAATTAAGGCTAGGAAACACAATAGTGAAGTGTGTAAACCATGAACATTATTGATAACTTCTGCACTATGTCAGTATTCAGATAGTACAGACTAAACCCCCAAGTTCTCCCTTGCAATGAACTGAGTCAATTAAAAAGAATCTCAGATTGATGATTTACATATTTGAAAGCCAGAAGGCAGTAGCATTTCAGGCCAGTGTTTAGTCTGTCCTCCTGCATAAAGCAAGCCCTGAGATTGCCCCGTATGTTTTTCCTACTTGTTACAAGTACTGTCTTGAGTAGAAATATCCCAGCTTGAGTTAAACCATTTTGAGATTAATAGCTCCAATACAATATTCTGTATTTTCATATAATATATATTTGATGTATAATATTTTTTTTCAAAATATAAAGAGATTAAATTTCCAGCTTTTCTGGTCTGCAATGCTCTTGTCACCTCAGCTGATTTACAGCTATCAAATTTCAGTTCCAGGTGTCTATATTTACACAGACATAGAATTTTTTTTGTGAAAGACAGAAAAAGTCATCAATTAACGTTTTATTATAGAATCATAGAATTCTTTGGGTTGAGGGGACTTTTAAATGTCATCTAGTCCAGCCCCTTTTTGCTAAGCTAAAAGGAAAGCTATTTGTTATAATGAATATTTTTGTCATTTTAGGGGACTTTCTGTGGCCTACCTGAGAGGTCATGATTCTTCCTGAGATGCTGACATTTGAGCTGGATGCAACAGTTTAAGAGTTTTTGTACATAGTACCAAAGATTATCACCATATGAATTGTCTATTGTTAAGCTTTTATGTATCAAGGATCAAACTGGATTTTGAGTCTTTATTCAACTTTCACTTTACAGAAATATTATTTTTGGTTTTCTCTAGTGACATAAATCCAAAGAGAATGTCCCAATATATTTTAAGGAAAAGTTTAGACATCCAGTCTAAATAATGTATCTCTTGTTCTTTACAATACATTTTTTGCTATTATGTTGTCCTCTTCAATAACAGGATTAATTAAACTTCACACTCCACTCAAAGGCATATTACAACTACATGAACATATGTGTTAGCAAAGAAAACAAAAGAATAGATATACTAGACCATTTCTGGAGGAGGAAGCAGAGTAAACATATCAGTATATCACCTGCCAATATGCTGGCATTTAGAAACCATAAGCTACTTTCTAAATCTGTGTCTGACCTGGGTCTTGACAAAGATCTTCATGAACTTATCCACAGCTTGCAAATCTCTAACTGTTTTGGGTCAAAAAGCAGAAGACATCATAGGACAGAGAACACAGGAAATTTTACCAGGTTCCAAATAAAGAGTGTATTTTCAGTCCCTATTTGAATTTTAATGGTAGTAGAGGCACCTGGAGGAATCTTGATATTTTTATTTCATTTGCTCTGTGTTCCCTGTAATGTTCTGGATCTGTTCTTCAGCCTCACTTTTTTCTTGCACCTTCCCAGCACATACATCACCAAGAGATGTTTGCATTCCTAAAGTGGTGTCATAGAGCCTTTCCAAATGGAAGTTCCAGGAAAATGCTGACAGGCTCAGAGAAGTTACTGTGTGTGTCTTTTCTCTTCTTTCCCCTCCCTTCTGCTCTTAAGGACTAAAAGGTCAGCTACTGATATAATTGCACAAGTGTGATATTTCTCGGGGGCCATAAAGAAATTTTCAGTCCGACAAACAGGTGCTTCATCGGCTCCACTCTTCCATTTCAGGCTCTTTTTTCCTTCTTCCAAAAAACTTTCTACATGCTGCTTTGCTTAATCATTTAATAGTAGGCAAATTAGATGCAAATTATTTTTTACACTCACTGCTTTTCCATCTGTGTTTCCAATTTAAGGGGGTAGGAATGACAGGGGAAGACAATTAGAACTAACAGGCTATGCCTATGTTACTAAATTAAAGAAGACCAGGAAGAGCTCTTACCCTGAGATAAACAGGCCATGCTGGATTTTCGCAGATTTGTGACTAGCCCTCTCTTGGGCGCATTTGTCTTAGAGAAAAGTAGACAAAGAGGTAAGTAACAGCCTGATGTGGTTTACTAGACACTTGGGGGTGTCCCTACCCACAAGATAAACAAGATGTAATCATGACTTTTCTGATCAAAAACTCACCCATCATGTCCTCTCGACTTGCACTGAGTAACCTGTGGCCTAAAGTCAGTAAGGGCCCCCAGAAGAAAAGAACAATGTAATTTCCCACTGGTTTCAGTAGGAACCATACCCATCTGCTCTTTAACTCACACTCTTTGAAGTACTTTAGGTAGAGCCAAAATCAGAAAGACACATATTTACATTACATTATTAAGGTTGCTTTTCCTAGTTTCTGGGCAATTCTGAAGGGCGTGCCGATAGAAAATTAAAAACATTTTGATAGAGAAATATAGATGAAATATTGTCTGCTTATTTGGTCTTGAAATGCCTACTTTTCTGAGCCCTTTGACATCTAAATGCTTTTATAAATTTGTCCTCCAATCACATTTGATATATATAAAACCCTTAAATTTCTCCCTGTGTTGTAAGAGTCATTATTTGATTCAGTCTTATGAACATTCTGTAACATGATAAAGCAGCTCTCCTGTCTCAGCTTTGCTTCCAACAGGAGCTGATCACAGCACTTGGAGGAAAAATTTTAACTGGGTGGATGACAGAGACTTGTAATTACCGAGTTTTTCACAGATATAACCTCTGGATGCTTCTGGCATTTTTAAGAATATGTGGCACTGCAGGACAAGTTCATTTTGATGTCCCCTCATATTCCCTTTCTTTTTTCATTCATGGCACCCTGAAATCACACATATTTCGGGTTTTTTGCTTTCCCCTCTCCTTTTTGGAAAGGTTTTAGTTTGCTTTTATGAATATGATCATCCTGTGTTTGTTCTATTCTTATTCTAAAAAGCTCCAAAGCAATCATAGAAATTATATGAAGCTGGGTTTTGAGGATTTCATTGGTTTGCTCTAAATGGTACCATACATTGAAAGATCTTGTTGAGAGCTGCTGGTTAGAGCTGAAATGAAATTAAACCCTGTATCAATTTATTAGGAGAGTTTGTTCAGCTCACCTGTTGCATAATTGATGTCTTTGATAGCTTTGATGTTGAAAACCAGAAACTGAAGTGCTATAGAAAAGGTGGGATTCCCTATAGAGCCAATGGGCTGCCATTTCTGAGTGGCCTAATTTCAGGCAGCTTCAGTTGCTCGTGCAAACTGCTTTGAGAAGGGAATGCACAGAAAAGTTAAACCATGTCATAAACTTTTATGATTTCTCTTCCAAGAAAGGTTTATGTTTCAGAATGCAGAAGATATGCGCAAAATCTACCCAGGCTGTCAGTCTCAAAGCAAATATAAGTATATGCATATGGCATGGGGGAGGAATTTTAAGTATTATTTTATTTGTACAGTGTAAGCAAAATGTCTAAATAGGCCCATGGTTAAAATTCAAATATTAAAAAAAGAAGAACAGGGGGGAAAAAAGGAAAAGGGTCATATATATGTCCCTGCACACATAATTTAAACACATTTTCATCCCTTGCTGGAACTGATGAATATTCTTCACCTAAATTTTTAGTCTGGCACCAATTATACAGTCTTTATTCTTACCTGGAAAATATGATTATATAAAACACTACCTACCTTCATCTATATATATGGTTATAAAAATGAAGATATGATGCCCAGCATGTACAGAATGCCTAGAGAAGATGACCTGCAATTTGTATTTATGCATTCCACTGTTAACTTTGTGGTCTTTGTTGTCTGGTATACTTGTAGTTTTCTCTGTGCAATTGAGATAAGACACTTAAATATCAGAACAGCTCTGGTACTGAATTTCCAGAGAAACTCTGCATGAAATTGTTCTCTGAATAAAAAGTTGTGTAAATTAATTACAAGCATTCATACTTATTTTGTTCGGATTGCAAAAGCACATAGGTGTTATACACTTAGTTGATTTCACACTGTAAAGATATGCTGGAGGAGAGTTATCTTCAGAGGCTACGCATTTGTTTAAAGTAATTCTGCCACTCACTGCTATTCTCACTGCTTGACACACACTGATTCACACATTAGATGAGCTAAGTTGTTTTTAATGCAAAAATGTCATCTCAAAACAAGGTAAACGTTCTCATTTATTTTAAAATCCTCTCCTATATTACATGCCTTTTCT
Source organism: Corvus cornix cornix (assembly GCF_000738735.6). Classification (NCBI taxonomy): domain Eukaryota; kingdom Metazoa; phylum Chordata; class Aves; order Passeriformes; family Corvidae; genus Corvus; species Corvus cornix. The sequence goes on along the minus strand of NC_046335.1, from coordinate 18,899,105 downwards.
ACATTCTACCACTTCTTCAGATATTTAAGAAGTTATTTAAGATATCAAATCATTAAAGGTACCTCAAAAGTCACAGTTAGAAAGAAATCCATGTGATCTGTATTTAAAAAAAAAATACAATTTTTTGGTTTGTGATATAATACCCAATGGAATTAATGGAAAAATGTCTGTTAATGTCATCAAAAATTGAATTTCAGGTATTATCTGATGTCACAGACAGATGTTTTTTCTTTGTATTTTTATTACAATTAAAAATGCTGCCTCTAAAGGAAACAAACATTAAAGAGTGTATATATTTGCAAATATGTAGCATTCTTTGTGCATTTCTATTTTGGATATACATTAGTTTTTACACTAAGTTCAGATTGCTTGAAACAGCAGGAGAAAAGGAAAGAAGCAGAAAACCGTAAGTTATTATCTCTACTGTAAATAATGATAGTGTATTTCATGCCTTTATATCTCCAATCTCTTAGTAACTAATGTTCCATTTTTAGCATTGAGGTATTAAGTACATCAGGTGTGTTAGAGCTGTGTAACATTTGTATATGTGTTGTCTCTCACAGTCTTTATCTACATGAGATGCCAATCTAATTTGATCTTTTTTGCAGGACAAAGTTCTTTGTTTATTTGGTAAAGAATGAGGGGTGGAATATTATATTTTCCCCTTTAAATGAAGAACAGATGATTCATTTAAATAAAAGTGTTGCATTTTCTAAATTATACTCCACTCCTACAGCCTCACATGCAAGTTGCAGCATGTATCTAGTGCTCTCTTGGACCATTTGTTCTTACTGTCTCTGTCTACATAACAAATGTAAAAGAAGTAAAATGCCCTGGAAGGTATTAAAAGGCATAGTCTGATGTGATGCCAAATAACACAAAAGCCAGAATTACTTAAGCTAGAACAAAAATATCTGTAAAGTGAATCGAAGCATTTTTAGCCTGTGACAAAAATTGGTCTTTTTATATCACATTATCTTTGAAGCTTCATCTTTATTCCAAAGCACAGTAGATGTCTATTATTTTTCAAAATACTGGTTTCTTCTCTTATAATGGCCTCAAACTGTACTTATCACAGAAAATATCAAATTAATGGTTGTTCTCAAGTGTTTTACTAATAGTTATAACTGTAATGTAACTCAGCAGATATTTTATATTTTTACAAGAAAAATTAGACAGTTGTAAATTTTTACAAAAAATATATAAATTTGAGGAAATGGAAAAAAAAATATTTAAAGATTTTAACCAGACATCTTGTCAGGAGGTATCATATCAGTGGGTACAAAGAAAAACTCTGACTTATGAAAAGTAGAGAAATGGGATGATCTTACAAACTTCACAAAAAATATGTAACATATAAAGTAAAAAATATAGTGTTTAAGCACTTCATAAAGGATTTTTGTTAATATTTTCACAGTATATTATTACACAGGCCCACTGGCAAATTTTTAAAAATATAATTATTTTCATCATAATTTTGAACGAAAATATCAAAACAATCTCCTGTGACAAAAAAAAAATCAGATTTTAAGTAGCTCTGTTAAATTTTACACTGAAATGCTTCCTAGTATTTCCTTGTCTTGCACAGAGCATTTTTGAGGGCATTACGCTTTGTTGTTATAGGTCACCCATGAACTTTTCAACTCTGCATACTCAGCTTCCATTCTGAAAGATGCTCATGGCTGCTGTAATATTGTCTATATATAACTGGTTGCTGTGCCACTGTGTTTGTAAACAGTCAGCTGTTTGCAGCAGTGTGGTATTGCAGAGTCCGTCATCGCTCATTACTTACAATTTATATGTATACTGCCTTGCTTTTGGGGATACTTACAAATGTGCTGCTTATAAGTTCAGTTTGCTCCTTAGTTGATGTATCTCATAATCAGTGGGTTATGAAAGTTTCCATAATCATAAACAAAGAGTAAACTGATGACTCTTTGCAGATGCTTGATTAAAAAAGAAGTATTGAAATATATATATTACAATTTATATATATAATCTGAAGATGTAAATCAACTTTCCTAACAGATGAGGAGAGAACACTGAGAAGCAAACACTCTGAAACATGTTTACTAAGATGTGTACATTTGTAATAATTAGTGATTCTTATCCAATTCCTACACAGTCAGACTTAAAATTGAAACCATTTTGGACGCATTTGGTACAGATGTCAATTAACAAGCTTTGTCACATTTCTAATTTCATCACTATCATGTACCTGAGTACATTTAATTTTACATTTCTGCATCAAATGTGTTGACAAGATAAATAAAATCCTTAACAAGCGGCCTTCATAGGCATTGCTTACTTCAGGAAAAGCCTGGTATGAATCTGACTGCGTGCTATTGCTTATATTATTTGTTCACCTTATGTTTTAACTCTTATGGTAACATTTGCCAACATTCAGTGAAACATTAGTAATGCCTGGTAGCATTGAAGGTGTGTCTCAAAAGATGCCTATATCAGGAGGTGGATTTGACTATGGATATTTTATATTACATGGAACAGGTAGACTAGAGACTTGGTACAAGCTTCTTTATTCAAGTACTGGTACTAATAATATTTTTTTATTTAAGTTCAAATAATGGTAGGCATGGAAATTAATGTTCAGGGAAGAAAAAATGTTTTCACAATTGGTTAAACTACTTGGAATTTGCATGCTTTATGATTGCACTTAGCGATAAAATAATTTCTTTAACTTGTATGGAATTAATGAGGACAGAACTTTTTATGGATGATCCTAGTATATTTTGGTACCTTAGTAGAAGCATCATTTTTCCATTGATGTTCAATAACTTGTACTCAATATTTACTGGAAACAAGTCTTGATTCAGACAAGTTTCATCAGGAACATAGCTGCCTTTAGTGCAGGAATTTAGACTAGCAAACAAATTTACCAAGAAAGAAATATGCTTGGGAGATTTTCTTGGCAAAGCCTCATAGAGAAGACAGATATCTCAATGAAGAATGGGTTCCGAAAATGAGTTCGAGTTGTCTGATAATATATGTGAAATAATAAAGTAGGACATTTTTAGATAACTCAAACTCATTTTCAGAACCTATTCCTCATTGAATTGTCTTTTTTTATATATATATACCTTGCTTATATTGCTAAATTACTTTTCTTTTGTAAGCCTCTAAACCTTCCAGAACCTTAACGTGGGATATGACACAACATTAGGAAGGTGTATCCCAGAAACGATCAGGGAATTAATTTTTTTTTTTTTAATAAATCTTATTCAGCTTTAAAATTAACAAGGTCACACTATCATTGTGTAAGTATTGCAGTTCTGCATATCTATCTGATAAATCTCAGTGATAGCCCCTAATAAAACATAGTTTGTTAGCATAAATTCTGGTAATTTAAGGAGACTTGTCTCCTCTTGCTTGCACATTAATTTCATTTGTTAACTTTTTTGTTTGTTTTTTTCCAATAGTATTTGCACATCTAAAATATACTGAGGTTTATAGATGTCAATAGTAATACATTAATTAATTTTTTAAAAATATTTCATTTTGCTTTTAGATTTTTGAAAGCAAAGTAGAAAAATAACACTGCTTTTTTGACCAAAACATCTATTACTATCCCCCTCTTTGGCATATTTTCTTTAAAATTGCCCTCCTTGCTCAGTTCCATTAGATGGAGAATCTAATATTTAAATGTTTAGCATTAGTTCTTGTCCTATTTTTTTACCTTCTTCACATTTACAGCTAATTATGAAACTCCTTGGAATATTCTTCCTTTATGTCATTGTATCCTGGATAACCTCTTGTGCATTACCTGAAGTCTGAGCACTGAGTTAATTCCTGGTGTAAGAAAGTGGAATAATGGAATAAATTAAGCTTGATGACTTGTTCTGGGTGTTTCAAAGACAGACCATCTACCTTACCAGGTATGCCACACATTATTATTTCTTTGTCTTGTTAAGATTGGTAGTACTTTGGGACAATATGTTTAAACATAAGTGGAATATTTAATTGCAAGATTTATTTCCAGTAATTATTTCAAATACAGAAGCACACAAGGAGGACATATACCTGTTGAAATGAGTCCATAGGAGACCCACTAGGATGATTAAAGAGCTGGAGCACCTCTCCTACTAAGACAGGCTGAGAGAGATTGGGGTTGTTCATTCTGGGGAAGGCTTCAAGGAGACTTTCCAGTATCTGAAGGAAGGAGAGGGTACTAGTACTGGAAGACTCGAGAGGGACTTTTAGGAAGAAATTTTTTACTGTGAGGGTGTGAGACACTGGAACAGGCTGCCCAGAGAAGTTGTGGATACCCCATCCCTGGAAGGGTTCAAGACCAGGATGGATGAAGCTCTGAGTAAACTGGTCTAGTAAAAGGTTTTCCTGCTGATGGCAGGGGAGTTGGAGCCAGATGATCTTTCAGGTCCCTTCCATCCCAAACCATTCTATGATTCTATGTTTGACAGTCTATTGTAACAGTCATATGAGGATTCAGTGCTTAATTTCAGGTCTTGGAATTGGTTCAAGCTTGATTTTATATGTATAAGTATGTTTTCATTTAAATATATTAAATGCATGGCAGAGAAAGATGATGGAAGAGACCTAACATTGTTCACTTTCCTGTTCGCTCTGTCCAGTTCTAAGACCACAAATTTTTATTTATTATTTGGTATTCTTTCCATATTAACTTCAGATTCAGTAATGAACACCTATTAAGAAGATAATTAGGATAAAATTTCTTGTTCCTAGTTTCTCTTAAGATTGATTTTCCAAAAACAATCAAATCAAATTTAAACCCATGGGAAAATAATATAGTCTTAGCAAATATAAGAGATACAGGAAAAGCAACTAAAAACCTGTAGGAAAAGAACAATGTCGTTGGGTATAAGATTTTCCTTTTGCAGTGTATTACTGTTCTATGAACTCTTCTTGAGTGGTTGATATTCAGCTGCCAAGGCCAAGAATATTCTTTTTCCCAAAGACCATTAAATTTATCTCATCAGACTGTCCAAGCAATTCAATTTTTTAAGAACTGATGAAAATCAGTCATTTAGCAATGATGGATGGATATGGCACTTCCTTCAGTCCAATTTAAGTGCTGAGTATAGGCAGCAATGGTAATTCTTTAAAAAGTGAGGCACAGCAGTAAGTTGTCTCTCTCTTGCAGAATGGCACATTCATCAAATAAGAAATCTTAATGCATGAGCAACCTGTCCATCACTGTTTTGAAATGAACAAAGATGTTATCATCACCACCATGTTTTATATCTATCTGGTACCTTTTATTCCATACCTTAGTTTCTATTCATGATATACATTTGCTGGTGGAGGTATAAGGAAGAGGTTGCCCAGAGAAGTTGTGGAAGATCCTTGGAAGTGTTCAAGGCTAGGTTGTACGAGGCTTTAAGAAACCTTATCTAGTGAAAGGTGTCCCTACTCATGGCAGGATGATTGGAAAGAAAGGATCTTCAAGATCCCTTCCAGTCCACACCATTCTACAGTTCTACAATTTTGTGTACACAGGGGCACAGTTAGTTTTCAGACTACCTTTGGTAGGACAACCTAAGACCCTTTATTTTCTTTTTTCCTAAATATATGTCTAAACACAACATAGGAAGAAATATTAAGGGATGTCCTAATGAAAAACTTCCTTGATAATATTCAGATAAGGAAAATCAATATGAAAGGCCCATCTCTTTTCCTTTTGATGTTGACTCACTATCATGAGAAACAAATATGCCTTTCTAAAGAGCTCAATCATGTTTTTAGGGAGGAATGCATAAGTAATGTAAAGATGTAGCTAGCAACCCATCTCACACCAATTATATTTGAAAAAGATAGATGTAAGAGAATCTGGAGACTATATGAATTATTTGGTCCCATTTACTTGATATACAATGTATTTATGAAGGTGCCAGCTACCTACATTGCAGATCTTATCACTGCCATACATACTTCCTGCATTGGTAATATCCTCAGTACTGAGGATACAATGATCTTTGGAAAATTAACTTCTTTTCATGCTCTTTCTTCTTTAGAGAAGTCTCAAACTTGAAGTAGATCTATAGTGTTGGGACAACTGAGGAATGATACAGAGGAGGATAGAATGCACTAAACACTGTAATCACCCTTATACCTCAATTTCTACCTGATCTAGAAGGGACAATTTATCATTTTGAACTGTCAGTCTTACATTCTTCACTAATTTTGTTTTTCCTTTATTTTAATTACCCATAAGATAAACATAAGTTATTATAATAATGCAATACCTATTAACATTGTCTATTTCAGTCTAGGAAGATTTTTTTAAAATCTGTCTGCCACTATCTCATGAAAACACAAGATGTGTTTAGATTGCACAGAATAATACTTGAATAGTGTCAGAGTAATTATACCACACTCATTTGACATTTCTGGGCATATGGAGAAGGCATATTTACATTCAAGTGCTAAATTAACCAATTTCCTTAAAATAGATAAAAAGGACCCTACTGTTGTTTTATAATTTATTTCATCACTTTTTTTTTTTTTTATCTAATTTAGCTGTAATTTTTCTTATCTCCTTAAAGCTCTACAATAGCTCTCTGGCTGATGTGACATGGCTACATAACAGTTCTCTTTCAGCAAAATATTAGAAGTGTGTCTATATGCTGAAAAACTAACCATGTCCTCATTTGTAAATAGTTAAGCCCCATTACTTTTGTGTTTTGAAGGACAAAGTGGGCTTATAAATTTTGAATGATAGAATTGGATAGCAGAAAAGAGTTTTTAAAGAAAGACAATCTTTCATTTTCTTACTTTACATAGATATGATGGCACTTGATTGTCACAGTTGACTTAGCCAATTGATGTACTGCTAAAAGTGATGATAAGCATTAGGAAAGCCTATCTCAATCTGTTAATCACATTGGTTTGTTGAAATTCCATCAGGAAATTATTAAAAGAGCCTCAGACATTCCATATATTCTGTTTAAACCCATGGGAAAATCTTACCCTGCTTTCCCTGTGCATGATACACCAGGGACACTACATTACTCTTCATAGCCTGTAGCTATGTCTGGAGTTAAAAGATCTATCATCTGTAAAACCTTTTCCGTTTTCATATGACTTTTCATCAGCATGTGAAATAAAAATGCAGAGATGAAACTTATGGCATTTCAGAAACTCTTCATTTGACATTTGAGCATTAAGTGTTCACTGGACCCTTTATTTCAAAGCCAAGAAAAGATATTGCTGTTATGCCAGAAATTTGTACAGTACAATATTTTCTTTTTGAATGATGTGACACTACAGTCTTACCCTCATTCCAATTCTGTATTTTTAAACTCTCTTAGAAAGTATGTCATAGATGACTCTGAGATTTAGGGCACAATTCATAAGGCTTTAAAGAGCAAAAAATAGGTCACCAGCCATTCATTGTATGCTCCTCAGATGCTGGAGTTCAAGTCAAACCTTCTGAGAAGATCTTCAGATGAGATTTTTTTCACAGAGATTAGTATTGTGCCTTCTGAATTCTGAGCAGAAGAGCACTCTTCTTGTTTCTTTTCTTTTTGTGGGAGGATGAAGAACAGCTGGTTGAAAGTAGAAATACAATCCTTGGGTGGAAAATAAATCCTCCTGCTATGTTCCCTCACTGAACCACAGATTTTTCTGACCAATAATATATTGGATTATGTCATGGTTTAACCCCTGCCAAGTCCCACACAGCCACTCGCTCAATCCCTATCAGCAGGACTGGGGACAGAATCAGAAGGATAAAAACTAGAAAATTCATGGGTTGAGATAAAAACAGTTTAATAGGGGAAGAAAAAGCCATGCACACAAGCAAAGCAAAACAAGGAGTTAATTCACTGCTTCCCAGGGGCAGGCAGGTGTTCAGCTATCTCCAGGACAGCAGGGCCCCATCACAGGTAAGAGTGATTTGGGAAGACAAACACCATCACTCCAAATGTGCCACCCCTTCCTCCTCCTTCCTTTCACTCCATATGCTGAGCATGATGTCACATGGTCTGGAATATCCATTTGGTCAGTTTGGATCACCTGTCCCACCTGTGTCTCCTCCCAACTCCTAGGCACCCCCAACTTCCTCACCAGCATGGCAGTATGAAAAGCAGAAAAAGCCTTGGCTCTGAGTAAGCCCTGCTCAGCAATAACAAAAACATCTCTGTATTATCAATCCTGTTTTCAGCACAAATCCTAAACACAGCTCCACACCAGCCACCGTGAAGAAAATTAACTCTACCCCAGCCAAAACCAGAAGCAAATAATTCCATGAAATTCTGTGTAAATATACATAACTGGAACTAACAGGATATGCATCATACAGCTTATCTTGGTATTATTTAAAGTATGATCATATTTTATGATAATATTGCTGCTAATTTCTGTTTCCTAGTTATTTTTTCTTAAAATAAAATTTATTATAATTAACAGAGTATAAAAAATATTGGCCACTCTTGATTTCTCAGAGTTTTTTTACTGCATGCTAAAACTGGACCAGAAAAGTATAAATACCACGATTAGACATATTTCTAAATAAGTATAAACTAAACTATTTCACAGAAAGATTAATAGTCAGTCAATCCAACCTAAACCACCACCACCCACACCACAGAGTCTCACACTAAGGCCCGATGGGTCAGTAGTAAGTACAAGTCATCTGCAGAGCCCAGAATGCAAAGTGGGCAGAATACTACTGTTAAGGAGAAGTTTTAGACACTGTGTGATGGATAAAATCAAAACAAACTATCATGCATTAAAAACCTATCTCTAATTTAATAGGCAGCAATATTAAATAAATTCCAGAGCATTTCACACTTGCCTCTATTTTTTGAATTAGTGTTAAATTTTTCTTGTCTTTAAAAAAGAAGCATGGATGACAATAAAGACTTCCATGAACAATGCATGAACAGCCCATTGACTATCAGCAAGGAGTAGAGGACAACTGCTATGGCATAATTAGAATTCTGTTATAAAGGTGGAAAAAATCTTACAGAAAATAAATAATACTTGAGTAAATGAAAAAACCAAAAATAACATGCACTTTAATAGACACAGTATAGACTATACTTTCTTAGTTGATTTTATAAGATTTTAGTTGTGTTTTATTTTTGTAAACCTAGAAAGAGAAAAAATCTGAAATGTTTAAATTCTGAAAGTTCAATTCTATAGAAAAAAAATCAACAAAATAAAGAATTTTTAGTTACGTTTACAGGCTTTGAAAAAAGGAACAGATTTTATTTGTTTTAAGAAGCTAATGTAAAATTGTATCATATGCATTCGAATCTTTGTTTTTCACACTTTGACCTTCATTATTTTCCACTTTCTTTCAGAGTCTCTTCTGAAAAGTTAGAGCAAGTGCATAAGGAAGAAGAAAATTATAAGATTCCCAAACCAATATAAGGGAAAAAGGGGGAAGGGGAAAGAACTTTCCAGTGTCAACAGTTACAGGTCTTATTTAATTTTTTTTTTCAGTAGAAGATCTTAAGAAAAAACAATCTATGTATTAAAAGTTATGAAAGTTCTTACTACAATCATATTTGCTCTGCAAAAATAGTAATGCACACCCATGGTTTTGAAATAGCAAAGGTGTCTTATAGTTGAACTAATAGGACAAAAAAGGGCAATTCCCTCAATTTCAGTGAGAATTAAACTTTGAACACAGTTCATCTGGGATACTACCAGAGGAATATTGTTTTGACTGAGCCAGCAGGAACCATGTTCAACTTATCTCAGCTGCCAAATGTGCATTTTATGTCCAGAGAGAATTTTTCCTTACTGTAATCTATGTAAAGTTCATGAAGTTTAGTATCTCCTAGAGAAAATAACAAATTACTGTAATTAATCCAATCAGTTCTGCTCTGCTGCACTTAGGAAGGAGGTTTACTTTGTAAAGATCAGGTGATACCCTAAAATGTGTTAAACTTGAATCTCACATAATGCTTTTATCCATAAATGATACAACTCCTCTATTTGCAAAAAAATAAAAATCAGGTCCATCTTAAAAACATTTCACTTTATGTACCTGTGTCATATTTTCTAGTAATACTTCAAAAATTGACAAGTGATTTAAAAAGTACACTATTCTTCACTTGGCTGTAATTCTACAAAGAATCATCCAGTTTCACAAAAGGATTTGAACATAAAAATTTCAAATAACCAGGTATTAGAAATTTTTATGCTGGGCCCTGAACATCAGTAATTTTTTTAAAAAAGGTGTTATTTACTTCATTTAAAAATTCTGCTAACAACATATCTGTATATATCGTAACCTACCTTTGTAAATCTGTTGTCATATCCTCACCCCTCCTTTGTAAAAATATTAGCTGCTATTTTTTTTTTTTACTAGAATTTCACACCAGGAAACAATATAAATGAAGAATCAGGCAGCAACATAGAGAGTATTTTATTCCCTGAGCCATATCAAGACGCAAAATACCTTGCTGGTGTGGTATGAGCAATTTACTAAACGTTCATATTCAAATCATGTGTTAATTCTATTTAGATTTAGCTTTATTTAGGAGTCAAATCTACCCCTGGCTAGAGATTTTCAGCGAGAATTGCATTAATCTCTTAAGAAGGGATTAACAGCTGTAGACAGAAGTACTCATCAAAGTTAATTTTAAAATGCTGGCTATTATATTAGTCAACCTTAGCAAATAGAATTACTGCCATTCATATCCACCAGAAATCTTTCTCAAAGGATTCCTCCTTGGTAAAAGGGTTAGTTTAAAAAAAAAAAAGACAGAAGAAAAATATAGGGAGGAAATAAGAGATTGCAATCACCATTTTAATTACTCTATATAATTATATATTGCTGTAATTGTTTATAAAGTCTGGATTTTATAGGAAGCAGGGCCTTTTTTTTTAAATACAACTCTAGTCTTGTGATAAGCATCATTACTTAAAATCTGAAACATGTGCAACTTGCAATCAACTTGATCACTTTAGATATATACAAACTCCAGTTTCAGACAGCAAAAGAATTAAATTTCAGCTTTATACCGATGCATGGTCACAGTGCTTGCTCCAGTGAATTGGTGATGTGGGTACTAAATGAAGCTTCTCTTGACCGTTACAGTCTTAACAATTTCTACATCTTCATCTCTTCTTTCCTGATTTCCCCTCTGAGTGTCTAACTTCAGACAAGCCACCAGAAAGGGTGATAACAAGTCTAACTTGGCTAGATCTAGACTAGAGACAGACACTGTGCATATTCTGCAGGAGAAAAGTGTTTTGTGACACAGCAGCGATGCAAATTCATATGGTGTGGGTGGAGATTTAGCCATATGCCATTTCTTCACCTTCCTTTTGAGAAAGAATAGTAATCTCAGGTGGACACAAGGATCTGTGGGATACTTTCCAAGTATGGAAACCATGAGGTCTTCAATAGCAAGTGTATCTGACTATAACAGAAACACAACCAGAAAAGTCCTTTTCCAGTCCTTGTGCACTTCTGAAGTGGCTTTTGAGAATCTCAGGAGTGCTGTTTCACAGGGATCTGGCTATGTGATCCTATTGCTTGCCCCCACCTGACCTAATCAAGAAGAGCAAAAGATTTGGCATAGTAATAATTTTTCTGCCAAGAGGAATAAAGTCTATAGACTTATTTTATGTAGCTTGATACTCTAATAGTCTACTCTGCTCTCATGAGACCCCATATTGCATCCAGCTCTGAGGCCCCCAAAATAAGAAGAACATTGACCTGTTGAAATCAGTCCAAAAAAGACCACAAATGTGATCAGATGGCTGGAGCATGTCTATTATAAGACAGGCTAAGAGAGTTGGGGTTGTTCAGCCTGGAGAAGAGAAGGCTCTAGGGGGACATTGTTGCAGTCTTCCAGTACCTCAAGGGGCCTACAAGAAAGATGTAGAGGGACTCCTTACAAGGGTATGTACTGACAGAACTGAAGGAGGGCAGGGTTACTTCAGATATTAGCAAGAAATTATTTACTGTCAGGGTGGTAAGACACTGGAGGAGATTGTCCAGAGAAGATGAGGGAAGTGTCCCTGGCCATGGAAGGGGGGTTGGAATGAAATTCCTACCCAAACTATTCTATAATTTCCAATTGTTCTTATATATTTACAGGTTTGTATAGACAAACTCCTCAAATTAGATGGTCTCATACATCCCTTCCTTGTTTGTTTGTACCATGATGGAAACCTTGAGATCTTCAACAGCAAGTGTATCTGCCTGTAACAGAAACACAACCAGAAAATCCCTTTTCCAGTCAAACAACAGGTCAAACAGGATGCTGTTTGGCTTTCCTGTTTTTTGGGATGGATAGTGTATAGTGCTCAGAATCCAAATATAAAATCCAGGCTCCTAGCCTCAAGTTCAAAGTAATTTTAAAAGCCTTTTGACAGCCTTGGTAACTTAACCACTTACAGTGGAGGCTATATATACAAAATTTCATTTTAACAGATGGATATATATGAGTAGAATTCAGTTACCTACACACAGAGTTGACTGAGTTTTCCTTATGCTAGCAAAAAATGTTTACATGCAGAACTGAAACATACGCATGGGAAAGATGTTCTTTAGAACTTAGAAAAAGCCACAGCACATCCTTAATCTTCTGTCTCTCCTGCTCATGCTTCTGAAAGAGTTCTTTATAATCATTCATGCTACTATTCTTTTTTTCAAATTCCGCCTGTAAGAACTGCCACTTATTCTAGTTGTTTAATTAATTTGATGACTTTAATTTCAGTTAATTACTCGGTGTATTCAATATATTCCTTATTCTATTACACTTTGAATGAGATTAAGACCTTGTAAAGAAGTGGCAGAGGGATTAAAAAGTAATCACTGAATTTCACTTCTACAGGATAAAAAGAGGAAAACTTCAGACATGATTGTTACATAAAAACCTGCCATTTCAGAACAATCTCTTGGAAAATGTCTGCAGAAAGAACCACATAATAGTATTTATTTTATTTTCATGTGACTGTTCTTAATAGAGTGTGTATGTCATTTTGTCAGAGTTCTGCTAGTTAAATACCTGAACTATTCCACTTCATGATGGAATATTTTTTTGTAGTATCAACTCCAAGTCACAACCACAAAATTTCCATTGCTTCTCTTTGCTCTTGAATATTTACAGTCATCCTCTCCAGCCATAGCCCATATGCAGTTTTTTATGGGAAGTGTATACTGCTACTCTACATGTTTCACCTAATCCCAGCCAGTGATCAAATGTATAGAATGAAGAGAGTTGTACATCTGAAATGAATTTGGCCTGATGATTCATGTGCTATTGGTTAACACTGAATAGAATCATTTGAAGGAAATTGCTCTGGTGGCACGAGGCCATTCAGGCCACGGCTGTTGTATTTCATAGGTCTCACCCTCTAAGGATTACTTATACCTTACAGAGAAAACAACAGCTGTGTAACACATTTAGCCTCCACTGTATAGACATATCATTGATGTTTTCCTCTTTACTGCCTACCCACAAACCATTTGTGCCAACAGTTCCCAAACCTAGTAACACTAGAAGGGTCAGAATGCATCTCAGGCTGCAGAGGGAAAGGCAGAATGATAAATTTAGACTGACCTGGCTAGATTCAGGTAGGACAGACTGTGAGAAATTATTTTAAGTCCTTCTTTCTCAGGTCTGCTCTTCCATCTGGGTTTGGTTTATATTTCAGGATGGACTGTCACTATATCTTAGATAAGCAGAGATATAAAAACCAAATTCTAGAGTAAGACTATCATTCACACAATCTGGGGACTCACTTTTCTACAGTTTATCCCCACTTACTGCAATGCAAACAAGCTCAGAATGAAATGTCAGATCAGTAGCTGTTAAGTATTACAAAACAAACTGTCTTCAATGAAAGTGGGTGGTGGTCAGAGAGTTCCAAAAACTGTGCCTACTCTAACACTCACCTGAGAAAAAGCTAGTACCACCTTAGAAATCTGCTTTTCTGAACTGCTTTTTTCATTCCTACCAAATAGTTGGAAAAAACATTCTCTTCCCTATCATAAATAACTTAAAACTAACCAGAAGCATAATATATTTCTGAGGAGGTAGAAGAGGTGTGGCAGAAAACAGTTACACAATAGCACTGAAGAAAGACAATGATTTTTCATAGAGAAAACTTGTTAAACTAGAAGGACACTGAATGCATCCCACATGTTCTGTAAGTGAATGCTTTCAGAGCCCTCCAGGAGATGCTCAGCTTGATTCACCATTTCTTGCCATTGCAAGTTGCTGTGTGCTGCTAAAAAAACTGTCAGGTTCCATGCAACCATGGCTGTACTTCATGGATAAAAGAATGTGTTTAAGGATTCTACCACCCTGAGTGCATGTTATTCACATAATGTGAGCCAATATCAAGAATAGTAGATTCAGTTTAGAGATGAGAACAGTTAGGGAAAATAGACAAAAGAAAAGGTTTTTTAAAATTGAAACAAAATTATCACACTAAAAATACAAAGTATTTTGATTTGGGTTTGATTTGATTGGTTTTGTTTGGGTTTTTTTTTAAATTCTCAGTTTTAATAAAAAGTTCATTTCCTTCACAATTTTTTTTTCTATCCCCTCCAGAAATGCAAATATTGGATCTTATTGGTTCAGATGTCCTTAATTCTCCATTAAGGACATTTTTGTAATCGACAATTACCCCTTTTAGTCAGCAGAAAACCCCTTTGCTATACTTACGTACTAGTTATTTTAAATAATTTCACCCTTTTCTTCCCTTGAGATCATGTTAAACTTTTTCAGCAGCCAGCCTCCCAGGCAGGCACACATAGAGCCCAAAAATACAGGAAAATGACTGAGATGGATATGTTCTGTTTTAGTCTGGCATCCAAAGAGAAACTCATAAAAACTATCTGTATTGTAATGCCACATGAAAAGGAGCCACCTGTCTGACTAGCCAACATATTTCTGCATCTCTGCAGACAGCCTAGATTAGTAAATGTTTAACCACCACATTTTCAACAATGAGTCTATTCATTAGAATTAGGAGGGGAGGCATAACTTCACCACAAAAGACTGTTGCACCAAGGCTATTAAAACAGCGATCAGTTTACAAGGTACTGGCAGAGATTGGTTGAAAAGACAGGTACATTTTCATGCATGCCACAGGGCTGGAAGTCCTTCTCAGAGAAGAAAATTTGACAGTGATTGACATGCAGTACAGGTATAATTAATAAGAACAAGGAAACTTGAGGTCTATTGTTTCTTCTTAAATATTGTCAAAGACCCCCAGCTTTTATGCTTCCAATCAAAGCTGTAACAAAAAATTCTCATGTCCTTTATAGGCAGTGACAATTCTATTTTGATTTATACTTGAGAAGATACTAGTTTTATGCTTGTGTGAGTATGGCAATTTTTTTTCCCCATTGCAGATTATTCTAAAAAAATAAAATAAAAAAAATAATAACCCAACCCCCCCCTCAAAAAACTAGAATTCATAGATGGAGGCACAAGTTAAAATTTGAGGTTGGATTCTTTATTAAGAAAAACAAACCAAAACAAAAACCCAATTACAACAACAACAACAAAAGCCTCTTTCCTGCAATATATGTTTATCTTGGAACTTGTAGTTGTGCAAGTACATTTCTGAGTTGGTGGTTCCATCTGGTCAGACAAGATCTTTTCAGCTTCTTACAATTTTTCTATTGTGCTTCTGATGGAAGATTGTGGAGAAATTAGTAACCAATTGTCTGACAGAGACATGTAACTGAAGCAATTTCACAAACGCAAACTGCAGATGCTAATGGCAAAGTGCACAAGTTACTCTATTTTGGGAGTTGTTTCCTTCCTGCCTTATTTCTTTTTTTCATAGAAACATGACATGACTTTGTCACCATACCTGTAGTATTGCAAATATAAACAAGACATAATATAGATTTATATGTGCATATATGTATATGCCTCTGTAAGATGGAGAAATATTTTTGCAACCACTGTGCTGCCTTCTAAGAGGATCAGGGAATCAAAAATATAAGAAAAAAGAAAAGGTTTAAAAAATAAGTCTGTACTTTTTAAACAGTGGTTTCCAAGAGAAACCAGCAGGTTTTGAACTTTGTGATATATATCATTCTTCTATTGATCATCCTGCTGGCAATCTTGCTTAGATTACTGTCTGGGTTGGAGAAGCATCATCCTTTTTTCTGCAATGGCATCTTATGGAAAAGTAATGTCTCCATCCACATTCTTGAGGGTTTGTGTCATTGCCTCTTGTGTAGAGCCCTAGCAGCCCATTAGATTACACATACCTATAACACTCTTTCAAACACATTTGTGGACACTCCACAGTATCATAGAGATGTTTGCTGACAAATGTTTAATGCCTGTAGATCAGACACTCTTCCCCCTCCAAAAGTCAAAACCACATTGTCACACATTTTTGATAATCTGTACTTCTGGTCACCTCTGCCTGTCAGTTCCTAGGATAAGAGCAGCACCAGGAATATTGTATCCAATCTGAAGTCCCTCATTATGAGAAAGATGTCAATAAACTAACACATGATCATCAAATCATGCCAAGATGACTGGAAGAGTTGGAGAACTTTCCCTGTGAAAAGAAGACAAATATCTAGGGCATGTTCAGTCCATAGAAAAGGCAGCTTTGAGGAAACTTAATACTTGAAGGATATGGAGAAGATGCAGTCAGACTCTTCCCTATGGTGTACGATAGCAAGATGAAAGATAGGCCTAAACTGAAAGAGCAGTAGTTAAAACCATCTCTAAGAACATTTTTTTCCTCTGGTGTTGGGGTCCCTCCCCTGCCATGGAGCCCTGGGAGAGGGGCCCTGAGGGCACAGACACGGGGTTTCCCTGCCCCTGCTCAGCCTCGTTCCCATTGGTTGGTTTGTGTTCCCTGCGCGGGCAGAAGGACCCTTGGTCCCGTGACTGGAACAGTTCCTCTGCAGAGCTCCGGCCATGCGGCTGGAGAAATAAACATCTCTCTGAAACAGCTATCAAGAATCTGTCTGTCCATATATATTTCCTTTCCACGGGACTCCTGGTTTGATATATGCGTGTTGCAGGATCCCCACTGCAACACTCTGTGAGGACAAACAAGTGTTGGAAGAAGTACTTACCACCCATTTGAGTTAAGCAGTCGTTATGTTTGGAAATCCTCAAGACCAAACTAGATGCAAGTGCTGATTTCATATCCACTGCTTTGAGCAGGGTTTTTTGGCCTAGGGATCATCTGAGCCCCTCCCAGGAGGTATTATCAAAAGATCTTATCATCTCTACTGAATGTGACTTACATGTTGATATTTCAAACTTATATTAATAAAGAAAACAAAAGAGTTTTGATCTCTTAATTTTAGGTAAACTTCTCTTATTTTCAATGCTTAAACAAACATGATATTATGTAAAACCAAAAAAACCTGAGCAGCTGAATAGCTGAGGTTTTTGTCAAAATCAGTGTTAACTACCATGAAAACAAATACATCTAAACAAATTCTAGCATCCTTCCTTTTGCCTTTCAGCCTTTTATGCCAGATGTACAGCCATGCTTTTTGTTCTGTGAGAGGTTTCTTGGATGTAATATGGAGAATGGTTGATTGATGTAATGTTTATTTCAATTTGAATGTTGATTTCATATTTAGTTAAAATGAAGTGTTAAATGAAGTATTAAGCATTTTATTCAATGACTGCAGAAGTCCATCATTCCCCATTAAATTTTTCACTTGTGTAGCTCTTATTTCCTTTTTCTCCCAGTAGTGATAAATTTTAGATTTCGAGTGTAAAGGAACATTATGAATATAGTGTGGCTAACACCTGATCTTCAGTTTGAAAAGAAATGCTGAAATTTTAATAATGCATTTAGTGTTCTGAAACAGAAGAGAAGGAAGATAAAAAAAATTAATAAAGTCCAATAAAATTGTACTGTGAAGAAAAAGCAAGATTAAAATCTCTCTTTTTGAATTGGCATTTGTGCTTCTTGTACTTTACATAGAAAGATCACATGCAAAAAATTGGAAAGATTATTTTGAGTTTGAAGACCTTTAAAAAAATGTCCAATTATTTCTAGCATAATCATCTTGGCACAAATTAATCAATATTACTGATGCATCTTTTGTAAGTAAGATGCTGACATTTGGAACCCTATACAACTTAATAAGTCAAATTAACAATTTATTTTACCTTGTACCACTCAAACTACACGTAGCTGGATAAGAGGCTCTGAAATTCAGTTCTTGAACAAGTGAGGGCAAGAAAATCCACAATTTGTTGTCTATTGCCAAGAAAAGACATTATGTCTTACCTCAGTAAAAGAATTGTTGCCCTATATTGTTTAAGGTTTTCTACTTGTTCAGTGCCCATAGTTAACTAAAATGCTCCCTAAAAGGGATGACACAGAGCTACACAAATTCAGATTAAGATCATGTTACACATGTTTAATAAAGAACATATTAAACCGTTGGGACATCTTACATAGAGTTGCAGTAAATATTTTATGCCACGGAATGAGGTGGTTTCAACACTTAAAATGAAGTTTGGGTGTGTTTGGTTGCCTCTTTAAATGCTACAAACTTGCAGTTGTCTCTGGATGACTCAGTGAAATTCATAGTCCTGTAGTCTGTTAGTCATTAGGTTAAGATGTAAATGCCCTTTTTGGGCCTTAAAATCTGCTCATCTGAAAAGCCGTATAGGCAATTTGGAGAGTAGTGGTGCAGACCTGCTCAGAATAACAGTCTGAACTATTTCCTGCAATAGGCTGGTATTCAGCTCTTTTATTCAAACTACATTTGCCAATGTATACCAATTATTTCCTATTTTACAAATAATTTGATGTTCATATTACTTCTCAAACCATTTCCAGTTCTCTGTACTGTTCTCCTCTTCTGAATAAGGAAAGCACTATTCATAAAATATAGCCTAACAAACAGTTAATAATACCAATCTGAAAAGTGACTCTTTAATAGCTCCTATTAAGGAAGTAAAAACAAAGTGATATAATCCTGCTATTCATGACCTGTTCATGAATAGCCAATGAGGGTGATTGTAAGAGAAACTGTAAGCTGATGGCTCGTGGCTGGGGCTCATCATAAGTAAATAAATATACAGTGTATGTGGCTCTAACACACTTTCCCCTTCATGCCTTTTGACTGTAGTACATTTTCCTCTCTTTCTTAATCCTCAGTGACTTAAAAACAACAACCACATATGCAATGAACAGCAACTCATTGTAATTGCAGGTGATGGGTGTGAGCCAGGTTTGTGTAATGTCATTGATTCTGCTGTTAGGATAGCAGTTATATAAAACTTAGGAGCTTGCACTCCACCATCCATCTGCAAGCAGACCTGCATGCTAATGTTTCTATCGAGTCAACAGGAATGGAAGATCTTCTTAAAAATTACTGGTGTAAAATATCTTCATGAAAAAGTAAACTATTTTGGAAGAGATTTTGCATCCTTGGTTAAGAGTTTTACCTTTTTCTATTTCTACTTTTAGGTATTTATAATTTCCTCATTTTAAACAAAGACTTTTCCGTGATACTTTACTGGGTTTAATGCATAAAGAATGCTTAAATCTTTGAAATGGCATTACAAGTTCATTCTCCTTTCATTATTTCCCCACTCACTGGGTCGTAATTGAAAGGAAGATATTAAAAAATACAGATTCTTTACTTACAGGGAATTGGTTCAGACAAATTTTTAATGCTCAAACAGCCACCAGGCGTTGGAACGCATACCATCTGTTTTCTTCCATTCCCTGTGTTTGTATAGTCAGCTTTCCCAATGTAATCAACTTATTCACTAGGAAAATAAACTGTGATCCCTATTTGCCAATTCTATTTGTCCATCTGTCTACCTATCTGTCAGATTAGATCCGCAAGGAGGACTTAAAAGGGTAAAAGTTTTCCGAATAATTTTGAATACACACAAATAGAAAAATCTTTCTGTGATTACCATATTTTTCCTATTTTCCCAATTAAAAGTCACCCATAAATCCTAGCAAGTATTTTATAATATAGATAAAGAAAATATGTGTAAACAACCATACTGAAATCTGAAAATATTGAAGTCCTGAGCAAGTATTTATTTATTTTTTTTGTCAACACTTGTTGCAAATTAACATGAATAGAAAAAGATGGATTTGTCTATTACTTTCTAAAATGAGTATGGCCAAACTAAGAATTAGGGTCTGAACAACATGAATAGTTATTTTGATTTCTTTGGAATGCTTTTTGTTCAAAATTAGTAATTTGATTAACTGCAAAGACAAAAATCAAATGCTTAGTTTTAAGTAAATTGATTTAATCCAGAATAATTTATGGACTTTCTTATCTCTTGTCATAGAATCTAATTATGAAAGCTTTTTAGCAAAGATTTTAAAAGTCGCACAGAATAATGCAAGATACTAGACTGGATGATTCGCAAGTAACTACTTAATAGTGCTGCCCACAAACATATATGCATGCCAACTACATGGTTTTGGTTTTGCTATCATTTGAATGATATAGAAAGATTAAAAATTTCATAACAAAAATCATTGTTTACTATGCAATTAATAGGAAAGGGCAATAAACAGCAATTTACAGTAGACTCAGAGATGGTTTTTTATTTTTCTTTTTTGAAAATAGTAGTGGCTCATTTCTGAAGAATATTAAATCTTAAAGTACAAGATCAAAAAGATAGTTATTTAAAAATTATGTACTTGATTTTAAAGCCTGTACATCCACCTACATGTCAAACTACTTTATGTTATAGTTTGTTTAAAGCAGACCATAACCCATGGTATCAAATTTTGATTTTTACTGCAATCAACATTATAAAACACTTCTGAGTGTTGCTGTGGTAATTTCTGTGTGCATTTTGCCTTATTTCAGCACAGTTTCTTATTTTCAATAAACTGCAGCTGAGATCTTTTAGACTAAAATCTAAGGGCAAAATAAATTTTTAGTATTATTTTACTTCATTTGTATATATTTAACTGTATTAATTATAGGCTAGTAGCTAGACTTCAATTCTTCATTTTAGCTTCATATTAAGAGTGATTTGTAAGTACCTGATCGATATGAGGACATTCCAACTCTGGGGAAGTATCAATCTTCAAACCAGGATATTTTGCAGGACCTAATGTATTATTCCAGTTATTACAGCCCTGTGAGATACAGAAGATATATTGACACTAGTTTTTGTGGGCTTGTGGACTTGCTTGGCAAATGATGAAACATCTTCCACTGTATCCCATTACCCACTGCTGTATTTTGGCAAGATAGTAAAGGCTGGATTCCTTGAATCACATGGATCCTGACTGAGTCTGTAAAGCCTGAGTTTAAATCCATACATTTAAAATAATGTGAATTACTATTACCTTTGATAGCCGATTTTCAGTTTTTCTAATGTTAGTGTTTCTGAAGCAGCTAGGGCTGGGTTAAAATAATAAAAAAAAAAATATAGATAAAACCTGAAATGTATAGCCATGGGCTTGCTCTGCTAGGACTAGATACCTCATAAAAAGTGTGTATAGGTACTACCTGCCTTCAGGACCATCTAGAGCTTATCAATACATCATAACTAAGGAGAGATTTTATTAAAGTTTCCTTTTTTGGGTAATTATGCCTTTCAAAAATCTGCTCTCAGATGTTGGTAATGTAAGCATGAAAATAATTTAGAAGCCCTCAAAAACCAGCTTCTTTCTGTAGAGCCAGCAACTTCACATCTGTAAAGGCAAATTTTCTGTTTGAATATGCAACATATATAGCAAATTATATTCCTTGCTAATAATAGCTTCAAGAGAAGTCTCTTTACTTATTAACATATTGCTTCTCTTGGATGAGACCAAAAAGATTATGGATGTTACCCTCAGAAGAAAGCAAGCAAGAAGGTAAGGCCAGATTGTGTGACATAAGGCATGATAGCATGGCAGTCAGTGTAGATATCAATATAACCTCAGTAACACAGATATCAGCATTGACTAAACATCTTAATATTTATTCATTTCCCCAGACAGGTTTCACAGCCTGACTCTGCTCAGTGCTGCCACAATTACTATCCAGCCTGCTAGTTCACATATGCCGGAAGTAGTGTTGGTACCTTGGGGAAGGATGGTTTCTATTTTCACAATAGAAAGCTAGTTTTTCCCTTTGAGGATATAGCAGTTTTGATTGGATTGAATTGGCAGCATCTGCTATATCAGAGCATTATTTGGAGGATCCCAGTGCAGTCAGACCTAACACAGTTGGCCATACAGAAAAATAAAAGAAAAACGAAGGCAGAGAAGAGCTTCAGAAACTTATGTCATTCATTATTTTGTCTCTGACATTTATAAAATGAGATAATTCAAAGGTGTGATCATATATTTAGTGCACATGATGTGCACTACAGGAAGTCACTCTCTGAAATCAATGCTAATTAAACAAATGATCCCTCAGATATTCAAAATTCCTTTAAGTCCCACATACTTTTTTCCTTCTGATCATTTCAGTGATATAATAAACATTGTAAAAACATATATCAGATTATTAGATTAAAAATCCTTCTCAACAACCATGACTCATATTCTTAATGCAGTGATAACAACGAACCTACTGAGTAATCCTAAATAATAAATTGCTTTAGTAACTATCAGATAGCACCCTTGGTTATGTCATAACTAATAACAATTAGTAAAAAATATATTTAGAAAAAAGGAACGAGAGGTAATGGAATATCCTTTTTTCTTCCCAGGGAGAGGAAGGAAATGTTTTTTAATGCTTCTGCTCATCACATAAAGGCTCATGGAGTAAAAAATATATCTGCTTAATATCTCAGCAGCTTTTATAATGGAAGATTATTAAAAAGCAAGGTCTAATTAGTGCCAGTGATAATCTGAGGTTGTGAAATTCAAAATTTAGTCGTTCCTCTCCATGAAAAATTAATTTCAATTCTTTATTCCATTTTGCACCTTTTTTTTTTTTTACTTACTGCAATTATGTGATTATCTAATTAAGTCATTAGCTATCAAGGCAGTTATCACAACAGAATTGCATTCTGGGGTTACATGTTTTCTAAAACTTAAGCATTCCACTACAAAGATGCCTTTGTTATGTGTCAGGGAAGAGGGAGGAGGTAAATGCCCTTCTAGTGAAAAAAAATGTCTATAATGTTTTAATTGAGACAAGACTAACTCTATTCTTATACAAGTGTGAGGAAATATTTTAATAAAATCAGAAATGTCCAATGTTAATTTTAAAAGTGGGAAAGAGTGTTTTGTGCAAATTCAGATACCTTGTCTGTATGTGGGAATATTAATCTTGCAAAACTCACTGTCTTAGTTGTAGGTGGTTTCATTTGAACTCTCTCTACTGAGTAGGAGGAACTCTAGACAGATGACTGACATGTACAGGCATGGGTGTTCTGTCAGCTGAATGCACCTGCAAGATCCAAAATTCACAAACACTGAGGAAGGCAATGCAGGGCATGTTGTACTGGGTGTGAAACTGAAGTTTTGTCCACATGTACGCATCCATTCTCAAGCAATTTTTAGGTGATATCTATAAGAACCGTTCAAATAAAGTATGCAAATCAAAGACTGTACCTGACCCATAGTATGCAACCAAAAATGCCTGAAATAAATGGAATTATTGTGTGAGATAATGTTATTTGCATGAGCAAGGGTAGAAACCCAGTCTAGAGGTTTTTTCCCTTTTTTTTTTCCTTTGACAAAGATTCAATACTGAGTTGAGCAACTTTGAACTGTAAGGAATAGATGCTTTTAATGGAAACTGACATTCATTTTTCAAAGCTCTTTTGCAACCTGGCAAGAAAAATTTAATGACTGGGATTGTGGGGATTTTAAGAAAAGAATGACACAGCAGTATGAAGGTTAACACAATAAGGGCCCCAAGAAATTTGAGAGCTATAGTCTGTCCTAAAGTTCTGTACAAATTTGTTTAACATGGCAAAAAAGGGTAGAAAAAAGAAAACAAACTGAATTAAAGGATATCAATGTTTTCCAGTGATAAAACAATGCAAACAATTTCCTACTGACTCACAGAAAAGGGTCAAAACCGAATAGCTTATACAATTTAGAACTGGATGGATAAAAATATTAATAAATATATTGAGGAAAAAAATTAATACAAATTCATGAGAGACAGACATTTTCTTTATAACCCAAGATAAATTTTCTCATTCTGATTACCACTAGTCCCTGTTATTGGGGAAGAGCCATTCCAGGATGAATATATGTATATATATACATATATATATATATATATATATATATATATACACACACACCTCTGTCTGTATAGAGAGATATCAAGGCACCACAGCTATTTAACCCTAATTATCTTGCATTTCTTTTTTACAATTACAGAAATTTATCAGATATTTTACTCTTTATTAACAGAGATAGATTAAATAAATAGAAAACAAAACCTCACAGCAATCAGTGTCAGAGTCTTAAATTAGTAATTTTGATATCCTGTATCTCTGTACCCCTTTTCTGATCTGGAGTATCTGCCAAGCCAGTAACAGATCACAGACTGAATCTGAAGTAAAGTTGGTATTCATCTGAAACATTAATTTCTCCCATATGCACATATTCCATTCCCTGCTGTCCAATTCATGTGGTGCAGCTCATCCTAATTTTTGTCCTTCTCTGTGCTTATATTCTGTATAGAAATATTTCACTGAAATAAAAGTCAGTGTGCCCAAAATCTTCTCCAACAGCACAGGGGATGTCTTTGAATAGTAATTACTGATTTATTAAATATTCCAGACTACAGAGGTCAGATGAAATCATATTCCTTTTACAGAAAGGCAATCCATTCAGCTGTTTTGGTGACACCTGCCCAGCTTTTTCCATTTATCTTGCAGACAATATTAATCTCACTCTTGAATAGTGTGAAAATCTTTTACAAACCAAAGAGAAACTCTGTTTCTCTATTGTATTTAGGAAAGTGTTGCATTTAAAAGCAGAAAAAGAAAGGCACATGCAACTCTTTCTGTCAAAGTAAATGTCATCCAACAATCTAGTGTGTCAAACAAGGATACGTAGGGCCAGGATCAGCATGCTGCAGCAATCATCTCTAATACCCACCATATGCCTTTAAGAATGGAAAATGTGACATGTGACAGATCACTGCAGATGAACAGGGAAGGAAAATGACTACTGGAAGATGTTCTCCACATATTTCTCCTGCTCCTCTTTGCAGAACAGGACTGTGGGAGAAATCAGAGAAACAGGGTGACATAATAAGCTTCTTTCATAGGCTACATTTTTCTATTGTTAGTGTTGTGTTTTCATTAATATTAATTCAATTACTCCTGATCTACAGCAGAACAAATGAATTTTAGGACTAACATCGAGCATTTCATCCTAAGGAGTTTTTAAAATGAGAAAGAGAACCATTTCTTTAAGAAAAACACTATTTGAGAAAAAAAAATCCTCTCTTTTAATTCTTTCATTTTAAAATTTTCATAGAAGAAAAAAAAAACATTGTAGGGGGACAAGAGATGAGAAACAGAACAAGAATGTATGTGTGATACTTGTTCACATTTTTATAGTTTCTAAAAATGCTGTGTGACTGTTGTGCTTCACGAAGACAATAGAATTCCAACACGCTTCACAGCAAAAAATCAGTCCTCCACTCCCTGCCCACACCTAAAGCCACACATCTATGTAATTTTTATTTTTAAGTTACATTCCTTGAAGAAAGATTAGAGTCTTACCTTCAAAAATGCTTCAAAGTCTCAGAATTTCAGAGCAGTCAAGCTCTGGCATGAGATTTAGTTTTGAGCACCACTGCAGAAGAATTCATAAGAGTTTATACATTGATGGAATCTTCCTATTATTATACTGACAAGATTTCCTTCTGCTTCTCCTGGGACTCTTTTTTTTTTTTGGACCCAGATCTCCTCTGGGAAAAGTGGAAATTAACCTTTACTAATCCTGTGTGTTGTCTAAATATCATGCTTGTATGGTTTCTCTGGCGATGTTTGAAAGCAACTGTGAGCTTACATTTATAACAAGGACTTTATGTTCTGTTCTGAAAGCACATTCTCCCCAGGAGTCATAGCAGCCCTTGCATCGAGGACATCCTGTACAACTTCTCAACCTTTTCATGACAATTAACCCATCAGAGCTGTACCCTGAAATCTATAGCATCCTGACTTAACACTGCATGCAAAATTTGTCTTAACGACCAGAACAAAAGACAATCTTCAAAACGCAAAGAGAGTTGATGAATGCAACATTTCTAAGCATTCATTTTCTTCCAATCTGCATATAAATATGCATTGTTTTTGAGGTTAACAATATACAGCAGTAAACAGCATAAAGAGTGGGAATGCGTCAAAGGGGAAAAATATGTGTTTACAGTGAATGTGAATGTATTGCCTTTTAAAGAAGCACATGCTTGTGAACCCATGCAGTGACAGTTTCTTTTGCCAAGGTAGTGAACATATTGTTTCTCATTTGAAATTGAGGTAAAAAGCATGGCTGAAGGTAAGGTCTTCAGGTGATGTGACTTGCAACAAGGTACCTACCTGTCTGTAAAGTGGTCAAAAAGAAAATCTCAGCCTAGGAAGGAAATGGAGGCAAAAAAGAAAACTGTGTGCATTATTCTCAGAATTGCAGTCTGTTTTGGGTTAGAAGAGATCTTTAAAGATCATCTAGTAGCTCCAATCCCCCTACAGTTGTCAGGGAAAATACATCAAGTAACACTGAACGATGAGAGCAAAGCGTTGCTGTTAACAAGAGAATTGATCCAAGCAGGACTACTTCAAAAATAAAGGCCACATCAGCAGTGGCTCAGCAGAAGTGTCTTTCAGCATTTTAAGTTTTTGAATTAGTGACATAACACCTGTCAGGATTTTTCACAAATGTATTAAAAATACCAGTGTGTCAAATAGTAATATTATACAATATTATATAGTAATATAATAATAATAATAATAATAATAATAATAATACTTCATCTAGAAAGAAAAAACCTCAACAACCAACCAACAAAAAAAACCCCAACTCTCAAAACAAAATAACCCAAAACTTTAAGGGTTTATCTAGAAGGAATTAGAGGTTGGATATAATTTGCTAAAAAAAGATAAGAACTGTTATTCTTGTCATAGCTCTTTTATTCTTCTGAGTATTTATCTTCTCACCCATATTCTTAAAGTAGCCTCCACTTGCATTGATGGTGAAGAACAGAAATACTGCTGAGTTCACTGTCTGTGGTAGGGTCATCCCAACATGAAAGGACAATATTCAAGGACTGTATAAAAAATAAGCATGATACTTAGTATTTTATGAAGTTTCTAATTTTTCTGTGCTCACAGAGGTAGATAAAACCAGAACAAACCTAATATTCCTACGCTAAATAGGACATCACTAATCAATAGCCCTCTCTTCTGGTAGGGTAGACTGAGATTCAGAAAGTTCAGGTGAGCTCAAGGCATGACAGGAACTGTCACACTGCATCATCCACAACTGTTTCCTGAAAGCTACCTGAAATCTTCCAAGAGAGTCTAATTGGGAAGCCTATATCAGAGCCCAGCAGGAAAACCTGTGTGGGTCTAGTTCTTTCATCTTGATCCTTGTGAAGTCTACCCTCTACCTGCAGAGAAGAGATTTATGGGTGCTGTACCTAGGCACAAATGACAGTCCAAGGTTCAGGGAAGCACAGCATCTTCTGAATTGTTTTAAATTTGCTCATCACTGGTTGGTAACATGCCCAGTAAAAGTTCTTTGCGTGGGTACCTTGTGTGAAAAGACTGTAGTGAAATAAAGTGCTCAGCTATCAATCAGGAAGGTCATAATTACTCAATTAATATGGGTAAGAAAATCTAAAAGGTCCAATGAACAAAAGCCTTTGCTCTGTTGGGCTGTACAGTTCATCCACAGAGCAAAGAAACAGTCTTTTCTCCAAAAATAAAAGTATTTCAGTAAAGGCAAAAGAATGTAGATATATCTCCTCCCCAAGAGCTATTTTAAGAAGGATTCTCCTAAAAGGAATCTGTGAATTAAAGACATCCATAAACAGAAATAAGTTGAAAGAGAATTTACCCAGAGAACATATTTTGTGTATTATTGACATTTAGAAATAGAAATATGTTCTATTTACCTAGTAATTAAACCATATTAATATCCACTATATTATGCAGACATGGAGCTCATGAGCATAAAAGACATCTTAGTTGATTGTCTTCACTGGCTGAATCAACAACACTGAATCAAGGACATCCAGTCATTCCTTTTTAGAAAGAAATTTTGGGACTTAAGACCCCCCTTATATTTGATCCTGTTTCAGAAGAAAATGTTTTGGACTAATGCCAAGCTGTTTAAATAATATGTCAAATATATGAACAATAGTATTGCCACCTATTTTCAAAATACATGACAAGAAGGTGGAGCTGTGGAAGGAAATGAATGCATGAAGACTTTTATGGGGTGAGAGTCGCCGAATGGTCTATAAAGAAAGGTTACTGGCGGAAAAGATCAAGTCCAGTTGTAAGTTACTGAAAATGCTCTTGTGATCTAACATTGTTATACCTTCCCACCAGCAGGCCTCAAAAGGGAGAACATAACAAAGCCCTTCATTAGCACTTCCCATATGTGCATTACCACATGAGCCACAATTTGCAACAGAGTCCCAGGAAAATGGACTTTTCCAATGGTGACCTATTTGGCTGAAATTTAATTACATCAAATTATATAGTATTTTTCTAATCAGCTTTATAAAAGTTTATACCTTCTCTCCACCTCCAGCCTTACACCACTTCTTATGAAGGAAGGTTAACCATACCTTCTGAACATAGCCAAGGACCTCTCAGCGAGCTCCAATTTGTCTGGAGTTTTCTCAGTGTAGGAATTTTCTTGAATATTTCGAGAGTTATAGAATTATAAAATCATATAATGTTTAGGGTTGGAAGAGACCTTAAAGATCATCTGTTTCCATACTTCCTGCCATGAGCAGGGACACTTTTCACTAGACCAGGTTGCTCAGAGCCCCATCTAACCTCGTCTTGGACACCTCTGGGAATGGATAATCCACAATCTCTCTGGGCAAATAAGGAAAAAACCCAACTGCTCCAATTTTTCAGTCTGTGTTAACAGGCAGTGTTGTAGTCCTGTGATCAAGTCAGTGCCTCTCCTCTGGACTCACTCCAACAGGTCTACATCTTCCTTGTGTTGGAAGCCCCAGAGCTGCTTGCAGCACTTCAGGCAGGGTCTCACCAGAGCAGAGTAGAGGGGCAGAATTAATTCCTCAGTCTGCTGGCCACACTGCTTTAGATGCAGCCCAGGATGTGCTTGGCTTTCTGAGCTGCAAGTCCACATTGCTAAGGCACACTGAGTTTTTCATCCACAAATACCCACGTCTTTCTTCCCAGGGCTAATCTTGATCCATTCTCCTCCCAGCCTGTACTTGTGTGTGGGATAGCCCTGATCCAGGCACAGGATCAAATCACTGAGGCAGCTGGTAAACTAACTGCATCAATAATAATAGGCTTCCAATAAGTATTATTGCTTAAACTGTGAAATTTTTGCTTTTGTCTTTTATCTGTCACAGAAGTATGACTATCACACAGAGAATATGTGATCTGTGTCTTACCCACTTCCCATTAAAATTCTGAGGAATTACTTGTATTTGCTTCAGAACAAGTTATGGTCTGGACCAATCCCATAAAATCAACACCCATGAACTTAAACAGACAGATGTCTCAAAAGCCAAAATATTATTCTATTGAGAAAGTGATAAATGCCAGAAATTGACAGAACATTACTTACAGTTTTTTTCAATGACAATCTTGTTGCTAGACATTAGCTTCTAAAGCAGAAGTTCTCTCTGCATGAGGGACCAGATCAGTCTTATGTTCCTTCTGTAACAACCTGCCTGTGATCAATAAAAGGGAATTCTGTGACACCTGCCCTGTATTGCAGGGGTCTGGGGGTGTATCAACACACAATATAAATTTAGAAAGAAAATTCTATATCCAGAAATGATGTAGGAAAAAAAAAGGCTTACAGTTCTCTAGTTTAGTGCCTATTGTTTTCTTCAGTTTATTTTTTTTTATTGCTTACTTTTTAGATTTGATCATATATCCAGATCTCACTTCCAGAATATCAAATGCAGTACTCAAAAGTGAGAAACAGTCTTGTGTATCATGTCTGAGGACTACATTTGCTTTGGATTTGTGATCTCCCTTAGCTTTGGGGAGTGAATTTTTACGCATGGGGAACAGTTTGAGCAGCCCTGGAAACCCACAAATATTTCTAGACATAATCTGCCTCCAGCCACATTCAAACAGCATTAAATCTAGACCTGTTCCAGATTTACAGGGAAAAATTGAATTTTATTTTTTTTCTCATTATAGATTCTGTTGCTTTGGCAGTAGAATGGGCCAGAGTGTGCTAACAAATCCACAGACGAAGGAAAGAAAATGTTCACTCTTTCCATGTGTATTGGGTAGGTAGAAAATATCATTCAATAGTTATATTCACAGGGGAAAGCAGAACAGATGTAGAAGAGAGATTTTATATCTTTGTTGCTCTGAAAGTTATGGTGATAACAGTGCCACTTATACATATATTTATCCCCAATGCTTACAACTGTGATTCACTCTAACTTTCCAACTGTTCAGGCATGTGGGTATTTGTTACAGTAGTGCAAGCCCATTGCCACTCGGATTTAAACCACACATTTCTTTTTTATTTCTTTTCTGGCTAACAGCCCAAATCCACGCAGCAGGTGCTGTCTTAGGAATGTCACCGTCTAATAAAAGTACTGTAACATAACACAGAGCCAATAAAAATTTCTTTGCATAGACTTTGTTTTTCCTGACAGACTGGATTCCTAATAAGACAATGTCTACAAAATCTAAGGAAGATGAAAATATAAGCCTTATTGTAAAGTAGATAATTTTTCTCTCTTGTTTAGACAATGATCTCACATATCAGGTGACAGAAGCTGCACAAGATTTGTACAAACCTTTGTCTGTCAGCAAAATAGGCAGGGAAATGGGGAACCCTGGCATTGCATGTTGTTTTAATTATTTCTTGGTGAGAACTATGACTCCATTCATGGTTGGATAAAGGATTTAATCAAGGAAAATACAATTAAAACAAGAGGACTGGGTTAATCAGCAATTGTTTGGTAAAAGATTTGCAGATTCATTTTATCTATAAGATCTGTATGGATGTAATTCACAAACTTTGAATTTGTTAGGATGCTGCTTTTATTTATCTATTTTGTAATTCAGAGCATTTCCAGGCAGATTTAATCTGAGATATGATTTAAACAACCGGTACTTCATAAATCCCATATTCACAAAACTAATTAGCAGTTCAAACAAAGGAAAGATTTCAGCTTTCAGCAAGGTTTTAGAGGCCCTGAAACTGGGAACAAAAGTCATTAGACATCAGACTGAAATTCTGAAGTGCAGACACAACAGTATTTTCAAGCTGGATGAACAGAGAGTGGCATTACATCCCTAATGACTGTTTACTTCAGCTGTAGCTTCTATTCTAATTGACTTTTTTATTTTTTTCAAAGACAGACTTTCAAAACAAGGTTCAGAGGTGGAATATGTTTAAGTTATATTCAACAGAATAGGATGCATAAGATATAAATACATATGTTTTTTCTTCTTTTAAAACTCTATCTGTATTGTTCAGAAAGTCTTTCAGCTCTCAAACTATTCTGGCTCTGCAAGATATCTAACAAATGTCACAAGGTAAAAAATGTTGATTTTTGGTGCACAGAGGTAGATAATGTTAAAGTAATCACTTAACATGAAGTATAGTTTTTAGTGGAGTAGAACAGGTGCATGGTATTTAATTTTGAGAATTTCTGATAGAATGTGTTCCTGCCCAATGCAATGCAAGTGCTTATGCAAACCAGAAAATTCACTTTTGCAACATGAAGGTACAGGCTATTTTATCTTTAAATTATCATATATCTTTTGAATTCTATATTAAAATTGGATTTCAAAATTTGCACCAAGACATCAAACCACCTCAGAAACAGGAATTATATTTCAGAATGTGTTGACAAAATAATCATAGTCACAATAAAGATGGAACTAGTGTAATAGAGTGATTTGATATAGAGGAGTACCCTCGTTCAAGACAACAATCTAAACACAAATATGTAACTACCAGAAATGAGCAGGGCTTAAGCACAGTTAAAAACTAAAAACATAAAATTTTCTTGACTCAGGGCCAAATCAACTAAGTAGTATCACCAGATTTTCACAGTGACCCATAGAGTCTATTAACAGGCTTTTCTTCAAATTATTGTAACAACAATCTGATAATTTATTGGGCATACACTGTGCATACATGGGGCCTACAGGGGAAGAAACACAATTATTGCAATGCGAGACAGCACAGACTGGTGGTCTTAAATTAAAATATTAACTGCCTTTGAAAGCTGTTATTATTTACCTGCCAAAGCTATTAGTAGTCTTAAATATGTCAGAAAACATTATATTGGAGATCACTTCAAATATAAACCTTGAACAGCACTTAGCAGTTGTGGTTTTTTGGTTGGAAATGAAGAGTTGTAACTGTAAGTGCAAAAGTGCTGATGAATTCTGCTTTTCTTTGAAGTGTGTGTTTTCACTGGCATTAACTCTGAAATTTACAGTATATTCACACGCACAGGGTGCTTGATGGGGCACCCCTTTATTAATTTCCTTTCTTCTTGGTAGAAGTAAGCAGTGTAAAAAGGAAACAAAAGTAATTTTCCAAAGACTAAATGGAAATTGCTAAGACGCTTCCATTTTTCCATTTCTTTCACACTCACTCTTTTTTTTGTTGCTTTTTTATCTTTACTCAGACAACATAGAGCTTTTTCTGTGCTACCTTTAATTAATGGAAAACAGTTTAGAGGGAGAAAATGCCTGCAGGGAAGGGTTTACTTTTTAGTAAGGTCTTTTCATTGCAAGTAGCTGACAAAGGATTTTGTTTTCTAGTGGTACCAGAAAATGAAAAAGTTCAGTTCTAGAATATCTATATCTGCTGAAAAGTTTTCTGCACATATGATAAACAGAATTAATTGCTGCACTAGCTTTGCATAGAAGGTAAATTTCTCTCTCTGTAATGTTATTAACGTTATTACTATGATGAGACTTCAGTGATATCTCAGGATGTCGTTGTGCTAATTCTTTATATTCATATAATCTAGTCTCCTGGCAATTGATTAAGTAAAATAAATAAAATCTTCCCTCTTTAAAAGAATTGTTGGAAAGAAGTGGGTACAAGAATAAGTTAACAATAGCAGAAATCTCCCCTATGTAGTGCAGCTTAATAATACCCAATATAATCTCCACCCATTATAACAAAACACATCATAGATAATTTGGTTTATGTATTATTGCTGATAAATAAGTCTGCCTTATTATTTAATTCTGACCTGTGCTTTTACAAGTAGTCTGACCAGCTTGCAAAACATGTGACTTTGTTGAGTGAAGCAGATGGGCAGAATTACTTCATAGACATGTATAAACTTAAAGGTTAATGTAACACTCAGTAAAATATTCATGCAGAAATACCTTTACATGCTGCTCAATATCAAAGCATCTGAGCACTTCATAATGCACACTGTGCATTTGCACCTCTGCTCTGATACAAGAAATTGTCATTTACCCCTTTCATAAATAAAATTAAAATAAACAGAATCTGGGCAATAGCTAACTGAGTTAAATTCCTGTAGGACTGACCATCTTTCCCACCTACAGCTATCATACATTTAAAAGACATATCCTCAGAAATTTTAGCTGATGAATATGCTGTTATATATATTATACTGCTGATAAATGGACGTGTAGTTTTCTGAGACCTTTCCTTGTCATTTTATAAGCAAATGGGAGTTGAAAAGAACCTGGAGTAAGTGGAAAGAAATTGGTTGGGAAGAAACATTCATTGTTAAATGTATATACGTTTCTGTATTGGGTTTGTGTGGCAAGGTTTTGATAGCCAGAGGTGGCTTCTGTGAGAAGGTGTCAGAAGCTTCCCCCATGTGTGAAAGAGCCAATGCCAGCTGGCTGCAAGACAGACCCACGCCTGGCCGAGGCCAAGCTCATCAGTGACAGTGGTAGCACCACTGGGATGACATGTTTAAATGAGGGAGAAAAAATACACCGCAGCAATTGCAGTGGGAGAAAGGAGTGAGAATATGAGAGAAACAAGTTTGCTGACACCAAAGTCAGTGAAGACAGATGGGGAGGAGGACCTTGAGGTGCCAGAGCAGAGATTCTCCTGTAGCCCAGGGTGAAGACCATGGTGAGGAAGGTGTCCCCGTGTCACCTTGTGTGACACCTTCACCAGAGCAGATTTTCTGGCAGGACCTCTAGCCCCATGGGGGACCCATGCTGGGGCAGCCTTTTTCTGAAGGACTGTACCCCCTGGAAGTGAACCACACTGGAGCAGGAGGAAGAGTGAAAGGAGTGGCAGAAATAGCGCATGATGAACTAGCCACAAATCTATTCGACATCCATCTCTGATACTGGCAGGAGAGGAACTAGAGAACATCAGGAGTGAAGTTGAGCCCAGGAAGAAGGAAGGGGTGGGAGGAAGCTGTTTGAAGATTTAGTTTTTAATTCTCTACCCAGATTTGATTTTTAATAAATTAAACTAATTTCCCCAAGTTGAATGTTTTGCTTGTGATGGTAATTCGCGAGCGATCTCTCCACCCTTATCTCTACCCATGAGCCTTTCCTTATATTTTCTCTCCCCTGTCCAGCTGAGGAGAAGATAGAGCAGCTTTGGTGGGCACCTGGCATTCAGTCAGGGTCAGCCCAAAACAGTGTTTATGCCATATTTAAGAAATAAGTCACTTCCTTGTTTATCACCCACAGCACAGGCAGGTATTTAGAGGAAATTCAGTACGTAGTGCGCTAGGAATGTTATTAGTTTAAATAATCCACTGTTTTGGTATGGGAAAAGAAAATGTTTTCTTTGAAAATCTGAACCATCAGCATCAAGAATGTTTGTTCTAAAGTAGTTCACTTCATTAGAACTTTTCTTCTTAAATGAATTGTTCTTCATATTTTTAGTGAGTAATATTTAAGTATTTGTTATAAACTTGTAATTCTTGTCATCTTTTAAAACACTAAAACCTTGTATGAGGAAGATTTTTCCAAATCTTTATCAATTTGCTCATTGAAGGAAAAAATTTAGACAACAATCTTAGCAATATTTGATTACTAAATAGTTTTCTTATAAAATTATTTAGAGAAGTGTATAAAGTATTTAAGTAAAGGAGATAAGAGGACAAAAAGGAAAAAGAATGAGAGAAAGGAAAAAGAAGAGGAAGAAAAGAGAGGAGAAAATAATGAATTTTGAATTAGCAAAGGATATTAGGGAATAATTTTTAATTCCCCAATTTTTTTTCTGCAGAAATCTAGAATGTAACTGTAAAATATATATTTTACAACTATTTACTATATATAGTACACAACAGCTGTAGTAATTTAGGTTGTTTGTTATTTTTGTTCTCTTCTCTTAGTGCCCAGGTTTAAGTTTGTGTATAAACAAGGTGAGTATCCTTGAGAAGTTCAGAAACATACCCACTGGCCTTTTTCTCTCTTTTGGGGAGTCAGGAGTGTTTGTGGAATTGTAGACGCTACTGCTAAGAGGTGGGACTGTGGTGGTATGTGAGCATTTTTCCATCTGTTCCATTGTGATCTACCCAAATTCCATGCAGATAAAGAAGAGCTGTTACATCTGACAGACCTCCCTAGGCTGCGTTATAAACAGCAGGAAAGACCACCTGCTACACAGAAACTCGTGTTACATCAAAGCAGCAAGGATGGCCCAATCCCAATCAGATGGCAGCAGAACTTCTAACCACAGCATTTTTTTTGTAAATTAGAAAAATTTTAAAAGAGACCTGCAGACTAGATGTAAAAAACCTTTTCAGGGATTCTCCAGAGAGGTGTAAATATTTTTCATAAAACAAAATGAGTTTATAATTGGTCTTGCCTGCTGTTCATCATTTGTTTATGTATGTATTGCCCCCAGATTTCTTTCACTTATATATCATGTCTTCATCAACCTCCACTTATATGAACTAAAGAGCAGATTCTCTCAGGCAATTGGAAAATGAGGTAATTCACTACCATGACTTACCCTACTCCTTCAATAAAAGAAATTTTCCTTACAAAGAAAAAGAAAATATAAAATTCTTGATGACAAGCAGAAACTGGGCCTTTATGTAAGGTTTTGTGTCTTGAAATACTTTTTATTGCCCTAAAGTAGAGCGACAGCTAGAATAGTGGTGATGTATAATACAGTTTATTATTGAAAGCAGTGCTGAAGATGGTAGAATAAAAACACTAGAAAGTAATCCCTTTCACAGTCTGCTACTGAAAGAATAATTTTAAAGCATCATCTCTACATGTGTTCCAATATTTCTCAAAACTGGATCACTGAAAAGAAATCAGTCTTTATTTTTGTTTTTACTGCTCATCCCATTATCTGTAAATATCAGGGTAATGTTCAGAAATGTTGTGAGTTATAAGCTTGGGAATGAGAGTGCAAGTACCCAGGCATATCTCCCGAGCTACAGAAGAGTCATTAGAGAGTAACAGCTCAAAAGCTTCTAACTATTGGCCTACACTGAATTCACACCAAAAACTTAGAGGAGAAAAACTCCATATGCCCTTACCAGTCCCTTGAGCAATCAAATCCCTCATATTTTACACCTGGACTTTTTAATGAATTGTTGCAGTAACAGCAGGTTTGGGGGAAATTGTGTTCTAATTAATATAATGTTGCACGATTTCAAACAGCTGTGTATAAAATGAACAAAACCAAAATTGTGTTTTAATTTGTTCTAACAAAGGAATCAAACAAATAAGATTTTCTAATTAGTTTTTTACTCCTCCCTCCCCAGCTGAATAACTGAAGTGTGGACACTGAGTTTTACTTCTTTTGAAACAGAAACTTTTAAAGGAAGGCAAGGTAAAACTAACTAAAGCTAGTAGAGTGGGAATGTACCTTTCAACCCCATATTCAGAGCTTGACAGTGCATTCAAATAAGCTTGAATAAGAAGAGGAATAATGAAACTCTTTTTGCTATTGCATTGCATATGTTAGTTCACCCTCTGTTACGAGCTAGAAGTATTTTATAACAGAATAGACATGACAAACCTTAACAAAGTTGTTTGGTATCACAACTGAAGTAGCTGAAACATTGCTGTAAAAAAAGAAGAATCCTGAGAGAAGACTGAAGGAGACTTTTTAACAGTCTCCAAAAATTCTCATGGTTTTGTCATTTTGTCACATTCATTTATTTATACTCATATGCAGGACACACAACAATGAGTAAACTCAATTCACTCATGCAAAGAGCTTCTTTTCTGAAATGGTGTTATTCCAGCACCTAAGATCATGTTCTCATTCAAATGAAATATATTTTCATCTCCTAAAATCTGTATGAAATATATATATTTAATTACACTTTCCAGATAAAAATATCTAACCACTAAAAAACCAGGAATAAATGAACAGAACTATTATGCTCTTATTTGAATTATTGCAATCTTATTTCTTTGATCATGTTAGTCTAAAATTGTAGCTAATGGAGAACAAAAAAAGAGATCTGTGTCTTACCAGCCAAGTGCAGAGTAAACAGATGCTCTTTTTTTCTATACATTTAACTTTCAATTTAATAAAAAATAGCATAACAAAAACAGCCCCCAACAAAACAAAACAAAAACAAAGACAAAAAACCACCAACAAATAAATGAATAATGTAATTTTCCCTGGCACACTAGTGATGTCCAGACAAACTGTTAAAGTGGAAAGAATTTACAGCAATAGGAAGGAAGGAAGGAAGGAAGGAAGGAAGGAAGGAAGGAAGGAAGGAAGGAAGGAAGGAAGGAAGGAAGGAAGGAAGGAAGGAAGGAAGGAAGGAAAGAAGGAAGGAAAGAAGGAAGGAAGGAAAGAAGGAAGGAAAGAAGGAAGGACAGGAGCAAATTAGAAGAGTAAGTAGATGCACATCTTTTTTAATGGAGAATTCATGATTCAGATCAGTCACATTTTGAGAAGAAAACTACGGTCTTCTACTAATGTAAAACCAATTATACTCAGCTAACACCATTTTTCATTAGAATTCCTTCCCTCAATTCTTTAGATATCCCCACTGTTAACAAATTTTAAAAGACCTTCAAAATGTGAAAAAAATCTCTGTCTGAAACAAACACTTACTCAGATTAAGTCTTCCCTTGCATTTAATCTGTAAAGGCAAATTTTCTACTTCAATCAGAGCCTTATCAGAAGGTGTTTATGTATTTCTGCTTTTATAATATACTGCAGCTTTCAGATTAATTTATAGTCGATATAAACTAGAGTATTTTTAAAGTCTCTAAAAGGTAATGTGTAATGTTTCATGTTTGCATTGGCATTGTAGTTCCAATTGGACCTGATAAAACCCACATTACAGAGCCTGGTTGGAACGAGTGCAACCTGAAAGTTCTTAAGGCAGTATCAATGAGGTTCAGAACACAGGGAACAGAGAACCAGGTCTGCCTCCGAGTGATCATGATTCAAGTTAGAGTAAACTTTATATCCTTGTACATGAAACAATCTTAAGGTCTTTGAGTTCAGACCACATGTGAATCGCAACATTTGATACAACTTTTACTTTGCCTTGGAAATACCTAACAAATGAGCTAGGGTTTAATGAGGTTATTACCCCTCACAAGGAGGAAAGCAGAAACCCAAGACCTAATTTTTGTCTCTCACATATACATAAATTAGGGGTAACATCGTTTAAGTCCTGTTGCAACTAGGTACCTCTGGTACCTTCTAAGATAATAGGCTAAATATTTTCCCTTATGGTTTCAGGAAGCTTTGTGGTGTTAAAAGCACACTATTTTTGGATAAGATATGAAACAAATCCCAACTGCTTGCATTTTTTCAAGATTGC
The DNA here is from genome assembly GCF_000738735.6 of Corvus cornix cornix. NCBI lineage: Eukaryota > Metazoa > Chordata > Aves > Passeriformes > Corvidae > Corvus > Corvus cornix. The sequence goes on along the minus strand of NC_046335.1, from coordinate 18,860,293 downwards.
ATAACTTTTTTCAGAGGAGCCGAATGTGTTAATTACAGTGTTCCAGCCAAATTAAACTGTATATATAGTTGTAATCTCTCCACCTGATATTTCCTCTGAAACTCTACCTGGCTCTGGTTGGCTGTGCACTTCTTGCCCCAGGCATTTGGGCACTATTGAGAGCTGAAGGCAACAGCAGAACGGAGTGCTTGTGGTAGATTCAATGACATTGCTCTCTGTGTACTTTGGAAAGCACCTTGTGACACCTCATAAATATTTGGTGAAATACGCAGAGATTTGAACCACCCTCTGCAAAGACCACTGCCAGTGGTCAAGGTAGGCATGCCTTTGTTGCAGATATTTTTTAACAAGATAGCCCAGCTACTTTGGTCTGCTTGTGAAGGTTATCTTACCTTGAAGGCAGAAGGGTTCCTGAATCTATACTACTTTTTTACTCAAAGGCCATTGGCCAAAAATATTAATTGAAATGTTCTGTCTTACGCATATGAAGGCCTCCTATGTTCTCTCATGCAGATCTTATCGCTTGTTATACAAAATCTTCTCACACTGATCCAATGTTTGACTTAGAGTAACCTATGAAATGTTCATACATGCATAACAAGTAGGATCAACTACAGTCTAGTTTAATCACTGATGTAAAGCCTGTAGCCAAGAGTATTTGCATGGCAGATAACCAGGCACCCTTGTGATCACCCTGAGACATATAGCTTAAGAGGCACTCTAATATGTATCAACATCCTTTTGTGCCTTTTGAATATGATTTTGTATCCACAGTATTTCTCAGCAGTTGAACTTTACTCTTTTCTGTATGATCTTCATGCTAATCATATATATATTTCAGATGTAAATATTAATTAGATAAAAAATAAACCGTGCTACCTGGGCTACTTGTTGGTTTTCAGTTTGTTTTCTTTTTAATTTTTTTTGTTAGAAAAATTATCAAGAACCACTTTGAAGGATTTGAAGGATTTCCAATTCTTCATGAGCTTTTCAAGTGCTTAAAAATTATGGTGATTGATGCTAACAGATGTTATTCCATATGATCACTAATATTATCTGATGATTAACTTCTAAACAATGCAACAATATGTTACTTGAAATATTCATTCACAGATGCTACAGAAGGCCATTAAAGTTCCTGACTATTCAAAAGACTATATGAGTACTGATACTAAATAGAAACACCTGCTGCATAAATATTCTAAAGCAGTCACTCCCAATTTATCTTGCATGTAAGGGAGGATTCTTTTATAATGAAGTTCAAGATGGTGGAATATCAACACTAGGAACTAGAGAACTGTATTCTAATCTTAAAATGAAGCTGATGACTGACTTGCTGACTGTCTTATAAAAACTATTGACACAAATTTACTTATAAACAGAACAATGTGTAAACTGCCTTCACCTTAATAAGCAAAAAAATCTATTTGGGAAATATAATTTTACTGAAAAAAATAATAAAAATGTGATTTCTTTTCTGATAATTATAATTTTGGAACTTGGAAATTTTGTATAAACTGTGTTCTTTTCCTTGATTGTAGTTGTGCTCAAATATTTTCCATGTTCAGAAATTTGGAAGCCAGTTATCCCTAAAACAGAGGTGATTGGAAATAAATCCTGATCAAAAGAGCAGGATCCGGCCTGAACATTACCAAAACTAACATGTAGACACACATTTCTTATCTATATTTGGGGGTTTCTTACTCCGTTATCTTGCAGAGATTATAAAAAATTCTGTCCTGAGATATTTTCTTACTGTTGTCTCTGTTGGATCACAGAAGTAAACCATAGTACCTAGGATGTGCTCTTTTCCTTGGGAAAACCAGTGTTCCTCTTTTTCTCATTTACATAATACCTTGATGCTCATATTAGATCAAATGCAAGTCAGCATTTGTTACAAACGAGTGTTTGAGATTGCTTAAAAAATCATGTGCAAGGGTATCAGCAAAAGCCAGATTTATTATTAAATGACCGCACAACAAAGTTCATTGGCAAGATTCACTCTACTACTTATAGGACTGTTAGGGCACAACAAGGGAAAAAAAGCAATAACAAAACCAAACAAAATCTAAGCAATCAAAACAGAAATGAACCAAGAACTCTTTAGGATTGGGTGGGTGGGTGGGTGTGTTTAGGTGCATGTGACAAAGGACAGTGAGAGCAAGGATAAAAAGGAATATGGCCTAAAAGTTTAACAGCGCCCAAACTTAACATTACTTTAACTCATACCTTAAACCTAACAATTCAACAAAGGAACAACACTTAATTTATATCTAACCTGATTTATATCTTAAACTTAATTTATAACTTAACAATTTAACAGGGGAATAACACTTAACAGCATTTAACCTAACATGACTTCGAAGCTATATTTAGCAACTTAGCAAAAGAACAACACTTAGCAACACTTAGCTTATAACTTATGTTGAACTTAACCTCTTAGCAAAAGAACAATGCTTAGCAGCACTTAAGGAGTCATAAGTCACAAGCTTACTTACAGGCCTAACTTACTTCAATATCCAAGGTACTTAAACATTTAAGAAAGCAGCATTTCTCATAGATTTGCTATAGCATATGCACACATTTATGCACCCAGACAGAAAGAGTCAGTGCAAGCAAGGTACCTATGAAAAATTCCCCTCAGACATCAGTGAAATATTCACTTTGGATGCTTTTACACCTCCCGGTGGGTGAAGGGTCAGACCTAAAGGAGTCAGGGTATCAGCCCAGGACTCATCGTTGTTTGGTGATCCTCCAGGCAAACCTGAGGGTTTGCTGTCTCTGAGAGGCGTCCCCCTCAGAGGGAGGTTGCTGGTCACAGCCCCCTGCACTCCAGCAGAGCTCAAAGGGTCTCATTTTGGACCCCTGTTTATCACCGCAACAGAGCGGGCTTTAGTCATAACAACTTTTCATCCTGGACACAGTTTGGATTGGCACATCCTGTGAAAGTGTGAGAACAGGACTGTTGCTCCATTCAGGCAAGAAAAATATTTTCCAAGGCTGTTAATAAGGAAAACAGGAGCTTTTTAGCAGTTCCTGGGAGCAGGCAGTGTTTCTTATAAGCTCGGAAGAGCTGAGCCCATGTGCTGTTTTGCAAAGCTGAGGCCTAACAAGCATTTCTGATTGCAGTGCAGCCCGGATAGGGGGGTGGGATGCACCACCACAGCATTAACTTGTGGGCTTTCATTATTTTAAAACAATATTGTAATAATGATATCATTTAAAAATATGACTGCTGTAAGAGATTGCTCATAACTGACCATTTTACAAAGTCAGCTTCAGAAATTATTTTCAGTTTTCATCCCTTAAACTGAATAGTTATAGATAGCCTTCCTACAAAAGAGAGAACATCAAACAAGACTTTTGGAGTTGTATAATTTTAACAGTGTTTAAGGATTTAAGGATTCTGATGCTGAACAAAACAAGCATCTAATACATTTACATATTTGAGTAATTTGTATTCAATCCATCAGACATCAAGAAAATCACAAGCTGGAAATTGTCAGGATTGTGGCATTATGTAAGAATGTTAGAATGCTCAGTGATTTTGCTTTTCTGGTACCTCTTTTTCATTGGAATTAATATGTTCTTTTGGTCTAATGCATAGCACACCATTAAAGGGCCATTTCACTGATTTGCGGCTCTCACAGACATAAATATATAATTTGGCTATTCCAGATTTTAATGGCTATGTTTCATCACAAATTAAAAAGAAAAAAAAAGAACAAAAAGAGGTGAAAATGAAAGTTTTAATATTTGGCAAAGTATTATTCAAAACAGCTTTCTCAACATTCTGCTGCTTGCCCTACCATTAAGTACAATATGTTCTTATGTATTTTATAACATCAAAGCACAACATGTTGCATAAACGTTTAAGCAAATTATGTTTTCAAAACTTTAAATGCCTCAATAAATCTCAGTGTACAATGGCTAAATGAACTACATCTACAGGGCTAAGCAGTAATTCACTGACAGATCCAGGAATGGAAGGGAAACCAGCATTAAATGTTTTGTCTAGTTGTATTATTCTGTTGATTCCTTTTGAAAAAAATATTAAATGTATTTATTGCATGACTGGTAGAAGACAGTATGGTTAAGTGTCAGTGGACAAGTTCTTTTCTATTCAGCTACTTTTGCCATGTCTGAAAGAAAAAAAAAAGTATGTCTTCACATCAATGAACTGTTCAATACTGTAAACAATACCAGTGACCCATTAACTCCAAACCCTGGGAACTGTTATAAGGGAAGATTGTAAGAATGTTGTGTTCATTTCCTTATACTTCTAAAAAAATGTACCAAGCTCAGTACCATAATCAGAAAGTCCACAATCTAGTGCCCAAGCTACAAAAACAACTTTAAGTTTCCCTACAAGAAGAAATTTAGAGAAAGAGAGGCAAATAGATTATCCTAATTAACTGAAACCCTTATTATATGTTGGCAAAAAGCTCAACATGACCTGGAAATCTGTGCATCTCAGAAATCCAACTGTATCCTGGACACTTCAAAAGAACTATGGCCAGTAGGTCAAAGGAGGTGATTCTCCCACTCTGCTATCTTCTTGTGAGATCCCACCTGGAGTGCTGCATCCAGCTCTGGGACAAACATAAGAGGGATGTTGACCTTGTGGAGAGAGTCCAGAGGAGAGCCATGAAGATGATCAGAGTGCTGGAGCACCTCTCCTATGTGAAGACAGACTGAGAAGGTTGGGATTGTTCAGCCTAGGGAAGAGAAACATGCAGGGAGTTATTGCAGCCTTCCAGTACCTAAAGGGGACCTGTAAGAAAGCTCAAGAGGGACTTTTTCCAAGGATGTGTAGTAACAGGACAAGGGGAAATGGATTTAAGCTGAAAGAGGGTATGTTTTGATTAAATATTTAGAAGAAATTATTTACTGTGAGGATAGTGAGGCACTGAAACAGGTTGCCCAGAGAATTTGTGGATACCCCATCCCTTCAGGTGTTCAAGGCCAGGTTGGATGGGACTCTGAGCAACCTGGTCTAGTGGAAACTGTCCCTGCCCATGACAGGGGTGTCATAACCAGGTGATCTTTATGATCCTTTCCAACTCAAATGATTACATGATTCATGTTCATCAGTACCAAAGAGAATTTGACAACGAAGAAATGACTGCATGGAAGTATATATGCAAAATAATCTGCATGTAAGTGACCTAATAAGTTGTTTGCCCATCTAAACAGATAAGTGCACAGATAACTGAGATATCTGCTAGTCTGTGGGATTGTACCACTTTGAAAATCAAGCCGTAAATTCTGCTAATGAGTCAGTTTAGAAGCATGTACTGAAGGTGTTCTCAAATAGTCAGTGATTCTGATCATAATGCAGTATCATTCCAGCTTCATTTAGGTAACACCTTTCAAATCTCCAGTTGCTAATTTGCCATAATTTGTATTACAGGATACTTCTATGCATGATGAAGAAATGGAAACAATTTTATGGGCTGATACCTGCAAAGGTGCATGTAATACACTTTTCATACACTATTTTTACTCTGTTCTGCAAAAAACCACTAGTTTAGGTTTAGAGACACTAAGTCTATGCAAAATTTGGTGGTAAGATCCACATGTAAAAGCACTCATAGGTGGGGTAATATGGTGTTAGAAGGTCAGTAGAGAGAAAAGCTCAAACTCCCTGGCCTGACAAAGAGATTTTCAGGTGTTTTTATGACTTAATGAGGCAAAGAAATACAGGAATGCTGTTCTAAATGACAGAAGCAGTAGAGTAGGAAGATTTTGCCCTAAGTGTAGCAGCATCATTTGGAGAGACAATGGAGGTAGGTGTGAAAGTGTGATCAGGGAGAGAGAAAGAGAGAAAGAAGATCATACTCTTATCATCCATTATTAATTAATTAAGACAAACTAAACACTGTGGCACGCTGTCTGTTTTGTCTGTGTTCAGGCGAGGGCCCAGAACCAGCCTCTGAAGCTGTTCACCACATGTTCACACTTTTATCTTTGTCTTACTCATTGCTAGAAATGTGCTGATACATCTTTGCTTTGATTTGCAGTGCTCCTAGCTATTGACTTTTATACATTTTTTGGGCTAAGAAAGCCAAAAAATGTAGCAGTTACAGCCTGGAAGAATGAATTAGCTAGATCACCTTGTCAAATCCCTTGCATGCCTGTTCTTTATCTTATTCTCATGCCTCTCTTACCATAATGCTAATTGATTTAAGTCCTAATACAGGACATAAGATCATTCTTTATGTATTAATGAACTCCCATTAACAATGGTCTTGTAGCTTACCTCATTACCAAAATGTTGTGTTTCTTTTTGTTCTTCTGGGGATATCCTGACATAGTTACCTACTTATATTGGAAGCGAATATTGTATTCTTTTGCTTACATATTTTTACCTAGTTATTTTTATTATTTTTATTTTAACTTTATTTTACTTGCAAATATTGAAAGGGGGTTGTCATTCTGACTTAGACATAGACTGCAGTCTCCAAGGAAGTCACATCAGTACTGTACCTGTCACTGAATCTGTTTCTCTAAGAGCTGAAACAGTATACAAAACAATTCCATCTCTTAACTTCTCAGGTATAAAGAAGAAAGTCTCCAGGTGCTGATATGGAATAAACTGCACTTCTTTGTGATTTTCTATGTAGTGTAATGACTTCTAAAATGGCTTCTGAAAGGGATTTGAGCACTCCACACTGTTTTGGAATCTGATCATGTTTCTTTGAGGAGGTTGAAAATCCATCTTAAACATGAAGGGCAAATGTAATCAGAAATCCTAAACTACCTAACTTAATTCAGGTTGTATACTATTTCCAGATGTAGAAATATACTACGTGCTTGTTAAGACATTAATCTTCCCCTATTGGCACATAGCTTTTCCCCACTGATACTTCTGAAGGTCTGCCTGTGAAACAGTCCCACCACCTATATACTCATATTTGTAGAGATCATGAATTTGCACTTGACGATTTATATATACATGCAAAATTCTTTACCTTTAAATACTTACCTCTCAGAAGTCAAGAATTTAAAATACTCTCCAAACAGTCCTGTTTTCTATAGGGTCTGCTGTAACTATCTAGACATGTCTAGAGCAAATTACAATTTTCTTTTTATTGTCAATGTCTGTGACTTAATCATGTGTTCATTTTATGCTGGCCATTCATAACATCATCAGCAGTGGTGTGAATTACCTAATGTGGGATCATAAAACCTAGCAGAGTCCTATGCAGAAGTTAGTCTTAGCCACAAGTTACCATGCACCTGAAGTCTAGAATCATAAGCAGACCAAAGTGTAGGAAAACTGCCAAATGAATAGCACATGAACATTGGTTAGAAATAAGGAAAGTACTGTTGTATTGTGCTAATGACAAACCAACTGTCTGTACACAATTCCCAGTTGTTTAAAATCCTTATGGCTAGCAGGGGTTAGAGTAGTGCTGTAAAAGCAGTTTCATGTTTAACATGCCTGGTCTGCTCTGTGTGCTGGATCTTGTTCAAAGTACTACAGGTATTCCAGATAGTTTGTTATGGGGTTAGGATTTTTCACACAGTGCTTGGGTTACTATGTTATGCTGAATAAAATATATATATTATATAAGATAATCAAAGGATGAAAGATTTGTATAACAGGCGGCTAATGCATCAGCAAGTATTCATAGATATTTTTTGGTTCATATTCTTGATTCTTATCACTTTAAAGTTATGCCTTTGAAATTAGGTATTGCATTCAGACTCCTAATAGTGTTGGATTTCAGTAGAATTATTTAAATTTTTAACAGTATAATTACTAAATAAGGAACCTGTCCATTTTTCTTACTCCAGAATTACTAGGGGTGACTCTAGTGGTGAAAAGCTGGGGAAGTTGCTCTGCCAAATAGGCAAAACAGAACTATCTGCTATACTAAGCAGTCCTTTCATGTCTCCTTTTACTATTTTCCACCTTGGGCATATCAGCTAAATATGGCAGCCTTACTCTCTGTGTTTCTTTATGGTCTTATATACTTTATATTTTCAAGGCCTGGTTCTCTTTTATTAATAGAAGGTCTTCCTCATATATACACAGTATTTTCTCGTTGCAACCTCTGAATGGAAACATTTTAGAAGCATATAGAGACCTTGTGTCAGATGCAGACACAGTAATTAGAGACATTGATACTCCAAAAAGCTTGAAGATCCTGATTATGCTTTTAAGTAAAACACGAATTTGTCAAAAGAAAGAGGAAAAACTATTAGATGAAGTTTTATATTTTTGAAATGAAAACATAAACTTTGGGTTGACCACATAGATGTGACTGTTCCTTTTCTCTGCATATAGAACTGGGACAGTTTTATAAATATAAACATTCAGCTGTCTTCCACTTCAAATATTCACAGAAATATTTATTTATTTATTTATTTGTTACATTGGATCTTTTATGTTAAAATTAGCCTCTTTAGAGAGGCTTTCTGGAAACTGAAACAATACAGAACCAAGTATTCTTCTGTAGGGCACAGCTAAGGATAAGAGAATTTCCATACTGGGACCTACCTTTGTAGAAGCAATGCAAGTGGCACAGAGAGGAAATAGATATTGGAGCAGGACTCAGAGTATGTCAGGAACTAGCATACAACTTGCACAGGATAAGGACAGGCAGCTGCACTTCATGTCTGCATGGGGAAAAAAAAAGCAGTATCAGTTAAAATGTGAATGGCTGAATTAAAAGAAATCCAGTGTAATGTACTTGGAGGATTATCACTCTGAGAAAGGATGAAATCTCTGGTGTGCTAGAGATAGATATGAATGAGAAGAAAGCAAGTAATCATCTTCCAAGACAGAAAAGGTCTACTAGACTTAAAAAGCTTGAGGAAAGAGAAATAAAGCTATCACACAGATGGAAGTTTTGAGTTGTTTACATAGCAGTTTTGAACAGGAAGCAAAGACCTGTTGATCCTGCCTAAACTGAATGCACTATTTCCTATATTACCTACACATGAAATAGTTTTCTTAACAATTATCTAGGTCTGGATACTAGACTAAACCACTGAGGAAGAAAAATCTGTTCTTCAGGAGCTGCAAAATGCACACACTCAAAGAAAAAAAAAATTCAGGTGATGGGCTGGACTAAAATAAAGAATGGAAATCACCACAATAATTTTGTGCTCAGTTATTTTCATATAAGCCAAATTCTACCTTTTGTTTGTCTTCTCTGAGAGTCAAAGACTTTACCTCCAAGTTTCAAAAATTCATGAGTTGTTAAACTGAGTTGTGTTCTTCACAAAGACGCTGAAAACTTGTATGATACCTAGGCTAAAACAGTAGCTCCCCATATTTTTCAGTTTATGGATCACTTTTTTCCAATGATGGTCCAATAGTCCAATATGGAGTCATTCACAAAGTTATAATTTTTCAGACTTCCACACAGATGGAATAACTTTGTTTTTTCAGGCATTGTTAATGAAGACTTAAAAAAAAGCCAAGGAAATCTGAGATCCATGTAACCCCAGGTCAGCTGTCAGATAAGACCTAGATAAGGACCAAAAACCACAGAGAAGACCTAAAGAGATGACTCAGCTGGAAGGGAAAGTGCTTAGATCCTTTGGTTCTCCCTTGATATATGTAAGCAATTTGAGCTTTGAATTCATTGTCCTCTCCACGAATAACTCATTTCTCATGTCAAAGATGTGAGTGTGATGATGCCTGCTTCCTATTTTTTTTGGGGAGGTGGAGGGACTGGGGAAGAAGGGGGTGTTGGGTGTTAGGAACCAGCTTCCTTTGTTTCCTTAATCAACATCTCCATGGAATTTCAAAACATAACCTCTTCACCTTTTCCAAGAGGTAGCACAACAACAGCAGCAGAGAGTAATCATTTGCTGACATGATGTAAACAGCCTTCTGTTTGAGGAATGAGAAATGAAGGGCTTGATGAATGCTTCCTTTTCTTTAACTGCACTGGAGATGCAAGCACTGGTGACTGGTGCTACAGCTCCCATCTGTCAGCAAGATGTGGCAGAAGTGCTCAGATGCCTTGCTACTCTTTTTTGCAATTTGTCTGTTTCCATTTCAAGGCTGCCAGACACATTTTCTTGTGCAACTGAATTCAGTGTCAGAAGGATGACTTGAGAGGTAAATAATTTCTGCTGCCAGGAAGAACTGAATTTATAGTCACCTTGAGTGGGAAACAGTGCATTGTTATGGATTGTAACCTAAACTATTGCTCTGCCCATCAGAAAAAGAGGAATGAAAACCAGCCATAGAACAGTATACTGATTATTCCTTATTTTACTCTTTTCAAAAAATTCCGTTTCTTATTAGCACCAATTTGCTTTAACAGAAGACTTGTTGATCCTGCGAAAGTATAAGGATGTACCTACTGCCACTCTCATGACTGGTGTCTCTGGCATCAGTATCCCTTGAAAGTAACAATACAGCATTGAATATGTCAATGATGTTAGTAACTGGAATACAGATATTTAATAAGTAGTTGAAAAAAAAACCAAAACGGGATTAGGATGGCATCATGCATTAGTAATGCACCAAATGGTAAAAAAAATAAATGGGGGTGGTATGAGTGACAGAACACCTGTTTGAAGATAATGATACTTTGGTAAAAGAGTTCCTACATACACCTGGTGCTCTTCCACAGATCACCAGGATGTTATTTATCTATGGGAGATTATGCTGTGCAATATGCCATATGATAGGATTATGTGTTTGAGAACAAAACCCTAGAGACACAAAAGGCAAAAATAAAGTTTTTGTCCACCTGACTGCATAGTGAATCATAATGGTTTGATCAATTGTCTGTTAGCTATTTTCAAATTTTGAACTTTTTATGTAATCAAAATGTTTATAATCAATTAGATAATCAGAGTGATATTTTGGGGTTTTTTCCAATATACATGCTTTGAAGTTTAGATGCTGAAAAAAGCATCAGAAGTAAAGGTAAAGTAAATGGACAACAACAAAAAGAAATAATTTTTCTTATTTCCTTAAATACATGGGTGCACAGGCACAGAAAGGCCTCAGAGCCCTAGCTTCCTAGATATATATGGGTTCTGGTCCTCATATAAAACCTCACTGTGTTTGCTGGGACAAATTAATTTTTTAATTATTTTATTTTTCCTAAAAACTCAATATTTCTTCTCAAGAAAACAAAAAACCCACAACAAAATCAGGGACTCAAATGGGATTGCTGTAATTAACTTCTGATAAAAATATTTGCGGAAATTTTTTTCACATTAATAACTGTAAATTTTAAGTTAGTTGAATTGAAAGTAATGTGTGGTAACAGAATTTTGAAACATTTTTTTATGTGTGCTCTACATCACTGTATGATGAGAAACGGAGAGATTTGAAATAGACTGACTATACGTATGAAGCAAATTCAGTGGAGTTCAAAAAGGATTAATTGTCCAAAGATATCTGCTAATTGAAGTTTGCAACTCTTCTAAAGGATATTTCCCTTGCAGTGACCTGCAACACATACAAAGAACTTCTGTGAGCCATTTTTGTTGTTGAGTGTGTTTGGAAGCCCACCTGGGCTGATTTTTAGGTCCCTCACTAATAGTACTCAAGGCCAAATTTCAGACATGTACATCTTTTCCCTGGAAAATCTGAAAAGGACTCCAAGAAAAAAAAAAGAAATCAAAAAATGAAAGTGAAAAGGAGTTTCTATGAGTACCCTACAGCTCTGAGGAGAAGTGTTGGTACCCTGAGGGAACACAAGATATGATTTACTCTGGATTTAAACAAGGCAGAAAATGAATGTTTCATTTTGCTTTTGAATTAGTTTTATTAAACAGTTCATGTAGTCACATATTCTGTGTGCCATTACATGACTTATACTTTCCGTGAATAAAGTTTCAATATTTTCAGCTGAAAATATTGGGATCTTTCTTCCATAAGATGTGTCGAGATGAATGGAAAATAAATACGAAGCAATGGGAATGAAAACCAGGAATTTTAATTCAGTATCAATTTCCACTATGCTAGATCACTCTTTTAATCAGTTCACACTCCAAAAACAAACCACAGTAGTATTATTACTGGTTTTCAGTTCCCTATATCTGCAGCAGAGATACGTTATCTCTTCAGATGCCCTAATACTTTGTCATTTTCCTTAAGAGAGGAAAAGAAGTATGTGTCATTTTGAGAAGTTGATCCCTGTGGTGTAAAAACAACTAGCTCTTTGGCATCCTCAGTGCTTAAACACAAATTCCATTATCACACCTCAGCAAAAATGTATAATAACTACATAGAGAGAAAGGATTTGTCAAAATTCTTTAGAAGGTTGACAGGAAAACCAGAAATAGGTGGTTTTTAAAATATTATCCTGAAACTTTTTAGCTAAGCTGAAAGATAGCCAAGAATTTAAGACATTTTTGCTGTTAACATTTTCTGTCACTTAATAGTAATTACATTAATGAGTCCCATATTTTGCCTATGCTTCCCCCTTGAATACATGGAACTACTACCGAGTAAGGGGGAAGTTTATTTGTGTGTACATACCTATCCACACATGCATCCCTCAATATGTTTAGGGAATTGCTTGTGTAATTCTAAATAGGATCGTTGAGGTAAAATTCCCAGTTACGATTCATAGATTGTTTGGGTATTTTTAAAATTTTTATTTTAAACCCTTATTTTCTTGTAAATTATGTCTCTTATTATATTATTTTATACGTGCAATTACTCTAAACAATTTATTTGTGGAGATACTGAAAGATCTGTGGGGAAACTGACATGAAATTGGTTCCCTAATTGCTTCACTCTATATTTTTTGTCTGCTTACATGCCTAGACAAAGGTATAATAGATGTCGAGAGTAATTCTTATGAGTATGCTCAGACTTTTTCTTGTATTTAAAAGTGAAGCTTTCAGCTTCTGAATGTTAATGCCGGGATCTATCCCAGGAGGTGGATATGAAGTGTCAGTTCTGTTCACTCCAAACAATGGTGAAAAGAGCCATGGTGTTCTGAGCGCATGTAGATATTCCCAGTGGTATTCTTGACAACAACATTCCTCTACTCAGAAACAACATTTTGCCCTGCATGTGACATTTACATAACTTACAAATTTTACCTATGGTCTCTTGGTTTAATTTTGTTCCAGCCTCATGAGGCTTCATAGAAATGAAGCCACTCAGACATGAACTGAAAATATAATGTACAAACAGGTATTTTCAGGACTTCAGAATGGCTTTAGGACTCAGGTGGTGCAATTCTACCAAAGAAGAGGAGACCTAGAAAATGTGCATGTTCTCAGACTTTGACCCCTTGCAACAGACTTCTCATCTAATTGCCTATGTACTTTTTGAAAGCAGAACTCAAGTTTTTAGTGTGTGCTAATATTCCCCTGGCTATTCTGACCACAATAGTTATTAAAATTTTGTGATATTGTAAGACTTGTTTTCATTATGTTTTTTTATTAATATATTTTTGGTTGTCTTTAACATGATTTAAAATAAATTGATACATGAATTACAAAATCCTGAAAAAAAAATGGTTTTCTCTTGAGGTTGTAGGAATGTAGGTTAAGGGGTAATTTTGCTAAAGCCCATGTCAGCCCAAGCCTTCTGTTTAAAGGAAAAATTTTTAAATTGTCGGTTCTTAATATATCCATATATTTAATCAGAATTTCATAAAATATGATAAAAATATAACCTCTAAATAAAACAGTCCAGACAAAGCAATCCTTTTAAGACAAACATTGCTTTCCTAAGTGGAAAAATATGCTTTCACATCAAAAAAATCATACCATTCCAGAAGTATATGTCCCACAGAGTCCACACAGGAACATATAAAAATATAATCTTTTTCTTTCTGAACTTTTGATATGCTGTCATTTCTGTGTCTTCCTTGATTGTTCTATTGACATTAATTTCTTTCAGCTTCATGACAGCAATTCAGTGCTGCTTGTAAGTCCCACCTTAAACTACACTCTTCAGAAACCCACCTCTTAAAACACACACAATTATATAAATAGAATAAATATTATACTGAATTTCTATTTGGTCATCTAGAAGTTTTTTTCTACCTCATAGGCAACTATTAGAAGCAAAATTAGTAGTTTGACCAAAGATAACTTCACAGACCTACATCTGGAAAAGTTACTGGTAGTATAGTTCGGCCACATTTCCTTTGATAATTAATCCATGTTAATATTTAGATATGTAAGGAGTGAATTGAAATCCATTACTACTGTTACTTATTCTCTTTTCTTGGATTGTATAAGTACCAAATTTATTTGGTTGGAAACCAAGCTAATTTCTCAGTCGTATGCTCTTTTTGCAGAAGAACTATTTCTACTGTACCATCTGCTACTTTGGGAGTGAGACCTATCTAAAGCTGCAGATATAAGCAAACTACTTTTCAGGATGATATTCCTCTGCAAAATACCTGGATTTATTTACTTGTGTAGATAAAACACTGGCACATGTCCTCACCAGGACAAAACAGCTATATGTTCTATTGCAGCCCAAGTTTTCTGTTCATTCCTTAAAACAGATGGAGGAATAGAAAGCCATTAAATTCACTGTTCAGTGTACATAGGTAAGTAATGGAACACACCAGACAGATGAGAAGAGCAAGGTGTCAGCCTCACCAGATCATCAGCATGGTTCCTGTATAGAACAATCCTAGAGGATGCAAATAACCCAGCCATTCCAAGAATAGCCTCTGTGTACATGAGTGTGTTTTATCCTTTGAAAAAGTGAGAGACAGAATGGCAACAGCTTAGAGGGAGATAAAGAATTACACCTTAGCAGTTTGTTACTTGGTGCTGTTTTTACCAAAACCACAGAATTTGCTGTTTTTACCAAAATTGCTATTTTCCCAGGTACAGAATTACCTTCAATGAAGATTTCAATTGGCTTCCGTGCCTGTCTACATATTTACAGCTCACATCTGAATAATTTTCATAGATGTGTTGTCACATATGTAAACATCATTAAAATGAGTGAGTTTATTATATTTATTTCCATGCACTGCAGTAATCTACTCCATGCTCTTAAATCTTCTGGATTTTATTTCTTAAAGAAAAAGGCATTCATTTCATATCTTGGGGTATGGAAATGAATGGTTAGTTGGCTTAAGATGTACAGACAATTCAATAAAGAATTCATCTCCCTACTTGAATTCAGTTTAACAATTACTAACAGAATTACCATTAGAGTGCATGCTAATGAGAATACCTTGATAGAATCAAAATTAATTGCTTTAAAATTTAAAAAAAAATCAAGAAAAAATATCTTATTCTGATAGTAAAACGAAAAAGACAACTCCTCATAAATTTATATTTCTGATCTTGGTTTCTATTAATTAATTAATGTGAAATATAGCAAAAATCATAATTCATTTTTCTTTTCTGCAAAAGTTTCTATTATCTTGACTGAAACCACTTACCAAACACTGAAGTAATATATTTCCTTTTTAAATATAAAACATACACACTTTAAAATTTTAGGATTTATTAAAGTCCTTAGAAGATAAAACAGTGGACCTATTTTAAAACATTTTATGCAGATATATACGCATCTAAGATATTGCTTTTGAAAATTATATTTAACATTGCATGGCCATTTGTCTGTGTTTTCTAAAAACTTAAATGATGTGTTGACTATAAGCAGAAAATGAGAGTCAAACCTCTGTAAATACAAGCTGAATTGTAAAAAAAAAAAAAAACAACCAAAACAAAAACAAAGAAAGCAAAGCCACAACAATGTGTCAGGACATTTAACACCATAATTTTCATCTCATTATTTCAGGTCATTATATGCTAGCACTGTTCTTGCTATCATTTGTCTCTAATATCTCAACTGCTTGAAAGACAAAAATCTCTTTCAATTATTGATTTAGTAACCTTGAATGCTCCAAAAAAAAAAAAAAGAAGAAGCCATGAAAGTAAATGTATAGCATTTATTTTACTTTCTAGGATGTTTAATCTTATCAGATGAATTTTAGCTTAATTTTTAAATAGGAATATTGTATCTGTCAGAAGTAGACTGGCTCCTATTTGAAGGTTAAGAAAGATAGGAAGTGTGTTAAAAGCATTTTAATACCATCTGATAAAATATCTGAAGGCTAATCCAATGAGGATTTCATTATATGCAGTCATTTACAGAGACATTCAATAAGTTTAACTAGGTATAACACTCTGCACATTTCAACAGAACTACTTCTTAATATATTGTTTTAAGGAAGATCAGAATAACATAACAATCTAGTCTCAGATGTTTTGGGAGGTCAGCAGTCTGCATAATACCTTCTTCAAAGAATAAATTATTTGCATAATTTTTCCTAGTGTTTGATTACTTGTTCTGTTAAACTTTTATCTCTGTCATGTAGACAATATTGTACAAGGAATTACTAGGCATGAGCTCAGAACCATCAATATGAGGAAAGACTAGGATTTCAGTGTACTTTCCAGTAGTGAAGATTTCACTTAGATTCTAATCTACATTACATCTGTGTAAAATACTGAAACATAGCAAAGATGTACTGGGCTAATGAAGGGCTGAATGGGGCATGCCTTCAACAAATTGAATTATAGATGACAGGGTAGTAAAGGATTAATGTGATTTAAAAGGTTAGGAAAGACTAGGCTATAGTGGCACAAATCCTTCTCTGTGGTTGAGAATTGTCCTGAAAGCAGGGTGAGGACGGCAAGTTTATGTTTCCCAGTCCCAAAGCAAGCTGTGAGACAAGGAAGTCATAAAATGAAATTTTGAGGACTCATCAATACATTTTAATAGAAAATTAACTACATCCAGAAATCAAACTAAAGACTGATGAAAGCTTTTCTGGTAAACTTAGCACAGGATTAGTAGATATGAGAATCCTTCCTTTGTTTGATTTCATTATTTCTTCGAAAGCAGAAAGTCAAAATTTTTGAAACTGTTCTCTTTTGTTTGTACAGGTCAACTTTAAAATCCAGAAGCTATAATGAGCAATATCATCTGTAACCATCAGTCTAGTAGTTTATGAAGGTATTGCTCCATTAAAAACAGTTGATTGGTTGCTATAATCTTTTCTTATTCTTAATCAGAAAGTTGATTTCAGGAGCATCAATGTACCTATAGGAATATATTCATCTGCCAGAAACTGTCATAACATCAGCTAATAAATTATTTTATGCTGACAGTTGTTACAACCCCACTGCTCAAGCACTGGAAGATGAGGGAATAAAGCACCAGGAGATAAAATTGATTTTTTACCCTTTCTGCTAGGTAATAATACTGAACATCCATCTTAACTTTTAAGATCAAGGTTAGAAGCTAATATACAGCTGAAGGCAGTGGGGGGGAAAGAATCCTCCAGATCAATATTATGCATTATAAACCACCTGCATGCAGACAGTGTCAAAACTAATACTGTGGCTACAGTATGAAACTGGTAACATCAATTTAGCACTACCTTTCTTGGAGTTAACATGAGAATGTTACATTGCAGACTGCCAGACTGTTCTTTCACTGAATTAGTGATATTTTAGTCAAATGACGAAGTCCAGTGAAACATTAACATTAAGGATGTTGATTCACGTGTTTGCATGAAGCTTGCACTATACAGCATTTCCTCACAAATCTCTGTCCCTGTTTCTAGTCAATGCTTATAGAAATACATTTTTCTCTAAAACAAACCCTCTGCACTATACATTAGGAGCCTCTGCCTAAAACCTAGAGGCTCAAAACTAGATACTCCACCTATTACTTTTAAGAGGTTCTCATTTGCAAAACACTTTTTTTTACCATGAACTCCTTTCATAAAAGCACATTGAAGCATCTTGGCACAGTACAATAGATTGATAATATTATTCTCAGGTGATGGCATGATGAAGGGCTTTCTTAGCATAGCCTTTTCTGTTGTCCATTGGGTTGGTCACTGGCAAAATGCATGAACTCTCAGCTGTCTCTCTTTTCTACCGTGCCCGTATGTCAGACTAGGTTACATGTCATGTTGAAGAAAGTGACAATGATCAGCAGTCAGAAGCAAAAACCTCTGAGCATCTGGGACCATATTTATTTAATGTATTTCTCCCATCCTGGTGCTTTCTGTGTTTCTGTAAGGTTTACTGACAGGTAAATGTTGCTGAAATACAAGTTATGGCAAAGCTCTTGCATCTTCCCAGGCAAGAATGCTTACTCAAAGCCCTTGATCTCTGTTTAGCAAATTTATTTGTTATTCACCATCTGTCACAAATCACTCAGAGCAAAACTGTGGCCTCAGGCCTCTTCTGAGTCAAATAGGAACCACACGTGCACCCAAACCCAGATGCAGATAAACCCTTAGTCTTCAACTAAAAATCTCCCTTCATCACACTTCCTTCATTTTTTAAAAAAACTGAATTATTAAAAATGGAATGAAATTCCCTTTATGATGGGACAGATATAAAGCATTTTTATACTGTTTTAAGTTTTTACTTTCCTTATTTTAGCTAGCCCCGTAACTCAGAACTTGGCCCTGTCTGAAGTATTCTAAAGCAGCTGCTTTGTTTATTTACTTAGTCTTTTGACTTCAGATGAATTTCCTGCTGTGCATGGCAGTAGCAAGAGTTGGAAAAAGAAGGCACAAAAACAAACCAAATGAGCATACGAGCTGATAAAAAGACTTTGATTTTCAGATATGATATTTTTGTTGGTTCTCTAAACAACTGTAAAAACATAAACTAATGCTGATGGCTAGCATAAATTGCTTTTATTTATTTGGCCTATAGCTGTAAGCACATCAAGTTGAAAAATAATTTATATATTATTTATGTTTCTACAGGAGAAGTGTATATGAGGGTAATATGCTAATTAGAAGTGATCAGAACGGTTGTGAATACATTTTTTTTCAGTGAATTTTAATGATTTATAAAAAGAGAAACTTTGGAGGAAACTGCTTTTTAGCAAGTAGTGATGTGAGACATTCATATAGGTTATTACCTTTAAAAAAGTTGTTTTAAGTGTGAGAAAAATGAGACAAGAATTCAAATGACTTTGCCAAACAATTCAAATCATGCCTTAATAGAGGCTAGAAGTTTCTTATTTATTTGATTGGATCATTATTGATAATGCAGGGCAGCATTGGACTAACAATTATGGAAGACGTTACAAAGACTGTAGCTATGAAAAAGTAAAATCTAATTTCATCTCCCAGTGAAAATAATAAATTAAGGAAGCAGTAGTATTTTTTTAAATCAAAACAATAATACGGAACTTTTATTACAAAGGTAATAAATTTCTAAATTCTAATGTCTTCATTTAAGTTTGCAATATATTCTTTTCTTCCAGGCAATCCCAGATGGGAATAGAGAGGAAAAAAAAAAAAAAAAAAATCAGAGTGACTTAATGTTCCATATGTGATAGAAATGTCTATTTTATTTTAAAATTGTTAAAAATAATAAAAGAGAATATTTTAATGAATTTACAGCTGAAGAACATGAGCTTCAGAATTTGAAGTGACCTGCCTATAACATGACTCAGAGTTGGTCAATGGCAAAGGCAAAGCTTAGGATATCTCATTCTCAGACCACTGTCTTATGACTGTACCATTTTGCCAAATAATGAAAAATACCATTACCTGCCGTTTAGCATAAAGTGGCAAGATATTTAGTCTTTGTCTCTTTCCTTGTACACTCATAGTTCTCAACTTCCTAATTATTCTTTTTGCAGCCCTTCATTTTCCAGTATCTGATGTTTGGCCCTTATGTTCCCTACTTGATTTCACAGTTTATTGGTAATGAATCTCCTGCCCAGCTGGACCAGATTCTTGGTTTAGGAGTTTTTCCATGCACCTTTCTAGTTAGGGGCATCCTTACCTTACTGAAGAGATGTTTTTGTGCAGGAGGGTTGGGGAGTTGCACCCAGAGAGGGACCTTCTGAGTATAAATTTGCTATTTTTCTTGAACTGCCTTCTCTTTTGAGATGTTAACATTTCTTCAACTTTCTAATCTTTTAACTGTATTTTAGCAAAAGGGGGAGAGTAATAATTATAAGACTCCCAACTTTTATTTGGAAAGCCAAGCAATGGTTTCATGCCAATGCAGAAGTCCATTTTTGTCCTTTGGAAACAGTACTGTGGGTGACTCACATGTCACTGCAAAGGCATCAGAAAGATTAGACTCATAAGGGAACAATTACCTGCTCCTACAGCAGTGCAGAAACCATTTTCCTATTAAAGATTAGGCATTAACAACAGCCCAGGAAAACAAAAGAAACCAAACAGAAACACCCCCCACACACACACACAAAAAAGCCCCAACACTTTTAGAACAGAAGTTCATTAACCCATTAATCTTTTCTTTGTATCCTATGCATGATACTTGCAGACTGTTGCAAGTGGATTATTATAATTGGTTTCAATTACTCCATTATTTCCACCAGAGCAGCTACAAATCCTCTCTTCTATAGTGACATCTAACGTGGTTGAGGGGATGTCTAAATTAATGTGTGTTCTCATAAATTATATCCTATTAAAAATAAAAAAAAGAAAAAGCTGAATATATGGCAAGCAGAAAAGTAACTGGGCATAATTTTTCACAACTAGGTAGCACAAAAAAGAACAAACGTCTCTGGCAAGATCATAAGCAGAGACAGTATTCCTGTGACCACTTCAGTCTGGTAAGTCATTTGCAGGAGGTTTTCTACTAATTGGAAACAAATTAGCACTGTCTGGAGAAAACAGTGAAACATGGAACTCTAATCTCCTACTAGAACATGTCATGCATATTATCTAGAAGGTTTTGAACATTTTTGTGTATAGCTATTATTTTTTTCTTAGCCTTTCATTATTTCATTTTGCCTCTGGGGTTCCACTTTTAGTTAGACATTATTCCTATTTGCAAATCTTGAACTGTTGTGAATTAATTAAGAATGTTAATTACTGTACAGCTAATGTCACATTTGATACCTTCGGGATCGTATTTTGGAAGTTTATCGGAATTTAAATTTTTTTCATTTCTTGTTGTCTCTGTTGAATGTGTAACATAAGAGAAATGTTTGATCTGTGCACATCTCATGAGTTTGATATTTTGTAAATAACCTGTCTGGGATCTCTACCTATTTTAATTCAAATTTTCTGTGTGGGTGGGTAGAAGACATTTGCATAAACTCTGGAATTCTATTGTTCAAATGTAGATGGAGAAATATTTAAAAAAAACCCTGTAACATTCTTATGCAATGTGATAATGTGGGTGTAACTGTGTGTGTCATAGCATAGGCATTATTGGGAAGGTGTTTGAAGGGTAAAGTCAAATATCTACAGAATCATTAAATGTGGCCAACACCTAAGTCTTCCATCCTTAGAGGTACTACACTTTAAGCAGAAGTGGTACAGAGATGCAGGATAGGTTAACTGGAATGTAAATATATTTTAATTCAAATAGTGCTGGAACCACTACTCTGTAAATATCTTTCTGATAGTTTTGCACATTTGAGAAACCTTTTGTCTAGGTAGCCTCACTACAGAGATTCACATGTTCAACAGAGCTGAGGTCTCTTAGAGACTAGTGTATATCAAAGAAAGGACAGCATTATTGGAATATCCATACCAAAATCAGGACTTTTGGAAACTTAACTACTTATGAAAGGATTTATTAGGGGTCTTTTAGGTCTTTTTGCATGTGGACGTGTGTGGACATACACTGATATTCACACATCTTTGTGATCTTACATGCTAAATGTTCATAATTATTCTCAGAAAATATATTTGATTATATATTGGAAAATTTCCTCTATTGGTTTAGGATTTCATTTTAAGTTGTTCTTCATCATTTTATGAAGAGAATCTTGCTGGTGTCAGTCTTTTTCACAAACTTTGCAAAGAAATGTCCCAAGTTATTCACTATGTCAAAAAAACCCCAAAAATCTAAAAATAAAACAATCATTCCCTTATTTTTGGATATTTAACTTCAGACAACTGAGACAGAAATTTACCCAAAATGTGAAACACAGAAAGTAAGAAACACTCTTTGTAAAGTTGTTCTCAATGCACATACAACTGAAATTCGGAGTCTTATTTTATTGCTATGCAATAACATAATTTACAAAATAAATTCTTAAAGGTAAATTACATAACTGTACATTTAACAATGAATACCAGAAGATACCTTAGTGTTTTACACCTGTGTGATCATTACTGACATATCTTCAGACAAAATGTCTGGTGTTGAAAAGCTTATTCAAATGCTGAAAACTACTTGTCATTTACTATGCAACCAAGTAAAAAGGCAAATTAGACAGCTACACTGATGGTAATGTATCAGTACTATACAGAGAGAATGAATGCAATAAAACTAAATTGAAACGGCCTTCTTTCTCTGCCTGGGGCCAGGTTCACAACTGAACACAATTGCTTTGTCAAGAAAAAACTTACATTACGTAACACCAGGAAATTCCAGCTTTAAGACATTTCGTTTGAGATTTTAACTATGCTAAAGCTCTGACTTCAGAGCTTCTACATTAGATGACTATTATTCTATTAATAATCTATTAGAGCTTCTACAAGAAGGATTATTGCTGTCAGAGATTTTATCTTTACAGCACAAGGTGAACACTTCTCAGCAAATTTGGGAAATCTCATACAAAAATCTTCTTAGAAAGTCACTGGTATTTTTAAGGATGTTAAAAAACTCACTTGTAAAGAAAATACATTTGTGGATTCTGTCTAATATTCTTCTCAAAAAATACTGAAAAAATTGATCAGTATTGTATGCCATAAATCCTTATCTCTTTTTCTTTTGTTTATTAAGTATGGGATTTTTCTAAAGAACTAAGTCTTAGTCCAGAAAAGAGTGGATTCCTTACTAAGTTTTTTCTAGAAAAGTTCAAATTAATGCCTGTTTTGAAATCAGAATATTGAAAAGTGTCAATTTTGTGGCTTCATAGTGGATAAAGACTATTACACCAAAATAAAAATACCCTTGAAAAAAAATTGCATGACAAGTTTTTAAAGTCTAGCACTATAATACAATCACACAGCTGCTGCAAAATATTTCCTGTAGATTTTCTTGCTTTCTTTTTCACTTCTTTTTGATTAGAAGTAAGATGAGTCCTAAGTAATGAAGGACCACAATAACTGCATTGAATTTGTGTTATTTCTGTAGTCATGATTTTTCCTAGCACAGTGTAGGGCTCTGTCCTCCTCACTTCCTGACCACTGTATCCCACACCTCTGCTGGAATCAATGGATCTCACACTGACGAGTGATGGGGTTTCAAATATTTTTTATTTTCTTTCCCACGAGTTTTGTGACTGCTGTTGTGTTTACTCATGTGCTTCCCAACCAGCAAGGGAGCTTTTTTGACAGACACTCTCTCCTCTCTCCCCAGCAGTGCTAGGGTGGATTCCCCACATCTTTTATATCCCTTTTCATGTCTTCCTCTGAGCTAATCAGGACTGTCAGAGAAGAAGTTCATGTCAACTTCAAAGCTAAGTGAAAAAGGGGTTGCTTCTTTTTTCACCTTCCTTTTTTGCATCTGTAGTTACTTATCACTGTCAACCTTTGATAAACATGTATTTGCCCATATGTTTGCTACAAAAACTTTTTGAGAAAAGCTCCCTCTAATATTCATTTTATGAATCAAGACTATTTATTTCTCATTTGGAAAGTAGTAGTTTTTAGACAGCCAAAAAAGGTTTGCTTTCTGGTTTATTATATGCACACTACTATTGTTATTGGTAAAATTGATAGGTAATAAGATATAAATATTAAATATAACTGTTAACAATATTAATTGTTAAACAGTTATAATTAAATATCAACCATAACACCAGTTTACAGACTTTAATATTGCTTCTAAATGCTATTCTTAGTTCACAAGAAGGATTTGAAATGTAATTAATATCTCAGGAGATAGAAATTCCTTGGAAAGGGGAATTAAGCTATGTTGTTCCACTATGCATCATACCGGTATTACTACTTCCACAGATGCAATGTAGACAATATTATAGTAACTTTCAAAGTCTTGATAATAATAATAATAATAGTTTTATGGGGAGGGTTTCTGGTACTATTTTCCTAAAAATAATGACTGGTGTTAGGGGGTTTTGTTTCATTTGAAAAAGATAAACTGTCCGTGTGAGTTAAGAGTAAATCTTAAGCTCCAGAATACTGAAAATATCCTGGACACCATCAGGAACTTAAAGGATCCAAAGGCTGGTGAATATTACACTAGATAAATACTTCTTTCTACTCTTCCAAAAAGTCATTTAACTACACCAACAAATTGTCAGTTTCCCAAGAGCAACAAAAATTTTACCCAAGACCCAAAGTGAAACAAATTAGTTACAAATTAAGGAAGGAAAAGAAAGACAACAAAAACTCTTCCAAGAATCAAAAATGAACTAAGAAGATTTTTTTTTTCTACTGCTATACCTAAAAATATAGACCTATTCTTTGATATTAATAGTTCCTTTTCCATACCCCATAGAACTAAAAAACAGAAAGGAAAAAAAAAATAGAATCCAATGTCAGGGACTGTGAAAATGGATGACTGCACAACATAGAAGAAGATCCGGTTCAAGATCTTCTAAAGAACCTGAATATGCACAAGTCCCTGGGATGTGATGAAATGCAACTGAAGGTCCAAGGGAACCAAGGGAACCGAGGGAACCAAGATGTTAAGCTGATAATCCACTGTCCATCATATTAGAAAAGTAATGGCAGACTGGTGAAATTCCCACTGACTGGAAAAGGTAAAACTTTAACCTCATTTTTAAAATGGTAGAAAAAGGAAGACCCAGTTACATACAGGCTGGTCAGTCTCACCTTGGTGCTCAACAAGATCACAGAGCAGATCCTCCTGGGAACTATGCAAATGGACATGGAAAATAAGGAAGTAGTTTGTAACAGCAAACATGGCTTCATTAAGGGCATGTAATTCCTGACCAATTTAGTGGTCTTCTAAAACAGCTCTTAGGAGTGGTGTCATCTACCTGGACTTGTGTAAAACATTTGACATTGTACCACACAACATTCTTCTCCCCAAAATGGATGTTGGAGTGGATTTGACAGGTAGACTGCACAGTGGGTAGGAAACTGGCTGTATGGTTATAATCAGAGTCGCAATCAATGTCTTGAAGTCCAGGTGGAGAGCAGTGACAAGGGCCATTGCTCACGGGCTGGTGCTGGGACTGGAACATTTTAACACCTTTTGCCAGTGACATGGACAGTGGTATCAAGTGTACCCTCAGCACTGATGACACTGAGCCATGTAGTGCCATTGACATGCTGGAGTGAAGGGATGCCATCCAGAGGCTTGAGAGAGCCACCTGTAGGAGCATCATGAAATCCAACATGGCCAAGTACAAGGTTCTGCACATGGGTCAGGGCAATCCCAAACACAAACACAGACTCAGTGATGAGTGGAATGATGAGCAGCTCTGAGAAGAAGGACTTGGGGGTGTTGGTGGATAAAAAGCTGCACATTATCCAGCAAAGTGCATTTACAGCATAGAAAGCCAACTGTATCCTGGGCTGCATCAAAAGAAACCTGTCCAGCAGGTCAAAAGTGGAAATTGTTCCCCTCTGCTCTGCCCTGGTGCGATCCCAGAGGGGCTGCTGCAGTAATTCAGTTATATTGGTAGGAATTAAATATAAAGAAAAAAATTTGCTCATTACAGTACATCATTCATCCTCGGTAGTGACAGGCAGTATGGGATCGTGAAATCCAAAACTGGTCAGAATGTATATGCCTAGGCAGGTGGAATTAAAATTGCACTTTCTTATTTCTTATTGCTTGAGTGTGCAACACTTTTACAATCAGCTTTTAACAGAATGCAAATGTAGAAATATGCTTGTATATGCCTTTGCATTCATATATCTACCTCTGGCAATATTAGTAATGAAAGCTGCTAAAGATTATAGCAAATTCCATTGTTGAAAATGGGTTATTAAGGAAATTAATTAAGGGGTGTACACCAAGAATGAGTTTTTTTCTGTTTAATGAAAACTATCTCTGCTTCTCTAAATGTTGTTAAAGTGCTATCTTTCCCTCTTTTGTGGGAATGGCCAATATCACACAATCTTGCAAAGACCTCTCAGTTTGTAACTACATACTTACATCATAATTACACAAGAGCAGTTTCTCTTTATCCTCTCTTTATCCTGGCCTTTCTTTGTCTGCCATTCTTTGCCTCTTTCATAAATAAGAAAACATACATCTTAACTTGTTCCAAGTCTTAAAAGCACTCCAACTGTGGGATTTGGCTTTAGCTCATACTCTCTGATTCTCAGTTTTAAAGCAAAAGAGCTAGCCCTACAGGAAGGAAATAAAATAAAAATAAAATAAATAGAAAAAAAAGAAAGCTGATTGTTTGGTTTTTGTGAATTCTTGAGTGAAGGGGTGAGAGATGAAAATATCTAGTGTCTAAGTGCTATATAGAATTGTACATGCATAAAACTAGTATCTAAATGCATGGATGATAAATGAGATCCCTAACATGATGAGTATTTAAAATACTTTCAGTGAGTCTGAAAGTAGAAAGTCTCTTTGTTATGTCTTCAACACAAATACAGACTTTTCAGATGGGATGAGGCAACATTCCAGAGCAGATTAGCACATTTGGTCTGCAGTGCTTCATGATCTTGACTTATGAACTCAGTGAACTCAAATTCTGTTAACACTGCCACAGAATCACAATGAAGGCAACATAACTCCACTATCAGAAGCTTAAATATTGTGGTTTTAAATAATGTTCATTTTAACCAAAAAATTCCCTACTGGAGTATTCCATGTATTTTATTCATGGTGAACCAAATGAGCTAGAAGGATTGCCATTGTGGTTAAGCAGTAAGAAATAATTTTATTTTAAAAACACTGTGATTAGCTTTCTGGGTGGGTGGAATGGTGGGTGTGAGCAGCTCTAGATGAGTGCATGTCTATGTAGACACAACAATGTGGTAGCCAAAGCCAAGAAAATTAAATGTCACATTTTTCTATCCTTAGGAGTTTTATCAAATGTGGAGGCAAGAAATATTGCTCAAACCAAAAGAAGAAAAAACCAAAAACAACTACACTAGACAAAATTGCTATTACATATAGCAGTTTCCTCAGGGTAGGTATTCCGTGTGCTTTTTTATTGCATAGTGCCTGAATGAAAATGGTGCAATGTAATGATAAAAATATATGAAAGGTTTAAATGCTTTGATACTATTTAGCTGATGCATTAGTGGCATTATTTTAGAATAAAAGAAAGAGCCTCTATTCTGCCACAGAAATGTCCCTGATGGAGCACACAGGCAAAGCAGTATGTGGGAGGCTGAGGGCTATCCTATGCCTGTCTTCCTCGCAAAGGTTTTAAACTTTCACATCTTTACAATCTGTTATAGGATCAGCCTAGACTTTTTTAAGATATACTTAACTCCTATTGTTAAATATAATAATAATAATAGTAGTAGTAATAACAACAACCAACATGAGGCAAAACTATGAGAAATATAAATAGATATAAAATATTTATTAACAATGTTACATTGACAACTGATATGTTTTAGTGTGCTCATATCGTACAAATACTTCAAACAATTCTCACAAATCAGGAATCAAAAACCGATTTCATTTTAAGATGATTTGAATTTGTAGCTGGTAATTGTAAGATAAAAAAAACAAAACAATACCCTTTGACATAACATTTATGGTCATGGGACTCCTGAAGGGGAAAAAATAAGGACTTCTGAAGGTAAGCCAAGTATAGCTAGGAGAAACTAAAGAAAACAGGCAACTGTTCCCTGTACCCTGAGGCTCTTTGGAAAACCCTAGCTTAAGACACCTCTGAGGGGATTTAACATCATAGCATCTTAAAGATACCAAGATGGTGTGTATGAAATTCCCTGGCACTTTCTGCTGAACCCTGACACATTTAGAAGTTTATTTTTTTGTTGGATATGTATTCATGACTCAGCTATCTGTATTGGGAACTGAACTGGAAACATAACGTGATAAAAACTCTCTTGTGAGAGATCTTGCATCTGTATGTTCTTCTAAAATGTAATAGCTCTAAACACACTGAGACCAAAACCAGTGACAACCAGCCAACTAAAAAACCCTGAAACCTAGAGATACATTTCAGTTTGAATGATTAATTTATTATAAGGGAAAAATGCAAATGGAAATAAGAACAAAGATGATGTCTCTATTAGGGGAGACAGTGCATAGCTCTTTGGAACACGCTGAATGAAGTCTGGCTCACAAATCCCCTAGAGTCAGTAAAGTAAAAATGTGTACATAGAAAGGAAAATGTAGCCCTGCCACCTCATCGACAGTTTCACAGCTACATGAATTTCAAGAAAGTTATATTAAAGTCCAGACATGTTTAATTTAGTTGGTGGATTTTTCTTCATTGACTTCACTGGTGCCAGGGTCTTATGAGAATTGCCTTCAAAATATTTTCTAATGCTTACAATGCTAGTTAAAAACAATGTCTTTTTCACTTCAAAATAGAAAACTGATTTGACTTCTTGGAAATATTTGAGTGATCCAGCCTTGTTATATTGCCTGATTGTGTCATTTGTTTCTGGTACAACTGACAAGCCAGTCTAATGATCATCCACAGACGACAACTACAATGGACAGAAATCCAGAAATATTGTTTGTTATATTTGTACTAGTTTGAAAACAAACCAGTGGGAGGCACCAAGTCAGAATAACAATTTAATGGGGAAATTAAGAAAAAAAAGGCAGAAAACAGTGGTTTAAACTGACAGAGTCAGGATACAACCTGACACCCTGTTAGTGAGGGTGGTGGTAGCAGTCCGATAAGATGGTGGCTGCAGTCCTCCTGAAGTGATGGGCGTGGTTCTGTCAAAGCAGTGATCCAGTAGAAAGGGGCTGCCCTTCCTCTGAAAGTCCAGTGGTGGCTATGTAGCTCTTGTCCTCTGGGAATCCAGTGGAAAGGTTGCCTGTGGTGTTTGGAATCTCAGATTATATCCAGGATGAATGCTTGGTTCCTCCCTCTGGGTGGAGCATCTCACAATGGGATGATGAGTCATGAGGCAAGGCATTGATGGGCTCATCAACAGAAGATAGTCTGGAGGGAGGAGGTAAGGAAACACTGCCCCACCTGGTGTCAACAGCTCATGAGGATAGTAATAGAATACACTGCAACCCAGGACAATACTGAAGCTGTGAAATAAAAGCAGACCAGCAATTATTAAGAGCTTTTAAAGACAGTTTGTTGTTTAAGAATGACTGTTGCAACATAAACTCTAAAGTTCTTGAAGGATAAATAGCTACTTCAGGGAACATATCATATCTTGACTTAGAAAAATATTCTTTACTACCTCATCATCCCACGAGGTAAAGAACTCAAACATTTATGTTACTTCTGACACTTCTGTATAAATAATAAGCAACACATCACTGAAGTAAAATTTTTCAAATAACGAACTAATTCAGTAGATGACATTGATGAAAAAAAATATTCTGACTAAAATAATTGTAGTCTATTTCTTGAGAAACAATTCCAAAATGAAAAGCAAAAATTTTTATTTCTGCTGTTTTCAAAAGTATTTGCTGGATAGTATTTCAGTCCATGCTAGGCATTTTTAATCTATTATCCAGCAGAATCACAATATCTGTTACAGCTCTTTTGCTGTAACTTTTCTTCTCTGATCTCACTAGAATAAGCATTGCTATTTTCATAAGAAGTCACTTGAGCTTAAAAATGTCTCTGTGGACAAAGCCTTTTTGGTCCTTAAACCTTGACAACCTTGATCTTTACTGCATGTGTGATCTGGATAACTATGTTTTTTAGACAACAGTTGGTAATGAAAATGTGAATTTTTGAATGCACGTGTGAATTTCACTTCAGGTGGTGTGGGAGATTTGACAAAAATTTGGACCATAATGTATCCTTGTGTCTATGATTAATGAACTGTTAATCCTGAAGATGTAAGACTGATAATAAAAAATACCATAGGGGGAAAAAAATTAATCTTTAAATATTGCATCTACTCCTTCTCCCATCTATCAGATGGCAACAGATGCAAAATGGATTTTTCCCAGCTCTTCAGTCTTTGTAATTCACTACATACCTGTTTGGCCATCACTTCACAGATAATGCATTCTTTGCCAAGGATTTTCAACTCTTAACTGAGTAGGCTAACACATACAATAACGAGTGAAGAAGTTCACTGTTTGACCGATGAGTTAGAATTCCAGACCAAGTACTAATTGACTTCATCATGTTTTCCGGTGTCTGTGCTCTTCACAAAAACCTAGATACATTTTGTTGTATTTTTTTTCAGTGAGCTACCTTACATGGATTACCCCTGTTAGATATACAAAGAGGAAGTGTTGGATCCCTACAGAAAATGTTTCTTCTTAACAAATGAGAATACTGGTTTCTTCTTTTACTTGTCTTTTTACAGTGGACTTCAGCCTGCAAGTTCAGCACCTTTTCATCAGATGACAAGTTAATTTAAAAAGAAAAAAATGAAACAACAACATGAGATGTGAATAAATAATTTTAATGAAAATAGCCCATAGTCAAACTTTCCACTGTGTAATGCCATAACAGGTCAATAATACTTTAATTGGATTGCTGAATTACCTTTTATATTAAGGACAGTAACTTTTGCTAAATAAATGGAAAATTCATTGTTACATAAGTTTTTTCTTCAAATCTCTTACTTTATTTCTTTGAAATAAAGTATGTGAGTTTGAAATATAAATAACAAGGACAGGAACTGTAAATGTATTTTACAACATAAGAGCAAAAAAATTGTTAGGTCCTTTTTCACCACAGGTTGGTTACAGATGTTATCGCTTCACACTTGTAAAAAAGCAGGTGGGAGGTACATATTCTTAGTAGAAAAATAAAGGATCATTCCTAATATTATGGGAGACCCAGACAAGAATGTAACAGGGAACCAAGGAAAGTCACATTAAACAGCAGTTGTTTTGGGCTATTGTTTGAAGTGCCTACAGAGATTGCTAAAGTGTAGATCACGCTCGCTATCTTTGATACCTGGATTTTCCGAGCAGCTGCCTGAGCTCAGTGGCCTCGTGTGTCTGGCCCAGCTCCTGCCGAGCTGAGCAGCACCTCCACCTGTAACTGCATGACCCATGCATGCGGTAACTGTTTGCTGCAGAGAAAAGTAATGGAGTCACCACAGTGGCAGAAAACCTGGATTTTATTCTTAAATTTACCACTCATGAGGAGGGAGAGGAAGGAAGGAATTCTTTAGCTTGGTTTCCACTTCTACTGTTTATGAAGTGCATAAGCTCTTAAAACAAGAACCTCCTTTGACTGAAGGAGCACAGACTATCATTTGCTGAGCACTTTCAGAACTTATTTGTAACAACCACCAAAAATCTATTGAAAATCTAGCATATATTGAAAATCCCATGCAATATATGTGTAAAATACATGCAATTAGAAAACCTAAATTTCTGAATTCTTTAGTTATGTCTCCATGTCTGTGCAACTATAACTTAAGGTACCACAAAATAATGATCATCATAAATGTTTTTAACCTTTTTTTCTATTTTTATTTCTTTTTAATCGACTGTAAGTATAATTTTTGGAAATGCCATGTTTATAGTCAGAGACAACGATAGTAAGAAAAATATATTTTGGCTTAGTAATGTGTGCTTATCAATCTATCTATCAATAATATTTGTATTAAAAATAAATGTAATAGAAATGCAAACAAATAGAAATGCAAATAGACATGCAAAATAAATATAATAGGAATTTGTATCAAATACAGCAATCACATACAGTAAGTCTGGAGATTCAATGCATCAGCAGACTGTGCCTCCAGGTCCATGTAGACATGAGCAAGTTGCCTCCATCTCCTATTCCATAACATTTCTCAAGGGACGCCAGATAGAACCAGAGCATGCACAAGTGAAGGCTGAATGAAATGATTTATTCAGGTTAACAATATAGAAATAAAATTAAATCAGAGGTCAGACCAATAAAAGGACCAGCTTTAATAAGAAGTCAGATCTACCTATGCTTTTCTATTAATAAAATTGATAGCTTTTCAATATTGTATCTTGAAAAATGTGACTCTGAGTGACATGACTTTTCACCTTTAAATCTGAGGTGAAAATAAGAAGGTCTGTCTTTCATTAATTTTGCAGCTATATTTTGGAACTTTTTCTGTTTTGGCTGGCTGAACTTTCCTAAATTCCAGGAGGAAAGCTCCCTTTCCTGTCTTCTGCCATAAATAACATCTTTTTCTTAATGTATTTCACTATTCAGAACAGTTTCTAAGCCTGTTCACAAAGCTGTCAGGGCAAATGAATCACTCTCCCCTGATGTTTGTTATTAACAGATTGTGTACTGATAGGATAATAACCTCTTTCTTCATACATGAAAGGCATTCTTGTGAGCTGGATTACAACTTGAGATATAAAAGACGTGCTCTGTGGATAACTTCCAGGCTACTTTGCACCACATTGCTCTCCCATAATTTTCTGTTTGTTATCTTGAACGAGTGACAGTAACCACCGATCAGAAACTGAAATTTATGTGAAATGAGTACCACATGTACGATGTTTACTTCAGTCTGGCCAAAGCAGGGACAGATCATTATAGGCCACAGAACTATGTGTTTTAGGCTGTGTGCAATTTAATATCAAGTGCCATAACTTGAATATACAATAAAAAAAAAAAAAAGAGACTGGTTTGAAAAATAAACCTCTTGTCATATCATGTGTTAGTTTCCAGCAAGGTTTTGGGGTGGTTTTGTCAAACAAGTACTTATTTGTTTGTTTTAAGAAGTTAAAATGATCATTTGTCTTCTTTGGTGGATAACTGTACATGTTTTTAGTGTATGTAAGCTATTGGTACTTGATTGAAGATTTGAAGGAGAGTGGCAAAGGTTTTGCTAATAAAAAAATAAACTCCCTAAGATTGTTAGAAAGGGGAAGTGAAGATGTGAACGACAAATAACTTCAGCTAAAAGTGAGGTATTTCAATATCATGAGACCTTTCATTACAAGCTGGAATGGACCAGAGTTCAGACTTCATTTGTGCTTCTGCCATACCAGTGAAATATTAAGTACAAGACAGAGTGCATCCCTTCATTCCTGTAAATTGTTAGCATTTTGTGGAGATTTATGAAACCTTGCTTTGAGTAACTAAAGGGGATATTTAAATTAGGAATTTACTAGGCTTAAGTTCTCTTTGCAGTCAGTCTAATATGATAGACAACTAACCTCGAACTTGAATTATGAATTTAGAGCGTCCATTTCTCTAAAATAATATAGTCTTACAGCATTTGCACTCAGTTAAAGTGACCAAAACAATGTGTTGATCCCATTCTGAGTTTCACAGATGTTGCTGTTGCCTTAGTCAGTTAAAGAACCAGAAATCAAAATTTCAGGCAACATCTAGAAAAAAAAAGATATGAAGGCTGGTGGTACTTTTCCTAACATTTCTTAAGGGGAATACTGGTGACTAGCTGAAAATGTTGCAAATATATGAGATTTATGGATTTTTTTATTCTATGGATTAAAGACATAATTAATTTTTGTGTTTATTCTTTGAATGTTCCAACTCTGGACTACTTCAGTTAAAGCAGAAATATTTATAAACATGCTGTCCCAGGGCATACTGAGAATTGTAATATAATTATTTTTCTACTGCATTCTGTGTGAGCTTTGAATGAAATATTCTCTGTGATGTATTTTGTTCTTTCCAATATAATTCCAAATAGAAGCAAAGACATTTTTCCATCACATATATATTTTTAAGGCAAACTTCAATTAACCCTAAGAGGAGTTTCTTAATATGTTTTCAGGATAAGTCCTGAACCTGTTAGAAGTTCAGCTGCACAATATCACAAATTTGATATCTTATTAGTCTTCCGATGTCATGTCTGTGTCAATTACGGGATGTGAATGTAAACCTGAGGGATTTTTGATCTGTACTCCATTACTCATTAAAACCATCACCCTGTGACACACCCTCCTATTGATTCTTAATGGTCTTCTCTGAAATTCAGCTTTGGCTGACAAAATGTTTGAATTCCAAGTTCAGCAATTTAAGAAAACAATAAAGATTAACTTTTGTTATGTTGTTATATGTTGTTTTGCAGCTGTAAATTTGGAATGCTGAATGTACATTCTGATGAGTTCCAGTTCAGTGGCTTTCTTATATTAACCTTGACGTAAATTGAAGAGGTGATAAAGTGTCCTCTTGAATGCAGCAATACAGGAAGTTTGACTTAAGGATTTATACAGACGATATTCTTCACTCATATGTCAAAATAGAAGTCCATTAACATCAACGACAATTTTCAGATCCAGAACTTTTCTCATATGTTTAAATTCTGTGTTCTCATTCCAAGTATGTGTATGCACACAGATACTTCACATATATATATAATGCACATGTATTTTTGGGCATCTGCATATGTATTCATATAAACATAAAATACAATAATTTCACTGAAAACTTGAAAAATAGCACATAATTTCAGATATATTTCTCTTTCATTTACCTCTCAAGAGTATGACCTGATTTTATATGGGCCACAAACATAGAAGTCTTCATCTGTTTGCTTTGACCTGTCAAATGATAATATTTAGTATACTGGGTTATAGTCTTCTCTCAGTGACCTTAATATTTTTGTGAGCAGTTTCAAAACTGCATGTGTATGAAAAAGATCCTATATTCAAATAAATAAACAAACAACTACAAAAAACCTTTCTATTTCACTGCATTTTTAAGATGTTCGTTCTTCCTTGAGTACAAAAATTTTTCAAAACCACACACCCAAGAACATGTTTCAAAGTTCTGATCTAGCTCTTTTCATGTTTGCTCCCAGCAGGCTAGAGGCTAATGTATAAATTATTCTACTTTCTTCCAAGGTTTCAAGAATTATGATCAAATAATTTATCCAAAACTGCCAGCACACAGCTCTTTATTTATTTTTTTAATGGGGGACAATCAGTTTGGAAAACCATTCTGCAGTCTAATTGTAGGGAACAGCTTCCATTTTCATAACTAATTTTTCCACAACTTTTAAAAGCTTTATTCTGAGAATTCTCTGCTGTAGAGAGCATCAATATCTTCCTTATTGAAGATTTCATAAAGATGATCGAAGTATAATATATGCATTTTGTTGTTTGATAATTGACATAGTAAAATAATTTTTGAGGGATGGATTGATGGATGAATGGATCTGAAAGGAGAATTCCGGTTTTACTTTTCAAATCATCAGCACAAATGAAATTATAAAAAAAAGTTGACAAACTATGTTAGAGCAAGAAAAGTAAATAAATAGAAAGAAGAATCCTTGTTGCCTTTAATAAAAGATTGACTCTCTCTCAGTCTGCATCCTCAGAGGTACAGCAGAGAGATGATGAAATGAATACCCATCAACAGAGGTTTCCTGCTTTACTGTTGCAGTTGCTCAGTTTGGTTTGGCAAGCTGCACCTTTCCCGGAGAGCACAGCGGGGCTGCTTAGGGCAGAGCAGCCATTCTGTCCTCCTGCAGTCCTTTTGGATGGCCCCAAGCTCCTGCTCCGGCTAGCTGGGCCCTGCAACACGGTGATAGCAAAGGAGGTGAGAAGGGTCTCTCCATCGGGAAACTTTATTGTTACATGTTGGTCCTCGGCTTCCCAGAAGTAGAGTGACCAAGAGAGACCTTGTGATCTGGGCGCAGGGGGTTTTCTCAGGGGCTCAGGGGCGGTACATGGGTGCAGTTGGGGTACAGGAACCGATAGGGAGAACCCGAGGGAGTGGCCAGGGCTAGGGGCAGGGGAAGGGGGGGGCCCATGTGGAACGGGCAGACCTTTAATAGGAAAAGCCGTAGGGAAAATACAGCGCCACGCTTTACCTCAATTGTGAAAGTCATAAAAAGAGTCTGATGAGGAACTAGGTGGAAGTCTTAGCATCAGAAAAAGGAGTCTTTATGGGGATGTGAAGGGTGTTAATACTATGTGAGTCATCCACTACATCTGTGACTTAACCAAGGTCATCTTAAATTAAGAAAATTATCACTATAACAACATTCTCATAGATATATAGTCTTTAAGAGACCGAATCAATTTTGGCAGTACACATGACATGGGGAAACTTTATGCAGACTGATAAACTATGTCTTATTAAGCATATTCCAGACCTCCAGAGCCCTCTGAACTTCCCTAAATAGTGACTCCCTATTATAGAGGGACAACATTTGCACTGTAGAGGAGAAGGAGCTGCTTTGTCACACCAGCAATTGCAGCAACTAATAAATCAGAAAATTCTGACAAGTCTTCCAGCACACGGTGAGGACAGAGTTGAAAAATGCAAGGGGATAGGACTGCTCTACATAGAGTTTATTCTGGATTACTTGCCCTGAAGGTCTCACTACACAAAACCCACTGCTTCAAGCAAAAATTCAAATTTGCATTTGCACATAATGACTCATAAGGGCAGGACAATTTGCATGTAGAAGCCAAACAGTCGGTGTCACACCCTATTTTCCTGCTCTTGCCACTCCTCTAGGCAAAGATGATGTGGTAATGTGATGTCTGCATACAATTCTTGGTTGCTCCACAGGCAAGGTTTATTTCAGTTAAAATCCTTCTCCCAAGTGTCATGATCATTTATGTGTAGCCAGGGGACAAACACATATATAATTACATAGCTTAAGTCCATCCACCACAGTGATAGCTGCACATCAGATTCCAAGTGAGTGAAGATCTGAGCACTTACTCTTAAAAATCAAGATTACTTCAACAGGATTTGGGACAGTAAATCAGCTATCTTAGAAGTTTTAGATTTACAAGCAGAAAGGCATTTAGCCAACCGAGTCTGTCCTCAGGACAGACTCCATAGGCTTCACAATTTAACTATCTGCCTCTGCTAAAAGAACTTTTATATATATATATATATATATTATGAATATAAGCAGAGGATAAAAGGTTTTATTATTTACCAACATAAAAGAGCCAAATGCAAGCTAGACTAGTTGAAGTCCTATTGCTCTAAAGGCTAGTTATTTGAGGGGACAAAAATTATAAAATACTTTTGAGTGTTTTCCTCATTTTTAACTCTTCTGTGATCATTAAAAATAATTGACTTTATCATAACTGCCTAAAATAATGCATTTATCATTCTTCATATTTATAAATTATGATATATTATTTCAAACCTGTCTCTCTTCAGATGTGGAAAAGCTGCTTCCTTCTTACAGAGCACTTGTTTAAAATCAGTCTAGTTTACATGGATTTTAACTTTACAAAGAAAAAAATTAAACTTGACTGAAGAAAATGCAGTAAAAATGCCAACTCAAACAACAATTAATTTTCACCCTGCAAGTGTGAAGAAAAAAAGAAGAAATAATGAGTCCAGATTAGAATGTAATTTCTACCACTGTAAACATGTAAGTCTCCATTTACTGTCAATGGAGTTCT
The DNA here is from genome assembly GCF_000738735.6 of Corvus cornix cornix. Classification (NCBI taxonomy): domain Eukaryota; kingdom Metazoa; phylum Chordata; class Aves; order Passeriformes; family Corvidae; genus Corvus; species Corvus cornix. The sequence goes on along the minus strand of NC_046335.1, from coordinate 18,822,994 downwards.
GCTATGCGCAGAAATTAGGAATCCAGCCCAGTGTATCTCCATGTGAACACTCTTATGGGTTGCGAGAATTGTCCCCTAAATATTCTTCATTTTTCGCAACTCATTTTCAGTGAAGGTTTCATATTTTGAGTTTCCATAACCCTTGGCCACAGGCTGCTAACCTCTCCCTCAAGCTAGCCCATTCTTTCCCTTGTCCCACCCCATGCCTTCACATTTTTCTGGCAGAGATCCCAGGTACAGGGAAATACTCTGCCAAACCCAAGTTCAGAGCGAGGACACATCTCAGTTTCTAAAGAAGAAGAACATTTCTACGGAGTATTACATATGAGGAACTTCATCTTTACAAAAGCAAAGATGCTTGCATATGATTAGTTACAGTAATAAGTCTTTCCAATTAAAACCACCTGCTTTTGAGGATCCATGTAAATAATTTCTAAATCCTTACACCACTTCAGTTTTTTATGGGAAAAAACAAAATGGGAGAAAATCGTGCTCTTGTTGTCATTCTTGTTTCTATACTAAGGAAATTGTACAATAATGTCTAATGAAATAAAACACTATGATTTTAGGGACAAATGCTTTAATACTCTAAAATCTGCATAAGCAACACCCACATCAGTATTAAATGCCCACGCTTTGATTTAGCCAACTAGGTTTGTCAGGCTTATTTCCCTTTGACATTATAGTAGTAATGTTTAGTGTGACACATTTCTTCAGCCATACTTTCCCTCAGGTTTTTTATAAAGCTCAGTTCCCCTTGTTTAAACAAATGCTAAATTATACAGACATGGTGTAATGAAGTTTTATTGCAATGAATATCACTATTATTTAGGTAGAAAAACTCTTCCTTCATGCATTAAACCAATTAATAAGAAATAGTGCAATGCGACAATTATGTTTTATGTTCTTGCCAGTAATGACAGCTTATGCAAATAATACATTTGTGACTAGTTGCAGGCTGCACTTAAATCTGTGTGGGCCTGCTTAATCCTCTTCTGCCTAATATGTCCCACTGCTGAGAGGCTAAAGATAGATCTTTGCTGAGCTGCAAAATACAATGTGCTGGAGCAGGTGGAAACGAGGATTAGATGGCTTTCAGCAACCCTGGGAAAGGCCCAGATCTGAGGCATGTCCAGGCAATAGCTGCAAAAGAAGGCTTTATTTCCCTTCTCTTCAGAGAATCCATGGAAAATCCCTGCTGCTGCTGGTGCTGAACTTACCAGGGTACCCATGGAATTTTTAAAGTATGAATTGACATGTTGTGGAATCCACTTGCTTGGTTTCCTCTGCTTCTTTTCAGCTTTTCTCTATTGACAGTCTAAATATCAGCTCTAGTACAAGCAAGACATCTCCTGAGAGGCTCAGAAAGAGCTGATATTAGAGAGTTTAAAGAGACCAGTGGTTATCCCAAGCATTGCACACAGACTGGCCTTACCTTAAACTCCAGAATCTTCTTCCCCTTGTGCTCTAGCATCTGCTGTGGTTTGGAACACACATGACCTTTCTACCATGTGGACAATAATGTAGCGTGAATAAATCAGACCTAATAAACATTTCTGAAAAAAATGCTCTGCTTCACACTAGCCTGAGCTGGATTCTATCTCTACCAATTTAAGTCACTGCAAACATGTTAAAGACCAGTTATTTCAAGTTTAATATTGAGCAAGCTCTCTGCCTGATATTTAGACCTGGTATTTATCCTATGTTGAAGGATAGGCAGCTACATGATGCAGATGTTCATTTGGGCTTTTTAAATGCATTACATTACTTGGGACCATTGCCATGAACTGCTGTTTTGACTGGATACAGGATTAGAGAGAGAGAAATAGAAACTGCCACACCTAGTGCTTCTGAATGAATAGTTAGATGTCTGCATCCTTTTGAAGAGATAAACATTTTATTCTCCTCACGTCATTTCCTTGTTGAGTCATCCCCCAGTTGCTGAGACAGCTTCTTTTACCTTTGAGCTGCCTAGCCCACATTTTTTCTTGATAGATGTGGTGCACAAAGTGCAAAAGAAAAAGGAAGTATGCCACCCCAATACCTTTGTATGCACAAGCTAAGAAGGCACATGCTGATCAATGCACTATTCGTCTGCTATAGACTGGTGACAGGCATCTGAGGGTTGGATGAGGGCATACTTATCTATCTCCAAATCATTCTTCATTACTGCTCCTAGGTCAGCAGTCATGAAAAAAAAAAGTATCCTGGAGTTCTGAACCAAGAGTCAAGACTCTAAACCCTGCCTGCTGTAGTAGCCAAACTTCCCAAGGAATAGTGAGACCCCAAGAAATCTAGATGGTTTCTTTAGAGGAATGTAAGGATGCTGTTTCAGTGTTGAGAGGGATCTGCTTTCTCTTTGCTATTTCAAGAATAGCTTTAGATTGGACTTCTTACCTTAAAAAAAAAAAGAGTGTTTTCCCTACATTTTTTTCCTGAGTAAATAAAGGTTCAAATATTCTGCTTTTGATACATTTTCAGCTACAAGGATGGACACAGAGGAGATTAAAAGGCAGAAAACAATCGCTTACCTCAAACAGCTCCACAGGGTAGATACTAGAGCTGTCATCAGAAAATACCATTTCCTCCATTTCCTTCAGCATGCTGGAAATGGAATCAGTCATTTTCAAAATATATTATGCATCCAAAATCATAATTTGTAGGCATTATATTGAATGTTTGAATTCCAGTGAAGCATTATAGTATGAAAGCCTGTTTTCAAACCATGACAACAAATGCCTATTTTCTTTCAGAGTGGTTAGGGCTCCCAGCTGCTGTGGCTTTGTGCACTCTCATAACGTAAATTGCCCTGCAGAGGAAACCTCAAGTTTGATGGGACTAGGAGTTCAAAGTAGAGGATGTTCATAGGGTTTCAGCTCTCCATTTTGTCAAAAAGCCTGGAAATCATGGGAATACCAATTTAACCAAGAGTTAACAACATCCTTTGTGGTTTTACACAGCTCTGATGTTTAAATACCTTAAGTGCTCCTTACTTTTACTTCTTTGCCTTCCCCATCCATGTTGCTTGCTTCTAAACAGGTATGCAAGAAGACTTAAAATTCTTGTTTAGGAGTACAGATTCTAAGCAGAATCCCCACCTTTTTTTCGGTTGTTGTAAAAGAGACTTCCAAACTAGAAATACATCATTAATGGTAGAAAAGTAAACATGCATTCTAGAAACCTGTTGACTTTACTGACATCTAACTGCCTCAAAGCTGACCTTGAGTTAGCTCCAGGTGACTATTGATCACCCTCTGTCTTGATACAGGAACCATAGATAAACTAGGTAAGGACTACTGAGGAGGAAACTGGAGTGCAGGGCAGCATACACATCTTGTTGAAACAGAGAGATGACAGTCATAGGGCAAGATTTGAAGTTCCAGCTTTCAGGTGGTACCTCCTAGACTCTCCCTTACCTTTTTTTTCCTTCAGAAAAGACAAAAATGAGGAAGAGTATTTTATAACAAGACCATTGTTAAGGGAGCCATAGGAAAAGAAAAAACCCTTGTCCCTTCTAGATGTCAAAAAGAGCAGATATTTGGTTTCCAGAGCAGAATTTCTGGCAGTTTTTGTTTACTTTTTGAGTATGTATCATTTAACCATAGTGAGAGGGCAGTGACTCACATATAGTGGGATTTTTCCAGCCAGACTTCAAGAGAAATACTAAAATTTCTGTCAGACTTGCAATATAAACATATTAAAACTTTCCTGAACACCCATGAGTCAAATAATAGTACTTCGACTTATTCTTTATTAGCATCTGATCTTTATTATCAGCATCTGTGACCAACATAATCTTCATCCTTTCCAGGTTAAAATTATTATAAGTAGATATATCCTTTTGTTCCTGGTATAATGAATTTGCAAGTCTAACTTTTAAAAATTAATTCCTGTGATTCTATTTCAGGCTGTGAATTATGGACAATTTGTAATCAGTTGCAAAAGATTAAACCCTAGGCACAGCTAATGGGGATTTTTTAATAGTGCAGATGGCAAAACAGCCTGTGAAAGCAGGTCTGGTGGGCATTCTGCAAAAGCTAATTCAGTCAAAATTTATCCAAGATGACATAATGTACAATTGCTACAGTGGGAAAGTCTATTAAAATTTCACACGTTTAAATCTCTCCCTTCTCTTTTAATTAGAATTTTCCAAGATAAAATAGAAGATGTGTACCTCCATGAACCCAACAGGAAAGGTCAAGGATAAACAGCATGATGCATCAAGCTCCTTTGTGCCCAACATGTTCAGGTTAGGAAGAATGTGTTAAAATGATTGTGTGGAAAAGACGTGTCTGGGAATGAATTTACATTGTGAAGCAACAGTGGCACTGAGATGTTCTGCCTGCACATGCACACCCACCCACTCCGCCTGTTACATTATTCAGTGTGTGTGCTGCTTTCTTAAGCACTGCAAGGGAAGTGAATTCCTCTTTTTCTCAGGACTACGTATTCATTTTCCAAAAGACTTCAAAGTTTTTACCTCATTTACCACTGAATTTTCAAGGAAATGAAAATTATATTCTTGAAAGAGCATATGGAGAAGATGACTCTGGATTCTCATTCTGATGCCCAGTGATGTTTATGAATATTATGATACAGAAAAATAAGGAATCAATCCCTTTTTATTCTAATGTAAAGTCAAGGTAATTTTTTTCCTTCTTTTCTTCTTTTTTTTCTTTCTGGCCCTGTGACTGCTGTATTCCTTGTCATGAAATAAGCTAACTTGACAAGGGAATTGGGAAGTGTGTTCAGAAAACTCTTTTGAAAACCAGTCTGGAAGAAAATGTAGTGGCTGAAGTGGAAAACATGGGTTTCAGCTTTTTAATTTTGAGAAGGGGACCCAAGTTTAGTACTTCCCATATAACTTCTGCTGTCGTAAGTGTATTATCAAAAAGATCTTGGACTTACGGACAGCAATTTTTGAATGAACTTTCTGTATGTGTAAATGATGGCTGGATTAGGCTGTGAAGGGCTGCCAACTTTATGAACAAAATACCTATGCATCTCAAGACTCCTGAACAATTAAACAAGATTTGTAAACCATTATTAGAGCTGAGCACTTAAATTGTGTGTGAGGTGTTGCCTGCTTCCTATGTTTCTCAGAGAAAAGTAGTGTTTGACATCTAAGCATTTGATTATCCACTGTAACTACTGTATTCCAGGGCCCAAAGATTCTTAGAATGGTGGTAAGAAACCACAAGATACTTTACATAGGACTCATTCCTCCATTTCTGTCTGTAAAAGAAGCAACACTTTTTAGGAGCTCTATATAAGCAAAATTATCAGAGTCAATAATCAACCCTAAAGGCTAGAGCAGGGGTCAGAATATACCATAACAGTTTTTTGATGAATGAGACTAGACCTTTGTCCTTTTTTTCTTTATATTTTGGTAGAAGGTACCTAGCACACCATAGCACATAAAAAAATAAAGGCAAAATATTTTCTGCTTTCATGTTCAATATAAAATCTGTCTGGGATGGCTTCAGAATAGTACAAATAAAATCCAAAAGGTCAAACATTTTATGTTGCTTCTTTGATTAAAACTTCATTGCACTGTGTGGCTGAAACACAGTGCACATGTGCCTACAAACCGAGCTTCTTCTATCCAAGAACAAGCACTATAAAATTTCCAATTAAAGTAATCCACTTGATAGGCATTACTCAATCAAAGGGTACCAGCTGTGGTATTTAAAAAGAGCAGCTCCATATTCAAGTAAGATGACAGACTTATTTTCTGTCTTTTTGAAGACTATGTTCCATTTATTGTGTTTTACAGTTACTAAGCTGTTAAATTGCCAATACAGAAGCTACCTTTAGCTAAAGTTCCTCATGCTAAAATTTAAAAGGAACTATTCATAAATTCATTAGCTTAAACTTGATCAAGTTCAGTATTACTGTAACTTCAACAGGAAGAATGTATTTAAAGCTACAGAAATATTATTATTCTTACGTGAAGAAGCAGGGAGAGGTGAGCTCAAAAACATATTATTTCAGAAAAATATTATGCCCATCCGTGAAGTTTCACAGCATATTTCATCACAGTAATTTAACCACTGGAAGTTTGCTTTGGATTGCAATAAAAAAAAAAAAATACCCTTTTCCTATGACTGTTTGTTTGTTTATTACTAACAAGTTACTTGACCAGATACAAAATTAATCAGCTAACTCCAACCTTTTCCACACATCTCTTATAAACCTGAGCCCAAAGAGTGCATAATATGCATTTCAGTTGAAAAATCCACTGTTAATTGAGAATGTAATTTCCATTTCTTTCTTCAGCCAGTTGCTCCTGTTGGATTCTATCCTTTAATTTTGTGCTTGTAGGAAAATCAGAGATCATCCTGCTGGCTAGCTTTCATTGTTTTGCATGAACTTGTAGAATCTCAGTCAAAGCTGTAGAATGTGTAACACAGAAAAGATAACAAAGACTGGGGAATATCCTGTCTTTATGGGCATGTTCTACCCATCAATCTGTCAGTCTGAATCATTTCTACAGCTGTGTGAATAATTCACAGTGAATCATTTCACAATGATCTAATTTCTTCTGCTCATGAGACACTTCTTACCATTACTAATATTTTTATTAGGTATCTATTTTAAATTATCCAATTAAATATTATTCTTTAATTTTTATAGCTTGGTCATGAAAATCTCTTGTCTTGTAGAAAATGCAGATTAGCCATCAGTCAGTAGTCTTGCTCACCGTGAATAGTGGCTTTCTGTGGGAGCCTAAGTGTAGTGAACAAAAGAACTATTCAAACATGTCAAAATCTGTCCCATGTTATATTTGCTATTTAAACTGCTAGATGTGATTGGTCAATTAATTTGCACAAAATTACTACCAATCTCTGATCGGCTGTCTGTAATAACACTGCCAGAAGTGAGTTCTCATTTTGCATAAATGTTAAATACAGGCTTCACAAACAGTTTAGCCAGCTAAACCTATTGACACAAACTGCTCCACAGAATGAGCACTTAGAGAATATAAAGGGGGCATAAGCTTGATTCATGTGAACTGATTTTAAAATAGGAAAGAATACCTGAAGAGTTACTGTTCTACATCTATTTCTCACTGTGGAATTGTTACAATTGTAAGGTGGTAAGACTCATTTACTGCTTTGTTTTAAAAATAATTTTTAAAAATTAAAATAAATTAATTAAAACCATAACATCTCTACTAATGTAGTACATCATTCTTATATTTAAGAAAAATTAAGTGTAAAATATTTTGCAGTGATTTTTGTTGTTCAAGGTCATATAAAGTCAGTGAAAGATTAGGAAAGAAAATCCTTGAAAAAGAACACAAGAATTTTCTCACACATCTGAAGCTTGGACCTATTTTCTCAATATGCTCCAGAAGTATCAAAACCTCATCCAAGTTTTATATGCCAGAGAAGGATTTGGATGAAATCTGGCAAAATTTTGCTCTGCATTTTTCAAGTTCAGTCAAGCTTGATGTTCCAAACAGTTTTGATGAGGGAACTTTTTTCATGATGGTAATAAATGTTAAAACTGTTCCAATAATGTTTATTTTTTAAAAAAATCAATATATTCTATACAGACCCACCTAATTAATATTACTCTTAAGCAAACCATTTGCCTTAAGAAATTAGTACCATTTTGGACTGTTTTCTTTGTTCTGTTGTTGGCACTTAAACTGTCATGGAAGGTGGTTAGCAAAGGCTGACCTAGATAGTGAAATAGGTAGAAAGCTTCAAAGAGCGCAGTCATAAATAAAAATGAAATTTCTCTGGCCAGATCCAGATTCCTTGCATTGGCCAGTCTGAATAAGTATTTTGTAGAATTAAATCTTTCTTCCATATAAATGCATTCATTTCTATTGATTAAAATCCCTCAAGGGTTCACTGTTTTCAGAACAGGTTTTCTAACAAAGTAGCTGTACCAAAATCACACATTAAAACATTCTAAATATGTCAGTATTGCTGAAAACACAAACACATACACACTTGCCAAGTTCCAAAACTAGAATGCTCCAGATACAGGTTAACTGGAATTTTGCTTTTTGAAACAGGATTCAGTGTAGCAAAGTCTCCTAGAAAATAGCATACAGTTATGAAGCATTTGTCATTCAAATACTGGCTTGTCTCACAGGTTGCAATGCATCAAGAGTGAAGATGGAAACTGGATGGATACTCAGTGATGTGGTAGGTCCAGTTTCCACCAAACTGAGAATGCTTTATCTGCTACCATTTATTTCAAGAATGCAACTTATTTGTTTTTAGTGTTATATTTATGCAAGAGGTAAAATATTGTCCTGATATTAGAATCTGCAGGGCTTTTGTTTTGCTTGTTTTTCAGGTTCTTTTCTAAGAGTTTTACAACAGTCTGGACTTTGTGAGTTATTAATATATTCAGATTTGGTGCAGATACTGGTATAGAAAAGATGATTGTTAAATTGTTTAAAGATTAGCGGTAACCTGGTCATGTGTGGACACAGTGGTCTGCAAGACCAGGTTCTAGCAAGCCAAATTATACAGTGAAAAAAAAAATGTGTAAAAGGGATCAAGACACTTTTGCAATTTCAATAGCCTCAGCTGAAAACATTAAAACTGCAGGTCTGTGATTTTAATCTCAGACAAACAGAGAGACTCATTTGCTTCATACAGCTTTAGGTAAGACAGTGTTTGTCTACAGGACCCAGGAGTGTTCCTCAGCTCCGTGGTTTGAGTCCTAACTCATTCCTAAATCGTGTCCCAGCCTGATCCTGGGATGAGATCAGCTCTGAGATCACTTCTATTCCTGAATATTTTCCATAGGAAGGAAATACTGGCTTTTAAACTGACTGAAGTTACCACAGATTACTGCAACGATGGAAGGAAGAACAAGCAGCTGATATATGTATATGACTAGATAAACCCACAAGCCGATCTCTTACCTTTCTTCTAATAGGGGAGCATCCACAGACATCATAATATATGTTTTTTTAGGTTAGCAACAAAAAAAGTCTCACAAGTTTCGCTGTTATTTGAAAAGATCAGTGTGCCACCATTTGTTAAAGCAGGGGCGATATTAAAAGAAAGGTACAGTGCACGATGACTAATAGTTTATGAAATTCATCACAATAGCTTTGATTTCTTTTTTATAATGGGTGAATTTGGTTAATTACCAAATCAATGAATAAATAACCTTTGTAGCCACCTTCTGAGCTAGAAAATCTACCTTCTTTTACATTCCTACTAATGTGAATGTACTCTCTACCTGAATCATACTAAAGCACATTTGTACAAATTTTCCCATGACAAGGAAGTCAACAGCTATAGCGTGATTTATGTCATTTTGTCTTTTATTTTCAAAAAATGGTTTTCCCACAAATCCCTTATGTTCTATAAAAGAAAGGCATTAAGAAAGACCTCAAGTGGTCATTCATGCGCTTTGTAAAATATCTTTCTTCTTGTCTCTTCCAAGTGTATTTACAATCATTTTGTGCTCCCTATTTCATGAACATTTCTTGGCCCTCGTGTAGCACAATTATTGATTACAGAGCAACTTAATTTAACTTGATTAATTATATTCCAGAACAATTAAAAGAAATATGTAATAACTATGAATATTAAATGATAGTGAAATGGAAATTTAATAATCAATTTTTATTAAAGTTATGTTCAATGGCCAACCTAATAAATTTACCATTTATATTTCACAGAATAAGTCCTGCATGTGTTTTGTTTGTTGTCCAGTTACTAAGGGCACATTTCCTCCGGGGGCGGGGGGAGTTTGACTTGGTTTTGTTATATTAATTTCATAAAAATTTGAATGAGGATAAACTTCTACTTTGTCTGTCAGAAGCTACTGGCTATTTCAGGTCCCAGACGCTCACCAGAGAAGAGAGTCTCCATAAATAACAGGGACAAGCCCTGTTCCACTGTAGTCATTGGGAGCATTTGTTATTCCTTCAATGTGCGACACAATTCAGTCAGATGCATTAAAAAAAAAAAAAAATTCAAATAGATAAGGTTTTTTTTTAACTTTTTTAAAAGTTCTACTTTATTACTGCCTATTACCTATTTCATTATTCTGTCCTGGATGCAGGAGAATCTAAAAATAAAGGATAGATTTCATTTGACTTTATCTCCAAAACCCCATGGAGAACAATAGAGATGATAAACTGAGGTTGTTTGTTGAGTCTAGTGGTTCTGGATGGAGGGTGCCTGTCCAAGGAGACAGATGAAGATGTGCCAAGGAGCACAATCCTGGGAACAGACGGCAGCAATCACCCCTTGTGCTGCAGCAACGTGGGCTTTGAGAAAGTTTCTCAGGTTTCAGACAAGGTAGACGCTGAAGGATTATAAATCACTTTTATTTACAAAAGACCACTTGGAGAACCTGCAGAGGCAGCGGCAAAATGTGAAGTAGGGTAGATGTTGCTCAGAGGCTTCTGGTTAAGTCATGCCTGAGTAGGGGTGGATAAAGTGCCACAAAGAGGAAAGGACAAGTGAGAACCCTCAGCAGTGCCCTGCATAAAGCCATGGGTTTGGGCTCCCCAATATGTAATACATATTGACCCACTGAGGCAAGCCCAGCAGGGATATGGCTTTATGATCCAAAAGGAGAGTGTGAAGGAGTAATGCTTGCTTGATTAAGGGGGATCTCATTGGAATATTCAGATACCTAGAGGGGATTGTAGAAGAGCCTGAGACAGACATTTCTTTCTTCGTGTATTGAAACAAGGGAAATTCTGATTGGGTACAAGTGGGGAAAAAAAAATCACAAGAAACATGCCCAGAAATGTTGTAGTCTCTCCAACCCTGTACATATTCAAAACCCAGTAAGACCCAGAACAATCTGGTCTAACTTTGAAGTTAGTCGTACTCCCCTCAAAAGGGTATGGACTAGACATCTCTGGAGGGCCCTACCAGCCCAAATCATTCTGTGGTTCAGCACCCTATGATAGTAATTTGCTCAGGATTTTCATGATACCACCTCTCAGAAAGCAGATGGGAAAATCACCAAATAACCTTCTTCAAACCAAGTAGAATGTAAAGATTCTTTGTTATTATCTGCAAAAGAAAAAAAGCTGAGTCTGCACAATAATGGTAATTCTACTTGCTAAAACAGCAAGATCATTAGCTCTATTTATTGTTTGACAGACTGGTACTTTTAAGATAATCAGATTTATTTTTTCCAAGAGGTATATTATAGATATTCTGGAATTGCTATTTGGAAAACCGATACTGCCTCAATATTCTTTTCTAGAATACTGCCAGTGATTTAACTTATGAATTGTTGTATCTGGCTCCCAATTTGTCAGATTTGACACTCTGTAAGACACCTTCTTTCCTATACCCATTTAAAAACTTCAGGAAGCTGTAGAGACACTAAATGAAAAAGAATTGAGTATTAAGTGCAACAATAGCTTTAAAGCTCTGAACCACCATCAGCAGTGAAGATCCAGCTCATTCAGATACAGTCACTTATTACAATACTCACCTAAAGTTTAAGGTAGAGTGAAAATATGGATTAAATTGTATATTATGTATACTATGAAGTAATAGAACATTAAATGTCTATTCAATACAATACACAATTTAGTGACAAATATTTACTACAAATTTGATGATTAGAGATCCTTTAAATATTGGGGTATCTCTCTGAAAATTTATGGGTTCTGCAGGCCAACTTCTCAGCTGGTTTTGATAAGTTTGGTAAACCAAAACCATTGGTAGTATTTTCCCTCTGAAAAGATGGCATTTTTTCATTTTGAATTCAAAAACAAAACAATCCACAAACCAAATAAATGCTACTACTTCCTTCAGACTTAAAGGTTTCTTTAAAATATTTTTCCAAGGAGAAATAAACCCATATAATTCTAGTTTCCTTGAGCTTTTCATATGACAAAATATTAATAACATGCCAGTGAAAAGGTTTTCTATTTTATGGGCTATCAACTCTGTCCATTTCATGGGCACAGAAGTCAAGGAAGAGGACAGCTTTAACTTCAAGGCTGAGCAAACAAAATAAGTTTTCAATCAAGCGATTTAAACTTTGCTTGTCATAATAGAGTAGTTAGCAGAAAGAATGTGAATCAGTTAAAAATTTCTTCCTGCCACTCTCCCTTGCTCGGAATCTCTGGTGTATGAGGCCAAACTTTAGCTATTGAATGTGTGTGTTGAATTGGCTAATGGATAAAACGTTCTAAAAAAGGAGGTTTGACCTGATTTTGACTAGTGTGTGAAATCTCTGCTTTCAAATTGTCATTTATTTGGCAATGGTTGGCATTTAGTCCAACTATGAACATCACAAATAATTACTATCAATGATTATGAATTAGGGATCATAAATCATTTTAGACACTTTTTTGTGCTGCATTATTCCATTGAACAGCAAGATCCTTTATATATTTATTTTAGTTAGACACCTTTCAAAGGCAAAAATGTCTAATAATAGCTGATTACCACACATAGGAAATGACAGTATGCAGCATAACTGCTATTTATATCTTTGAAATCATTACTTTAAAACATCACTTTTAATTACGTGTAAAACTTTCCTCCATGGTGTCAGTCTTAAATCTTCATTCACTATAATTCTATCATCTATTTTACTCCAAGGAGTCTCTTTATTTGCACTCCTCGAAAGTATATCAGTATTATTATTACCTATGTTAAAGTACTGTCTGGAGCATGAACCAAGATTTGGGCCTCAGAGCATTATATTCTCCACAAGTACCAATAAACAAGAGTTCCTTTACTAGAAATTTACACAGATTAGAGACATAAATGTTGAAGAGAAAGGCAATATTATCATATTTGGGAAAGAAAAAAAATATTTATTACAGATCACACCTGGAATATGAAATACAAATCTTTGCAGCCTTCAGAAAGCTTTCAAACTCTCCCAATTTATTTTATTACCTCTAAATTTAAAGCTGGCCACATGGTAGGATCTTTAGTTCTTGTTATACTCAAGCCAGAGGGAACACACTCGTGTGTTTGTATAGATAACTATGTGATTAGTCAGAGAAATTAAGGATAGGGCATTCAGATATTCTTGGCAGCTTTTCTTGTTCGCTTTAAAATAGCAGTGGCCACTCTTCCTCAAACCCTCTGCTTACCTCTGTGTTAGTTGTCTGTGTGATTTTTGAACCTGGATGAGCCTCAACTCTCCATTCTTCTGGCCTTGAACAGCAAACACGTGTGTAGAATGTATTTATCTAAATCAAAACACACAGGACCTCTCTCTCTGACTGTGCCTCACAAGTTTAATCCTGAAGGCAGCTACCAAACCGCTTGCAGAAGACACAGGTAGTGGTGTACTGATGATAGCAGTTCTTACCTGGTAAGTTCAAAAGCAGGTGCATCTCTACCATGTAGGAAATGGCTGAGTTTCCCTCACCCTTCAGCCGTGCTGCAAGATGGTGTGTCTTCAAGTCACATTGCCTCTGGGGACAAGCTCCAGCCCTGTTCTGCCTTTCTCTAGCACAGAACTGCTGGAAGCACCACCCCTGCTTCTGAAAGATGTAATTAGAAGATTAAACTTTTCCCACAGACAACTGCCAACTTGTCCCCCACTCCACACCAGTATCATACAATATCACATTTTAGCACCACCTTTCTTCACACTGCTTCCAGTAGCCACATAATTGAGGCTTCCAACAATAAAAATTATTTTATTTACATAGCACTCCAAATTACAAATTATCTTTCTAATCAGGTATTTTAGAAATGGTGGACAAACGCTCACTAGTAGCAACACAATGCTCTGATAGCAATATGAGGTTCATCATATGCTGCACAGTCCTGTATTGCATTCTAAAAACAATTAAAAGAAAGCATAAACTTTGAGGAGAGATTTCTTCTGCTTATCATTCATTAGTTCCACGTTGCCCCATGGTATAATCATAGTTCCCTGTGTCAAGGTAGGTCAAAACTTCTCAGACCCTCATATAAACCATTTATAGAAACTGTGGAAGCAGGCCAGTCATCAAGGGAGCACACTACGTCTGAAGATTAAAAAAAAGAAAGTTATAAGAAGTAAATATTTCGAGGTATAGTACACACCTAAGACAGCTTCTATACATTCATCCCTGCAGGACATGGACCTGTGCATCCCAAAACTGAAAGAGAACATGTATTTCTAGTCTAACCAGCTAAACAGAGCCGGATACAGGGTTTCAAGCATACTTATTATTAAACATAACTGCCAATTTTACATTATTAAATTTTATCTCTTTCAAAGTTCAAGACAAGTTTTTGAGGAATTTCTTAGTGCCTATGTACATTCACAGGAGTTCTTGACTGTAAACATCACCAGTCAAAATAATATGAGTCAGGATATGTCTAGCAATGCATAGATCTGTAGAAAATAACCTATCTTATAAAAGGAAAAGTACAGTGTTTTTCTTAAAAAAAAAAAAAAGAAGAAGGAAAAAGGTTTAAAGTATTTTTGTCCTTCTGAGAATTTTTTAAGCCTTCTGGGAGATTGGCACCATATCCTAACTTGTAGCCCATGAGGATTTTGTTTTCCTTCATTTCACTTTGCCTGTGTTATGAACTACCACTTTTATTACAGAATCTTGGCAGTCACCTACTTCTAGCAGCTTTTGCTGCTCTGTAATAAGGGATTTTCCCTAAGGGATACCACTTTCAGCTGGTTAATATTTTCTCAAGAGTTGTTTATCTAGGGACACTAGAAAAGTACTTGTTCTTAAATGCTATAAAGATCAGTTGGAGAGCAAATCAAGGTGCTTCAAGATTCATTCAGCAGGCTTCATGTGCTGCTCACATGATTTATTTCTTTTTGTTTCTAATCAACAGGCAGGGAAGAGGAGCTATTATTTCAGCTGATAATTATTACATTATCCTAATGTGCCCAAGAAGTGAGTACATATTAAAATAACCTTTGTAGCACTTGTTCCAAGTTCTTGTTATTTTTATACTAGAAGGTTGCTAAAAAAGCAGTTCAGGGTATCTTCTTCAGAAAAAAAGACTACATATGTCCTTGCACACCAGAAGCATGTCGTTTCAGGAAGAAGGGGCTGACATTACCTTAGTTACTGTGGGATAATGGAGTCGAGCTATTCAAGGTCTACCCAGGACAAGAAATTTAATTACAGAATTCCAGACAACCTCAAATTCACACAGTACAGTAGGAATTCAAAGGTATCAGGAACAGGGCAGAGCATGGTGATATACTACCCTTTTTATTCTCTTGTAAAACAGATAATTTACATTTCCATAAGCACAATACAAGAAAAGGTATTAAAATGTCAGTATTCATTTCCTAAATCTCCATTCACTTCTTTTTCCTCTGTTGATGGATCTTAATGGATGAATATGATTCCAATGTCCCAACCAGAATCTGCACCGCCAGCCAAACAAAAGTCACATCTCTTCTTTTTTTTTGACTTCACAGTTTTCTTTGCTGCCCACTGTTCTCCTCATAAACTCCAGACAGCTATTTGAGACAGTTTGCATAAGACAAGGATCCTTCTACTTCCAGGATATTTAACTACTGGTGTAGTAGGCAAACTACAGAGGGTCATTTCTTAGTCCTTTCCACTGCTTAGCAAGGTCTTTGGTAACACATCTTGACCAATATGGGCCATTTTAAAGATGAGACCATATATTTTCCAGGGCTCTATAGGAAAAATGACTGCATGCTTTTCTTCTTTGTTTTTCTGTGTTCCTAGGCAACATGCTGCAGACACAATATAAATTGGGGATTCACATGTATCTTTCTTCCATTCATCCATGACGTAAGGCACTTACTGTCCACTTTGTTATTTCTAAGATATTAAAACAATAGTAAGAGAATACAGCATTCGTCTGCATATATTCAGTTTGCTCTCTTGGGTAGCACTGCCATTTGTTCTATATCCCTTTAATTAAGATTGTCACTGCTGGGATCCTTTCTTTAATCTGCAAGGTTTTGTGCAAGGTAAATATTCATGTTTTTAAAAAGGGAGTGAGGAGAGAGGGAGACAGTCCCATCACTTGCATTTAATCACACTAAGCAAGCTCTTTAGACAATTTGTTCTGAAATTCCTCTAATTAGAGCTTGCCCTGCAGGTAATGCTCTGATCTGATTTACCAGTGAGTATAAATTAGGGACATTATGTAATTAGCTCTAAGACCACAAATAGAAGGAACAGCTGGGTGGCTCGGAGGGGAAGCAAATAAACAGCTCCCATGAGATTTCTTAACAAAAAATTATAATAGAAGTCCCTTCTTCTAGATACAGTCATCAGTGACTGCTTTTCTATCCTTATGTACAAAGGGATCCTATATTTGAATTTGCTCTGAGAGATGGCATTTGGCATTTTTCATTAACCTGGCACCTCTTCAGACAATGACAGTGTGAAGAGTAGCTGGAGATTCATATCACAGAGGAACCATCTTATTCAGGAGAGATTAATATTTTAGGTAACTGGCAAAATTATCTTCATGGATTAGCAATGATTATGTCATCCATTCCCCATGAGTAATGCATAAAGCCACCTCCTGACTTCTCTGCAATTTCTGCCTTCATTTTGGCTCCTATCTCTAACCTGAAGTGTTTTCATCTCACCTGGGACAAGGCTTAAAGAACAACTTAGTTCCATTTAACGTACAATAAAATATAGACTGTTGAAATACTGGCCTAAAAATATTTTAGTGTCTTAGTTTCCTGACAGTAACAACTGTAATCCACAAAAGCCCCATTTATGACCTGTCTGAATTTTGCTTTTCCTGAGGAAGGTGACATCATCTCTAAAATTTTCATAAAATAATCAAAGTTCAAAAATATTTTACCATGTCTTAATACACTTAAATACATATTATCTTTATTTTTCCACTTTCAAGTGTTGCTTACTTCACTGTAATGAATCTAGTATAGTCTTAATAAATGCATCATGATTCCCAGAAATATTTATGAACCCACCTAAGCTAGAAAGCAACTGTTCCCTCTTCCTTTTATTACCAAATAAAAAAAGGTTTTGAATTGAAAGAGGACTTGAAATGAAAGAGGCTAGAGTGGTCACTGGGTAAACTGTCTGATATGACCTCAGCATATTTTTTCTGGCCTTTCTTCTTACTGTTTGCCATTTGATCTTAGAGAGTGACCACAAGTCAGACCCTACAACCAGCTACTACTCAGCTGTACTGAGATGAACCCTGTTGCAGTCCCCAAGTGGAGTGTCTTCCTCACACAGTAATCCCTACAAGGTTTTTACCTTTGTGGATGGAAGATATAATGTCAAAGTATGGCTTTCTCAGATCTCCTGTTCTGTAAGTAGTGATGGTTAGAATGAGAGAAAACTCAGAGGGGAAATATTGAAGCTGTGTTACTGTAGGCTATATTTAGTAATCTATAACCTTTATATATAGCTTGTAGTATAATGTACTTAAAGAAAAAGATAAATTAATAAATCATGACACCGCAATACTCTTGCAATACTTTTCACAGATGGTTACACAGCCGTAACTGCTCCTTGTACCTCCCTAATCCACAGACACTTCAACCAAGGTGACCAATTAAAAAGCATAACCCCTAAATTCTCTATCCAGCCAAGTGGTGATTTAATCCTTAAGCAGCATCTCACTCACCAATTTAAAATCAGATGTGAAGATTTACTCACTGGTTAAATAAATACAGTGATACATCAGATACAATAAACTATGGGAAGAAAGGTGTTCAGTTAAATAACTGATGTAGGAGGAAAGATTCACTGCTTTTATCTATCAACAAATATTTCTGAATTCTAAATTATATCCCACGCTCCTGATAGATGCAATTATTCCCCTCATCACTGTGTCTTTGTCTCCCTAAGAGAAGATAAGATTTATATGAGGAGGAAATAGGGAGAGCTTTGCTCTCATACATTACATGATGCAGTTGACTCAGGTCAGGAAAGGCTGTAATTTGCCTTTGCTATTGCATTGTGTCCTGAGACCCAGAAATTCCTTATGCTACCCATAAGCTGCTTAAGTTTATGCATGACTTGTCCTAAAGCTTCCAGTCCCAAGATAAATTTTCCATCACAGCGTTTCTGTAGGAAGAGAAAAATTATTCTAAATTTTACCATACCTTTTTTTTCACTAGGTATGCTATTGAGCACTTATAGCAAATCCCTTTATCAAAACATTGTCACTAGCAGGAACCTACTAAGTAAGTCATGGGGTGTGTTGTATTACACATTGTCATAACTCTGAGGGCATGTATCATGCTCTGAATATTTGACTCTGCAGCAAATGTCAATGATAGAACATTTTCTGTGTATATTTATCACACCTAAATGTTAGATCCACTCACTGGCAAAAAAAATGTACTGTGTTTATATGTATAAATATAGGCATACATGTATATGTGTGTGTGTATTAATATATCCAAAGTTCTTACTAACTTCTCTAACTACTCTAGGATTTGAAAGAGAGAATGGACTTCTTTCCCTGTTCAAAGTAAATCATGTGGTCCTCTTGACAACATGCTATTGTATTTACTTTCTACTCAAGCCATTAAGATTCACTAGAAAATCAGGTAGATACATGCATTTTAAAAATACTCCTTTGCTAGAGTAGAGACTGCAATGCTGTCTACCCTGCTCAGGTGTAATTTTGATTTTTTTTTCCTTTGGCTCTTAGCCAAGAAAGCATTCATTCAAGCCATCAAATGAGAACCTTACATTCCTACTTCATTTGAATCAGTCCTCTTGTTTTTCCCCCCTCTACCCTTGTTCATATACTTTAAAAGCATAATCATTTCAAATTCAAAATGCTTCACATAAATAAGTGAATAAATAACTCATTTCTCTATTCTTTGAATTGCAAAGATCGACTCTCATCAGTGCAGAATAAATATAAGCCAGCACCACTCTTTTTCATTAAAAAAAGGAAACAATCCATACCTGTTGCAGTGGGGATACGGATCCCCACTGCAACACATACCAAAGAACAGAAAAACAAACAGAGACTAGTTTTTCCACAGGAAAACATATGTTTTTGAGTGATCAGTTAAATTCCTCCTCTACCCCAATTTTTGTAAAGATTGGTTAGTACTATTTTATGAAATCACAAATTCACACACTATTCCTTTGCTGGACCAACATTTTTTGATTCATTGTTTGGCTTTTATTTATTAGACTTCTAACATAAACTACCTGTATGAAGAGAGTTTTGCTGCTTTTAGCTTCACAGAACTTGGGGTTGTTCAAAAATATTCAGATACGGATATGAAAAAACATATACAGACAAAGCCTTGAAGTTTCAAGAGAACACAAGTGACTCCTTGCCTTAATTTCTTTAAGCACTGGTCAGTATTTATGAGTTCTGGCTTCAACTCCCTGTTTCTTTATCAAAGGTTTCAAACATGAAGAAAATCAATTAAAATTAAGATACTTGCACCATATTTCAAAAGACAGTTGCTACAAAATTCAGCTTGAATAGAAGCCTCATTTTTGTGTGTAATCTAAAACAAATTTTGAACTCTTTCTAATGCTGGTAAGTGTCAAAGGAAGCTATTGAGATGTTCATCACAGAACAGCTATGCTTCAGACAGCCCTGCTGCACCTCTAATTTTTGAAAAATCCAGTGTCCTTCCAATGAATGGATTGAGACCTGAGCTGACCTCAGAGTGCTCTTAGACAAGGCCAGTCCGAAATAAAGCAAATTTAAAGACATTTTCTTTCTGGGACAAGCAGAATCATATTCAAGCCTGAGAGAATCTTGATTAAAAGGAATGATTTTGTCAAGAGAAGTCTTCATTATAATAAGATTTGCCTACATCTAAGGGAACTGTCTTTCCTACTGTTTTTTATATTTTTACCCTAGGAATATCTCCTTAGGGTATCATTTCAAAAAGAAAACATGACAGGCGACTTCTAAATGTGGAAGTTAAGTAAATACTGCATAGATATGAATAATTTTATTTATAATCATGTTGGCCTCCACAATTTATGCCATATATTTCAGAAATTTTACTGCACAGTCATTTGAATTTCAATAAAATAGGTGGGTCTGCTCATGTAGCTTTCATTAATTATTGTGCAGAATGGCAAAATACCTTTCTGGGAGTTGGTAATCATCCTGAAATATCAACCATGTGCTTTAGCATATCATGAAGAGGAAAGTCACACCAGTGATCGATTATATGTCTACACAACAAGAATTCAATTGGCAGTAATCAAGGGTGAGTACCTAAAAAATGAAAATTTTACTTTAATTACTATCGTATATGTACCAGTCGCTGATGAAGAAATATCTACGACACCATTTAAATAGTAAAAGCTTCTCTTGCATTCATAATATCAAGGACTATAAAAACCAAAACTTGATATTCTGGACCTGCAGCCAATTGTAGCTCTTCTTTTCAGTGAGATCTCACACACAAAGAACTAATGTCCAGTTTGTGAATATGAGCTTCAGCGAGGAGGAAAAAAGCATGAAATACCTTATTTTGTTTGATTGAATTAAGAATCTACAAATTTTCTCAAGTTGTGTTTTTCATTCTGTCTCTATATGATGAATGGTGAGTAACAGCAAGGTCATAATGAACACTCCACTAGCTTTTTATTTCTTTTTAACTAAGCAAATATATACATACACTATATAGATTTACCACAAGGGACTATATATTCCCACATAACTACAGTGATGTTATAGCATTGAATAAGCAATATGCCCATGGATATTTGGGATACATGAATTCCTTATTATGAATGAATTACAGCAATACTCTCATCAAAAAACTGAAAAAACATCAGGTATTCTGTACTTATTTTATAAAAATTTATTAAAAATATTTAGAGTGCTTTGAAAATGGTTTTACCATTTTTATTTTTCTTCAGCTATTAAGGCACACAACTAATATCACATGAAGAGTATTTTTGAGATGGGATAGAAAAAAGGGCAGAAAAAATGTCAGGAACAATACTTAAGAAACTTTAGAAGTGACTTGCTCTATCTCAGTGTTGCTCTTTAACATAAAATTCTTCTAGTACCAAAGAAGTAATCATTCTGCTTGTGGGAAAAATATTTCACTGTCAGTACTTGCAATAGGAAATTTGCTCTGCTAGGAAAGTAAGATTTTCTGGGAAGAAAAAGAAATTGTTTGACAAGCACAAATGCAGAAAACAAACAATTTCAGTGTTATAAAAATAACTTTTATTGTACTGAATAACAATTTTTCAACTGATAAGATCTCTTTTTTGTTAGGAGATTAATAACACCTGTGAAATGTTCCAATTAAATAATGCTTGAAAATGCAAGCTTTTGTTTCCATAAAATAAATCATTCACAAGTGAAAAGGTGTCTGAAAGTTGATCTAATCTTGTTCAGCAAGTATTCCGAATAGGATTCCAGATCTAAATAAAAAATAAATTAATAATAACAATAATAATAATAATTTTTTAAAAATTCAAAATCTTGAAATGTAAGCTTTGAAGAAAAAGTTATTATTTGAATACCATAGGATAAAGGGTCGGGTTGGGCTTTTTCTTTCTTTTTTTCATCTCCCCCCCAAATTGTTGTGAACAGTGATTTCTAGTTCATGTCTTCAATCAGACAATCCCTTTGTGTTCTGAGTCAATGTATGAAATGAACAATTATGATAGTAGTATTGGAATTTCTAGCTCTGATTAAAAATGACATTTGAAAACTAAGCTGATAATTGGTAAGTATAAAATTAAACAAGCAGTCCTTAAACAAATAGCTTTGAATTTTTAGAAGAACAAAATTAATTTGACTTGTGCACTTATTATCTGCCTTGGTTAAAATGAATTTCCATTATCAACATCATCAACAGGAAAATAATGCATGTTTATTTTAATAACCTGTGTTTAATAAAGCGTGTGAAAGTTAATGTTTCTTCTAGCAAGCTGGACGGGGGTTTTCTGGATATGTGTTTTTCAGAGAATATGTTAGAGGATCATCCTTTTTGCCTCAGTAGAAACTTTCATTTCCATTCCTGGAAGATATTAAGACATGCACCTGAAAGATTTATTGAAGATGGGTGACAGAAGTCTGCATGAGGAAGATAGGTCTGTGTCCCTAGAATAACTCTTCCCTTGAGCTTCCCCCTTCTCTATACACACAGAAGGAACTGAAACCTAGTTCTCATTGTTTTCATCTGTCCTTTTAATAAAACTCTCAGGCTCTGCCTATGTAAAGAAATGGCAATAGATCAAACATGACTGGAACCATATAAATTCAGTTAGAAAAATGTGAACTTCTGGCTTAAAGCAGAGTAGCCTGCTAACATGATGAATATAGAGATTAGAATTTTAATCTCCTTAATGAAATCATAACTGTATAGAATTTTTAAAAAATGAAACCTTTTATAGTGAGTTCTAATGTTAATGTTGCTTTTCAAATAAAAATGTGGGTCTGAACTATCATTTGCATAATGTGCATGAGTCAAATCCAAAAGCATGTTCATGTTACTGATCCAAGTATTTTTAATTATAAACAAAACACCTACGTATTTTCATCGAGTCCCCTTAAAATACTGTTTTAAGGGATATATTTTCTTGCATATTCTCTCATAATAATACATATACCAAAAGCAATAAAAAAATGGAGAGAAATGCCAGCAATGCAGAACAGCTCAACTCATACCTCATTTCAATCTTAAATACCCAGTGAGCTAAATTATTAAGAAATACTGCAGAGAAACTTGATGTCCATTCCTGGAAATGTATCCTTGAATCTGATCCTCTCTATGAACCTTTTCATAAACAAACAGTATACAAAATGCATACTATAAACTAGAGAATTAATTTTACTGCTGAGTAGTCAGTGTTCTTTTCCACTCAAAAACTTAAGGTGCTAAAAAACCATGTAAGATCATTAGTTTTGTGAAGTTAAGTATCAAAGCTTTAAAAAAAAAAAATCAAAGATGTTTGATTTCAGCTGAATACCAGAGGAAGCTTCTAGAAGGCATAAAATAGACAAAACAAAACAAAAAGCTTCAGGAATTAAATATACTGCTTTTAGTCATAAGAATTTTAAGATAGCATGTAGCTCCATTTTTGAAATTTGAGATCAGAACTAGGAAAAAAGCACACACAAAAAAGAAAGTAATTATAGATAACCTTATATCACATATGCTCTGTAGTGAATTGTCAAAGAAAATAATGAAAAGCTATTTGGGAAATAGGTGTTATCTATATTTTTTGTCTTAGAATGACTGTGGTGTCTGTCTTGATCTCATGTAGTCTGACAAAACAGTAACCCTCTTCATTGACCCTTACCATTTTCTTTAAAAGATACTCTTCTATTGGCATGTAACAGCAAACACTCTTATTTAAGCTCAGCAAGCTTATTTTGGTTCACAAAGAACACTATACCAACACTTTAGTCAAGACAAAGCTAGATTATATAATGCTTCCACCTTTGAATTTCAGCCTCTTCAGTAACAGAACTGCACAGGAATAAAAAAGCAATTAGCTCTGGCTTTGATGACTGGCACAAACCTGTTGTGATTTCAGGTCATTCCAGGTGAATAGCAAGGTTCAGTCAATCCTTTTGCTTTAAAAGGCAATTCGGTTAATCACACAGTTTGGCTAAACTTGGCTATATATATGATGTCAGAACATAATTATAGAAAGCTCCTCTATGATATAAAAAGATGGTAACTATCCCAAACAGGATGAATGATGGCCCTTGTTAGCTTCATAATAATAAAAATAATAATTTAAAAATCACATTGGAGGGAAAAAAACATAATAAGTAATTATTCGCAAATGCCTCAGAGATTAAGCAGGAATTTAGCTTCTCAGTTAGATTTCAGTTGATCTAGCCAAAGCTTACGAACACACTAGGAACAGGAAAACACACCTCTGCTCAGAATTTTCATCTGAAATAATTCAAAGATAAAATGGAAAAACCTTCTTGAATTCAATTACCCAAATAAAGCAAAACATATATAGGAAACATGTTCATATGAAGAGGAAAAAGAATCCATGATAAATGTTTAGATACTATGGTGGCAATACCTCAGAATGACACAAAAGAAGGAATTATCAATGTAAATACAATAGATACACACATGTACCTTTTAATGCTGCTTAATGTGTATTCTCAACCCTCTGAATCCATCTGTCATTGCTGTGAAAGGCATACTACTATACCAGGAATGTGAAGGTTACTTAACAGAGATAAGATCCCTATTATTCTTTCGATTCCTATTGCAAATAAGCTCAGGCCATGACTTATATGCATCCCTGTCCTTACAGAAGTTCTTTCTCAGGGTCCTCCAAAATTGTTCTGTAGTTCTGCCAGTGAAATTGAAGTAAGAGAGTGATTAATCTTACATGTTTGCTCTAAAGGTTTAAATTTCATAGCCTTCATAAGATTTCTTGCCAGGGCTGTTTTGAAAATTTTGATGTTTCTACCAACAACTTTCTGATAATATTACCCGTGATAATATTTTTGAGTAGAGACTGAATCTTAGCCATGAAGTGATTGAAGAAATACTTTATTTATACACACAATTAAAAGACCCGTTTTTAGCCAAGGACATTATTTTCTTTATACCTGTCAGTGAGTGAGTTTTGGAAATGCTTCTGTACACAAAATTGTGTCAGGCTGTCATTTAAAGTTTATTGATTTGTGAAAGCTTGCATAAACTTTTGCCTCACAGAGGTGTGAAAAGTCTTTAACTGATGTAATGGCTATAGTCTGATGTTTTCTTCAGATTTCTACTTTTAAAACAAGCAGTGCTGACTAAAGAAATGTTCTGAACAGATGTTTGTAACTGAAGTGACATTGGTATAACTGCAGTTTATAATACAGTATGTCTTTGAACCTCTTTAAGAAAGTATATTATTCAGGAGCCAGTATTTATTGGCAATATTTATGTCCAACTTACAATAAGGGCCTTTGTAGGACCATATGTTTCAGTAAGTTTGTAGTTCTGTAACTCCTGGGTAAGCCTTCTGAATTGAATGAATTCACTGTTTGCCTTCTAATAATTTCTTCCTAGTTAAATAAGCTGAACAAACTGTGTGCAAGTGTAACAAAAAAGATAAGACTTTGTCTTCAGAAAAGGATCTGATACCTGCTCTAAATCAAGGACAATTTTTAGAACCAATGTGTTTCGTTTGATTGGTTGAGTGGTTGGTGTTGGAGGGACAACTTTTATTGTGAACATTCATGCAAATCTTCAAATAAACCATTTAGTTCTTCAAGGTATCATCAGAAATCTATAATTATAGCAGTTTTTTCACATTTCCAGTATTTAAACAAGAAGTGCAGTCCAGATGCCCCTGAGACACAGGTCCTTTACTTAAAATTTACTATGTAATGAGAGGAAATATGATCTAGTGGATGTATAAAAGACACCGTTTTAGAGCCATGCCCTTTTACAACCTTTCTCTGATGTTGCAAGGTGACTCAGATTAAGGAAGAGCTTAATGTGGATATTCCAAACTTTCAACTTCCAAACTGTTTGAATTTACAAAACTTAATTATGTATCTGCAAACAGTAGATCAGATGTTTATGCTTTATTCATAGAATCATAAAATGGTTTGGGTTGAAAAGAACTTTAAAGATCATCTAGTTCCACCTCCTCTGCCATGAGTAGGGACAGTTTCCACTATACCAGGTTGCTCAGAGCCCCATCCAACTTGGTCTTGAACACTTCCAGGGATGGGGAGTCCATAACTTCCCTGGGAGACCTGTTCCAGTGCCTCACCACCCTCATAGTAAAAAATTTCTTCCTAATATCTAACCTAACCTACTGTGTTTCAGTTTGAAGACATTCCTCCTTGTCCTGTCACTATATGCCCTTGTAAAGTGTCCCTGACCAACTTTCTTGTAGGCCCTCTTTAGCTGAAGGGCTGCTACAAAGTGTCCCTGGAGACTTCTGTTCTCCAGGCTAAACAACCCCAACTCTCTCAGCCTGTCTTCATCAGAGATGCTCCAGCTCTCTGATCACCTTCACAGCCCTCTTGTGGACTTGCTTCAACATACCCATGTCCTTTTCATGTATGAAGCACCAGACCTGGATGCAGCACTGCAGGTGGGATCTCACCAGAGCAGAGTAGAGGCACAGAATCCCATCCCTCTCCCTGCTGCCCATGCTGCTTTGGATACAGCCTGGGATACAATTGGCTTTCTTGGCTGTGAGCACACATTGCCAGGTCAAGGTGAGGTTCTCACCAACACACTGAAGTCCTCCTCAGGGTGTTCTCAATCCATTCTCTGACCAGCCTGAATCTGTGCTTAGGATTGCCCTGACCCAGCTGCAGCATCTTGCACTTGGCCTTGTTGAGTTTTACAAGGTTCACACAGGCCCACCTGTCAAGCCTGATAAGGTCCCTAGTGAAGCCATGTTGGCTGTCACTATTCACCTCTTTTTCTACACCCATAGATTCAAGGAGGATCTTCTCCATTATCTTGTCAGGCACTGAGGTGAGACTGGCTGGCCTGTAATTCTTTAGGCCTTCCTTATTTCCTTTTTTTAAAAGTAGGGGCTATGCTTCCCATTTTCCAGTCAATGGAAACTTCACCAGACTGCAAGGACTTCTCAAACATGCAGATAGTGGCTTTGCTGCTCCCTCTGCTAGTTCTCTTAGGATCCTCAGATGCATCTTATCGAGTTCCAAGGACTTGTACATCTCCAGGTTCCTTGGATGGTCTCGGAGTTGATCCTCTCCTACAACAGATGCTTCTTCATTGTCCCAGTCCTTGATTTTGCCTTCTGCAATTTGGGTGGTGTGGCAGGAACACATACTGCTGAAGACTGAGGCAAAAAAATTTGTTGAGCACCTCAGCCTTCTCCCTATTCTAGGTAACCAGGTCTCCCATTTTCTTTTGAGAGGCCTTATATCCTCCCTAGTCTTCTTTTTATGACCGACATACCTATAGAAGCTTTCTTTATTGCCCTTGATGTCCCAGACCGGATTAATTCTATCAGGACTTTAGCTTTCCTAACCTGATCCCTGGATATTTAAATAATCTCTCTGTATTCCTGTTGGCTTCCTGTCCTTGCTTCCACCTCCCATAAGTTTCCAAATTTTGGAGCATTAAAGTGAAATTAACAATAACCACCTTGTTGAGCAGTAATGCGGAGAAAAAGAAACTATTTCAAACCTGGTCTTTTCCCTTGCTTTGGGTTTCTAATGATAGCCAACATTAAACACCTATGGATTCACAGTCTGCAATGCTATGTGTGACATACATGTGTCAAAACCAGCCAAGCCTGTCAGGAGATGCCCTTATAAGAATAAGCCAGAGACCTGCTCTGAGATAGCCCTAGCACAGTGACATCCAGCTCTGGCAGGATGACTGCATTCTTAACTTACAAATTTGTATAAAAATGAAAATTCATCCCTATAAACCTCAGGGGTCTAGTCAGAAGCCTATTCACCCTTTGCTCCCTCTGTGAGGGTATTTCAGTTACTGCTAAAAGGCAATTCAGACCCTCAGCAAGCTGACAGACTGAGAGAGCTCATCTCCACTTTAATGTGATGTTAGGAAGCTAAAATCCACATTTGTTCTTTAATGCCCAGAGTTAGGTAAGACAGTTCCTCCAGGTGTCTAAAGACTTTCCTAACAAATGCTTTTGTGCAGATATCATGAGTTACTTCCTCAGACTTATGCAGAGTTTAAATATAGACTCAAGAACTCTTCTTCTTCTGCCATCTTCTAAGTAGCCCCTGTCACTAAAATTTCTGTTGTCTAATTTGCTAGGGTCTGAAGGAGCTAAGTGAAATAGAAAAATGATGGATATTAAGACAGTCTCAAAACTGATCAATGGAAATCAAACCCACTCCAAATACAGCACTATCAAAATGAAAGAAAAACCTGTCCATATTTCTTTATTAGTCAGAAATAAGAGCAGCAGAAAAAATGTTATGCTGTGTATGTCTTCAGTTTAGAGAGGTGTAGCTCTTGCTCCTAATAATCTCACTTCTGTAGGAACTTTCTTCCCACGGTTCACAACATAATAGAGAACCCAGATTTAATAAAATATTTATAGAACACTGTTAAAATAAGGAGCACTCTTTGCTCAGAAATCTCAGGTACTTTCCGTTCTGTTTCACTTCTGGTAAAGCTATTAGAAAAGAGTAGCCAGAAGAGTATCACCTCATTCCAAAGATGTGGTGGGAACAGAGCTGGTGATGGGGAGTTGGAGGCCTCCCACGGCAGCCTCCTGCCTTGGAGCCAGAGAAGGGGCCCTGGAAAGCTGTGAGATCATCCAGAGGACAGTGGCTGATGTGGACCCTGCATCAGGACCAATCATGGGTGAGACTGGAGCTTCTCCCAGTCTCTTCCTCTGGACTCTGCTGAAGTAGTATATACTGAAAAGAGAGATGGCAGGCTAATGATGTTCATCCTCACTATTCTAAAACGCCTGTCTGCTCCTTTTTTTTTTTTTTTTTGACATATTTTTTTACACAGATTCAGTGAAAGGAATGTATATAGTACCATTTTTCAGAAATTACCATAGAGGAAGAAAAACAAACAACAGGTATGCTATTTCAAATCCATATAGGTGGTATGACATAGAAATAGGTTTGAATATATGCATCAAAGTCTGAATGTAATTAGAGATGAGACATTAATAATTTCTATTTTGATTGTAACAGCATTAGTTTAATATCTTCCCTTTATGTGGTGGGTTAAATCCTATAAATAAAGTGACAAGAGATGTATTTATTGTCTTTAAAATAAAGTGAATAAAGTGACAGATAAAGAGACTTCCTTGGTTCCTTTGATGCTTGATACAGTCCATAACACTGTGGTATAGATAATCTATACTAATAAATTCCAGGAAGCCCATAATAATAAAATTTGAGCTGTCATTATCCCAAAACACTGTGACGGCAGTGTAGCACAACCCCTTGTGTCCTACTGTGTATGTCCCTGAAACTGTGACAAGAAGCTGAGCAGTCACAGGGTATAGCAGCACACAATTCCATGACAGAAGTAGAACTTGGAAGCCAAAAAGGCAAATTACAGCTTCATGAAGACACTTTTAAAGCAGTTTGTATGATATTTCTCAAACCTACAGTACCTTTAAACCTAATCCAAGGTGCACTGAATGTAGAAACTGAAATTTATTTTACAAGGCCTTGGATCAGAGTTCAGGCTATACCTATTCTTAAGTGTTCATTTTAGTGATTACTTGTCCATTGCTTTATAAAAGGTACCAATTGAATTACGTGTCCTAGCAGAAGTTAAAAAAATGGATGGGAAATAAAACCTTGTCATTCTTTCATGTATGTAAGTATCTTAATAGATAATGAGAAAAGTGCAATTATTTGCAGAACATCAATCCTATAACTGCTTTTCCCATTTCCCCCTAGTCAATTTGCCATTCCCTAACAACTCAATTCATAAAGTTTGAAACACACAACACAGAGAGGAAACTGATTCCTCTAGTAAATATTTCCTGTAAGTCACTGGGATCAGCACATCTCAAATGCAACCAAATCCAAAAGCGTTTCTAATCAGCTGTTAGGGATAAAATTATTAGAAAAACATTTAATTTTTTCCTAACAGATCACTCATCACTAACCTATTTCCAGACATAGAAAACAGAATGTGCAACTATGTAAATATCTCTATAATCAGAGTAGTTACAAAAGAAGAGTTAAATATTCACATATATCCTCTTCCTTCTACTGTAATATTTTATGGCAGATTATAAATTTACACCTAGCTATCTCTCCCCCCAGTTTTTTTACAGGTTACCCATAAACTTTGTTGCGTATAATTTGAGGTCACTGAGATATCATACTGCAGAGTATTCATTACTTTAACTGAATTTTTTTCTTCCCATGTAGTGATATAAATAAGAACATCAGTGCTCTTTCCAGTAAGTAACATCATGTTCTCACATTTCTTCTATATATCTAGGCCATATTAAGAACTCGAATAACACAAGAGGCAAATGAGTTTATACATAACAACCTACAAAGGCTCAAATCAGAAAAGAAACAACAAAAGCAAAATTATTGATGGTAGTGTTGGGATAGAGGGTTCAGAACAGATTTTACCTAATATACTAGTCTTTGGCCCAAGGCTCAGATATGATGCATAAATAAGTTTAAAGGAGAATAAAGTGATGCAAGTTACATCTTCTGTCACTCTCTCAGCCCATAAATTATTCCAGCCTACCCTCTCACAACCTAGCTACCAGTATGGAAATATTAGCTGCATTGTCCCCTTTTGGTTTGTTGCCTATCACATCCATTTTGAAACTCTGTAAATATAGTGAGAAAAATTTAAGTGGATGAAAAACTATGCATAATTCTGAGATAACTCTACCATTTCTCTAGAAACTCAGTTTAACTATTTTCTCTCTTTGAAACTGTTACACAGTGTAAAACTTGAATGTTAACAACTGCAGAGCTTACATAATTCTCACACTTACCAGTCAGTTTGTAAAGAGAGGGTACCTAGTATTTTCAGAGACAGAAAGATATTTCACAGTCCATGTGAAATACTATAAATATTCCAAAAGCACATAATTTTTTAATACCATGAATTACCTCTAAGTAAAATCTAAGTCGATAATTTTTATCCACTCCCCATAAACCCTTTCACTTTGTTACTCATCCAAAAATATAAATACTAACTTGAAATGCAACATTCACAGCTCTGCACTGCAACATGCACAGCTCTGTAGTGTGTGCACACAAACATTCCCTCTTATCATTTTCTTTAATGCGTGATTTATCAGATGTCTATCCTACAAGCATTTTGCCAGTATAGACAAGTAGAACTTCATCCCACACCAGCAAAAACTTTTTTGAGAGCTGCATGTTATGACCCACCCTAAGTTTTCCCCACTCCTCAGTGAAACTCTCTGTGTTGACAAAACAGTTTTTATCTTCATAGCTAAGTTAATTAATGATTACAAATGTTCATAACCCCCAGCAAAATACATTTTAAGTCTGTATTACAGGCAAGTTTCAGCTTTTTTTAGCATAGCTGTAGGATTTGTTTTGTGTGCTTGTGGTTCTTCAGAACTAGAAAAGAAGGGTAGTCTCCCTCTTTCTTTTTTTTCCCTCCAAACAGCAAAGCCTTGTCAGCAATCAATCTGGAGCCTGTGTAACCAGCAGCAGGTTAATAGGTGACTGGTCCTTAGCTCAAGCAGTAATCTGTAGCACGTACCAAAAGTTATACACGTATCAGCCTAGAAGGTATCACTTACTCTTATCTTACAAAGCTCTAAATTTAGAGACCTTATCTTTTACCATGTAAACCCAGTGAAGGCATGGAAGAATTAATAAACCTTCACCTCACTTAAGTTGCTGCTTTTCTGTTAGCAAAGGCATAGCTCCATCTCAGAGCTAATAGCTAGTCTGAGTTTTGCAGCCTCAATAGCCTTGAGACTTAAAGTCTACTTCTCTCCTGCCTTGTCTCCTGTAAATCCATAAAATGCAAGTGCAGACAAAGCATTAGATAATAAAGGACTGCCCTCATAAATAAACCTGAAATATCAGCTATCCATATTCAAGTGGCACACAATAGGTGCTAACCCCCTCCCATGATACCTGATTTGATCATGCTTTGATCTAAACCAAAGTGCACAGATCCATTTTCAACTACTACAAGCACAGTTGGAATAGTTGTAACAACTGCTTTTGCTCTGGGAGCAGTTCTAGAACAGTGGAAAGGAGGCTTTGTTCAGCAGTGAAACCGAAACATTACTTAAGCTTGGACTGTTTTTAACAGTCCAAGTAATCGCTGGGAGTTTACAAGATAGAATGATAAGGAGTTTTAAAATTTATTTTACCTAAAGTCTAGAAAGCAAAATATTTCAATAGAAAGTGTTAAAAATAAATACTCTAAATTTTCCAGTTTCCCTGAATACATAATATGGTGAAGCCAAGTTAAGTTCAAAACATGTTTCAGAGTCACTGATTGTATTTTCTGCTAAAAAAAACCGAAACAAACCAAAAAACTCAAACAAACAACCTCAGCCTAAATTCCTCCCCTCCCCCACAAATAATATAGTAAATGCTTTGGCCAAAATATTTTACTTCAGTTTTTTTACAATCTTCTTTAACTCTGATAAATTCATCTATCAGGTGATATACATGTGGTAAACATCTTTTTCATGATGTAAGCCTCCTACATAGTTTCACAAACTTTATCTGGGAATCTTATAAGTGGTATCTTTAGTGTTTGAGTACTTCTGTGACCTTCTACCTAAAACACTATATTAGGACTTCAGGTTATTTACAAAAGTACAGAGTATTCCAGCTAGAACTTATTCTAGTATTCCTCCCTTTTCCTGGATGGTTTCTAACATCTTTGTCAATCTTGTTATGTTGTATTCTTTATCCAGAGAGTAAATATATGACTCATTATAACAATAATGTTGCTTTTTTTTTTAAGACTAAAGAGTTTAATTTAACATTAAGATGTTGTTCAAGTATATTTACTCTAATTATTTTCTGAAAAAATACACTGTATCCTAAAACACCATATTTCACTTATTGAATAAATAATTATGAGTCATTTAAATAACAAGGAAAATAACCCAAATTTTTCACATTTGTGCTTTAAGACATGAAGTAATTCAACTGACACTTCCTGGACTCCTTATTGACCTGACATTTAAGTCCTTTTTTACCTATTTTAATTCTAGTTCGATGTCTTTGGTTTATTTGGCAAGGTTTTGATAGCAGTGAGGCTGGTTCCAGGGTGGCTTCTATGAGAAAATGTCAGAAGTTGTTCTTATGTCTGACAGAACCAGTCCAGTCAGCTTCGAAAGGGACCCACCACTGGCCAAAGCTGAGCCCATCATATGGTCATAGAGCCTTGTGACAACATGTTTAAGGAGGGGTAAAAATACACTTTGCAAAGCTGCATGGGTAGAGGTGTGAATATGAGAAAGAAAGAACTCTGCAGACACCAAGATCAATGTAAAAAGATGGGGAGAGGATGCTTCAGGTGCCAGGGCAGAGGTTCCCCTGCAGCCCATGGAGGACCCCACACTGGAGAAGGTGACTACACACAGAAGGAAGCTGTGACCCTGTATGAGATACTGTGTTGGAGTAGGACAGTCCCTGGCAGGACCCTGAAGAAAAGTCAGGAAGGAAGCTGAGCCCAAGAAGAAACGAGGTGATTTTAGATTTGTTCTTATTTCTTATTCTCCTACTCTGAATTTTATTTGTGATAAATTAAATTAATTTCCACTAGCAAAGTCTGTTTAGCCCACAAAGGTAATTGGTGAGTGATCTCTCCTTGCTCTTAACTTGACCTATGAGTTTCTCACTGTATTTTTCTGCCCCTGTGTTTTTGATGGAGAAGGGAGTGATAGAGTGGTTTGGTGGTCACCTGACAACCAGAAAAGGTCAATCCAGCACACTCACTCTCTGCCTTTCTAATCTATTGGAATTTTGGTATTCCTTCCTACATGGTCCAAATACACCAAGATGAGAGAAGAGTACAGCCTTCTTTTAGTCAGCATAGGCCACTTGAGGATTTGAGGCTTGAGGACTTTTTTGATTCTAGTATAAATCCCAACACAGTATGTAAAATGAAAAATTAATTATTGAATTATTGCCACTTCCTGGCAATAAATACCAAGTTGCAGAAAAAAAATTATAAAAGAAACATAAAATAATACTGGGGTTTTAAAATTTTATTTTCATTTGAATGATCTTGGGTTTTGTGCTGAGTCATGTGAGTGCAAGAGATAGTTTAAAATACGTGTTTATAAGGTTTAGTCTGACTGACACCACAGAGAATTTATGAGGTATGTTAGCCTCTCGATGTCAGTGGAGCTGAGGCAGACACTTTGGCACTAGGGGTATTAAAAGCTTTGCTCAAAATTAAATTTTAATATGCAGACTATTAGCAATTATCAGGATTGAGTCCTTCTGGATCATAGCTCTGAACAGAGTACCTAGATTGAGTATTGTCCTCTTCGGGCATGTAATTCTTCATTTATAACAGCTTTGAGATGACTGAAAGCAACTTGTAGCTTTATGTGGTCACAAAGCCCGGCTCCACTTATCCACACTAACTGGTACCAACTACAGACCAGCAGCCACTGTTTTGTCTGCCTTCAAAGCCTTCCTCAGAACAATCCAGATTGTCTCATTGTTCTGATATTGGCATATATGCAAAACTCCTATGCTTCCAATTCAAGAAAGTTCAAAAGACACCTTCACATC
This sequence comes from Corvus cornix cornix, assembly GCF_000738735.6. Lineage (NCBI taxonomy): Eukaryota > Metazoa > Chordata > Aves > Passeriformes > Corvidae > Corvus > Corvus cornix. Next base: position 18,788,915 of record NC_046335.1, on the reverse strand, counting down.
ACAAGGAAAAAAAAACATGGATGTTTTTCCTTGGCATGCTCACTGCTTTGGCCTGAACCCATGTAATAGAACCTTCAGAACAGAGGATCTTACACTGAGATATTTGTTAAAATATTGCTTAGAAATAGCATAAGACATTTCTTTAGCTCTCTCACCAACAATTAGTTCAACTCCAGGGTTTAGAATTTTAGAACATAGCCTAAAACACAGAAGTTCTTAACTCAGGAACAGCTGAGCTTTTCCTTTATGAAGACTGAGTAAAGGATTTTTGTCACTTCAGGAAGAAACAACCAACACAGGAAGCAAGACTTGCCATAATAGACGAGATCACCCATCTCTTTGCTGTTATCTAGTGTTCTGTCACTAAAATTGTTCAGATGCATTAGAAGTTTGAAGGGGAGAAAAATTCCTATTGTCTATGAATGAAAATTACCTATACTTCCTTATCTTTGCAGATAGTTTTCTTAGATCCTAAAACATTACTACAATTAACATTTAACTATTTTTGTTTTAGTGATGCTCCAAAAGTATTGGGAAATAGGCAGAAAAACACATAAGGAGATACAAGAAGAGAAATTAATTTTGCTTATATTAAATTTTTAATTTTCTTATTCTATAAATCCCTTCCTGAGATGAAAAGATGATCCTGCTTGGTTAACCATGTCTGAAGTAGGTTATGGAATTATGGAAGCCTTATGCGATTAGTATTAGGATTAGCATATAATTGTTCAAAAAGCATGAAATCCTTTCCACAGTTGTGGTTTAGAAAAACCTTGTATGTCCTATTATTGTCTATGTTCTTTTGTGCATTTTCCTAAGGTGGAATTTGGAATTCAAGAAACAATGGTGTTAAGAAGCAATTTTTCATTGTTTTTTTCCCTATAACACCATTTTGAGCAACAAATAAAGTATTTCAGAAGGGATTAATAAGTCATCTCGTAGAGAATGAACAAACAACTCAAAGTGAAGAAACATCTGGGAAGGGAGGAAACAGATGATATTGGTTTCTTAGACAACTTTGGCCTTAGTGACACTGAATACACTCCATCCCAAAACCGAAGGATTCTATTTTCATTTGTTCTATTTTATTTTGTTGCATCGGTTGTCCAAAAGAGGTAGGAAAACAGCTTATAAAATCCATAACATCTGCAAGCCTCTATTGCTTAATTCTTCATCCTGTTCCCCTCAGTCCAAACCCTAACTCGAGGACATAGTGGAATGGTGATGGGTTTTCCTGCTAAAGGAATAATTTAATTAGGCCCAGTGATAAAAACTGACATGAGGATGTGAAATTGGTTTAGTGATCTTTAATGCCAAAGGAGACTGCAATCTGCATTATCTCATTTCAAATTATTTTCTACCTTTGTAGAATTTTTTTACACCATTATTTGACACCCCAAAAGTAAGGTACTTAAGTTTTACGGCTGTTGGCATTGGAATTGTTAGGAACTTTAATGCAAGCCCACTAAAGCCTAAATCAAGGCATGTACATGAGTTAAAATGTGTAATAGTCCTTGCCTTTGTTAACGTTCAGAATCAAAGTGCTATTTATTCCCACAGAGACCTTTTGATTTCTGAATGCAAGTATAAGGTACTTATGCAGATTCACTCACACCGTAAAGTTTTTTGAATGTCTTCACATGGACAAACCCATAGCTGCTTTGTGTGCAGGACTACTTTTCCTCTAATTCCATAGGATACTAACAGAACCAGCATTTCAAAATATAGGAAAAAACACAGAACAAAAAAATCATTTATTAGAGCAACTGTTTCTAAAGTGAAAAGCAGAAGACTACTCTTTTTCTTTCTAGTGCTTTATACTTAGTACTCTCCTTAACTGTTTCAGCTTCCATTGCTTTTAGATTCCTTGAGATTCTTTTTCCTTTCACCCAAAAGTTTAATTTCACCACTGTAGCATCAACAAGCCACTAGATATCTGACAATATTGAATGACTATATGTGTTTATATAAAAAAAGCAAAAATTTTTATCTTGTTAATAATTACAGTGTTCTTAATATTTCTTAACATTTTAACTCTAACAAAATTCTCAAGCACATCATCTCTCATGCATTGTTAAACATTTTAAGAGATGGTGGTGTCTACATTATATTATCTCACTCAAGTAGGCGCAGTGGACAGAGCTGCATTCAGCAGAAGTCTGCTTTCCAGAGTATACACATGCCACTCTAATTAATCCCTAGTGGCAACATACAAAACAATCTTCACATTCTGACTTTGGTTACCAGAAATTTTGCCATTGTTTTAGGTATTGTTAAATTTTTTTTTTTTTTTTTTTACTTGCATACACTACTTACGTCGTATTTTTGTTCTCTTTCTCCAGTGTATGTTTTGGGTATTTTGAGACAGAGAATTATTTTTACTCTGTAGTTTTAGAACAGATGTCTCCGACCTTGATTTAAGGAGTAGATGAAGCATAGTGTAGGAGTCTGCCCTACAGTTAGCCATGCAAAGTGACACCCTTTGCCAGCACGAGGTCACACAAGACATGCAGAGCAGGGAAAGCAGCTCCAGGTGTATTTTTGGGGACTAGTGCCTGGCTGTACAGCAGCAACACTATTCCAAAAGCAGTTTTGTTCTGCTGCAAAAGCCCCTGTACCATATAGGCATGGTTATCATGATGACCAGCTGGAAGTACAGCTGAGAAGCTGAAGAGTAATAGTGATACCAAGCTCATTTAATGCCTTTGAGAAATTTTTACTAGCCTAGTATGGGTTCAAACTAAGAGATCCAAGGAAATGCAAGGGAAGAAAAGTAACACTGAAATACCCATTTAACAGTACTATGAAATGCCTCCAGTGTTTTCCACCATCTCAAAAGCACACCATTCTACGCAAAAAATGTCCATCTTAAAAATAACATCCTTCTCTCCCTTCTCAACAGTGTAGTTGATATTTTCAGACAATTTTGTCTGAAAATGCTAAATACAACAAACCTCAACTGTATTCTGTATGATCCTCTAAAATTTGGTTTCAGTTCTTTCTGCATCAGCTTCAGTTTTCTTCTAGATCTAAGGAGAAATGAAGGTAGCTTTCAGTCTAAAATACAACAGGGGTTATAACTTTTGAGAAATCTTCTTTTTGAAAAACAAAGAGAGTCACTAGAAGATATCTTCTGTTTAGAATTTATAATCTATTTTTCCTTTGCCTGGACCAGGTTGTGATTGAGGTACATGATGAGAAAGTACAACCTAGGAGCAGATTTAGTTGTGGTGGCTATATCAATGCTGTCGACTGTTTTTTATTCCCTCAGTTTCCCCACTCCCACACACCCTCACTGTAAGCAGTGTTTTGGAAAGACCTTGATGGCAAAGATGGTCAGCTCTGACACAGCTGTGGTATTGAGAGGAGGATGCTGAAACTTCTTCATTCTTCTGATAAATTACTGTAGCTAAGACAGTTCCTTATGCTGTCATTTGCAGCTCACTCCCTCTTCTCCATTCAAGTCTAGCTGCTCTTATTCCTTTGTTATTCTGTGACCAACAAAGATTTGAAACATAGAAGTAAGATGCAGGTGGCTCAGATATTACCCCTGTGGGCAAAGGGCTATGTCCCAGTCTCTGATATATAAGATATTCCAAGCCTTTCATCTGAAACATGCAATGAGAACACTTGATCCTTGGATGTTGCTTTGCTGTCTACATTAATATTGAAAGCCTGGTTTATAGTGCTTAGTTTGTTGATTGTCATAGTTGAATGTCTACCTCTGTGTATAGCTTTCAGCGTACGAAAAAGGAATCCCCGGGTTCACTTAGAAAACAGAAGTCAAGTATACTGACAGCCTTGTACATCCATGGTGACAGATGTATGTAAGGAAAGTAAATTAAAGAAATACATTCTTAGCTAAGGAAAGATTATATTGAGATTCAATATATTTGTAATTTTATTGAACTACCTCAAGAGTTTAGTGGTTTGATATTCTGCATGATACAGACTCGCACACATAGAGTGGTGCATATATACTGTACATGTCATTCTAGTCAAGAATTCCACTTGTCTTTCAATTGGAAAGGACCTAGACCACCTCAACTATTTAATCTTCTTTTATGATAAATGTCACGTAAAAAGAAAAGATTATGTGCACTCTCTTTTTCATTAATTAACTAAGACTGTTTTATGTATCCAAGGATGCAACCATATTGCAATATATTTAGTGAATAGTAAAAAATAGATATCCTCACAACTATATAAATCAATATTCTAGGTCAACTTTTTAGCAGTTTAGCAAAACAAATTCTAGATATAATCTTTTTTCTCAGTCATTATGATTGACTTTCATGTGAAAATAAAGAGATCATAAGTATTACTTTCTTATTTTAAAGGGGAAGAAGTCCTTGATCATATTCTTGGCAGCATCTTCCATAGTTTCTACAGAAGAGTAGAAGATAGCCTTCTCTTCAGGTAGACTAAAGAAGTCTGGCTAATAAGCACCAGCAGACTGTGTTTATGCAGAGGTAAAGGATGCAGAGGATTACTTCCATGCTTTGCGAGAAAACTAATCTGTTTCCCTGTATTTCTTTTAAGGAAGAAGTATAGCACAGCCATTCCTAAACTTTTTGAAGTCTTTCTTTTGTGGAGAAGACAAACATGCAAAGCACTGCATCCAGTTCCCCCTGCCCAGCTGCATTCTCCAGAGTGAACACTGCCATGTGATTTCTCCTTGTTCCTATCCTGACCACTCCCTTTGGCATTCCAGAGATCCAGCTGCTCTGTCTGACCCAGATATGGACTAGACCTGATCTCTCTAGCCTCCCGTCTGGTACTTGCTCAGGCATTCCAGTGATCAGTAGTGCCTTACCAAGTCATGTGCCCTCGAGAACCTTTGCTGTTCTGTGCTGGTTTACAGCAGTAGAATATCAATCACACACAGGCTGGAACAGCTTCTAGAATTTACACTCACTCAGCCTTGTGTATCAGAGCTTCATGAATGCCTTTTAAGTATGGAGTTAAGTCTTTCCATGATATGCAGCTGGTAGGCAGAGGAGCCATAATTAAAAAGTAGGTAGCGTGATTTCTGACTAACTATAGCATGCCCTTACCATGCAGCCTGGACTTCCTCTTTCCATCAGGTATCTCTTCATGGCACTAGTACACAGGCTGTGGTGTCTGATGTCCCCTAAACATGTGGCAGAGACAACATGTTATTAGCACAGATACAATAGACTTAAAAGCAGAAAAAACCTCTGTCATGTTTGTATGGATCTGGAAAAGAACAGAGTATTAATTTTTCGAAAGATTAATCCTATTTGGGCATTTTCTAATTTTTCAGAGAACATGGATTCAAAAATATGGATGATTTAAGTAATATTAATCCTAAAAAATCTGAACTGAAATCCACATGTAAAATTATTCCTAGAGATTATTAAAGCTATATTTGGATTGAAAGATGTGATTAATCAAAAATTTGGGAGAAGAAAAGCCTTTCTGACAAAGGTAGTTTTTCTTCCCAGGAATTTTGGAGGAGTTGCTTTTTTTCTCTACAGTTAATTGCATCACTATCATTCTAACATCTTATAAAACTAATGCTCCGATCCACACAGTTATTTGGATGAATATTACTTATTATTATAATATTTTGTTTGTCTTTTTATTAAGTAGTACTTCTGACTAATATATGAGCATATCTCATTTGTTACTTTCCCAAGTGCCTGGAATTTGAGCTTCAGAAGTTTGAGCTGATTTTCAGCATCAAGAAATTAAATAAATGGACTAGATATCTCTTGCAGAATTTGGAAATGTCGAGTAGAACTATTTTTTTCTGATAATTAGTCACCTGTTTTTCTAATGTGAGTTTCAGAAAGCAAATAGAGCTTTTGCTAAAAGTATTGACTTTGTGATACTGATTATTTTTCATAAGTTGTGGTAAAAGAAGTAGTCATACCAAATGCAAATGACTGTAACATTTCCAAGTTTTAGCATAGCTAGAGAGGCCTTGCATAGAACAAGCGTCTTAAGCTCTCAGAAGCAATTGATACCTCTATGATGTTATAATCCACCTGATGAAGATATAATTTAATGCTATTGATGATACTGATTTTTGTGAGGCATATTACATAATTTAAGTGAGTGACAAAGTAAATATGTCTTTTTTGGTGATGGATATATTTTAGCCATATTTGGTAGTTCCTTTTCTGACTGTGAATATTTAACTATTTATTATATCTTTACACCAGATTCCTGCATTTTCTTTTCAAGCTGTAGGTAGATAAAGAATGAAGCAAGTACATGAAGAGCTTGTAAGAAATTACACAGCAGAACATGCTGGAACTAAAAATGGATATGCTCAGCTATCAACATTTTCTAACAGTGCTTGAGTTTGGGCAAAGTTTTCATTTCTCACACCTCTAACAGGCAGCAATAAAATTGCAAACTCTGGCTCTAGCCAAACATTTATAATATTCTTACTTCCTAATGACTTCCCTGGGATTGCTTGTTTTATACCAAGAATAAGATATGGAACATAAAGTGACAAGAGACAAAGATGACATGCAACATTGAGATTTTTGTGAAGAAGAAAATCTCTCTCAGAAGAAAGGCTTTGTTCATCTTGTTAGCTTGACAATTTGTACAGGCTTTCAAGATATATATGTTAAATATAACTATGTTAATTCTTAAGTTACAAGTTTAATGCTAGTGACTTCTGCAGAAATTTTCTTCAAGCTAAGACAGCCTGAACCCTAGATACAAAAGGATTATCAAGCACTAACCTGGATCTCTCCCAGGAGGGAACTATACTCAGAGCAAATAACATTCTTCCCCAGTTACTTGCTAGAGTTTTAGTTCAGATACCAGCTGAGATTGCTGCATCTCACTGAATAAGGACTATTGAATATGACTAGAAAACAATGGTAATCTGATAGGCTTGGGGTCTGACCCTGCAGTTTTTAATCTGTCAGAGCTCTCTCAGAAAGAAGTGCTGTCTATCCTGTGGTAGGTCTGAGCACTTTGCTTTTTAATATTATACTAGAAATGAAGCTCAAATGAGATATATATATATATATCACATTCTACTTTTTAATAATCTGCTCCTTAAGGTAGTGTTAAAGGTTTGTTAATGTTGAAGAACAAAGTTCCAGCTAAAATAAGATATTTTACTTTAAGATTGCAGTATTAAACAGTTTCCTGGATAGCCTCTTTGCACACAGCCCCTTTAAAACAAAATGGACACTCTCCATAAAAGGCATTTTGCATTCCACATTGCAGGGTTGGTATCGTACCATAATAGTCATTCTCATGATGAGACTTGATGGCTAACCTGCCAGAAAATAGCTGACTTTTTTTGGCTTTCTTCCTCCATTTTTCACCCGCCCCCCTCTGCTCTTTATAATATATTTAAATAGAGAAAAATCACACGTTTTTGACAAGTAGGAACTGGGGTCAGAACCAACCCCCATCTCCTTCCCAGCTTTCATCTGCCTGAAGCAACATGGCTTGTTTCATCTCATACCTAGGAAACAAGCCAAATGGAACATGCCCTTTGTAAGAGCTCCTTCTCATACGGAGAGCCTGTCTTTTCTGAAGGACAGGCTCCTCTTCCCCTTCTCCTTAACTCAAAATTACTTTCTATAAGGTTCTCAAAGAAAATAGAAAAATGTTAATACTCCACTAAATATCAAATTTTTCAGTAAAAGGGCATAAAATTTGGACTCTCAAGGACTAGAAGGTGGGGAAACAATAATCTTTCTTTCCTCTGGAACAGGAAGAGGCCATAACTGCAGTGCTAGTAGGAAATGGGCAACTTCATGAAAAGTTTGCCTGTGCTATGAAACAAAGCACATTAAGCCTCAAAAAAGTTAAGTGATTCATAAAGAAGTCAAAATGGCAAGTGTAATTTTGGTTTACAAGTCAAAGAGGTATGGGTGGGGTTTGGTTTAGGTTCCAGTTTTTTCAGGTTGAAATTGTTTTGCAGTTTTCACAAAAGTGCAAAAGAAAACATAATTTGTACCTTGTGCACAGGTTTCAGCCAGTCATCTGCTGCACTAACCCGCATTTCAGGTGTGTAGTTAATTAAAGGTCTCACTATTCTATGAAGGATCTCAGCACTGCTCACAAAAGGTAAATGATAGGTAGAGAAGGGTGAAATGGACTACTTTGACAAGTACTGTGATGCCTCTAAACAAAAAAGAGCTGTCTAAACAAAAACATGTGAACAACATTCTTGTAACAGCAGGGTAGAACTTCCTGTCTGATCATTTCTTAGTTGTTTAAATTAGTCCTGAGGAATTTGACTGATGTAAACACACCTTAGCATGTGTGTGCAAAATACTGTCTTGGTTTGAAAGACAGGTGTCTGCCAAGGAAGGCAGGAGTCTCCCTTGGAATGGAAGAAAAAAAATTGCAACCCACTTCCCTCTGAATTATTATAACTTTGAAATTAAGGGGCTTTCAGGCAAAGATATGAGGAACAGGAATAACAGTTCTTTACTATTATATATCTATATGTGTATAACCAGTCAAACAAACGACAATAACTATGGCAGTAACAGCGAACAATCACAAACCCAGTCCCAGCCTTCTCGGCTGTCGGGCCCTTTCCCCTCGGGTGCAGTTCCGCTCGCAGCCGGCAGGGGCGCTGGCGGCTCCCGGTGAGCAGGGCAGGTGCGATGGTTCCCCCGCGGCTGCAGGGGGCGCTCCGGAGCGAGCTCGGGGAGCACGCGGCACCGGTGCCCTGGGATCCCGGGAAGGGATGGAACAAAGGCTTCACAAACCCCTGGGCAGCCGATCCCGGTGTCCGGCCGGACCCTTGGGAACAGCAGGGACGAGCACAAATCCCGGGTGGCAGACGAGATGTATCCAAACTCAGAAGCTGAGGTGGGAACCCCCTGGAGGTCTCTGCAGGCAGGGCATGCAGGGCTACAGAGTAGCGAAGGCTCGAAGCAACAGCTGGGCAGGGCAGCCACAGCCCGGCCTCCAGCGGGGCAGGGAAGGCGGGCTTGGGAATCCCAGGGTCTCTCTGGTAGAAGGAAGGCAGCCGAAGAAGCAGCCTCTCTCTCTGTCTAAACACCGAGAACTGACTGCCCACAAACCCAGGTGAAAGAGATGTAGCCCTCCCCCTATGGCCAGGTCTTTTGTTTTTCTTAAACACCCAGTAATTTGTCCCTCTGGCAACATGTATGGGGAAAATTCCTTTAAGAGAAAAAGAAAACAGGAGGAGAACTAAAACCCCAACAAATACTAAGGGAAAATAAATATATTTTGCATCTATTCCAAATATTCCCATGTTTTTGTTGGGGTTTGGAGGGTTTGTGTTCGTTTTATTTTGTTTTTTTCTGGAGAGATGCTTCTATTGTATTCCATATGCTACCTTTTATGTCAGAGATAATAGATAAATTTCCAGCGACGAGGGGTTCACAGCAGCCACAAAGAGCGACAGAGGGAGTTCTCCTGTACAGTGTGGCCCAGGAGTTTTAGTCAGGAGGGAAACTGTTGTTGTGCTAATGGTCTAACATTGTAGTCAAATAGGTTTATACAGACCCAAAGTTGTCAGATGCTTCCAGTTATAGTAACTGGTCTAACAAAAGACGACTGATGAAGCAGAGTTGCAAGCAAGAAACTATGTTCACTTTACACAATCGACAAAATAAAATATGTGACAAAAGTAGTAATAAAAACTTCTTAAAGTGTGATCTCTTAAGCATTGTACTAACAAGACTCTTTTACAGGCAACTTCCACCATACAGGTTGGCAAAAAGATGAAAATTGAAATATGACATTCTACACAACTTCCATACTTCTGTAGACTATTAGGCTAAAGGTCTAGATGCTGTGAGAAGAAGTCTTTCAGCTGTTGAGCCTATGCCTAAGGATTTACAGTCTACCCTACTTGCCACTTCAGTGTCTGGAAACTTTATATTAGTGTGACAAAATTGAGAAGAAAAAAAACCAAACTTGTCAAAGTTGCTTCTACTAGAATATAGAATAGTTTTTGGAGAAAAAATACCTAATCTCTATCCACTTCTCTATCCACTAAGACTCTTAAAAGCAGACTGGAAAAAGCAAACAAACTACAAATATTTTTCTTGTAAAAAGTCTTTCTCTAGCTGGAAGATGTTTATAGTTTCTTTAGTTCCAGTACAGCTTAGTGAACAATGAAAAACAAAGTGGTTTGAATAATGCATTTGGAGGGAGGAAAATCATACCATTCATTAAAATTTGTCATCTTCATTGCAGCTCAAATTAACAAAGGCATCATTATTTAGGAATGCATTTATATTTGCATTTAAATTTATACTCTTGCTGAAACAGAGGAATTACAAACTCTGTGGTTTTACTTAGCTTCCTGCATTTAGATGTAATTCTAACATATTACTGCCCAAGGGCCATCATGCATTACATTTCGAAAGTGGGCAAAATTCTGTCCTCCCAATTCCTGTAAGTAGCACTGAAGAGTAACTAGAGCATCAAAGTTGATGGAGTGTTTAATGAAATTCATTCCTGTAGCAGATGCTCATGAACCCATTACCCATACCATGGTAAAGTATGGAGCGAGGGTTGGGTGATACACTGGTTTTTGAGCTGGCACTTCCTAGTGCCACCAGAATTTAAACCTAGACCAGTTTAGTTTGCTTGAGGGTTTTTGCCAAGGTAAGTGGTGGTATTTGGGCATTTTCCCTAGGCTATCTGTATGAGAAAAGCCAGTATCAGAAGTACTCCAAAGAGTGAAAATCAAACTTTCCTATTACTTCTTACTCCATTGATTCAGTTTAATACTATTATCGATATGTTATCTATTCCTTAAAAAAAATTATTTCCGTTTCAAAGACTTCAATAAACACTGAAGTTTTTAATCAATATTAAAATACACACACACATATTTAGAACATATGTCCTGAAATGTGCACAAAACCCAGCTTTCCTGCTAAGATGATCCAAACACCTGTTATCACAGAAATACAGGAAAGCATCTCAAAAACTTCAAAAACATAATTTCTTGAACACTAAGAGTAAAAAAAAAAATCCCCCTTCAATAATGTCTTTACACTTTTCCTCATGATTTAATATAACTGAAGGAACCTAATACCTGAAAAACATTATTTAAAATATCCCCAATCTACAGCAACAACTCAAGGTGAAATCAAGGAAATAAATGCAGCTCTTCCACAGGTGTAAGGTATGGGAAAGGGGTTTACACTATGTCTTTAATTTCCACTCCTCTCTCCATTTTTTTGCTCTTACAAACTGAACTATCAACCTATTTCTTGAGTTTTCGTGTTTTCCCAAATGACTTTTTTTGCCCTTTTCCACCTGTATCTGGACAAATTCATCAGTTGCATCAGTGCTTTGTAATGAACTCCTCTTGAGAATCAATTACTTCATTTTCAAAGAGAGTGGGTGTAAGGGTGGGCTCAACACTAGCCTCCACATGGAAGAAATCAGCAGGAGTTCTTCTGTTAGAGAAAAAGAGGATGAAGAGGAAGAACAATGGGGATGAAGTTATTGTTCCTTTTTTATTTTGAGGTGGCATATAAAAGTCTTGATTTTTGACATCTGTTTGTCCTGTGCAGTTTTACAGAACCACCCTCTGAATTTCTTTCTAACAACCAGTTTTGAAGGAAATGCTGTCTCCTTATCCCTTCTGAAAATGTGTTTTGGAAAACTTACTGTGTTTTTGAAACATGTTTTGAATTAATGATTTAGTAGATAGTGTGTTCATGAGATTGCAAAGGTACTCTTTGAACCCCACTGAAATGAAAAAGAATTCACTGGAATGAAAAATACATAGAAACTACTGTAAAGAGAGTAGAAAACACGATTTCCTGCAGTCATGTCAAAACCTGATTTAACATATGTAAAATTAATATGTTATGAAAAAACCTTCGGAAAACATTGGACTAAGCCTGTTTTGTGGGCAGAAGACACATCTAGAGGTAATCTAAATGTAAGAGAAAAGTCTTTAATTTTCCATGCAAGCCTTTGCATGGAAATTCTAAGTGTAAATTAAGAAGCAGAAATACAATTTCTAAAATGTCTAGTCCATATATAATGTGTAAATAGAAGTCAGTGGCCCTCATAGGTGGACCTATGATATACAGTAACTTTCACAGACAGGCAATGCTTGACAATAAAGGCTTATCCAAACTATAGGGAAGCACAATCTTAACTAAGGATTTTAAGATGAAGACAAGAAAATTTCAATTAGAAATGAGGTACACAGTTCTTGGAGAGAAAGTGAAAAAGCACCAGATGAAATTTGGAGATAGGCAGCTAAAGGAAGTGATGTGATTCTTCAGATTCAGACCAGAATTTTTTCCATCCTGGTTCAAGCATTTTAGTTATGCACTCACCATAAAAAGCCTTCATTCTTCAGTAGCCAGCTGAGAGGAGAAGGCATCTTACAAGGGTGATTCTGGATCTCAGTGTCTTTAGATCTGTCACTTACACAAGATACCAAGGTCAACTCAGGGGAAACTTGGTGAATTTAAGTTTTTGATACAGAATATCAGAACAGACAGTTCAGTTGTCTCAGATGGTTTTAAATTTCTCTGTTCTACCTTTTCCATATTACACTGCAGCATCTCGTTTCTTCTTTGAAAAAGCTGTTTCTAGGGCTGATGGAGAAGTTCTATGCTCCATTCCAGTCAGGTCTCTGTTTCTACTGCAGCAATGAGCAGCTATGCCAAAGAAGGCCTGCCGTGGCAGTTATTTTAAGTAGCCCCATTCACTAAAACAAATATAGCATAACAATTCAGGGACCACAAAAGAGTCATCATCTAGTGACAATTTACCAGAATAAAGTTCAGTATATACAAACTGTTGACCTAGAAATGATTGTATAAGCCATTACTAATTTTCTGAGTCACCTAGGCAAATCTCCGTTGGGTCTTAGATAATATCTTGTAGCTGAACTCAGAACTGCTAACACAAAGCTATAGCAACTTCTCACCTAACAATTACTCATCCTCACTCCGTTGGGTGTAAATTTGATACGAAACATTCCTTGGTAGTTTCTGCCCCCATGCAGCCTACAGAACTTCTGTTCTGAGTGAACACTTAACGTCTTCAACATTTCTGTAGCCTTGAGGGAGCAAACTTATTCAGATGAGCAGAACAAAAAGGCTGGTTCGTGCCCCAGCTCTTACTTCCCTTGAATTCTAAGCAGTCATCCATACAAATGTTGATTGTGGTATGGATGTAAAGCGAACCATCGTTTTAGTGTGCTGCTTCTCACAGTGTAAATGACTACATAATGTGAGTACTGAAAGAGACCCAGTCAGCTACAGAGTAATCTGATATTGAGGTACAAAGTTCATATTTTACTTCAGATAAGTGAATTATTTTCAGATATATCAAACGCTTGAATAGTCAGTGAGAGGTTATTTATGAAATTAAATTACATCTTTTGTTTTGAATAGAGTAGCCATAGAGATCTAAAAAATAAGAAAAAATCTGAGCCTCAACTCCCTGCTTACTACAGTGATTAGCAAGCTGCATGTTTTCTTTCCTATCAAAAATTTATCATTTTTTTTTCTCTGTAAGACTTTGAGCATCAGATTTTCTTTGCCTTTCTGGCCTTAAGCACATGTTCAGCTGATTGGTTACAAGAAATTCTTTTACAGTCTCTGGCTAGGTGCCACCTTCCAGCTTGCTTTTCCACATTCTTGAAATGATCAGTCTGTTCCCCCTGTTTTTGGGGGATGAGACCTAGTAGTTCAATCACCTTTTAACTGAGTTTCCAGGAGCACAGAGAGTTTTCTTTTACCTGCCAAGGTACTGTGGCACATACGTGTGCCTAATACCTTCCTTAAATATACTTCATTATTTTTTCACTAACTAAAAAGCAATACTATTTTGGAATTGTAGTTTCTTTTGTTTCTGCTACACCAAGCAATACTCTAGATGTATATATATATGTATTTATATAGGTCCTGTAATATTTTTTCTTCATATATTAACATTAGTGCAAAACTCAATAGGTTTGACTGAGTTTTGTTATTTTCTGCGTTCTTAATGACAAAATGACAGCAAGCTCAATGTAGATCCTGTCTCAGTCCATGCCAATATGCAGGAGTCTGGAATTTCCGTTTTCAGTTCCAGTTGCAACTTAGCAAATCACTGATTTCTGATCTATTACATCAGCTTTGGCAAAAAGCTTTCCATACAGAAGGTGGAGAATAAGAAATTATCTTATTAATATGTTCTCATTATATATAAAATAATATAATTCATATATTAATTATCCAGACCATCTTTGAGGAGATGAAGATTCAAGGTCATTGTTTTGCCATACTTGTCAGTTTTTTCTAATAAATTCTTTTGGTTTATCTCCAGGTATTCAAGGAAGATATCACACAGATGCCCTGTAAGCTATAGGAAATTTAACTGCAGTATAAGTATGTTCCATTCTGTACAGACTTGAGCATTGTTTTTTTCCATAAAAGATTCTGAATTCTGAAAACTTAATCCAGTTCTTTTGCTCCTGTAAGAAGGATCTTACATTTGGCAACTGTATAATGTTTTTTCAGTATATAAATCACCAGTAGATCAAGATGTATCACTGAGCTATGCTTTATTATAAACATTACATTATTTATCACTACATATGTTTTGGCATTCTCTTCACCAAATAGGATTAAAATTTAATTTTTAATTCAGTGAGAAAATCTTTTAATAGGTTAGGCTAACATGCTCTCAATCATGTCCAGAAAGATAAATCATCATATCAATTAACATAGCTTTATTATCCTTATGTATATTTACATCTAAAATACATTATTAACTATTTTATTACATGACAAAGCTGGCTTTGTGTGCTTCTAGTTCATCAGTCAAAATGTACTGTGAAAACCAGTCAAATAACTTATAACACTACTCTTAAAAATGTGCAGTAGACTGAAAGGTACAGTTACATGCAAAGCTTATTACCCAAGATGTAATCTAATGCCATAAAATGACAAGAGGGAGCTTATAGTTGAGAATGTAGATGAAAGACAACTGTATATGCAATTTATATATACATATAAATTCACTTACAAGGTTATAGATATGCTTCACTATATATATAATGATGTCTGAATTCATCTTAGATTGGTTATGATACTGAAATAGCTTTATGGATGAGTTTATAATGAAGTCAGCCACAGGATTCCATGAATGAAAGAAGGATCACCAATTACCAACCCCGGGTAATAAAACAGTCTCTGTCAAAAAAGTTGTCACTTAGGCATATACTTCCAATATTCAGTACTAGGTTTTCTCAAGACTGTCTACAATAAAACTGAAAGTTAGAATTGAAATCACAACATATAAGAAACTTTTGAAAAACAGAGAAAAACTGAATTAGAGACTCACTGCAAGCTGTTTCTAAGTCGAGCTTAAAAATAATAATTCCAGTATCAAACAATATTTTCAATAAAGAAACATAAAGCACTAAGATCTCATCTAAAATACAAGATTGTAATCACCAGTTTTCAGAAGGACTAACTAAATGTCTGAGATGATTTAAAGAATGAAAAAATACAGAAAAATAAAAGAATTTGATAGGACACCAAAATAAAAGAGTTTTGAGGAAAATATTTTTTGAGATATATAAGTAGAGCAAACAAGTTAAATGTTATGGAGGTTTAAGAGTTATTCAAATAAAAATTTTAGCTGGTAGAGAAAGCAATGGTTTATGAACATAACAAATTTTTTGTGTGACTAAAAGATCGCAGAATATTCTGAGTTGGAAGGGACCCACAAGGACCATTGAGTCCAACTCTTAAGTGAATGGCCCATACAGGGATAAAACCCACAACTTGGGTGTTATTACCACCATGCTCTAACCACCTGAGATAATCTTAGGGACAAAAATCCCCCTGCATCATGATCTCCCTGTCTAACTAGTCTCCAATAATAGTGACTCTTTAGTTAAGAAAAAAAAAAAAAAAAAAAAAGTAGATTTAGCATGGAATTTCATTTGTTTAAAAAATAAATATTAAAATATAAATGGTCTACAGAAGTATGAGATTGGGTTTAATGAACCAGGAGGTCCCATTCCTTATTATAATTCCTAAGCTTCAGGGTCTAAAAAACCTTACCAATTGTTACACTTGTCCACTCACTGGGAGTGTATTTAATTGAAAGGCAGCAATTTATATCCTACACAGTAGTTACATAGGTACCACTGCATGATATGACAGCCATTTATAAGGGACATAAACTGAATTTCATCCAGCAACTTGCAAGCAAAATATCCCTCCTAGGATTCCCATGGGATTTTTTGTGGCCCTCTATTAGTCTTTGTCCTCATTCTGGTCAAAGTCCTAAAGCTTCACAAGAGCTGCACAGCATCCTGTTGTGGAGCAATTAGCAACTCAGCATTGTGTTTTCTTGGTTAATTTATGTTTGACTCCTTTTCAACTTCAGAGCTTTAGATATCTTCAAAAAGGTTGTGGCTTAACATTTGCTATGCCCATTACAGTTCCATTTTTCTAATATTTGTTGAACTAGGGCTGTTTCACAGTTCCACAGCTATAGGGATTTACTTGTGCTTTCTACCATTTTAGGTTCTTGAATTCAATCAAGCATATGCTACCTAAAGCTTAGGACTGTGAATAACAGGCAAAAATATTTTATGATATTGATTCTATCTCACTTTTTGAGAGCCAAGACCCATTTAGTTTTTTTGATTGCTCATACACAAAATAAAATAAAGTGAAGTTCAAGAAAGCCTGGCGGGAAAGAAATTGTTCATTTTTTTGTTTCCTTCTCAAGAAAAATTCTGTCGTCTGGGTGATAGACCTTTTTTCCATAAGTCTGAACAACTTTTAACAATATTGAGCATGCCCACCAAGATCATCACAAGCTGAAAATCAAACGTATTTTAAAGAGGGCTCAGTAGACTCAGACTTTTATGAAACCACATCCCTGATATTTTTGCCCTCATTACCCAATCTGTAAAATGAATTTTAATCCAGTGACTCAAACTTGTAAGATAATACCAATGTTTCATGCATTTTGAATTTCATAACTAGGGTTAAAATATTTACTTAAAACATTATCATTTTGAAATATATATAAAATTCTATATTGCTTGTTATAAATGCATCAGGCCATATACCTTTACGGAACTACTCAGGCTAAGGAATCCATAAAATTCATAATCTTTCTGTGACATCTTTTAGATATATTCTGGGACTCAGCAATCCTTTTTTGGGCCTGAGCATCTCTGTATATGACACACAGAAATGGGTTGCTAATTGTATAAAAACAAAATTCAAATATGATAGTAGAAAATAATACTTTTTGAATCATTACTCTTCCAGAAAGCCAAAATAAAAACTTTCATGCTAATTCCACCAGGAAATATAGTTTTCACCTAGACTACTTTGGGGTCAAATCTCACAGAATTTGTTGAGAGAAAGGGACAAAAGTCAAATATGGCACCCAGTTCTAACTGAGATAGGAGCTCCAGATGAAAAAAAAAAAAAACAAAAAACCTCTTTTTGGATTTTTTCACAGTATATTTTTAAGAATCATCATGGTATTATAAACTCTTCAACTTTGACACATCATTGAAAAGAATGTATTTACTTTGAAATTTCTCTGCAAGATGTAGTTTGCCTCTAAATCCTGCCATGCAGGGGAGTTTATAGCACTAATGAAAATATAAATGGAATAATAGTCTAGAGCTATGATTACTACATGCAGGATTTTGTGACTAAGCAACACCTACTAGCTAGTCAGTCTGGGTTTTTAACGTCTTTGAAAGAAACAGCTACCTGAATCACAAACACTTTTATGTTTCCCAAAATACTTTTAGCTCCAGAAATTTTCTGTTCTACAGTTTGTGCTTTTCAGCTGCTTAATAATAATGAGAAGGGTTTTTTCTAACTTGTTTCTTGTGTCAAAAGAAGTCCAGTGAACAAAAAAAAACTAAGAAAATGAGTTATATCTTCAATACATGGTACCTGATTGGGATTGGAAACAAAGGCAGAACAGCTGCTTAAAGAAATAAAGCTTGAGAATTTTTTAACCTACTAAAAAGACCTTTAAGAGACACAGAAAGGGCTCATTAAGTGGAAAATTACCAAACAAAAACTTGTTACTTTTTTTGCAAGGTTGCAGATTTTGGAAGACTTACTAAGCATTATTTATATTACAGCAACTTTCATAAGCACAGTTCTAATCTTCTTCAGCTCGGTATATGACTCAATTTCTTATGGTATGATTCTTCTGCTTTCCACACAGCTGTCTAGACAAGTAAATGATGTGCATACACTTCTCAAATCATCATACTGCCACTAAAAGATGTAATGAAATCCTAGACAATGTAAGTACAACAGTCAAGGCAGATTAGACTGAATATTTTCCCGCCAAAAATGGAATGAGTAAGACTGATTTTAAACTACTACAAGATCTACTATTTATAAAAGACTTTGAGAAATACACACAGAGGAGGATAAAAAAATGTAATGAGGTCCATCTCTTTTGCTTGTCAAAAAGAAGGTGTCTCATTATATTTGTTTAAGGACCTTGAGAAAAAAAATACTAAATGACTAATCATTGACAAACAAAAGAAAGTTACTAACTGGAACCTGGAGATACACACTGAAAATAGTAGTAAGTTATAGGGTTTACTTTGTTGTTTTTGTTTGGTGGGGGTGTGCTGCAGTGAGCTATGTTTTTTTTTTAGTTATGTTCTAATTAAATACAAGTTAGTGTGATCACTGTTGATCATAGTTTCATGACTAACAGATAGCTATTAACTTTAAATATCTATTGATGTATTATAATACTTCACAATATTAACCCTAGGGCTGTGATTCTTATAGAAATTGAAGAAAAATATTAACAAGAACAGCAGATAAAAAATCAGTCTTTCAAAGGGACTGAAAGAAAAGATGGTCTTATATTTAGGAGATTGTAGGGAAGGAAGATCTGGAAAGGATGACAATATTATGGTGCAATGAATGTAGTATAGTCTCCACTGAAAAGAGTTATTGAGATAAACACAACTTTACAATTCAGGATCTGAATTATTTAGTTTTGTCATGCAATAGATAGAGAATAGTGCAGCCCTTTGCTAGCACTTGGTTTGGAGCCATATAATAAGGCCCGAAAAAATAGAGCCAGTGAAATCTAGTTTTGCAATCAGTGGGGAAGACATGATCAGATCTCGACACACTGAAATTACCTTGTTTCTGATATAGAGAAGATTTTCCGATTGCTGGCAAAACATGAGTCAGGCACTCCCAATTCCTCCTACTATGCACACAGGGCATACACAAAACAAACATTGGTCATATGATTTGCACCTTTGGTGCACCAACAGTAGCAAGTGATTGTTTCCCATCCACATGTGTCTGGGCAACAACATGAAAGCGGAGGTGGGGAGACCCCATTCATCAGTACCAGCTGAGACTGGCTCATCTGGCAGGTTCAAAAGACTGGGGAGGAATTTCCTGAGCAATGAAACAGAAGTCTAGTCAAGCTATTCCTCTAGGAGGCATCAAAAGGTGAAGTCCAAATTTGTACAGCTAAATACAACCACATACTTGAGGAAGAAGTAGCAGCTCGTTTGGTCATCTGTAAGGAATAGGATGGGTCAACAGTAACATTTGTCAATGGACATCCGGAGTGTCATCTGATGACAAAAACCTACCAATTGGTAGGAATTAACCAGCTGGAACAATTCCCTTGCCAAACAAGCTCAGCTGCAGCATCAGAGTCATATGAGGCCATCAGAGCTGGTCTAGATAAGCATCTGTGCAAGACTGTTTTTAAAGAAGATAGAACTAACAATATCTAGAGAAAATAATCTAAATAAGATTTCTCGCATGATTAGGAGATAGCCATTTATCCAATATTTATGAAGATAGATCTGTCTTCCTCTAAGCTTCAAAACTTCTCTTCTGTACTCAGTCTTATAAGAGGATCTTTCAGGTATTGTCCAAGCCTCTTCTCAGTTTCAACTTCAAGAAGCAGAATACATTGAAACTGAACTGAGACAAGATGTTAAGGTTGGTGCTATAACTTTTTGTATTTGCTTATGATCTCTCCCACTTTATCTTTTCCCTCCTTGGTCCTGTATGACAAAAAGTATTTGTTTCACAAAGTCATTTCTGAGAAAATTTAAACCAGCAAAAATACAACTAAGCCTCTGCAACAGATGTTAGCATGAGTACAACCTGTAATTAAATTGTGGAATTCACTTCCCAAAACATTACTAGGGTGCACTCTTGAAATGGATTTTATATTTGTTAATGTAAAAATCAACTTTTACAGATGCTTTCAGGTATAAAACTACAGGGCTTGTCAATAAATAATTCAGTTTTACAGGATCTTTCATAGACTTGCCAATATAGTGCTAATTTTATACAAAAAAAAATTAAATACTACATAAAAAGTAAGTCAGTTTCATAATCCAAATTATTTTATAATCATTGTAAAAAGGTTGTTATAAATCTAAGCATGGATGACATATTCTTACCAACAAATGCTATATCCTAGACTGACAACTTCACCATTTGTCATTTTCTCACATACAGCTCCTCAGTCTATAGATTGTATGTCATCCTGCTGCTCTTAGGAATTCCAAGTAGGAAACACCTTACTGTCAATATTAATTGTATATTTCTTAAGGATTTGAAGCGGGATTTCTTTTATCAAAAACACTACATTTTTTTTAGTGTGTTGATTTGCTCAGTGAAATGAGCTGAATGTATTTCAACTGGAAACAATACTGTTAGACTTCTCCCTACTTTAATTGCATAGATTCCCTTATCTCTTTAAGAACCTCCCAAGTAACATTGATAGCCCAGTCTGTCCATGTCTAAGACTGCCACCGACCAGTCATTCATCTGCTGAGGGTTGTAGTCTTTTATAGTGAGTAAAGTTTACAAACACAGGCTTTCTAATCCATTATTCTACTGAATGAAGTTTACCAGACAGATGAAATCAAAAGACACTTGTAAAATGCTTTCCAGGAAACTAGGCTACAGTGACTGTCCTGTGATAAAAAGTGATCAAGCTATATCTTGAAGCATGGAATTTGATTATTCTCAAACACAGAAGTAAACCAATAAAACACGTCTAATAGAATCTACGCAATAGACTACTTTATCTGTGGTATGATTTATACATAACCCTGAAGCAGAAAGAGGATAAAGGAGCAAAACCTTTAATTTAGGATCAGTCTGATCACTGGCACATTGCAAAAATAAAAATTCAGGACTTGATCTTGGGGTACATTTGAAGCATTAACTGCAATATGAATCAGGCCTTTCTTTGAACAGAAGTCAAGTATGTTTGTCACATACTTACTTATAATATGCAATTTATAAATTTTTTCCTCATTTAAAAGAAATGTCTTTTCCTCCAAGCATCTTAGTGACCAAAAATTAATATCAAGTGCATCAAGCACATGATATTTATGTGTAGTAAGGGTCTCCAGATACCATTTCTAAACCTCGCCTTGATAACAAAACACTGAGTACACTCAGTAGTTCTGTGCTATACCTATTTAATAATGGTATGTCAGTAAAAACTACAAGTTAAACACAAGCCCAGAAATGCTTTGCATTGGGAAATTTCTTCCAGCTCTAAGTCAGGACTAAAATAATTACTGGATATTTTAATAATCAAGCTATACTCCTTATTGAGCAGAGTAATTATAAATAAAGAATATCTTGTGCATTTTGTTATTTATTTTATAAAGTAAGAAGGATTGTATCAAAATAACAAGGTATCGAACTATTGTAGATTTTTCTTGTTAAATGAAGGAGGGAAATTTTCCTGAGAATGATGCCTTGATGGGGCTACCTAAAAACAGAGGCTAGACAAAATTAGGAGACAAAAAGCGGGTATATTTATTGAAGGGCCTTCAGGTACACTTTGGTCAATCAAATGCTCTAGGGGCTACACCCAAAATGGACGACTAGTCACGAGTTTTTCATACCTTTATATGTTTGATCCGTTTGCATATCAGGGGTTAATTCTCCAGTTACAGCTTTTGGTAATGAACTCACTTACCCACAGTTTTCTCCCCCTTAATCCACTTTGTTTACATATTTCAGGGCCTCAGACAGTAAGGTGTCCTTGAAATTCAGGCCTAGAGAGGATTTGTTTTGTCTGACCAGAATGGGAGAGCAGTAGCTAACAGGCTATATGGAGTTACACACTAAAGCATTACAGGATATGAAAATATAAAAGCTAAAATCCTAAGGCATCAAGAACATAACACAGAAAATCAACAAAAGTTTCATCACTTCTCAAAGTCTACGAGCTGGATCTCGACTTAGAAGCCTTCATCTTCTTCCTGTGAGGTCATCTCTGAACAGTCCTGAATTTCTGCTTCTCTGAATCGATTTGAGCCGTCTGATTTCTCCCACAAATATATTAACCTCCCTACTCAAAATACTGTCTTTCAAAGCTCCCAAACCACATAGTTTCAATACCCCAGGAGGTTTTCATGTTGCTGTTTTAGTGGTCCTGTGCTATGTTTGGATAGATTGTTTGTTGTTGCGGTTTTGAGGCTTTTTTTTGTTGTTTTCGTTTTTGTCTGGGTTGTTTGTTTGTATTTTTTAATTACCCCCCTTGTTTTCTCACATTTATCTAAAAGATTTCAATAGCATCTGTATTTGATATAGCTCAGAGTATTTATAGTACTATATCATCATGGACAAAAGGGGCTAACAGAGACCTGAGGAGGAATTTCTTTGTGCAGTTCAAATGCATTACTTCTTGCTTCACCCACCATGTAAACAAATAACAGATTACACCCTCCTTCTTATTCCAGTTTTGTAGGTTATGTCCTGAACTGTTTCCTTGGCTCTCTTCAATTGGGCTAGCAATCACTTAAGCAATGAGCTCAAAGGTACTAATGGCTGAAAGCCTAATCCCTGCAGTTTACCCTTGCACCTTCCAAACGACAGCTTTGTTCATATGTCTGATTGGATGCTTACTTTTTAGCAACACCATGTGTACTTTTGACTCAGTTTGTGGTCTATATTATTTACTTTTTCTGCTGATCTTGCACATGCCCAAAGGTTTTCAGATCTTATATTTAGCAGCTGACTGTTTTCACCTAGATTTTTCCATGTAAAACAGTTAAAAAAATGTTTCAGCCACTATCAGAGAAAGCCTACTCTCTAAACCCAAGTATTTTCTAGAAGAAGATTAGAAAATCCTGTTTTTCTTACAATTCCTAAAATTAAATCCATTACTTATCTTAAGATGCACAAGTAAGAATTACTTGATATATTGACAAAAAAAAAAAAGATTAAGAAAATATTAAGGAACCCATGATATATACAGCTTGTCCAACCAGACTGAAGAGAGAAAATGCTGATCTGAGTCCCAGTTTCTTAATAGGGACACAGTCTTGGTCACTATGGATATCATATTAGACACCCAAAGTGTCCACTCCCTGGTCAGAGCAAGTATCACGTGACAGTAACATCCCCCCATCTTTACATTAGGCCACTTTCAGGAGTAATAAACAGTGTCAGATGTTACAGAATTGTTTATTGCCCAGTTATTCTCTACCTCCCCTGTCATAAAAGCACAATTTGGATGAAACACCCCTTGGGTCTGTTCTGGCATAGGGACTGCCTTTAGGACTATATTGTGTTCATGAACTAGATTTTAATCTTAATTGTAGCCCTTAAACTCAAAACAACCTCATGAGATTTCAGAGATGTCAGCATTCACAGCAGCAGCAACATAGAAACCAAATCACTCCTCCCCTCCCCCCCCCAGGTGCAATCTGGCTGTGGCACTCTCAATTCTATTATCACTTGTGTTCTTGCCAAAAAAATGCCAAAAAATCTTTTAAAAAAATCACAGACATTAATTCTCAGATACTTCCAGATGGATTTTTGGCTCAACATCTGAAATACTTATTAACTGACCAAAAATATTCTCCTACAAGACAATTTTTTTTTTCAATTGTAAAATCAGGTATTGAAGAAGTTTAGGATTAATGCTATGTACTGTCACAGGTTAATGGAGCAGACAAGGTTTAAAATCAATCATCCTTACTGTGAAAATGCATTCATTAGTACAGATAAAGAAACCACATCAACTTTAATTCCAAAGTCAATTTAAAATAAAATTGGTATAATAGTTAGATAAAATATTTCAGGCCTTAGAGGATACTGTTTAATGGTAGGGGTAGTAAAGAATAAAGTTTTATAGCAATGGAACATTCCCTATAGCTTCTGGGGTTGTAACATTGGAAATGTAAAAATGATCCAATCAGTTTTGACAGGGTGCTTGCTACACATGCACAAACTGCTCTACTAATCCTGATCTTCAGGTTGATCCAATATCAGCCATCCTGGGAGCTGGAAAAGGCAATTCTGTTGACTTCTTTCTCATAAAACAGACTACTTGCTGAAAACTCTAGAGATACCCTCCTCCATTAGCAAACAGGTTCAACCTTGCTTGGAATGAATGAAATTAGGGTAAGCAAAGACAGAGAAAGCATCAAGGCCAAACTGGAGCAACATTCTGTTAGTCCAGGACCCAAAGAATCCACAACTACATTAGCTGGGTTTATGTTTTTAGTGCAGAAAGGTCATAATCAGCTTTGCAGTTTTAATACGGAAAGATGGTACGTAAGGAAAGGAACTGTTCAGCAAAACCTGTTAGAAACAATGCTCAAATGGCCCAGCCTGGTCACTCTGATTCATATTCACATCACTCTATTTTTCAGCTCAGAGGAATGCAACAAGAAAGGAGGCTCCTTACCAGCTACAAACTATTAAACTATAAAAATCTATGAAGTATAAGACTCTAACAAGCCCTTTTGTCAAAGCAGCATCCTATCTACTTCACAGGTGACAACTCATCTGAAGAGGAAATCCAGGGGAAATCTATCAACCCACAGGTTAATCTGTGTGACATTGTAGCACATTCCTAATAATTCTTCCGAAAACTGATCCTTCTTGTCCCTGATTAACCACATTTCTCATAAATGCAGCTAAAATAAGGGTGAATGCTTGCCTTTCTGTTGACTTTGAGAGAATCCCAGGAAGTCACAATGGATTTCTTTTAGGATGTGAAAACATTGATAAAAGACATATCTTGTTCAAGAAAAACTTTTTAAAGAATATTAAACCAATAAGCCACACTTTATTCCTTTAAAAGAGAGTAAATAGCCAACTAAGAAGGATAAAGCCTTTTTAAATTATTCAGACAAAACACGACAAATATGACCAGAAATGAAAACATCCTTATCTGAAACCTTTTTCTGAAGTAACTCCAGTGGTGGATTTTTTAAAGAACAAGAACTACTGAACATCTCTTAAACAGATGTAATGAAAATCATTCTGGGAAAGAATTTTAAATTCTGCAAGCGATCCTGTAATGCCATTAGATTATCTTTCCATTTATGCTTAATAATCCATAAAACATGGTGGATAATTTACACTACTGAAAGCTCAACCTGCCATAATTTTATTTCTAGTCCTTAGTGAGCCAATTACACAAATTCCTTCTTACATTTTTTCTTTAACTGACTGTCTTTAATGCATATTGTTCTGATGGTATACAGTATATAAATCTGTCTCTCATCTGTGAGAGGGAATGAAAAAGAATTTACAATTGACAAGACAAACTTAGGTAGTTTAACCTAATCAATCTGTCTAATCAAATGTCACTCACACTTAGTGTCACTGTTGAAGTATCTCCTGCATTTAATTCATGAGCAGTATTAACAGTCACCCCAAAACCTCTGAAAATAAAAGGTAGGCCTCAGGTTCAAACTAAAAATCCTAAGGACATGCAACAACATAAGTGTATAATCAAAGAAAAAGTTTCACCCTGTTTCTTACACACCTATGATGAAAAACCTTTTAGATTATACAAATTAAATTAAAATGAGCAAGTATTATACAAGTTTGTGCATAACATAGAACAATGGGATGAAAACAATTAATGCTTTTTTCTGGATCCAAGCTGATTAAGACTAAAGATCATTATTCTCTCATGAATAGTTGACAACTTGTAGGAATAACCTATATTTTGCTTAGATTTCATCCTATTCATCTACCTACACTAGGCAGCAATTTAGTGTCAATGTCAGAGGTGTGATCAAGGAATGAATGGGCAGGGAAAGTCAAAACCATTTTGTCAAAATATTAATTTTGGGATCAAAAACTGTGAAGATACATGTGCTACTTAATGTTTGTCCTGATATTTTTAAAACATTTCTTAGAAACCTACATTTTTCATATGCATTTAGACAAGCCTGCTTGAAAGGAAATGTTCGCTACATTTACTTTCTAACTATGTCTCTGCTATGATGGATCACAAGTAGAAAGAGTGTATTCAGTAAGTATTTGTGTCAGTTTTGAACTAAATTACTCACAAATAATTCTTGACATTATTCAAGTAGTGCTAAGTCTGAGTAATGAAAAAGACCGGAAAGGACCTTGTTTTTAGCTGTCATGATCCATTATTACAGCATGTATCTTTCCAAGATGTTTAAGATTATGAACATCTCCTCTACAGCAGCTGCACTGGTCTTGGTTTGAGCCATTAGATATTTCCTGGATGTGTGTTAATACAGACAAGAACTATTTCAGGCTCTGTCCATAAAGTTCTAAGAAATAATCTGAAAATATTTGAGCTGTTTTAGTGAAACAGGGCCTTAGATTAGCTTTCAGGGGAAGTCAAGAGCCTCAAATCAAAATTAACTAAAATGCCTTAAAAAGCAGCTCCACACATAGCAAAACAGTCAATAATTTAGGATTCATTAATTTAATTTGAAGACTACACTTTCTCTAGCACGTTCATATTTTCAGGAGAAATTCCCAAAACACAAGTGTTTTTATTAGTAGCTTTCATCCCAAGGCATCTCTGGTCTCATCTTACTGGTGTTTTGGTACTCACTTTCTCAGACACACTTCATGCTAGTGTCTAGATATAGCTCATACATTCCTCTTAGTGCCTTAATCTTCCCAGCCTCCTTCACTGTAGAGTAGATAAAACAGTAGCTTATTAAAAAGCCTTGTACCTCCATAAACATGGGCCATGGTCTCTAGCAGCCTCAATAGGTACTACTTTATTTATAGGGTTCATATCTCCTCATCAGAGAAGACAGGTCAAATCAAAGGACCCATTTCCGTTTTCAAATTTGTAATCTGTCACTGAAATCAGCTTCAAGCATTTTGCTAAGAGGAATTAAAAGCATTACACACCTTGTAATAATTACAGAATGACTCTACCAAATCATGAAATAGCAAAATCTCAAAATAAACAACTAAACCACCATAAGGACTTGTATCAGCTCAGCTGCAGATATTTTTCTGCCCCATCCGGTGCTAGAGGAAGCAGGTTTCCTCTTCATGCTGAGTACATAGAGCTTTGACTCATATTACCAGGAAGGCTGAAAGGAGAGGCCTCCCCCAAGCTTCTGAACTCATCTGGTATCTACTCACACAAAGACATCAATGTTCTGAGATAAATTAGCCCCTGGAATGTTTTTGTTTTCAAAACTGTGTTCTAAAAAGGCAGTGTTTGCCACACATCTGGAAAAAGTGCTCATAGGTTAAGGATGAAAATGGGAAAGTCTTGAGAAAATAAAACATGAAAAGGGGCAGACTGGGTGGGAAAACTGCTGCAGACTGAGTGAGGGGATGAAAGGGAGCTATCCTATCAGGAGGATATCTTGCAGAGAAGCTTACCAAGATAGCATTTTCTTCTGGGGCTTGGAGATGCTTCACTTGACACACTTCACTCCCCAGCAGAGTGGGAGGACAGCTAACTTGAGATTTTATATGAAAGTGAAATCTTGGAGATATAAATACATAGAAAGGATCACAGAAATTTTACACAGTTTTGGTTGGGTGTTTTGGGGTTTTTTTAAGACATCCTTTTTTGCTAGAGAAATGCCTTACTACATTCTGATTGTAGGGCATAACAGGTGGGAGAAAAGAAAGAAGATACAGAGACCTTAAGTGCCATTTTCTTCTGGCCTGCTTTTTTGTCTGTGGTCTCCCCAACTGTACTTAGTAGTAAACTGTAAGTATAAACAAAAAGTATGTGAGGTATACTGTAGTACATAATATTCCCATAATCAATAATGTGCTGCCTGCTGCAGCCTTTTCTCCAGCCTATTGTCAGACCTCAAGTCTTCACCTGAAATTCAGCTGATAGTTACGAATGCCTTTACAGTTCTTGAAGTCCTTCCAAACAGTCAAATGCACTTTACTAAGAGTGAAGTTGAAGCTCATTGCTTGTAAGCAAAATATTGCCATTGCTAGAAAAATCATCTTGCTTAGATTTCCAATATGGTCTTCACAATTGATTTCATATGATCTGACCATTTCCATCTGTAAAGACATACACAGATCTTTCTGTTATTGCTGTACATACAGAAAAATAAAACTAGGCAGCCATCCAGCATTTATAGAAATATGATCTGTAATGAAGTGGAGCGAAAAAAACATGCTAATGCTATATAAATACAAAAACAATAAGTTGTCTGGTAAGACATTAATTAATAACGAGTAAGCTCAAGGATATTTATTATCTTGCAGGTATTACTGTAATATAAGAAAAAAATTTCATCCATGAACAGGACTTAAAAGAAAGAAAAGATCAGAAAAACGATCACCTTCCATCACAGTTATGCCAGACAAGTTATCAATATATGAAAAGGACTCCAAGTGCAATGATAAATCTCAAGAACAGTTCTATCCGTTCTGTGAAATGATAAATTCCACAATCAGGAAAACAATTTAAAGCAATTATCAATACAATGTACACAGAGAGAGAAAAAACCAATGAAAGTGAAATCATAGTCTATTGAAAACTCTAGTAAAGATCAGGGTTCACGTACAAGGCAAAGACTCTTGACAACTGATTTTAAGGCCAGAGGTCAGAATTAGATTGTCTGCATGCTATAATCTAAGGATTTTAATTACCTATCATTGACGGTGAGCCTATGTGATCTATATCATTTCAGTAAAACATGCACTTGATTTGAAAGCAGAAAGATACAATCTACCACTTTTCTAATCAGTTTGTTCTCTTAGGATATTGGAAAATGCTCATCTGGATATCCATAGACTGGCAAGAGCTTGAATTTCAGTCTATCATTTCAGAGTTCCAGTCAGACTATCTCTCCATAACAGTCAATAAATGTAAAGAAGTTCATCTCTATCCCACACCCAAAGCACCATTTCAAGGGAAAAGATTGAATAAACATGGAAAAGTGTTGAGCCTAGAAATAAGGAGAAAAATGCAGAGGAGCAGAATCAAACAAAAGCCTTCTCTCTGTTTTTCTTATTGACTAGATAAGGTACCTAATCTACTTTTTCTCCTATGTCCCTCCCCAAATTAGAGTCTTGGCTGTTGAGAAGCTTGGTCCTGGTGTCTATCTCTCCAGGACATTGCACAAGAAATCTGTTTGTCCAACGTTTTAAAACTCAAGACAATTGCCATGCAAAGAAGAGGCACAGCAATAATGACTTTTATCACTCTTAGAGTTATCACTTTCAGCATTTTAGTTCAATTTTTACGTTTGCACAGGATGGAAAAGTGTCTGTTGGTGTGATGTCATACTGCCTGGTGTCCCTTTTAATCCTGTCATTAATCAATACATACTAGCACCTGATAAGCCTCTGTTAGTGAAGGTGGCCTTGGTAGCAAAAGTCCATTACAGATATTTCCAGATAATTTCATTGTATACACATTTTTAGCTCATCAAATCAAGTATGTGTTCTTCTATACACTTCTTGAAACTCAGAAAAAAACATACCAGAAGTGTAAATTTTCTGGAAACTGGTCAACACTTAGATGTTCTCCTTACATTTCACACAGCATTTTCTACTGGTTATGTGCTCACCTAATAGTTTTTTATCAGAAATTTCTCATATAATGCAGTGCCATTGTTCAAAATAAGTGGTAATATCAGTTTATTTCATCTTGTTTTGGAAACAACATTTTCTAAAGAGGGAAGAATAAAATCTAAGCACAGATGAATAAAGGAGAGCATGATGCACAATATAAATGGGAAGGTGAGGGATGAATAAGAATCAAAGTTGATATTAACTAGTCTTGCATTCAGCCATGTGTGCACACCAATAATAACTCACTAAAGATCAAGAAACTGCGAAAAATGCTTGAAATGCATTGTATATATATTACATGTATGTGTTCATATTAAGGGTCCTTCACAAATAAATCTCTTACTTTACCTAAGAAGGGAAGTGTAGCTGAGCCTTTATACAGAAAGAAATTATGTTTTGAGCCGTTTCCCCCTGCTAATCTTATTTGTTTCATAGACCTAGTCAAAACCCAGACGGGGGATGTGGACAATGTACAAAAAATTGTTCCTTGTAAACATTGATAGCAGAGATTGAACATCAGCTGGCAACCCAGAGAAAAAGACTATTTCCTTAGGTCTAAGTCCGGTCTGAACATGTGGTTCACTGTGAACTATGAAAACCTGAGCTATTCTTTCTTTCACATGCAGAATAGCCTTTGCAAAATGAAGACTGGCATCTGTTAGTGGCTTTAAACCTATGCTAATAAGTAAACCTCAAATATTTTCCTCAGCTGTGTTCGACTAGTACAGTATATTTCACTTCAACCAAGTGCATCAAGTGGATAAATGAATCTCTTTTTCATGCTACCGCAGAAAAATGCAAAGGGCTTAAATCCATCTCCGAGCTTTATCTGCACTAAGATGCAATGTATTCTGGTGATTGCCTCAAAATCTCTTTCAGTATTAGTAGAGATTAAGACACAACAGGGCTGACACAAGCAAGGTTAGCCTGTTCCAAGACATACATATTCACTCTACACCCTTTTCACTGCTGTGAAGGCAGAAATTGGATTAAAGTCAATCTGTCCTGCACCTCCAGCAAAACTATATTTCCCCTGACTGGCATACATGGAACATACCTCTTAATCATCTGTTTCTTGCTTCTTTTATGAGAAATGGCCAAGAGCACAGCTCAATTACTCCAGGTTATTAGTTACCTCCAAATTAGTTACCTCCAAAAGGTACAAACCATTCTACAGAGCAATCAGAAAAACTGGAGTTATTGAAATTTTTCCACATGTCTTGAGAATTAGATCACTGCATTGTAAGTTATCACGTAATGCTTAATTATTTAAGAAAAATCATTCTTCCTTTCCTGCTCAAGACAAAAGTATGCACTAAACAATGATCCAAAGGAAGACTTTTTCCAGAGCATAACAGCAAAGGCACCGGGATTGTCCTTGTCTTCCAGAGGACTGCATGGGGATCAAGTGACACATATGCTCTGCACCTCTGGGAACAGCAAGGACCACTGTCCTCTCAGCAGCTGGGTGCCAAGGGGAACAGGAGCCTAACACATCAGGCAGACCCAGTGCTGGCAACATGAACCACCAGCATGACAAGGAGAAAGCTCAGTCAGTGACAAAAAACACTGGGGACAGAGAGAGGGCTAGAGACAACACAGCACGCCTAAACAAGG